>NW_027555847.1:392269616-393569616 GCF_003287225.1 Phascolarctos cinereus | reverse complement strand
GTCAATTTTGGAACTGTCCTCACTAATAATGGAAAGCAAAATCACTGTGACCAATCCAGCTGGAGGAAGAGGAGTAAGTGCATATCCTGAAGCCAGCTGGGTAAAAGGAGCTGAAGGGAACATTAGCAGTAGCGACTGACTGACTGGGCTTTGTGGATAAGACTCCCTTCCTTCCAGATGGATCTAGGCCACAGCTTCAATCCCCAGGGCAAGTCTTCCTGCCTAACAAAAGTACAGCCACGGTCCCAACCAGTCAGGTGGTACAAGAGGGAAGGGGATGGGGTGTGTGGAGAGACTGCAGGAAAGGGAGTTCAAAATGTGCAAATAATCTACAACACAGAAAATAGCAATGTGGCTAATTGGGAGTTGACTCTATTTCTTTACTAGAAATCAGCTACAGTAATTCTGCATTCATGCACAATCTTTTGCTGCAATGAATTTCCTTTCACTTGAAATTTCTGAATAAAAACCACATCAAAAAGAGCTTCAGAACAATAGCTTTAATTCTAAGAACAAAAGGTAATAAAGTTTGGGATCTCTTCTTATAGAAAAGTCAGAGGAGCCTGGAAAGACCGAATGAGTAGATTACAATCTTACTCTTCTGGGACCCAGGAGGGACTTCTGAAGAACCCAACCTGGAAACAGACACAAAGCATGACCAAATGCCAAAACACCAGAGCAGAACCGGACAGCAAAGGGATTCTTGGGTGAAGAACCCCAGGACCGAGCCCCTGACTTTTGATAACACACCGAAATACCGGAGACCCCAAGGTAAACCTCAGGAACCCGCCCTCCCTGGGTTCACCACTGCTCAGTTCCTCTCTCCTGTTTTGCTGCCAAAGTTCTCAAGTGAATGGGTTATATTTGCTGCCTCCATTTTGTCAACAAGTAATCTGTCCTTAGTCCCTGAAATCTGGTTTCTGTTCCTTGCATCTTACTAAAATAGCTCTCTCCAAGGTCACCAGCAGCCTCCTCCTCTCCAAATTTGAAACCTTTTTTTTTTTTTTAAACAGTTCTCATGCTCCTCGAGTTTGCTGGGACTTTTAGCCCCTTCCTCCATCTGAGTGTTCCCTCATGTCTACGGCTTCCATAACACCACACTGTTCTGATGCTTCGCCATTGGAGATGCTTCTGTTCCTTTCCCATCTCCTTTTCTGGTCTCTCTTCTTTCTTCTTGCCTCTATGGGTGGCCCCTTCCTAGGATCAGTCCTCAGCCCATCTTCCTTTAAGGAAGTGTTTACCAAGCAGCTACTACCAGGGTATTCTAGGGATAAGGACTAGGGACTAAACCTGTGATTTCACTGCTACAGAGAACATGGATGAAGAGACTCTACCAATGCATGTCTGCCTCTTCTTTGCCATTTATAATCTGAGAGTTAGTAGAGCTTTAAGATGTTTAAATGATTTGCCCAGATTACACAGATGACAACACCCCCACACACAAACACACACCTTAGAGGGGAGATCTGAACTTCATTTTTCTGACTCTAAGGACAGCTCTTTATGTTCTGTTCCATGATGTCTATAATCTTGGGATACAAAGACAGAAACAAAACAAACTCTGTCCTATATATTCCATTGGGAGAAAATACACATGCATAAAAAATTATATACAAAGTAATTTGGGGAGAAAAGTATATCAGCAACAAGAGAAATGAGGGTTTCTAAAACCCTTAGAAAACTCATCCAGGCTCCCAGCTTCCACTAACATGGCTTTTATCTCTTCAGCAGTGACCTCATATTACTTAACCTATATAATTCTACTTTAACTCTACATTTCCAATATTGAACTCATCACTACCCCCTGAAAACTGAATTTTTGTCTTCTTTCCTGTTTCTTTCAATAATAAAAACCAAAAACAAAACCTTTGGAGTCATCTTTGACTACTCTTCCTTCACTAAGTGCATTTCCAATCAACTGTCAAATCCAATTAATTCTTGGGGATCTTCAGATGTGCAGCAATTATTTATCTTGGTTGGTGTTTTCTTTGATTTACACATTTCTATAGTCTATGAATTGGGGCTTTATGCCAGGGTCATGCTTTATTCCCTGGTGTGTTTTTGGGTGGGGTGGTCAACCTTATTTGGTTTTATCCTGGGTTCCCCGAGTTTCTGAGCTGACCTTCACCTCCTGGAGTTAGGACCCCTTTGGTCCTTGAAGTTCAGAGCACTGGATCATCAGGGTCTTCTCTGATAATTCAGGATAGAGTATTAGGAACCTCAGAAATCCTGGGCCTGGGCGATCACGGGGGAGCCCTTACTCTTGCTGCCTCCAGACACAGAGACTTGGAGGCTACTTGTGTCCATGGCTACAGCTGGTTGAGCAGGGAGGATCCACTAGACTGGTGCTGGCTTTGCTACTACCTCAAGGTTCTGGTTGACATCCTAGGTAACCGTAGAGTAGAAGAATTTGCTTACTGTATTTTCTCTTTGAATTTCTTGATCATTATTCAGTCTGGTGCAAATTTCAGGTTGTTCTGGAGTAGGTATGTGACAGCCACCTTGGCTGGAAGTCAAGTCCAATTCATTCTTCCCTTGAAATACTTCTTATATCCATGCCTACTTTCCCTTTCTTACTGTCGCAGGTCCTTGTTATGTCCAAATGTTTGGACTCACTACACTAACCCAACAGATTGGTCCCTGCTTTTACCCATCTTGTGCACTGTTGCCAAATAAATCTGCCTAAAAAGCTAATTTCATCATGTTACTCCAATGCCTGAAAACCTATAATTGTTCTACACTGCCCCTACAACAGATTCTAAGCCCGCTAATCTGGAATTCAGAAAATCTACCAGTTAGCCTCAATCTACCTTTTGAACTTATCTCTGACTAGCCCCCAACACAAACCCTCTACTCCAACCTGACCAGCCCCTTCACTATCCTCTGAAAACGCGATTCAGCTTTTTTCCTCCTTTTTCTTATATAATGGTACTTACATGGAATATTTCCCTCTTCCTGGCCTATCATCCAATCTACGTATCCTTCAAGGCTCAGTTCAAATCCCACCTCCTCCATGATGCTTTTCTAGACCATTCCAATGCAAAGTGATCTTGCCACTCCTTTAATGGTAGTACCACCTCTTCCCACTTAATCATATATGGTCTTTCTGTGGTTATTGTTATTTAAAACCCCACCTATGATTTTATGAATGTAGGAAATTCCCCATGAAAAAAATTCTCTATACCAACTAATTAATTAATCAACAGACATTTAATAAGTGCCTTCTATATGCCAATCACAGTGCTGGGACCTGGGTATACAAAGACAAAAATTAAACTACCCCTACTCCAAAGGATCTTATATTCCATTAAGGAGACTTCTATTACTACTACTACTACTACTACTACTACTACTACTACTACTACTACTGCTACCACCACCACCAGCATTACTAGCACTACTACTACCACTACTACATATAGTGCCCACTATATGTAAAATGCTAGTACAAATATCTCATTTGGTCCTCACAACCCCCAAGAGTTAGGTGCTATTATTCCCATTTTTGAGGAAACTGAGGCAAACAGAAGTTAAGTACTTTCCCTGGGTCACATAGCTAGTAAGTGTCCAACATCATATTTGAATTCAAGTCTTCCTGACTTCAAAGCCTAGAGCTCTATTCACTGCACCACCTAGTTTTGTGTGTGTGTGTATGTTTTCACATACATATAAGTGTGTTTGTATGGGTATACACATACATATGTATGCACATACAATGAACATGTATATATGCACATATATACATACACACGCAGAACAGATACAAGGTAGTGAGGGAGGAAGGGCACTAGTGGTTAGGGGTATCAGGCAAGGCTATATGGAGAAGGTGGAGTTGAGCTATGCCTTGATGGGAGTTAAGGATTCCATAATGTGGAGGTGAGGAAAGAGTGTATCCTCGGCCTGTGGAAAGGCCAGCGCAAAGACATGTGGTTGGAAGATCAGACTGAGTGTGGTGCGTGGAGAAGAGAGAAAAGTTCAGCTCTGCCAGACCTCTGGGGACAGGAACAGGAATAATGTGTAATGAGGAAGTAAAGATATGCTAGGGTCATGGTGTGAAGAACTTTAAAAGCCAAACAGAGAGTCTGTATTTTCTCCTGAAGGCAAAAGGGAGGCCTGAAGTTTATTGAAGAGATATGTCACATGGTCAGACCTGTGCTTGACAGTGAACTTGACAGCTCTGTGGAGGATGGACTGTAAGGGGAGAGGCTTGAGGTGGGGAGACCATTTCAATAGCTCTGTGTTCTGCAACTTTTAAGAGAGTTTGGGCAGGGGGCACTCGGAGACTTGTTCAGTGACCTGCCCAGGGTCACGCAGTTAATCTGTCGCAGAAGCTGGACATGAACTCAAGTATTCCTGCCTCCAAGACTGGCTCTCCATACATTATGGCCATTCTGCTCTCATATACTCTCATGCCATCATTCAAATGTTTCATGAATTATTTAAATGTCCCCACTCATCTCCACTAGATTATAAGTCTGAAGGCAAGGACTACATTTCACATTTGCCTTGGATCTCCTGGTGTAGAAAACCATACTATGCACACAGTAAACACTCAGTAACAACAGGCTGAAGGTATGCTACCTCAGGCCTCTGGATTTTCACCTGGTAATAGCTATATATTATATTATCCAAATGAGATGAATATGAAAAACACTTTTCTGATATTAAAGCACCAGCTAAATGTAAGCTATTATTAATATTACTACTATTATTATCTTATTACTTTCTCAAATTAGTGAATTTAGTCCCTATGCAGAATACCCGATTACTACAGCACACTGATTTTCTGTGGATATCTCAACTGAAAGGGGGAGCTGCTTGTTCGATTAATCCTTGGGTTCTTGAGCACCTTCTTCATATCCTTTTGGGGGGCCAGTGAAGGGAAGCAACTGGGGTTAAATGACCTGCCCAGGGTCACATAGCTATTATGTGTCTGAGGGGGGATTTGAACTCAGGTCCTCCCGACTCCAGGGCAGGTGCTCTATCCACTGCACAAACTAGCTGCCCCTTCATATCCTTTTTAAGAATAGTTTTAAGGGGCAGCTAGGTGGTGCAGTGAATAGAGCGCTGGCCCTGAAGTCAGGAGGACCTGAGTTCAAATCCTCAGGCCAAACACTTGACACTTATTAGCTGTGTGACCCTGGGCAAGTCACTTAACTCCAATTGCCTTAAAAAAAAAAAGATAGTTTTAGACAGAATGAGTCAGGAAAGCAAACTTCATCAACAAAAACTCATTGAGAACCAACCAGAAAACAAACTATTGCCTCTAAATCTACACACACTGGCACATTTTTTTCCTGCTCCTTTACAAACAGTCATATAGACGGAAGTTCAAAGCAGTAAGTTGCACTTACTTTGGGGTTTATTCTTTACTTTATTCTAAACGGTATTCTAAAGTAATATTATTACTTTACTCCCTGCCCTCTTATCCTCTTCTATGTGGAGAATGCCTTCCTCACTGCCTCTAACACTGTGATACAAACAGGCAAGGTGGGAGCTACCCTCTGCCCCGTTAAAATAAAAGATAAGCAATGAAGATGCCTTTATTGACCACCCTTAAAAAACAACCAAGGACTGAAAAGATTATCCTCTAGTCCTATTCCAAATTGTTGGGGCATTTTCACTTCTCTAGAATTTCTCAGGAATTTTCAATGGGGTTTCCAGTAACTATGCTGAAATAATAATATTGATTTTTTAAAAAAGCAACCCACTAGCCCAATTTGATGTTTATTGAGTGTCCACATGGCAGTTGGTACTTAACAGAGCATATAAGGCATGGTCCAAAATATGTTTATATAACACCCCAAAGCATGGAGCCTCTGGACAGCCAACAAAAGCCATAATTAGAACAAGGCAACCCTGAATAATCATTTCCTGGTGTGGAGACTATTGCTCACAAATAGAATCACAATGACCATCATTCCTGCTTGCACAATTTTAAACCTGGAAATGGTGAGTGTTTCATCTGGGAAGATTTTTCATATTTGCCCAATTATATCAACTCCTTTGCTTGGACAGCAAACATCTCGTTGTTTGTCATAGTTTATAGCATTTAGAGCTAAGAGACCTAAGCGATCATTTAATCCAACTTCCTCCTTTTAGAAATGACACAAATTAAGGCCCAGAGAGGTTCAATAACTTACCCAAGGCCATGCAGGATTTGAACTCAGCTCCTGTGACTCAAGATAGCATAGTCTTTAGCTTCTAAAGAGACTTGTGCCTTCAGGACTGTGCAAGGTGCAAAGAAATGGGCATTTCAGCTGACCCTTGAAGGAAGATGAGTGTTCCAAGAAGTAAAAGTAAGGACAGAGGGCAACTGAGGCATCGAAACAGGGTACAAAAGCCTGAACAAAGGTGTGGAGATGGGAAATGAACAAAATAGCATTGATTAACCACTTACTATGTGTAAGCACTATGCTAAGAGCAGGGGACACAAACAGAAAAAGCCAGACAGTTTCTGCTTTCAAGGAGCTCACACTGTAATTGGGGAGAAAACACATAAGAGAAAGTTCAGCTACAAGACAGATGGAAAGACCTAAGACTGTAACTATAGGGTGGATGGCAAGGGCCTTAGGTTCTATCCATGTCAGAGAACATCACTGGGAGTCTAGAGGATGTAGGGAAATGGTGGATGACAAGGCACCTCGGGAGGTAGCTGCAGGGCAGATGGCAAGGGCTGATGGCTCTCCAGCTTACAAGAAGGTATCTCCCATTTCACTCCAGACCTGTGAGTTCTGGGTAGCACCAGACTGAGGGAAAGAGGCAGGAGGGGAGGAAGGATAAAGGGAAAGGGTACACCCACGGCAGGTCTTCTGGCAATCCTGTCATCCCATATGCACTGTGATGCAGAAGGAGTAACAAGTAGGACAGTTTGGATAAAGCATAAATTATGAGAAGGAGTAATGTATAATCACCCTACCTCGACACAATGTGGAACAGAGAAAAAATGACCTGGACCTCAGTTTTCGTCAACTACAAAACTGTACTTTAGCAGCTATGTGAAAAACGGATTGGAGAGCAGGCAAACTGAAGGCAGGGAAACCAATCAGGAAGCTATCGTAACAGTCCAGATGGAATGTGCAGAGGACCTGAACTTGGGTGATAGTGGTGTGAGTAGGGGCTGCCAGGTAGCACAGATGAGGAAGCTAGCTTCCTGAGTTTAAATTCAATTTCAGACACCTATTAGCTGTGTGACCCTGGGCAAGTCACTTAATCCCAGTCACCTCAGTTTCCTCATCTGTAAAATGGGATAGAGAAGGAAATGGCAAACTACTCCAGGATCTTTGCCAAGAAAACCTCAAATGGAGTCACAAAGAGTCAGACACGACTGAAACAACTGAACAAGTGAATAGAGAGAAGTGGACATGTGTGACAGATGCCAAGGAGAGAAAATTAACTCGTTTCGATTTACAAATAACACTTTCTCAGTTTTTAGTCCTTTAGGTAATAGGTATTTTTCCTACATTTCTATTCTACAGAATATGTTCTATAGAAATTATATAAATTTCTATATGATAATACTTCCATTACATTTTAGAGGGACACCATCACCCTCCCTTTCTCTCTCCCTCCTTCCTTAGATGATGCTCCTGGTTGGTTGTTATTGTTTTAAATATTCACCTACTTAATTAACTCTAAAAACATCTACACTCCAACTGATATATGCAAAAAGATGTGAAACAGTGGTTTTCCAAGGAAGAAATCCAAGTTATCAACAATTATTTTGAAAAAACTGCTCCAAACCACTATTAGAGAAATAAAAATTAAAGCAACTCTGAGTTTCCACTTCACAACCATCACATTGGCAAAACTGACAAAAAAGGAAAATGATAAATGTTAGAAAGGCTGTGGGAAAATAGGCACATTAATGCACAGTTGGTGGAGCCACGAATTGGTCTAGCTATTCTGGAAAGAAATTTGGAACGGCGCCCAGAAAGTTACTAAACTGTGCATACTCTTTGATCCAGCAGTACCACTACTAGGTCTATGGCCCCAAGGGGATGAAATAAAAAGGAAAAGGTCTTATATGTACAAAAATATTTATAGCAGCTCATTTTTGTAGTGTCAGAGAACTGGAAACTAAGAAAGCGTCCATCTATTGGGGAATGGCATACAAACCATGGTATATCATTGCAATGGAGCACTATTGCACCATGAGAGATGATGAGAGAGAGAGTTTCAGAAAAACCTGGAAAGACCTGTATATACTGATGCAGAATGAAGTGAGCAGAACAAGGAGAAATGGAAACAATAACAACAACATTGTGAAGACAAACAACTTTGAAAAACTTAAGAATTCTAATCAATGAGATGACCAATTATAATTCCAGGGGACCTGTGAGGAAGCATGCTGCACGCTTCCTGGAAGAGATAATGGATGACCCAACATTCAAAATGAAACATACAATTGTGGACAGTGTTGATGTAGAAAATTTTTTTGCTTGACTACATAGTCAAGGTTTGGTTTTCCCTTTTCGTTAGAGGGGAGCCTTTGGGAGGGAAAGAAAATAAATGCTTAACAATTGAAAAGAAGGGGTGCCTACGTGGCACAGCGGATAGAGCACTGGCCCTGAAGTCAGGAGGACCCGAGTTCAAATCCGACCTCAGACCAAATGCTTGACACTTACTAGCAGTGTGTCCCTGGGCAAGTCACTTAACCCCAATTGCCTTTAAAAAAAAAAAGAGGAAAAAAATTGGAAAGAATATATACATATATACATATATATATGTGTGTGTGTGTGTGTGTATATATATATATATATATATATATATATATATATATATATATATATGTATCTTTTTTAAAGAACTTTTTTTTTAGGCAATTGGGGTTAAGTGACTTGCCCAAGGTCACATCGCTAGTGTCAACTGACTGGTATGAGGCTGGATTTGAACTCAGGTCCTCCTGATATCAGGGCTGGTGCTCTATCCACTGCACCACCTAGCTGCCCCTTAAAAGAACATTTTAATGTGATCTAAACTTGTTTGACTATTTCTTAAAATGCAATCCTTACAAATGGCTGCAACATTCAATCTGATTCAGTTAAGCATTTTATGAGGTGCCTAGGATTTGGGGATGCAAAGACAAAAATGAAGGTCTCTGCCCTTGAAGAGTTTGTATTCAGTATGTCCTGAGCTACAATTTTTTTTCAAGAACATACAGTAACTACAGGACGATTTTAGTTTTATGTCCCCTTTTTTGAAAATCTGGCTCTGAAAATAACAAAAAGAAAATAATTCTATCACGAATTTAATGCCATTTAGAAAATTTTCTCCTTTGACTTTTCATTCTAACAATTTTTAACTGTCTTTTGTGAGATGATTGCTAGTTTAATATGTCTCCTGTGACAGCTACTATCCTGATCCAGCCAAACAAATTCATTTTCCAAGCTCTGGTTATTCAAGGTCAAGGTCCCTAATCCTGAGCTCCATGACAGAATTTCAAATTGTTTTATAAAACACTTGGGAAAAAAACTCAGCTAATTTTTCTGTGGAAGCTATGGCTCTCTTAAGCATTTAATTATAGAAATGTAAAACCCTCCCGAGCCCCCTGCTTCAAATTTGGTTGGCCAAAAAGTTCACTAAACTGTCTGCAGTGACTTAAAGCCCTTAGGCCAAATCTGTCTCAAAATGAATCCGTAAATTGTTTTCCAAGTTGAAGTATGCAGAAAGCAGTATAGCTTAGGGGACATAACAACGGACTTACAGTCCTGAGACCAAGGCTAACTAGCTATACCACTAACCAAAATGGTGACCTGGGGCAAGGCTTATTTCACCTTGACGGGATTTGGTTGCCTCATCTGTAAAAGGGAAATAATAATAATAATACTAGCACAACCTAACTCTTGTTGTGAAGGTCAATGAGAGATGATGTGCCTAGAATAATTTTTATATCCATGTCAATTAAGATTATTTCTAACTCCAAAATTCTCTTTCTACCCAGTATACATGGCCACTTTGTTGCTTTGGAGTATCATCATGTGTTTCAGAAGGATTCTGCTCCAGGATGGGTCACATGATCAATTGGTGCTTAAGAGAATGGACTCATTGAATCTTAGAGCTGAATGGGTCATCTATTTCAAAGATGTCAAACATGCCACCTGGCCCATAATTGTGGAACCAGTTTAAAATGTAGCTAGTCAATATTTAACAAAATAAATAAAAATACAACAAAATAAAGACAATATTTCATTTTAAAAACAAGACAATATATGGCCTTCATGGATTCTCACGTATAGATTAGTGGCCCTCATATGTATCTGCATTTGACACCACAG
Organism: Phascolarctos cinereus; assembly: GCF_003287225.1. Lineage (NCBI taxonomy): Eukaryota > Metazoa > Chordata > Mammalia > Diprotodontia > Phascolarctidae > Phascolarctos > Phascolarctos cinereus. The sequence goes on along the minus strand of NW_027555847.1, from coordinate 393,559,339 downwards.
ATCTATTCCGTCTTGCTGAAAAGTTTAAGAAATGGGAGCATGGCACATAACATCACCAAACTTCTTAAAATACTTTATTACACATATTTTTAAAGTTGTCAGAATTTTGTTGAAGATGATTCTGTGTGAAGGAATCCAAGTTGTTGTTTTTTTCCCTTCAAAAAACAACAAACTCAAGCTAGCTGTTGCTAAGAAAGGACCATGTCTACAAATGTCCAGCACACCTAGCTTTCAACTTCCAACTAGGAAGGGAAATAGCAGAGGAAAGAAAGAAGGCTAGATTTGTTGTCTGAACAACTGAATTCAAAGCATCACTTGTTACTAGAGTGACCCTGGGCCAGTTAACATAACCTCACTAGGCCTCAGTTTCCTCATCTATAAAATGGGGAGGATGTGCAGCATTGGGTGGCTTCTAGGCTCCCTTCCACTTCTAAATCTGGGATCCTATGAAAGTTGTTGTCAGGTCTCTTGCTTCAGTACCAAACACACAGCAGGTGCTTTTCAAATGCTTATTGGTTTAGTGGTAAAGTAGAAAATATTAATTTGATTTTTATGATTTCAGAGTAAAAACAACAAAGATTTCTCTTTTCTTTCTCTTCAAATTTCTGCCAGTAAGAGGGTCATAGGAGGAGACTTTTAAACTGATATGGAATGCCAGGAAGCATCCTGGATGAGTCATTAACTTCCCAAGTCACAGATTAGTGGTTCCTCTTCCACCTGGGATGAATAGTTAGAGAGGTTACATGATACAGTGAAAGAGTTATTGGGTTTGGAGTCTAAGGATGTGAGTTCACATTCTAGATCACCTACTTACTATATGTAAAGCTGGAAAGGCCCTTAGAGGCTATCTGGTCCAACTCCTTTATTTTACAGATGAGGGAAACTGAGGCCCAGGGAGGTTACATTGGTAGTAGGTGTCGAAAACAAGATTCCACCAGGACCTCTAGCTCCTGAACTAATGCTTTTTCTACTCTACCACCCTAATCTTTTGGGGCTTCTGATTCTTTATCTGTACAATGAGGTGATTGGACAAGATGGCCTCAGAGGTCTCTTCCAACTATAAGTCCAGAACAGTACGATCCCTTCACATACCTTGGAATAAAGAGTCACAGAAAGAATTCACTTTCCTTAGGATAGTGAATATCAAGTAATTTAATTCATAACCAAAATACTAGGATTTGACAATAATTAAAGAATGCTGCAAGGGACATTAGAGATTCTCCAGTTCAGGTTCATAATTTTATGGATGAGAAAATCGTGCTTGAGGTCATCAAAGTAGCAAGTGGGAGATCCGGGATCCCAATGGAGGGTCTCCTGACTCCAGGGTAATTCCTCTTTCCAGTCACTGTACCACCCTTATACATCCAAATAAGTAACAACCCCGGCCCCTGAAAATCTACCCACCCACTTCCATGACGCCACCATTGTTGAAGATATTCTGGGCACTCCTGTCCAGAATCTGCCCTCAGAACTTATATCCTCTTCCTCTGAATATTCTCAATGGTGACTCACCTTCATTCCTTAAGGGCAGAAATGAACTTAGGAAAAGGGCCAAAATTAATTCAGCATCAAGTCCAGTAAATGTGGTGGGTGATCAAGTTTGGTCAAAAATAAGACGGAACTACAAAACAATGACATTTATTTTACATGGTTCATGAAGCAGTTCTAAAGGCAGATCTCAAAGTGCATTCCAAAAATATTCTGAGTAAGAAGAGCAGCGCTGGAATAACTCAATGGCCTCCCAGAGTGGCTACTTTAAGGGCCAACACTTTCTAGCTATGTTTCTTTAAAAATTAGTTTATGTCAGTGTTCACTGAGCAGTTTGCTTGTCTGCTGAGCAGTAAAAACAAACCCAGGAAATAGCTGTAATGGCAAGAGCTGAGAACCAACCACTGGGTAGGATTCTGACTTCTTCCACTTCCATTTTGAAATTCAGGGTAAGGTAAAAAGAAGACAAAACAAAATTTTATTCAAATGAGTTTTGTATATAAAATAGGGGTTGAAATACACTGGTACCAGCTGAAGATTAGAGAAAGTCCCAAAGCCTATCAGTTTCATTCCTTTGACAACTTGCAGGATAGAAATTATCATTCAAGCTCCTTGAAGACAGGAATTGTTTCTTCATTTTTCAGTCTTTGAATCGCCAGCATTTAGCACAGTGTATCATAAATTGTAGATGTTTTAAAAATGCTTGCTGCATTGATCAAAAGTGATCTGTAAGTAGTGGTATTTAAATTACTTCTTCTAATCAATAATTATATTGTGTGGAGGGAAAACACAGTTTATCTCTATTATCGCTTTACAAAATATATTTATCAGGCAAAGTATGCCTAAGACACAATAAACAGTATTGGTCAGATGATGCGGCAATGATTAAGGCACCACTGCCACCTGGTGTCAGTACGCCCCAACCAGGAAAAGCATGGGGTGGGGATGGGGTAAGGGGAGACGAGTAGTCTCAAGTACTAAAATTATAATAATAAACTCTAGCACATGCCATCTACAGGTATAATAATAATTGCAAAATAATCTGGCTATGGTACTCAACATTTGGAGCCTCTACTGAAGAGAACTCGGGAAGATCTAAGAGCAAAGAGCTACAAAGATGATTTGATAGAGATAAAAATAATTATGAGAGCTACCATGGTAGGGTGCATAAAAAGCTGGTCTTAGATTCAGGAGGACCTAGGTTCAAATCCTCCCTCTGACACGTGCTAGTTATGTGACTGGCCAAGTGATTCAACCTTTCAGTGCCTTAGGCAGCTCTCTAAGATTGTATAAATAGCTGAGATGATGCTCTGCCTCGGTAGGGGAAGTTCCTGAGACTTCCCCCCACACCAATGAAATGGCAGGTCCAATCCCATTCCAACCCCTTCAACAATTAAGCCTCTGGAACACTGACATACAAGGAGAATCTAGAAAAACTGTCCATTTATCTAGGGGGAAAAAGAGGGTGCTGAAGAAACGAATAACAATTTTTAAGTGTATATGGAACAAGGGGCTTCTTCACCTTTTTAATTCATGGCCCTCTTTGACAGCTTGGTAAAGCCTATGGCCTCTTTCTCAGAATAATATTTTAAATACGTAAAATGAAATACATAAGATTACAAAGGAAGTGAATTCTACTGAAAACAGAGCTACCGTTTTTCTTTTAAAAAAAACGACAATTTCAAGGACCTTAGGTTAAGAAGCCTTGATATAGAGGGTGATCCTATGAGTAGTACAGGTGAATCTTTTTCATGAGGACAGGACACAGTTACAGGCTTAAATTAGTTACAGATGGGAATTAGGCGGGACATTGAGAAGAACTTCCTACTATCTAAAACAGTGGGGAACCTGTGGCCTTCTAGGTCCTCAGGTGTGGCCTTTTTTTACAGAACAAATCCTTTTATTAAAGGGATTTGCTCTGTGAAGTTTGGATTCAGTCAAAGGGCTGTACTTGAGGACCTAGAGGACATGTGGCCTCAAGGCCGTAGGTTCCCCACCCCTAAAGAGTTGTGAATTATTGATTATAATACCAAAGGGAGGTTGCAGAAGTACCTTCTTTAGAGATTTTTATTTATTTTTGCTTTTGGTGAGGCAATTGGGGTTAAGCGACTTGCCCAGGGTCACACAGCTAGTAAGTGTCAAGTGTCTGAGGCTGGATTTGAACTTAGGTCCTTCTGGACTCCAAGGCCAGAACTCTATCCACTGTCCCACCTTGCTGCTCCCTTCTTTAGAGGTTTTAATGAAAAAATATAGACTTTCCTTGGGAGATCTACACTTCAGTTTGCTCAAAAGGAGGGAATGGGGGCAGTTAGGTGGTGCAGTGGATAGATCTCCAGCCCTGGATTCAGGACCTGAGTTCAAATCTGGCCTCAGACACATAACAGTTTACTAGCTGTGTGACCGTGGGCAAGTCACTTAACCCCACTGCCTAACCAAAAAAAAGAAAAAAGAAAAAAAAAGAAGGGAATGAATGAAGACAGAGAAGCAGTGTGGTATACACTGGAAAAACATTTATTTGACTTTCAGTCAAAAGACCTAACTGCAAATAATACTTCTAACATTACATTTATGACCTTGAGAAAAATACTTCTTAGAAGCAGCAAAGTACAGTGGGAAAAGTACTGAATTTTTGAGACAGAGGACATGACTTCAAATATCTGAGGCAACTGAGATTAGATGGTCTCTAAGGGCCCTTCTGGCTCCAAGTATAAGAACCTTTGATCTTTCTTTGTCTCTTAATTTCTTAATCTTTAAAATTGGGGAGGGGGAAGGGTTGGACTATGATATGATAAGATGCATGTTTTAAGTTTCTGCTGGCCTCATATTCAATGCTAAATACTAAATACTTCAATGAGGGGGGAAAAGTGAAAGTGAAACTCACACATTAGAGGGTGTTCCTCCAAACTTGGGGCTAAACTTCCTAATTTTCATGTACTGGTTTTTCACAAAGTGAGCACACGAACTTACTGGGATAAAGCAATTATTAGCCCTTTATAATAACCTCTTGCTTCTCCCAAATACCAAGTATAAACTTATTTTAAAGAATATTTACACTGAGGATGCATTTCTGTGCTTAGGAGGTTAAGGAAAAAGATAACAAAATTAAGACTAATGACAGGGCAGCTAGGTGGCGTGGTGGATAGAGCACTGGCCCTGGAGTCAGGAGGACCTGAGTTCAAATCCTACCTCAGACACACAGCGCTTACTAGCTGTGTGACTCTAGGCATGTCATTTAACCCCAATTGCCTCTCCGAAAACAAAACAAAAACAGAATAAAACAAGACTAATGACACATTTGTGTTTAAAATTGATTTGGGTTAAATATCTTGATCTCCCTCTAGAAATGCTAAGGGGAATCCCATCCTTTACCCTAAGGACACAATTGAACTCCCCAAGGAAATATGGCACCTCATAGGTAAGATCCATATTAGAGAACTATTGTTCTCTCTCCAAGGGAGGTGAGACGTAAGTGGATAGAAAGCTAGCCCTAAAGCTGAGAAGAGGGGTTCAAACCTTACCTCTAACACATATTAGTTGTGTGATCCTGGGCAAGTCACTTAACCTCTACCTGCCTCAGTTTCCTCAAATGTAAAATGGAAATAAAAATACTACTTACTTCTCAGGGCTGTGGATCAAATAAGATAACATTTGTAAAGTATTTATTTAGCACAGTGCCCAGCACATAGTAAGTGCTATACAAATGTTGGCTATCATCATCTCATCATCATCATCACCAACTGCCGGATGTACCAACAATCCCTGTTAACATTTCTTCCCTGGCACACACCACCCCTATAGCCCCTAATTCTATAGTACTACGACTGTTTTTCTCACAACAGCTAGGAGATACAGTTAATGCAGGTAGGCAGTTAATGTAGGTAGGTAGTTAGGTAAGTATCATTATTTTCATTTTACAGTTTAGGAGACTAAAGCCCCAAAAAGTGAGCCAGAATTGACTTGAAATGGTGAGTACTGTCCTATGCCCAGTACTTATATTGGAATACACACATTTCTTCTCCACTTGTCCCTTTCCCCCTCCCCCCATCCAAATGAACAAAGCATATGTACGTGTCTATAGGGCGGCCCACTACCCTGACCACATTAAAGAGAATATTGTAATGCAGTCTACTCTTGGTCCTGTGCCTTTAATCACCTCCAAATACAGAGAACAGTTTGGTCCTGGCCCAAGCCCAGGACTGTGGTTCAATAGCAAGGCAGGCTTAAGGGGGAAGGTGGTACCCCAGCCCAGAGGGACTCCAGCAAGTCCAATCCAAGCCTAGGCTCTCCATGGGGAAACTGACCATTTTCTGCAGCATTCATGGTGGGCCCAGACCAAGACAGTCCCCCAATTTGATCTGTCCTTGGACAAGCCCCAGGTGCAGCCTGGGCTCCAATTGGCTACAGGTAAGCTAGGTAAGCCAAATATAAGCCTCTCCTTGTGAAGAGACATTTCCAGGCCTACGTGAATTTCAAGTATATGTTTACAAGTAAGCCATACCAGAATCTAGACAAAAACACCAAGTTTAATCATTAAGTTTTCTTGTTAATCTTCCAAAGTAATATATGCAACTATGGTCAGGAACAACATATCTTATCAGCTGGAACTCCTAAAAACATTTCTCCTAGCTCTCCACACTCAAGATCTCAAAGTTATCTGTAACACTTTCTTTATCATTCACATCTAATCACTCGCCAAATCATGTTGATTCTACCTCTTAAATAACTCTAAAATAGCAGTACAGCGGGAAAATCTCTGACAATTACCTGTATGACTTTGGGCAAGTCACTTAAGGTCCCTGGGCCTCAGTTTCCTTATCTGTAAAATGAAAGGGTTGGATCAGATGACCTCTGAGATCTCTTCAAGCTCTACATCTCTAAGTTTATCTTTCTTCTTTCCACATTAGCTTAGGCCTTCTCATTATACTTTATCTGGACTACTCCAGTAACTTCCCAACTTACCCTGATCCAATCTATCCCCTCATTCCACCATCAAAGTCACTGTAACACACACCACTGACCACATCACTCCCCATTAGGAAAAAATGAAGGTTCCACAAAGCCCACCCTCATAAAGCTCCAATTCCTTACTTGGCATTCAAGGCTTTCCACAATTTGGCTTGCCAGCTTTATCTCATGCACTTCCCCTCCAGCTCAGGCCAAATCTCACTAACTGTAGTTCTGGGATCTTGTTAAGACCTTTACTATCACCAAGCCTTTGCTCAAATGAAGGCCCATCCCTAGAATGCACTGTTCCTCATCTCCCTCCCCAAAATATCCATCTACTGAAACCCATCTCATCCTTCATTCAGCTGCCAAGGCCTCCATGAACCTTGGGAGTGCTCACTCCCTCCTCAGAACCCGCTCTGAACTATGTGCTGCTCTTAGACATTTATCATATTCTAATCTTATTTATATGAATCAAATCCCCCCGAACAGACTTCAGAGCTAAAGTTCCTTTAGATTCCTTTAGAGCAGGAACTGGGTCTTATCTCGCATCCCCACCGCACCAAGCAAGGTGCTGTGCATATAACGAATAGGTCTTAATGAGTGGTAAGATCCTAAAGTGTTCCTGTTTAAATCAAGTTTGCTGAATCTTGCCCTCGACCTTCCCATGTGTTTTAAATTAAGGTGTAAGAAGTGATTGTAAGCTTTTTTCCTCCTTCAAAATCCAAACAAAACTCTCAGATAATGCTTGGTTAAGACAAGTCTGAAATGTGAAATTCAAAACCTTGTTCTATCTCCAAGACTAACTAACTTCTAATTAAGACATGCATAGAATTAATAGAGAGTATCTGTCCTTGCAAAAGTCTAGAGGAATGGGTGCTTTCACATCTCCTAGCTTTGTCTCTAACCTTTTCCTTCTCAGATGGTTTAAGGTTTCCCGTACTCTGCCACGCCCTATGGGAGGAATGACCACACTCTGATGCTGCCATTTCATTTTCACCCAGAGGGTATCTGATAAGGACTTAGGTTGGCCCTGGAAAGTCCTGTCTGGGTTTGTCTGGGTCTTACCTGGAGAATCTAGAAATATCACTTCTTGTCTCCAAATATGCTTTGAAGGCAACTCTGCAGTGCCTCTAGGGGGCTCAGTCTAAAATAGGCATTCAAGTTCTGTCCTAGGCTTCCAAATATAAAATTTATAATCATAATAGAAATTATAATAAAATCATAGTCTAATTTCTATCTAGAACATGATAGATTTTATGAGAACCCAGAAAGGAATGTGATGGTTGTTTCAATAAGACATACATTTGTATGACATATAACAGTTATACACCAAAAGAAAAACCCCAAACTACTTATTACCCTCAATAAAATCTTAAAAAAAACCTTTTTAAAGAAAAATTTAGATATATTACTATTTTCTAGGATACCATCATTAATTAGCAAGATAGAAACATAAATTCTGACAGTCAAGAAAACCACTACGAAACATCACATCTAAGATTTACCTTGACCATCTCAGCCAACTATTCCAATTGAATATTATTCATCCAAAAATAATATTTAGGGAATGTCTATTATTTTTCAACCAATCAATCACTCAACCAGCATCTATTAAATGCCTACTATGTACCAGATATTGTGTTAAGTGCTGGGGACTTGAAACAGTCCCTGCCCTCAAGGAACTGCCAGTCTATCAGGTGAAACAACACACGCATATGTGAGTGCAGACCAAATGCATACAAAGTAAATATAAGATGATAGATTCATTGTGAGGTTAATTACTGGAACATGTCAAGTAAAGTGGTGCCAAAGTAATAAAAGTACTAAACATGAAGGAGTTAAGAAAAGTAAAGAAACAAATACATTTCCCTTTGTAAGAGGTGTCAGCTTGGATCCTTTATCTTCATTATGGTTACTAATATGCCGGTGGTCACTTGACATAACTTGGCTCATTAAGATCCTCTAAAGTCCAAAACACGGCAAAATTTGTTTAGATAAACTTGATAGGATTTCTTATCAGAATTGGCTCACAGACAAACCTCAGAAATTGTGATAAACTTTCCACCCATCCATATTCAATCTCCATCAAATATCTCTCTTTTTTCCAATAATCATTAGTTTTATTCTGAGCTTAAGAAACAACAAATAGAATGGGCAATTTGCACATACACAATATAGGAAAAGACAGCTGCACATGAAGCTGTAGGACTCTATTACATACAGCATACTTTTTTAAAAGTATATAATGAGATCAACCCCGTAGCTTTCAAAGCTGTACTGCTTGTCTGGCCTTCTCTGTGGGCTTCCCTCTGTTTATTTTTTTGCTCTCCATTTTTAAAAAGATTCCTCAATGATCTTTTCTTTCTTTCTCTCTTTCTCTCTTTCTTTCTTTCCTGCATCCCTATTCTTGCCCTACCCACCACACCCACCTCACTGGGAAAAGAAAAAGAAAACCAATGCCACTGTTAAAAATACATGTAAGTCAAGCAAAACAAATTCCCACACTGGCTATGTCCAAAAACGTCTATCTTCTCCTCCTGCATCTTGAATCCATCACCCCTCTGTGTCAGGAGGTGGTAGCATGCTTCATCTTTAGTCCTCCAAAATTGTGACTGGTCATTACGTTCATCAGATTTCTCTAGTCTTAAAGTTGTTGGTTCTTTATAATGTTGTTCCTTACGTAAATTGTTCACTTTGCATCAGTTCATGAAAGCCTCCCACATTTCTCTGAAACTATCAATTTGGTCATTTCTTATAGCGCAATAATATTCCATTACATTCATATCCCGTAATTTAGTCATGGAGATGGACACTCCCTTATTTCCACTTCTCTGTTATTGCCAAAAGAGCTGCCATACATATTTTTGTACATAAAGGTCCTTTTTCTTTTTCTTTAATCTCTCTGAGTTATATAATTTTTTGTGTCAAATTTCAGTTTCAAATTGTTTTTACCATAAGCTTTATATTGAAAACTTGAGGGAATAATTGTGATCAAAACAAACTTCTTTTTAGAAAGGTGGATACTAAAAAGGAGAGCTAGAAAAAAGAAAAGAACTGGATGCTCAGGGGTGCCCATTTATATAGCAATGACTAAAGAAATTATGGTATATGAACATAATGGAATATTATTGCACCTTAAGAAATTATAATGGAGATGTTTTCAGCATATACTTGGAAGACTTGTATGAACTGATAAATATTAAAATGAGAAAGAGCAATTTATGTAGGAACAATAATAGCAAAAAATGCCTTCAAAAGATTTAAGAACTCCATCAGTGAAATGACCAACCACAGCTCCAGGGAACTCTGGTCAAAGAAGTGTTGGAATCCAGGTGCAGAAAGAGACTTACATTTTTAGACAAGGCCACCATGTGGATTTGTTTGCTTGACTCTTCTTATTTGTCAAAAACATCTTTTTTTTCTTTTCTTTTTAAAAAATTTGTGGAAGGAGGACTTGGGAGGGACTAAAGGCTAGCAATAGTCATGCAAAAAAAACAGTTATCAAAACATTTTAAATGCATAGAAAAGAATGGAAAGAACTTCAGAAGAGAAGACAAGCAGGACAGCTTTGAAAGTGACAGCTGAATGTGTTAAATACTTTTTAATACTTTTTTTAAGCAAGCTGTATGGAAATTCAAAGCTATATAAATAAATGAAAAAACAGACAAATATAACATATTTAAGGATGATACAAACTGATCAAAATTTAAAGAACTAAAATCCAGGGAAATTTTGATTATTTTCTTGCCAATCCTTAAACACTGTCAATTTATTTTAATTATTAATCTTATTCACAACCTCCTAATAGTGAACATTCTTTTATAATTCACCCTGCTAACCTTAATATGTAATCCAATCACTGCAAAGTCTGTATGTAGCAGCTTGTTCTCAAAGCCCATTATGTTTCCATAATATAACAGGTCTAAATAACTGCTTCTAAGCAGCTCAAGGTATAAGTATTAGTTAACTTTCTCTAATGTGCTTCCTACTCTGGGAATCCACCGAATCATGGAATGTTTAGAGCCAGGAAAGACTTCAGAGTTACCCTAGCATCCCACAATCTCACTGATGTAAAAGCTGAATTAAGTGACTTGCCCATGGCAAAACAGCTAGTTAGTGGCCGATTTTTTTTTAACTTTAAAAAAATCTCTAACCTTAGTTAAATGGCAGAATCCTTAGAATCTGGGTCTCCGGTCTACTCCTTTTTAATAATAACTGACAATTTCATAATACTTTATGGTTTACAATCCGCCTTATGAACATCATTCTATTTGTTCTACATGACAGCCCAATACTACAATTCTTGTTACCTCTGTTTTACAAATGAGGAAACTGAAAAAAGTTAAGTCAGTTAGGCCAAAAAGTCTTATAGCCAGAAAGTGTCAGAAGACAGATTCAAACTCATGTCTCTCCTGACTCCGAGTTCAGCACTCTGCTATGCTGGACTTCTTTTCTACAGGAAAGAAGCAAAAGTCAAAAAAAGTTAAAAGATACATAAGGCATCTCTACATTAACAAACAAACAAAAAAATCCAATCAGGAGGAACTATGTGGTACAGTGGAAAGACTGCTGAACTTGGAGTTACAGGTCCTAAATTCAAATCCTGACTGTCACTATCTCTCTGATGTTAGGCAGATCACTTACCTGCTCTGAGGGTATCTTACTAAATGACCTTTAAGGTCCCTTTTCAGTTATGCTATGAATTTTCTACTGATATAAAAAAAAATAGACCTTCCATTAGGCAGCTGAATTTCCAACCCCCAGCTGCTCTGCCAAAGCTGCCTGAAATATAAATACAATAGCACTTCCCCTGGCAACAGAGATTGCCCCCAACTAATTTGAACTTTTACAAACTCCTACTGATGCTGACTGCCTAAGAAAAAGAGTTTCTCAGAACTGACATCTAAAAGAGACTGTAACCATTCCAACATAAAATATTTTTCAACAGTAATTTAAACAGAACACACAAGTTTTAAAATGTAAAGTTGGTTTCATGACATGCCACTTCTGAACCCATTCATTCCCCAAATCTTTGCCCCTTTTTTTCCCAATTCAATTCAACAAACACTTATATTAAACCTTAACACAAGCCAGGTATTGTGTTAGGTGCAGGGGAGATAAAGACAAAGGAAAACATCCCCTTCCTTCTAGAAGCTTATGTTCCACCAGGGAAATGTAGTATATGCATAGGCATTTAAACACAAGGACATTTGAGAAGAGAGAAAGCACTAGTAATTACAAGTCTCAGAGAAGGCTTCACAAAGAAAACAGCACCTAAAAAAAGTCAAATCTCTGAAAGATGGAGATAACAAGGCAATGCATTCCAAGGCACGGAGGTTAGTTTGTGCAAATGCATAAAGGAAGGTGGTAGACTTTTTAATTTAGGGTAGTCTAGTTTGACTGCAACATAAAGTATGTAAAATAAAGATGACAAAGATGCCCTGGTGTTTAATGCCCAGGTCTCGATGGACAAAGGTACATAGGACACACTTTTAAGTTTAACTTGCACTATTAATATTTTCTCCATCACTGTCTAGACCAAGGGTGGAGAACTTGGGGCCGAGGGGCCACATGTGGCCATCTAGGTCCTCAAGCATGGCCCTGTGACTGAATCCAAGAAGTCTGATCTAGACAATCAACAAAACACTAAATCAAGCCCTGATCTTCAGTTTGGCCAATTTCCAAGGTGTGAATGCTCACACTGAAAATTTAACAACCAGCTTTCCCAAGCCAGTAGAAGCTGGCTCTAGCCCTAGCACATCACAGGATCAAGACTGTGGAGGTCTTTAGAAGCCAACAGAAGGAGATTTTATTTTACACTTGAGGCAAAAGCGATGTGTTGAAGATTTCTGACCTGGAGAAACCTACACCTTAGATAAACGTTTGCATCTATATGGCGAGCAGCCTGACAACGGAGAGAGACTGGAGATAGGGAAACCAGTGAGGGCGATACTGCAATGACCTAGGGGATATTGCAATGATCCCTATGAAAAGAAATAAGGTCCTAAATTAACGTGGTGGCTGTGTGCATAGGCAGAAGGAGGTGGATGTGAAAGATGCTACAGTGATATGTGGTGATCAGACACGGGAAAAGGAAAAATTAGGATGACTCCAAGGGTCAGAACCTGGATGACTGTGAGCATGATGTTACCTGCAAGAGAAATAGGGAAATGTGTGGCAGGTCAGGGTGAATTCTATTTTAAATACTGTGTCTGAGATGGTCAAAGGACATATAGTCAGAGATCTCCCAGCAGGCAGTTCGAGGTACAAGACTGGAGTTCAGGAGAGAATCTAGAGCTAGAGACATGGTTTTTGCAAATCATCTATGGAGAGATGCTAACTGAACCAATGGGAAAGGAGAGATTACCAAGAAAAAGATTCTGCAGCAAGAAAAGTAGAAGGCCTTCAGGACATCTATGCCTGGGAGGTAGCAGATGGCTCATGATTCCACAGAAGACTGTGAAGTGGGCAAACAGACAGAAAGAGAACCAGGAGAAGACGAAACCGTGAGAGCCAAGGGAGGAGATAGTATTTTGGAGGAATAGGTGGCTGACAGTGACAAAAGCTGGATGCTTTGGGCATGTCAAGTCAGAGGAGGTCAATGAAAGAATCAATGGATTTAGCAGTTTTTTTTCCCCTTTCTAATTATTCCTCATCTCCTTTAACTTTTCTGTTCAACTAATTTTTTAAAATCCATTTATGGCCCACTTTTCCCATCTTTTCCTTTTGAAGTTGCTTTCTTTCTTTTTTTTATTGGTGAGGCAATTGGGGTTAAGTGACTTGCCCAGAATCACATAGCTAGTGAGTGTTATGTGTCTGAGGCCGAATTTGAACTTGGGTCCTCCTGACTCCAAGGCCAGAGCTCTGTCCACTGTGCCACCTAGCTGCCTCTAAAGTTTCTTAGTAAAGTTGATTTCTAGTCCTAACTCTACCACTACCTAGCTATATGGTGTCGGCTAGTTCTTTAATCTCCATAAGCTTCGATTTAGTCATCTGGAGAGAAATGGGACAGGATCAGTAGATGTCTAAAGTCCCTTCCAACTCTGTAAGTCTATATTCTTCATGAAGTCATAAGTTGTCCTAGTTCATCTCCTAGGAATTAAAAATAAGAGCTGGGCTCCTTCCATCTCTCTCTTCTCCATTTATTTTACTTTGTTTTGGGGTAGTTTTTTTAACTTCAAAAAAGTCTCTAACCCCAAAGTTTGAGAATCACTGTACTGGAAAATGCTATTAAAGATAACCACAACCCTCACTAGATAACCCTATAATGATTCAAATCAAAGTAAACTTCCTGAAACTTAAACTCAGGAAATCCTGTGGCCCAGATAATATGTCAAATGAGATGCTAAAATGTAGCCATGATCACATTTAGAAAGCTCTTCAGTAACTGTTTAATCTAATCCTCCGATCTAGGCATTTGTTTCTCTAAGATACAGTCAGAAGAATTAATTATTCCAAGATGTTAGAACATAAAAACAACATAAAGAATAGCAATGACCATAGAGCAGCAGTCGGCGGAAAGCAGTCTGGAGTGTCCTGAATGAAATTATCAGATAACACCTGGCCAGGCAGACATAGCCACCAGAGGCAAATCTGATTGCTCCTGGGCAGCCCTGAACACAGCAGATGCTTCCAGAATTTGTATGCTGTCTAGGTAGAAATGAAAAATTTAACACTGAGTAGAAATACTGGGAAAATTGTGGACTGCTTCAGCTGAGGTGGGTGGGCTATCACACGGTCAGCCAATGAGTGCATCCCTGAGGCTGGATGTTGGGGAGAGGCCCACAAGGTTAAAGAGCCAAGGTCATAGCTGGCCAGAGTGGATGCTGGACGTGAGCTCCCAGGCCAAAAGTGGGGGCCTCTGACCCAGGATTCCCATAGAAAACTGTAATTCTAAGAAGGGATCACAGCTATCGGTTTTTCATCTGTCACTTAAAATTCTCACCGTACTCAATACGATTCAGCAGAAATGGCAAGGATACCTGTTGCTGCCTTCTCACAGCACAGCTGGTGTTCCTTAGCCCTTGTTCCTTCTACCTCTATTTACCACAAAAACAGCTGCCAGCCAGTTCCTTGTCAGGCTTTTGTGGGGATCGGCGTATTCTCTTACTAAAATGGAATTTATTAGGCAGCATTAACCTTGAAGGTAGAAATTCAAAACTGGAAAGAATGGCAAATTTGCCTGAGAGGACCACAAAAAAGTCTTCTACAGCTTCTGCTGATGGGAGACAATAAGAGGCATCTTGTCAGCTTAGGGTTTCTGCTTCTTCTTTTATATTTAGGAAGTTATAGAAAAATTAAAAAAAAAATTTAAATACCTTGTACTCAAATTAAAACTTAGATTGGTCCCAATTTTTCAGCATAAGTTTTTTTTTTCAAACTAGCACTGATGAAATATACAGATTTAAAGAAAGAAATGAAAGTGCTTGTTACTGGTTTTTTTTTTTAGGCAATTGGGATTAAGTGACTTGCCCAGGGTCACACAGCTAGCAAATGTCACCTAGCTGCCCCTTGTGTTACCTTTCTAAAAATCCACTGGGAAACAAAGTACAGAAATGTCTCCTACCTTCTGTTATTTCCTCGTGCAGAAGACACAACAGTAATCTACAAGGAACATTCTGCTACGGCACTTTCCTGCATTTAACTGAAAACCAACCTGTGCATGTTATACATGTCAATCCCACACCAAACAATAACCTGCCTTACCAAAATGTCTTTATTGTGGCATCTGGCAGTGTTTCTAGGTATCTTATATGAATGTTGCATAGAAGCAAAACCAAGATGCTAAAATTCTATACAGCAAACCATTCAAGAAAAATATTATGTTTTATTCACAACATTTTAAAGAACACATTTGGGGCAGCTAGGTGGCGTGGTGCATAGAGGTCTGGACTTGGAATCAGGAGGACCTGAGTTCAAATCTGATCTCAGACACATGACCCTTACTAGCTGGGTGACCCTGGACAAGTCACTTAATCCCGATCACCTCACTCAAAAAAAAAAAAAGGCAAAAAAAAATAACACATTTGTAGGCTCCCTGGATCAAATCCAACCCCATCAATTTAGTATTCTAAATAAACTGTCTCCACCTTATTCACTGTGACCTTGGGCAAGTTTCTTTACCTCTGTGCCTCAGTTTCCTCATCTGTCAAATGAGGAAGGATAATTCAACCACTGTATTTCTATGATCCTTTCCAACGTTAATATTCTATGGTTTTACCTACCAAAACTATCTCCTCCTGCATCAAACAAAGTCAGTCTCTACACCACACCCACCATCACTCATTCTTCCTACCTACTTTGCTCATGTTGTTCTAGGCTGGAATACCTTCCCTCCTCTTACTCTACTCCCATCCTACCCATTCTTCAAAGCCTAGCTCAAGACCCTGTTGACGACTCTAGTATTTTCCTAAATTGCTCCTTTTTGTTACTTATTTAGCAACCGTTATAAATCTTGGAAAGACATAGCTTAAAATATAATGAAACATCAGCTACCCAGAACCCTCTAGGAAAGAGTCACTCTAGATAGCTGAATTTTACAGAGAGATGAGTATATTTCCCCCTGGTCACCAAAACAGATTTTATTGAACAATCTGAACAATTTTAATTTTTTACAAAAAAAAATTTTATTTGAACAATATCTATCTTCTTAAAGAGAGTATGTGGGACATATTTTTCTTCATGACTAGGGATCATCATTCTGAATATCAATTATTATCGTAGGTTGTAATACAGTGATAGTCTCAGGGCTAACGAGGTGTCTAGGACTGATGGCTTATAAACAGCTGTGCTTTTTTTAAGTTTTTGTGTCCGTTTTTTATAGTTTTTTTGTGTTTTCCCATCAGATTGTCACTTCCTGCTATCACTTTGTGCTCCCATCAGTGCATCTATTTATAGCAACTCTTTCCCCCTCTTCTCATTTGCTACTTCCAATTACATTTGAATTAAGAGATCAGAAATCCAAACCTGTTCAAACTTATGTGTAAATAAAAGTAAAAAGATACTGAATGATGGATATTGGGCTCCCTTACCAGTAAATTACCTAATGTATTATAAAGTGGCAGCTGAGCTGATTGCTAGTAATTCTCTACCACAAAAGTACATAGTAAGTTCAAATCCTTTCTCTGCCCCTTATTACCTGGATGTCCTTGAGCAAGTCACAAGAATTCTTCAGGCCTCGTTTTCCTCATCTGCAGATGAGAAAGTGAGATGTGACCTCTAAGTCACTTCCAAAATCTGTGATCTAGCTGAACTCTTTATTACATGTTGCCTTGTTATCAAATTTTGTGGAGGGGTAGGGTGAGGAGGGAAAAGTGTCTTGTCTTCCCAATTTGACTTCCATCAGGGAAGAAACTGCATCTTATGCTCCCTTTTATTTGTTTTATTTTGGGTTTTTTTTAGGAAATTGGGGTCAAGTGACTTGCCCAGGGTCACACAGCTAGTAAATGTCAAGTGTTTGGTCTGAAGCCACATTTGAACTTGGGCCCTCCCGACTTCAGGGCCGGTGCTCTATCCACTGCACCACCTAGCTGCTCCTCTTATGCTCCCTTTTATAGCACTCATACTGTACCCAGCATGGTGCTCAGAAGAGAACTGGAACCCCATTCCTCATGCTGGATTGATAACTTTTATAAAACATGAGGCACATAAAAGCTGATTTAAACTAATAAAAATTAATACATCTAAATTTAGTTTAATTTAACATTTAAATATTTTAAAACACATTTAAACATTTAAAACGTATTACTCCTCCTCCAAATTTTTCTATTTTGGTTAAGGATAATGCCCACTTTACAGTCCCCTCAGTTTGGAACCTCAGAATCAGTCCTCACTCTCCCTTCTCTCTCAGTTCCCATATCCAACCAGCTGCAAGTCCTGAACATTCCACTTCGATAATATCTGACATACCTATTTCCTTATCTCTATTCACACATTCACTACCTTATATCAGGCCCTTATCACCTCCCTACTGAAGTACTGCACTGCAGCAGCCTTCCGATTGGTCCTTCTGCTTCCAGTCTTTCTCCTCACCAATCCATCTTCCACATAGCCGAGAAAATAACAGATCTAATGTAAAGGTCTAGTCATGTCACTCCTTCACTGGAAAAATCTTCAGAGGCTCACTACTTTCTCTAGGATAAAATGCAAACAGCCTGACATTTAAAGCCCTCCAAAAATCGGCTCTTCCTTACTTAGCATTTTCATCCTCTTCATACAATACACAGTCAAAAGCTGTTTGCTCCACCTGGCATTCTATCTACTTTTCTGTGTCCTTCCATAGGTACATGCCAGGAATACACTTCCTTCTCCTCACCCCCACCTCTTAGACTTTTTCTCTTCCCTCCTGGCCTAGAGTGGGTACCATCTTCCATTCGAAATCCTTCCTGGTCCCCCAGCTCTCTCCCATCTCAAATGCTGGTACATAAAATCTACACTAGTCCATCAGATCCTCAATGGTCTGATGTGCTCTGTATTTTGTTTTCTTTCCCAAGAGTATGTCCACTGAATTAAACTGCAAGGAACGAAATGAAAAATAGCAGGAGGCAGCTCCAGAGGCAGCATACAATGGGACAGGGACCTTCCCTAGCCAGCCACTTGGGGTCCTCCACCAACCCCACCTAACTCCCTTTTCTTTTCCTCTCCCTCCTTTCTTCCTCTTTGTGGGAAAGCTGCTCCTTTAGCAGAAACAGTCTTAACTGCCTGATTACGTGGGAGAAGATGAGGATCTAGCAAGTGTAGTGGACAGAACTCTGGATTTGTAACTAGGATGACCCAGATTTGAATCCTGTCTCAGATATCCTGATAATCCGGGCAAGGCACCAAACATCTCTCAGACTCAGTTTCCTTATCAGTGAAATGGAGATAATAAAAGCACCTACATTACAGAGCTGTTGTGAGGATCAAATGAGATAATATATGGAAAAGTGCTTAGCAAATCTTAAAACACTTAGTCACTGTTATAAAGGTTGTACTTTGGGGAGCCATGCCCAAGTGACTATTTCATCCCTCCTCCGTGTGAATTTTAAAAATCATACTTACTTACTACAAAAATATGCATGGTGCCAGAAGCAAATGACTAATGATGGAATATGTGAGGGTTCCACTTGAACCACTCATTTTTTAAAAAATTAATTTCATACTAGCTTTTTGTCTTCATATCACAGTTGTCCCTGTAGACAGAACTCTCCCTTATGACCAATAAAAACAATTAAGCAAAAGCATCAACTATAGAGGTTGTATATTATATTCTAACTGTCCCCCACCTCTTAGCTGGGAAGGAAAAGGAATCTTTCATTATCTCTTCTTCAGGGCCTTTATTGGCTGAACTACTAACTTTCAGGCAACTGAAGGCAATTTGAACAAGGATGTGACCTCTCTCATGAGTAACTGCTATGACTATGGAGACATGAATAGGCTTCAGGGCCTGAGGCTTTCAACGTTTCTAACAGTGGGCAGCTCAGACACAAAGATAATGGAGTGATCTTACTGAAATTTAATAAACCCTGAAAAAAGTGAAATTCTTGAGATTTCTAGCTTCAACCAAAATGCAGAAATAGAGGAGAAGAGTCTGTGCCTTGCTGGAAGCTCTTGACCTATCCTTGCATGTTTGAAAGCCTAGCTGAGTCCACGGTCAATGAGAGAAATGTGCTAAGGATAATTCAAGAATCTGAAAAGGGACCGCAGAGAGCCCAGAATGGATAGTAAAGCGGTCAATTAGAATTTATAAGGCACATGAAGTCCTTTACACCAGTGCAAGCAGGCTTTGAGCTCAAAGAGTTCTGGAGCAATTAAGAGTGTGAAAAGAGAGAGAAAAAAAACAAGAGAGGACAGGAAAAGACACCATAAACAGAGACTGGAAGTCTTTGGATGACTTTGCTAAAAGTAACATAAAGTTAAGCAGTGAGGGCTACATAGATGCACCGGTGGGATTTAAACTCTTCACTTGAGGAGAGTCAAAGTCAAGAGGAAGCAAAGATAAGGACATCAGGTAGGAAGGAACAGAGAAAAGACTGTAGATGTGGTCAGTTTGAGCTCACTGTGAAGGCACGGGATTAACGAGAGCCTTGCCTCCTCCTGGGAAGAACCACACTTTTACACCTCAGTTATCTATCGGGACTCTGGAGATCCTATGGCTGTGAGTTCAAACAGGAGAAAACTTTTTATTGATTCCAGTATAATGAGGTACACATAATTTTTTGCTTTCAAACCTGACCTGGGATTTCTTCAGTATAGAAAGCTACAGCCAAGGCATTTTCTCTACCAATTAAGACAGTTGCCTGGACCAGTGGTGTCAAATTTAAAGAGAAATGGGGGCCATTAACCCATGCAGAAGGATCCTTATCTACTGACTCAGAAAACCACAAGCTAACATTACCTATATTCTACTATGTTTTCATGTATTCTGCTAAATATTTCCCAATTACATTTTATTCTGGTTCAGGCCATACTTGAGATTACTGGATGAAATGTGGTCACTGCAGCCTCTTCTGTGTTTGACACACCTGGCGTGGGGTAATGAGAAGTAGAGTGACTTGGCCAGGGACACACAGCTAGTACGTGTCAGAGGCTGGGCTTTGAACCCAAGTATCCCTGACTGGTGGGACACTTCTTCATCCATTTTGCCCTGCTGTTTCTCTGCGGACACAGCATTTGGCCCTTCGATACTGACTGAATGACCAGATTCCTGTTTGGGGAAGTGGGCTCTTTGAGGACAGGTTATATATAACCCGAGTTTCTTTTACCTTGGGAAAAGACAGACGTTTGATTCCTAGTAAACATAGCTTTTCTCCACTGAGAAGAGGCAATTGGGAATGGGTTTATGTTGTAGCAGGATAGATCTAAAATAGAGGTCAGAGATAACTTTCTGACAGTAAGAGTTGTGAGACCCTGGAGTGTTGCCAACGGAGCTTGCGAAATCTTCTCTTGAGGTTTGAAAGAGACAACTGTCTCTCTGAGGTTGTGTTCGTCCTGTTCTGCCTGGAAGTCCTAAAATACTGTGCTTACTAACCGGAATTCCCCTTCAGACATTAACATGCTTCTTCTCCACCATGTGTTGCTCAGTCATTTTGGTTGATTCCAACTCTTTGTGACCCCATTTGGGGTTTTCTTGGCAAAGATATTGGAGTGGTTTGCTATTTCCTTCTCCAGCTCATTTTACAGATGAGGAAACTGAGGCAAACAGAGTTAAGTGACTTGCCCAGGGAGATGCAGCCAACAAGTGTCTGAGGCCAGATTTGAACTCAGGAGGATGAATCCAGGCCCAGCACTCTACCCACTGTGCCACCTCGAGGCCCTCCTTATCTCTCAAATGCATTTGATATGGGATATTTTGTACTATAGTTATCAGTATTAGTTGTCCTCTCTCCACTAAACCAACATCCCTCTGAGAGTAAAGGTTTTAACTTATCTAATCTTCGTATCTCCCCCAACCCAGTAGCCAGGACAGTGCTCTAGTATACCTAACAAACATTTAGTATGTATTTGTCATAGCCGCTGTCCTACACACCAGAGATGATGATGATAATAATAACAGTATGTATATATGTATACATAGGCACACACAAATACTTTTTTCATATTGTTTTATGCAATCCTCACAATCATCCTATGGGATAGGTTAGTATAAATATTATTAGTCCCATTTTATAGCTGAGGAAAACAAGGCTCAGAAGTATTTAAACATTTTGACCAAGCATACAGCTGGAAAGTCTGGAGGCCAGACTCAAACCAGAGGCCTCTGACTCCAAATCTGTCACTCTCTTTACTATATTCTGGCTAATATTCTATTTTCTTCTGAAAGTATTTGGGAGCATCCTGGGTCAGAAGAGATTAGTCCTTAAGTTTTCACTCCATTAAACAAAACCACGAACGTTAAACTGTGTCCTAATTAAATCACTGCTGAGACTTTAAGGAGTCATAAAGACAAATAAAAAATAAAAGACTAAATAACAGCATAGGTTTTCCCCGGGCATCTTCCAACACTACTACAGCGATCCCAATGTATGCGCTTCATCTTGCAAACAACAACTTGGGCAAAGTCAGAAGACATAACCCTCTAATTCTCTTTCATGATATGAAACGTGAACAACAGGGTTTCTGAGCAGAAGAGAACAAATCCAGTCTTGATACGTACATAAAAACCTTACGATTCAGATTCACTGGGGAAAGGTTCAATCTTAATCTCAATTAGCAAAGTTCTGAAACAAAAACAAGTAATCTTATTGCCAAGATGAGTCGTCCTGACTCCAGGCCTGGCCCCCTTGACATTGTGCCACCTAGCTGCCCTGGAAACTAAGGTTCCTTGAGGTCAAAAGACTTGGGCACAGCTCCAGCACTCCCAGAGAGAGGATGTGAATAGAAGTCTTCCTAATTCCAGGTCCAGCTCTCTACCCATGATACCATGCTGCTGCTTCTCCTAAAGAGCCACTGTGAGGGGTTCTGTACTTATTCTAACTATTCTGCCATAGTTCAATTCCATTTCAGAACTTTTCTGAAAATTAGCTTCCAGAGATAACCTGCTTCATTACTTTATAGCATATGTACAAATTCAGGAAGACTCAGCTTCCTCAGTTCAAATCTGGCTTCAGATGCTTACTAGCTGTGTGACCCTGGGTAAGTCACTTAACCTTGTTTGCTTCGGTCTCCTCATCTGTAAAATGGGCTGGACCACTCCAATATCTTTGCCAAGAAAACCTCAAATGGGGCCATGAACAGTTGGACACGACTAAAAAAACTGACTGAACAAAATAAATTTAGCACATTTTCTTGAAGAGGGAGTACTTGCTAAGTCTTGGGAAGTGTCATGGCGAAACATGGTGGAGGGAGATGGAGTATCCAGTCCTGAGAACAGCCAGTAGTCTAGCTGAGTTTGAATGTGGAGGACACAAAGGGAAGTGATGTGAAGTAAGGCTGGAAAGGTAAGTAAGTAGGAGCCACGAGGTGGAGGGCCTCAGACGCCAGGCTAAGAGTGTCTATTTTATTAGTCAGTCAATAAATATTTCTCAAGTGCCTAGGCACTGTGCTAAGTGCTGGCGATACAAAAAGAGGCAAAAGACGGTCTTTGTCCTCAAGGAGCTTACAACCTAATGGGGGAGACAACAAGGAAACAAATACATACAAACAAGCTCTCTCTCCCTCCCTCCCTCTCTCTCTCTGTATATATTATGTTATATACAATAATATGTTTTATAGTATGCACCATATATCATATACATAATATATATTTATATTAATGTGTGATGTGTGTGTGTGTGTGTGTGTGTGTGTGTGTGTGTGTGTGTGTAACAGGAAGTAACTAAAAGAGAGAGGGCACTAAGAGGAATTGGCAAAGGATTCCTGTAAAAGATGAGATTTTAGCTGGGCCTTAAAAGAAGCCAGGGTAGTCAAGAGGCCAAGATTAGGAGGGAGAGCATTCCAGGCATGAAGAACAGCCAAAAAAAATGCTCCGAGTCAAGCGATGGACTGTCGTTCATGGAACAACCAGGAGGCCAGTGTCACTGGATTCAGGAGTCCATGGCAGGGAATAAGTTGTAAGGAGACTGGAAAGACAAGAAGGGGCTAGGTTATGTAGGGATTTGAATGCCCCACAGAGCATCCTGTCTCTGATTCTGGAGGCAACAGGGAGCCACAGGAGTTTATTGAGAGAGAGATGACACGGTCAGACCCACATTTTTTAGGAAAATCACTTTGGTGGCTGAACAGCGGAGGGGCTGGAGTGGGGAGAAACCTGAGGCAGTCAAACCCACCAGCAGGCTACTGCCACAGTCTAGGCATGAGGTGAGGGGGATTCGTTTTTGACCAGGGTAGTAACATGTCAGACCATTATGATAACTGTGATAGACCAGAGGATGTTTTGCATTATCTGGAACTGTAAAGTAAAGGGGAAATTGTATGTACTCACTTCTAGCAACAGTCCCCCTTCCGGCATGGCAATTCCAGTGGGGAGGTGATCTTCTTTCACTGGGTGGTCACCTTGTGTCCTGAAGTGTTGCTCCTGAATAGCTGTTAGAGAAAAGAAGTAGCAATGTGTCAATGATCTTGATCGATTCATACCCCCTGTCCCCAGCCCAAGAAAGCAAACCACATTTTACAGGGTGGAATGACCTTCTCAGTAATCCAAGGGTTGTAAACATTGTTTTTACTGAATGATATTTTTTCCACTATTATCCGCTTCATCAAAAATAAGGCAAACAAATGAAAAGGTACAGGAAAACCAAGGGAAAAAACATCGTGTTACCAAATCATTGCAGTTTACATAATTCAACCCAGTTAATGCTGGCTCACAGCCAGCAACCAGAAGAAGACAGGACAACCCAACACTTAACTAAGTTTGATTCAGTTTGTCTTAGAAGCCTTTCGTCAGGACGATGCACTGAATTTTAATGTTGTTTCTTCAAGCCACAATTTTTACTTCCATGGTTCTTATTACATATCACTAGCCAGACTTTGATGCCATCTTCGTCTGAAGAAAACTTTAACATTTTTGTATATTAAAGTATATAAAAACACAAAAAGTTGCTTTTGATTCTCAACACCAACACAGTCACATCTCAAACTCTGTTTTGTGTGGTGAAGAAACTTGTGTCATAATGTGAGACTTCCATCCCCATTTATCTGGATAATACAGCATCAATCAGTCAGCCAGTGAAGCATTTATGAAGCACTCACTGTTTGCAAGTGATGAAGATAAAAAGAAAGGCAAAAACCACCTCTGCTCTCAGAGAGCTAACATTGTAATGAGGAAGATAACACACAAATACGCAAATAGCCTTATTCATACATGATACACACATGATATAGAAATAGAAGGTAATTTTCAGAGGAAAGGCATTAGTCAAAGATTGAGGAGGGGTTAGGGAAGGGAAGGGAACCTGGAAACATCTCCTGCAAAAAAAGGTAGGATTTGAGATAAGTGTTGAAAAAAATTCAGGGAAGCCAGGAGGCAGAGAGGGGAGGGAAAGCCTGCAGGCATTGGGAACAGCCAATAAAATGGCCAGGATGGAAGATGGAGAGTTGGATGTGAGATCTACCAAGTAGACCAGTATAGCCGGTCCTGGAGTATGTGGAAAGGAATAAGGAGTAAGAGAACCGAAAAAGGCAGAAAGTGGCCAGGCTGTGAAGGGCTCTAAACACCAAACAGAGGATTTTACATTTGCTCCTCGAAGTAAAAGGGATGCAAAGAGACTAACCAGAAGGCTACTGCAATAGTACAGCATTGAGGTGATGAGGACTTGTAACAGAGTAGCAATTTTGTGAGTAAAAAGAAGGTGGGGTTATATGTGTGTATACACAAATATATACTATGCATGCATATATACACACATACCTATACATAGCTACACATATATGCTTATACGTATACATATATACACATGTAGATACACATATATAATTTACATATATAAATACAGACATATATATATACATATATATGATGCGAAGGTGGCAACAGTGACTTGACAACTGGTTGGATACAGGGGGGCTAGTGTGAGTGAGAAGTCACTAAGGTTATAAGCCTGGATGACCAGAAGGATGACGGTCCCTTCAAAAGAAGAGGGCAGTGGAGAAGAGGAGAGGGTTTCAGGGTAAAAAGTTAATTTCTTTTTTGGACATGCTGAATTTGAGATGCCCACGGATGCCCAATTTGTGATGTCTAAAAGATAATTGGTGATGTGAAACTTGGACTTTGGGAGAGAGATTAGGGCTAGATATATAGCGCTGGGAATTATCTGCATGGATGTGATAACTGAATCCATGGCATCCGATGAGATCACCACGCCTGTCTCCCGGCTGTTCCACAAACAAGACACTGAATCTCTCAGCTCTGGGCCATTGGCTGTCCCCCGTGCCTGGAAAATGGGAGGGAGAAGAAAAGAGGGTCCAGAACAGGCCTTGGAGGAGTAGGCATGACCTGGTACCTCCAGCAAAGGAGGGCTACACAGAACAGTCAGAGAGTTGGAGGAGAACCAGGGGGTAGCTTTCATGAAAACCTAGAGAGCAGAGGATAAACAGAAGGTAATTGACAGCGTCAAAGGTAAAGAGTCAAAGGACAAGGCTTTTGATGTACTAATACTCAATGGAGATCACCTCATGCATGGAGGTAGTGTGGCATGGTGGGTAGAGTACTGGAACCAGAATCAGGAGTCACTTAAATTCTCTGATCCTCAGCTCCATTATCTGTAAAATGGGAACAATAACACTACCCACCCCTCAGAGCTGTTATGAGGAATAAATGAGATAAACTACATAAAGGCCTCAATAAGCCTCAAAAGTATTCTATAAATATCAACTGTTATTACTACAATCATAGTAATAGTCAGCATTTATACAGTGCTTCAAGGTTTGTTGGACAGCTAAGAGGCACATCAGATAGAGCATGAGGCCTGGAGTCAGGAAGGCCTGACTGTGTGTCACTTAAATTTACTTAGCGGTGTGACCCTGGGCAAGTCACTTAACCCTCTTTGCCTCAGTTTCTTCATTTGTAAAATGAGCTGGAGAAGGGAATGGCAAACCACTTGAGTATCTTTGCCAAGAACACCCCAAATGGGGTCACGAAGCGTAGTACCCAACTGAAATGACAGAACAACAAATACCAAGGGCATGTGTCAACTTGCTAATACCTGGATCTTTTTTGTCCTAATTCAGGACATGCCATAATGGCATATATGGGATCCAGCAGGGAGCCTGCCAACTTTTCTAGGACTATAAGCTTACCTGAGTACTTGCAAACATGGGTGCTAAAGGTTAAATAAAAGGGACTCTTTATAAATACATAAATATGGAATAAGAAAAACATCCATGCATTTATTTATTTTGGAGGCAATCAAGGCTAAGTGACTTGCTCAGGGTCTCACAGCTGGTAAAGCGTCTGAGGGCAAGCTTGAACTCAGGTCCTCATGACGCCCGTGCTCTTTCTACTGTGCCACCTAGCTGCTCCTCATACCCATGTATTTACGAATACACCAATCACAAATAAGCTAGATGAATTAGAACAATTCCTTTTGTACTTGGTGGTTACTCTCATGAATTCATCGGTTACTGCTGGTTTCTGTCTGTGCCTCTCTGCTGAACAGCCCATGTCTGATCACACTGCCTCCTCTAGTTACAGAGTACTTTCAAAAGGTCTTTTCTAACAACCATGTGAGTTGGGTAATTCAAGTAATATTTGTTAGCCTCACTGGAAATGTGAAAAAAGTAACGTTCCAAGGGGTTATACGATTTTTCCCAAGTCCACATATAGCTAGTAAGTGTTGAAATCTGAATTGCTGTTTCCAAATTCAACACCCTTTCCACTACACCATGTAGCTTCTCATAATCTCCACTATCTCTCATAATCTCACAATCTTTACAGTCCAGATGTATTGAAGCTGACCCAGACCAGTTGGCAAGAGCCAGTTGTTAAATTTTCAGTATGAGCATTTGGACTTTGGAAATTGGTAAATGGTACAAATCAGGTCTTGATTTACTATTCTGTTCATTAACTAGACTTTAGAAAGTGATGGAGAAAATATTAATAACACAGATGAAACTTAAAATAATGTTGTGAGTACATTTCTTTTTCAGAGAGCTGGTTGTTAAACATTCACCAGCACTGTCACTGTTTATAATTAACAGAAAGGTAAACAGTGAGAAAGTTGTATGGAAAAGTTAAGACCCAAAGCAAGGAAGAAGCACAGGGTCCTGAGTTCCAAGTGAAACTAGAGCAGAGAAAAATGTCAAAAGTGAAAGTTAAAATAAAGAAGCCAGAGGAAATATCGAGGCAGTTTCTTTAACCGAGATAACTTAAAGCCTACAAAGGAACAGCTAGTTTTTAAAGAGGAGTTTTCCCCCTTTGTATTGAGCTAAATTGTCCCTCTCGTAACCTCCAACTCTTACTGCTAATTTTTCAGTGTGGGGCCAAACAGAAAAGTTTAATCATTCTGTTGTTGTCGTTTAGTCATTTCAGTGGTGTTCAACTCTCCACGACCATATTTTAGGTTTGGTGGGTTTTTTTTTTTTTGAGCGAAGATACTGGAGTGGTTTGCCATGTCCTTCTCCAGCCCATTTTACAGATGAGAAAACTGAGGAAGGCAGAGTGAAGTCATTCCCCAGGGGGTCACACAGCTAGGAAGTGTCTGAACATAGTCTTCCCAACTCCAAGTTCAACGCTTTGTTCACTATTCATGGACAGAGCACTGGACCTGAAGTCAGGAAGACCTGAGTTCAAATCCGACCTCAGACACATACTAGCTGTGTGACCTTGGGCAAATCACTTAAACTCTGTTTGCAGCGATTTCCTCCAATGTAAAATCTGGACACTAACAGCACCTACCTCACTGGGCTGTTTTAAGGACCAAATAAAATAATAATTATAAAAGTGCTTAGCACAATGGCTGACCCACTAGGTACTATATAAATGCTTATTCCCATCCCTTCCCCCTTCCTCTTTGCCACTTTGCCCCTTAAGTCTTCTTCCAAACGAAGGCCCTTCAGATATTTGTAGACACTGATTATGTACCCACAAAGTCTTCTTTTCTCCCAACTACAAAGTCCCAATTCCCCCCAGTGATGTTTTTATGGCCTGGTTTTGAGCCCCTTCATCATTCTGTTGTCCTTTCTCTGACCAAGTTCTTTGTCAACGTGGTGCTCAGAGCTGAATACGAGACTCCAAATGTGGACTGACCGGGGCAGAGTGCAGTAGACATATCACATCCATCGTTCTGGACACTATGAGACCTAAGGTATCATCAGGCTTTCTGACCACTGACCTGTATCATATTCTCACTCCACTAACATCCCCAGTTCCTTGTTTCCTATGAGGTGCTTTCTAGATATGTTATCCCCCTTCTGCATTTGTGCAGTTGACTCATTACCTTTAGATTTGGCCCATCATTCTAGTTCTCTTTGGATACCAGTTCTTTCATCCAAAGAATTGGTGATCCCAATTTAGTGTCATCTAGAAATTCAATAACCCCATCATCAAGAGCATGATTGAATTCTCTGAATTAAATTCTTGAACAGAATATGGCTCTGTGGCACTGCTTCAAGGCTCTCTCCCCAAGATGACATAAGTCTACCACTTCCTCTCTATCTTGACTCTGACTCCCACAACTAAAATGTCCAATTTCAGAAGCACTAGTTGAAGCAATGCCCTAATGCTATCCTGTCTCAGCAGGAGTTATTTTCATTACCAACTAGGAAGGAATTGGAAGCAGTTGCCCCCCAGACACTGAGGGAGCTGTTGCTGTAGTTGAACCTTGGCATGCAACCTATCAGTGCTATCATTACATTGTAGTAGGCATGCCAATAACTAACTCCTAAGTTGGCTTATGGTGGCATTCATCTTGCCATTGCCATTGTATTAGATGTATTCGATTGTATTCAATGACAGCCCACTCTGAGTATACTTGCCCTCAGCAGAAGTTCTTTTCATTTCACAGCAAACCTTGGCCCCACAGTCCCTTCTTCTCTTGTTGCACCAAATATGCCGACATTGATGCTTCCCATGACCATGTCTATATTTGCTAAGCAGTATACCCGCCACTGTCCCACATGGGAGGTCTCATAGCCCATGCCTACACAATGTGTGTCCTGGGTCACATCAATCATTAATTAACATTTTTAGGTCTAGCTTTTCAATCAATTTCAAATCTACCTATACTATCACCCAGTTCACATCTTTCCATCTTTTCCAAAAGGCTGCGAGGAGAGACTGTCAAATGCCTTCCTGAAATCTAGCTGTACCATGTCTATAAAATTCTGCTATTAGTCTAATTATACAAGCAAGATGAGTGATCTTCATCTGGTATGACTCATTTTTAATGAAATCATGATGGTCCACAGTGATCACCATCTCTTTCTTATTAAAGAATATCTTTTATTGATATCCTTTGCTTTTACATAACCTAAATTTCCTCCTCCCAGAGAGTCATTCAAAATAACCAATAATTTACCACTTCTACGTCTCACAAGCCACTCTTTCAATAATATGCTCTAATTTTTTCCCAGGGAATAAGTGTCAAATTTGCCCTTCTATAAACTGAGGCATCATACTTTCTGCACCTACAAAAAAAGAGGGGACGGCATTTATCCACCTTCAGTGTTGTGTCATCTCCCTTCTCCATGAGTAATAAAAAAAATAACAATGATTAGCATTTAGATAGCGCTTTAAGGTTTGCAGAACACTTGACAAATATCTCATTTTATCTTCACAACAGTCCTATGAGGCAGGTGCTATTATTTTCTCCATTTTAGAAACAAGGAAACTGAAACAGAGGTTAAGTGACTTGTCCAGGGTCACACAGCTAGTAAATATCTGAGAGGAGGTAGGATTTGAACTAAGGTCTGCCTTACTCCTACTCCTATACTCTGCCACCCAGCTACCTAATTGAATCACTTACAGCATTAGTGTCAAACTCAAACAGAAATAGATCTGTGATCCCTACAGCCAAATATTGACTTAGAAAACCACAAATCAACAGTATCTATATTTTATTATACTTTTATTTATTTTTTTAAAATTTCCCAATTACATTTTAATCTTGACCAGTTGCAATAAGGAGTTTTGCTTATTGTTTATAGCCAGTAGACCCCGAATCTGACACCTCCTATTGTAAGCATCTGATATTTACATCTGCCATTTCTTACAGTGCCTTAGATGTGATTCATTCAGATGCTATGACTTGAATTCTGCAAGGGAAGTACCCTCTCACTATTTAATTGTTACATGCAATGGCCTTTTCTCAATCCTCACCTTTCTCATCCACTTCTGCAGAATTCTCCTCATGGATACACTTTCCGTCTTGGTTTCTGTGACACTGATTTCTCTTGGTTGTCGTCCTATGTAACCAATCCTGTTCAGTTATCTTTTGTGGATAGATCATGAGCTATATTATGCCTCCTATTGTGTGCCCTCCCCAAAGACCATTCCACAATCCAGTCAAATTGTCCATGGCATTCCTCATCCACGGCTTGCTATTTCCTTTCTTCATGTCTTTGTTTTAGCTGTCCCCTTTGCCTGGAATGCATTCCCTCCTCATCCCTAATTTCCTTCAAGAATTTAGCTTCAATATGAAATCCCTCCTAATCCTCCCAGCTGTCAATGGCCTCACCACAACCTCCCACCCAAAATTTTCTTCTATTTTATATATACATACATATGTGTGTATATATATAGTGTGTATATATGCATATATATATACAGATACATATGTATATATACACATACACACACACACACGCGTGCACACACACACAATGCTGTCTCTCCTGAGAGAATGTTGCAGCTTCTTGATGACAGTTCCTTTTGTCCTTGTATCCCCAATATACTAGGATAGTGTATTGTCCTCAATAACTGCTTATTGACTGACTGATTCATTCTCACTTTTCTTGGGGTTCAACTATCTATTAATAACCATTTTTGTTTTCTTCCTTTCCAAGCTACAAACTGCTCTTGCAGAATTATGTAATCCCACAGTTGGAACAGACCTCAGAGCCATCTAGTCTGACCCTGCTCCTTAGTAAGCAAAACACAAGTTAAGTAGCATGTTGCTTCTCTCCACTGTTGATTACTGTCTCCTTTTTACCCCACGCCTTCTTTTTCTTCCTCTCATCTCCCACATAACTTGAAGAAGCTCTTCTTTTATTCTTAGCATTTGTCATAAGGCTCAACTCATACTGGGTTTATACCTTCCTGGCCTTTGTCTTATAAGGCTGTGCCACTCATGTGATTGTAATGTAATAGTAATAATAAAATAGTGAAAATAAAATATGAGTCTGTGAAGTGGGCTTGAAGTTGGAAGCAGGAATCTGTGCCTTTAGAATACATTCTTTTTATCGAATTACCCACTGGCATTGCACCTTATGAAATCCAGAGGAAAAAAGGGAATTCCGCTTTAGGAAAATTTATGCTGATTAGCATGATCTGTCCAACTTTTTTCTGCTCTGATGCCATGCGAGGGTAATTGAGATTGCAAAGGCAAACTCCTAGAGATGCTCACCCCCACACTACTTATTCATGTGGTTTCCACTCATCAAAAAGACTGTCACTGACATGGTCAGTGTAATATGCAGCTATTGCAACAGAGTACTTTGAGTAGCCAGCTGTATGTTCCAGAAATAAAGATAGCTCTTTTATGAGCCCATTATCTTATTCTAAAGAGGCATTTAAATTGGCTCTCCATAAAATGGAAATGGACATGGTAAAAGTTCAAGGGGAACGGCCTGGTTGCTATTCCTTGGGCTTGATATTCCACCTATCATATCTGTGCCTTTCCATGGGCTGTCCTCCAGGCCTGAAATGGACTCCACACCCGAATCCCTAACTTGCTTCATGGTGCTACTGCATATGGGAATCACCTCCTGAGCTTGACAGTATGAACTGCTTTTCATTTTTGTCCTGTATCTACCTTACACATATGAGGCACTTAATAAAAAGTTGACTGAACTGAAGTGAATAATTACAACTCACGTTTATATAGCACTTTAAGATTTACAAAATGCTTTCTTTAAAACAACCCTGTTTGGTACATAATACTGTTATCCTTATTTTACAGAGGAGAAAATCAGTCCTTTAAAATCAAAGCTTTTCAGAGAGCTCCATGTACAGCCACAACAGTCTCTTCAGACATTACCTTATTTTTTTCCTCTCCTCAGAATAACTGTTCAGGGTCATTAAGATATTGTTGCTAAAATCTTCTCTTGAATTGACTTCTTCTTCAGTCTCTGATCATAAAAACCTACCAGTCTTTTACTTAAACTCTTTGAAAGATTAGTCTACTGACATCAAAGATATAGACCACATCACACCAAACATTCCTCTCTTTATTTATCGTGAATGTTAAGATGGTGTGGTCACTTCCTTCCAGAGTTCCCATCATTTTTATTTTGGCAACCAATTCCTCCCTATTTGTTAGAACCAGGTTCAGAGTAGATGTGACCCTCATTCCTTTTTTTACCTTCCCAAAAAGTGAAAATTGAAATTTATCAGACATTCTGCTTTGAAGAGAGATACCTCCAGAAAGTGTCAGTTTTCCCCAATTTACCTGACTTATATTACATCCACACCCTCAGTACAAGTCTTCTCAGATCTCTATTCTTTACGGGATGTCAGGGTATCAATGGCTTATGATTTAAGACACGATGCCAATCATTGCCTTTACTCTTTATGATTCACAACCTCCTGGCTACTCCTTCCTAGCCTAACTTTTATTTTCTCACTTGTATTCCTTCCTATTCATCAGTTGGTGGCAGGAGTAAAATGAACAAATCTCAAATGGAAAAAAATTGTCAAAATGGGTGAATTTGTCTTCCTTCCTTCTGTGGTCCCTCTTCTTCCCCCTATACATATAGATAGATAGATAGATAGATAGATAGATAGATAGATAGATAGATAGATAGATAAATAGATATAGATAGATATAGATATAGATACAGATACAGATACAGATACAGATACAGATATAGATATAGATATATCCCTACCCCTGTGGAGGGAATATGCTTAAGTGTATGTAAGTTTATTACTATAACATTACTCTGAGATCATGGGTGCAATGGAGTATCTTTCTGATCTCCCCAGAATCTCAGCATTAGAAGGGACCCCAGAGGCCAGCTAGTCTAAAACTGTACCTGAAAACGAATCCTTTTTACAATATAACTGACAAGTGTTCATATAGACTTTGCTTAAATACTTCAAGTGAATGGGAACTTGCCGGTTCCTGAGGCGACACTTTGGGTTGATTTTAATTTCCCTGACATGGAGCCTAAATTCAGCTCTTTGCAACTTCTAGGCTCTGCTCCTCTGCCTCCTCAAAGCCCCCCCTCCCCACAGGGCCTTGTACCTACTAGGCACTTGATAAATGTTTCCTGAATTGAATTAGCTAAATCGAGAGAGAAGCTTTGAGGGTTTATAATTATATGAGAAATTTTCCAGAGGAAGTGGTCAAAAGCTCATCACCTCAAAACTAGACTTAAGACTTAGTAAAGAGGGATGGAAAGGGAAAGAAAGGGAGACCAGATGACCTAATAGGCCTTTATTTTTTCCATAGCTCCATTACTTTTAAATCCCAAGAGCTACATCGAACATATATAAGAGCTCTGACATTTTCAGACAAACTGGAAACTCTCCTCAATGCTGGAAATACTGAACTCTCCATTATTTTTTAAACCTTGGAATAGAAACTGGCAGCTTAACTTTGTGTACATAACACTAGTATTACTGCTGTAGAATTTTGAGCATGTATGTAAAATGTTTCCCCAAATCATGTCTAAAATAAGTTCATGTGAGTGCACTGGTCCAGGAACTAAATGACTTCCATCTGCTCAAAAATGAGTTACAGCCTCAGGTAGAGTAAAACCCAATCCCACCTGACAGTGCTCTCAGTCAGTGCCTCAGCCTGCTGCTGTTCCCTGACCGACCCAGCCAGTGGAAAGTGACCTTTGGCTAAAGTGAGACAAGAATATGTGGAATGGGAAATTCCACCTCATTTAGGAACGCTGTGATTTAACCCTTTGCTGATAGCAGCACTGCACACCAAAGGTAGACCATGAGCATAAGACAGCGAAGTTAGAAGAGGCGTGGATAGGCAGGGAGGCCAGGCTGGGAGAGGGGCTCCATGACAAAGAGGGCATGGCCCTAGAAAAGGGTGGAGAAAATGCATCTCTCCCTTCTTTTAAAAATGTTTTTAAATTAAGCAATTTTTTATGAACTTGAACCTGACAGTCATCAACAAACATGAATATTTCCATATAAAGTGGATAGAAGAAGAGAACTACATATAAAACTTTGATGATACCATGCACAGCTTGGATTTTTAAGACTATACCAGCTTCAACATGTCAAAACCAACACTGCCCTTCTTATGCTTGCGTGTGTCCCCATATGAACTTGCTTTTGCCCTCTTCTGTTTATTTTTGCATGTTTCATTAATACTTTTTCCTTTTTTTGCATCACTATCACTAACTCACCCCTATCAACCACTCTGAAATACTGCTATACCCTCCCCTAATAAAACCTCTTTCCCTTCTTTGTCAGAAGTAGGGGGCTGTGGGCATGCAACAGTTCAGAAAGTCTGTCAGCCAATAAATATTTATTAAGTGCCTACTATGTGCCAGGCATTGTGCTAAGTGCTAAAGATATAAAGAAAGCCAAGACGGTCCCTGTTCTCAAGGAGTTCAGTCTAAATGGGGGAGACAATATGCAAATAATTATGTGCAAACAAGCTATAAATACGATAAATTGGAAATAATCAACAGAGGGAGGATACTAGAACGAAAGGGGATTGGGAAAGGCTTCCTATAGAAGCCAAGATTTTTGCTAAGACTTGAAGGAAAGCAGAAGGCAAAGATAAGGAAGGAGAACATGCAGACATGAGGAAGAAAGCAACCAGAGTTGGAAGATGGAGCATTTTGTTCAAGGAACAGTAAAGGAAGCCAGTATCACTGAAGTGGAAAGCAGTGGGAGGATGTAAGGCTTAAGAAGACAGGAAAGGTTGGGGTGGGGTCAGGGAGAGAGCAGATCATGAAGAGCATTGAGGGCCAAGCACAGAACTTTAAATTTGATCCTGGAAATAATAGGGAGCTTCTGAAGTTTAATGAGTAGAGGACAACATGATTAGACTTGAGCTTTAGGAAGATATTTTGATAGCTGAGAGGAAGATAGCTTGGAGTAGAGAGAGACTTTAAGGCAGGCACATCTCCAGCAGGCTACTGCAATAATCCAAGTGTGAGGTGATGAGGGCCTGCAGTAGAGTGATGGCAGTGTCAGAAGAGAGAAGGGTGCATCTTGAGAGATATTACAAAGGTAAAATGTCCAGATCTTGGCAACAGATTTGATGTAGAGGTGTGAGAGCAAGTAGGAAGTAGAGGTGAGCAGGAGGCTGCTAGTACCAGCAACAAGGAAAATAAGAAGAGAGGAGGATTTTGGAGGAAAGATAGAATTCAGTTTAAGATGTCTATAGGACATTGAATTCAAGATGTCCAACAGGCAATTGGAGATGTGAGACTAGAGGTCAAGAGAGATGTCAGAGATGGACAAACAGATCTTGTAATCATCTGCCTGGAGATAATAACAGAATCCATGGGAGCTGATGAGGTCACCAAACAAGATGTTATGGAGAGCTCTGTGGGACACTCACAATTAGCAGTCATGACCTGGATGAAGATTCAGCAAAGAAGACTTTGCTGAGAAGGAATGGTCAGACAGGTAAGAGGTGAACCAGGAGAGAGAAGTGTCAAAAGTCCTAGAGAGAAGAAGGTACTCGATTAGAAGCGTCAGAGGGTGCAGAGAGGTCAAAAAGAATAGGGGTTGAGAAAAGGACACTGGATTTGGCAAAGGAAGGAGCGCTGGTATTCTGAAGAGAGCCTTTTCAGGCCATGCTGTCCCCTCCCCATCAAGCAGTGTGTAAGCTCCTGACATCAGAGAACTGCCATCTACTTCTTTTGTAATGCCCCCACACTCAACATCTTGGGCACATGCTCAATAAATACCTACTGACTGACAGACTTAGAAAACAGGGTGGAAGGGAGGGAGACCTAAACACAACAAGGCAAAGGCACATATATTCTAAGATCACTGGGGAAAAAAAAGAACTTCATTGTTGCTGAAGTAGAAAAAAGTTCTCTTGGGGAACCAAGGTTTGTTTCTTTTTATTTCCTACGTTATTTAAAATCCCACTTGAGTGTTCTCTAAATTTAGGACTCGACACAGAACTCCCCAGGATTCAAGTTTAGTTTACAAAAGACAAAAACGTTTTCCTGATTAAAGAACAAAAGCCCCCTGAGAACAGGCCCACTGGGTTTCCTGAGCCATGAAGACTTGGACAAGGAAGCAGGAGGTGACTGTTCTGAAGACCAGGACCCATAAATCAACTTTGTGACTCACCTATGAAGAAACTGACATTTCTGCCACAATGGTATACCATTCATAAGGCAAATACCTGTGTTCTGAGGGCCTGAAAGCACTTTGTAAATGTCAAACCTTATTTCGTTCCCCCCAGGTGGATTTTGTCTTCTCTACCATCAAGGTGAAGAAAGGAGTTATTCCTCCTTAGTACCCTCAAAATACCCCCAGTAAAAGGAATGAATGGTCACTGTGCAGGAGAAGTGGGGTCAGGGACCCAACAGCTCTCTAATCATTCACTCTTTCATCTACCAACCTACATCGTTTTTGCCCAGACCTGCAATTTAATAGGTGTATGGAATTCCCAAGGAGGAAATCCCTTCTACCAATGCAATTTGACAACTGCTTTGCATGTTATAATCTTAGGGAGTTGTATACAGCACTGAGAAATTAAGTGACGTCCAAGGCCGCTTGTCAAAATCAGGACTTGAACCCAGGTCTTCCCCAGTCTAGGCCCACATTATATCCATTTTGTCACATCACTTCTTGATACACACACACACACACACACACACACATTCATATGCATATGTATGTATATACACACATACACATAGTAAAATTAACTAATGTAAAAATACACAGACAGAAGTGAAATGGAAATTTCCCTCCATCCACAAATCAATCTCATTTATATTTTCAGCAGAATGTGAACAATCATTGCTTACTTTACTAAGTCAGTTCATGGGGGCATTATACTAGATACATTATAGAATGGAGAGGACTCCTCTCAAAAAGCCTACATTCTAATGATGGTGAGAGCCATAAAAAAATACGGACGCACAGCAAGGAGAGAAATATGTGGAGTATCTCTTGCACATAGTAAGCTTTCTATGGAGTTCTTTCCTTTTTTCTTTTAGGATTACTTAGCTACTGGCACATGGAAAAGTAGTCCCAGAAGTTTAAAATCATAGAGATAGAGTCAGAGGCACCTTAAACACTATCTAATACAATAATCTCATTTTACAGATGTGGAAATTGAGGCCCAAAGCGGGTAAGCTACTGGCCCAAAGAAGTAAACATTAGACAGGATTTTAACCCACTTCTGCTAAAAGCAGCTAGGAAGGACTCCTTGGTAATTGAAAAAAGTCTTTCTACATAACCTCAGAACACAGTTCTCTCACACTTGGCACATTATCTCTACATAGGAGATTATGGCATGGTATGATGGAATTAACCCTGGACAGTTGGGCTCCAGACCCAACCCTGTGCCTTACTAAGCATATGCCCTCAAACAAGGCCTGTCCCCTCTCAAAGTCTGTTTCTCATCTGTAAAGTAAAGGAGTTAAACTCAATCATCTCGAGGGTCCCGTCTAGCTCTCACATTCTATTCTAGTTGCCATAATGTATTCTGTGTGGGGCTTTTGAAGCCACGCATTCACTGACACTCCTTGCAGTACCCTTAAAATATAACAACAAATGAATCAGTTTCCTCAGCCAGACAATGTGCCCATTCCAGTAATTATAAACAAGTTTCATTTCTGATATAATAAGGCTTTGTGGCAAGAAAGAAATCACACCTCTTTAACAGGAAATAAGATATAAGGAAGAGGCACAAAGACACTCTACCAAAAAGGGTTTTTATTATTAATACACCATTCGGAGGACTTGTCTGCTGCTAAGTCCAATCATCAAAAACCGGTGGTAATGAAAACACTTATCTACAAGAGAATCTGTTGTTGTTATCGATCAGTCATTTCCCTATTTGCGGTTTTCTTCGCAAAGATACTGGAGTGGTTTGCCATTTCCTTCTCCAGATCATTTTACAGATGCGGAAATGGAAGCAAACAGGGTTAAATGACTTGCCCAGGGTCACATGGCTAGTTAGTGTCTGATGTCACATTTTAAGTAAGGTCTTCCTGACTTCAGGGCCAACACTCTATCCACTGTGCCACCCACCTGCCCCAAAAGAGTCAGAGCACTTTAGATTCCCTATTTAACCCATACCATGTTTGATTCCCTTAAAAGGCAGGAAAATATTGACTTTGGGGTAAAAATGTCCGAAAAGGATTTCAGAGGAGACACAATGGAGACCAAGTAGAAAAATAAAGTAACCAAATGCTTAATTTGTTTTTTAATTTCTTCTCCAAGAACATTCTGTTTCACCTGCATTGTATAAGCAACACATAGACCAAGTCGGTCAGGAATACCACATAGGGTTTCCTCTGTGAAGTAGAAGACTGACCAAATGATTTTGGAGCTTTCTTCCAACTCTAAGATTTTTATGATTTTGTGAACAAAAATATTTTGTTCCATGGAACAAAAAAAAAATGAAGCAATGGACCTTGGGGGGTGGGGGGAGTAGGAAAGCCACAAAGACTAGGTACGTATAAATAAATGAAACAAAAGGATGTACATTTATCCAAGGAACATGGTCACTTCTTTTAATCAATCAAAAAGAAAAGCCATTATCAAGCACTTACACCACGTGCTAGGAGGGGGACCCACAGCAAGGTAAAAATAGTCCTTGCCCTCTAGGAGCTCCCATTCTGTTGGAGGAGACAGCATGCAAACTGCTAGGTAAATTCAACATGTCATCTGAGAGAGAGTAATGCACTAGCAGCTGGGTCAGGGGTGGGGTGGTACCCTGAAAGGCCTCCTGCAGAATCTGTAATTTGAGCTGAGACTTGAAAGAAGCCAGAGAAACTAATAGATGGAGGTGAAGAGAGCGCTGTGGGGGAAGACAACCACGCATGCAAAGGCATGGAGGTGGTCTTCCTCTCTCCCTCCCCCTTCCAATTCTACGTCTTTAAAGTAAGGGGGTAAAATTAGACGGCTGTAGGTCAGGAATTATCTGGATAATTATCCCAACTCTCCATTTCCTTTTACCCATGTAGACATAAAATCAGCATGAGCGATCCCTATTAGCGCTGATTAGCATTACATAACCACAAAAAAGCAAACGTATCTCTTGGAGATTTATCTCATCACGGCCTGTACCATGGTAATATGCACAGACAAGCATACTACTGAGTTATAATTATAGGAGGAGCTCCAGTCTCAAATGCCAGTCAAGACTCCACAGAGCTGTTTTGGGAAAGAAATTAACATAAGGAATATGTGTTCTCAAGCTCCTTCATGAACAGAATGCTGCAATCAAGTCCACCCAAGGAAGAAATAAAATTATCCGAGGACGGTATACAAAGGTTTGGTTCTCTGCTTCGTGGTTTATGTAGTCTGTTTCCTCTTGAAAAAAATGCTTTGAAATCAAGAACGCTCTTTGAACCTTTTTTAAATTCTGCATGACATTTATTTAAGGTAGAAAGCTTGGGAAAGGCACCACCACCACCCCAAGCCCCCAGCCCTTCAAAATTAACTCCCTTGCCCTCGTTCTTTCTTCAAGTTATTTCCCATATTCTTCTCTGGGCGTTTACAGTTAATGTGTTTCTCATGTACCCAGGGCATCAAAGGGGGCTGTCATCTTTTGACACTGCTACATTCTCCTCCGGGCCGTTTACAATATACTCTTTCCTGACAGCTTTGCGTGATTAGAGCCCACAGATAGCTGGGCTGCATGTGGGCGGGTGCTGGGCACCGAGCCACTCACTTCAGCCCAAGCTCCACCCTTCACTTCCCCCTCTTCAACTGTGAAATTCCTTTGCAGAGAAACACCAGAGGGAGAACAGGCTTTTTGGTAACAGCCGGCTGCCGACTGACCAGAGCCTCTCTGTCACGCGATCTAACCAGCTGTCAATCTCCTGGGGCCTCTGACAGAGGCCTGGCACTCATTCAAACCATTGCGTGCAAGCAAGCTAGCCACATTACCCCATGAAGCATTTCATAATAACAACAGCTGTTAAATATTGATGACTTCTGGCAAGCTGTGAATGCTTTTCATGAAGGTTAAACCTTCACGTAATGGAACCTAATGCTTCATTATATATTAGAGGAGATAGCTGGAACATGATGGTTTGTTGCTGGGTTCGGGTTGGTTTGGTTTGTTTTGTTGCTTTTTTGGGTTTAATGGGGAAAATCAGAAAATGACTTTTTAGTTGTTTGCTGGAGGAAGGAGGAATGAGTTGGCAGATTGCTAAGTTAAGAAAAGCACTGGAAACGGAAAAGGAAAAATGATACCAGCAGACAACGTAGGAGAGCAGGTTAATTGCAGCCCACTGAGATGTTTCACTGAAACTCATTCAAACAAACTATTCAAAATCACGGCCAATTTTCCCTCTGGTCTATTTATAGAACAGAGTCCGGTCTTTACCTGAAACAATGTAAGGAGCAGAAAATCCTCAGGGAGATACGGGCATGCAGATCCCTACAGTACAGTAGCCAATGGTGTGTGCAGTCTTTGGGTTCCCCAACTAGTCTCAGTTACATGAGCTTTTCCCTCCAGAGGACTCCTAGGTATAACCAGATTCCCATGACTAGTCATCTGTCGAGTTATTTTCCTTTACTGAGTTCAAAAAAGCATCTCACTATGAAGCAGACAGAAATGATAAATTATGATGATCCAGTCAGCAAAGCATGGTGGATTCTCTGGTGAAGTTCTACTCTGATGCCTTGTGCGTGCATGGCGATGACTGATGGTGGTTTCTTGGTTAAGCCAGAGGAGAGCAAGTTACTGGAAGGTCCTACCTGCCCCCCTAAAAAGGCTTTAATTGTGGGCCTGGGGGTGAACTGCGGCCCTCGGTTCCTCTTTCTCTCTCCCTCTTCCCTCTTTTGCTGATGTCATCAGCTCCCATGGATGGCTTTAACTATCATTTCTATGCAAATTAACTCCCAGATCTACAGAAAGACA
Organism: Phascolarctos cinereus; assembly: GCF_003287225.1. NCBI lineage: Eukaryota > Metazoa > Chordata > Mammalia > Diprotodontia > Phascolarctidae > Phascolarctos > Phascolarctos cinereus. The sequence continues at coordinate 393,518,282 of NW_027555847.1, read as the reverse complement.
GAGAAAGAGGGAAAAAGAGATAGTCTCTCTCTCTCTCTCTCTCTCTCTCTCTCTCTCTCTCTCTCTCTCTCTCTCCATATACACACACACACACACACACACACACACACACACACACAAATATATACACACACACACATATATCTATGCATATATATATATATGCAAACTCCTGGAAGAGATCTGACCTCTCTCTCTCCCCTCACACATATGTATGTATATGTGCATATATGTATATATGTGTATAGGTATGCATGTGTATGATATACATATATAAATACACACACATATCCAAGCCTAGTCTCCCTTCTGAGCTCCAACTTTATAATTAACTCCTATACATCTACAACTGGGCATTGCCAATGGAATGTCCCGTAGACCTCACAAACTCAGTGCATACAAAACAAAACTCCAGGAGGCAGCTAGGTGGTGCAGCTGGTACAGCACTCGCCCTGGAGTCAGGAGGACTTGAGTTCAAATCTAACTTCAGACACTTACGAGCTGTGTGACCCTGGGCAAGTCACTTAACCCTTACTGCCTCAAAACAACAACCAAAACCTCCTTATCTTTCCACTCAAATCCTCCCCCCCTTCCTAACTCCCTTATTTCTGTTGATAGTTTCACTGTACTTCCAGTCAGTCAGGTTCACAACCTGAGTCTTTCTTAACTCTTCACCCTGACTACCTCCCCTCCCTTATAGCCAAGCTGGGTTTGTCCCACCACTACAACAACTCTTGCATCACTCCCCTTCTCTCTACTCATTCAGCTATGACCCTAAGTCAGGTCCTCATCACTCCTCACTTCTCATCCAAACTATTGCAGAAGCCTCCTAATTCACCTCCCTGACTCCCTCTCCCCTCTCCAATGCATCCTCCACTTTCAACAGCCCCCTAATTCACCTCCCTCACTCTGTCTCGCCCACCTCAACCCATCTTCAGCTCAGATGCCAAACTGATTTTCCTGAAACACAGGCCTGATGTCACTCGACTGCCTACTCAGTAAACCCAGTGGTTTGCAAGGATGCCCTCTGGGATCAAATAGAAAATCCTCTGCATGGCACTAAAAGCCCTTCCCACCTTTTCAAATCTTCTTATTCCTGACTCTGCTTCAGGCACTAGAGTATTCATCTCTGCTGGTCTGCTTGGACTCACACACCCCACACTCAATCACCTGCCTCCAAGCTGTCCCACCTCACCTCCTCCTGCTGGCTTCCCTGATTTACTTCAAGATTCGGCTCAAATCCTGCCTTCTACAGGGGGGCCTTTCTTAGTCATTTCCCGCCCTCTCTCTGAGATTACCTTCATTTTACACTGGCTATAGCTTGTATATACTATACATAGTTGACTCCCTCATTAGACTGGGAACTCCTTGAGGACAGGTGAGAAAATCAAATTGATTCTGATTCAATTTTGTTAATTGATTCTATTCTGTGTCACTTCTGTTGTAAAATTGCCTAAGCCATGTTTCTTTGTCTCTATTGAAACACAAAAATTCTATTTTCGAAATTAAGCACAGTGCCTGGCAGACAGCAGCAAACTGATATTCCTAAAGCACAGTAACTACTATATAAGGATTATAGGAGCAGCTTAGGTAGATAGAGAGCTGGCCCTGGAGTCAGAAGGACCCGAGTTCAAATCCAGCCCCAGACACTAGAGCTGGATGGCCCTGGGCAAGTCACTTACCCCAGTTGCCTTCAAAATAAAACAACAACAACAATATACATATGGATTGCAATCTGCATCAGTAGAATGAATACCCACACTGATGAAATTATCAATCTTTTAAAGAGCTAGAATATCTGAGTTCTAATCTCAGGTCTGCTACTAATGTTTAACTTTTAAGCAATCGTTGAATGTATAATATGAGGGGACTGGACGAACAGGGTTTCTTAACCTTTATTGTGACATGGAATGCCTTTGGCAGTCTGGAAAGCTGATGGATTACTTCTCAGGATAATATTTTTAATAATTAAAGACAGTATTAAAGTTCAGTTCGAGGTTAATGAAAATAAAGATGTGATTTTTTCCCCATCCAAGTCGACAGAGCCCCCTGAATTCTAACCATATATACTCTTTAAGATAAAGAACTCCTGCTCAAGAACGCTTAACTCATATTCTATGATTCTTTGTCGGAACTGTAACTAGCATGGTGTGACTGAGACTTTGTCTCAGGGTGGTGAAATTTAAGGATCTTAAATGACTTGTACTTCTTCAGCAGGTAGGAACAACTCAGCTTGCACCTAGTTAGCAAGAATAATTAAAGCTGTGAGATACTGGACAGAGAGGGCCCTCTTCTCTGCAGCAACACCCTAGGTGAGCTCCTCCCTGGCCAGCCTAGCTCTTGGTTCCTTCTCCTGGTACTGATCTGCCCATCTACCCACTAGATCACGCTGCCTCAGTTGTAAGTTAAAGCACCAATAAAGCCTATGTGCTTAAGTAGTAGGCTGAATAAGATTCTGGATAGCTGGGAGTAGACTTGTGGCTTCTATCCCATGTCACCAAGTTCAAAATCAACTCGTCTGGTTTCTGATGAACACTCCTTTGTATCTACAGGCAATTTTCAGTTCTCCCCATTTTGTACATAGTTCCTCTCTTTATTTCCTTTCCTCCTTTATCTGTTAGGAAGCCTGCAGAGTGCCTGCTGGAATCCAGGGCAGTGAATACGGTTTCCAAGAACTTTCCACTCCCTGGTTACTGTAATTTTCCATTACCACTACTGTGAGATGTGTCACCTTGGATGTGTGTTCTACTGCCACTCTGCAGAGAAGGGAAGCTGAGTCACTGGCACACAGGGAATCCTGGGGTGGGATAGGGTAGGATGGGGATGGGCAGCAAAGAACAAAATTTGGAAGTTTCATCTTCTAAGCGTGTCTACATCCTCACAGTGCCTAGTAACTCTCCAAAGACACATGATATAGTCATTTCAACCATACTAGGTAGAGGAGAAGTTTAAATAGTTGGGTCCCAAGGAAAACTTTCCTGGCACAAACCCACATTCACACAGCGAACTCTAGAGAGCCCCCTTGAGTCTGTACAAGACTGTACTAGAAAGTAAGTGAGAAAGTGATGAAGAATCTGCTCTGAATGTGAAAGAAAAATGAAGTTGGGGGTTTTACATAGGATGAATGTGAAAGAATTAAGGAAGTATAGAAATTTCATTTCTGGGAGCGGAAGGAAGGAAAGAAACAAAGTGGAGGAGCTAAATAAAAATGAACACAGTCCTGTAACCACTCCTCCATGACTGTAGTGAAGCTCTGTAGACACAAGAATGAACCCTATAGAATGGGGCCATCTGATAATCCAGACCTAGGATCTCCCACCGGATCAGATTTGATCAAGAATGCCCTATTTCTCCAAATACATAAGCACCAGCCTGGTAAAGACAACCTACATTCCCTGTAAATATACTGCAGTCAAATTTGTTCATAAGACACGCTTTTGGCCTCCATGATCCCTAACTCCAAGCCATCCCCCGAAAAAAAGCTGAACAGAAATAAATGTGCAGCTTCAATTTCTGCCTAAGACAAGCAAACCTAGCTGGCACTGTCTCACAACTGACCCCCCCAAATCCAACAGCTCTACAGAGGCAATTAAAGGCAGCAACACAGGATGAGCTGGGAACTGTTAGGATTTATAGTAATGTTTTAGAATTTATAACAATAAAGTTAGTAATAACCTTATTATGAACTAATAATAATATCAGAGACAGAGAGAAGCCCTTATAGTTTTCAAAGGTTTTCACATCTATTATCTCAATTAACTTCTACAATATCCTGCAGGTAGGCAGAGTAGGTGTAGCGCAGTGGGAAAATGCTGAATCTGGGGTCAGAGTTCTAATTCAAGTTCAAATCTCATCTCCACCACACATCACCTCTGTGATTATTCCCTTCCTAGGTCCCACTTTCCTCATCTATCAAATGAGGGTGACAGATGTGATGACATCAGTGATACCTTCTGACCCTGAGTTTATCTTCTCCATTTTACAAGTGAGGAAACTGAGGACTCAGAAAAAGGTCACATTGTTGATGACAGAGCTTGAGCCTCCTGACAGACAGGCCAGTAGTCTTGCAACACATGACCCCTCCATAGTCACTACTGTTCCTTATTAATGTTTTGAAAGCGACCATTTTTCTTCAGAAAAATGTGGATATTTGTAAAAAAAAAAAAAGATACAGTCCTTGTCTAAATGAAATCCAAGTCAACAAGCATTTTTAAGTATCTGTGATGTATCAGGGGACCCATGCTAAGTGCCGAGGACGCGAAGAAAGGCCAACATTTCTTCTTCCCTCAAAGAGCTCACGATCTAACGGGGGAGACAAAATACAAAGAACTGTGTACAAACAAGCTCTCGGCAAGATAAACCGGAGATGATATCAGAGAATTATGAAGGCTTGGGAGAGGCTGCTCGCAGAGGGTGGGACCATAGCTGGGACCTGAAGGAAGTCAGGGGAGCCAGGAGAGGGAGATGAAGGAGAGAATCCCAGGGAAGGGGGTTGGGTTGGGGGGTGAGCCAGTGCACAAAGCTGGGAGGTGGAGCATTGTGTGCCAGGGACAGAGAGGAGGCTGGCGTCACTGGACTGCAGGTCATGTGGTTATAAGTCACCCAGCAGCCTGCAGACCCAGCCTTCCGCAAAGTAAGGGTCAGGGAGAGAGCTTTTCTTCCAGATAAAGTTGTCCTTTCAGCCTAAATCTCTGTTTCCTAATGTTTATAGACAAAAGAAAGAACTAGAGTTGAGACACAACATGCTTGCATCGTAATTAAGTGTAGCCTACAATGGTGGTTATTTGTCAGTATATATCTAGATTTTTTTTGTTCCTTTCAAAGGATTTTAACTTTTGTTCAGGAGTGGCCTATATCTGCAGCAAGATGGGCACTTCGCACTCATTTCCAACTTACAAGGAGATGGACTTTATTTATGACATCTCATTCAAGTGAAGTCTAACTATTTCAGAGGCAGCAGAATATTAAGATGAGAGAATACGTGTTCCCTGTACTCACAAAGAATGAGGCCCCTAACGCAGGGCTGGAAGCCAGGGCAGAGGAAGACATGATACCCTTACCCATCTTCCTCCCATTCTTGGCTTCAACTATAAAGCTAAGCAGATGATTCCCAAATCTTTTTAAAACTTGACCTCTCTCTCTCAAACCCCAGCCCACATGCTTATAGGACCTGACAACATTAGGTCAAGAATATCTCATTCATCCCAGAAACATTCATTAAGTGTCTAATGCTTACAATCCAGTAGAGGACATGGCACTATGACACTCAAGTTACAAAAAATACAAAATAATATAAAACTTCCCACTATACACTGCAGGAACTAGATGGAGCAGTAGATAGAGAACTTGGCCTAGAGTCAGGAAGCCCCGAGTTCAAATTTGACCTCAGATACTATCTGTGTGACCCTTGGTGAGTCACTTAACTTCTCTGTGCCTCAGTTTCCTCACCTATAAAGTGGGAATAATAAGAGCACCTATCTCCTCCTAGGGTTGTGGTGAGAATCATATGAGATAATATTTATAGTGCTAATTACAGTACCTGGCCCAGAGCGCACGTTATATAAATACTAGTTATTGTTAACATCATCATCATCATCATCTTAGCTGTTCTAGCAACCACTAATCTCTTCCCATATCATACCTTCCTTTAAGATCCCATTCAAATTTCACAAAATTCAAATAAGCCTTCTCTGACTCCATTCTACCTCCCAATCCTGGCCAGTCATCTTCTCCATATCTTCTCATTACATTCTTAGTCAATATTAGATTTATTCTGCTCTTTCAAATGTTACTTTTTAAATGGGTACATGCTGTCTCCGCAGCTACAGTATGAGCTCTTCTAGGACCATATCTTCTATTTCTTTTGAATTCCTTCAAGAACCACTGAAACACCCCAGGAGAGTGCTATGCACACAGAAAACATTTAATAAATGGATATGTCCTGTGGTATAATGACTCTGGCTTTTGCTAGTTGCCTGACATTAAATGTCTCTAATCCTATTTTCTCTTTGGTAAGGAAAGTGGTTTTTAGATGGTAAAGCATTATAGAAATGTGATCTGTTACATTCTAATAGATAATTCTGAAGAGTCAAAATTAAATGCCAGAAAGCCCCTTAGGCAGCAAACGTCTGACTTGCTTGTCAAGCAGAGAAAGACGGTGGCCAAAGGAGACACTGCTTTAAAATGTAAACAACCCATTTTAAAATTGCTTGAAAAAGGAAGATCTGTTTTGAGCATCACAGTGATTAAGAGTACCATTTCCTAAGGCAGAGAAAAGCAAGGGAGGGAAAAATAAGTTTAAAGGAAGCTTGGCGAGAAGTCCAAATAAGAAAAGTCATGAAAGGACAAAAAGTCAAGGAAGACAACAAACAGATGAAAAAGGTACTTCAGTGAACTGTTTTCACCATCGAGGGCAGTGGAACCACCACGTTTGGATCCCAATATCACAGTCCTAGACTTGCTTATAGTGGAGGTAGATACGGTGCTAAAGAGAAGAAAGACGGGAAAAACAGTCAGACTTAAATATATATGTGTGTGTGTGTGTGTATACATACACACGCTCATACACACATGTGTATATGTATACATATATACAGAGACATATTTTCCCTTTGCCTTTGGAATCTTCCCCCATGTACCTCGCATGTCATTCTCAATTGTGTCTTCTCTAGTACATATATGTACTCATATATACACATGAGGATGCCATGCAAGGTACATGGCGGAAGATTCCAAAGGCACAGGAAAAAAAAATCTCAGAATTTAGCAATGTAAGAGATTTGATGACCACTTCTTTACATTAATATAAAGAAAAGACACTGGGGAAAAATATTCACAACTACTGACCTATATGCCTACTCTCCTACCTATTCAAAATCTTTATGAGAATCACGCATGCACAGATCAGGAGCATCCTTGAAGAGGGCATTAGTAGGAAAGAAGCGGGCTTTTTCACCAGCAAAATTCTGCAACAGGCCACATCTTAACCATTCTGTAACTGACTGAATTATGGAGAGAATATAATATTACATCATACTTATTGTTTGTTGATTATTTAAAATGTAACAGAAATAACCCTGTTCAACAACCTATCATAAATACCAGATGAATCATAAAACAGGGAGATGTATGTTTCCCAAAGGTGTCTGCCACTGTAATGGAGGAGACCCAATGCTCAGTTCATGCTGAAGAGAGCTTCTCTGTAGACAGTAAGATCCTTTAGGTACTCCTGTTTGCATATGACAACATGATGACTGCATTAATCTCTGGAACAGGGATTTCTGCAGAGATTTCTGGGAGATCTGCAACCACTTAAAAGTGTTTAATCTGACCATCTACATAGGAAACATGAAGTAGATGAAAAGTGTCTACTGCATAGATTATTGCATGCATTTGGGGAGAAAACCTATAGAGTTTGTCCATTAGAATGCATATTTGGGATAGACAGTGCATATGGGAAAGCTGGGCCCAGAGTTGAAAGAGCAGACCAGATTGCCTTCAGAAAACAGAGGAGATCCTTTAATAACCCCAAATTTTCCGGGGAAACAAAGGCCCATCTTTTTAAATATCGTCATTCTACTAATGCAACTGTATGGCAGCAAGACACGGAATGTAACAGTCTCAGAAGAATCAAAAATATATATCACACAGAAGGCAATGGAGAAGCACATGGTACAGGCTGAAACACATAACCAACAAGGAACTTTGAAGATCCTTCGTTTTTGAAGAGGACCAATGACATTGCAGGACGATGTCTTGACTTGCACGTGAATTAGCTTTAAGTGAGGCAAAGTTGCACAAAGTTGTCAGCCTCACTCTCCCTTCCACAGTCTCCAAAGTCTAGCGTCAGGACCAAAGTCAAAACAACCTGTAATGGCCCAGGATACAGTGGATGACCTCGGCGTTTTTGATGTCTGACCAAGCTCTAAGCACTCTACAGCACCTGCTTCAACCACTTTCATACTCTCATTCATCCATTCTGTTGAGTGAAGTCTTCATATGCTTAGGGTAGACATCGCCCTAACTCATTTGAGTAAAAGACGTCATCAAGGAAATGTATCACAGGAAAAGGAGATGGGTTGGTCATATGGCAAGGGTTATAGATGACATATGGACAGCCTAAATGTTGCATTAGAATCCTCATTGTCAGGAGACAACAAGGAGAATGTCAGCAGAAAACAAGGAAGACCTCCAGCCATTGTGGAAATCCCTATGGCTAAATTAATGAGGGAACAGAGAAGAGGTACATAAGATAAGCAAGTGTAGGTGGATTGTGATGTGCATCATTAGAGTGGTAACCCAGGCATGGTGCTAATGCCCAGCTCTCCACAGGTTCTCTCAGGATTAAAATGGACTTGTTCTCCCCTAACCTGTAGCCACTGAGGCAGGTTGGAAGGTTGTCCCCAGTCACACAGCTACACAGACCTTGATGTCCTCCCTCTCTCAAAGAATTCTCTGCACTATTTGTCCTCTACTGGGCAAAACTGCTTCTCTACTCTCTTCCCCTTCTGGTCCTTACAGCAAAGGTGCTTCACTGCCACTCTTGGGCTGCTGAACCAGCGTCAAGCTCTCTTCGCACACAGTGACCTTGGCAGGATGCTGAGGGAATGAATGCTAAGCTACTAGTAGCTGTAGAACTGCCAAATCCACATCTTATCTGAGGCTCTGAGTAATTTCTCCTTCTCATTCCAGAGCTAGAGGCCCAGGTGGCCTTTTCCCAACCAGCTCTTCAAATATGGGGATTCTGTTTCCACCAATCAGCTCTTCAGGAAAGCCACATTTTCTCCAATTAGCATAACCAAAGCAAAGCAGACTCTGTTTTTCTTTTTCAAATCAGTCAGTTGTTTTTGGTTTGTTTTTTTTTTCAGTCATGTCCAATTCTTCAAGACCTCATTTGGGGTTTTCTTGGCAAAAACACTGGACTGCCTTGCCATTTCCTTCTCCAGCTCATCTCATTTTACAGATAAGGAAACCAAGGCAAATAGGATTAAGTGACTTGCCCAGGGTCACACAGCTAGTAAGCGTCTGAGGTCAGATTTGAACTTAGGAAGATGAGTCTTCCTGACTCCAGGTCTGGCACTCTATCCACTGCACCACCTAGTTCCCCTTTTCAAACCAGAGAGAGAAGTAAAGGGCAATGCAGACAAACCCCTGAGAGAGTTCCCTTCTCTCAAGCTGTAAATGGTGTCAGAAGGCAAGACTGCCTTTTCCCACCCAATCAGCTCTCAGCAAAGCCATGCTTTGCTTTCAATCAGCACAGCTCCTTAAAAAACAGCCTGTTCGCTAAGCTTCTGCATTTTGTCATCTGCAGTAGCTCTCCTTGTCACCTCCTGTGTCTTTGTCCCCGACTCTTCCGAATTTACCTTTCTGTTACTTCTAGCTTCATCTCATCATCTTCTAATCCCCTCTCCCAACGGCTTCTAATATCTCAAATCAGGACTTCCTCATATACAGCGATCTACCTTTAATCTATGATCTAAAACTTTAAAATCTACCTTTATGTCAGGGATTACCTCAACAATCCTCACATACTCATCTCATAATACTCAAATGTTGTATGATTTATAATAATTCAGTTACCATCTTTAAAACTCTGAAAATAGCCATGTGTAAATGAAGTGATGGACTACAAATACCCCACAGCCATCTTTAACTCAGTGCTTTGCCTTCAAACAAATTCTCTCAATACACTTATATGAGGGGCAGTTTTTTCTTCAGGTCTCCAGAACAGTCTGCATCTCTCCTCCAGTATTTTTATCTGAGAGGTTGTTTTGTTTCTCAAGCAGATTTTATTAGTTCTCCTTATAAAAATGTTCTTTTTCTGACCCTTTTAGCAATCAAAGTATCCACATATAAAAGGGGCAGTAATAGAGGAAATTCCCAAACTGATACAATCACAGATTCATTTGAATATTCTGGTTCTTACAATTAATTCTGCAGTCAAAATTGTGAATAATCCAAAAGGCTATTTATATCCATAGTAAATGTCAGTAGGCTGCAGCATATTACTACTGATTAGAGATAATTAAGGAAGGATATATCATAGTGGGAAAAGAGGTGAGGTCATGTATTGAGATTTAGACTTAAAGATTATTCCACTGGCAACGCTGAGATATTCAAAGTACTAGAAAAAAGTCTCTAGAACATTGGATGATTTATCTATGAAGGACCAAAAAATCACAGAAACCTGGGTCTTGGGGGTGAGTTGTGACCTGCATAACTAGAGGAATTATCCATATCCATATAAACATCTAAGTATATTCTTATAACTGCCTACAATTTTCCTTCCCAAAGGCATGGTAAATATGGCCTTTAGGATAGGAATATATCCAGGAATAAACAGACATGTTTGCCCTTATTACTGACTCTACTAACCCCCACTGCTATGGCCTAGAAACTGAAGTGTAATGGCGGACAGCAGTAACAAGAGTATCCAGGTAGCAGTGATGGTACCCAAGGAAACAACATTCTCTATCCCTACCTTCTTCTCGATGAGGTGGGGCATCTTTCTCAATCATGTTCTACTCATACCTTCCTGGCAGTTTATATGTTAATACTTACAAGGAATTGTGTTTTTCATCAATTTAAGCTTCTTTTAATTAATGCCTGAAATATTCCTTCTTTCCCAACCTCCATTCCCAACCAGTTGAAATCCTATTCATTTCAAGGTCCAGGTCAAATGATCCCTTTTCCCTGATTGTTCCCTAAGCCAGAAATGATCCCTCCCTTCCTATGAATTTTTTATAGCACTTTGTACTTTTCGTTCATTCTCACTCTCACCTTGTAGTATATTTATTTATTTACATGTCTTATTCTTTTTTCTACTAGACTGTAAGCTGCTCGAAAATGGGACTAAGCCTTCCTTATCTTGGTTTTCTCATGATAGCCTGGCTAGCCCTTGGACAGAATGCTAAAGAAATCTCTGTTGACGTAACAGCCATGTTATGCAATGTCTAACTTTGATAGACTTAGCTCTTCTCAGCAGTGCGAAGATCTAAGACATCTCCAAAAGACTCATGATGGATAAATAAATACAGAGTCTGAATGCAGATGGAAGCATACTATTTGCTCTATTTTTTCTTCTGTTTTGTTTTGTTTCTTCTTTCTTGTGGTTCCTTCTATTGGTTCTAATTCTTCCTTACAACATGACTAATGTGAAAATATGTTTAACAGGAATGTATATGTAGAGCCTATATCAGATTGCACATTGTCTTGGAGGCAGTGAAGGAGGAGGACGGAGGGGGAGAAAATTTTAAATTCAAAAACTTATGGAAGTGAATGTTGAAAAACTAAAAATAAATTAATAAAAAAATTATTTTAAAAAAGAAATCTCTGTTGAACTGAATTGAATTTTAAATACTTTATACTATATGCTTTTCTCCACTAAAACATCTTCCACCAATGTTTCATCATGGAATGCAGGATAACCTTGGTACTCAAAGGCTATTTCAGTCAAGTCAAGCTCTGGCCAGTCAAGCTTTAAAGTCTTAGAGTCCATGACTGGTGACAGACCATGAGTTTGTCTGTTACCCAAGGATGAGTTAGTCTAGGTATATTTGAAAAGGCTCATCATGTGACTGTTAGCTTAGCTCCAATCAGCTTCTGCGTTCTGTCTTCTATAAGTAGCTCTTCCTGTCACCTCCTGGCTCTTTGTCCCTGACTCCTGAATTCATCTTCAACTGGTCATCTCCTAATCCCCTTTCCCAAAGGCTTCTCAAAAACTTCTAATATCTCAAATCCGGACACAGGTGACAAAATTATTTGGGCACAACAGCTCACGAAACCATAAGGCACAAAAGGGCTTTGATCCGCATTAGGGGAAAGAATACTATCCATGTCAGTAAAATCACAGATATTTTAAAGAAGTAAAATATGCATCTAACACTGTCTATCAAAAGAAGTGACATCTGACTTTACAGGATTTGTAGTTTTGTTAAGGAGGCAAGAAATATACAGTGTGTTCCAAGAGTCCACCCATTTATCCATTTATTTATTCAGTGAGCATTTAAGTGCCTATCAGAAACAAGGCACTGTGCTAGGCACTGGGTATACAAAGAAAGAAAAAAAAATCCTGGTCCATCAGGTGCTTAAGTTCTACTTAAGGATGCAACATAATAAAGAAAAGTATATATAAATTATCTATAATGTGCATATAAAGTAATTTCTGTGTGGGGAATACCCACAACCAGGAAAGGGTGATCAGAGAAGGCCCCCAACCCTAACCAATGGTTATCCAGCCTCCACTTGAAGACCTCCAGTGGTGGAGAACTTACTACTTCATGAAACGACCCATTCCATGCTGGGATAACTTTAATTGTTAGCATGTTTTCCCCTAAAATGAGCCAAAATCTGTCTGCAAATTCCACCCCTATCTCCTCACTGTGCCCTCTGGGTCCAAGAACAAGTTTAATCTTTCTCCCATAGGACACCCCTGCAAAATATTTGAAGACAATAATCATATGTTCCTTATGTCTTCAAGTCTCCAGGCTAAATCTTACCTAATTCAAAAGGAACAGGGTAGATGAAAGAGGAAAGAGAATAAGAGCTCAGGAAAATTGGGAAGCCCTCAAGAATGAAATTTCTTTTCTTCCCCTTTTTTCTTTTTCCTTTTTTTTTGGGGGGGGGAATCGGGGGAGACTGGATCTCCCTATTTCTCCCAAGATGGAACTTCAATGACAACTCACAGGCCTGCCTCTACTGCTGATCATCACAGAAGCTTTGACCTATTTTGTCTTTGACCCAAGCCATTTTACCCCTCTTTAGGCAGCCCCATGATTCCCTGTTCATGGGAGCTTGCCACGTTGGCACTGGACCTAACGCAGACACACCATCACTTTTAGCTCTACCACTCCCAAACTCGAAAGGCTTTTTTAAACCTTTCCAACTCCAGATATATGATATTATGATTTCCACCCACCCCCCTAAAAAACTTGAGTTTTGAAAGAACAAATAACTATTAAATATAATAAAAATAACTAGCATTTATATAGTGCTTTAAGTTTTACAGAGTGCTTTACATATGTTGGATTTGGTCTTTATTTTATATGTTCTCATTTGTTCAGAGAAAAAAAATTTAATCTACTGTAAAATGGATCTCCACTTCATTTTTTTCTTATTCCTTTTGATCTTTTTTCCCCTTTACAATGCAAGAAAATTGAATGACAGACTTAGTGTACTGACCCTGTATTGAAAGTGTAAACCCTAGTAAATCAGCAAATTTCTTGTTAAATATTTCTTTGAGAGGTAGTAATTCCCTTTCCATCTCCTAAGAGGTAGGATATATTTAAAATATTTCCCTAAGAGTTAATCTTGTGGCTGGCATGGGGGGGAGCAGGGAGGGAGTAGTTATACATATAGAAACTATGAAATATCTTTTAAAATTTGTTTGTTCATTTACTTGTTCATTCATCGCTCTTTGAAAAAAGGAAAAGTAATATCTGTTGCTCTTCCCAAACCCTTTAGGAATCATGAGGGGAAAAAAATCTAAGAGCTTCAGGGCTCTCATTTTTACTAGAGGAATAAAGAACTGAAATTCTGCCCAATTGTGGGGCTTTGATTTTAATCACAGTGAAAACCACATGGACTGGGTCCCTTTGTTCCTGTTAGATCATTTACCCACAAGGTTAACTGTAAAAGAAAAAAACCAACCCTGTGCATGCTAATAGCATACTGTTGTTCAGTCATTGCTCAGTCACACCAGGAAATTCAAATGATTTCCAAAAAACTGTTGCTTAGAATACTTTCACATATGGGGTGGGACTGTGGACCTTTGCATATCCCCCCATTTTACTGAATGCAGCCAAAAATGTTCCCCTCTTTGGCTAGTACCCTCAAAGTACTTCAGTCATAACTTTATTTTTTAGATAATTCATTGCACATTAAGTTGAGAAGGAGGACTGATTCTTTTTGTCATTATTTTTTTTGCCATATTATTCCTCCTTCCAAATTCTGCTTTTTTTCCATTTTGAATGAAAATCAATAAAGAGTATTTTCTTGCATAATTCCCTCTCAATCACTGCCCCATTCCCTCATCCCCCTCCTCCCTCACACCTTTTTCTTTATTTTTTCAATTTCAAGAGAGCAGTTACAGCTGCCAATAGCAATTCTTTGGAAAGAAAGTGCTTTCCTCTCCCTATAACTCAATTCTTCCACTAGGAAACTTTAAGAAAAAGAAATTTTTCATAAAGTAGCACGTGCTTTGTACTTGACAGGGCAGCAAAGGGTTAAATTAAATTAGACTAAAGGGATATTAAATCATAAACTCCTACTGTTCGGCCTCTTTTTGTATCCCCAGCACTTAGCACAGTGCCTGGCGCGCAGTTGGTGCTTAATAAATGCTTAAGTAATTGAATGTAATTGAAATTAAAGATACTGCAAAAGCAGCATCTGATATGGGTAGGGTGGTGCAGTGAATAGATCATCATTGCACTGGGATTCAAGAAACTTGTATTATTGTACTAACCCTGACTGTTTGTATTTATAGGTGCAACTGAGACTCAGAAACTTCAAGTAACTTGCCCAAGATCACATTAATATCAAGACCTAGGACAAAGGCATCAGACATTCCCTGCAGGCCACATGTGGCCCACAACATGCATAAGTGGGCCCAAGCCAAACTAAAATGCAGTTTCTGTCTGATTTTACTGTTTTAATGTATTAATAAAACAAGAAAGATATAAACACGTGCACTTTTCTAAGTCAATATATGGCCTCCAAGAATCCTTATATACACTTTAGTAAGTGGCCCTGCCTCTAAATAATCTATTAAGTTCCTTCCAGCTCCAAAATCCTACGATTACAATTGTCAACAGTAGGAGGAAGCGAGTTACCAACATTAATTAATTTGCAAGCATCTATTAAGTGCTTCCTAGGGCAGCTAGGTAGTACCATAGTGCAGAAAGCACCCTGTCTGAAGTCAGAAGACTCATCTTCCTAGGTTCAAATCTGGCCTCAGAGACTCACTAGCTGTGTGACCCTGGGCAAGTCACTTAACCCTGTTTGTCTTAGTTTCCTTATCTGTAAAAAAAAAAATAATAATAATGAGCTGGAAAAAGAAATGGCACACCACTCCAGTATTTTAGCCAAGAAAACCTCTTATAGGAGCATGAAGAGTTGGACAAGACTGAAAAATGACTGACCAATAAAAATTAAGTGCTACATGCCAGGTATTATGCTAGGTGTTGGAATATAATACAAAGGTAAACGAGGAAACAGTTTCTGCTCTTGGGGAGCTTACATTCCAATGAAGGAGACAAAATGTGTGCCCATGCATATATGTGTGTGCACACACGTATGTACACAACACAAAAAAACAGATTCAAGGCAACCTCTGGCGGAAGGTACTAGCTGCTGGGGTGAGGAATCAGTAAAAAACTAATGCAGAAGGTGGTACTTGAGCTGCATCTTGGGGGGAAAAGGGATTCCAAAAGGAAGGAGTGAACACATAGGCCACAGCCAGTGTAAGGGCGCAGAGTCAGGAGATGGGAGTGCTGTCTGTGAAAAGAAGCAAGATCACAAGTGCAGAAAGGTAGTAGTAACGCATAAGGTAGGAAAGGCAGGATAGGTCCAAGATAAGAGGGCTTTAAATTCCAGTAGTTTAGATTTTATATCTGTTGTTCAGTCATTTCAGTCACATCTGACTCTTTGTGACCCCATTTGGAGTTTTCTTGGCAGAGATACTGAAGCGATTTGCCATTTCCTTCTCCAGCTCATTTTAGTGATGAGGAAATTGAGGCAAACAGGGTGAAGCGACTCATGCAGGGAAACACAGCTAGTAAGTGTCTGAGGTTGGATTTAAAATCACAAACAGGAATCTTCCTGATTCCAGGCCTGGTACCCTATCCACTGCACCACCAGCTAATATAAAATATAATTAGGAGAAATAGAAAGCCACTGGAGTTTGAGTAAGGAGATAACACATCTAGAACGGCACTTTAGGAAAAATCACTTTTTTTCCACGCGGGCACCCGTAATAAAAATAGGGTTGGAAGAGATACAAGTTCAGGGTGGAGGGTAAGGAGATGGTCAGTTCTGTTTTGGACATGTTTAATTTGCCATGCATGTAGTCTGAAATGTCTAGGTAGTCAGTGAAGAGGAACTGGTATGAGGATAAGAGACTAGCATTAGAACTATGGATCTGTGAGTCATCTGTATAGAGCTGATCATTTGACTTACGGGAGATAATAAGGTCAACAAGAGAGACAGTATAAGAAACTAGAAGGGTCAGAACAGAGACTTAGGGTACAACCACAGCAAGGGTTCATTAAATTCACTGTTGTTGGTCATGGAGTCACAGCTTTAGAGCTAGAATGGACCTTAAAGACAAGTCCAATTCCCTTAATTTATAGATGAAGAAACTGAGGCACAGAAAGGTTAAGCTACTTGCTCATCTAATACCTGAGGCAGGATATGAACCCAGGCATTCATGAATCATAAGCCAGTGCTCCGCTCACTATGCCATGCTGATATGGCAAAGGAGAGTAAGAAGGGGCAGTCAGATAGGTAGGAGGAGGATTACACTAGTATAGTATCACAAAAATCCAGAGAAGAAGGAGAATCCAAAAGAAGAAGATGGTCAATAGTAGCAAATGCTAAAGAAAAAGTCAAGAAGGATAAGAGCTGGAAAATAGCCATTAGAATCAGCAATTAATAATTTAATGATGATGGGAGAGAGAGAATTTCAGTTGAGTGACGAGGTCCAAAGTTAGGATTGTAGATGGTTTAGAAGGGTAGGAGATGGCATAATCTGATAGAGAAGATGGGATGGGAAGGATGAGAAGAGTATACATATAGAGGGGCTGACCTTGGCAAAGAATCATGCTACCTCTTCATCAGAGACTGGAACAGAGGAGCAGATAGTAGGGGGACAATGTAAGGGGTTGTGAGATAAAGAAAAGGATTGAAGAGGGACTCAAGGCAAATGGCCTTGATTTTCTCCATAAAGTATGAAACAAGGTCCTCAGCTGAAAGGGATGGGGAGAGGATGAGGCTTGAGGAGAGAAGAAAAGACTTGGAAAAGCTTGCCATGGTGAATGTGTTAGATGAGACTCCACTGGAGAGGCATAAAAGGATTACCTTGCTGCCATAACTCAGTGAAGACAGAATCAAATGTGTAGTGGACCTGTTCAGCTTATTGATGTGACTTCCTCCAGCTCCATTTGGCGTGTCAATAAGTGTGGAGGAGGAACAGGGTGGGAACCATATAAAGTTGGCAAGGCATAAGCAGGGCAGAGAAGCAAGAGACTCAAGAGTAAAGAAAAGCATAGCAGTGAATTGGTTATCTACAGCAGAGATATCAAGCATGCGGGAAGAATGTGGCCAGCAACACCCCTCAGTGTGAACCAGATTAAAATGCAACTGGGAAATATTTAACAAAATAAATAAATAAAAACATAATAGAACATGGAAAACGTTTGCATGTGGTCCACAGGGATCCTCATGTGTGGTTTACAGGCCCCCATTTCTATTCAAGTTTAGTACCACTGATCTACAGGGCTCAGTTTGAGAAGGGAAGAAAGTATAGTCAGAGTAGAGGTGATAGTCTGGAAAAGAACTGTCAGATGACGGGATGAAGAACAGGTTTAGGAAGAGTAAGGCACAGGCAGAGATGAAATGATAGGAGATTGTGATCAAATAAAAGAATTTCTGAATTCTTAAAAATGAAAGAGAAACACTGGTAGGTGACGGAAAAAGCAGGTTGTATAGTCATCCCTGTATACAGATGGGGTGGGGTGGAGTGGAGTGGAGTAGGTCATAAAAACTGAGAAGACAAAGGAACAGGAAAGTTGGAATCTTTGAGGAAAACATCATATGTATGCTGAAGTCCCCACACATAAGGGCAGGAGCTGGAGGGGAGAGGAAAATATTCACTCTAAAGATCCCTATCTGAAACTGTTCCATTATTTTTACTTCTTTTCCATGTCAAAACAGAGGAGACAGTGAAGCAGTGGGAAAGAAAGGGTTTTATTAACTATCTGGTCCTTCTTCCCAAAGACACCTAAGTCTCAGGTTACAACAACTACATATTGGCTATGGGGAACCTGAGGCACTGAGGCCACATGTGGCTTTCTAGGTCCTTGGGTGCGACCTTTTGGCTGGGTCCGAGTTTTCCAGAACAAATCCTTTTATTAAGGGGATTTGTTCTGTGAAGTTTGGATTCGATTAAAGGGCCACACTTGAGGACCTAGAGGACCCCATGAGGCCTTGAGGCCACAGGGTTCCTCACCCCTGGCCTACAGCATCTTCTCATCTGGGAGATTCTCTCTCTTGATCCTAAACTGGATTTTCTGGAAATCACCTAACTTCTAGAGAAGTTCTTCCCTCTCCTAATTGCCTCATACATCCCAGCTAGGGGGTCAGATGTAGTTGCCTAGAATAAATACACAGTTCCCAAGTCACAGGCAATTTAGTATAAGAATTATCCAGTTCCTGGGTCCTAACCTAAATGAAAAAAAAAAAGATACTTTCTCCCTCCCTCCTTTATTCCTTCCCTTCCCCATCTCTCACTTTCTTCTATTCTCCCTTCTTCTTCTTTCCCCCTTTATCTTTCATGTCATCTACTCCTAATATTGTCCCACTTAAACAAAATTTACTTAAGACTCAAACATAAAACTTGAAAGGAACATAGACCTTAAATGTAAACACCACCTTCTAATCCCTTTGAAAATCCCTTGGTTTTCTCACCTTCCTACTCTTTTTATGCCCATCTCTAACAAATGTGCTAAAATTTCCACACTGCATAAAGTGGCATGGAATCCCTATTGGAATTCCTCACTTAAGCCATTTTCTCAATAAGTATCACTTTTCAAGAATGTGACGAATTAGTAAGGGGAAAGTATTTGCAGATATCAATTCCCATTAATTTTGCCACGGATAAGTGTGTAAGTTTGGGTGAGTCACAAGCATCTTAGTAAATGAAAATGTCAAAGATTAATGAAGGCTGTTGAGGCTGTAGCAGACCAGGACTCAGACGCATGGATTGTCTTTCCTTTCTGCCTTTTATTTTAAAGAAAAAGTCTGTAAGGGGAAGGGGAATGATTATGAAGGTTATAAGAAAAAAATACTTCAGTATACAGTTACCTTGGGATCCCAGGGTTCACTGCCGTGAATGGCATGCTGCTATGGACGGCATACTCTGAGTTCCATAAATTTCCAATATTAACATCACATTCATGTCAGAGATTATTTGAAGTTGCTTTCTTTCCTTCCTTTCATCCCTCACCCCAACAAGAATACATATGAATGTGGAGTTCACATATCCTTGACCCGTGAGTTTCAGCAATGTTCAAAGGCAGCTCCGCTGCTGAGGATGATGAGGTCTGAGAATGGATATGGACGTAGAATTATTTCTTTATAAAGCCTGTTTATATCATATGGTCTTAGCTATTGCAACTAGGTAACATGGTGAATGAAGTGTTGGGCCTGGAGCAAAAAAAGACCTAGGTTCAAATCCAGCCTCAGACACTTATTAGCAACGTGACCCCAGGCAAATTACTTAACCGTTGTCTGCCTCAGTTTCCTCAATTGTAAAATGAGGCTCATAATAGCAAC
The DNA here is from genome assembly GCF_003287225.1 of Phascolarctos cinereus. NCBI lineage: Eukaryota > Metazoa > Chordata > Mammalia > Diprotodontia > Phascolarctidae > Phascolarctos > Phascolarctos cinereus. The sequence continues at coordinate 393,498,734 of NW_027555847.1, read as the reverse complement.
TACCTCACAGGGTTGTTGTGATGATCAGAGGAGATAATATTTGTAAAGTGCTCAGCCCAATACCTGGTACATAGAGGCACTTAATAAATTACTGTTCCTTTCCTCCCCCCCCCCCATTAGTTACATACCGTAGCATATTACCTGGGATGATCGGAGCATAGGAAGTAGCGTAGGTTATGTCATCCAGGAGATGCATGACTGTAATGAGAATGAGTGAGTCTGCGCCCCACAGGACGTGAAAAGACATTAAGGAAGCTCTCTAATGTATCAGGCAACTCCTCTAAGGAGGCATCATGGGAGCTGAGACAAAGATAAGAATTACAGAGGCTCGGAAGGTCTATGTGAGCTTTGTTCTGTCCTGACGGAAGAAGTATCCACAAAGATGAAATCAAGAATCCATTAAAACGCTGAAGTACACAAGAGTGTCCATATTTTTTGCACAGCATGGTTGAAATGCTTTCTGTTGCTACTGTATTCCATTTATAATGAACAGAACTGAAACTAAGAGGCTGAGGGCACCTTCTCAATCTTTCTCATCTTTGTCATGGCACTGATAGAGACCTGAGTGATTTGGTCATCTTTCATTGGGATCTTTTCCCCCTCGCAAGAAATGGGGCAGAAGAAGGAAGAAGGCCTGCCCTTTCTAAATGTACCACAGGTAGGAATATTGGTGAATTCACAATAATACCTTAGCAGGGGCTGCTCAGTGTGAATTTAGCATTATTGAGCTGCCCTCTTTGCGATGGAAATAAAGAACCAAAACATGAGAGAAGGGAGAACACAAGGGAATAGGGAGAGTAGGGACAAGGCAATCTTCTAGTAATAAGAAAGCTCCTCAACACACCATATTCATTTTTGCCTCTCTCCTTTTGCTCATCCTGTCTCCTACATCAGGCATGACCTCTTGCTTCCCCTTCTCCTACCCAACTGTACCCATGCTTCACCTCTTCCACGAAACCTTACGCAGTGCCTCCAGCCCACAGTGACTTCTCCCTTATTAGACTGTTAGAAACACTTATGGTCTGTGTTACCATAATCAGGAAAATGGAGGAGTGGGTCTGTGGAGCCTGGAGGCAGCAGCTGCTGATAGTTCCAATGAGGAAACCAGTTTCTCTCCCACTCTGAGGCTGCCTGCAGATGGCATATAAAAACAAGGAGAGTCAGAGTCTCCAAGGGGTGCTTGGTTGTGATCCAGACTGGATTATTAAGCTGCAGTTACAGAGATGAGTGTGTTGGAACAGAAAGCATGAGAGCTAGGTGAGACTTCATCCTATCAGAATAACGCAGAATCACAGAATTTCAGAGTTGGATGGGATTTCAGAGGTCATCTATTCCAAACAAGAATCCTTTCTTCAGTGTACTCAATAAATGTCCTTTCAATCGTTTCTTGAAGATTACATAAATAAAGGAATACCTAAAGAATACTGTGATATTCAATTCAGCTTCGAGGATACGATCTCACTATTTGACAAAAACTGCTGGGAAAACTGGAAACTAGTATGGCAGAAACTAGGCAGAGACCAACATCTTACATCATATACCAAGAAAAGGTCAAAACAGATACATGATTTAAACATAAAGGGTGATACATAAGCAAATTAGGAGAGCAAGGAATGGTTTAAGTGTCAAATCTATGGAAAAGGGAAGAATTTATGACCAAACAAGAGATAGAGAACATTATGAAATGTAAAATGGACAATTTTGATTACATAGACTTAAAAGGTTTTTGCACAAAGCCAAGGCAACCAAGATTAGAAGGAAATCAGAAAGCTGGGAAACAATGTTTACAGACAATGATTCTGATAAAGGCCTCATTTCTTTTTTTGTTTGTTTGTTTTGTTGTTTTTTGGTTGGGTAATGGGGGTTAAGTGACTTGCCCAGGGTCACACAGCAAGTAAGTGTTGTGTCTGAGGCCGCATTTGAATTCAGGCCCTCCTGAATCCAGGGCCGGTGCCCTACCCAATGCGCCACCTCGCTGCCCCCTCATTTCTAAAATATATAGAGAACACAGTCAAATTTATAAGAATACAAGTCATTCCCCAACTGATAAGTAGTCAAAGGATATAAATAGGCAGTTTTCACATGAAGAAATTAAAGCTATTTATAGTCAAATAAAAAAATTCTCTAAAATCACTACTAATTAGAGAAATGCAAATTAAAACAACTCTGAGGTACCACCTTGAATCGATCAGATTGGCTAATATGACAAAAAAGGAAAATTACAAATGTTAGAGATGTGGGAAAATTGGAACACTAATGCATTGTTGGTGAAGTTGTGAACTGATCCAATCATTTTGGAGAGCAATTTGGAACTATGCCCAAAGGGCTATAAAAATGTGCGTACTCTTTGACCCAGCAATACCACTTCTAGGGCTGTATCCTAAAGACATCATAAAAATGGGAAAAGGAACCACATGTACAAAAATATTTACAGCTGCTCTTTTTGTGGTGGCAAAGAATTGGAAATTGAGGGGATGCCAATCAATTGGGGAATGGCTGAACAAGTTGTGGTATATGAATGTAATGGAATACTATTGTGTTATAAGAAATGATGAGCAAGCAGACTTCAGAAATACCTGGACCTAACATGAAGTGATGCTGAGTAAAATGCGCAGAATTAGGAGAATGTTGTACACAGTCACAGCAATACTGTGCAATGACCAACTTTGATAGACTTAGCTCTTTTCAGCAACGCAATGATCTAAGACAATTCTAAAAGACATCTAAAAAGATGGGAAACGCTATCCACATCCAGAGAAAGAACTATGGAGTCTGAATGCAGACCAAAGAATACTATTTTCTCTTTTTTTGTTTTTTTCTTTCTTTCTCATGTGTTTCCCCTTTTGTTCTGATTCTTCTTTCACAGCATGACTAATGTGGAAATATGTTTAATATGATTGTACATGGATAGCCTATATCAGATTGCTTGCCATCTTGGGGAGGGGGGGAGGTTAAGGAGGAAGGGAGAAAAAAATGTGGAACTCAAAATCTCATAAAAGTGAATGCTGAAAGCCCATTATCTCCAGAGGTGGCCAATTCCACTTTTGGACAGCTCTAATTATGAGGAAGTCTTCCCATATAGCCAGCCTAAGTCTGCTTCTTTGAAATTGATACTAAGCGATCTTAGTTCTGCCATTAGGGCCAAGTAAAGCATGACAGCCTCCCAAATACTTCATGGCATCAATCACATCTTCCATAAATCTTCCCTTTTCCAAGGAATCTCTATCTCCTCCAACCAATCCTCCAATGGCACGATCTCAAGACACTTCACCATTCTGGTCGCCCCCTCTGGAAACTCTCCCACTTACTGATGCCTCTCTTAAAACGTGGTGACCAAAACGAAACACAATACTCAAGGTATGGTATGGCCAGGGCAGATATCAGTCAGACTATTATCTACTTATCCTCGGGCGACTTTGTCTTTGTTAATACTACTTATGATCACATTTGCTCTATTTTTTTTTAAACATAGCATACTGTTGGCCCTACTGAGCTTCTACATCACCAAAAACCCAAAATTATTTTTCAGATGAACTACTGCTTAGCTATCACTTCTCTCCATACTGTACTTGCACAGCTGATTATTTTTTTTAACCCAGGTGTAACACTTAACATTTGTCCATATTAAATCTCATCTCGTTAGATTTGGCACAACATTCTAATCTGCTGAAATCTTTTTGTGTCCTAATTCTGTGATCCCAATGTCTTAGTTATTCCTTCTAGGTTTGGGCCTTACATGAATTGATCAGCCTGTCAATGACACTCGCCTTCTGGCTTAGGACCCCTAGAAACATGCTGCCTCTCTAGGAAATGTTTATAGAAATATAGCACAGTTTTACAGTGGCCTTTTTGAGGTACGATCCCGCATTTATGTCTAATCCAAAGAACTGACTCTAAGGATAGGAATCTCCAGTCAAATTGGAGAGTAGGTGATACCTGTGTCAGACTTCAAGTGAAAAGATCTGGAACAAAGATGTTTCATGTCATACCACACGGGACACCTTATGTTCCATTACTATAATCTTCTTTCCCCAACATTTTTCCCCCTTTTGGGAGTTCACTGATTTAGGAATCTCCCAGTGAGGAAACTCCCTCTACCAATACAGATTAGCACCTGGCATATGCTCTGTTGTGTGATGAATGAAAAACCTGAGACAGTTTCTGGGCAATTAATAATCAGTTTGTTAATTAGGCTAGCTAATAATCAATAAATTGATGGTCAGTGGTTTCTCTCAGTAGCCAAAGATCCCTAGTAGAGACAATGAATGCCTCAAATCTTTTTTTGAAAGGAAATGTACCAGATAGGAGAAATCAACCCGATTGGCTCACATTTAATGAGGAGGTGGGCTAGGAGTCTTTTCCTGCTGAGAAGGAAGTTTGATCGTGAGACTCAGCTCCCTCCAGCAATCTGGACAGGGGAAGCCATCTCCACCCAGACTACTCTGATTGGCTTTCTCCTTCATGAGCTGGGTCACCCTAAGTTCTAATGGAGGACAGGGCTGTTCTTGCGGCAAGAATTCTCCCAGACAAGATTCTGTTTACAATCCCCCTACCCTGATTGGCTGGAGTCCGGCCCAAGATTGAGAAGTGTGTGTTTGGGCATCTCATCAATAACACATGTCCTTCAGAGACTGACTGACTGACTGACTGACCTACCAGGGTTTGGGCCCTGAATAAGGAAATAAAGGAGAAAAAAACCCTGGATCTTAGTTTAATACTTGGTTATCAATATAGTAACAAAATACTAATTTTTCACATTAGCTTACAGTCTTCAAGAACTGCTTACTGCATAGAGAGGTTAAATGATCTGTTCATTTAAGTCATAAGGCCAGAATATGTCAAAGTTGAAACAAACCAACTTTGTTTCCACCAATACCAGCTTTTTGTCTACTATGTCACACTGCCTCTCTGGAGTAAACTGGACTATTTTAATCAACATTTTACAAACAGAGAATGTTATAATTAACTCTTGCTTTCTGCCACTAATATTTTTTTAAACAAAAATACTTTACTGCCACCTTGACATATCTGTAGAATTGTGAAAAAACGTCAGCGGCCATTTATCCCAAAACCTTCATTTTAATTATGAGAAAACAGTGTCAGAGAGGTTAAGTGACATAGACACAGTCACACAGGTAATCAATCTGAGGGCAAAGCAAAGACCAGAACCCCTTCCTATTCTGGCTCCAATGTGCCTTCCATGCCTCCTCATCTTATTAGTCTCCTTTACTATGAAAATTTACATACACAAATATATATGTTAATATAATTTCACTGCTGGTGGGAGGTATTAATGGGCACCCCACATCTGTACAGCATGGATCCATGAGGAAGTGCCCAGAAGTGGTGCCCACAATGACCTATGCATCAGTGCTCTGGGTCCATAACAAAAGAAAAGCAGAGCTTGTGGTCTCGGAGCATGCAATGGAAAGCACAATGTGTAGAACCACTCTGGGGAACCAGGAGAACAACACACATGACTACCACAATGTCAATAAAAAAGAACACTTTGCCCCAGGAGAAGAGATGAAGCAACATCTCCCTCCTTTTGGCAGGGACAAGGGAGATTATGGGTACGGGACATGGAGTACAGTGTTGGATGCGGCTGCCATGTTGGTTTGGTTTTGATTATCTTTCTGTGCTACAAAGGAAGGCTCCTGTTTTAGAGACCTCTACCTGGAAAGGAAAGGCAATCATGGCATAATGGATGACATATTGGCCTTGGAATCGGAAAGACCTAGGTTCAAATCTTGCCTCAGATAAATATTGGTTATGTGACCCTGGGTAAGTCCCTTAACCTCTAAATGCCCCAAACAATTTTATGTAGACTTGAAACTGCAGAGACATTGATGGCCTGCACTGGTGGAAGAAGTGTGTTCACCTGGGGTTTCTTAAACCAATGCAATTATCAGTAAAGAAAAACTAAAGTTAGCAAGGAAACTTAAAAAAAAAACATAAGTACCACACAGGGCTATATGACATTGGGGTTTGGGGGGGGGTGGATGATGTACTGGAGGCATCCTATTATGGGGGGGGGAAGCTAAGTAGGTCAGGTAGCAAGTATGATAATGACAATGAAAATAATATTTAAGGCATATATATATATATGTATATATATATATATACATATATATATATACACACACACACACACACATATATAGCGCCTTAAGGTTTACAAAGCGTTGTACATATATTGTCTCATTTGATCCTCACAAAAACCCTGTGAGATAGGCTTATTGTCATCCCCATTTTACAGATGGGGAAGAAACTGAGGCAAACAGAGGTAAAATGACTTGCCCAGGGTCACATAGCTAGTGTCTGGGGATGGATTTTGACTCAGATCTGCCTGACTCCAAGACCAAAAACGCTCCTTTGCACTGTGTCACCTAGCTGCTCCTAATATAAAAGACAACCACACATTAATTAACTCCACTCATCCTCTCCCCAAAAAATACCCTAGTACACATAAGATTGCACAGACCACATAAGACTAATGGAGCAAGTGAAAACTCATTATGATAAGTCAATGGTCTAACTGTCTGGACAAGGATAAAAAGGTCAAGTGGATCTGCGCTTGCATTGTGATAAACAGCCAAAAGGACTTAAGAAGAAAATACAAGATATGTGGAAATAATGTGTTTCTATATATAATATAGAAACTGGATCCGAGATCCTTCAAATTACACTATGTAATCCACCTTACATTTCACTGGGCTAGTTTTCTTTGCCCCACATAGCAAGGATAAATAAGCCTGAACATTAGTGAAATTTTTTTTCAACCAATAAATTATATTTTTAAAATCAAAGGAAATATTTTAATTATCTCGTGTTTTCTTTCAGTGAAAGAAGAATTGACTTTGGAGTCTGAGGACCTTACTTTGAATCCCATCTCTGTTCCTTACTAAGGGTGTAAACTTGGACAAAGTCACTTCAATTGCTAGACTTCAGATTTGTCATCCATAAAATAAGAGAGCTGGGTTCAATGATTTTTAACACTCTTTTTGACCTGAAATCTACGACCCTACGATCCAACTACTAACTTTTGGGAAAAAAAGATGAATATTTTAAACACCATAGAATTGTGACATTTTAGAGCTACAAGTGATCTTACATAGTTCTAACTCTTCTATTTCTGTGAAGGATTCGATCACCTTTTCAGCCGCCTAGGTTTTCAAACTAGTAATCATCCCTGATACTTCCCTCTTCCTAACCCTCCATATACATCCATTCAACTGCTAAGTCTTGTCAGTTCTATCTTCACCACATTTTTTGATCCATTGCCTTCTTTCCATTGGTATGCTCAATACATCAGTAGTCTGCAGCTGCTAGGTGGTACTGGGGATAGAGTGCTGAACCTAGAGTCAGGAAGAACTGAGTCCGAATCCAGTCTTAGACACTGACTAGCTGTGTGGCTCTGGGCAAATCACTTAATCTGTCTGCCTGTCTCAAGTGTAAAATGAGGACAACAGAGCACCTATTTCCCAAAGCTGCTGAAACAATACTTGTAAAGCATTTAGCACATGCCTGACACACAGCAGGTGCTTAACAAATGCTCGCTTATTTCCTTCCTTCTGGTTGTTCTTCCAATCCGGTCTCTCCCCTCATTAATCCGCTCTCCATTATTATTACTAAATTGATATTCCTAAAGCCATATCTGACCACGTCACTGCTCTACTCAAGAAGTTCCACTGTCGTTCTATTGTTTCAGTCATGTCCAGCTCTTCATGACTCCATTTGGGGTTTCCTTGGCAAAGATACTAGAGTGGTTTGTCTTTCCTTCTCCAGCTCATCTTACAGATAAGGAAAATGAGAGAAACAGGGTGAAGTGACTTACCCAGGGTCACACAGCTAGTAAGTGTCTGAGGCCAGATTTGAACTCAGGAAGATGAGCCTTCCTAACTCCAGACCCAGTGTCTATCCACTTCGCCACCCAGCTGCCCCTATACCATCACTGGGTATCGCTATACTACCAATCACCCAGGCTCACCACCTAGGTGAGGATATCTCTACTCCTCACTCTCATCATGACCTGCTGATGCCACCTTTGTAACATCTCTGGTGATCATGTCATCTCCCTCTCCCCTGCCCCCCCCCATAAATAGACTCCAGTGGCTCCCGCCTCTGGGATCAAATTGAAAAACTTGTTTGTCATTCAAAGCCTTTCACAACCTGGCCCTTTCCTGCCTTTCCAACCTCTTCCACCCTTGCTATACTGAACACGCTCCACAATCCAGTGACTTCTCCCAGCACATTCCATCTACCGTCACCACACATTTTCACTAGCTGCTCTCCATGCCTAAAATTCTCTCCTCCCTTACCTCAACCATGTGGTTTGGATTCCTTGAAGTCTCAGGTAAAATCCTTTCGCAAGGAGCCTTTCTAGGTCCTCTTTAATAGCACTGCCTTTCCTCCAAAATTTCCTTTCACTTATCCTGTGCATGTCTTATTTGTACACTGTTATTTGCATTCTCTCTCCCCCCAATATTTTTACCTTTCTTTGTAGCCCCAGTGCTTACCATAGAGTCTGCACCATAGTTTGACCTAAATGATGCTTGTTCACTTGACTTGACATAATTACTTCTACCTCTCCCTGCTACTGGCTCATTACTGAACTATCTGGGTTCAAAAGCAGTCTGTAAAGATGTATGGAATAGTATTAAAAGAGAATAAACTTTATCTAATTTCTTACCTACCCCAGCCTGAAATGGGAAAAAAATCTCCTTTCTCTTTGAGTTAGCCTCCCTTCTCTCAATTTCTAACCGCACACTTATAAGCCTGGACAAGAATCACTGTACTTTAGGGGGCAGCTAGGTGGTGCAGTGGATAAAGCACCAGCCCTGAAGTCAGGAGGACCTGAGTTCAAATGCGGGCTCAGACCAAACACTTGACACTTACTAGCTGTGTGACCCCGGGCAAGTCACTTAACCCCAACTGCCTAAAAGCAAAAAAAAAAAAAGAATCATTGTACTTTAATACCAGCTTCAAATAGCATAGGCACAAAAATAAGCATTAAAATGAGGCCTGCGAATCAGATCTATGGGACTGACTCTCTCTTCTCCATCCATCCTCATCTCCCCACAAGTGGAACCAGGAAGAAAGCGGCTGGACAAGTTAAAGGAGACCAGTTTCCCAGGCAATACTCCAAGGAAGTGGGTAGCAGAAAGGCACCGTAAAATTGGGACACTAATTCACTGTTGGTGGAATTGTGAACTGATCCAACCACTCTGGAGAGCTATTATGCCCAAAGAGTTAATAGACTCCAGCGACTCCCTACCCTTTGATCCAGTAATACGATGACTAGGTCTGTTTCCCAAATTAGCGAAAAAAAGAAAAGAACCTATATGTTCCAAAATGTTTATAGCAGCTCTCTGTGGTGGCAAAGGCCTGAAAATTGCAGGGATGCCCATCAGTTGGTGAATGGCTGAACAGGCTGTGGTGCGTGATTGTGATGGAATGCTACTCTGCTGTAAGAAATGATGAGCTCGATGTTTCAGAAAAACATGGAGAGACTTGCACAAAATAATGAAGAGCAAAATGATCAGAACCAAGAGAACACTGTATATAGTGACAGCAATGTTGTTTTAAGAATGAATTTGAGTGACTGAGTCACCTTGACTATTATAAATACCCAAATTAACTATAAAAGACATATGCTATTTGCATACAGAGAAAGAATTAATAAATAGAAGTATGGATAGAATAGTTTACACACACACACACATACACACACACACACATACACCTATTTGTATCTAATTATGGGGGAGAGAAAAAAAGAAATTTACATGATAACTTTGTTGCGTATTTAAAAGGAATAGCAAGTTGTACATGGTAGATTTGTAGTTTCACATGCAATCATCTTTTTATTATACTATGTTATGGAAAGGCTTATTTTGTTTCATAAATTAAAAAGAAAAACAGAAAGGTACTGTGGATTGGACTCCAGTCGTCTTGCCACACCTTGTCTGCTGGTTTGCCCTGATACATTCTCTACTCCAGTTCACTCTCCCTGGCTCTTCTGACTCTGTCTCTTGTGATCAAGTGAAATAATATTTGTAAAGCACTTAGTACAGTGTCTGGCACACAGTAGGTGCTTAATAAATGCATATTCCATTCAATTCTTCTCTTCTGATTGGCATTTCCTTTCTGTTTCCAGTCTGAACCCCTGATTTTCATGGCCGGTGGCCTGATAGAAGGGAAGACAAGCACACCCACACAAATTTTCCAGAAGGACTTAGCAGAGTTATGTATGTGGGTGAGAACACGCTGCTTCATTCTCCAACCCTCCCCATGTCTTCTCTCCCATTATTTTTTTTTAAATTAATTTATTTTGATTTATCAACAATCATTTCCATATGCTTTCAAGTTTAAAATTTTTCTCCCCCTCTCTCCACCTCCCTCCCTAAGACAGCACGCAATCTGATGTAGGCTATACATACACACTCCTATTAAACATATTTTCATATTAGTGATGTGATAATAGTGAAGTACTGGAACCAATAGGAGGAACCACCAGAAAGAAGTAAAAAGAGACAACAGAAGAAAATAAATAGCAAATAGTATGTTTCAATCTGCATTCAAACTCCATAGTTCTTTCTCTGGATGCGGATAGCATTTTCCATCATGAGGCCTTTGGAGATATCTCAGATCCTTGTATTGCTGAGAAGGGTTACGTCTATCAAAGTTAGTCATCGCACAACATGGCTGTTACTGGGTACAACATTCTCTGAGCACTTCACTCAGCATCAGACCATGCAAGTCTTTCCAGGTTTTTCTGAAGTCGGCCTGTTCATCTTTTCTTATAGCACAGTAGTATTCCATTACATTCATATACCACAACTTGTTCAGCCATTTCCCAATTGATGAGCATTCCCTCAATTTCCAATTCTTTGCCACCACAAAAAGAGCTGCTATAAATATTTTTGTACAGGTGGGTCCCTTTCCCATTTCTATGATCTCTTTGGGATATAGCCCTAGAAGTGCTATTGCTAGGTCAAAGGGTATGCACATTTTTATAGCCCTTTGGGCATAGTTCCAAACTGCTCTCCAAAATGGCTGGATCATTTCACAACTCCACCAACAATGCATCTTCTCCAACATTTATTATTTTTCTGTTTTGCCATGTTGGCCAATCTGATAGGTGCGATGTGGTACCTCAGAGTTGTTTTGATTTGCATTTCTCTAATCAATAGTGACTTAGAGCATTTTTTCATATCACTACAGATGGCTTTAATTTCTTCATCTGAGAACTGCCTGTTCATATCCTTTGCAGGTTGTTCTTTTGACGGCAAGAACTATTTCGTTTGTGTGTAGGTACGCATGTAGCCAGTGCCCTGCACACAGTAGGCAATTAATAAATTCAACATAAATGAAATGAATAAATGCATATTACATCTAGGGCATTTTGTTTCCTATGATGGGAATATTTTCAGTTAGACCAAAACAGAAGAAAATGAATTGAAATTCAAAAGATATAAAAGAGCTATTCTTAGCATGATATCTACTTATCAACAACTGACCATACAAAATCTTATGTATTTAAGCTTCACCTATAGGAAACTGAAAAATAGCTAAACATAAGTCAAATGCATTTTGCCTGTTAACTAGGTCTAATGTAAGTGTTCTTGGTTTCCTACTTCCTCAACTTAATCACTCCAGATTAGTGCCGTGGACAGAGCGCTGGGCCCAAACTCAGGAAGACCTGAGTTCAAATGCAACCTCAGACACTTACGAGCTCTGTGACCCTGGGTAAGTCACTTAACCTCTGTCTGACTCAGTTTCCTTGTCTGGAAAATGGAGATAACAGTAGTACCTACCTCCCAGAGTTGTTATGAGAGTAAAATGGTAATAATTATGAAGCACTTAGCACACAATGCCTGGCACATAATATGCATGTGTTCATGATGATGATAATGATGATTCAAACTGAGCCTAAAATATAAAGCCCTCCACAGTCTGGCTCCAACTGGCCTTTCCAGATTTATTTCATATTACTCTTTTTCACACATTCTTTGTTCCACATTCCATCTTTCATCTGTCACTCTCCCTCCCTCAAAGCCCCTCCCTCCTCTTCATCTTTGCCTCTTAGAATCTTTAGCTTCCTTCCAGGCTCTAAGGAGACCCTGCTTACTCCCCAAAGCTCTTCTGATTCCCTAGTGGTTAGTGCAGGAGTCGGGAAAACCTGCAGCCTCAAAGGCCACAGGTGGCCCACCCACCGATAGCTTAGAGCTTCTTCTTTCCTCAAATGGCCGTTTATTTACTGATCTATGAGTGTGCCCTCTCTCCCACTAATGTAAGCTCCTTGAGGGCAAAGACTAATGTATTCACTTTTTCCGCCTTTTATCCCAAGTATCTAATGTGGTACCTCCCTCATAACAGGTGCTTAATAGGGAAAGGCACTGGACATGAAATTTCATTGTTATAAGGAACTCCCTCTACACTGGTAATCTTAGAGAGTAGCCTGGGGCCACTGAGAGGTTTTAAGTACAGCCAGTATGTAAGAGGCAGGCCCTAAGCCCAGGTTCTCCTGGGTTTGAGGTGCTTAATAGATGTTTGTTCATTAAAAGGAATTGTCAACTAAGAAAAAGTGTACAATGACAACCATGCAATCATCAATAAACATTTATTAAGCGCCTGCTATGTACCAGGCACTGAGCTAAGCACTGGGGATACAAAAAGAGGCAAAAGATAGTCTCTGCCTTCAAGGGGCTTATAATCTAATGTAATGTAATCATAAAGAACTACCAAAAAAAAATTAAAAGTGAATATTTGCAAAATTATAAAGAAAAGCCTGGCTAGAGAGAAGAGATCTGAGAAGTCACTTTGCACCCCAGAGGTGGGAAGTCCACAAGTGTTGCGTACGGGACATATTTTCAGACCTTTCCAATGTATTGATCAGCTATGCTGATTTTTTTTCCCCCTCATTTTCTTTCTTTGTCTTTAAAAAAATACTAGTTGTTTTAGGAGACGGCTTTCTAGGATAGTTGCAGGATACTGGGAGAAACTGGCGATGAGAAAACAAAAGACATCAGTAAAACTTATTTTTAAAAAAAGAAATGAATTGTAAAAAGTGTCCCTGTATCTCAGGACAAATGGAACGACAGCAACGGATGAAGCTCACTATTGCTGTTGTTCACTCGTTATAAGTCATATCTGACTCTTCATGACCCCATTGGGAGTTTTCTTGGCAATGATACTGGAGGGGTTTGCCATTTCCTTCTTCAGCTCATTTTACAGATGAGGAAACTGAGGCAAACAGGGTGAAGTGACTTGCCCAGAGTCACACAGCTAGGAAGTGTCGGAGGCCACATTTGAACTCAGGTCTTCCTGACTCTAGGCCCAGAGTTCGATGCACTATGGCTCCACCCAGCTGCTTGATAAAATGAATTTTTAGCAGTATGTTACAGTGGAAGGAGAAAAGAACCGTGAGTCAGGAGACCAAACTTTTGTATAGTACTGGCTCAGCCACCAATGTATGAGCGTGGTCAAGTAACAATCTCTATGGACCTCAGTTTCCTCATCTCTAAAATAACAGGACTGGACCAGATGCTCCCTAAAATCTCTTCCAATGTTAAAATTCTAAAATCTGAGCTCTAGTGTTTAATTCAATTCAGTACATACTCACATGTGCCCAGAGGACACTTTGCCAGGCACTCAGAACATAAAGACAGAAAACAACCCAGTCGCTACCCTCCACGAGCTTACAGTCAATCTAACATGCTGCAGAGGCATATACACCAATAAGGATGATACAGAGGAGACTAGAGTATGAAGGACAGCTGGGTAGCCCAGTGAATAGAGCACCAGGCCTGCAGTCAGGAAGACTTGAGTTCAAATCTGTCCTCAAATACCTCCTAGCTGTGTGCCATTGGGCAAGTCACTCAATCCTGTTTGCCTCAGTTTCCTCATCTAATAATATGAGCTGAAGAAAGAAATGGCAAACCACTCCACTATCTTTGCCAAGAAAATCCCTAATGGGATCACAAAGAGTCAACTGAAAACTACTGAGCAGCAGAGTGTTATTGGCTTTGAAGAGGATAAAATACAAACTCTTTAGCCTGACACATATGGCAGGCTGAAACTAAATTGTGAAAGTTCTTATAGGCCAAGCTAAAAAGTTTGTATTTCAGCCCATTCAAGGCCAATAAAACTCCATTTATCCTAATGTTATTACCCCTCCCCAATATCATTTATTCATTGTTGAATAGCATAGTGTTGAAAAGCTGTGTGAATGACAGGAAAAAAAAATTTTAAAAAAAACCACTCAACTCAGAAGACCCGGGTTTGAGTCCCCACTCAACCTGATATGACACCATGCAGTGGTGTGTATGACAGTAGTCAAGGCACTTAAACTTTGTGAGCCTCCATTTTCTCACCTGTAAAATGGGGAAAATGATAATATTATTCTGTTTATATATGAATGATAAAGATTTTGTGCTCTTAGGGTTACTATGAGTAAAGTTCTATATAATAAGTGTGGGCTACTATTCAGAGGGAGAACTTCCCATTCAAATTCTGAAATACCATCTCCACAGATGTAATTTCATAGCTGTAAGCCTTCCTAAGGTAAGGACAGCAGATGCTTACACGTGAGCAAGTAATAGGAGTTCTTGAACAACTTTAAAAATAGAATCAAATACAAGGCCTAAGGAATACATACAACTCTAATCTCAAGTAAGAAAATATCTAATAATACAGGTAAGCCTGACTTTAAGGAATATATACAATATACAAATAAGCAATGCCCCCCAATATCCTAATAAATATACTTCAATCCTTTTAATGGCATCTAACTAATTGCTTCAGAGGGCAAGTCATTTAACCCTGTTTGCCTCAGTTTCCTCATCTGGAAAATGAGCTGCAGAAGGATATTAATAGCAAACCATTCCACTACCTTTGCCCAAAAAAAAAAAAACCAAACAAAAAACCCCAAATGGAGTCATAGAGACTGAAACAACTGAACAAAAAACTAATTGCTTCAGAATTTTTAATCAAATCTGACCACCCGCACAAATTTTAAATGTTAAAGAAAAACAAAACAAAAACAAGTTTTTAACTTACATTCTCACTACCAATTTCAAATAAATAAAATAAATGACAAACTTGGGGGAAAATGCTTTTGGTAATCCTTGACAGTTATGTTGAACTTACAAACTAAATTTCTAATCTAGCCATTTCTTTCACAGCAAGTTAGATCCCCTGCATTTGGAGTACATATATTTGGGTCTGACTCTCCATGAATAAAGAATTCTCTTCATTCTTATAGCTTACAGTTTATTATTTTACTCTGCTATAGTTTCCAGATGTCTGACTGACCCCAGCTTCTGCATGGGGTGGGGAAAGGGTTAGAGCAGAATTATTTATATTCAGAAAACTTCAGATGATTACTAAGAGATCATTCCTTGAAAGAGACGACTTTATTTTCAATCAAAAATAAGTTCAAAAATAGTTTCTTTATTTCAGAGCCGCAAACTTGAAGGCTTACATAACTCTGATCTAGCTAGCCAGAGGAGATTGAACCCAGGAGAAGGGGGGTGAAAATGGGAGGACCCAGATGGGTGACAGAAAATCTGCCAAAACGCGGGGGGTTTGAAGCTGAGATTGAGAGTGCTGAAAGAAAAATGGGGCCAGGAAGACACGTCCCAAGACAATGCCCCAAAAAAGAAAACTAATTCCACCGCAGTCAAAATCACCAATGAAATCTGAAGAGACAATCCCCTGATGTGCAACATCAGAAAAACCTTCATCTCAGGAATTCACTGAAGAGGTACACATCATGCTAATATATGAGAAGATGAGATGAATAAATATCAAAGCCAAAGTTTTCCCTGTGGTCACATGTACTTACACATATTTGTTCCTATTTTATGTGTATGTGTAATTTTTTGAACATTACATTATCTTGGGTTTGCATACAAAGCACTTTTTTCACAATAACTAGGTGGTGCAATAGATGGCATGCTTGGCTTGGAGTCAGGGAAGACGTGAATTCAAATTCTGTCTCGTACTCTATGTGGTCCTGGGCAAATTGCTTAACTTTTCTCAGCCTCAGTTTCCTCATCTGTACAATGAGGAAGCTGGACTCTAGGGTCTCCTAAGGTGCTTTCTAGTTAGAAATCTTCGATCTTATGATCCATGAAACCTGGAGAAAGGTAACAAATGAATGAAAAAGCATTTATTAAGCACTAGGTGTTCAGGTACTAAGCTAAGGGCTGGGGATACAAATATGCAAGACAGTCTCTGCCCCCCAAGAAGCTTACCTTCTAATAGAGGAAGACAAAACATGTGGAGGAATGGGGACCACCAAGAAGTGTTTGGGGAGTCACAGGAATGAGTGAGAATTGTTGTTTCTGAATCATTTCATCATGTCTGACTCTTCATGACCCCATTTGGGAGCAGTCGCCATTTTCCTCTCCAGTTCATTTTACAAATGTGGAACTAAAGCAAACAGAGTTAAGTGACTTGCCCAGGGTCACACAACCAGTAAGTGTCTGAGGCCACATTTGAACTCAGGAAGAGAAGTCTCCCTGATTCCAAGGCCAGCGCTCTATCCACTGCAACACCTAGCTGCCTACACTGATTCACAGGATAGTCAACTGACTTACCATTTCCAGAAGCAATGGTATTACTGTAGGCTTAATGGCCAGATGCCCCAGGTGGATGGCTCGATCCGATATACAATAATCTGGGGACAGTTAGGTAGAGTAAGCTAGATAATTGTGCACTCACTCAATCCCTAATCCAGACACCCTGGTTCCTGGGCAGAAGTTCCGAATAAGAGAATTACCCTCATTTTAAGGATGAAAAACCAGAGTGTAAGGGAGATTAAGTGACTGGGTCACAGTGACAGAGTCACTGATATAGCACTAGAAAGGACATCAGAGATTGGCTACCCAGCCTCCCTCATTTTACAGATGAGAATCAGAGGATTATATGAAGAAACAGATTGAGACATAAGTCATCAATGGCACAGCCAGTCATCAAACAAGATTCTCTGGTTCCAAATTCAGCACGATTCCCACTGACCCATGCTGCCTCCTTGACTTGCAGCTAACAGCTGGAAGTAGCATCTGAACTCAGATCTTCTGACCTGAAATCTAATTATATTAGATTTGTCACAGGAAACACCTCTCTTACCTCTAATCCATCCTTCACACTAATGCCAAAATATAGGTATAGATATAGCTATAGATCTGATTCTTCTTCTCAAAAATCATCATCAGTGGCTCCCAAGTGCTTTCTGAGGAAAAGTTCTACTCTTTCACCTGGTACTCAAGACCTTCTTTAATGCGGGGAGAATCCAGCATCACCTCGCACTCATCTCTTCCAGCCACTCCACACCCTACAGTGATAGTTCACTGTCCCCTTGAACACCACTGCTCTCTCATGCCTCTCGGGGCCTTTGCTTAAGCTGAGTTCTGTAAGTGACCACCTACCCTTCCCATCTTCATCTGTTGAGTTCCTTTTCATCTCATAAAGCCCCCATTTCCCTATCACACCTCACATAATTCTTGGTCTTGTAACTTTCTGAAGCACTTACCATGTAATATAGGGTACTATAGTAATACGGGTTCGTGTCTTAGTATCTTAATAGCTAGAAAGAAGGTCAGGAACCGCTTCTCACCTAAAATCCATATCTTCCCCCGGCATGGTGCTCTGCACACCGTAGGAATAATAAATGTTTACTGAAGGAACTGAGAAGGTGACCTAGGACACTTCTGAGGGTAACAAAGGCTATTCTGCTGCCCTCATGAAGGAACTCAACATTTGAGGGACACATCCCAAACCTCAGAGGTTGAGTTCATCAAGGACCTTTCCAAACAATGCCCCTGAGCACCGGTCTTAGAGACAGAATACCAAGATGAATGGATCTTGGTACTTTTTATGTTCTTACTGTACAGCTTTCCTTTAGAAATTATAAAGTGTAACTGAGAAGATTAAAGGCTTTCTGCACTTTAGGATACAGCCTTAGTAATGTGGAAAGGGAGGAACTCTGTCCTGGGACCTCAGATTACACATAAGAACAGCCAGATCAGATGGCGGCTGATGCTCTGACTCAGGATGTGCTTTTATTATTATTTTTTTCCTATTTGCCTAGAGGGGAAAAAAAGTTTACAATATTTTTTTCACAGGCATTTTGAACACAAGACAGTTTAACATTCACTATTATCTCTAGTATAGCGTCTCAAGTGACCTCTGCCATCCCTAGACCATTGCCAATAAGTTACACACTGTGTAACTTACTCAGCCAAGTCATTGTCCTTCTCTGGGCTCAAGTATCTTAGAGGCAGCTAGGTAGCAAAGTAGATAGATTACTGGGCCTGGAATCATGAAGATCCGAGTTCAAATGCCGCCTCAAACACTTCCTTAGCTGTGTGACTCTGGGTAAGTCACTTAACCCTGTCTGCTTCAGTGTCCTTATCTGGAAAATGAGCTGGAGAAGAAAATGGCAAACCATTCTAGTATCTATGCTAAGAAACCCAAAATGGGGTCATGAAGAGTCCGACATGGCTAACAGAAACAACAAAGAGGGGACCAGACCAAATCGTCTCCAAGCTTCCTTATCTACAAGTAAATTCAAACTTAAAAGTGCCTATGCGCCAAGAGTTGAACCCTTTGACTCTGAACAAGCAGAAGGTAAACTTTCTGAACAAAGGGGTCCAAACACATTCTTGGAGCCCCTCTACATAGATGTGCATTTTTCCCATAAAAGCCCTTCCCTTGACCCAGTTTCTTCTCCTCAAAATGACAAAGTAGAGGCAAAAGAGACCTAGATCAGGTGAATTCTTGCCAATTGTCCCATCTGGGGGATTCTGTCATAGAACAGCTATTTCATAGCCCACAAACTCCTACTCCAAATCACAGCCTGGATCTAAATCCTAAAACCTCTACCTTTTCTTCTCTCTTTCAGCCTAAATTCTTCCAGAATCATCTTAGCCCAAGCTTTCCTCAAGTTCCTCATCAAGCAGCCCTGAAACTCTCTCCCTCCCCTCCCCAGGAGTTGCCCCAAGCCCCTTCAGCTCCACACTCATGGCTCAGTTTGGACGGAAGCAGGCCGCGACATTTTTCTAGTCCAAGCAGCAGTAGACAAGCTCAGTGTGAGAACTGAGTGGACAGTGTATGTCTCTGAGCACTGGTAACTCTGTGAGGGTGGTTATATGTGTCTCTACGTGTACAGTATATGCATGTATCTCGGGATATATGACAATACATGCATATACTGAATGTAAGGTAAGCTCACCTGTCCTGGAAACATGAGTTTCTCTCTTGCATTGGTCTTTCATTGTCTTCTTTCCTCTTCTCATCTCCCTTTTCTTTCCCACAATTAGTCATACTGTTCATGCACAATCACATGCATACTAACTTAGTACCTAAGGTACTTATCATATAATACCATATTTTATAATTATCTGTATTTGCATCTTGTCCTTCTACTAGGTTGCAAGCCCCTTGAGGACACAGATTGATTTTATCTTGACTTTGTAACTCCCTCAGCTCTGAACTCTGCAAACAGAAGGTACTTAATAAGTGTTTGTTGAACCAATGTTTAATGAATTGATTCAATGACCTCTAAGTCCCTTCTAACTTTAATATTTGCTATTTCTTAGAATTATGTTCCAGGCAATTACTGCTAGTTGGGAGCAGTGAAAAGAATATTTGCTCTGGAATAGTGGAAATAGTGATTCCAATCTGGAATCAGTAGACCAGGGTTCACACTGGAATTGTGCTGCCTTCTACCTGTGTAACCTTGGACAAGTTAATTAATATCTCTGGGATTCAGTATCCTCATCTTCCAAATGAGGTGGGACTGAGCAAAATAATACCTAAGATGCCTCAAAGCTTTAAATCTATGTTCCGTGAGTTACAGAGGATATGTGAATGGAGATACACACTACGCATAAGACTGAAAGAAAAGAAAAAAGAACTGGAGAGATAGAGAAGATGGCAGGGTATGGAGGCAGGGAGAGAGAAGGAAAGTCTCCCTAGGAAAAGGCTCCATTTCTCAGCTCTGGAAAGACAGAAAATGAATAATTATATTTAAAGTCCCAAATTAACTACAAAAGGATACATCAATGGTCAGGAACACAAATAAACATGTTTTCGTGTACATGTTGTCCGAAACAGTAATCTCTGAAAGACAAATGTCTGAGGATGCCTGCTGCCCAAGCTACTGCACTCTCTGCAGAGATGAATTCCCGCATTTTTCTAAAGGCACCAGCTGGGCTTTAAAGATTTCACACTATGATGCAGCTTAAGAAAGAGAACACAATAAATACATTTTTCTCCAAGTGAGCCAACAGTGCAGGGAGGAGGCAGCTCATCTGGGCTCTGCTGGTCTGCCATGCTGCATAGCTCTGTTTCTCTGATCAAGAGATCACTTTCATAACCACTTTTCTGAGGTCACAACTGAGTCTACTCTAGTCACGCAATCCCCTGCTTGCCAGCCAGGGTTTACTCTAATAATACAGGTTCAGAGGAAAGTCTGACAGAGGAAATGCATCCTTTCTTTTAAAATCCAACGAAAGAGATGAAGCCAGATGTAATAAAAAAAAAAAAAGCTCATTAAAACGGCTCATATATATTGTGCTTACACATATTGTAAATTCATACTTTCTAGGTGGTTTGAAACACACAGCATACACAAACTATTTGGGAGGGGTTTTTTTGTTCAGTTTCACAATCTGGGAGGAAAAGTAAACCTGCGTCAAGCTTAAGAGTTCAAGATTGCTCTTTTTCAAAAAAGCACACTGATGTTTTTGTCAAATATTTATCCAAATAATACATTGTATACAGGTTTAAAGATATGCATCCATGTGAATCCAGTTCAAGCTACTGAAAATTATGCCAACAGGAAACAGAGTCTGTAAATACAACAACCACATTTCAAGACTCAGATGGGATAAGAAGTCACAGATAAGATGCCCAAATAGTGCTGTCACTGGCAATTTTGGTTAATTATTCTC
The DNA here is from genome assembly GCF_003287225.1 of Phascolarctos cinereus. Taxonomy (NCBI): domain Eukaryota; kingdom Metazoa; phylum Chordata; class Mammalia; order Diprotodontia; family Phascolarctidae; genus Phascolarctos; species Phascolarctos cinereus. The sequence continues at coordinate 393,477,768 of NW_027555847.1, read as the reverse complement.
CTTTCCTTGGTACAATGAGTTCTAATAGCCTTGAACTTTTCCAGGGACCAAGGAAGTTCAAAGCACAGCCCTGAATGATCAATCTTGAGCTTGGTAACTGTGATATATAGCATCTACCATGTGCAGCAGTTGTAAATTTCCAGGTTGAACAGGGATGTCACTAAACTCAGTCTGTCAGGGAAAACATTACATCCAACTATTATAAACAAAGGAGATCAGGAAGATGATTTGAAAATTGGAGAAGTTTAACTGCACTAGGTTTGCTGAATTCAAGCTGCCCTGGTCCATCAGACATCATCAGCTATCAATTCATTCACATTTGCCTTTCTTTGTGCCCCCAGAGACTCTTTCGTTTTGCTTATATTTTTGTTCCCAGAACTTAGCACAATGCTTGACACATAGTAGGCATTTAAAAAATAGCTTATTGACTTAACAAATTATTCCCTCATATTCATATTGATCACCCACTGTTTGATGGTCCATTGATGTTGGCCACAAATATCTAAATTTATCGCATGAAATACTAACACATTGCTTCAAGAAAATTGGATACATGCATAAAAATCTGAATTTTCAAAACCATAAATGAGAAGTTGATTATTTACTTTAGAAAAGGACTGCGTGTTTTCCCAAAGAATTCTAAATAACAAGTTCCAGTAAATACATTTACTCAGGCAGCTAGATGGCACAGTGGATATGGCTCTCAGCCTGGAGTCAGGAAGACTCCTTTCCCTGAGTTCAAATCTGGCCTCAGACACTTACTAGCCATGTGACCCCGGGCACTTAACCTTGTCTGCCTCAGTTCCTCATCTGTAAAATGAACTGCAGAAGGAAATGGTAAAACAGTTCAGGATCTCTGCCAAGAAAACCCCAAATGGGGTCACAAAGAGGTGGACACAATTGAAACAACTAAATGACCACAAAATACATTTAAAATCTGATTCGACTTATAAATATTCAATTTGTGTATTTCTTCCCCAGGAATACATTAACAAAGTAAAGTGAACCTATATTCACCAGTAGGTTCTGCTATTCCCTCAGGCCAGATTTAGTGTCTCAGATCTCTATCTGAGGAAGTGCCCAAGACAGCCATCCTCCCTTTTAATCTTGGCTGGGCTCCTGAAGCTCTGCCCTGCCTCCATTTTTCGGCTTCTATTAGAATATAAGCTTCTTGAGGGTAGACACTGTCTTTCCTTTTACTTCCATTTTTATTTCTAGCACTTAGCCCAGAGCCCACCATTTACTAAGCATTTAATGAGCGATTTATCTTATCATCTGATCCTTTAGTAGGGTACAGAAAGAGTGACAGAAAGGAGCTAATGGCATACTAAAAGTTTCTACAAATACACTTTTTTTCAGGGTGGAAATATAAAGCCTGCCTCCAGAAAAGCTCAGTTTATACACAGAGCCTCATGGTGGTGATGGTGACCCTGAGATCTCAAAAGCTTTGCCAATGGATTATAAGATCACTAATCTAAAGATGGAAGAGTCTGCCCTACGAGTTAACTAGTCTAACTATTCATTTCAAAGATAATTGAAAGTGAGGCCCAGAGTCAGACAGGCAGCAGAAGTGCCAGGATCACTCATTCTGCTTTGCTGCTGTTGCTGTTTGATCATTTTCAGTCGTGTCCAACTCTTTGTGACCCTATTTGGGTTTGTCTTGACAAAGATACTAGAGGTGTTTGCTATTGCCTTCTCCGGCTCATTTTTCAGATGAGGAAACTGAGGCAAGCAAGGCTAACTGACTTGCCCAGTATCACACAGCTAGTATCTAAGGCCAGATTTGAACTCAAGAAGATGTCTTCCTGACTCCAGATCTCATACACTTTCCACTGCGCCACCTAGCTGCCCTGCTCACGTCTGTCTGCCTGTCTCCCTCTCAGCCTAGTCTGCCTTCTGAACTCCAGCTTCATAACACTACCTATTGGACATTTCCGACAAAATGTCCCATAGACATCTCCAACCTTCCACCCCCTTCCCAATCTCCTTACCTTCCTAACTCCTTTATTTCTATTGATAGTTTCACTATGAATCATTCTCAACTCTTCACCCTGACTACCCCTTACAGCCAACTAGTTGGGAAGCTGGGTTTGTCCCACCACTACAACAACTCTTGCATCACTCCCCTTCTCTCTACTCATTCAGCTATGACCCTAAGTCAGGTCCTCATCACTCCTCACTTCTCATCCAAACTATTGCAGAAGCCTCCTAATTCACCTCCCTGACTCCCTCTCCCCTCTCCAATGCATCCTCCACTTTCAACAGCCCCCTAATTCACCTCCCTCACTCTGTCTCGCCCACCTCAACCCATCTTCAGCTCAGATGCCAAACTGATTTTCCTGAAACACAGGCCTGATGTCACTCGCCTGCCTACTCAGTAAACCCAGTGGTTTGCAAGGATGCCCTCTGGGATCCATGGCACTAAAAGCCCTTCCCACCTTTTCAAATCTTCTTACTCCTGACTCTGCTTCAGGCACTGGAGTATCCATCTCTGCTGGTCTGCTTGTGACTCACACACCCCACACTCAATCTCCTGCCTCCAAGCTTTTGTACACACTGTCCCACCTCACCTCCTCCTACTGGCTTCCCTGATTTACTTCAAGATTTGGCTCAAATCCTGCCTTCTGCAGGGAGCCTATCAGTCCTGCTCCTTTACTTCCTCACGAATTTATTTCCATTTACCGTGTGTGTGTGTGTGTGTGTGTGTGTGTGTGTGTGTGTGTGTGTGTGTGTACACACACGCACATATATATATGATACATACAGATTTTTATCATATTGCTGCCCCTTCTCCCATTAGACTGTGAGCACCTTCTAGGGCAGGGACCATTATTTTTGCCTTTCTTTACACCCCCAATGCTTAGCATAATAATTGCATGTAGTAAGCTCTTTTTTTAATTTTCATTTTTTGGAGGCAACTGGGGTTAAGTGATTTGCCCAGAGTCACACAGCTAGTAAGCTTCTGAAGCAGGATTTGATCTCAGGTCCTCCTGACTCTAGGTGTGGGGTGCTCTATCCTCTGTGCCACCTAGCTGCCACTAGTAAGCTCTTAATAAATGCTAGGTGGCTCAGTGGATAGAGCACCTGGCCTAGAGTCAGGAAGACCTAAGTTCAAATCTGGCCTCAGATACTAGCTGTGTGATGCACAGTCACTTAATCCTGTTTGTCTCAGTTTCCTCACCTCTAAAAGGAGCTGGAGAAGGAAACCACTCTAATATCTTTGCCAAAAACAAACAAAAAAATGGGCCCACGAAGAGTCAGACACAACTGAAACAACTGAACAACAATAAATGCTTATTAACTGACCAAACCACCTGACTCATGGAATAAACAAAAATTCACACTGGCCTTTGGTCCTATGCAGCTTCTTTTGTGGCCATTGTGATGGGAATAATGTGGTCCAAAAGGAGGCAGAAGCTGCTAAGAATCACAGGATTCCCAGACTGCCAACAAATATTAATTTATCTGCTGATGCTCAACATGTGAAATGCCTAGTGTATCACTGTCCAATGACAGAGGAGAGGACGCATTACTAGAGGAGACAAAGCACATCCATACCAACATTTTTGCTATAAACAAAATCAGAAAACATAAAGAACTTGCTCCTTCATTCTCGAAGAGGACCAAAATGACATCACTATGTTGGAAGCCAAGTCACAGCGTGCCCGACTGTGGCTGATCAGACCACTATGAGCTCGGGATGCTCTACCACAGGTCGGGCACAAATGGTCCATGTGAACCTTTGGAGTGGATTCTCTAAATTTGTGCATCTCGTGTTTCTTTTGAGCTACTGTAATTCTGCTTTGTTCATAGAGCACAGCGGCTTCTCTGACGTGGGCATGCCACGGGGGTGGTCCCGTGCCAGGGTCTCCCATGTCACACAATCAATTCCAAAGTTTTTCAGAGAGACCTTGTATTGCTTCTTCTGACATAAAAAAAAATTACTACAAAATGAAAGGAAGGTTTGCAGGTTCTCTTCAGAAACATGAATAAAAGAATCTGTGGGGTTGGTTTTGTGGTGTGCCATAAGGCAAGAAAATACATATTTTCACATGGCACCTGGCTAGCTTATGTTGATTGCTCAGAACAAACATAAACCAACAGGCTACCATAAAGGCACTGCAGCCTATGGGGCAACCTCCACTGCAGAAGATGGAGAAGTGGAGAAATTTTAAGGAGAACTCACTAAGCCTTGGTATTTAGTGACTTCAATGTGAATGGAAGAACAGGCAAGGGTCTCAAAAGCCAAGGATAGAAGACAAGGACAGAGAGCTGGATGCGGACTTAGAGAACCTGGGTTCTAATTCTGGCTCTGTCATGTGATCTCAGACAAGTCAATTAATCCTTCAGAGATCTCAATTTCTCATGATCACCTTTTCTAGGTCAAAATTTAAGAGACTATGATACAAAAGACAATGTTGTAAAACAGGATTCAGGATTAAGATTTAAAATAAAAAATACCAAAGTTTTGTTGACTATTCAGAAGCCCTATGACTGTTATCTTATTAACACTTTCTTTGAAAAGAAAGTTAGAAGGTGCTTCATGGAGTAAATACAGAATATCTGTGAAAGAAATAAAAGAAAATGACTTGTTACAGATGGGCCAGCCGTTTCAGAGCCAGCTGTTTCTCCTAAAATATTCTAGTTAGAACCAACATCCAACTAACTAACAAATGAGAAGGAAACTGATGAGAAAGCACTTCATGGAAATACCACTACACCAAGTAGATCCACATAACAAGCTATGGACTCCGAAAAACAGCAAATGACAAAACTGAAGACATTCGATTCTACCACCATTCCTTAAAGAAGGTTAACCAACGCAACACAGTTGCTACAAGAAGGAACTAAAAGTGTCCAGAAAGCGCCTCAGCTAGCAAACACGTTACTGCCCTGCCAAAGGGAGAGAGACTCAACTGCCAAAGGTCATTCCTTTTGAGAGCATAGAGTGATTTCTAAAACACTGTGAAGAATAACAGGAGCAGCTGAGGAGAAAGGAAGTCCGCAGGGAGCCTGGGAGCAGATCCAGCTAAGACGGATGACCCTGAAAAGACATACGGGTGAAATTGGATGAAGGACCACAAACAAATGCAGAGCTAGAACAGATCTGCCGATGTTTTTAGAGTCATCTATTTTCACTGGTGTCAATAGTGAGCCATCAGATTGAGGCTCTAATAATTAGTATCTGACTTAATATGCAAGGAAACATGAATGGCACTTCAGAAGATGAGTTTGAGTAGGAGAGCTGGATCTTCCCCATGCTGGAGATAACATAATTTCAAATGCACCTAGGAGTCAGCTTTCACGGTCTCCAAAACGGAAAGATTCCCAAAGAAAAGGTAAGTGCTTTTACCAAAAACAAAAGGGGTGGGTCGGGAGAAAAGAGAAAACAAGCGCAACTACTGCTAACCCAGATGCCTGCTACCTCTTTCCTACAAAAGCTTTTATGAGAATGTGTCTGCGTGTACATCAAAAGCATTTTCAATGAAAACATAAGAAGAGAAGAGGCAAGTTTCTACAGAAGACTTTTTACAGCAGACTCTGTCTTTAATGTTCAAATAACTGATTGAGATAGGTAAAGAATATAAGATTCCATTGCACTTATTAGTTATTAACTTTTAAAAGCATTTGATTGACCTGGAAGAACAAAGTTCAACCTGAAAATTCTCCTTAAACAAAACGTCTTGCATTAAAATTAAATGACTGATGCAACCAGGCAGGCAACTTTATTCAATAATATTCTGAATACTTCCATAAAGTATAAAGCAGAGAGAAGAACACACTCCACACCTCCAAGGTGTCACTGAAGATCACGTGTGGCCAAGTTCAAACAAAAGTAAGAGAACAAAAGGTAATGATTCTTTGAACATTCCTTTGGGCAGATTATATTGTATTAATTATATCAAATCCTGAAATACTACAATACCTCCTGAAATACACAATAAAAAATAAAGAGATTGGTCTCACCGACTTCACAAAAAATCAAAGCAAATGAAAAAAGAGGAGAACCCTGACATGCTGCTGAATGGGTAGCCAGTCAAACTCACTCACACAAATGTAGAGAGATCTGTCTTGGTCCAGATCTGTGCTTTCATCGGTGTGGGGGATTCCCAGTGCAGAAAAGTCTTCTACCAAACAGATCAGCAACTTGTCTATAATTATAACCTGAGGCCCATAGAGGTTAAGTGATTTGCCCAGAGTCACACAACTGTTATGTGTCACAGGTCAGGCTCGAATACAATCCTTACCGACTCTAAGGTCAGCAGATAGACAATGACCTAGACCCAGAATTGAGGAGAAGGAGATTGCACTGGATAACACCAGCAATTATGTGGTGCTTTTAATCCCTCTAAATTACTGAATGTCAAAAAACCGGTCCTTTAAAAGTCATTCTTCTTCCAGTGATGCTCTTGGGCTGCCATGATGTGGGCACAGACCATGACCTCAGAATCCTCAAAATTATAATCAGTCAATAAGCATTCATTAAGCACCTACTACATACCAGGCACTGTCCTAAGTGCTGGAGAATACAAAAAAGGTAAAAGACAGTCCCTGCTGTCTAGACGCTTGTAGTCTTAACAGTGGACACAGACCACTATATTGATAAACAGGAAATAAGCAGCCTAGAGGGCAAGCAAAGGCAGACATAAGTGGGCTATATCGCCTATTACTAACAATGGCTTGTACACGAAAATTGGTGCATAAGACATTATCCAAGGTCTCGACCAGAAACAGAGGTATACCAAATTCTTGCTTTAGCAAGAATGAGACACGTTGATGAGCAGTCTGAATAGTGCACTGGCATCCTCAAGATTTTAAAAGAACCATAGAAAGGTCTCCAAAGCATTGAGTGGGTACTCTACAAAGGGTTTAGGGAGAGACACAGCTGAGACACCAGAGATTCAGAGTCATGGGAATTCTATGGGTCTACTCGCTGCAGAGGTAACCGCACGAAGTGATTTTTCATCTTTAATCGCAGCTCAGTCACAGTAAAGAGGGTCAGCATATGAGCGCTCATGCTTGGTTAGTGTTTGAGGACGGTCACTTTGGCACAGCCCTTTTCTGTTTGACACAGGACCCTCCAGGCCTTTCTGTATTATTTTCTATTGAATTCAGTTTGCTGTACTAAATGTTGATTGGTATCAAGAGGCCCATCAGTTGGGAACTGGAAATCCCATTGTTATGCAGAGATTTTTACAGCCATGGTAGTTGTTGCAACAGAATTTGACCCTTTTCTCTTTTTCTGCACTCACTGTAAACCCTATGATATACTGCTGGCACCTAGCCATAAACACCATAGGCCCTGGAGCCAGAGGTTGAAATGAAAGCCAGAAAGCTTTCTCTCATCCTGAACCAAATAACACAGACAGAAAAACCTGCACATGGATATATGGATTCCAGGTTCCACACATGGAGTTCAATGGTGGCCACAAAACTAACTTGATGTTTTTGCCAAGTTAACAAACTGCTTCAGAGGGCAGCAGATGACGGAGCTCCGTTTTGGGCAGAGCTCTGCCTGCATCCTTTAAGCAGCCCAAAACCTGGGTTTTTCCCTTTTTCAGACCCCAAGATCTTCTTTACTGAAAGCATCAAGAAGGGATTCCCCAGGACAGCAGCACTAGGGAGAGAATGAAAAGCTACCAAACAGTAAATGGAGGTGGAAAACAATAATAATTTTTGAGGCAAGAAAGGAGTCCCAGCCTAATTTTGTCTTCTCAAACTCTTTCTGCACTTATATCTGCACCACACACACGCCCCACACACATATACCCCATATGTGTATATGAATGTTTATAATATATGTATGTGTATATACACATACATATGCATGTATATATATGTATATGTGTATGTGTTTTTAATATAGTCTTATGTACTAATTATTTCACCCAATATCATAAAATAGAGATCAACCAACTCAAACTTTCCATTTTTTTAATTTATTTTTGTTCTGAACCTAAGAAATATCCTCCAAATGGGCATCATGCATGCATACATATATGCATATATGTGTATGTACATACATAAATATGAACAGAAAAGAGGATTATACACGAAACTGAAGACCTCTATTGTGTACACCTTGCTTTTTTGTTACTGAATTCATTAACCAATTTTTTATTAACATTTATTTTGGTTTAAGAGGTGGGAACTCAAAGTTAATACAGGGGATGTCTGGCAAAGAAAATGTTTTTAATACAGTTTTATTAAAACATTAATTGTATTTACACTATGTAGTACAGACATACGTCCCACTTATAGCTTTCAAAACTGCCCTACTTTTCTGTGCTTTTTTTAACCTTTCTATTCTCTTCTCTGAATTTTTTGAAAAATATGACTCAATGACCCTCTTCTCTGTCTTTTTTGATGGACTGTCCTATCTGTATTGCCACCTACCTTATCCTTCCAGCCCTCTCACTGAGAAAAAAAAAAGAGAGAGAAAGAAAGGAAAAACAAGGCCTTTGTAACAAATATGAATAATCCTTCAAAACAACATCTTACATTGGCCGTGTCAAAAAATGTCTTCTTTCATTCTGCACATAACCTCTCCAACTTCTTCATGTTGGGGATAGTAACCCCTGGGATAATTAGGATTAAGTACTTGACTGAAGCCTAGCAAAGATAAGTAACAAGTCCCATATCACAAAGGCAGTAACATATAGAAATGGGATTGGGAATCAGATCCTCTGGCTCCAATCAATGCTCTTTTGCTCCAATTGGATTGTAAACAATGTGAAGGCAGGGGCTGTCTTCTGTGTCCCTTACAACTGGGTCTGGCATCTAGAATGTCAGTAAATGCCATAATTTGTACTAAATAAATGTTTGAAAATTTTTAATCCCCAAATTCAACATGAATTTGCTACACTGAAATCTTTGTAAAAAGGGAATGAAAATTCCAATAAGCAATTCAACAAATATGTGCTAAATGTCTACTATTTACAAGTCACTGTTATAGGTGGTGGAGATACAAAACCAGAAATGAAAGCATCCGAGCTCTCAAGAAGCAAGATAACCTTCAGATCATTAGAAAAACAATAAGGTGCACAGACTAGGAAATGTCTTCATCACTTTAGATTGTCACAAGCTCTAATTAAACAGGATTTAGCTATCGGATTCTCCTTGAAACAGAGCATGACCCTTATGAACATTATTGGGGCTTTGCTCTCCCTCCTCCTTCTCTGGCTTGCCACATTCCCAGACACACCCAAGAATCTACTTCGGGGTGTGAGCTGAGACAATGACAAGCCCACAGGTTTATGCACTACCCACCCAGGACTAGTTCTTTGATCTTGTGGTATTTCCAGGGTTATCTTTGCTCTTGGTCTGAGACTGCTATCTGATTCCTTATTAATATCCAGCCATTTAATTTTTTCACTCTGCCGTAGAGGTTGGGCACAGCGAATAGAGTGCAGGCCTCAAATCAGGAAGACTCATCTTCCTGACCTCAAATCTAACTTCATACATGTCCTAGCTGTGTGACCCTGGGCAAGTCATGCAACCCTGTTTGCCTCAGTTCCCTCATCTGGAAAATGAGCTAGAGAAGGAAATGGCAAACCACTCCAGTATCTTTGCCAAGAAAACCCTAAATGGGGTCATGAAGAGTCGGACACCACTGAAAAACAACTGAACAAAAGTAAAAAAGAGCAGACAGAAAAGAGAGAAGGAGGAGGAAAGATCAGTTCTAACTTGGCCAAAAAAAAAAAGTCTTTCATTCTTTATGTCTCATAAAGACCTTAATAGATGGGCATAGAAGGTTGTTCTGTACTAACTTATCAATTTAGATGAGTCCACATAATTTGAAAAAAGAAAAAATAAAGAAAGGTTTGGTAATGTTATAACATTTTGGGGTCATAAAAATAAATACAAGAAAAAAATAATAATCATAGCATGAAAAAAGTCTACACAGTACTGACTACTTCCAACATTCTTGGCAATCAAAATTAAGTAAAGGTTACAAATAACTCTTTTTTTTTTAGTTAATGATTTAATTTCTAAAAAAAATTATTTATCCTTTACACTTGAAATTTTCCACATTCACATCCTTCCCAAAGGTGAATCATTACGGAAACTATAATGAAATTGGTTCAATCATTTCTGAGGCAGGAAATACTTATTAAAATAGATTTTTTTCATGGTCTGACTCTTTAAAAACTACACATTAAGGAAAGTTGAAAAAATGTATTAATAGAATATACGGTCTGAGTGGCCTTATTGATTACAGTATTGGATAATAAGTACATGATGTCCAAATCAAGACGATTTTTATTTTACAAAAAATGCAACGTTAACAAATGAAGATTTTATAGATAGTACACCTACAAATATATGCATGCACAGAAAGGCTGAATTTAAATGCATATAAATCCATTAAAACAAATCACTGTGGCTAATTTCACCAGATTGGATGCCCAGAGCACAAAATGCTCCATAAACCACCCTGTGTGGCCAGCAGAATAATACTGCTAGTAAGACAGTTCAGCAGTTTTAAGTCACACAATCATCAAGAATCAATCATAAGGAAAAAAAAAATCACTTCTATTCTATTCAGTGTTCCAGTGAACTAGATGCAAAAGGTAAATCAAAAAGAAAGATTAATTTACTGATCTAGCCAGCAAATTTGGGCAATGGCTTAAATCTCTTGGGAAAAAGCACTTTTCATTAACCATGGAGACCTTGCAGTGATGCCTGACCAGTTTATATCAAAAAAAAAAAAGTGCAATTAAAACCAGTTCCTCTTCTTCAATATCATTTCATCAGGTAAAACGGTGTTAGTTAAGACCCATAGGTCATAAGATCCTCAGGGCATCTGCCTTTGTATCCACCCTCACCATCTAGTAGAACGCACTAAGTAGAAGCTTAATAAATTATTTATTTGAATTAATTGACTAATCATTATCAATTCCCTCATCCTGATGCTCATATGTGAACCCATAGTCATTGTAATCTCTCCAGAAGTCTCAGTTTCCTCATCTGTAAAATAAGCTGGAGAAGGAAATGGCAAACCACTCCAGTATCTCTGCCAAGAACCCAAATGGGGTCACAAGAAGTTGGACACGACTGAACGACTCAAACAACAACAAAATTCATCAAGTCAGGTCTCATCAACTATGGACCTATGTCTTGGCACTTGACTCCGATGAAGCTGAAGGAGAGAGTGAGGCTGATGACTTTGCACAGCTCTGCCTCACTTCAACCTAATTCACTTGCAAGTCAAGACATCATCCTCCTGATGTCACTGGTCCTCTCCAAGAAGGAAGGATGAAAAACAATAATCAACTACAGTAGCAAAAGAACCAATGTGTATCTAAGCAGCAGCATTTATCTACTTTACAGCATTATGCCCATCTACACTTAACAGACTGTAAGCTCCTTGAAGATACTGTGTTGTATTTGGTTTGGTCTTTGAATTCTCAGGATCTAACACAGTGCCTTGCACAAGTCTAGAAGGTATTAAAAAATGTCCACTTAACCGAACTGAAGAGAAAAGGGGCACTAGATTGGGGAGGAGGTAGTAAAATGAGGAAAAGATTACTCCTGAAGGGAAGAAAAGGGTGAATTACTTAAGTATAGGTTAGACATGAGTTCAGACAAACCACCATTTCCACAGCTTTGCCTGGAGTCAGCAACTTCAACCACATCTATAATGTAGTAGAAAGCAGAGAACCCAGGTTTCAACCCTAGTTCAACTAGCTGTGTGACTCTAGTTAAGTCTCTTCTCCTTTCTGTATTTCAATTTCCCCTTCAGTAAAAATGGCTTTGATGCCTAAGGTCCCTTCCAGCTTTAAATCTTATGATCTTGTGACAAGAAATGTGTGCAAAGGTATTTTTTTCTTAGGCATAGCTTAGTGGAAACTTTATCACTAAATCACACAATTGTTTTTTTTTTAAATAACACAGCAAACCTTGTTATTATAAAGAAATTTTGTTCCCAGAGGTTTCATTAATCAAGGCATTACTGTATTTGAAAATAATGAAAGATGACATGAGGGCAGATTCACATCCTATAAAAATGTTTCACATTGTTTTCTAGTTAAAATGCTTAAAATTCTTTAATTTTAATCATGTACTTGTGTTTGTATTATAAAAAAAACACTTCAAGAAAAGTTTTGTTTTTTTAAAAATCCTTTAAAAATTTAAACAACTATGAAAAGCTGGGGATCCAGTACAGCAAATGCAAACAGGTTTTAATTTTAATCAGTTCAAATCAACGTGAATAAAGATTTTCCACAGACTTCTAAGGCCAGAAGGGACCTTGAAAGATATTCTAGTTTACTTCTATATATTCACACAGGACCTGCCCTCTGCTTTCCTGATCTATTATCTGCTGAGTTTAGTCTTTAAGATTACTTTCCACATTTTATATTATTACTTCCTGTCAATTCCTCCTTAATCCCATCACAAATATACCAGACTACAAATTCATACCCTGGCAGGATTTAATAAACACTTCATCTCTTTGAGGTAGATGGAATTGAACAAAGTTTAGTTTGAGTGTGTGTCTGTATAAAGGTGGCTTTTGGGCCTGGGCAGCCAGGTCTGGAAGTGGGTTTCTGACTGGCATGCCATGTGTTGTTTCAATTGTTATTGGACAATCTGCTTCAGTCATTTGCAAGTTATCTTTAATCTTTCCCTCAAGGAATTCTTTCAGCATTTGGTGAATATCATTCTTCCAGCATACCAATTAAGGGTAATGTGATTTCTTTTTTATCTGTTTTCAAAATCTTCTAACTCTTCTCAATTCGGTAGAGTTGGTTCACTGGGCCTAGCTTTTTTCTTTTTTTTTTTTTTGGTGTGCACTTTCTTTGTACATTGCAACTTCCTGTGACACCATTTGCTACAGGGTGAACACAAAGTAGATCATCTTGGACTCCATTCTCAGGATTTTAGTAAAAAATACTAAGTTATAAGGCAGACCCAGAAAATCATTATCACAAGTCTCCAATATATATTATTATAACACACTGAATTATGGCACCCAATGACTAGTCATGGAACCACTGGATTCCCAGGAGCTGGGATTCCAGTTCCATTTCGACTTTCTTTGGGAGGAAAATTTCAGTTTGCTGATCTGTAACCACAGGTTCCCTATCAATGGAGTTACAACAACCCTAGGTGTGCTTATTATCCCCAACTTACAGCTGAAGAAACTGAGGCAGACAGAAGTTAAGTGACTTGCCCAGGATAATAACAGCTAGTATGTGTCTGAGGCTGAATTTGAAATCAGGAAGTTCTGACTCTAAGCCTAGTCTTTTATCCACTAGGCCATTTTGCTGCTTCCGGAAACAGGAGTGCTATGAAATAAACCTATGCTAAACCGCTTGATTCAAAATCTGTTTCACTAGGGCCTTTGGATTTTGAATTCACTAAATTTCATATTATATCAATCCACAGGTCAAACTGAGACTGGAGACATAATTACTTGCCTGTCTGAGTCTACCAAAATCAAAGTGAGAGAGGGGTCTGCAGGGTCAGCTAGTTCAGGAGGCAGGAGAGCAGAAGCAGCACCCTTGCCAGGGCCCAGGACAAAAAAGAAAGAACATGTCCTTTGTGTTTATTACTAGGCATGTGATTTCAGGGGACAGGTGGCTTTGGGCTGGAGGTTGTTAAAAAAAAATTATCCAGGATCATCACTGAATTCTAAGGGAGGGTGCAAAGAACTGGACAGAGGCACTTTCTGTACAAACAGAACAACAAATGCAGAATGAAGTGTATATTGCAACTTGTTTCTCTTCCATGGCAACAAATCAGGCTGGGGAAAAATAATGGTTTGGAGAAGAAAAAGAAAAGAAACAGATCCAATTTCTCTATCAAATGTCTGATATTTAGAACTCAAACTGATGCATGAAATTCACATAAAGAAAGTTTTTCAAAGAATCTGGAAGAGATAGAGGTTAAAGAACGTGCCATCTTTGAGAAATCCTAAGACACGGGGAACTAACCTCATTCCATGTTGAAATCTCATTTTGGAGTGTCCCAATGTAGTCACCATTTCAATTCCTCAAAAGGAAAGGCTGTCTACAAACATTGTTTCAGTAAAACTCCAGCCAATTTTATGCAAAACTGAAAAAATTCTGCACAGGTCCAGAACACACATCTGTGTTTAAGTTAGATGTAAAAACAAACCATTTTCTTGACAGTTAAACATTTTCCTTCAGAGAATTCAACTACACATGTAACTGAGAACAAGTGTAAAACAAATCAGAGAGCCTGGGGCAATGCCTTCATCTCTTCCACTGTAACAGCGGCTACTGCATTCATCATGGTTGGTGCCTCAGTGGGTTTACAATTAATTCAGGTCTACAGCGTATGAAGCTATGCTGTGTGTGTGCACAGAGCCTTTGAGTGCTTAACAACCTACTTCAAAGTAAATTTGCTCCCAGATGCTCAACCTCTTCTAATTCTAGTCAGCATATCATGGAGGTGCGACTGAACCTAGATTCCTTAGCGCTTCATTCTTCTCTTTACCCTTTCATTCCATCCACATAAATTCCCTTTTTTTCTCTTCTCCTTCACTGCCAACCTTTTTGGAAAAGCCAGCCTTAAACCCAAATCACTCTGATTCTCATAGGTTGGCCAACAGTAGGTCCCAGGTCAAGCTCTACTTGGTCACTGTTTGGCCCCTGATTGGCTCAGAATGAATGTAAATAGCAATTGCTTCTGTTCTGGCCAGAAACCCTGAGGGTCTTCTCCTACCAGATCTATTTTTTTTTAATTAGGTAAAGAAGCCATTCTCTTGACTCATTTCTTATTAAGCCTTGATCACTGAATGGGTGTTGCCTCAGTCAAACTGAGACCTGTTAAAGACCTTAGCTTGAAAAGGCCAAGGTCCCCCACTTCATCCTGGGCCATCTCCAATTGTCCTGATCTATATCTGGCCACTGGATCCAGACGGTTCCAGAGGAGAAAAGTGAGACTGGTGACTCTGCACAGCCCTCCCTCACTTAAATCCAACTGAAGTACATGTCATGAAATCACCTCCCTGACGTCACGGTCCTCTTTGACAAACAACAACAATCTTGGAAAAGCTGGTACAACCCATACCTCCACTGCCTCATCATCGCTTTCTTTCTCCTTCAGCCTCTTGAAATCAGTCTTCTATCCTTAGCTCTCCACGTGAAATGCCCATCTTAAAGATCACCAATAACCAGTTTCCAAATCCAATGGTCTTTTCAGTCCTCATCTTCAACACCTCTGAAGTATGTGACTGAGCTGATCATATCCTCTTCTGGATAATCTTTCCTCTCTTGCCTTTAGAAAGCTATATTCTCCTAGTCCCCTTACCTAATGCCCCTGTTCTTCTTCCTGACCCCTCTTCCTCCAGGTAAGTGCTCCCCAAGGGTCTTTCTCTGATCCTCTTCTTTCTCTATTCTCAAACAATCAACAACAACAATAATAGCAAATATTCATATAACACTTTAAAGACTGCAAAGTATTATACATATATTATCTCTTTTGACCCTCTAAACAATCCTATTATTATTCCCATTTTACATATTAGGAAACTGAAGCTGGAAGTTAAGTGACTAGCCCAGGGTCACAGGTCAGTAAGTATCTAAGGTAGGAGGTGAACTGAATCTGAGTCCTTCACTAGACCTACTACATAACTTGATGCCCCAAACACTTACTCAGCACCTAGTATGTGCTTTTCTGCCTCCTTGCTCATACAGGTCACTAGTTTGGATTAAATTCCCTCATCCTCTTTGCCTACTCATCCTTTAAAACCTAACTCAAATGCCACTTCCTCCAGGAAAGTCTTCCCTTATTTCTACTTTAACAAATGACTTTTCCTTCAGAACTGACAAAACACTGTGGTTGAACCTCTCCCATGTAATTATCATAAAGTATTTTGCATTACAGATTATCTTTGCATGTTATATTCTCTCCCCAAACTATAAACTCCTCAAGGATAAATATATGTCCACTCTAAACTTTGTACCTCTCCCAGTATCTACTTTGTACAAAACACAGTGGTCTGTACACAGTAGAACTTAATAAATGTTTGTTGAATTCCCGATTCTAACTTAGAGTCACTGAAGACTTGCCATTTCCCTACAGGCATTTCTGGCCAGACCTTGGATAGTAGGGTTTTTAAGTCACTGATGATGACCAAAAATGTCATCTTAGTGAATGGAGAATGATCTAAGTCCTCTTTCCCAAGCACTTAATTTGTTTCTTTCCCACGGTGGGAACCAGAAAAATGAATTAGAAATGGGATAATAGTAGGACTGAGCAAGTCAGGGAAAGAAATTTAGAATTACAACTCCAAGCTTTTTGAAGGGAAGGTATTAATTAAAAGGTATTATTAGATCAATCTTGATCACAATCTATGAGGTCTAGAGGGAGAAAACAGAATCTAATTCTCTCCAGAGTTACAATAACTAAGCAGTCATTTCTGCTCTTGACTTGAGGCCTTTTGGCTAGACCTTGAAGGCTAGTTCATAAAACCTATTGTTCCCTGGAACTAAGGATTCCCTTGTCACCCCAAGCCTGTCTTCTGTCTCATAATCACTTCATTAAGGAGAGCAGATATCATAGTAATTTTAAGGTCAGAATTCATGGCTGAAAAACTCATTTTACTGATAAGGAAACTGAAGTCCAAAGTAAAACTCTGTAGGAAAAGTCAAACTCAGAGACTGGATTTGAACCAGCAGAATTCTGGTCCAGGGTTCATTCCACCATACCCCATTTCGACATCAGTTGTATTTTTTGTTTTGTCTTGTGTTTTATGTTTGTTTGTTTTTACAAATAAGATAACTGGCTTTTTAAAAACGTAATTGGGTCCTAGTGGGGATAACGGCAGAAAGAACATCAAAAACAAAGCACCAGTAATAAATGACTTAAATAAATGACTTCAGACATCTTCAATTGATTTTTCTAAACCTTCAGAAGCTTTATTTGAAATAGAACATACATAGCAGCCTTTTATGTCTTGGGCTTCAGCTGTTATGCCTAACTGCCTCTTAAATGATATGTATATAGTTGGAACCAGAAGCCAATCTTGAATCAAATAAGATAATATATTTGTAAAGTGCTTCCTTAGCACAGTGCCTAACACATAGTAGGTGCTTAATAAATGCTTTTTTCTCTCAACCTCCTTCTTTCCCTCCCAATCTGGCTTGGGAAGATCCAGAAGTTCTCCATCCCTATCTTAACACATCCAGAAAGAGGTTCTTCAAACTATTTTTAAAGCTCTTTAAGCACTCATATTCTGCAACCTTCCCTACTAACTCTCTTCCAAATGCTTCCTCAGCCCATTTTTTTCCTCTATGTAACTGCACTCTCAATGGAAATTTAACTGATTTCTTCATATTTAAGAAGTGGGGCTGAAGAGGAATCCAACTGATTTTCAGTATTATTAGAGGTGATGCTTCTGTGTGCATAGAGGCTAACAAAATCTTTGGTATTTCCTGCTTTGTCGCACAAGCGATGAATGAATCCATCAACATGGCTGAAGAAAATAAGCAATGGGAAGAAAGCACACAGAAACACTTAAAGGCAATAATACACATAAACTTGAAAACAGATTTTTTTAAAAAGCACGGGGCCTACGAAAGTTCTCTTTTCCCTACAGAAAGCTGTTGAGCGTTTTAGTTGTGTCTGACTCTCCATGACCCTATTTGGGGTTTTCTTGGCAAAGATACTGGAGTGGTTTACCATTTCCTTCTCCAACTAATTTTACAGATGAGAAAACTGAGGCAAAGACGGTTAAGTGACTTGCCCGAGGTCACACAGCTAGGACGTGTCTCTGGACAGATTTGAACTTAGGAAGACGCCTCTTCCAGACTTCAGGAACAGCACTTTATCCATTGGGCCACCCAGCTGCCCCTCCCTACAAAACAGGACTCCATCGGGACTTTTATAGGCCCCACCCAACTCTTACAGAAAATATAATCAGCTATTATATAACATAATCAATAAGGACTGGATCATATAATCAATGGCTAATTATATTATACATACATACATGTTACAATCAAAATCACCTATTTTGATTGGTTGGTTAAATTGCTAACCCTTCCTTTAAACTCTTAAGCATGCCACTGAATAGGTCCTGGTAATCCAGTAGAAAAGAGCACCGGGTCGGTGTTATCTGACATGTTTCCAGCCTGGCTCTGGCACTCAACAGCTGAGTGGCTTTAGGGAAATCTCTCACACAAGCCTAAGTTTCTTCATATGCCAAATGGGGAAGAAAGCAGCGTGAGAAGCATCACGATATAGGAATTGCGGTTTGTCCTGCATTCTAGAAGAGGACCACGACATCAGGGAGATTCTGACATGACTTGTATGTGAATTGCTTTTAAATGAGGAAGGGTTGTGCAAAGTCACCAGCCTCCCTTTCTCCTCCAGAGACATTTGAGTCCAGTGTCAAGATGTAGATCAGGACGACTGGAGATGGCAGTGGGAAACCTTGGTCTTTTTAAGCTAAGGTCTTTTCAAGTTCTCACTCTGACTGAGGCAACACCCATTCAGAGATTTGGTCTGTTTTTCTGTTCTAGGAAGTATATTAGATTTGGCATCAGAGGGCTTTGAGTTCAAACCCCAGCTCTGACATGTACTGGCTGTGTGACCTTAAGCAAGTCACTTAATTTATCTGGGTCTCAGATTTGTCAATTTAAAAAAAAAGGTAGGTGGCACAGTAGATAGAGCAGTGTCTTGAGTTCACCAGTCTCAGACACTTACTAGCTATGTGACCCTGGGAAAGTCACTTAACCCTAAAAGCCTCCCCAAAATAAAGTAAGATGCAGGGGTTGGACTACATGACCTCTATGGGCTCTTCTAGGTCCTGAAAAACTCAATAACGTGATTGTGAAGACAAGAGGAAATAATAACATGAGAATGTGAAACTGTTTTGAAAAAATCAAAAGCACTATAAAATGTGAAGCACTGTAAACTACACTAGACAAGAGAACAAATCCCTTCCTGCTAAATTCCCTCAGCCCCCGCATGAATACACTATAGTAAGGATATATTACTCGAAATAAGGGAGTAGAAGTGGCTGAGTGTGGCTTTTACTTTTCTGGGTATAACTAAAGCTGAGCTTTTCAGTCTAAGTGAAGACACCTAAGGCATCCTAGTTCTCAAAACAATGCCATTCCTAATTGGATCCTTTTGAGTTTACTCTAGACTTTACACCTCTCAAAAGAATGGCCCTTGATTTTTCTTCAGTTGAACTATTTTAGGCTATGCTATTCCCACAATATAAACAGAAATCCTACTGCCAAATCAAGAGAGAGCCACATTTTCACAACCCTGATTTAAGTTGAGGGCTTAATTTCACAGCTGAAACTGGTGGAACGTAACATTTTAATTTAATATAAACCAATTTCATTCATTTTCAGAAAAGTGAAAGATGTTCATAGCTTCTAGATAAGGGACTACAGAGCTCAATTTTAACAATATTTTCAATAACTGAAGATGAGAAAAGCATAGTAATTCTGAACATGTTTTGATTTTTTACAACTCTTAATAAAACACAGAATGCTTGCATCACAAGGGACCTTAAAAGTCATTCCACACTACCCTCCCATTTAAAGTGCGAATCCATTCCACAGCAGCCATTCTTAAACTTTTTGATCGTAAGTCCCCTCTACACTTTTAAAAATTAGTGAGACTCACCCCTAAAAGCTTTGGGTTATATGGATTAAACTTGTAAATATCTACTATATTAAAAGTTAAAACAACTTAGTATTATGAAAATAGTTCAACCTCGGGGCCGCTGGGTGGCACAGTGTATAGAGCACTGGCCCTGAAGTCAGGAGGACCTGAGTTCAAATGTGGCCTCAGACCAAACACTTGGTACTTACTAGCTGTGTGACCCTGGGCAAGTCACTTAACCCCAACTGTCTGGAAAAAAAAAAAGAAAAGAAAATAGTTCAACCTTACACATCTCCTGAAAGGGTCTTGGGAGACCCTCAGAGGTCCCCAGGTCACATTCTGAGGACTGCTTCTTTTTGGCATTTCTGAAAAAAGGTCATCATGACTCCAAATACTTCCAGAAGTAACAGAAGACTCACTACCTAGTAAGACTCACTACCTAGTAGTTTAATTTCAAAATGTCCTGCTTTTGGTTAATTCCCAGTGTTTTACTATTTACTATATTCATCTATGAAAATAAAATAAACAAAACGTCTTGGTCCTCTGACTATACATATATATGTGTCTGACAGAGTCTTAGAAGTGGCTATATCATATAAAATTTAACAAATTACTTGTTTGTCTTGAAAAACTACACTACTAGATAATTAAGTTTTTGAAAACCAGTGGCAATGATTACAGATGTTTTGTAGTGGAAACTAAATATAGAACTTGATAACTAAATTGCTCTTGGATTCTCTGTACTCAGGCACAACCCTCAAAAGCTATGGGGAGAATGCAGCCAGTTCAGGCTTGCCTGCCCTCCCTCAATATGGACACTGTTAAGGCTGCTACCACAGCACACTCTGGCTGATAACAGCCACTGTAATACCATAAGCACCACTACGCTTATTCCCACTTTTATATCTTTGTTCAGGTTGTTCCAAGCCCCACAATGAGGGAAGCCTTTCAACGCTCTCCTTCTCCCTTCCTCATATCCATTTGTACCCAGTCCGGTAGGCCTAGAATTCAGGAGTGAGGAGTCTGTGGCTTCAAGGCCACATGTGAGCCTCTAGGTCCTCAAGTGCAGCCCTTTGGCTGAATCCAAACTTCAACAGAATAAATCCCCTAGTTTGGATTCAGCCAAAGAAAGTTTGGAATCAGCGAAAGGACTGCACTTGGGAACCTAGAGGTCCATATGTGCCCTCGAGGCTGCAGGTTCCCCACCCCTGCCCCTAGATCAATTCCAACTTCCCTCCTTAAGCTGATTTCAGCTACTCCAGCTCGTGGTGATTTCCCTTCTCTGAATTTCTATAGCACTCACAGTCTGTAGCCATTATACATAGGAAGGAAGTACAGAAATTTTATTTCTGGTAGGAAAGCAGGCTAGCTCTACCCAGGCCTTAACTTTAGTCTCATTAAGTAAAGCTCCCTCTTAGTGATTTGCATGAGCCTGGGGCATATGGGGAAGATGAAAAGAAACGAAAGGAAATTTCTCATTTTAAGTCAAATAACAGACTGAGCTCAGAGAGTGAAATAGAAGGCAGAAGCAAATAAGCTGAAACGGAAGACATAATGCTTAAAGGATTCTCTGGCTGGCTGGCTAACTACAGGTCTGAGTCACAAAAGAGCTGTATCTCATCTCCTGTCTTCCTGAACTAAAAAAGCTAGCCATACATGTCTGTATAAGGAAAATGTCACATAAAGGCTATAATTTAGCATAGAACAGACAGATGGCCTCAGCAAAGACCAAGCTGAGAGCAGCTTAATAAATATGAGGAACAAATCAGAAAAGAATCTTAACAGTTTAAAGCAGTGAAGAAAGTATCTTACTGCCCAGTGACATTATCAGACCTGCATACAGCTTTAGTGACTCTATGGAGAAGCAAAGAGAAGCCTTAGAGGGCACCGTGGAAATATATAAGGTGCACTGCACATATATAATCCCTGGCTACGTGTATGTATGAGACCCACATTTGTATCCTCTCCCACTGGTGATGTGGTAATAATCTGTGGAGAATGTACCCTTCTTTGTAGAAGGAGTTCTTTCTTATTTTGCTATGCTATTTAATTAAATGTCCTTTGCTTTGAACTAGTGTGTCCCATGGTTGGTCTGGTAAAAGAAACACAGTGGGGGCTTTTAAACAGGTTTTAAATGCATAATAGTAACACAAAGTATGCCTTGAACTTAGAGGACCTAGACTATATACATATATATGTACATTTTATATATATGATATGCGTGTATACACATATACATGAATGTGTATTGCTTTATACAGTTCTTTAATTCATTCAATCAGCATGCATTTATTAATCATCTACTACTATATACAGGGGGGTGTTTAAAAAAAAGTATAAAATATAATCTCTATCCTAAGAGATTGCTTAGCATCTAGTTGGAGAGACGGGAGCTTCACACTGGAAATGATAAAAGTGGGCATTACAAGACGGTATATAAAAATATACAAAGTATAGTGCCAGTGACCACGGGCAAAAGGCAGCATGATAGAGTGGAAATAACAGTTGACCTGAAGTTTAGAAGCTTGGATTCAAATCTTGGCCCTGATATTTCTTAGCTGAGTAATCAGAACAACTTACTTTGCCTCTCTGAGTCTCATATTTACCATCTGTAATATGAGGATAAGGACAGATGGATGGATGAGTGGTTAGATGGACAGACAGAGATAAAGATATATGATATTACAGAGAAATACAAATATAGATATAGAGATGAAAGATATATATAGAGATAAAGAGAGAAAAATGGATAGAGATAGAAATAGGGAGATGTAGGTATGTACCTACATGTAGGTATGTAGGTACCTTGGTAAATCGTGTCAGATATTGGTCTATGCCCAATTTCTGCTAGACTGTTTTTCAAACAATTTTTACCAAATAACAAATTCTCATTTCAAAAGCTCAAATCTTTAGATCTGTCAAACACAATGTTACTATAATCATTTGCTACTGTATACTGTATGTCTACTCTGTTCCTCTGATCTACCTTTCCATTTCTCAACCAGTACTAGATTGTTTTGATGATTATTACCTCATAGTATAGTATAGTACTGCTAAACCTCCTTCCTTCACATTTTCTTCCATTAATTCCTTTTATATTCTTTATATTCTTTTGTTCTTCCAAATCAATTTTATTATTTTTTCTAGCTCAGTAAAATTACTTTTTGGTAATTTAATTGGGATGGCATCGAATAAATATTTTATGTAGAACTGTCATTTTTCCAGTCTCCTTATACCTCATTCTGTACCTTGTACTTCTTGCAGCCAATAACACTGGCCTGACTGCTGGTCTACAAACAAGCCACTGCATCTCTAGGCTTGGGCATTTTCCCTGGCTGTCTTCCATGCCTGGAATGCTCTCCCTCCTCATTTTGCGTCCTGGTTTCCCTGGCTTCCTTTAACATCTAACTAAAATCCCACGGTCTATAGGAAGCCTTCCCCAACCCCTCTTAATTCTAATGCCTTCCCTCTTTTAATTATTTTCTCTTTACCCTATATATAGCTTACCTGTACATATTTGTTTGCTCTTGTCTCCTCCGTTAGATTGCGAGTACCTTGAGGACAGGAACCGTCATTTGCCTCTTTTTGTATCCCCAGCATTTAGCACAATGCCGAGAACATAGCAGGTGCTTAAGAAATGTTTACTGACTAATAGGAGACCAAGGATTTTTTCTGGTAGATATTCATAATAAAGTAAGAATACAGGCTTGGGGTCCAAGCTGATAGTCCCTGGCTACCCTGCTCACCCTTCTGCCTCCAGCTCAAGTCTATTCTGCAAACAAATCTGGTACTGCCCCCCCAACATGGTTCCTGTGGCTTTGGGGGCTACATACCAAAAACACAAACTCACAATGACGAATTAAAGAGGAGTTAAAATGAATTTTCTAACAACAAATCAAATAATTGCCTGGGACTCAGGACCTTTAGTCAGGAGTAGATTTTTAAAAAAGCATTTATTGAACGTCTACTATGCTAAGCACTTTACAAATATTATCTCAATTAATCTTTACAACAACCCTGCGAGGTAAGTGTTATTGTCATCCCCACCAGGGTCTCACAGCTACAGAGAGTTAGGCTGAGGCAGGATATGAACTCAGTTCTTCCTGATGCCAAGCCTAGCATTCTATCCACAGACTGGCTCAAAAGAGATAATCTCATCCAGGGGACCTGGGGGCAGCCTGGCAGGGTGTGGTTACTGAATGGTCTTCAGCTATGCACTAAATCTCTGCAGCTTCCCTGACAAGGAGAAGCTTTGCAGCCAACGTACCCGAGGAGATGGTAGCAGAGAAAGTAGCAGGCAGCCCTGAAGAGATCAAAAGTTGAGACGCAGAAGACAGTAGCAGAGAACAGCTCAGTGACACCTACCAGAAAAAAATGATGAAACCAATGGAGAGCTGCTCCGTGATATCACCAGAAGACAGAGACACCTGACACATAGAAGTGTGTTTGTTCTATCCTAGCCACATAAGCACCTTGGCCATACATGTCCCTCTGCATGGGCCCTGTACTCATTGGCCAGAACACACGGGTCACAGGAGTGTACCCCCGCCCCTGCACATGTTTCTAGGCTACCTATGTTCCTTAGATGTGTGCCTACATGTACGTCTTCATGTGCATTCCCTAGCTACATCTTCTCTGCACGGATGCCTTCAACCACTAATAGTGTGGTAACTTGTGCAAAAGAAGATCCCGTGTTGGGGCAGCTAGGTGGTGCAGTGGATAGAGCACCGCCCCTAGATTCAGGAGGACCTGAGTTCAAATATCAGCTTCAGACATATAACACTCACCAGCTGTATGACTCTGGGCAAGTCACTTTGCCTCACCAAAAGAAAAAAAAGAACATCCCATATGTGCAGGAGAAACCTTTTTTGTCAATTTGCAATGCCATTTAATTAAGTGCTTTTTGTTTTGAAACAGAATGTCCCCTAGCTGATGGATTGGCAAAAGGCAACATCCTTGCGGAAGCCCATGAGTTACGGATGTGAATAGGTGCTCAGCCATCGAATACCTGGAAACTGAGCTAGCTTATTTTGGAGAGGGGGTTGGGACATTGTAAACCATAAAGCAAATCTGAGCCTTAAAATTGCTGTACTTCCCAAAACATAACGAGGCATTAGGAGACAGTGCCAAGGTGCCAAATACATTTTGCAGCGTAACAAACTTCTTTTCAACACAATCCTGCTCTTCAGGGTAGGCACACAAAGCCTTCAGCCTCTGCACATCTTCTTCGCTCCCAACAGCCAGATCTTTAAATAAAGAGATTTCTGGGACACACAGAACATAATATAAATTTGAAATCAAACAATTAACTAACCTCTCTGCAAAATGTAAGTTCTGATCATTTTAACCTTAAAGATTACTGCCTTTAATAGATAAACACACTTCCCAGTTGTATAATTTTCAGTCAAACAAACTTCAAATACATCCAAGGAAAGCAAGATACTGTAGATAACAAACAGCCAAACAGTCTGGTCTGATCAACTTGATTTTCATCTTCGCCAGACAGCCAGACGCGGAGCGGCTCTGCATGTGGGGGAGAAGGTGGGGGGTGCGAGAGGGGTGGGGACAGATTCCTTGGAATAATTGAGCGGGTTTTTTTATACTTCTGTTCCCCAGGGGGTATTTCTTCCCCTTTGATTTTGTATTAATCATCTTGGATCAGGCACTGACAACTGTCACTCTTCACTTGGGCAGCAGGACAAAGAGGACAGAAATAAGAAAGTCTCACTTTTGGCTTTCTTCTCTAACAATGGGGGAAAAAAACCTGGCTACCCTGCCATTGCTCCTGAATCATCAGCCTGGTGGATACATGTGTTCCCCTCACAACTGGTGACCACACATCTCATGTTGGTGATTGAGATTAAGGATTGAGGTTCAGGTCCTAAAAGGAAACTCGTGTCTACATATTCTACAAAATTAGTGTAACTAGAAAAAAATTTGCACCTCTAGCAAACACCACAAATGGTACTAATGGCAGGCAACATAAAAGTCACCCCCAGTTGGAGGAAGGGATAGACCAGGGTGAGGAACATGTGGCCTTCTAGGTCCTCAAGTGGGGCCTTCTGACCAAGTCCAAGTTTTACAGAACAAATCCTTTTCTTAAGAGGATTTGTTCTGTGAAGTGTGGATTCATGTGGCCTGGAGGTCGTAGGTTTCCCACCCCTGGGACGGACCCTGCCCCACAGAGGAAGAAGGAAACCTCAGGATACCAAACAGGCTGCCTTTCCCAGCCCAGAAGACAAAGGACATTAGGTAGCTTTCTGTTACAATCAGCCAAAAGGCAACGGTGTATAATATATGGTTAGAGTAAAGATGGTTCCCGAGTGAAGAGCTGGACTCAAATCCTGCCTTTGACATACATGGTCTATATGACCCTTAGGAGAGCTGCTTAATCTTCCAGTGCCCTCAGACAACTCTTTAACACCATAAGCCAGGTAGCAGGTGCTGACCTCAATTGCCAGAGGTAATTTCTTCAGAGAGAGTTCACTGACATGAATGAAGTCACAGATCTGGTCCAAAAGAAAGGAGAGGGGTCAAACCAACCTCAGGACGTGGGTTCTGGTTTGGGGGGAGCTAAGGGAGAACTTGATCCATGATTTCACTGGTGTAAGGAATGCCTCTCTCTATCAGAGCACAAGAGCACCTGCTCTGTAATTCTGAGTCTCAGAAAGCTGTTTGGTCATGGGCAGAGTTGGGCAGAGGGAGAGGCCTTGTCCAGAGTCACCCAGTCAATATACATCAGTAGCACATTTCTAAAGCCTTTCTTTCTCTCTCTATCCACTCATCTATACTGCTTTTGGCAGCTAAAACATAGTTTTAAAGAATAATTAGCTGCTTCTTCACACTTAGCCTTCCAAAAGCCTGTTTACTAGAGACTGGGGCACAGTGGTAATCTTTAAAACAAATAAATATTTGCTTTGGGAAAAGGGACTGAAATAAAGCTTGGAGCCAAGCCCCTCAAAACCCTCAAAGAATCCTGTTAGAGATGGAAGGGACTTAAGAGAAGCATAGATTTCAACGCCTTGGTTTTTACAGAGAAACGACCTGCCCAAGGTTCAAGAGAAACTTAATTTCACTCTCACTGAAGAAGAGTCAGAGAGAGCCCAGACACACAGATGACAGAAATGGAAGGGTCCTTAGAGAGAGGTCTGTCCAATCCCTCATCTTACAGAAGAGGAAACAAAGACCCGGAGTGAAGTGCAGAGAACAGAACCCATTTCTCTAGATTCGCAGGCCAGCATCCTTTCAGCCAAATTGCAGAAATGTCATATCCCTTGGGGATAAAGGAATGGCAACCTTTCCAGGGCACTGGCTCTGGTCTCATGACTCAAGACAAGCAGCTAAACAGGAAGGAAAGCGCATTGGTCTTTCTGGGTGCAGCCAATCTCACAAAAAGCCCACCACAGAAGATCTTGGGAGTCAGCTCCAAAGGAGAGACAGAGAAAGACTCTGGAAGCTGCATACATGCAGAAGAAGCTGGCTGTGTAATATGTCTGTGATTTCTAGCTAGCTGCTGTAAAGACTTCAGAAATAGAAATTCCTGTTAGGTTAGATCAGGATTTCTCTCCCTTGGTTCAAGCTGAGATCTTACTTTAAGATACTCATCAGAAGAAGAATTTATTCATTCTTGTACATTTTAGGCTGGTATATTCTAATCTATATAACTTCTTTCATTTCTTTTTGCTGTTTTGCTTAGATAAATAAGTTTTACCTAATTATTCCCTATTTGCCATGGTCTTTTGTATAAACACCATTTGGTGGGAAAGGCCAACCCAACAGATATGACTGGGGCAATCTTCACCCTTAAGGGCTAGCAACTGGGGAACTAGCTTTTAATTTGAATCCATTGTATCCCTAGACTTGCAACATTTAGTGGGGTAGACAGATATAAATTGATTCCAATACCTCTTCCAAAGACTGGAGAAAAGGGCTCCCAGTCTCATGGTTCTTCTTTTGCTCCCCACAAGGCAAAGAATCTCCGTTTCTCTTAGAGAGGCGCCAAGATTCTAGAGCTACTGATCAAAGATTCTTGCAAGCCTTACTTAGACAGGCAACAACCCATGTGAACATACACATCTTACATGGGCACACACAGTCTCACACCTACATGAAGGAAGCCCTTTCTCTAGGCCAAGAATGGGGGGGGGGGGCGGGGAGGTTTCCAGACTATTTCCTCTCCACTGGCAGAAAGACCTGTCTTGCACAGCAATTTCTAAAGGTTCAGATGTCTGCACTGAGTGAACTGGACGTTGAGACCAAGACTAGGGTTCTCCCCTTAGGATTTTCCCCAGCCTTAAGTAGAGTAACAACTTGGGTCCACCAAGGCTCTGACTTTGCCTGAGGATGCCTGGAAGATAGATAAGTTGCTCCTACTTCCTCTCTTGCAGTCTTGTCACCTGTTCAACCTGACCCCTACCTCTACCCCCACCCCACCACTAAGCTCCGCCTACACCAGGCACTGCCTCTGCCCTCTTGCTTAAACAATACAATCATTAGGTCTAAAAATTACTACTCCCAGGCAAATTTTCCCTCCTTTGAGCAATTCCCTGTCCTTAGGCAAAATCCCTGTGTCAGATTTCATTATGGCTCTGTACTCTAGAGTCTGAAGAAGGTACAAGACTGACACTTTCTTGAGCTCTTAGTTCTTGGCAATGTATTCTTCCCTAGCGTCAGTCCTAATGCTTTTTTGGTTGGCAGGTCTCTTGGTAGTAGCGTTCCAGGAATTTCAAGCTAGAAGAAACTTCAGAGATCATCTCAACCACTCTAGGCCTCAGTTTCCTTCTCTGTAAAATGAGAAGTTTGGAGCAGATGACCTTGCATCCAGCTCTAAATCTATGAACTTATGAACCTCTTCTTTTTATAGATGAGGAAACTGAGGTCTAGAGAGATATAAGCAGCATACACTGACTTCAAATAAATTGACAGCTCAAAATCATCAATCAATATTTACTGAGCACCTATTACATATACATGCTTATCATTATGCTAGGTGCTAAGGGCAGGATATGCTTAGAAATTAAGAAAGGTAAGGGACAGTCCCTGCTCTCAGTAGGATTTAGATGTATGCAGGGGAAGAAAAGAGAGGAAAATGGGACCAGGGAAACAACCGAAGTAAAAGCATGACGATGGAAGGAAGGAAACAAGCATTTATTAAGCATCTACTTATGCGCCAGGCACCTGATAAATATTCTCTCACCTGACCCTCAAAACAATCTGTGGAGGTAGGTGGTATTAAGATCTCCATTTTATAGCTGAGGAAACTAAGGCAGACTTGACCAGTGTCATATAGCTGGTCAGTGCCTGTATCTGCATTTGAACTCAGGTCTTGTGCTCTATCTACTGCGCCACCTGTCTACAATGGATGTATCTCTGGGAAGAAGCCCAGTTTGCCTAGCGAAAAGGATACAGCAAAGACAATGGAGGCAGCTCCAGGTGAGTCATTCTGCACGGTGTGTGTGCAGGTAGCTTTTGAGAACCTCAAAGGCATTTTGTATTCAGTTTTCTTTAGTGGCCCTTTAAATTAACACAAAAAATAAAAATCATTTGTACAACTTAAGCTGAAAATAGCAAATGCTCTAAATAAACAATCATACTTTATGTTCTCCTCTTCTGCATTACAAATTATGCCCTGAAGTAAACCCTCTTAAATTAGAATAAAATCAAGTCATGCAATCCAGCTCCTTTTATAAATTTCAATTATGGTATTCATTATCTAACTATTTTTTTCTCCAGCCTGTCTATAAGTCAATTATTCCCTTCTGTCCTCAACAAGACTATTTCTCAACAAATTTCTGCATTAACGGATTGAAAATTATATGACATTTAAATAGGAAGGATACCTAGTATAGCCTTTTTTATTTTGAGAAAGAAAAAGAAGCCCTTTTTAATGGGTTACAAAGGCAAAAAAAAAAACGTCCATCAGGTACTCACATCACGCTCATTAGTGTAATATAGTCTTGGTCCTTTCAAAACATTTTATTTATTGTACAAGAGAAGTACAATTTATAAGATAAGACTTTTTAATTACAGGCTCTGCTAAACTGTGCATATTCACAGCAGTATATAGTACAAAATACACCAATGCAAACCTTCTGCTGGCCATGCACACCTAATCCTAGGCTCACTCCTGCAAGGCATACCTTAGTTTTTCACTTCAGTAACCGCAAAGCCCATATGTTGCCCTAAGCTCAGTCCTACCAGTCCAACTAATCCCTCCAGGCAGACCAAAGGAAGTTAAAGAAAGAGAACCTGATTGAGTAAAAAGACTGCTCTGCTTAACCTCTGGGAAGGCACTTGTGAAATAAAAAAGAATACAGTGGACAGGGTTACCTCTGGGCAGAATTTCGGTTAAATTTGCGTTAGGTGCTTTCTACCTCCATTTCTTCATTCTTGCCTGATTCCCCTAAAATCACTCTTTCATGTGGCATTTTATCTTGTAAAATTCTTCTTGATTCCCCTATATTCACTCTTCCATTTAGCATTTTTTCACATAAAATTATTCTTGACACTAACAGAGGAAAAACATGTTTTAATGGCCTAGTTATTGTGATCATTATTAGTGTTATTCTGGTGTCTCAAGAGAATTTTTAGTTTTTATGGGAAAAGATAATTTTAGAACACAAGGTGCTTTAGAATTGGGCAGAACAGGGTGGGGTGCCACTGTGTGGTATCAACGTAGAAATAACAGTTTCTGTTTTTAGAATTTTAGAGATTTGTGGGTAATATATAAAAAGAGTATCAGATGAAAACAATTATCATTCAGCTTTCAAATATGCATATGCCCAATTCACAAGCTCAACTTGCACAAATGTGAACACATACATCCCCATACAGCTTACAAGTCCACATCAAGTTGGGCCTTCCATCGGAGCCATTTGGCCTACCATCATGAATCCAAACCACACCAGCCTATACACATAAACCCAGCCTCCCCGTTCTAAGAAGTGTCACCAGTTGACGACAGCAACAAATTCTGAACGTTCAGGTTGTGCTATTACCCTGCCTGTTCTTAGACCTCACTGGAGTCTCACTGGATAGAAAAACAAAGACATCAGGTTTTTGTTTTTGTTTTTAACTTCACAGATCAAAACAAGATGAATGTTAACCATACTGGGGATGAAAAGAACCTTTTCAAATGAAGTAAACAAAACCAGGATGACAATTTACATGATGGCCATAATAATGTAAAGGAAAATAACAGTGAAAAATGCAGAGTTCTGATCAATGAAGTGACCTATCATAACTTCACAAAACTGATCATTAAGAACGCCTCTCACTTCCTGGAAGAGATGTCACAAACTATACTAAAGGTATGAGATAGAGCACATATATATTGCCAGGCATGAAAAGTATATGTATTTGTTTTTCTTAACCATACATATTTCTTTTTTATAATGGAGAGTTAATGCATGTGGAAGGGACAGGAGGAATTACTGTAAATAGAAAGCAATGTTTTGTTTTTTTTAAAAAAAGGGGCATCAACAAAACATTTAAAAGGAAAAAAAATTAAGAACCTGTTCAAGGCCTCTCAGTCTGATTACCCTTTTGGTCCAAAAGCTAATAAAATCTTAAGCTTGTTTCCCTAAAATCTTTACCAGTGCCCAAGGTCAATCATTCTTATCTCCACTTTGCAGAAGTTAAGGCAAACAGGGTCATACAAGGTTGCACAAAGCTTTGGAACAATTTAGTGGCAGCCCATATTAGAACCAGTTCAATAGGGTTAGACATACCTCCTGACTGACACATCTAATCCACAACTTTTAGTATTACAAGGAAATGGTAAAAATTTAGCTAACATAACTGGAAAACCAGAAAGTCAGATGTAAATACTTAGCAAAGCCTTTGCATGCCAAAACATCTCTCACTTTGAATCCCTAAATTATTTGTGAATAATGATGATAAAATCCTTTTTAACGTCACAATTTTCTCATTAATTTATTTGTTTTGGGGGAAAGTCACATAATTCAGACATGCCCTGCCTAACAAAAATATAACTATTTTCTACCTAAAAAGTCCCATGGAGCCCCCACATTTCAAGTTATATGATGCCAACTGCATTTTTCCAGTTCTTGCTGCATCTCTGCTTCATTGTGTGATATAAAATTGACTCTGCACTTAGCACTCCCTTACTTTCTTCCCAAGTAAAACAAGTATTTTTCCCTTTCTCTGACAAAAATACTTGCCCTTGGTTTATTTACAAAGTAGATGAAGAATATATCTGATGCCAAATTTTTTTAAATTCATGTAAGAATCAAGTGGGCCACAGCCGAAGACCATGTACCATATGGCAAGAGACAGACAAGAGCACTTTTGCCTTTCTTGGGGTTTTCAATATTTTAATTGATGGAAAAACAAACAAAAAGTTTTAGACTTTTAAGAAGTTAGAGCTAATAAACACAACTCATTTTTAGTTTTCGGGCATAATATCAAACACATGTTTTCAGAACAGATTTACCTGAAGGTGCTGGACAACCATTTTGAAACCATACATCTGTATACATGAATAAAAAGGACTCTGGGTTTTGTTTTGTTTTTTAACATTTTCAATGATTTGGCCTCTTCTTTCACCAAAATATTTTAGACAGTAAAATAAAAAATGTTTTACAAATCAAGAAAACACAAAAAGTCCTACCTAGCTTCCAAAAATGCAAAAATAAAAGGAATAAGTATTCCTAATGCTTTCCGGGAACCACTTAGCATTTATTCAATAATGCACACAGGAAAAGAATATACTTCAACAGTAAGAAATGCACTAAGTATTTGTGACAGAGTTTACTCTTTAGGTGATTTGGCATTTTCACATGCCGTATTTATTAGAATTTAAGTATTCTTTTTCAGGGTACCCCTTCACTGCCATTGGCCTAGAAAAATCAGAAGAATTTGACTCAAATAATACTGCTAAAGCAGCTTACCGCCATGGAAAGAACACAGCACTTGGAGTCAGAAGGGTCTAAGTTTGAATCCTGTCTCTGATATTTATTAGTTGTGTGGCCTTGGGCAAATTACTCAAGTTTCTTACCCGTAAAATAGGAATGATGATAATAATAATAATAAAATTATTATAATATATAACATATTTGTCGTTGTTCAGTCGTGTCCAATTCTTCGTGTATCAGCACAATACTGAAGGGGTTTGCCATTTCCTTCTCCAGCTCATTTTACAGATAAGGAAACTGAGGCAAACAGAGGTAAGTGACTTGCACAAGGTCACTCAGCTAGTGTATGAAGCCAGATCTGAATTCATGAAGATGAGTCTCCCAGCCTAGTGTTCTGTTAACTGTGCCACTCGGGGAGGGGCGGGGGCAGAGAGGTGGTCGTGGGGGTGCACTCAAAGGACTATAGAAAGGAAAGCACTATGCAAACATCAAAGCACTATAAAATGTGAACTGTTTTACTGACCATAATCTGCAATGGCAGAAGACAATTCCTAAAAGAAGAAGTATTTGTAAATGAATGGAAGCTGAAAGTTAAATGACTGAGTTGAGAAACAAAACAAAATATAAACAAATAACATAAGGTCTATGACAGCTTATAGCTCTCTGGCTATGTCTTGCCTCATCTTGGCTGAGGAAGGCCTGTCATGACCAGTGAAGTCCCTAATGACAGTTGGTAGTGGAGGTCCTAGGGAAATAGAAAAATACATCCCATTAAAAAAATGGAAGCTTGGCTTTCCGTTCAGAAAAGGAAAATGATAAATGTTGGAGGGGATGTGGGAAAATTGGAACACTAATGCGTTGTTCGTGGAGTTGTGATCTGATTCAACCATTCTGGAGAGCAATTTGGAACTACACCCAAAGGTCTACAAAACTGTGTATTCTTTGACACAGCAATACCACCACTAAGTCTGTATCCAAAGAAGACTGAAGGGGGGCGAAACCTATCTGTGCAAAAAATATTTATAGCTGCTCTTTCTGTGGTGGCTAAGATTTGGAAATTGTAGGGATGCCCATCAACTGGGGAATGGCTGAACAACTTGTGGTTTATGATTGTAATTGAATACTTCTGTGCTATTAAAAAAAAATGACAAGCAGGATGATTTCAGAAAAACCTGGAAAGACTTGCATGAGCTGATACCAAGTGAAGTGAGCAGAACCAAGACAACGTGGTGTATAAGAACAGCAATACTATACAATAATCAACTGTGAATGACTTAGCTATTTTCAGCAACCCAGTGATCCAATATAATTCCAAAGGGCTCATGATGAAACAGCTATCCACCTCCAGAGAAAGAACCAATGGGAATCTGAATGCAGATAGAAGCATACTATTTTTCACTTTATTTTTTTGGGGGGGTCTTTATTTTCTTTTACAACATGACTAATATGGAAATATGTTTTTCATCACTGTACATGTAAATAACCCATATCAAACTGTTTACCATCTCAGGGAAGTGGAAGGGAGGTAGGAGGAAGAGAATTTGGAACACAAAACGTTTAAAAATCAACATTAAAAATTGTCTTTAGATGTAATTGGGAAAAATAAAACATTAAAATGTGATTTCCCCCCCAAAGAAAAATGAAAGCAAGAGAATTCAGGCTTCAATTGATGAATGAATTAACAATAACTTCTCTGGGACTCCATTTCTTATAAAATTAGAAGATTAGATTAGATTGTCACCAATGCCCTTTCAGCCCTAAGTTTATTATCACCTTTGACTGACGTCCATCTGTGTATGTGCCATGCACAAGGCACGGTGCTAGGAGATTTGGAAACTACAAAAAAACCCTGCCTTTTCCTCCTCCTGTCCTAACCCAAACATGGGTGCTTATCCTCTAACTTTTCTAAACCTAGTAGATAATTTCAAAAAATGTTTTAAATTAGTCATTTTTTGGTAAGACACAATACTGAACTAAGTTTCAAACATACAGGGCATCACATATTGTCTGTCACATGGCTGAGCTCAAACCGACTTCTAATTTGCCACTCACAGCTAAAAATAACTTGGGAGCAACAATCTCCCCCTTACTAAAGGGGGGAGGTCCATGGGTGCCACATACTGCATATGTGTGGACTTTTTCAATGTATCAATGAGTTGTGCTGACTTTTTTTCCTCTCTAAAAATGACTATTTATCACATGGGATGACTCTCCTGAGAGGAAAGGAGGCATATGTGGGATACTATGGTGATGTAAGAAGCAGAACATATCAGTAAAAACTTTTTTTTTGTGACTCTGAGCAAGTCCCTTAACCCCAACTGCCTCACCAAAAACAAAATGCAAAATATCTTTTTTTTTATTTGAAGAAAGAAGTTGGAGAAAAAGAAGGGAGTGATCAAGAGGCATTTTATAACAAAAAGAAGGAGAATTTTTATCTGAGTTTACTATATTCTTTCTTGCTAGGTTTTATATTCAAGGTTGAAACATACAACGTACCAACAGAGAGGTTTGTAGGTACGGATCAAGTGTTTGCCTGTATGCATACTGATACCGGGGGTGGGGGGGGGAAGAGGGGAAGAACCACTGAAAAGAAGTACAAGACCCAAAGTCTGCCTTCAATAACTCTGTAATTTAAGCAGCTACACCACTGTACATGACTTAATAGGTAGACAGATGTAATCTTGGCTTCTACTGAAAGGGGCCCATAAGGAGGTCCAAGAGGTCTTTCTCTATTTCTTTGATTTCTTTATGCAAATATACTACTTGCAAGTTCCTCAAAAAGTTTTCACTATTGCATGTAGAAAGATATATCAGTCCATGGGCATGGATATAGCTACCACCCAGGAATTTCCAGCGCTATTTAAGGGGACATGGTAGGCTCCAATACTGAAATTTAACTAGTTAATTAAATTGTTACAAAATTAAAGAACTCTTGCCTTTAACTAGTTACACCCTACAATAGTCATCTTTCAGCTTTAGCTAGTTGGTAAAAATGGATGAACTTTTCTCAAAGTATAAGTTAAAGGGTAAAAATGCTCGAAAACCATCTTTCCCAAAATTCACCCAGATAGCCATTTGCTGTTCTCCTCTATGGAACTGTCTGAACTTTGCTTCCAATGAGAAGCAGGCTTTTCTATGAGATGCTATTCTGAAAGCTACAAGTCCCAAAGTTCCTTAGCTCACAGGTAACTAGATTGTCTTCACGGTAAAAATAACTGTAGTATGAGCAGAATTCTTGGCATGACAAGTATCCGTTAAGGGAGGACAAGAGTCAGAATTGCTACTTAAAATACTTACACACAGCACAAAATATCATATTTTTCCAATGCACTGATAAATTTCATTGAAATTTTTTTCTCTTTATCTTTTTTTTTAAGTCTCTCTAGGTTCTTTGGGAGGGAGAAGAGGAAGACATACAAGAGGGAAATCTAGGAAATGTAAACACAAACTATATCAATAAAAATCTATTTTTAAAAAAAGAAAATGCTCACTTGCTTGGGCAAGCCACTTCATTTTCCAGTGACTCAGTTTCCTTATATTTGAAATGGGGGGTAGGCGGGGTAGACTAGATACCTTTGAGGTCCTTCCTCACTCTAGACACCATGATTCTGTGGTCCCGGGACCCTACCAGGACCAGGAAGGGCTGTAATTCATTAAGGTGGATGCAATGTTCAAATCCATTAAACCACAGACCAAACAACTAATTTCTCTTTTTTCCAACCTGAAGTCAGCACTTCACCCACTGCCTGAAGGAGTGGAAATTCCCTTTTTATTTTAAATTTTAATTTTCAGTTACAAATTCTCTCCTTCCTCTACTCCTTCCCCCATCCATTGAAAAGGCAGGAAATACAATATCCATTATCCATAAGAAGTCATGCAAAACATTTCCATATCAGCCACATTACAGAAAAAAGAGAAAGAAAAATAAAAACAAAAATATGCTTCAATCTTCGAGTCCATCAGTTCTCTTTCTGGAGGTAGATAGCATTTTTCATCCCAAGTTCTTTGGATCATTGTACTGATCAGAACATAGCTGATTATCATTGTACTCTTGTTGTTACTTCCTACAATGTTCTAGTTCTGTTCATTTCACTTTGCATCAGTTCATAGAAGTCTTCTTCGGTTTTTCTGAAATAACTTTCATCATTTCTTGCAGATAATGTTGTTGTTGTTGTCCAGTAGTTTCAGGGATGTCTGACTATCCATAACCCTATTTGGGGTTTTCTTGGCTTAATATTTCCTGCTCCAGCTCATTTTAGAGAGGAGGAAACTGAGGCAAAACAGGGTTAAGTGACTTGCTCAGGGTCACAAACTAGTGAGTGTCTGAGACTAGATTTGAACTCAGGTCTTCGTGACTCCAGACCTGGTGCTCCATCCATCGTGCTACCTAGCAGCTGTATAATAGTATTCTATCACAATCATATACCACAATTTGATTAGCCGTTTTCCAACTGATAGACATACCCTCAGTTTTCGATTCTTTGCCACCACAAAAAGAACTGCTATAAATATTTTTGTACATATGAGTTCTTTTCCTAGGACTGAAAATTT
Organism: Phascolarctos cinereus; assembly: GCF_003287225.1. NCBI lineage: Eukaryota > Metazoa > Chordata > Mammalia > Diprotodontia > Phascolarctidae > Phascolarctos > Phascolarctos cinereus. The sequence continues at coordinate 393,440,746 of NW_027555847.1, read as the reverse complement.
CCAGTTGAACCTCTTTACCTATTCTATTGCAACTTGGCAAGTATTCATATGAAAGTCAAGAACTTCTAACCTGGACTGGTGGAAGCCAAATGCTTGGTAAATCTTAAAGCATTATACAAATGTGAACTGCCGTTATGATTCAAAAAACAAAAGAATCAACTAGGGCTTAAGGCAAAGTAAATCTCACTCCTCAATTGGCTTCATCAAGCTGCCATCAAACTCTTTCGAAAATTCACCAATCCTTCATTCCTCTTTTTCTTGAATAGTTCAAGAGTTAGCTCAGTATGAGCTTTATATATTTATTTATTTAGGATTTATGGTTGCTTCCTTCCAAAAATGAGCTTACAAAAGCAAGCTCCTGAGCTTCAGAGTTTGGTCTGTGGTTTAATGGAGTTGACCATTCCATCTACCTTAATGAATTACAGCCCTTCCTGGTCCTAGTAAGATCCCAGGATCACAGAATCATAATGTCTAGAGGGAGAAGGGACCTCAAAGGTCTCTAGTCCAGCACTCCCCCCATTTCAAATATAAGGAAACTGAGTCACTGGGAAATGAAGTGACTTGCCCAAGGTCACAGAGGTAATAACAGCCATCGGAGGTGGAATTTGAACCCAGGTCCTCTGATTCCACAGGAAGTGCTCTTTTCACAGGGTCACACTTTACCATGCTGCCTTCATGAGTTGTTGTCACCAAAAAAAAAAAAAAAAATTCATAACTTGTTGGTACACTGTCTGGGACTGGCTTCAAATGAGATAAACAAATACAAAAGTACTTTGCCAACCTTAAAGTACCTTATAAATACCAGTTGTTATTGTCGTTGCTGTTGTTTGTTAGAGGGTAGATGTGCACAAGCAGGCCCCATATTCAAAGGGTTTCCAGCTTGGTAGGCCCTGCCAGAGTTTGTACTCTTCTAGCAAATCCTTTAACAGGCTTGAAGCCAAGATCACCTCCTTGCCAAGGAGTGACATCAATCAGGGCGGAATTTGAGTGTAGGCGACAAAAATAAACACAGCACAAAACTGGTCAGTTCAAAAGACAAGGAAGAAAAAATCAAGTGAAGGAGCCAAAGAAGAAATGTTCAGAGGTAACTGGCACGAATGAAATACTCTGACATGACATGGTCTCTCAGTCCGGAAGAAAGGGGAAAAGACCATGATCAATTTCCTATCATTACGGCTATAGGGTTATTGGATGTTCTCCCATCCAACTAGTCCAGGGCAAGACAATGATCAGGTCCAGAGAGAACCAGAAAGCCTGTGCCAAAATGACTGGGCAGAACTCTGCTGCTCTCTTTATCTCTGGGCGCTTCCTCCTACACTCCTAGCTGAGGTGACTAGATGGTATGGTGGATACATCACTGAGCCTGGAGTCAGGAACACCTGAGTTCAGATACTTACTAGCTGTGTTAATCTGGGCAAGTCACTTGACCTGTTTGCCTCAGTTTCCTCAGCTGTAAAATGAGGATCATAACAGCATCTACCTCCCAAAGTTGTTGTGAGAATCAAGAGAGATGCCATTTGTAAATCACTTAGCACAGTGGCTGCCACATAGTACGTACTAAAGGAGTATTTGTTTCCTTTCTTTAGAATTTCTACCTATTTGTTGACTGCGTGGCCAAATCATCTCTAGGAGTTTTCCATGGGCATCAGCTCATCTCAGGAACTTGGTCTCTTTCAATCCGGTGGGTATTCAGATTATCTGGGTGGGACGTGATCTGGAGGGAATGGGGTGGGGCTTAATGCCATCCTGGGGCTGAGCCATCCTGATTAGGGAATGAAGGCTTGAACCCTAACCCACTAAATCTAGTTGGCTTCTCACACCACACCTCACAGTTCATCAAGCTATCTACCAGGAAACCAGGACTTACTCTGCTACCACATTCCTGATAATGGGCATTTAGAAGTATTGTTCTGGATTCTGAAATTGTATATCCTTCTAATGGGTTTCCCCAAACTACTTGTCATTATAATTTACTTATTTCCTTCTTTTCTTTCTCCCCTTCCCTCCCTTCTCTTCTCTTTCCTGGACCATTCAAGAGGAAGATTACAGGAGCTTTATGTATCTAGGGTTTATGTCTGCCTATTCCAAAAATGATTACCCTTCCCACCTAACATCCCACACCCCCCCAGACACACACATCTTTTTCTCTTGCCTGAATCAATAGCACCATTGATACTGAAAAACATATAACAATGCCCTGTGATTCTACTTATAATCCCTGTGAATATCTAGGCCAACACTGACCTGCCTAGTCGCTCCTAAATGGGAGGGACGGATTGGAGAAGGGGGGCCCAAGAGGAGAGGAAAATATCTTATTATTTTGTAAACCCCTTCAAGGAGACACTTTCTCACTTTTGTATTTGCATCCTAGCACAATGGCTGGCACATAGCAGGTGCTTAATAAATGCTCGTTGATAGGATGGTTGATGCGCCCATTTGGAGAATTTTCTCTCTAATTGTGCAGATCCATCTCTAATTTCTATGATAAGGATGAATCTGCTGCTGTAGGTTCAATCTCTACAGCCACATGTCTTTGTTCTTTGCTCTTCCCTTCTCACCCCCAACCCCCAGTTCAGTCTTGTTTTCCTTGACTACACTCATATCTCCTCTATGGTTATGCTGGCATACTGACAGAGCTTGAACTACCATGAAGTACTTACTTCACATAACGAACTAATGCAAATATTAGCAAATAGTTTTGAAAACTACATGAAAGAGCAAAGGGCCATAAACCTAGAATTGGAAGAGATCTATAAAGATACCTAGTATGAATGACGGGCAGGATGGTTTTAGAAAAACACAGGAAAACTTATGAACTGATGCAAAGTGCAGCGAGCAGAACAAGGAAAACATCATACACGGTAACAGCAATACTATAAGTGATGATCAACTGTGAAAGACTTAGCTACTCTGAGCAACAGCGATCCAAGACAGTTTCAAATGACCCATGATGAAAAGTGCTCTCCGCCTTCAAAGAAAGCATACTTTTTTCCCTTTCTTCTTGTTTCTTTCTTTGTATTGTTGGATTTGTGAGGTTTTTGGGCAACATGGCTAATATGGAAATATGTTTTGCATGACTTCATATGTATAATCAATATCATATTGCTTGCTTTCTCACTGGGTTGGGGAGGGCAGAAAGGAGAGAGAGAATTTGGAACTCAAAAAAAAATTTTTAATAGGATCTTAAAAACAAATATTTTTTAAAAAATCAACCAAACCAAACCAAACAAAGATACCCAGTATGGTGGCTTGATTAGGAAAAGGAGGAGGATCTCTCTTCCCTCTTCACTTCTAAGAGCACACAGTAAGTGCTATAAAAATGTTGGCTATTATTATTGTTATAATTAAAATGAAGAGCAGTAGGCAAGATGATCTCAGCTCTAATATTCTATATGAGTCTAGCTTTCTTGTTTCAAATATTCCTCACAAACTAACTTAAACTTTAACTAGATACCTTCTTACTCTTTAAATCAGCAGAGCTTTTGAATAGTTAAAAGTGGGGACATAACTTTTTATTCAATTCCAATGACTTTTAAAGTTTGCTAACTTTTAACTCTTGTTGACATTTCTATTAACTTTTTCCCTGACCAGAGAGCTCCCCTAGGATACACAGCAAGGATGTTTCTGGGAGTGACGGGCTAGTGGGAGGCCTCATTACAAAATATGGCTTGCGGTTTTGAAGTGAAAACGTGGGTGTTGAAAACGCAGGAATCTGGCAGATTTGTGCTACTTCAATTCAGGACAGAGGGCATAGCTAGGGTACTTGTGCCTGCTGCTTCAGTGTGTAGGAGGAAGGGTGTGGCCCACAGATAAGGTTGATGGGATTAGGGTTAAAGGGAATAGAAGAAAGAACAAGTCCAGCCTAGCAAAAATGGATAAATGCAGAGGTTATGTGGATGTGACCAGTAAGGGGGGCAACAATCGGGAGTGGCAAATATGCCCAACATAACTTCCCAGTGAATTTGAGATAAAAGATAAAGGAGCTAGATGTCTCAGTGCCCAGAGCACTAGACCTACGGTCAGAAAGTCTTGGGTTTAAATTCTGCCTCACACACATAAGTCACTCATGAAACCTCTCTCTTCATCTGTAAAACAGGGATAATATGGGGCAGCTAGATGGCGACGTAGATAGAGCTCTGGCCTTGGAGTCAGGAGGACGTGAGTTCAAATCCAGTCTCAGACACATGACACTTACTAGCTGTGTGACCCTGGGCAAGTCACTTAACCCTGATTGCCTCACCAAAAAGCAAAAAAATAAAATAAAATAGGGATAATAATAGGACCTACCTCCCAGTGCTGCTGTGAGGATAATGTGAGATAATATTTGTAAGGTACTCCACAAACCTTAAAGCACTTTATTAGGGCTAGCTATTAACAATAATGATGATGGTGGCTCTCAATCACTGTGAGGAGAGAAAGAGAAAATGAGAGGGAAGTGGAAGAAAGAAAAAAAGGAAACGAGTGAGTCTCAAAGAAGAGCAGTTTGGGGGGACCCTTTAGGAAAGACAAGAGCTCAGAATCTAGAACAGCACTGCCCAATGAAGGCTATGAGGTCAGTCATTCAGTGATCATTTATTAAGCTCCTGTTATGTGCTAATGTACCATGTGCACCACTGGGGATACAGAGAGAGGTAAAAGACTGCTTCGAGGCTCTCACAGTCGAATGGGGGAGATGACATTACAAATAACCATGTACAAATAAAGTATGTACAAGATAAATTTGGAAATAATAAACAGAGAGAAGACACTAGCACTAAGTGAGGTCAGGAAGGCTTTTCGTAGAAGATGGGGTGTTATCGGAGACCTGAAGGGAGACAAGGAAGTAAAGAGGTGGAGATGAGGGAGCGCATTCCAAGCACAGTGAACAGCCAGTGAAAATGCAGCGGCAGGAGTGCTTCATGAGCGGAATAGCCAAGAGACCAGTGTCACTGGATCACAGCACACGGAGTACGGCATAAGACTCAAAAGACAGAAGGGGGCGAGGTTGTGAAAGGCTTTGAACGCTCAACAGAGGATTTTATATTTGATCCTGGAGGTAATAGGGAGCCACTGATGTTTATTGAGTAAGGAGATGACATGTTGAGTCCTGCACGTTAGGAAGATTAATTTGATACACGAGTGGAAGGACTGGATTGGGGAGAGGCCTGAGGCAGAAAAATCAACCAACAGATTATTGTAATAGTCCAGGCATGAGGTGCCAGCCTCAGATACTGTGTGACCTTGGGCAAGTCTCTTAACCCTGCTTGCCTCAGTTTCCTCATCTGTAAAATGGTCTGGAGAAGGAAATGTCAAACAACTCTGGTATCTTTGCCAAGAAAACTCCAAATGGGGTTACCTAAAGTCGGACAAAACTGAAAAATGACTGAACAACAAGAAGTCATGAGATGATAAGAGCCTGCCCTAGGGAGATGGTAGCATCAGTAGAGAGAAAGGGGCATATACAAGAGATGTCAGGAAGGTAAAATCAACAGGACTTTGCAACAGATTGGATGAGAGGAGGCGAGAGAGTAAGAAGCTGAGGACATGAAAACCAGGTTGTGAATCTAGGTGACTGGGAGGAGGATAGTGACCTTGACAGTAACAGGGAGTTCTGGAAGAAGGGAGAGTCTGGGGGGAAAGAGAACGAGTTCTTTTGGATGTATTAAGTTTAAGATGTCTGTCTACAAGATATCCGGTTTGAGATGTCTAATAGGCAGTTGGAAATGCAAGTCTGGAAGTTAGGAGACAGGTTAGGGACGGATAAGTAGATCTGAGAAGCATTAGCACAGAGATGATAATTGAAACCATGGTTGCTGATGAGATCACCCACTAAAATGAGGTCAATGTGCTAAAGAAACAAAGCAGCATTTGCCTGGTAGATCCTGCGAGGGTCTGACTATTGGAGCAGAAGTAAGTGCAGTGTTTCCTGAAGGCTCCAGATTTACAATCTATTAACCAATTAACAAATATCTATTAAGTCCCTACTATGCATCAGCCTGAGCAGCTAGCTGGCAAAGTGGACAGAGCACTGGAGTCAGGAAGATTCATCTTCTCGAGTTCAGATCTGGCCTCAGACACTTCTTAGCTGTATGACCCTGGGCAAGTCACTTAACCCTGTTTACCTCAGTTTCCTCATCTGTAAAATGAGCCAGAGAAGGAAAAGGTAAACCATTCCAGTCTCTTTGCCACGAAAACTCCTAATGTGATCATGAAGAATCAGACACTACTGAACGACAAATGGGCCAGGTCCTATGCTAGGTGATGTAGATCCAAAGTCTCTGACTTTGATAAGCTTACATTCCAAAGAGGAGTTTACGTTCAGTCATATATTTGGAAAGGATTTTACACTGGCCATCTAATATAACTATATATACATGTGTGTATGCATGTATGTATGAGGAATCTCCTCTATGACATCCCCAATGAGTTATTATCCAGTCTCCAGTTGGAGAATGCCTATAAATGGGAACTTAATACCTCATGAGGGATCTCCTTCCATTGCTATATAACTCTAACAACTAGAAAAATTTTCCTGACATCAAATTTAAATCTTCCTCTCTGCAACTTCCCACCTAATGCTCCCGGTTTTTGTAAAACTGCAGATCAGGTACAGGGGGAGTTTCCTAATTAGAAGTTACATATGCCAATGAAATACAGGTTCAGTCCAAAAAAGGGTGAGGGGGAATCACATTAGGGTTTTTTTGTCTGCTATGTAACACTAATGACTTATTAAATTTATAACTCATTTAATTCCCCTGGGACCATTTCCAGGTGTATCACCTATATCAGTAAGAGGATGAGATGGATGACAGCCTCTGCCCAAATTTTTTCCAGGGATCCATTCTGACACTCAACACACATAGATAAGGTCACCAGACTTCCTGCATATATGAGCTCAACCCACATTTGAAGTTATGTGTTCCTGTATTCCAGCAAGGGCCTGGGAATGCTTAAGTAACTTGTATATATGGTAAAGTAGAACCAAGAAAATTCTTTATTTAACTCAGTTCAACCAGTATTAGCCACTTTCTACTTCCAAGGTACTCTCTAGGTTCTGGGAATATAAAAACCAAAACCAAATGCTCTTCACCCTCAAAGAGCTGATAGTCTTCGGGCTGCAATGGAAATCACGGACACAATGCCTTGTAACTGCTCCAGTCCTCACAGCCTCATTCTACCAAGTCAGTGGGTCAGGGAAATTACTTCCCAGGGAAATCTGTCCTAATATGATAGACTGAATATAAGAAAGAAAGTTCCATTTTTGTCTCTGTTATCCTCTCTACTGTCATTACTGGATCATCATCCACCTTATACCCACTGACGACAGGGGTCCCCCAGCTCCATCCTGGGCCACCTTGTCTTCTCCTGTGGTTTCACACTTGTGATCTCTTCAGTTTCCATGGTTTAAACGATCATCTCTATGTCAAAGGTTCTCAGATCTGTTTGTCCAGCGCTAACCTTTCTCCTGACCTCTGGTCTCACATCTCTGACTTTTAGACATGTCAAATAATGTCCCATAGAAAACTTAAATTCAACAGGTTCAAAACTGAACTTACTATCTTTCCCCCAAACCCTCCCCTCTTCCTAACTTTCCTATTACTGTAAAGCAGGGCTTCTTAAACGTTTTCCACTTGTGACCCTTTTTCTGGCCTGAGAGTACAGTGCAAAGTGTGCATGCTTTGTGTTCAGAACCAAGCCTATCTATGCAACAGAGGCAACTGCTGCCAGAAACACCTCAGATGCATTATGCTTTTGAGTTTTAATTAATTTTTGGTCACTGCACATTCAGAAACCTTTTACAGTTGCCAAATTTTTCACAACCCCAAAACGGTCATGACGCACAGGATGCTGTGTAAAGGAGACCGCCGTCCTCCCAGACACCCAGGGTGCCCACCTGTGTGTCATCCTCAACTTCTCATTATCTCTCGCCCCATATGTCAACAACAGTCAAATCCTGTCATTTCTTCCTTCACTTCACCTCTCCCATATGATCCATTCTCTCCTCTGACACTACAACCACAGTAGCTGCCTCCATCACTTCATACCTGGACTAAGGTAATAAGAGCCTGCTGGTGGTCTCCCTGCCTCAAACTCTCCCCTTTCTACTCCATTCTCATTCTGTCGTCAAAGTGATTGTCCTAAAGTGACCACGTCACTCCCCTACTCAATAAACTTCCATGGTTCCCCATTACCTCCAAGATCAAATATAAAATCCTCTATTTGGTTTTCAAAGCCCTTCATAACTCGGTCTTGCTCTTTCTCATGGGACACACTCCATCGATTCTAAACATTTGTACCGGCTGGCCCCTATGCTTGGAACTCTCCCCTTCCTCATCTCTACCTCCTGGCTTCCTTCAAGTCTCAGCTCAAGAAGGCTTCCTCAGTCTTGCTTAACAATACTGCCTTCCCTCTGTCGATTTTCTCCAATTTATCATATATGTGTGCATGTGTATGTGTGTGTGTGTGTCTGTGTGTATATATATACGTATATATATATATATATATGTATATATATAAAAAACATATATAATCTTGTTTATACATAGTTGTTTGCATGTTGTCTCCCCATTAGACTATAAGTTCCTTGAAAGTAGAAACTGAGTTTTTGGTTTGGCTTGGGGGTTTTTACCATTTTTTTATCCTCAGTATTTAGCATACACAATGCCTGGCACATAGTAGGCATTTAATAAATGCACAGAGCTTTGCACATAGTAGATCTTTGTTTCATAGAGGTCTGATGAATTGAAATGAATCTGTCAGCACTCCTTACTCTCCAAATCTGAGTCCTTTCATGCCCCACCCAGAACCCAAAAGAAAAGCATTTGGCAGCCTTTACCTTTATATGCAATTTGAAATCCCTGCAATGCACCAATATAAAGAAATGGTTAACCACATGACTCATCCTGCTTCATCTATCCATCTACAAATTATGTAGCACCGAATCATTCATTCTAATCATTTTGCAGAGACCGAAAGCACAAGGGAGTCAGGCCTAGCACACGTGTCACAGCAGAAGCCGAGTTTTGCAGTTTCCTTGATCTTCCTTGCAATTTATTGGCCTTCTGAGATTCTTTGTTTTGACTGGCCCTCCTGATTCAATTTAGGATTAGATTCAGTAGGCAAAGGAACACTTTATGTTTAAAACATATAAACAAAACCAAACAAAAACAGTCCGTAATAAAGCATTTATATTAAGGACTTACTAGGTGCCAGATACTATGCTAAGTGCTCTCTGCCTTCAAGGAGCTTTTTTTTCTTTTTTTCCTTTCTTTTTAAAAATGTAAATAGTATTTTATTTTTTCCAACTACATGTAAAAACAATTTTCAACATTCACTTTTTATAAGATTTTGAGTTTCAAATTTGTCTCCTTTCCGCCCCTCCCCCCAAGATGGCAAGCAATCTGATATAAGTTATACACATGCAATCACATTAAACATATTTCCACATTAGTCTTGCTGGGAAAGGAAAAAAAACAAAACAAAATGGAAAAGCACATCCCAAAAAAAGTGAAAGTCGGAGCTTACATTCTAATGGATGAGGCAACTTGCAAATAACTATGGACATGCAAGCTATACACAGAGTAGAGGAAAATCTCTGAGAGAAGGTAAGAAGGAGGGGGAAGAGAAAGGCCTCTTATAGAAGGTGGCACTTGAGATGAGTCTTGAAGGATGCTATCAGAAGCAAAGAGGCAGAGGTGAGCAGGGAGAACTTTGCAGGCGTGGGGAGCAGCCAGTAGTATGGAGTCCCCAGTGCAAGGAATGGCAGAGAGACCACAGTAGCTGGATCCTAGCATGAATGAAAAGGGGCAGGATGTAAAAAGATGACAGGGCCAGCTTGTAAAGGGCTTTCAATCCCAAACAGAGGATTTTATATTTGTACACAGAATATCAGAGCTAGAAGGAGCTTTAAAGATAATCTACTCCTATCCTTTTATTACAGAGATGAGAAAACAGGCCCAGAGCAAAGGAGGAGGCCATCTGGCCTTCCCAAGGTCACACAGCAAGTAAGTCTCGTGACCAGGACTAGAATCCAGATCCTATGTTCCTTCCACCATACCAGTCTTGGTTTGGTACTATCACCTTGGAATATCAGGTGATATTTATTTTAGCCTTGCCAAAGTATTGCAATGGTATTGGTAGAAAGAGTTTCCTCATTGGGAGTTCCAGTGAAATCACAGGTACAGTAGGAAAAAAAGGGAAAAAATCATATTTTTTTTTTACTGCCTCTTGTTGTACAGTCATTTCAGTTGTGTTCAACTCTTACTGACTCCATTTGGGGTTTTTTTGGCAGAGATACTGGAATGGTTTGCCATTTCCTTCTCCAGCTCATTTTATAGATGAGAGAAGTGAAGCAAACAGGGTTAAATGACTTGCCTAGGGTGATCCAGCTAGTGTCTAAGGCCAGATTTGAACTCAGGAAGAAGAGTCTTCTCTATTCACTGTACCACCTAGCCAACTTTTTTTTCACTGCTATCTCACACAATCGAATTCCTGAACTTATAACTCACTTAATCCAACTTTTTCAGGTATATTACTTGCATATAAATGAAAGATAGGGATGGGTTAGGGGTTGAGTTAGACCCTTTACCTAAATCTTTCTTCTGAGGGTCTCTTCTGACACTGAACATACATAGGGTCACTAGACCTCCTCCATATACGAATTCAAATTATTTAAGGAACTTGTTTCATTTGCTTAATTTTTGTACTGATTTGGAGTCAGGAAGAAGTTTACATTTTCCTAGCTATATGATCCTGGGCATGCCATTTTACCTCTGTTGGTCACAGTTTTTGCATTTGGAAAATGGGGATGATACTAATAATACCTATCCCTCATGGTAGTTGTGAGAATCAAATGAGATAATATCTGTAAAGCACTCCATAAACGTTCAAGTGCTATGTAAATGTTAGCTAGTATTATTGTTACTAGAACACAGCAATAATCTGTTCGGCAGACTTCAACGCAAAGCAGCAAATGCTGCATGGGCTGTTTATTTCTCTAATGGGATGTCAGTCTTTTAGAGGGTAGTAACATGTCACTTATATTGGAAGAAAGAATTCTGAACTATGACATTTTGATGCTTTGAGTATTCCTTGGGCAGAGAGCGGTGAAATCTGTCTCTCAAACACAAGGAAAAAGTTGTAATGTCTACAACTTGTTGTTGACCCTCTGTCTTCAAGAAGGACCATGACATCACACGGTGATAGTTTGACTCGCACGTGAACTAGACTTAAGTGACGCATAATTACACAAAGTCGTCAGCCTCACTCTCTCTTCCAGAGTCACCAAAGACCAGTGACAAGACAAAAGTGAAGACAACTGGCGATGGCCCTGGGACGCAAATCGCTACACTCTCTATGGTACCTGTTTCAGCCGCCTTCGTGGTCTTTGGAACAAACTGTTCTCATCTGCCCATTCTGTCAGGGAACCTTAACATGCTTAGAGTAGCCTAACTCGCTGACGGGTGGGAGGCCTCAACCTGGTTTAGCCCATCTGCCGAGATGGTTTACTGGGGTGTGGGCATTGGGCATGCTACAGCTTCTCGGAGCCACAGGTCAGAGTCAAGTGCAGATGGACAGCAGAGGTGGATGAGGAGCACTGAAAGGGATTCAGCAAGCACTCACATCAGAGGTGCTAGTCCTCCCTAAACACCCCCTACACAGGGCATTTTTCATCGCACCACTATCAAAAAATAATGAATTCTACCAACTCAGATTTTTTTCAATATATTCATGGCTTCAGACCAGTCAGTCAGTCAATCAACATTTATTAAGCACCTACTATGTTCCAAGTACTGAGTCAAGCCCTGGGGATACAAAGAGAGGAGAAAAGATGGTCTTTGCTCTCCAGGAGCTCAAACTCTTCACCATCACTTCCCACGGCACCCATTTCCGCCTCTCTTCTCTTTGTTTTCTCCCCTTGACAACCTTGCTTTATTCCATGTAACTTCTGCTTCCCTGCCTTCCTTTCTCCAAGGCCCCTTTTCTTACTTCTGGTAGAAAGGAATAGTTGGGGGAAAAAAGGGGGAAAGAGAGAGGTCAGTAGTCAATCACTCTGGTGACTGATTTACTGAACCCAGATGGTGCTGATCTAAAAAAGGCTGAATGGAAGAAGTAATCGGTGAGCAAAATTTTGAAGGAGAAGAACATATTTTGGCAGACAAGGGGTAAGGTATTCCAGGAGAAAGGAATGACGTATGATGTATGACATGTATGATGATGATGTGAAGACAGGAGAGGGAGAGATTTACTCAGCTAGAGCTAGCATGAGAAACCACAGAGAAGTCATGTTAAAGGTAGTTAACAAGTAAGGGAAGAAGTCCATTAATCAAAGCATTGGTAAAGTCTACGAACATAAGTTTAAATTGAGTATTTTTAAATTCTAAATTCCCTGAAGGATTAGGCTATGCTTTTGTCCTAATACACAAGGGCATTTAAAATATTGTAAAAAAAAATGAGTCCAGTTCTTACCTTTCAAAATTTAATTCACAAATATTTATTAAGTACTTACTATATGCAAAGGATTGAGCTAGGTGCTGGGAACAAAGGAATAAAAACAAATATTATCCCTGCCCTCAAGAAGCTTACATTCCCAAATACTGGGGGACACAACATACCCACAGATAAGTAAATATAAGAAGGTCATGGTGGGAAAGAGCACTGAAAAGCCCCATAGTTTGGATGGCACAAGTGTCCAACTTAATCTATATTTCTTCTATTTCTATCCTTTTTTTCCAAAGGGAAGAAAAAATGAGGGCTGAAGTTGGCCTATTCTCCTCAAGGAGTCCTTTGGGCAAAAAGGAGAGAAAAAGCAGAACCTCAGAACAGGCTCAGAAAAAAAGGCGTTAGAACAAAAAATAAATGCTGATCCTCAAGGTAACCTTCAACCCTGACAGTTTACAAAACAAAGAACGGACAATAAGACAGCTTTTGCCAAACATCAGTAGGGCTAATAAACTAATCTATCCTCTCCCAAGTCAGATTCCTGTCCAATCCTCCTTTCTCCCACAACAGACTAGGCAAAAGCCCAGACACCATTGTTCTTCCTCTCCTGAAACTCCTCAGCCTCATTTCCTGGGTACCAAAAAAAATGCCCAATATGAAATGGCAACTTACGTGAGTGTGTTTGGGGCAGAATAGGCTAGTCTGAGCCAGTAGTGGTTGAAGAGCACATATAGTGAGTAGCATCTCATCTAGTCATGCCACATCTCAGGCTCCACATACCTTGCCAAACTAGAGCAGATACCACCAATATTTTGCATTAGGTTAGAGTTCTGTTCAAAGATACGGCCAAGTTTTCACCCACTGTTGAAGGTACCTGAGACAAGCTCCAGCTATGTGAGAAACTATGACAGCCTACTGAATCACCGTGGTAAATTATTTATATTGAGAACATATATACAGAAATGGACATGGGCTAGTCCTATAATAAGAATGAGGCAACAAATGGTCAGTCTAAGTGCTACCTTGAGTTACTGAAAGAAACAAAGGAAAGCCTTTAGCAAATTGGGTACATCTTCTTGGGAAGACAGAAAGATGTAGAAGAACTTCGTAAAACTAATGAAATCAAAGACTCATTAATGCCAACGTCAGATTGTTCAAAGTATAAAGAGTTCATAGAATAATGGGATCTTGGAGTCAGAACGGACCTCAGAGTCTTTTTAAGTCCAAATTGTATCTCAACAGGAATGTCCTCTACAACATCCACAACAAGGGGTTATCCATTTTCTTTGCTTGAAAGCCTCCAATGATCGAGAATTCACTACTTTCAGAGACAGCCCATTCCATTTTTTGTACAACTCTGCCAGAAAGTTTTCCTCTAGTCAGGAATGATCAGTCACACCTGTATTCTCTAATGCTTTCGGAGGCTGAAGCTGGTGGATCACTTCAGTTCTGGAGTTCTGAGCTAAAGTAGGATGAGCAGTTAGGTGGTACAGTGGATAAAGCATCGGGCCTGGAATCAGAAAGACTCATCCTCTTGAGTTCAAATCCGGCCTCAGGCACTTACTGTGTGATCCTGAGCAAGTCACTTAACCCCATTTGCCTCTGTTTCCTCATCTCTACAATGAGCTGGAGGAGGAAATGGCAAACCCCTCCAGTACCTTTGCCAAGAAAATCCCAAATGGGATCAAGAAGAGCCAGACATGACTGACCAGCAACAAGGACTAAAAACTAAACGGGTGTCTTTCATAAGTGCAGAATCAATATGGTGACCAGGCTGTCCAAGGAGGGATGAACCAATGTTGGTCTGAAAATGGAACAGTCAAATCTTCTGTGCCAAGAAGTACCTGGATTGGGCCCATGAGTGCCATCACATTTCGGGTGTGGATGAGATAGGGAAGAAAGGAGAAGGGAGGTGAGGGGAGGAGAGGGAAGAGAGGAAAGAGGGTGAGAGATGGGGAAAAGAAAAGAGATTTGGAAAACTGATGAGCACATAATACCTGTCTTCTATTTCAAATGTAAATATATTAACTTTATACCACATACATTTTTCATATGTGCGTGTTGTCTCTTCCATTAGAGCATAAGCTCATTACAAGATGCGATTGTTTCATTCTTTATATTTGTATCCCTGGTGCCTAGCACAGTGCTCTTACTTCTGTTTTCTGGGTCCAAACAGAACAAGTATATCATTGTCCCACATGACATGACAGTCCTTCAAATACATGATGGTAGTGACCATGCACCCAATGCTGAAATCCCTCCTGCAGTATCCTTGACAGATTCAGCTGCTGCCTGGCTACATTCCCAGTGTAGCCTATTACATTGTTCCACAGCTCTAATACTAAAAGTTTTTCCTCCTATTTGTTAGAGAGCTCTGTCTCTTTATAACTCCCCACCTTGGGGGCCTAGTTCTGCCTTCTGGAGCTAGAGAGATTCTGAGTCTAATTACTCTTCCACAAGACAGACCTTCAAATAATTGAAAACATCTCTATCCCCTTTCCCCATCTTTTCTCCCAACTATTTCTCGTATGACACAGTTTCCAGACTTCTCATTCCTCTGGTCACCTACTTCTAAACACATTCTAGTTCATCAATGTTCTTACAAGTGTGATACCTCAAATAGGACACAATACTTTAAAAGTGCTCTGATCCTAAAAAGAAGACAGCAGAATTGTGAATTCCTCTGATAAAAATCACTACAGTTCTATTAGTCAGTAAACATTTATTAAGCACCTATTATACATTGGGCGCTGTGCTAAGTGCTGAGGACATAAAGGTAAAAGACAGTCCCTGATCTTAAGAAGCTCACATGGGGGACAACATGCCAACAAGCTGGCACAAATAAGCTACAGACAGGACAAATTGGACATAGTCAGCAGAAGGCATGAGCATTAAGAGTAATCAGGAAAGGCTTCCAGTAGGAGGTGGGATTTTAGCTGGGAATTGAAGGAAGTCAGGAGGTGAGGTTGAGCCAGGAAAACATTCCAGGAATGGAGGATAGCCAATGAAAAATGCCCTGTGTTTAATTTTATCGTAACTGTTAGCCCTCCCAGATCTTTTTCACATGCAAACAGCTAACAGCCAAGTCTCTCTCTTCCTTACCTGTGCATTTAAAAACAAAGAAACAACCCAACGAACAAACCATAAAAGCAGGACTTTTTTTTTATTTATCCCCCAGTTAAAGTTTATCTCAGTTAGTTTTGGCCCAGGATTTCAAATTGTCATCCCCTTTTTTGAATCCTGATCCTGTCATCCCATATAGCAAATATTCCTCCCAACATGGTGTGATTCGGAAATTTGGTAAGCATGCTTTCTGTGCCTTTGTCCAAGTTTTTTTGGGGAAAAATATGTTGACTAACATAGTAATGCATGAGTACCGAAATCCCTTCCAACTCTGAGATTCTGTGGTATTGTGCGTGAGAAGGCAATGGGAAAACCATTCTGGCACTACACTAGCCATCTCCCTCAAGGATGCTATTATTCATTAATCAACACATTTTGGATATAGCTGTTCATTCAACCATGAGCCCATCAAACTGCACTATTACCCAGTTCCTGTCTGTACACTTTACCCACAAGAGCATAATGAGAGTCTTTGGGGACACTGTAAATCGCCATGCTGAAATCAGGTCCAATGAGGGAGACAATATGAAAACAACTACAAATAAGATATACACAGGACAAACTGGAGATAATCAACAAAAAGAATCAAGGTCATTCTCCTGTTTTGTCAACCAATTTTATCGTTCAGTCACTTTCAGTCATATCTGACTCTTCATGACCCCCATTAGGTTTTTCTTGCAGAGATACTGGAGAGGTTTGCCATTTCCTGCTCCAGATCATTTTACAGATGAAGAAACTGAGACAAACAGGGTTAGTGACTTGCCCAGAGTCACACAGCTAGTGAGTGTCTGAGGCCAGATCTGAACTCAGACATTCCTGACTCCAGGCCTGGCGCTCTATCCACTGCACCACCTAGCTGTCCTTTTGTCAATTAATAAATTGTATCAAAAGAGAAATGAAGTTAGTTGGGAATGGCCTGTCCTTAGGGAATTCATGCTGGCTTCAAGTGAACTCTTTTTAAAGTGCTTATAAACCATCTATTTGGTAATGTGTTCTAGAATCTTCGAGAGCATAGCTGTTAAATTTGCTAGTTAATAATTTTCATCTTAAAAATTTATACATATATGTGTGTATACACATACACACACACACACACACACACACACACACACAGGCAACATTTACATAACTCTGACACCAATCTCCTTGACTCCTCCAAGATTCCCAGCAGTGATCCACCTGGGCACATCTACAAGACACTTGGGTAGCCTGAGATGTAACATGGAAACCCCAAAGGCTTGAGGTAGTTTAAAACCATGAGGTATTCTTTGAGTGTCTTCTCACCTATCTCAGGCTTCAAATCCCTCTGAATGTCCTTTGTTTTATTTTTCACAAATGGAAGGTTGTTCTCCTTGATGGAGAAGATGGAAGAAAATTAGTAATCCAATGCTTCTGCTTCCTCTCCTGTCTTTTTTATATTATCTTGTGTAACAAGCATTGGGCCTGCCCTTCCCAGTTCCTCTTCTTGCTCCCAATGAGGCTCTGAAGAAAGCTATTCTTGAGCTTGGCATTCGTGTCTGCCAGCTCTGGCTCATTCTAGGCTTTACCATTCCAAACACGGGGTTCTGCAACTTAACTCCTTTAAATACCCCAACCATCCAGAACAATGTCAGGCGCTTAGTGAATAGGGCCCAGGGGTGGGAAACCTGTGGCCTCGAGGCCACATGTGGCCTTTTAGGTCCTTGGGTGCAACTTTTTGACTGAGTCCAAGTTTTACCGAACAAATCCTTTTATTTGTTCTGTGAAGTTTGGATTCAGTCAAAGGGCCACACTTGAGGACCTAGAGGGCAACATGTGGCCTCAAGGCTGCAGGTTCCCCACTCCTGGACTAGGCAATGAACACTAGGTAATGATGACCACTGCAAATGAATAGGAGATGGTTTGTAAAGAGAAAATAAAAAATCCTAAGAAATCTTTCAGTTAGAAGATGATGATGTGATCACCTCTTCTTTCTTTTCACAGCCATAATAATAACTCATATTTGCATAAAGATTTATATTTACCAAGTGTTTTCCTCAAAGCAATAATATTATTACAATAATAATATTACTATTTTAGAGGCTGAAAGTAACCAGGTATATTTAACTAGTACATTAAAAAGCAAGCACTTGGTTTTAGGTATCTTAACTTAAAGGCCAGCATTTGTTCACTATCATACATGGGCTCTCCATCCAGAAATATGGAAGTAAATATTATTATCTCTGGTGAAGAGATCAGATTGAACACTGAAGAACTCAAAAATCCTATTAATTATGGAAAGATTTAATGAGCCTGAAAGCAGGATTCTAAATCTAGATCATATCTCAGAGGCTTTCTAGTCCAACCCCTCTTATTACAGAGATGGGAAAACTGAATCCTGGGGAGGTTTTGACTTGCGTAAGGTCATACAAGTTATAAGCAGGCAGATGTAAGCAGCTGTAAAGAGAAGCAGGATTTGAACCCAGAGCCCCTCACACCAGGGCCAGGGTTCTTTCCATTGTATCTAACTGCTTCCCACTTTAAGTTCTAGGCATCTAGAACCTGCAGCAGCTAGGCTGCAAGGTATCCAAATCCAGAGGAAGAAAAGTATTGAGATTTTCCCTCAGCATAGTAGGAAGCCAAGCTACAGGTTATTACAGGGAGACTACAATGAGAAAAAAAGCCTTGCGAGCATCTCAGGGAACTAGGAGTCATACCAAGAAAGACTCATTCGCTTTTCTTTCTCTTATCATCAAAAGGAAGTTACTATGAGAAACAGAGATCAGAAAAATAGGCCAAACCACAGAGGCTTCCAGGCTGCCCAAATGAAAGAAACTGGCCTGCGAAACTTCAAAAGAGCTGTCTCAAAATGACAAGATGCAATATGAGAGAAGAGCCATCTCTGTTTGCTATGTCCTTGTAGGAAGTGAAAATCAGGGTCAGGAGCATCTCGCTCCCCAACAGTTAGTCACCTCCCCATCTGAAACACCACCTCGTCTCCACCACCCCCTCCAACCTCCAACTGAAAGAAAAGCTTGGCAACGTGGTTGGAAGCAAAGCCAAACAATGAAAATGAGAACTTTTGAGATGGATTCCTAAAGTAATTCTGGGAAAAAGCACAGGCAAGTGGAATTCCAGTAGAAGAAAGGCAAACTGAAGTCATACTGAATCTGGAACTGAGACATCTTCTCACACAGAGAGAGAGAGAGAAAGTCCAAGGGGACGTATTTCACCCAAGCAAATCTCTATTGTCCTCTAGACAACACTTTATCTGAGCATCCTATGACATACAGTCTCTCCCTTCCCAAAGTCCCTGTATCAATTCCCTCAACTTTTTCCCTTTCTATTTTCAAATTCCTAATTACTAATTCAGTTACTTCTCCCTAAACACTAGCCAGGAAACCTTGAGAATCATAAAATGTCAGAGCTGGAAACAGCTGACTGACTGGATATCTGAATGAATGAATGAAAGAGTGAAGGCATTTATCAAGGGCTTACTATGTAACATGAACTGTGCTAAGGGTTGATCATCCAGCCCACAAATTCTTTACCTTTTTCGTGCCATAGATGTCTTTGGAAGTCCAGTGAAGAATATGTAATAATGTTTTAAATGCACAGAATACAAAGATTACAAAGGAAACCAAGTATGAAATGAAATAGTTATTAAAATATTAATTTTTCTAAAAACAAAAAGTTCACAGAGCTCAGGTTAAGAACCCCAGACCTCTATCTTTTTTTTTCTTTTTTTCTTTTCTCTTTTTAGATGAAGAAATCAAGACCCAGAGAATGAGGTAGCCTACCCAAGGTCACAAAACATAGTGCGTGGCAGAAACAGGATTTGAATCCAGGTCTTCTGACTCCAAATCTAGTACTCTTTCCATTATACCATGTTGTCTTTCTCTGTCATTCCGGACCAATCTACTGATTGTAAAGGGAAACAGGCAAGACAACGTAGATGTATCAGCACAGAAGCCTTCTCCCACTGCCAGAAGAACATGCCAGATCATGGGATCCACTGTGGCAACTGAGGATCAGAGTGCCAGCACCTGTCATATGGAATGTAATCATGGTACATGTATAATCTATATCAGATTAGGGGAGGAGAAAAAACTGGAACTCAAAATCTTACAAAAAATGAATGTTGAAAGCTATCTTTATATGGAATTGGGAAAAAATATTCGTAAGTTAAAAAAAGAAATGTAATGATGGCTACAATGGTGCCTTCTCTCTACCCCGTGCCCCATTAGTTTTTTTTTTTAAACACATACTCTTGCCTCTTTTCTGGCCTTATTTATCAGTTTTATTGTGCCCCAAAGATGGCATGCTGTCAGCATCATGCCACAAGGGATGCTAATTAAATACCACACCAATCAGTTAATCAGCAAGCATTTATTAAATTCCTACTATGTGCCAGGCAATACACTAAGTGCTAGAGATAGAAAGAAAAAAAAGACAAAAGACAGTCTCTGCTCTCAAGTAACTCATCATATTCTTTATGACAGAAGACAGCATGAAAACTGCAATGTAAAAACAAGAATTAAACCAAATGAATTGTAGATTATCAACAGAGAGAAGGCACTAGCATTGCCGGAAAGGAAAGGGCCCAGCTATCACTCACTTGGATGACCACAGCTCCAAGTATACTTGATATTTTCCTACTGGCAACAGATTAAACTGAGAGTTGATGGTTACTGTAGAATTTCTCAAAGTGAGAGACGTTGTGGGGATGCAGAGACTCAAGAAGTAAAGTTGTCTGGTGGATACTAGGTGTGTATCCCAAAGAAATTTAAAAAAGGGAAAGGATCCACATGTACAAAAATATTTATAGCAGCTCTTTTTGTGGTGACAAAGAATTGGAAACTCAGGAAATTCTCATCAATTGGGGAATGGCTGAACAAGCTGTAGTATATGAATGTAACAGAAAACTACTGTGCTATAAGAATGATGAGCAGGCAGACTTCAGAAAAACCTGGAAAGATTTACATGAACTGATGCTGAGTGAAGTGAGCAGAACCAGGAGAACACTGTACACAGTAACAGGAACATTGTGTGATGACCAACTTTGATAGACTTAACTCTTCTCAGTAATACAACAGTCTAAGACGATTCCAAAAGACTCATGTTGGAAAATGCTATCCACATCCAGAGTAAGAACTATGGAGACTGAATGAAGATAGAAGCATACTATTTTCTCTCTCTTTTTCTTTCTCATGGTTTTCGCCTTTTGTTCTGATTCTTCTTTCACAACATGACTAATGTGGAAATATTTTTAATATGATCATGCATGTATAGCTTATACCAGACTGCATGCCATTCAGAGAGAGGAAGAAAAAAATCTGAAACTTAAAATCTTATCAAAGTGAATGCTGAAAATCATCTTTACAAGGAGTTGGAAAAAAAATAAAGTACTATTAAGTGAGGGAAACGTGGTCTGATAGAAATAGCAACAAAAGTGGGCTATAAAATTAGGGTAAACTGAGAAAGTGGCTTTATCTACTCACTTCATAGAAGTTCAGAGATCTCTGGAGCATAAGGTCTCTCTTACCTTAAGCATGAGTCCCATCTATATCTTCCCCATCAAGTGGTTCGTCCTCAGTTTAAACACTTCCAGTATTATTACTAGCCCTTCCTTTAAGAGCAGCTGAAAAACTTGGAGAAGGGAAATCAATTAACAGGTATTTTATTAAATACCTACTATGTGCCAAGCACTGTCCTACATACTGGGGATACAAGTATAATGGATGAAACAATCCCTACTCTCAATAAGCTTATATTCTAATGGGACAGACAAATTAGAGTTCTCTAGATCCAAGGAGGCATTTGATCACACCATCATCTACCTCAAAGCCTGACCCACATCAAAAGAAAGCCTACAACAGCAACTGGACCAAGCGAAAAGGCAAACTTGGAAAGTTTCTTCATCTGAATAACTACCAATATCAATAACCCAATTGGCTGCATTTCTATTTGGGTAAACAAGTGACAGACAATGATCAGCAAGATCTAAAACTCTGAAACCTTGTAGGTATTCGGTAAATGGAAATTTCTTACCTTGAATTGTACGAGGAAGCAAAGATCACCCAGCAGGTAGACAGAACTGCCACCCACCGAACTCTACCAGTCCTGAAGGGTCTTGCAACATCCCACTAGCACTCAGATGTTTCCTGGCGCAGAATTTAAATGCACATAGAGGAAGGAGCAACATGGGCGTACCACTTACACCTCTGTCTTCACCAACAGACAAAAAACAGCACAAATAAGTAAATCCCTCCTTAGTATATAAGCTGAAGCTTCTGACTGTATTCACTGCATGAGGAACCATTCGTAGAAGGGAAAGCCAGGCCAGAAAAGAGGCTGAGTCATCCAGAAAAGAATAGAAATAAATGTGACAAAAGCTAAGGGTCTCAAGAGTAAGACATATCATATTGCATAAGACAATCCTAAGGAAAGTCATTTGGAAACCTTGTTAACAATCTTGAAAAACTTTGCTATGTAGGTATAGAAATATCTAATTCTTATATCATCTATGAAGCTGGCTTCTCACATACTACATGCCTGGTCATTACTAAAATGATGAAGTTGCCATATGCATACACAAATCTTAAACTAAGTTAACAGTAATTATCACAACATAGAACATTATTACATTAAAGATCAGTCGTTGAGAGGCCACCTAGTGGCAAAAAGGTTTGTCTGCATCTACTCCTTTCTAGCCTCTGATCATTTTAATGTAAGGCTCATAAGACCAGTGGATTGTTAACATATAAACTGATGGTTTCTTTGGGTTTTGTTTGTTTGTTTTTACATTAAGGGAAATGTGAATATCTAAATAGTTTCAGATTGTTATTCTTAGAGTTTTCAACAAGAGAGACTAATTCATCATTTTTCCTCTACATTCATCGTTCTGATACATTTTCCTATAAAATTCAATTAACATATTTGTAATAGGCTTTGTTCTTCTTGCTTTTTAAATGGGAGGAGGGGAGAAAAGCAAGAGCTGGATAAAATAAAGCTGAATTTTTAAAAAAACTTTTCAATTAACATCAATTCCTTCTCATTTCTATAATTAAATCAATTATATTAAACCTTAAAAGTTCCCCAAATGAAGGTGAGAATGGACTCAGTACTAAAAACATCCCAGATCTCTTCTTGATATTATCATCTGCATTTGCTGGGTAAGTGCAAATATCATTGATAAACTAAAAAAAAAGATCACAATTTGATAATAACCTCAGGTTCATACGTGTATAGCCCAAGACTTAGACAAGATCTTAAGAGGATCAAGTCTCGCATCTGACAGATGAGGATGATGAGGGTCAGAGAGTTCAATGACTTCTGACTGCGGCCAGGTAATACAGTGCTTGCTGCTGTCCAGAAAAAACAAACGTGATGCTAAGATAAATGAATCCATACTTGGGCTCTTTGAAATTACCTAGATAAGCTCTACTCTTTACACTGTAGGAAGATGTAGCGTGCAGGGGCTATGAATTGTATGACATCATACCTTTTGATGATTATTCAACGGGAAGTGGTTTTTGCACATAATGACACTGTAGCACAAATCTATTGGTCTGGACATTCAGCTTTCTTTAGCAACAATAGAACAAATATGGAAGCCTGAATGATTCCTGTATATACTATCCCAAGACAGGCACACCATTTTTCAAAATGATTTAGGCCTAACCCTATGTGCAGAGCAAAGGGTCCTAACATCCCCAAATCAAGGATTTGGGGGTGAGCCAGAGACTAAAATATTAGCAGAATCATAAGGCTCTAAAGAGATCAGCAATACAGATCTGCAGACCTACCAAACCAAAGAAAGCCAGAAGGTGGATACTATGAGGTTCTACAGGGGCCTGAATGACTTCTTTCAGGCAGAGAATGGGATCTCCCAGGTCATAGTTACCAAATTTACATTATGAGTAAGAAAAATAGTACTTCACTATCTCAGGGCAGCCTCCTAACTGTGGTCTCAACCATGCCCCGAAAGGAACAAGCATTAGTAAATCAAAGGGATGCTAAGGATAGTATAGGTAGTATATCAGAGAACAGAACAAAGAACGCTCAGTTATGATGTGAGCTCTTCTGTGTGGCCATGGGAAGCCATTTCATCCTTTCCAGACCTTGGCTCCTTCAAGTATAAAATGAAAGGGTTGGCCTAGATGGTCTTTAAGGATCCATTCAGCTCTAGCATTCTGTGATTTTCCTACGATCCAGTGACCTGAATACAAAAAGAGTTTAAAACAATAACAGTAAACACCCAAGCCCAGGTTAGAAGATGACAGTAGAGGTAAAGGGGATATCTAAGCTCAGTGATTTTTCCACTACACACTTGTTACTTTCATGTCTAGATATTTTCATTCCTATTCACTAGTCAGGAAGTTAAAACTTTGTTCACATTTGGAGTCCAAAGACCTGCTCTCCAGTCCACTCTGCAATCATACTTGCTACTTGTATGAGTTGGACCAATTCATCTCATCTTTCTTGGGCTGTTTTCTCCTCTATATAATGAGAGCCCTGGACCAGCTGACCTCTGAGATCCCTTCCTTCTCCAAGTCTTCCAGAATGAGGTTAGATGAAAGGTGAATGTACATCCCAACAAAGGAATAATTTATACAAGGAAAACCAAGCAATTTTCATGTCGTTACTAAAATGATCTTTTCTTGCATCTTTTCTATGGGGAGAAGTTTAATAGGCCTTACCTACTGAATTCAAGTGAAGAAATAAAAACTAACTATATCCACCTGGAAGACTGCCTTTCTTGTCCCATCCTTCAGACCCACAAGGGAAACACACCGACCACCAGCTGCAAATCACAGCTATCAAATGTTTACCCAAAAGTTTAAGTCCATGAAATGAAGAAAATTTTACTGTGGAACTTCACTCACAGCCATAGTGGTAAAGGGTAGTTCTCATGGCAGCAGCTGCACATTTTATGTCATGAAAGACTCGTATGGAAGCTTCCTTGGATTCCTGGGCCTAACCACAACTGTGGCAAATAAAACTGCTCCTCTAACCCCCCAGATAGCAGTCTCCTAGAAAAGCATGACATCTCTTTGATGATTTGAATAAAAAATTGCCAACTAAGTCTTCTCGTAAAAATAAATCCTATCCACCATGACCAACAAAAGACCATGGGAGAAAATATTTTAGCTAAAATGTCTAAGACTTGTCTGTGAACTCAATTCCCATGCCCTCTTATCCCTCAGCAACTGGACCTGCTCTGGACTTACGAATTCATTCCAACTCATGCCATACCCAAACGGGGAATTTCAGGACACTAGGAGGCCTCAAGGGTTGAACCAAAATATTAAATCAAACTCTCCACTGTGGAGAGACAAGAGACAACTCTGGAAAGGTAAGAGTAGAAGGAAAAGAGAATTGCTGGAGGAAGGAAAATCGTGAAAGTCATAATGAGCTTTACTTTAAAGCAAATCCAAACCACCAAATCTATCCCAGAACTTAAAGTACCCACATGGTATCTTACGAATCATGTGACACCAAGGCCTATACCTGTACAATTATTATACATCTTAAAGTAAGAATGGGGATAGCTTTTGGTAGGAGAAGAATAAGGAGAATTTTTTCTTGATATGGAAATTCAAGCAGTAAAGATAATGCCAGTGACCCAAAGAATTCCCAAAGATTTGCTCACAATAGTAGCAGACATTTTATTCTTCCTGAGACTGTTCCCAAATCACTGACTGTTGCCCTCTTCCAAAACTGCCTTCCATCCTACCCCCAATTCTGTAATTCTGAATTCTCTCCTTTATTTTTCTTTTCTTCTATTCCTTACCTCCCAGTCTATGAAATTTCCCTGTTAACTTCTGTATCCAGGCAAGTTCTTCTCATTTCTCCCCATAGCTCAAGAGCTCTACCTAACCTCTTCTTCCAGTTAAGACACCTTCCCACAACCCCCTGCATCTCTAAATTTGAATATTCCAAGACCTCCACTTAACATTGTCCAACTTCTCCTCCAAAATGGCCAGATAAGGGCCACCAACAGCATCCTCTACACAAATAAATATTCATGTCCCATCCAAGCTCTAAGACCCAATGGCCCTATATAACATTCTAGCCTCTCTTATTTTAGTGCAGCATAGAAAAGTGATGGGATTAGCACACAGGCTAATTAATGGCTACCTCCAGATTAATTCTTGATTCAATGAAAATCTAGTTCCAGCAGAGAGTCAGGAAGGGATATAAAAACAGGAGTTTCTCCTCTCTGCTTCTCAAAGGGTAAACAATTAAGCCCAGAAAAGACAAAAGTGAACCAGGCAGATTCCATTTTTGAGTGAATAATAAATAAGAAAGTAACTACCCACCGAGACCACTTAAATTTAAGAGTTGACTCTGAAACCTGAAGTTTATAATTAAATTGAAATTTAGCTTATTTGTTAAAAGTATTTTCCCAAATATGACAAAAATCTAAATAAGTGAATCTAAGAGGTATTTAAAAAAATGAGAGGTCATCTAGTCCCTAATTACTCCTGCTCAATAAATACTTCTCTTTTTCACTATCCCAAAGCGATGATCCAATTTTCTCCTGAATACCTCTAGTGCTGTTGAATTCAAGGCAACTTTATATTGAATCAACTCATTCCATTTTCTAATTATAAGAAAACTATTCCTTTTATTCAGTTAAAATCTGTCTTATTGAAGCTTCTACTCAGTAGACCCAGCAGGAATGGTGACTTCCATGATTCCATGCTCTCCTCTATAATAATATTACAAGATCCAAAGTTGGAAGGTCCCTCAGAGATCACCTAGTCTAAGCCTCTCATTTTACAAATTGTTTTACGCGACTCAATCACTTTTTGCTTTAAAAAAAGGCTTAGCAAAATCCTGTTGCGAAGGTGGTTATCAGGAGATCTGTGTAATATCTAAATCAGGGTTAGGGAACCTGCAGCCTTTGAGGCCACATGTGGCCCTCTAGGTCCTCAAGTGTACCCCTTTGACTGAATCCAAACAAATTCAAATCAGATTTGTTCTGTGAAGTTTGGATTCAGTCAAAGAGCCTCACTTGAGGACCTAGAGGGCCACAGGTTCCTCTCATCCCTGATTTTCAAATTTCTGTGAGAGAAAAAGTGAAACATATGATACTTAATGATACATGAAGGGACATGATCTGACTCTACCAAAGAATGAACTTTACTAGACTTGAAGTTTTTATTTGAAACTACATTTCACATAGTGTTATCTAAAAAGAATTGTCACCAAGACAATATTCAAGAAAACAGATTTCCTCTTAGGGAACTAACATTTACTCCAGTACAGGGCATCCCAAAAGTCTTAGCGCAGTTGTGCGATGCAACACTGCCAGGTGCTGCCAGAAACACCTTGGATTCATTACACGTTTGATTTTCAATTAATTTTTGGTCATTGCACATTCAGAAACCTCTTAATGTTGCCAATTTTTTTTCAATCTCACATGGGGTCACAACCCACAGTTTAAGAATAGCTGGTAAGCTATCTATTGTTTCATGAATGCAAGTGGATGTATCTCCCGATTCTGGGAAGGGAAAAGATCTCAAAACTCACTCTCCTCTTCCCAACTCAACTGAAACTCACTCTTTCTTCCGCCCAACTTGGAAAATTCATTATCTTTCTTCCTATTAGAAATCATACTACTTAATCTTGAATCCCGGTTTATATTCTGTTGTTTTCTTTTAATGCACATAAATCTGTCTTCTCCTGCATTCAGGGTCCAATGCCAAGCTGAGGAGGCCTAGTCCTGATTTGTTATGTAATTGGCATGCATTGCTTAATAAACCACTGTCCTCAGAAGCTCAAAGCTTTGTTTCCTCAGTTACTCAGATTTCACCTATCACATGAGGAAACTGAAGCTCAGAGATGCTAATAAGCACCTCATGAGCACAGGAAACATAAAAACAGGACCCTCTACTTTAACAGGATCGTCAATTTAGAGCTAGAAGGGAAGCTTAAAGATAAAGAAACTGAGTTTGAGAAAAGTTAAATGCATTGCCCATATAACTATTTAAATACGTGAGGCAGGATTTGAACCCACATCTCTGTGATTCCAGTTCCAGGGCCTCATGCACTTCCCCAAGTTGCTTCTGATTCTGCCTGAATCTGCCTTCCAGTTGCCTTTTTGAGGTTCATCAATAGTCAGCATAGCGGGACAAGGGAAGGGAGCAGGCTCTGAGCTAAGCAGGAGCAGCACCATGGCCTTGGAACAGCCTATACGGGAAGATGAGTGAGGCACCATCCGTACTCAGCATAGCGCCCAGCCCTCTCAAAGGAAGCCGCCTGGTCAGAAAGTTCCTACTCTTCTGGGAATCACCCCGCTACTATGGAGGCAGCTCTGTCCCTCTCCATTACAAACATCTTCCCAGGTCTCCTGGACCAGAAAGCCACAGGACGGTCACTCGGCTAGTAGGTATGAAAATGATATGCTTTGAGCTCACCATAATGCTTCATAAGAATAAGCTGTTAAATCTGTATTTTGCTCTCACAGAAATGCTCTTGTTTATTCCTCATAACAACCCATTGGAGTAAAATAGGACAAGTATTATTATTCTTTTTTTAATAGATGAAGAGACTAAGGCCAAGTGAGCTATGTGACTTGCTTAATATCAGGGCTGGTGCTCTATCCACTGCACTACCTAGTCACCTCTGCTTTTTTTTTTTTTTAAATCAAATTTCCTCAGGTAGGTTGCACAATGGTTAGAGCACTGGCCCTGGAGTCAGGGTGACCTGAATTCAAATTTGGACTCAGATACTTACTGTCACTCTGGGGTAGGTACTTAACCACTCTCTGCTTCAGTCTCCTCTACTGTAAAATGAGGATAATAACATCACCTTTCTTACAGGGTTGTTGGGAGCTTTAGGTACATAGTAAGCATCTAATAAATGCTTCCTCTCTTCCCCTGCGCCCTTCCCCTTCCTTTCAGTTTAATTACTAACTACTGTTAGTAGACTATTTCAGAGCCAGGGAGTCTTGAGTATCATATTAAGAAATGGAAACAGATCAAAACACAGAAATGCTGCTATTACACGTACATTTGATTTCTGTTACACGGTGAATGAAATTAGCTCAACCTATCTAGGCCAACAGCTAACATTTTTGTTAATCGTCCTAAAGCACCGCCATGATCATGTCACTCTTCTATACAAAAACCTTCTGTCATGTCCCCATTCCCTATAAAATGGCATTTAAATTCCTGATTTGGACATTGAAACCTCTCCCATGACATCACCAAGAAGGAATGTAGAGAGCAAACGGGGGGGGGGGAAACTGCGGTCTCTAGGCCACATGTGGCCCTCAAAGTCCTCAAGTGCAGCCTTTTACTGAATCCAAACTTCGCAGTAAAACTTGGATTCAGTCAAAAGGCTGCACTCAAGGACCCAGAAGGCCACATGCGGCAGGTTCCCCACCCCTGGAAGACAAAGCACTTGGCGACACCCATGCTGAGGAGTAAAAGCATCAGAATTGACCCACAAGGGCAGCAGTCATCATCCTGATGCTACCTATCCATGGCAGAGAAGACCTTCCTTTCTTTTATTTCATAAGGCGCCAAACATCTCTGGTCATTTTAAGGACACAATCTCTCTTCCCCTGAATCTACTAGCACAGCTTTTGGGATATATTTTCCCTCTAGCAAAACCAAAGAGACATGTACAAGTCTTACCTTGAAAGAAGCTTTTCACCCTGAGATAGCTGACGCTGAGACGTAAGACGGAAAGCTTGTCCAGTTTTGAAATGATGTCGGGTGGAAAAGGCAACAGACTGGCGAGGTGATCGAGCTCAGCATTCAACCGGTCTCGGTGCCTCTTGGAAGGATTGGACTTCTCATTCCCCACAGCCGGCCTTCTGTGGGAACACAGGCCAGGCAACAGCAGTTACCCTTTTCATCATGTGCATTCAGACATTAACTAGTCAAATGCAATGGGATAATCATTTAGAAAGTCTTTTTTTTTTCCCTAGAGGAAAAAGTATGTTTAATGTCTATCAATCCTATAGGGGGGAAAAAAACCTAGTCTTAGCGGTTCATCCTTCAAAGAAAGCTCCAGTTTTATAATAACGCAGGTACCAGCAGAAATGGGGAATGGTGATAACAAAAATCACACCCAACAGGAGTTAATTACTATGACCATGCCCCTTTGATCAAAAATGAAAAACACAGAACTACAATGATGATTTTTTTCCATCATGCCCCCAGGAACCTCACCATCCTTCCTGATCACTTCAGCCCTGGAGCTCACACCTCATAAGTACCCCTTGTCCCTGGGACCCTTTCCTCTGACAGGAAAGGATGGAGGCATAGAACTCCTCCCAAAAATTTCATTTAAGGAAGGTACCCTGATCAGTCACCTCTTAATTTCCCACCTGGCTACACTCCTCTAGACTTCACCATCCTCCTCCTCGCTCCACCCAAGCTAGATACCTTCCTTCCTTCTCTTTTTTCAGTTTCCTTTGGCTTGTTGTCTTCCTCCATTGGATTGTAAGCTCTCTGAGGACAGTGGCTTGTCTTCCTTTTTTCTGATTTTTTTTAAAATTCCCAACACTAAGCACAGTATTTTGCATGCAGTAGAAGCTTAATAAATGTTTCTTGCCTGACTGATTTAATGCTACACCCATGTCCTTGATGAAGGACTAATCTGAGAATTGTTTATTTGAACATTGTTTCTTGTGTTCTGTCAAATCACAGTTTGTGCTAATGTTTATTATGTTACTCAATGTCCCTTTCTAAAAGGATTCATGTGATACATTTCTTGAGTTTCTGGAAAAATTTCCTGCCTCAAAGTAATTTTATAAGACTTCTCTTTTCAGAAAATGAAAATTACATAATTTGATATATTTCCCCTTTTGCCAGAAAACTTAAATTCTAAGATCCCCTTAATAAAAGGATCTGTTCTGTAAAGTCAAAGGGCCTCACCTGAGGACCTAGAGGGCCACATGTGGCCTCGAGGCCATAGGTTCCCCACCCTGACTTAGAACTTGATTCCATATCCTAAAGCTTGAATGGACCTCAGAGACCACCTCATTCAAACCTTTAATTTTACTGGTAAGAAAACTGAGGCTCAGGGAAATTAAGTCACAGACGAGAGGGTTTCACCCAGGTCCTCTGACTTCTGAATGAGTAATATTTCCACTGTTCTATGCACTATTTGTTTGTTCTGCTTGACCCAGATGCAATAATTCCTAGTTAAGGCTCTACAGACCAGACTTGCATTCATTTATTAAATTGCTTGTTTCTTTGTTTGTGCATTTATTTATTCATTTTTTATAACCATCATCTTCCAAGAAGAGCTGAGGCAGCTTATAAGTTAAAATGCCATGCAAAATGAGACATTTAAGGATAAGACAGAATTGAGTCACTTAAGAGGAAAGAAATGCTCTAAGGCCTTCAAGACGAATCACTTAGTGCAAGTGGATACGGACATTCTCAGTTAAGGTAAGGGGTTGTGCTTAGAAGGGCTACCGTACAGAGAGGAAGGGAACAGGGAAGCTCACTTTATGCAGATATCTGGGAGCTACCTATTTTAGCTAATTATTCTCACCGACTATACACTAGGTTAGCTCTGTTGTTTCTACATTGCTGAAAAGCACTGAGAATAGTTACTGCTGCTAAAATTGGTACCCTGGAGCAAAGTCAGGACCCATCCTATCCTAATTACCATTCTCTTGTTCTGTCAGATTCCCAGTAGCTAATGACCAACTGTACTCTGTTGATACCCTGTTAGCTATCCTCACTAACCCAAGCACAGCAGCACTCAGCTTTCTGAATATCAGCCTTTCAGTCACCTCAAACATTGAGAACAGCCTCCAAACCAGAAATCTTGTAGAAAAATAAAATTTATTCATGAGAGTGGAGAAAATTTCTAAATTACAATGATAAAAACAGCTGTCAAATTATGCCAAACAGCTGACAGTTAACCTAGTGAATAATTTATACAACAACACTGCTTTGAAACCTAGAAGAACTCTGATCAACCACAATTCCAAAGGACTGAGTGAACTATGCTATCATCCTCCCAGCAGAGAGGGGATGGGCTCAAAGGGCAGAACAAGATACAATTTTTTGTACATGGCCCCTGTGGAAATTCATTTTAACTATTCATATTTATTAAAAGGGTTTTTTTTTCATTTGCAATGGTATTAGGTGGGAGAGAGAGGAGATAAATGCGTGTTGGTCGAAAAAGAAAAGCTGAAGATTATACTGCACATAATGTGATTAGTTGGTTCAATGGCTAGAGGGAAAGGAGCCCTCTCACTGCCCTGTAAAAGCCATTAAAAACCAAATCAAGGCCCTTGGCTGCATAGAAAAGAGACAAGAGAAAAGAAAGCAGAAAGAAGGAAGAATGTGACAAAGAGAAGAATTATTAAGATTAGAAATGGCAACAGCAGCAGATGTCAGAAGTAGTGAAAGGGCAGCAAGCCGACAGTACAGACCTGTGAGGATAAACTACAGGAATGAAAGAGAAGAACATTTTTAAAATTTTTTTAAATTAAAAAAAAGAAAGAGAAGAAAATTACAAGATCTCCGCAGTTTTGAGGAATGGAAGGAAATGGGGAGACTCCAATACTGGTACATCAACAGCAGGACAATCCTACAGTCTTTGATGGACAAAGAAAAGGAGTGGTACATTTAGGTAAAGTCCAAAAGGGTCCTTCGACAGCCTCACAGGACATCATTGTACTTATTTACAGTGTATGCAAAACACTATGGGTCACGATGAGGACCGCTAGGTGGCACCATAGTGCAGAGTGCCAGACCTGAAATCAGGAAGATACCTTCCTGAGTTCAAATCTGACTTTAGACACTTAACCAGCTGTGTGACCCTGGGCAAGTCACTTAACTCTGTCTGCCTCAGTTTCCTCATTTGGAAAATGAGTTGGAGAAGGAAATGGTAAACCACTGCAGTATCTTTGCCAAGAAAACCCCAAATAGGGTCACAAAAAGTTGGACACAACTGAAATGACTGAACAACAACACTGAAAGCATAATGATGAAAACTATTCTAAATCTGAAGTAATGTTGGCTGCAGCTGAGCTATGACTCAGCAAGGCGTCACAGCCTGTCCAATGAATCAATCAACACATCTCTACTGAGTACAACACACTGTATGAGGCTGCACTGTGATAATCATACCATGCATCTAGCACTTCACCTCCATTATTTAATTTGATCTCCACAGCAACCCTGTAATTTCACATATCAGGAAACTGAGTCTCCAAGAGGTTGTGACACAGCTAATAAACGTCAAAGCCAGGATTTGGTAGTTAGGTGGCACCATGCTGCACAGAGTACCAGGCCTGAAATGAGGAAGACTCATCTTCCTGAGTCACAATCTGGCCTCAGACACTTGCTAGCTGTGTGACCCTGAGCAAGTCACTTAACTCTGTTTACCTCAGTTTCCTCACCTGTAAAATGAGCTGGAGAAGGAAATGGTAAACTACTCCAGTATCTTTGCCAAGAAAACCCCAAAAGGGGTCACGAAGAGTCAGACATGACAGGAACAATAAAACCACCACAACAAAAGCCAGGATTTGAATTCAAATACCTCCTTGCTCTAAGAGGCCACATCTCCCTTTTAGTACACATTGGCATACTGCACTGGAAGTCTGAAAAACTTAAGTTTAAATGCTGCTTCTGATGCGTGGGTGATCCCATGCAAGTCATTCTCTCACTCTGTTTCTTCTTCTGTAAATGGGGGATTAAATGGGAGATTAATAATGGCACCTACCTCACAGAGTTGTACTTTTGAGAATCAAATGAGATAATGTATGTTGGGAGTTTTGCAAACCTTAAAGTACCACATAAATATGAGCTCATATTATTAGTAACAATAATAATGATAATAATGCCTACATAAGGGGCATCATGAAAATAATTGTA
Organism: Phascolarctos cinereus; assembly: GCF_003287225.1. Classification (NCBI taxonomy): domain Eukaryota; kingdom Metazoa; phylum Chordata; class Mammalia; order Diprotodontia; family Phascolarctidae; genus Phascolarctos; species Phascolarctos cinereus. Next base: position 393,407,381 of record NW_027555847.1, on the reverse strand, counting down.
TTTTAGAAGCCTTCTGACGGTATGGATCACAAACTTCATCTAATGAAAAGATCACAAAATGCCTTTAATCCTTGATCCGATGCTAAATGGAAAAAGCACAAGATCTGTAGACAGTAATACAATTAACTGAGCAGTCAGCATTTTCTGAGAGGAGTCTTGGCTGTTTCAAAGGTGTAGGGCTGGAGAAAGCCAATTACTAAATCAGGAAGCCACAGAACAATTTTGTGTCTATTTATGAACATAATCCATCCTCTACACAGTTGTTCAAGGCTCATGAAACTGATCTCTTCTGGTGAAGTTGGCCCAACTCCACTCTTGTAGGTGCTGTTGTAGCAAATAACCTAGGATTTGAGAGAATAGAGACAGGCTGGCTGTTTTCAGTTGTACTAACTGTTGTGGAACCTTTTCAAATAATATCAGCTCCTTAAAGGATAGGGATTGTTTCATTTTAAGCATTGTATCCCCACTGCCTAGCACAATCCCCAAAAACATAGCAGATGCTTAATAAATGCTTGGTGATTGACTGAACAACAAAAATACAGTCTCTGGTGAATGGAAAATGCCAGCGTCTGGGAACTTTCACATATTCATCTGTGGCTTACAGGCCACAACACAATGAATGCACAATTAGGGAACAGCTTGTTTTACGCTAGGTTGTATCTTCTCTTTATATGTTCAGGAACACATCATTTCAGAATTTGAAGATAGCAAAGTTCCCCTATAGCGGAACAGTTAACTGTAAAGTACACCCTAAGGAATCAAGGATTAATACCTTGTAATAAATATTTACCGTCTTTCCTAACTGGTAACTAATAAGATACCTCATTGATTCAATCTGTCAACAACCTCTGTGACCCTGGGCACATCACTTAGTCCTGTTATTCACAACAAGAAATGCTTTTACAGATGAGCTTTTGATTTATAATTTTTTAAAACAACGTTTCTTGAGCCTGAAATTCTGTTAAGTGAAATATTAAGGAGGGCTTGTAGAAAATTCTATCCTGGTGTTGGGCCCAAAGTATCACCTCTCAGTGGCCATGGGGAGCCTAACATAAAGAACACTGGCCTAAGAACTAGAAGCCTGGGATTCAAGTCCTTACTCGGACTTTTGAGGCAGGAGGTGGCACAGGGGACACAGGAGTGACAAAAACCTGAGTCCAATTCAGCCTACCTAGCTGCGTTACCTTGGGCAAGTCACTTCACCTCCATTTGCCTCAGTGTCCTCAACTGTAAAACAGGGATAATAATGGTACCTACCTCACAGGGTTGCCATTTGGGGCAGCGAGGTGGCACAGGGGATAGAGTATTAGGCTGGGAGTCAGGAAAACCTGAGTTCAATTCAGCTTCAGAAACTTCCTAGCCATGTTACTTAATCCCTATTTGCCTCAGTTTCCTCAACTGTAAAACAGGGATAATAACAGATCTACATCACAGGGTTGGTACAAAATAATTTTTGTAAAGCATTTAAGCATTGCTCCTGGAACATAGCAGTCACTGCATAAATGCTAGTTGTTGTTGTTACCAGAATAATTAAATAAAAATAACAATTTGTCAGTAATAATTTAGCAAGTCACTGAACCTCTCTGAGCCTCACTGTCCCTATCTATAAAAAAACAGGGATGTATTATTTCTTGTCCCAATGTTGTAGTGCCATGGTGGCTAAAGTGCTGCAACCTGGAATCAGGAGACAGCTTCAAATTCTGATTGAGACTTTTGCTAGCTATGGGATCATAAATGAGTCATTTAAACTCTTAAGAGTTCCAAATGTAAAATGAGGATCATATTTGTCCAACTCACCTGAAAGGGTGAGGAAAGTGAGCCTTAAAGCACTATGCAAACACAAGTTACTATCATCAACTGAAATATTTGTAAAAGTACTTTCTAAACTGTACAATTACACAAATATAATTATGATGATAATAAAGAATTGCAGTCTTTGAAACAAGTTCTTAATTTTCATCCTTAAATGCCATAAAGATGACTTTGCTTAGTGGGACAGTACACCCATCTTTCTTTAAACTGGCTTTACTCTCCACTGCTTCTCTGTTTTATGAGGCAATACTGCACATCATCTTCTTCATCTGCCTCTGCAAGATTTTACAAACATGTTCATGTTCTAAACTGGCACTGCCTTTGGCTGCCATTTTTCTCCACTTGGCAAATGAGTTGTGTATTTTTCAAACTATGGTGCTTTTTTAAAAAACATTTCTTTTATAGTTCTTTATAGCTTTTAATAGTTCTTTTTCTTTTTTAAAGTCATTTTTCCCTTTTTGGCAATCCTTTACATTGATAAAATTTCCACATGAAATTATAGTCAATTTTTGCCAAGTGTATGTGCCATTTTTTTATCTTCAATAACTTTTTTAATAGGTTCGGATTGAATTGTTTCTACTGCAAACCACATTATTTCTTCTAGCTTTTTACTCATTTTGATCACTATTTTAACAAATCAGTAGTTTGACTATAAGCAGCTGATTCAGGAATGACTCTTGCATCAGTAACAAGGTTTACACACACACACACACACACACACACACACACACACACACACGCACATACACATACCTCTTAAAATATAATTTTATTTTTTGTGATATTATTTGGTTCTCATCACATTTTTTGGTTCTCATCACTGATTATTTTCTCAAAGAAAGTATTCATCATATACCAAGGTGAGATTCCTGTGTCACTTATAAGTCTTTGGCCTCTGTCATTCCTGATTTCTGATCCATATTTTCCAGTACATTTCTCACCATCCTTACTATTCCCACCTTCGAACCGAAGTCACCTCATTTCAAAGTATATGTTAATCTAATGGGAGGGTCTAATCAAATTCTTCATAGAATTCTTCTGCTCCATCATTTGCAACAGATGTTGGTACAAAAGTTACAATTATTTTCATGGTGGTCTTTCTGCAAATACTTATTATGAGCACCACAATATTAGATGACCAAATTTTACCCGAAATGATGTTTCATTTTGTCTTTCAATGCATGATAAAACTAACTCCATCAACTCCTTTATTTGCCCCTCCAAAGAGACCTTGTGAACCATCCTTCCATTTAAAATGCAACTTTTTTCTTTATATATAAAAGAAGAATGTCAAGATTGAGATGACAGAAGTTCTCACCACTCACTGGTCTTTGGACAGGGATTTCATATTTAGAGTGGAAAGACTATGTTAAAGTTTCTAGAGTGTATAGAAAACGTGTGATTCTTAGCACCATGTGTCCCTTCTCTTCCACTCTGCTGCCATTACTGCAGAAGCAGATGGAGGTCAAGTAGAACTGAGGGTCACTTCGTATTTTTCTTAATATCATGGACTACCACGGCCAAAGAATCAAGCAGCCTCGGGGTGAGGAGTATCTCCACTGTGTAGGTAGGTTAATCCTCAGAAGGCAGACTCAGTCTATGACTGGGAATGTATCTGAAGCTTTTCTATCGTATTAGAACCTGTCTTCACTCTTTCCTAGCACTCCTATTTTACCGCCAGAGTCTTTAACAACTCAGGGTCACCTCCACATGATGGCAAGTCATTGGAGTAGGAGTTTATGAATGAAAATGGGCAGATGACAAAAAGAAGAAAAACAGAAAAGATCTGTAAAGTTTTCTCTAACAAACTATTTCATGTTCAAGAACAATACAGTCACTACCCTTGTTCAACATGTTAGTAACTGATACTCTTGAATTGTGGTGCTGGAAAAGACTCGAGAGTCCATCGGATAGAAAGGAGATCAAATCAGTCAATACTTGAAGAAACTGACTCAGTATATTGACAGGAAAGTCAAATACTGAAGCTGAAGTTTAAATACTCTGGTCCTAGAAAGAGAAGACTGTACACACTAGAACAGACCCTAATGTTGGGAAAGATTGAAGGTAACAGGAAAAGGGGGTTAGCAGAGGATGAGAGGGATAGATAGTGTCATGGAAGCAACATACATGAACTTGGACAGACTGTGGGAGATAACAGAGAAGAACCCTGCGTGCTATCTATGGTCCATGGGGTCACAAAGAGTCAGACATGACTGAATGACTGAACAAGCATTGGTAACACATAAATAACAAATACTTTTAAATGCTAGTACAAAGTCAAAAGGACACTAATACCACAAGTAAAGAAAAGGATTTTCTAAAGAATAGGGAAATCATTTGGTAAAGAGAAAATTATATGGCTTCCAAGTTAATTATTCTATACTACCCTGGAGGTTGTGAGTTTGAATAGCTGGCAGTCTACCTTTATGGGGGAAAAAAAAAGCAAATGACCAGGGAGGAAGCTGACACCAGGGACTTAAAATAGTTTTTCCCCAAAAGGAGTGAATGTCACACATTTATAAGTAAAAGAGAGTTTTAATGAGTTCTGTTTGAGAATGTCACAATAAAATTTGAGATCACTGGAGAAACCTTGGAATATCACCAACGAGCTGGAGGCAAATGATGCTCTGTACGGACATTTTACTAGTTACCACCATAGGCCTTACATAGAAGGTAAATTCTATGGAATATCTTGGTGTGAAAACCTATCTACCCAGTCCTGTACCTTACACTGTAGTTTCAGCATAGTACTAGAATAACTAATGCTCATAATGATGACTCCAAATTATCAAGAAAAGATTACATAATTTCAGTGTCTTCTACTTAGGCAGGGGCATATATAAGTAATGTAAAAAGGCCGAAAGACATGGCTGAAAGTGAACAAAGACCGAGGTCTTGCTTGTGACACATATTAGCTGTGAAACTCTAAGGAAGAGTCAGTGTTCTAGGCAACAGTCAAAACTACAAGCTACAGAAAAGGAGGTCCCAATCTGCATTGATAGAGGAAGTTTCCTAACCTAGGAGTTCTAATACCAATGAAGTCAAGTATCCAGTCCCCGTCCCGATGTTGAAACATCTTTCACAGAAAGATTTGCCTTAAAAGAGTTACTATTTTAAGGTTTCAACACTGCAAGTATCATATCAGCAACCCAGAATATTTACTGGATACAGAACACTAGAACTCCTGAACAATGCAAGATAAACAGGACGTAATGTAAAGGACCTCCATTAACCTAAATAGTCCAGAGTATGTTTTATCTGACTAAACTTAACACAGAACCGTAGGCCAAGAGCTGGGAGGAATCTGAGGTGTCATTAAAACATCATTTTATAGATGAGGCAACTGAGTCTGGAGAAGTTAAAAGACTTGCTCATGGTCATACATCACATCTGGATCCTTCACATCTGGAGAGTTCAACTTCAGGTCCCCCCCCCACCCCCCACTGAATTCTAACTTCAATTGCTCTGACAAAATGTTTTCAGAGAATCCATTATGTTTCACAAAATGGGGGTACCACCTTTTGTGGTTCTGGAAAAAGGCCACTTACGTATTTTCTTCTATTTTTCAGTGTATTAAATCTTAACACAAACACAAAACTTACCATATAAACTGAGCTGCTTATATAAACAAATTTGCTTTATTCCCAAATTGAGTTTTTCCACATGAACCAAACAACACTCTCCGAGTTGGAAACATTTGCTTTGCACTCACTAGATTTTAAAAATGTACCACAATTCAGAGAAGTAACGAGCTAAGTAGATGTAGGGAGGTGAAACAAATTCACTGGCTGCCCAGAGTAAGGGAAAAAGGAAGAGGAAAACAAAATCTCAGGGCTTCCTAGTTCCATATTTGCAAACCCTTTCATGTGCAAATAAAATCCCTATCTTTTTTGTCAGTGTTCCAGGGATGAATGATTTCTATTTTCTCCACTACTTATTAATACTGAACCTTTCTCCTCTTTTTAAATTTTAATTGTCTCCTACGGGAGACTGAGTTGTTCAGTTCATACTTTGTCTAAGGAAGTGAGAATCATAGAGTTGGAAAGGACCTTTAGCAATCACGTCACCCAATGCTCTAATCTGACAGAAGGAGCTTCAGTGCATACTGTTCAGAAATTAAGGATGGTTTTAAATAAAGTAGTAAAAAAAAAAAACACCTTCACCAAAAACACAAAGTTTTAGTTAGATCCAGGAATGATACCTGAATGGAGCAGGGAATACTATAACAAGGAATGAGATGCTCTCTGCATAACAGAAGCCAAAAGCAATGGTGGGAAAGTAGTTGTACCTTCATTTAGACAGTTTCTCCTCATTTGGAATGTACATCCCATCTGCCTTACTGAGGCTACTTAAAGGTCCAGCCCAAGTTTCGCTTCCATGAGACCTTTCCCCTTTCTCATTCCTTTCTTCCCTAGGTTCTTAATACACTTACAATCTATACTACAGAGACAAAATTCTCTGGTCTTTGCCATCATGATTCCACTCCCTTCCCCCTCTGCTCCCACAGTACCCTTCTCTCATTAATGAGCCTCCATTTTGAGGCAGGGCCCAGACCAGGTACTTCTCATTCTTCTCCCCCCATTTCCAGCTTCCTTTTATGTGCTGTCTTTCCCCAGTAGAATGTAAGTTCCTTGAGGGATGGGATCTTTCTAATTGCTTATATTTGTTTACTCCAGTGCTTAACAGTGCTTGGCACATAGTAAGCAATTAATAAATGTGTTGTTCACTTGCTGTGGGACGCTAGGCAAGTCACTTAACCCTGTTTGTCTCAGTTTCCTCATCTGTAAAATGAGAAGGAAATGACAAACCACTCCAGTATCTCTGCCAAGAAAACTCCAAATAGGGTCACAAAGAGTTGGATACAACAGAAATGACTATATAGTCAGAACTCATGCAATATTAAACTAACATATCACCCAATCTAAGTTTCAAGTATAGCAAATAATATTTAAATACAAGGGTCACATGCAATACTAATTCATTACTCATTTAAATATTGTTATTTTCATCTAACACCCGTGGAATCAATATTCAACTCAAGCAAAGACAAAGACTCTATCCCAAAAAGGTTACAAATTCATTCACAGAGACGATGTAATTCAATCTTAAATGAAAGCATAAGATTTCAGAGATGTGTAGTTAGGTCCTACTTTCTACTTCATTTCTCTCTTCACTGCCATCAAAACTCTCTCAAACACTTTCTCCAAACCCACTAGTAGTTTCACCTTCAAAAAACAAATCCCTACTCACTTAGTTTCTTGTCTCTCTGGTATTTCACTCTGAATTTTATTTCATGAGACATCCCCACCCCGCCCCCATGTCTGCTTTCTTTCGAGTCAACCATTTCTTATCCTCTCTTTACTTTACTTCTCTGACTTCTTGGGCAGGAAGGATACACAACTACCTAAGAAAATAAAATGTAAGTTCCCTGAGGCAGAAATTATTTCATTTTTGTCTTTGTATCCCTATTGCCTGGCACATAGTAGACAATTTATAAATATGTGTGGAATTGAAAGTTTGCATTTAGGATTATTTTGCAAACATTTCTTTTTTCCCCACATTTTCTTTGAGCACCTTCCTTGTTCACCCCAACTTCACACCAAAGTGGGAGCCAAGATCAGTGTGACCCTTTCAATTATTCTCCCATTGATAGCCTTCACCTCCAGACCTCACATTCCTCTACGTAAGATAAGTGATGGAGTTCACAACTTCATAGGCCAATAGCTGTGGGAGAGTGATTCTCTATTGGAGTCGATCATAAACTTCAGAAGAGAAGGTAGGAGAAAAATCAATAAAGGATCTTCCCTGTTCTCAGGGAAGACGCAAACCAAAAGAAAATTCAAACTGAACTTAACAGCATAAGGAAAGGCAAACCCTACAAAAAGAAGAGGAAAGCAATCCAGTACCCATGGTGATTGTCCTTTACTCTTCCCCCTTGCTATGGGGAGGTCTTCAAGAATAGACCAACAGTCTTCTAGCATGGAGCACACTGACTCCAGAAGCCAACACCAAGAAAAGTGACCTCTTAGATATCCCAGTCTTGGGCAGAACTCAGTGCATGAATGCAAACCACACATTGAAGTCAATCAAAACTGAGGAAGCAGAGCTCAGAAGAGGGAATGATTTTGAAGAAACGGCCCAAAATATGGCAACATGCAAAGTGGCCAACTTTTCCCACTAAAAATATCAAAGTGATGCGTAGTCCAATTAAAGAGAATTGCCAGGGTCCCCACTACTGCCTGACTCTGAGGGGTAGAGGGCTTCACCAACCAAGTTCTTTCCAAAAAAAAAAACTGTCTGGTTCTTGGAATAAAGGCTGTCCAACCAAAGAAGAGTTGTTAAGGGTACTAAGTTTCCATAGTGACATGTTCCCCAATCCACTTGTCCTCTGTTCACACTAAATCACATCCTCCTATGTGTGCATGAATATATACTTGCATTTATTTGTGTGTGTGCACATGTGTGCGTACACACGTGTGAGTACGGGAAATAGTTCTTCCTGTTTACAATGGCCCATTTACCACTTTAAAAGGGAAGCTGATGTGGTGAGTCCAAACATTAACCATCCTGTTGTCACAGGTGAGACCACAAGTCACAATAAACAGTCACCAAGTGAGATAGCCCTGGCCCCGGCATGCCAGGGTCACAGAGGAAATTGGTTCTGAAGTTCAAGTGCTACCTTCTACATGAGACTTTTCCTGGTACCTTCAGTTACTAGTATTTTCCCCATCTCCCTCCCCAAAACAATGAGTTTATATTTACTTTCATTCATAAATCTAGAAAGAACCTCAAAGGCTATCTATCTAGTTCAATCCCTACACCTTAAAGACGAGGAGACTTAGGAGAATTAAGGATTTGCCCAAGGTCACAAGGGTAGTGGACGTCAGAGGGGGAATGTGAAACCAAGTCTTCAGAGTCTTTCCACTGTAGCACGTTGTAGCAAGGCACTCCATAAATTCTTAATAAATGGAATTGGATTATCTTATCTTCATTTATCCCTCCTACTACAGTAGGAAGGGACAATTACTATTATCATCAACACTTTACCCACAGAGCAATGGCACTGCCTTTTCTCAGGGTCACATCACTATTTGTCAGTGGTAGGGGATGAGTACTAGAACACATCACTGAATCACAGAAACTTAGAGTCTGAAGGAGCCCCCAAAATCACCTGGCCCCCCGCATCTACCTGAAGTAGGTATCCCCTCTAAAGCATCCCAAGCAAGTGATGGGGGGAAAGAGAGTGGAGAAAGGAACAGGCATTTATCAAATACCTACTATATTCCAGGAAATGTATTTAGTACTTTATAAATATTATCTCATTTGATTTTCACAGTGACCCAAAGAGATAGGTGCTCTTATTATCCCCATATTACAGTTGAGGAAACTGAAGCAGATTGCCCTTAAGTGACTTGCCCAGGTCACACAGTCAGTCTCTAAGGCCAGATTTCAACTCAGATCTTCCTGATTCCATCCACTGCACTACCAAGCTGCCTCCTAGGAGACCCTTAATTGGGGTCAGCTGTCTTCTGCCTAACAGGCCAGTGCTCCATCCACAAGGACACTAACCTTGGGGAAGTTAAATGTCCAGACTGGGGAAGGCCGAGAAGAAACCCTTGAGAATCCAGAGCAAAGGTACTCCCCTCTCTGACCTCCATCCCACTCGAAGCCACAAGTCCTTAGGACCTTATAAATCAAAGCCATATGCGCCACACAGCCAATGCTCTACCATTACCCCAGCCCCCAGCCCCCACCTCCTACCCTGTAGACAGAAGGGGCTACTGCCTGGACCAACCCATGTCTACACAAGAATGAGGCTCAAAAGCAAGTTATTTTAACTTCCAAATTTCCCTTGAGCTTAATACTAAAGGAGTTCCTACAGAAATCATATACACATACCTGCAGCTCTCCCCACAGAAATAAACACAGCTGCATTTACTAAATGGCAGTAACTAGGTTTTGAATAAGCAAAGTAGTGTTTATTTCACCGTACGATGCTGCATACACACAAAAGAACAAAAATAAATCTAGGATCAATGAACTGTTAAGTTGATTTATTTGAATATGCAGTTATTGAATGAAGGCACTCCATACGTTTGTTTAAATCTGTGAACATTTAGTGAACATCCAGTTTCTTTACATTGTTTTTACAGGTCCCTCTCCTCTCCCTCAAACACAAAATCTTTAAAACATTCACTGCAGCCAAAATTACTACCAGGAAATTTAAAATTAAAGCACCTACCAAAAGCATTCCTTTTGTTGCACATCAACCCAGATCCAAGGTCAAGGAAAGCATAACGTTGTCTATGTGCCATGGTGCTATTTTGATTTATTATTTGATTGATAAAAAATGTTTTTGATGCATAGATTTCTGAAAAATGATCTTACAAAAATAAATCTTTACTTGTCAAAACATATGCCCTCCCAGAATACATAGTTTCCATCTCTAAGGCAGCACTATAGGGAGACATCAAGGTTTTCTTCTGGCCACCTTACACCCATTCTCAATCCATGGATGGAATAAAGGAAAATTACTGGCTCCTTCCAATAGTTAGCTAACCCTTAAAATCTCCCATCCAGCCTGTCTCTGTCCTAGGATTGCGAAGATATACATCACACCTTGAGAAAGTTGCAAAGGTATAGTAGACCCTTATGTCAGAAAATTCATTCATCTATTCAACATTTATTATATGCCAGCTGTGCGCAAAGCACTGGCCTCAACCTTGGAAATAAAAAGACAAAGCTCCTGCCCTCCAAGAGCTTACATCCCCTGTCAGGCATTTCAGCCCTCATACCTTCTTTTTAACTCTAAGGCATTCAACCCCAGACAGAACATGGCCTTCTTCTCTTGGAGTACCACTTTGTGGACTCTATAGTACAGAGAAAAGAGTCCTGGTTTGGAGAATCAGAGGACTGAGCTTCAAATCTGCCTCTGATGCTTACTGCCTCTGCACTGGACCTGGAGTCAGGAAGACCTGAGTTCAAAATGTGCCTCAGATACTCACTAGTTGTGCAACTCCAGGAAAAGTCACTTAGCCTCTCTTCCTCAGCTTCCTGAGTGGGGAAATCAGTAAAGTGGGGATGATAATAATTCCATCTGTTTTATGTTGTGTTTTCTTTTGCAATATGGCTAAAATGAATATATGTTTTGCATGACTTCACATGTATAACTGATATCCAACTGCTTTGCCTTCTCAAGGAGGGACAGGAGGGAGGTATGAAGAGAACCTGGAACTCCACATTTTCAAAAATTATTTTTTAAAAAAATTTACTTGTAATTGGGATATATTTAATGAAATAAATAAAAATAATTTTATTAAAAGTGTCATTTTTTAAAAATACCACTTGGGCAGCTAGGTGGCGCAGTGGATAGAGCACCAGCCCTGAAGTCAGGAGGACCTGAGTTCAAATTCAGCCTCAGACCAAACACTTGATACTTACTAGCTGTGTGACCCTGGGCAAGTCACTTAACCCCAAATGCCTTGGGGGAAAAAAAAACCCACCCCTCACTCTATTTCCCTGAGAGTTGCACCCAAGGCAATATCCCACTCTGCCTACCCACCCTGCCTACTCTACCACGATTCTAGTTGTAAGCACACCCAAGACATCTTTTCTGCAATAGTCCCTTGAAACTTCTTGTATCATTTCTCTCCTTGTCTCTGGGAAATATTTAGATGCCAAAGAATTAGCTATCTTCCAGAACCAAACCAAAAATTTTAAGTTCAGAAAAGAAAATGAGATAAGGCTAAAAGAACGTTCTTTTCCACCTCTTGCTTCCACACCTTTGCAAAGGCTGGCTGCCCCCGTGCTGAGCATGTCACCTTCCCCTACTTCGGCGGCTCCCTACTGCCTCCAGGATCAAATAGAGAATAGCATTCAAAGCCCTTCATAACCTAGCCTCCTCCTACCTATCCAACCTTCTTACACTTTACTTCCCACCCAGTCCTCTCATCCAATGACATTGACCTCCTGCCTGTTACCCTGCAGCATCTTCTCTGGCTGTCCCCCATACTTGAAATGCCCTCCTCCTTCAACTCGGCCTTCTGACTTCCCTGGCTCTCTGTAAGTCATATCTAAACCTGCCATTTTTGAGAATCCTTTCCTAATTCCTCTTAACTCTAGGGTGTTCCTTCTATTAATTATTTTCTGTTTATCCTTTATATAGCTTGCATCTAAATATGTGTTTGCTTGTTGTCTCCCCCATTAGACTGCCCTTGAGGGCAAGGACTCTTTTTTGCCTCTTTGTATCTCCAGCGCTTAGACCAGTCAGTGCCTGGCATATAGTCGGAGCTTAATAAATGCTTACTGACTGAATAATTGACTGCTTTCTCTCCTCACCTCCTTCTTATAAAATCCTCAGAGATTTTAGGGCCCTGCATGATCCCCACCAGTTGTTAGCGTTCTCCTCCCACCCCTAAACTATTTTATATTTACATGTACTCTCCCCGACCCCCTAAAATGTAAGCTCCTTGAGGGCAGGGGTGGAAGAGACTTGAAAGCTTATCTAATCCAATACCCCACACTTTACAGATAAAAAACGAAGACCCAGAAAGGTTATGGGATTTGCCCATGGTCACATGGACAGTAAATGGCAGATCCACAATCGCAACCCGGATCCTCTGATGCCAAAAATCCAGTACTGCTTGTTGTCTTTTTCTCTCAAGCACCCTGCACATTGCCTTGCACACAGCAGGCAGTCAGTAAATGCTTGTTAAATTGAAATGAACTGAACTTTCCCTCAGGAAATATGCATCTCCCAACAACATACCGAGGGAGTGAAAAGGCCCTACGACTTTCTGCTGCTATGACCTTTATCCCCTCCCCCCACCAAGCTCTTGAGCCTTCATGCCTGTGCCAGACTTTCCTCTGTGAGCTCTTCTGGGAGTATTCTCTCCGTCTGGCACATGGACACTCTAGCTCTAACTGACCAGCAACACAAAGCCAATTCAGGCCATCCCAACGCAGTCTCAAAATTCTGGCCCCCAGGGCCACACCTACCCTTAACACAAAGGAAACTAAAAACATTTTTTTTTATCCTTGCCATTGTTTAGGGGGTATACAGAACATCAGACTTTCTGCCACAAAATTCTTCACTCCAACAGAAGAGGAAAGTACACTTTAAATATACACACAGAGGCATATACAACCTGGTTAATGGTAGATGTTACCATGGGAATGGTGTCTGGCAACATGTAATCTCTGCCAGGTGCAAGATGCTGAGATTAAATTCTGGAGACATAAAGATATTCTCGTCTTGCATCACCAGAACCTCTACAACGTATAGACTTTTAAAGCCTGGCTGGGTCAAGCGCCTACTATGCGTCAGGCAACATCTCATAACTAACACTGCTCTCTTTCACACCAGCAGAGCTCACCAGGGTCCTGCTTGATGACCCACTTCTGATGATCCCAAAGGCTGGCCCTGAGGAGAACCAGATGCGTATTCAGAATATGTAAAAGCTGAAGTCCAGACAGGAAGAAATGCAGAGAATAACACGCTAGCACTGGAGCTTACAGCTGACCAACAGAAAGAGATGTTCAAGAAGTCCGCAGTGGGAAGCATGAGACCCACCAATTCATCTTGTGTGAATGTATGTGTGTATATGTATGTATGTATGTACATACACACACATATATGTATATACATTTTTAATTTTATTTATTTATTTATTTTGGGCAATTGGGGTTAAGTGACATGCCCAGGGCAACACTTATGTGAAGTGTTTGGTCTGAGGCCGGATTTGAACTTGGGCCCTCCTGACTTCAGGGCCAGTGCTCTATCCACTGTGCCACCTAGCTGCCCCTCACCTTGTACGTTCTTGTACATCAAATACTCATCTGATAATAGAGAGCAGGGAATAGAGCAGCAATAAAAGTACCACCAGAAGTAATGAACAAGGCAGGGTAGCAACTGCAGTGTCCTCTAATGATGTCCTGCCTCTCTCCTCCACTTTCCCTGGAAGCTGTGAAAGACATGTAGGTAAATCAAAAGGAAGGGGCAGCTTGGTGGTGCAGTGAATAGTGCTCTGGCCTTAGAGTCAGGAGGACCTGAGTTCAAATCCAGTCTCAGACACTTAACACTTAGTAGTTGTGTGACCCTGAGAAAGTCACTTAACCCCAAATGCCTCACCAAAAAACAAAACAAACAAACAAAAAAACCAAATAAATCAAAAGGAGGCAGCTAGAGGCTGGATGCAGAGTCAAGAAAACCCAAGTTCAAATCCAGTCTCAGATCTTTACTAGCTATGTGACCCTGGTCAAGTCTTTTACCTTTATCTTTTACCTTAGTCTTTTACCTCAGTTTCCTCATCTACAAAATGAGAATAATAATTGCACCTGCCTCCCAAGGGTGCTGTGGGGATCAAATGGGATAATGTTTGTAAAGCATTATGCAAACCTTAAAGCACTTTTATAAATGCTATCATTATTATGAAGAAGAAGCGGAAATTATAGTACAGTAGAAAAATCAGAGGTCGGTGATGAAATATCCTTTGGAAAGTAGGTTTCTAGCCTAAATGTTCTGGCTACCCATCTCCCACCTCTGTGCCTTTGCAAAGGCTGCCCTCCACACCTCGAAGGCCCTCCCTTCCTCACTGCCCTCTCTCAGAATCCTTAGTTTCCTTCAAAGATCAGCTCAAGAGTCACCTTCTCTAGGAGGTCTCTCCTGACCCCTCCAGATGCCAGTCCCCCTCCCCTGAAAATTACCTTATGTTTATTTTGTACTTACTCATACACGTGTACAGGCTGTCTCTTCCATCAAAATATAAGCTTGTTGATGGAAGGAACCTTTTCTTTTTCTGACTTTGTTATCTCAATCACTGAGTGCAGTACTTGGCATATAGCAAACCCAGACTTAGTAGAAGCTTGCTAACTGACTGATTCTATAGTCTTTGCCCTTCCCACCAGTCAGGAAACTCAGATCAGAGGGAGGCTTTTGAAAGGAAGACAAACTAAAACACCAGTTTGTTCATTTAAAACACTTTCTTGAAAAAGAAGAAATTATGAGGTTTCACGATTACTTGGTACAACAGAAGTGATACAGGAGATCATTAGGAGAAAGCCCATCTCCTTCAGCTGGCTTGGCCAGGGCATCTGGAAATCATTTCTCATCTGAGGGATAATGGTCTTTCTTGACTAATGCTTCTTTCCCATAGGACTTGTATGATTTTATCAGGAATGGGGTTCCTTTACTTAAAGTAAAAAATACAAGCATCCCAAACACGAAATGAGGTTCAATCTGTGACATTAACTAACATAACTTAGAAGCTAACTGGACAATTATCCAGAAATGCAAGCAAACTGGTTGTAATTCAGTTTTATCTAACCTCATCACTTTCTTGCCAATCATCAAAAAACAGAAAATATGATACTTTACTGTTTCTGAATAGGTTTTCTTCTTTTCCTCCCAGCATACATACACTCTCCCGGTGGAATCATTGTTTTTGTCCCTGGAACAGAAAAGCACAAATGAGCCAGTCTCTTTAAGAAACATCAACAATTTCACCAACCAACCAAAAGCAAGAAAATCATGGCAATTCGGCACCTGATTTGCCAGAAAGAACTCTGGCTCTGGTGTTAGAGGACCTGGGTTCAAACGCTGCCCCTTAGTACTGACTCCCTGTGTGACCTTGGGGAAGTCACAACCTCCTCATCTGAAAAGTCCGGAGGGTTGGAGCAGATGATCTCTGAGGTCCCTTAAAACACTAGATCTCTGATCCTACCCTTAACCATCAAGGCCCCTGTGTCATTTCTTCCTACAAATCTTGAAATAAAAGTCTCCAGCTTTTTTTTTTAGAGACTAGCCTTCCCACTCTTCACAACCTTGCCCTTCTTCCCTCCATCTCAAGATGTTGTGAATAAGGCTCTTTGCAAGTCATGATGTGATACGTAAGTGTGTTGTTGTTGTTATGATTATTATTATTATTATTATTCTTTTCTCATCTCCTCCCCCACCCTTGCTGGTCAGTTGGAAAGCCTTCTCAGCCTTGCTAAGACGATCTCTGAGGTTTCTAAGAATGACATCTATCTCTGTGAGTTCACCTACACCTGCATTTAACTCCTTAAGGAAATGTTCCAGGAAAAGTCAGCTGAGACACTCAGGCGACCACTTGCTTTTTGTCTGGGACAATACAATATTAATAAAGACACGTTGCCATTTTTACATCTCTATAGTTACACCATTCCTATCACAATGGACACAACCACAGCATTTCCTTTGAATAAGTGGACTTCAGTGTTCCCACACGAATTGCAAAACCTTCATTTTAAAAGGTTTCCCTATGTTGGGCTTCCTCTCTCTCACACCTTGATAAGCTTTCAAAGTGAAACACTTGGATCACGTTCTGAAGTGACTGGTTCTGAAGTTTTTCTGAAGCAGATGAACATTTTAAACATAAAATCAATATATAAGCTTTACACACAAATACACAAACACACACACAAATACACATATACATGAATACACAAACATATACATGAATACACAAACACAAATACACACACAAAAATACACTCACACAAGTATACAAACACATACCACCACCACCTCGACAGCTTTATAAGCAAGATAAATACTGTCAATGCCTTGCACTAGAGTTTATCCTAAGTAAGAAGAAAGTATTCAAGAGTCCTGAGTTAAGGGTTGCATGTCACGTCTCAAGGCTGTGGTCTCTGTGGCTTCTCAGGAGGATGCCAGTCACCTTCCTCTCCTTTACAACTTTTCAATCTTATGATTTGTGTTTGCGAAGACTGGGGGACTATGAACCTTTTCTGATCAAAACCTAGCAATTTATCTTTGGGATCAAGCTCGATTTTATCCAACTATGGTGGAGGTGGGGGAGGGTGAAGGAAGCTCGAGATGGAGCTATCTCTGTGCCAAAAATGTCAGCATGTTTCAAATCAGTCATTATGCCAGTGGACAAACTATAACAATGAGGATATTTATTCTGAATTTTTTAACTTGATGTCATGGAGGGGCACAAAATTTTTGTACCCATTTGGAAAAGTATGCAAGCATCATGAAGAGAACATGAATTTATACATCTAGAAGTATCATCTACCAGCCTAACACCAGTCCTCATAAAAATAAGTCACAAAACTTTAGAGCTCTCAGAGTCCTTAGAAAGCATCTAGTATTTTCCAAACTAATAGGGTCACACAAAAAAACTAGAGGTTTAAAACATATGGATGGATCCCCAAAATCCTGGTCTGGCAGTATGACATACCCTTAGATTTTTTTTCAGGGAGTGGCCCAGGCAAGATCTCATCCACACAGGTAATTAATTCCCTGTGTGGAAATTCCCTTCCCCTGATGCAGCTGCAATACATGTGTAACCTAGAGTCTTGGAGCACTACCTGGGGCACTGAGACATTAATCAACGTGCCCTTGGTTACATAAGCAGAATGTATCAGACATTGGACTTTGGCCCAGTTCTTTCTGATTCCAAAGCCAGACTTTAATCCACTCTTCCAAGGTGTCTCACCTTCAAAATAAATGAAGTGATATTTGCAGGCAAAATAGAAACAAAAAATTAATGCTTATTTTCACACCCAAATATTATCACATATTCTACATTTAAATGAAGTATTTCTGGTCCACACACACATTCATATTTAATGTTTTGAAGGAGAAAACTAACCATGAAAATTTTCTCAAGGAACTCTAATTCACATTGGATAGAATAATGCACTTCCACAGAATGTAGCGTGGAGAACACTGATCTTGTCCCACACCCTCATTTTAAAGATAGGAAACAGAGTTACAATAGGCAAATAATTTGCCGGGCAGCCACATAACTAATTAATGGCAGAGCTGAGACTACAAAGTCTCTCCTGGGCTGGTGGTCTTTTCTTCCCAGCATCATTCCTTAAATACTTCTCCAAAAGAAAGTTTGATTTCAGTTAGCAGCCCAAATTCAGAATGAGAAAGGAGGAGGGCAGCTAGGTGTCACGGTGGATAAAGCACCAGCCCTGGAGTCAAGAGGACCCTAGTTCAAAATCCAGTGTCAGACACTTGACACTTACTAGCTATGTGACCCTGGGCAAGTCATTTAACCCTGAATGCCTCCAAACAAAAAAACTCAAAAAAACAAACAAAATAATTAGAAGGGATGTTAGAGGTCATATAGCCCAAAGCTTTTACTTTATGAATAAAGAAACTGAGGACCAGAGAAGTTAAGTAATTTATCCAAGCTCACACAAGTAAACCGCTGATCCAGAATTCAAACCCAGTGCTGTAAAGTCCAAATACATCACTATTTCAACTGCAGCACATTGTTTATTTTTTTAAAATACTCTTTGGATTGAATATATGCCTGTACAACTTTTCAGTCATGTCCCAAAGGGATGAAATTGAGCAAAATTTTTCAGTAACAATGAAGGCACGAATTTCTCTTCCATCCTGGATAACTTGCTCCTACACCATTTAACTATTTTCAACTCTGCTTCCACCACTACCTAAAACATATACATCATCTTGATAGTGATGGAAGGCTTCATGGATGTCCTAATGGCAAACGGTGAAGAAATGCCCAGAACAGCGTGGAGGATCGTCCCCATATATTGGGCTGACACTTGAAATAAGCTCAGGAGCAAAAATCTTTGAACCTTAACTGCAAGTCAAAATAACAAGCATTTACCAAGTGCAAATGACATGGCAGCCTCTACCATTACAATGAAAGGCAAAACCAATCCCTGCCCTCAAGAAGTTCACAATCTAACGGGGGACACAACATGCAAACAACTACGTACAAGTTGTATAAATGATAAACTGCAGGGCTCTTCATTTAAACAGATAGCAGACAGAACTCTAGACCACCCCTACTTTTGCCATCCATGGAAAAGTTACCCATCATGTCAACTGAGTAGTAGAGCAACTTCCAGTCAACTTCACAAGATTAACATCAAAAGAACAGTGAATCTCTATTAAGCAGATCTAAAAGAGACAATTAAATCTAGTACTTCTTTGAAAGTCTGTGTGCAATACCAAATTAATGGAGAATAAAATTTGTATACTTGGAAAGTTTTCACTGGGTTTGCATCAATTAAAAAAATCATCTAGCCAGCTTCAGGTGTGATTCTCAGCTGTTTTGAGTCTGGTGACAATGAGCCCAGTTGCACAGAACCTAGTGAGCAGAGGCTGACAGTACTTCAAAGCGACACCTGCACCGAAACTAACCTCTTCTCCTCCCCGTGTCCCAGAATGAAACTGCACAGCCTGAGAGATATGTAAATAGCACAGTCCCACTCCATGATGTTCTGCCTGGCCCAGGAGTTCCCAACATTCTTTTGTGTCAAGGACCCCCCCTTAGCAGTCTGATGAAGCCTATGGATCCCTTCTCAGAAGGGTGTTTTCAGCATAAAATGAATGACACAGGGATTGCAAAGGAAACCAATTCTACTAAAATATAGTTACCAAAATATTTGAGGGAAAAAAAAGTACACAGGCTCCAGGTTAAAAACTCCAGCTCTAAGATTCTACGTTACAGAGCAAAGGCCAGGTGCTAAGCCTACACTGGTGAAATCCCAGCTCTGGCCAAAGATAAAAACAAAACCTAACCTGCTTGGCTTTCCAGGACTTCCATCTCCCTCCCCTCTGTCCAAGGCTGGCTGAAAGAAGGCCTCCTCCACCCAGCGAATAAACCTTCAGAGGCATTCCTCTCTGTTGGCCTGAACCCTCTCTCCCAATCACAGACTTTGTATGCAACTGGGCTTATCACCAGACTCAAAACAGCTGAGAATATCATAACTGAAGTCGGGAGATGGATTTTTTTTTAATTGATGCAAACCCAGTAAAAGCTTTTCAAGTACACAAGTTTTATTCTCCATCAATCGGGTATTGCAGGCAAACTTTAAAAGAAATACTAAATTTAATCGTCCCTTTTAAATTCCTGTGTGCTTGTAACTCATCCACCTTCATACAAAAGGAAAGTGTGTGTATATGCATACACATATACACATAAATGTATAATATATGTATTCCATATATGCATGTTTATGTATGTATGCATATACATGTATGTATGGGCAGCTAGGTTGCACAGTGGATATAGTGTTGGGCCTGGAGACAGGACGACTCCTCTTCCTAAGTTCAAATTTGACACTAGCTGTATGACCCTGGGTAAATGACTTAACCTTGTTTGTCTCAATTTCATCATCTATAAAATGTGCTAGAGAAGAAAACAGCAAATCACTCCAGCATCTTTGCCAAGAAAACCCCAAAAGGGTCACAAAGAATTGGACATGACTGAAAAATGACTAAACAACAACAAATATATGTATGCGCTTTTTATACATATATACATACACATATAAATACACACATATAGTATGTGTATATGTATACACACACATATACATCTATAATAGCTTAAAACTATACTAAGACTTTAGAGACACCCTCTCTACATACTACGCCTTTCAATTCATGGTGGAAACTGATACCAACGATAATATTCCTAATTTTATTTTTCAGGTGCCATTAGCAAATCAGGTCCGAAGGAACTGTCTTAAATATGGAGAATAGTACAAGTAAGAGAAAATGTCCTTTGAGTATTTTTTTTCTAAAAAGATAAAAATAAACCCATGGATTCTTGTTGTTACCATTTTTCTTTGACCAGAGGAAACAGTGTCTCTGACTCCTAAAAGAAGGCATCAGACAATGAATATGTTAATGAGGGCCTGGCGGAAATAGAACCCAGAAGACCCCACTTTAATTGGCTGTATGGCAGAGAGCAACCCAGGACAATGAAGTTGGGAGTAATTCATACAACCAGAGTGGCATAGGGCTTATACCTCCTCTATTTCCTCAATTTCCCATGCTCCCTACATGCACCGTAAAAGAAACAAAGTGCTTGATCTCTTCTAAACCAAGAAACAATATTTTTGTTCCTAAATCTGCAATGTGTTTCCTAATTATCAGATTTGAATATAATTGCTGTATAGTTCTTTTCCTACAGTATTTGGACTAACAGCCCATTAAAACCAATAGGAAATTATATGCGTCCCCCCCAAAAAAGTTTTAACACTAAGCCACCTAAGAAGCCCAAGACCCCATCAGATTGTGGAATAGAAGATGTTGAGGGTATCCTCTTTGGATTTATCTGACCCTAGAATGTTTTAAGCTAAATCTCTAAAACATCAAGTCCCATTATCTAAGACCAGACACTGTTTTCTGACACACTTGCTTTCACAGCAAGTGCACCTTATTCTTATGCAGAAGGAAGAATAATATCTTTCTCTACACAGCAATTGTCTTCAGAGCAACTCTTAACGATCACACATTCATGGGGTTGTTTTGACTACAAAATGGTTTAATGTATGTAAGGCACTTTGGAAATCTTAGCTATTAAAATGTTTGCTATTGTGTTGAATCATTTTCAGTCATGTCGACTTTTTGTGACCCCATTTGGGGTTTTCTTGGCAAAGATACTTGGAGTAGTTTGTCATTTCCTTCTCCAGCTCGTTTTACAGATGAGGAGCCTGAGACAACCAGGGTTAAGTGATCGGCCCAGGGTCACACAGCTAGCAAGTATCTGAGGCCAGATTTAAACTCAGGTTCTCCGGCTCTTGTTTGCTATTATTATTATCATAATCAGAAAGCTGTCTAGGAAGCCAAATCCAGTAACTCGTCAGAAAAATGGGAAAGCATGAAGCTCAGGCCATGTGTGGGCAGTGAAAGTCTCTCTCAGTTACTTGGGAAGGCTGGGTGCCTGAGGAGAATGGGGGGAAAGTATACTCCTGCCTCCTCCCACAGTCCTTTGGAAATGCTCTCCCAGGAAGAGAGAAGACATTGAGCAGACTATTACTATATGTGTAACAACCCCATTTTCCCCTTCCTATCCAGAAGGAACGAGATTCAGTTTTCCTGGGCATATCACACCACATTTTGTACAGCATGTTAAGGTTTACAGAGTACTGTTCTTGTAACGACCCAGCAAGGTTGATAGTGTATAATTCCCTTTTTGCTATTAAGGAAATTACAGCGCCAAGATGTTAAATACAATGTCCAAGGTCAGAGCATCAATGACCTAGAGTTAGTAGGGACCACAGAGGCAAAGAGTTCAACCCCCTTAAATTTTACAAATCAAGTTTAAATGACTTATTCAGAGTCACACAGGAAGAAAGCATCAAAGGTGGGATTTAAACCCAGATCCTCTGACTTCAGAGTTAATGTTCTTTCCACTGGTATTATGGTCACCCAGCTAGCTAAGTGTCAGCTAACACTCAAACACAGATCTCCAGAGTTTTTGACACTCTCATACAACTGTTCCACACTGCCTCTAGGTTGAAAGAAGAGGGCAGAGCCTACCCCTGGGCGCTACTTTAACTTTGACCTTGCTACCACCACCTTCCCCGTACTCTCCCTAACATTACCAATAATGATATCCTAATCATCATGATTCTAGCCAGAAAGTGTTAATTATTAAGTAATAATATGGCACATTATGCTTTCCTAACAACAACTTTGTACAGCATCAACTCCAAGTATTGTAAACATCATTTTACAAATGAAGCAATCAGAGACCTGGAGATTAAGTGGTTAACCTGTCATCACAGTTACGTACACCCAAAGGAATGAATTTCTGATGATAGAATATTAAGTACTATGTCAGAAGATTATGGAGTTGGCTGCTCATAAAGGCCTTCAAGATCATTTAATCCAACTGCATCACTTTAAAGATAAGGAAACTGAGGCCCACAGAGCTTAAGTGATTTACTTAAAGTCACAGGGGTAACAGGTAGCAGAGCTAAGGTTTTGAACCTGGATCCAGGATCTTCAAATCCACAAGAACAACAATGATGAAGAATAAGGAATGGATTAGACAGCTCACAGGCTGGTGGGCTCAGACAAAAGGTGTCATGCTCTTCTGACACCACCTGTAGTCATATCCTTTGCTATCCAAAAAAGGAGGTATAGAGGCATTCACCTTAAGTGTCCCATCCCTCTCATAATAAAGAATAACTGTCCAGGGATTTGTTCTGTGAAGTTTGGATTCAGTCAAATGGCAGCAATTAAGGACCTAGAGGGCCACATGTGGCCTCGAGGCCACAGCTACCCCACCTCTGGTGCACGGACATTCTCCTAGGGAATCATCATTGGGGCACCCTCATCTCTAGCTTTGCTCTAATGTGGGCCATATCTCCTTTAGGATTATATTTCTGTGGCCATTCACAGGTCATACAAATATACAAGATAGATAGACAGACCAACAGACAGACAGACAAACTGATAAAGTGAAAATGAAATTTGGCCCCAACCTACCCATCCTTCGCCCCCATGCATTAACATGAATCAAAAGTTCAGAACTGTTCTTTCTCACTAATGAATAAACACCATAGAAACCCAAATCCACAATTTTAAAAACAGTACGTTGAAACAGTTTTTAAAATACTAGAAAAAAATCATATTTTCAAAACTTATGTTTAGACATCATACAAAAGTAGTTTTTCAAAGATAACTATTTTAAGTCAAGTATAGTGAATCCATCCAATTTAAAGTCTCACTCTGTGATGTTTATTAGACACAAGTGTTCATTCTTCAAATCTTTGATGCTGGGGTGTATGGGCATCTGTTAGAGCCTGGAGTATTGCTAAGCTGTAAAGACAGGCCCACAGTGAACACGAAAACACCCTGGCCTTGGAAAAAGGTATTTTTTTTTGGTGGTCTGGTCTACTTTTTGATGGGTCTGCTCTACAATGGTCCACAAATACCGTTATATTAAGAGCAGATCTGGACAAGAAATGGCGAAGTAGCCATTCTCAACGTCTGTAAAGGAAATAACTCATTCCTGCGTCACTTGGCGGTTTAGGCTAATATCCCGAGACCCACCCTGTCCTGTAAATTCTCAGGGTATCTGAGATTTCCAATAACTTAAAAAAAGGAAGGAAAACCAGAAAAAAATATATATGTTTAATTTTGTCCCTTTCCAGGAAATTGGAGGGAATTAGGTGAATTTACATGGCTAAAAGTTGGACTTTCTGAAGTGAAAACTTTGAGGGCCTTTTCCCTTGAATTTGTTCACGCTCTGCTTTACAACTAGAGTTCTCAGGGTCAAGCATCCATGGCTAAGTAAGAAAAATAATATTAAAAATCTGGAGGCATTTGACACCTTTTCTCAAACTTAGTAACAATTACAAAATACGTATCTTAGAAGCAGGTGGGATAGCAAAGAACCCTAATCTGTGATGAGCGTTTTTCCAGTGCTTGGGTACCAACGACAGACTCTTATACACCTATGTCTAAGTTCAAACGGCTTCTCAAAATTACTCAGGTTGATATAACAAGAGAAATATCTTCTCCATCTCCATTCCCCCAAGATTCAGCTTTACAATTCACTTCAGTCTGGAGTAGAGGAAAGGACACTAGATTTGGAATCCCGGAAGCACAAGATTATACAGATGCAAAGGGATCTTGGAAATCAACTCCAGGAGTTTTTAACCTGGGGTCCATGAGCTTGTTTTTAAAAACTAGATAAATAGATAGATAGATAGATAGATAGATAGACAGACAGACAGATAGATAATATATAGATAACTATTTCAATAGCATTTGTTTCCTTTGTATTTCCTACGTATTTCATTTTATGCATTTTAAAACATTGTTCTGAGATACACTAGGCTGAGATATAATAAGCTGAGAAGCCTATTACCTAGGCTCCCCCAGACTGCCACAGGGGTCCGAGCCACGAAAAAGGCAAACACAACTCTCGACCCTAGTTCTTCAGCCCTGAGTGTTACAGCTATGGAATCTGGGACTCGGAGAGCCAGACAAACTTGTCCCCGACTACCTTCAATATTTAATCCTGCTTTTTTCTGATCCTTGGTCTCATCTGTCACAGGAAGGTGCCAGTCTAGATGATCTCCAAGGTCCCCCACGATTCTAGAGCCTATACAAGAGACTTACGAAACGGTTTCCTTCTTTTTTCCACCAAACCTGTGCAGCAGCATCCGAGGTAGCGGCAGGGAGAGTTTATGATGGGAGGGGAGAGCGGAGACGGCGCTGCTGCGGGGTGAACTTTGCGCACCTCCTTCTCCCCAAGAGCGGGGGGCGGAGGAGGGAGGCGGGGGGCTCTCTCGGCCTCAGTCCCGGAGGGCGTGCCACTTACCCCCTAATCGCGGTCTCAGCTTGGGAGGAGTGCGCAGGTTTCCCCCGCGAGGAATCAAGCCGTGCCGGGAGCGGGGCCGCTTGCGCGCGGAGCGGAACGAAGGGCGCCCGGCCAGCCAGGGAGATCTCGCAGCGCGCCAGCCGACGGCAGAGACCCAGCTTGCATGTCCCGGGGATCCGGTTCGCCGCGGCGGCTGCAAGCGGGGCACTGCCAAGCTCCCCGCGAGCTCCGCACGCGATCCTCCTCGGCTGCCCTCCGCTCCCCCCGCGCGACTCCAGCCGAGTCGTGGGCGGCAGAGGGCGCGAGAGGGAGAGGCCCCCGAGTAGCTCCCGCCCCGCGCCCGGCCCCCAACCCCGCCCCTGCCCCCTCCGGCCGCACGCCTCCCGGCCGACGCCCCGGCTGCCTCCGCTGGGGAGCCCCCCCGGACCCCCACAACACCTGCCCGGCTCGCGTGGCACGTGCCACAGGGGCGAGTCCCTTAGGAGACTGGGGTCCAGGACGCACCCTCCGTCCCAGCGCCCCGGGACCACCTTCCTCTACCCCGCCGAGCGCCCCGACACGCTGCTGCCTCCAAGAGTCCCCGCAACTCCTCCTCTCCCCACCAGCCGCCCAGCAACAGCTATTAAATTATAAGAGCTATTATTTAAATTATTAATAAACATTCAATAGCAGTTGCCCTCCACTGTAGTTATGTACTTTGGCAGGGGCAAGACCCTGCCTTTTTGATGCTTACAATCTGATAGGGTAAGGTGGGGAGGATCCCAAGCTGGAGCTAATCCAAAGTAAAATGGTTCATCTGCGTTCTTTCTGGCCCCTACCTGTGAAACAGAACTTCAGTGTCCTCAAGCCCATCCCCCCACGGCACCCCATTCGTCAGAATGTGCTTTGAGGTCTTTATTAGCGCCAGCGGCAGAATACCTTAAAGTACTGTCCGTCTGAGAGTTATTTGAATTTTAGTAGGGATCAAAACCTTAATAAACAGATGAAACTAGAATCATTGATGTTTCAGACAGCCTTCTAGTGGAAAAGTTGAGGGAGGAGGAAGAGGGAGTGGAGGACCTGAGACCTTCCCAATCACTCAAGGCACATCCTTAGAAGTGAGTTGCAGGTACCTGGTCTACTCCAATCTTCCCCCAAGTACAGAAATCCTCTACAACATCTAGCCTCTGTTTGCACAATTGCAGTGAGGCAATTCAAACCATTATCTTCTACATCTTGCACTGGGAAGGACAGACTCAAGGGAAACTACGATACCACAAATAATAGAAACATTTCAAACAGAAACACACGTACATACCACAACCACCAACATCCTGTTGTCTTGTCTCACATACATACGTTGCCTGTCTCACACCTCCCTTCTCAGATCATTAACTTATTCTTCAACTCACATTTTTGGACATATTTATTTGCCTTGTTTTCCCTCAACTAATCAGTCTTGTTTTTCCCTGTCTTTGCTCATGCCCATGTAACTTTTTCTTCCTTTTTCATGTCAGATCCTTTTTATGCTTTTGATTTATCCTAAGTTTTCCTTCTCTTTTGTTATTGCCTAAATCATGTGTGCTGTTTCTGTGAATGGGTATATCTGAGGCTGCTTCTCAGTATGTCCATGAGATTTCATGAGTATAAGCATGTGTTCTTGCCTCTTTCCGAGGGGCTTTAGGACAGACCACCAAGCGTAGAGTTAGGAAGATCTGAGTTCAAATTCAGCCTCAGACTCTTAATAATTGTGTGAACCTGGGCAAATCACTTAACCTCTGCCTCAGTTTCTTTATCTGTAAAATAGGGAGAATAATAGCACCTACCTCCCAAGGCTGTCAGGAAAATCAAATGAGACAATATTTGTAAAGTGCTTGGGGCAGAGTAAGTACTATATACCTGTTAGTTATTATTATTATTACTATATCTACATGGAAAAGTATTTAGGTGAGAGGAGTTAATTTTCCCCTTAACGGCTTTAGAAGTATAATCTGTTAAACTCAGATTTTTTAAAGTACATATATCTGTGAAGTTCCATGACCTACAAGGACCATCTTATCTAAACTTTCTAGCTCTTTCTCAATGCCTTATACAGGGTTCTTAAGAAATTGAATCTTGGGATTTAGAACTAGAAAAAATCTTTAGAGATCAACTATCTAACCCCCTTATTTTACTGATGGGGAAATTGAAACTCAGAAAAAAGTAATTGTCCACAATCATACAGCTAGTAAATGGCAGAGATAAGATTAGAACCCAGGTCCCCCGACTCTGCATTCAATGTTCTTTCCATTACCCATGGAAATGTTTGCAGAAGTAATGAATAGATGAATGAATGAATGAATGAATAAAAGATGAAAGGAAGGGCATGTGATCACAGATGAATGGAAGTAGTGTAAATCTATAAGAATAAAGGTAATGATAATGATTGCTCACATTTCTACACTGCTTTAGGGTTTGCAAAGTGCTTTACATATGTAAAAGTAATAATTCCACATCCCTCAACTCCAATTTATGTAATTAATAAGATGGCATATGACCCAATAACTTTATCAGGTGAGAATGCATTTTTGATTGAGTTATAAAATGAATTAGTTAAAGATGTAAATGAGATGTGAGCAAACATGGGCACCTACTGAATCAATCATTCAAAGTATAAACTAGGCATAAACAAATCATTTTTAAAATAAAATTTATTTTTTCAATTAACAAAAATCCACCTTTTCTCTTTTCCTTCCTCCCCAGTTAAAAAAGGAAGGGAAAAAAAGCCATTGTAACAAATACGGATAGTAAAGTAAAACAAAGTAAAGTATTGGCTAGGTCAAAAATTCTATCTCACATTACATTTTGAGCCCACCAACTGTTTGGCAGGAAATAGGTAGCACGTTTCATCGTGTGTCCTCTGAAATTATGATTGGTTGTGGAATAGATCAGAATTCCTAAGCCTTTCAAAAATTGTTTGTTTTTACAATATTGCTGTTATTGTATAAATCGTTCCCTTGGCTCTACTCACTGCACTAGTAGTTCTTACATGTGTCCCCAGGTTTCTCTAAAATGTCATCTTCATCATTTCTTATAGCACAATAGTATTCCATCATATTCATATACTATAACTTGTTCATCCATTCCCCAAATGATGGGTACACCTTAGTTTCCAGTTCTTTGCTACCACAAAAAGAGCTGCTATAAATATTTTATACAACTGGATCTTTTTTTTTCTCCTTAAAAAAAAGTCTCTTTGGGAGTAGACATCTATTAGTGCTATTACTGAGTCAAAGGACATGTGCAGTTTAACAACTCCTATGTCATTGTTCCAAATTGCTTTCTGGAATAGCTGGACCAATTCACAATTCCACTAATGGCACTTTAACATGCCAGTTTTCCCACAGACCTTCCAGCATTTGTCATTTACAAAGTCCATTTGGGAGGACTGAAGTACTTTTGCTATTGGGATAAATGAGATGATTTTGGAAGAAATTGGATGCTACACAGGAAATATGTTGGGCTCGGTTGAAAGAATTAGACAGCTCTGGGCTTAAATATCTCAGAGAAAGGATTCTAGCAACGAGTTAAGTCAAGCTCTACTTGTGCCTTAAGAAGACAGACCCTGCAGTGGATAGAGCACCTGCCCTGGAGTCAGGAGGACCTGAGTTCAAATCCTGCCTCAGACATTTGACACTTAATTATATGTGTGACCCTGAGCAAGTCACTTAACCCCATTTCCTAGCCAGAGAGAGAGAGAGAGAGAGAGAGAGAGAGAGAGAGAGAGAGAGAGAGAGAGAGAGAGAGAGAAAGACAGACTGTTTGCACTATATCAAACGGGAGAACAGAGCCCAGAGGGAATATCACATCTCCCCACCTCCCCATCATTTTGTGAACCTCGAAATGCTGGAAATCTAAGACTTCCAGCAGAAACTAGTAGCAATGTCCCAGGGATAGCAGTGACCCAAGGACAAACTAGATATGGTAAGCAAAAGCAGCTTCAGTGTGTGTGACCCCCTTGCAATGGAAAGAAGACCATCTATATGGACTTTACAAAGGGAGAAGCAATCAGCTGCTCTCTAGGTACCCAACCTGCCACTGTGAGTGAGGGTTAGGGGGAGCCCACAAAGGGGCTTCGAATATTAACTCATTCAATCTTCAGAACAACCCAGTGAAATAGATGTTATTATTATCTCCATTTCACAGGTGAGGAAACTGAAGCTCAGAGAAATTGAATGACTTGCCTGGGGTCACATGGCTAGTAAGTATCTCAGGTAGGATTTGAACCCAGGTCCACTTGCCTTAGAGTCCAAAGCTCTATCTACTAAACTGCAAGGCGCAAAATGAATTGAAGCTTATGAAAAATGTGTTTAAAGGGGGGGAGGCAGCTAGGGGCACAGTGGATAGAGCACTGGCCCTGAAGTCAGGAGGACCTGAGTTCAAATGTGGCCTCAGACCAAACAGTTGACTCTTACTAGCTGTGTGACCTTGGGCAAGTCACTTAACCCCAATTGCCTAAAAAAAAAAGATGTGTTTTTTAAAAAAGTGCTATTTTAGTCCTGTTCAGAGCAAGAATGATAAGGTTTAGGCTCATTTAAAGGGTCCATACATTTCTCAACAGGCTGTACTACCATAACTTCTCCTTCATGCCTCTTCATTTCTAACCAGCTTTCACTCCATCATGCCCCATTTGACAGGTACCTTCCTCTTCTTTCTGCTTCCAATTAGAATGTAAGTTCCTTGAGGACAGGGACTATCTTTTTTTATATTTGTATTTTCAGTGCTTAGCACACTGCCTTGCACATCTAAGAGCTAAGTAAATGCTTTTGATCAATTAGCTAAAGAGCAAAAGATTGTCTAATTTTAATCTGTCACAGAAACAAAGTAGAACTGTTCAATTCCCATTCTGTTTTCATCTCCTTTAAAAAGGAGGATTCTATTCAACCTGGAAAGGGTAGGATAAATACTATCAAAAGGCACTTGAAGCCTGAGGTATGTGATAAGTCATGAAGAAAGCATCCATCCTCTTATTTTCCTTTCAAGTCTTATTTCAAAGCATTCCCTTTCTTACACTCTCTGTAGCATTCAAATTTGCCTTCTAGCTGTACCCTTTACATAACACTCCATCTCCTGTCCCTCTGCCTTACTGCAAGTGGTCTCTTGCATATGTATGTTGTTTTACAAATATGATAAAGATTTTATTTTTCCACATGGAAAACTTTATTTTTATAGAAGAAAGGAGTTAAGGTTGCAATTGTATTTCTATTACTGGCTATATGACCTATTACCATTCCAGATTATCCTTGGGAATTGAAAAAACAAGAGTATATATTATTATTTGTGGATAACCATAGGCAGTGGAGCATAAAATATCAGCAACAGACATAGGTGGCCCACTCTAAAGGGGGCATTATAAACTTCTAGAAGTCAGGGGCCATGTCTTATTTATCTTTAACTTCCCCACAAAACCTAGTACAGTGCTCTGCACATAGTAAGAGCTCAATAAATATTTGCTAAATCAATGAACCAGAAACTAAGGTGCTGTGGCATAATGAAAAGACTATTGGAGTGGGGATTACCAGATTTGAATTTTAGCTCCAATTGCACTAACAGGCTGTGATATTTACAGATTCTAAGAGTTGGAAGGGACCCCAGAGGCCATTTTGTCCAACCCATACCTGAGTAGCAAAGTCCTCTACAGATTCTTGAAAAGTAGCTAGGTCTTCTGCTGAAAGACCTCCAGAGGTGGGGAATCATCCTCAAGCATCCCATTATACTCTCAAACAGCTCCATTTCCCCTCCTTTTATATTCTGAGATGAATGATTATGTCTGACCTACCCTGCTCAGACTTCTCTTCTCCGGGATAAACATCCCCCAGTTCCTTAAATCCATAATCCTATGACATAGTTCAAGTTCAGAGTGTTAGCTTTGAAGAGAGAGAAGGAAGGAAGGAAGGAAGGAAGGAAGGAAGGAAGGAAGGAAGGAAGGAAGGAAGGAAGGAAGGAAGGAAGGAAGGAAGGAAGGAAGGAAGGAAGGAAGGAAGCAAAGGGAAAGGAAAGAGTAGAATGAAGCTGAAGTCTGGGCTTGGTGAAGGATAAGCCATTTCAATCACAGATTACTAATGTTGATCAGATTTCTTCTCTTTCTCCACTTCCTTCTTTGTAAATAAGGAAGTAGGAGGAAAAGAAGATAAATTATAAGGGGTTATGAGGGAGGGAAATACACGATTAGCAATTAAAACAGCAAATATGAATGGAATGTGAACTCACCCATAAAATGGAGAAGGATAGTAGAATGAATTAGAAAGCAGAATCCAACAATATGTTGTTTATGACAGACACACTTGAAACATGAAGATTCACAAAGAGTTAGAATAAAGAGCTGGAACAAAATTTATTATGCTTCAAATGAATTTTTAAAAGCAGGCATGACAGTCTCAGACAAGAAATATACATAGTTAAAAGAAATAAACAAGGAAATCACATAATCCTTACAAGCACTACAGACAATGAAATTCTATCAGTATTTAATATACATGAATATATATGTATATATATACATATATATATTTATTCTCTATAGCCATTAAATGGCATAGTATTTAAGTAACTGAAGGAAAAATTGCTCAAGTTACCAAAATAGTCAGTTAAATTGTAATAGTTGAGAACCTCAGTGTATCCCTTTCAGACCTAGACAAATCTAACAAAAAATAAATTAAAAGGATGGTAAAAATCCTGAATATAACTTTTAAAAAGTTGGATATGATAGATTATTAGTGATAGTGGAACAGAAAATTAAAGGAAATATCTATATATCTATATGTCATACAGATATGAATGTATTATATATTATACATATGAACAGCAAAGATATATAGCTATATTGGGGCAGCTAGGTAGCACAGTGGATAGAGTGCCAGACCTGGAGTTAGGAAGACTCATCTTCATGAGTTCAAATTCAGCTTCAGACACTTATCAGCTGTGTGACCCTGGGCAAGTCACTTTACCATTTTTGCCTCAGTTCCCTCAACTATAAAATGAGCTGGAGAAGGAAATGGCAGTATCCTCACCAAGAAAACCCCAAATGGGGTCATGAAGAGTTAGACATGACTGAAAACGACTCCACAACAACAAATAGATATAGTTTTATCTACCTACTGATATCTATCACATACATACACACACACATACACACACATCTATCAATCTTAACTGTGCTTGGCAAGAGAATAGGGACAGGTATCAGATGTGTGATTTCTTCAGTGTAGAGAACACTTGAGTGAGGAAACTCCTTTAATCAGTGCAGGTTTGCATCTTCTGTGCAACTTACATTCTTCGAGAGTTGCCTAGAGCAGAGACCTCAGACATAAGGTCCCAGGGATTCATGCTACTCACAACACTTCCAAAGTATAGCTTGAACCAGATTAAAAAGCAATTGGAAAATATTTAACAAAACAAATAAAAATACAATAAAACATTGGTATCATTAACATATAGTTTTCTAAATCAATATGTAGCCTCAGGGATCCTTATGTCCAGTTTAATGGTCTCTGTTTCTATTCGAATCTGACACCACAGGCCTAGAGGATTAAGAGGTAAACTGAGTCAAAAGTCACAAAGACTAGAGTCACAAAGCCAGTATGTGTCAGAGGAAAAAAAGGAAACAAGGTCTTCCTGGCTTCAGGATCTGTTCTTCATGCTGCTTATCTTGTGTGCATAACATCTTGACAAAAATTGTGTGCTGTGGCATAAAAGGCTCAAAAAGAAATGTAGAAATGTAGAAATATTAAACAGATTCTTTATTGCCTGCTGTTGTTGTTGTACAGTCACTTTCAGTTGTGTTCGACTCTCTATGACCCTATTTGGGGTTTTCTTGGCAAAGATACTGGGGTGGTTTTCTATTTCTTCTCCAGCTCATTTTTACAGATGAGGAACTGAGGCAAACAGGGTTAAGGGCTAAGTTATTGCCTAAAAGCAATAAAAATTTTAATCAATAAAAAGTCTTTGAAGAAAAGAATCAAACTTAAGTGAAGAATCCTAAAGTAGTTCAAAGAGCAAATCATAAAAGAAATACATAATTTCATTTAAGAAAATGACAAGAACACAACATTGCAAAATTTGGGGGGATAAAGTTAAAACAGTCCTTAGAGGAAGAACATTTTTTATCTCTAAACAACAAAAGAGGAACAAAAGAGGAAAAGAAGATCATCAACAAAAGAGGAAAGACTGAATCAATGAATTGAGCAAAAGTTTAGAAAAGTGGTGAATCAAAAAACAACTAAACACAACAA
Source organism: Phascolarctos cinereus (assembly GCF_003287225.1). Classification (NCBI taxonomy): domain Eukaryota; kingdom Metazoa; phylum Chordata; class Mammalia; order Diprotodontia; family Phascolarctidae; genus Phascolarctos; species Phascolarctos cinereus. The sequence continues at coordinate 393,374,215 of NW_027555847.1, read as the reverse complement.
CGGAAATTCTGAAAATCAAAGAAGAAAGAAATAACATGAAAAACAAAAAATTGAATTTATTAATAAAGCTGGAAGCTATTTTTTCTAGAAAAAATAGAAACTGTTAGCTAATTTAATTTTAAAAAAAGGAAAAGCAACTTGCCAATCTAAAAAGTGAAATATAAGAATTCACAAAAAGGAAGAGGAAAGAAAGAGAAAGAAAGTCATATGAAAATGTTTGTCTAATTGCATGATAACAAAGCCAATCATTAAAAAAAAGATGACTATTAAAAAACACTACCCATTTTAACAAAACAAAAATTTTTTTTAATGTAACTAACTGAATCAGAAAAAAAAATTGAATGAGACATAAAGGAATTCCCAAAGAAATCAATACCAGATGGATTTATAGTTAAATTATATTAAACTTTCAATGAATAATTCATTCCAATATTAACCAATTTGGAAAAATAGAGAAAGAAAGAATCCTACCAAACTTGTTCTATAAGACAAATACAATAACTGATGCCTAAATCAGGGAGAAATAAAGCAGAGAAAGTAAACTACAAGACCAATAACTCCAGCGAATACGGACTACAAAGCAGAAATAGTGAAAACTATTTGGTATGGATAAAAAATAGGAAAATTGATCAGCGGAAGAAATTAGGTACATGAGACCCAGAAGCAATCAAATTACCTGCATAGAGATGAAAAATGAACCCCTGGCAGCTGATGACATCACCAAGGGCAAGAACGTAGAGAGAAAAGACAAAAGGGCTAATGACAGAGCCTTAAGGAAGCCTTAGAAGGAACAAAATCGCAGAAGCCAAAGGAAGACAGCGTCCAGGAAAATGTTGTGCTCAATAGTGGCAAAAACAGAAAAAGTCAAAAAGGGTGAAGATTTAGAAAAGGCCACTGAAGTTAGTAGTTCAGAGATTATTATTATTATCTTGGAAAGAGCGGTTTCAGTCAAGCGAGGTGGCTGGAAGCCAGACAGGAAAGAATGAAGAAGAGAGGAGGAGGTAAGGAACAGGAGGCGAGGAGTATAGAGTTTAATGGTAAAGGAAAGAGTAGCTTTAGGACATTAACATGGGAGAACAGAAAAGTCAGGGGGAGATTTTTTAAGGCTTGGGGTGGGGGGAGGAACAAATTTGTAGCTGGTGATCAAGAAGCTGATGGATAAAGAGAGACTGAAGTTGGAAGTGAGGAAGCTGAGTGGTGTAACGGTAGAGTACTGGACCTGGAGTCAGGAAGACCTAAGTTTAAATCTGGCCTCAAATACTTAGCAGCCCTGGGTAAGTCACTTTTAACCTCAATTTGCCTCAGTTTCCTCAACTGTAAAATGGAGATAATAATACCTCTCAGTATTGTTATGTGAATCAAATGAAATAATATTTATAAAGCACTTAGCATAGTACCTGGTATATAGTAAACACAATATAAATGTTAGTTATTACTGATATTATTATTCTTATTAAGAAAGAAAAGGACTGACTAAAGGAGCAATCTCCTAGAGGAGATTTCAGGTGGTAGAATCAAGAATACAACTGGAGGTGCTATCCATGATCAGAAGGATGCTTTTTCATCAGAAACTAATGAAAAGGAAGGGGATGGGGGAGGAGAGGCAAGGATAATAAAGATGGGATTTTAATTTAGATTAAAAGAGAAAGTGGAATCTGTAACAATGGTGTCTACTTTCCTAGTAAAGTAAGAAGTTAGGTCCTCTGATACTGTTAGAGTAAAAAGTGATTTAAAGGGTGGTGTGTTGTTATTCAGTGGTTTCAGTTGTGTCCAACTATTCCAGACTCCATTTGGGATTTTCTTGGCAAAGATACTGGAGCAGTTTGCCATATCCTTCTCCAGCTCTTACAGATGAGGAAACTAAGCCAAATAGGGTCAAGTGACTTACCCAGGGTCATATAGCTAGTAAGTGTCTGAGGCCACATTTGAACTCAGGTCTTTCTGACTCCAGGTCCAGTGCTTTATCCACTCCTCTACTTAGCTGCCTCCATGATAGCATTTAATCCACAGGGTTGTTGTGACACTCAGATTGTGATTATGGATGTAAAGTATTTTGAAGACTAACATATGCTATAAATGTCATCTATTTTTATTATTGTTACCATCATGTTTTCATGTGTATAAATCATTTTCCCTATTATATTATAAGTTCCTTGAAGGCAGGGAATGTCTCGTAGTTTTAGGTATGCTCCACAATGCCTAACATAATGCCCTGCACGTAGTAAGTATTAAAATAAAATGATTTATTTGTGTTATTACAAAGGGAACATGTGACCGTTCACAAGCGTGCTTGTTTTTCATTAGTCCCTAAAAGGTTTGCAGGGACTAGCAACCAGGCTGCCGTATCTAGGTGAGCCACTAGGTGGTGCTCCAGATTCTAATCTAAGCTATCAATTTGTGTAACTGCTGGCGTGAGTGTGAATTTCATTAGGTTAAGTCCTGAGTCCTTTTTCAGTCCTTCTGCACATGCATTAATGGGACCTGTCCAGTTCTCCTAACTCCCAGTCTGTCCTCATACTGCTGTACTGCCTACATGGACTTTTAATTAATCTAAGGGTATGATTTAACAACATCAAAATTCCTCATTCTCTTGGGTTTTTTTGTCCTCGTTCATAGAGGATTTTAATTTCTTTCCCTTATCAGGATCACCTAGAAATTATTATTCACTCACATATAGATTAATATACATTTTACTGGGGCAGCTAGGTGGCACAGTAGATAGAGTACCAGCCCTGGAGTCAGGAGGACCTGAGTTCAAATGTGGCTTCAGACACATAACACTCACTAGCTGTGCAACTCTGGGCAAGTCACTTAACCCCAATTGCATCACCAAAAAACCCCCCAAAAAAACCCAACAACATGCATTTTACTACAGTGAAATGAAAGCACAAAAAAGCACAAATTTTAAAACTTTCAGGTGGCTGAACACAACCACACCAGGTAAGGTTGTTTTTGGTTTTTTTGTTTTCTTTTACCACCTCCACCCCACCCCCATCCTGCTTACTGTGTCTGGTTCTCACCTGAACCCCTTTTGATGGAAGTCCTATTTAGTGAAGCTAGTTGGCACACTGGACAGAGTGCTGGGTCTGGAATTAGGAGGACCTGAATTCAAATTCAGCCTCAGATACTTATTAGCTGTGTGACCCTGGGCAAGTCATTTAATCCTGTTTGCCTCAGTTTCCTCATCTGAAAAATAAGCAAGAGAAGGAAATGGCAAACCACTCCAGTCTCTTTGCCAAGAAAATTTCAAAATGGGGTCACAGAGAGTTGGACATGACTGAAATGGCAGAGCAACATCTAGTGAACCATTTTCACAGTCTCATGAGAAAAGCAGAACAGTGAATCATCACCGCTGTCCTCCTTGAAAGGTTATGTTTCAGAAATCCTGTGCAGTTTCAGGCTGAATCCTCAGCATGCCAACTCCAATCCTGGGAGATTCCCTGTTAGATCCTCATGTGGTTGGCTGCCTTCTCCTCAGCTTCTCCTGAAGTTGGGTTCCCCATCCTGATCCTTTGGACCCACAGCCAGTGAGGTCATCAGAAAAGCAGCTTTCTTGTAGCCATATGCATGACCGCCCTCTGAAGGCATGCTGCCAACTTAAGTTAAGAGGTAGTTTGGTGAAGTGGAAAGAACACTGAATTTGGAGTCCGGGGACCCAAATTTGAATCCCAGCTCTGCCACTTACTTCCCATGTGACATTGGGCAAGTTATTTCATCTCCTTAAGCCTCAACTTCTTCATCTCTGAAATGAATATTGTTGAGTAATGCTCCAGGGTAATTTGCGTGACTTTGGAAGTGATAATAAAAGTCTGGATTTGAGTAGAGATCAACTTACTCAACCCAACCCAAATATCTCACTACATTGAGGGAATTGCACCTGGGCTAGCCTAAGTAGTCAAACAGGCAGACTTGACCCAGCTCTAAATCTGAATCACAAAAGAGGTGGAATAGCCCTAGGGCATGGGCTTTCACCAAATAGGTTTGTATGTTGTTTGTCCTTCCATTTTTGACCTGTGATGTCTTGACTTGCTTGTGAATTGGGTTTAAGTGAGACCAACCTGCATAAATGCAGCTGGTATATCCCCAACAAGGAAGAGTCCACACAAGCTACCTTTCTGTGGCAAAACAGCAGGCCACAGCAGAAAACGGGGCCACCATTAGGAAGAAAGCAATTCAGTAGATTGATATCAGCAGACTAAGAAATGCTCTCAGCAGCTCTGCAGGGAAACAGCAAATTGCACCAGGGTGTTCCAGCTGGAACGCAGCCCTGGCACTATGAGCTGGAGGACTATGAGAGTGCCCCTCTCCCATCAGTGGCATAGAAACCTATGGGAGTGTGGACCCTCTGGGTACATGGAGGGAATTCCTTAGGTATTCTAAGTAATTGACACCATTTCTTTGATTTAATATGATCTCTGATTTGATCAGGTAAAAGGAAAACATCACTGGGAGTTTGTGAGCTGCGGGGTTTTTTTGTTTTGTTTTGTTTTCTTTTTTTGAGCTGTGGGTTTTAATAGGTGCCTGTGTAAACCGTGCCTTAGACTCAGCTGCCATTTTCATAAGCCCACATATGAAGGATGCCTAGACTATTTCAACATACATTTGTTGAGGACTTAGTATGTGCAAGACACTGGCAGGAACTGTGAAGGTGCAAAGACCTAGACCTTTCTCTCAATGCAATCTTGTAGGGAATATCACACACACACACACACACACACACACACACACACACACACACACACACCACACCGCATTGCAAGGTAGAATGGGCTAAGTGCACAAGGCAGGGATAAATCCAGTGTTGTTGAAGGTCAGAAGGAAGAGACATTACTCCAAACTGGGGTAGTCATGGAAGATCTGGCATTTGTGGTGGTGTGTAGACATAGAGGCAGGAACACATCATTTCAAATCCTGCCCCAGACACTTAGCAGCTATATGTCCCTGGGCAAGTAAGTCAGTCTCTCTCAGCCTTAGCTTCCTTATCTGTAAAATGGGGATAATATCACCTATCTCACAGGGCTGTTGATAGGAGTGATAATTACAATAATAATAATCACTAGCATTTATATGGTGCTTACTATGTGTGAGGCACTGTGCTACATATTATCTCATTTGATTCTCACAACAGCCCTGTTATTATCCTCATTTTGCGGTCGAGGAAACTGAGGCAAACAGAGGTGAAGTGGCATACTTGCCCAGGGTCACATAGCTAGTAAGAACGCAAGGTTGAATTTGAACTGGTGTCTTCCTGACTGCAGGCCCGGTGCTCTATTCACTGCGCCACCTACTGGCCAAGTGAGATACATGTGAAACACTCTGAAAACCTTAAGGCACTATACACATTTTAGCTATTATCGTTATTAAAGGATGTATAATTTTTGTTGTTTTTAAAATACATTTATTGATATCTTTTCATTTTTATATCATCTACATTTCCCATTATAATGTTCCTTCTTCTCTGTCCCATAAAACCATCCCTTATTATAAAGGATAAAAAAGAAAATTAAAAACAGTTCAGCAAAGTCTCTGCAAAGAAGGGGGCGGGAATCTTCTCATATCTCTACTCTGTGGTCAGACTTGGTCATAATTTCACAGTATTAAGATTGTTTTGTTGTTCTTTCCCTTCATTGTAGTCATTTACATATTGTTTTCCTGGTTTCACCTACTTTGCTTCGCATTTGATCCTATTAGGTCTACACCTGCTTTTTCAGGACAGTAATATTCCATTACATTCAGGGAGCATGTGCTAGGTTGCCCAGTGGATAGAGCACCAAGACTGGAATCAGGAAGACCTGAATTCAAATCTGGATTCAGATACTTCCCAGCTGTCTGACCCCCGAGCAAGTCATTTAACCATTGTGTGCCTTGGTTTCATCGCCTGCAAAATGGGGATAGTAATGGTACCTACCTCCCAGGGTTGTTGTGAGGATCAAACAAGGTAATAATTATAAAATATTTAGCACAGTACCTGGTAGAGTAAGCACTATATAAATATTATCATGACTTGTTTAGCCATCCCCCAATCTATGGGCATATATTTTGTTTCCAGTCTTTGCTACTACAAAGAGTGCTGCTATAAGCATGGTGGTGTATATGGGGCCTTTCCTTTTATCATTACTCTTCTTGGAAGTAAATGACTAGAAGTTGGATCTCTGAGTCACTGAACATTAGAGTCACTTTCTTAGCAATGTGTGCCAGATTTCAATAAGCAGGGATGGGTTGCCAGAAAATTACATCGGAGGGTGGGGGGTGGCCAACTAGGTGGCACAGTGCATAGAGCAGCGGCAATGAAGTCAGGAGGACCCGAGTTCAAATTCGGCCTCAGACCAACCACTTGACACTTACTAGCTGTGTGACCCTGGGCAAGTCACTTAACCCCAACTGCCTAAATATTTTTTAAAAAAAGAAAGAAAGAAAGAAAGAAAGAAAGAAAGAAAGAAAGAAAGAAAGAAAGAAAGAAAGAAAGAAAGAAAAGAAAATGACATCAGCAAAGGTGCCAAGGAAAAAGAGTATGGTTTGTGTTTGGGGAATGACAAATAATCCCATGTGGCTTAAGTATGATGTATATGAAGGGGAATAGTGAAAGGAAGTTGGAAAAAATCATAAAACTGTGCTGCTTGAATCTACTATAAATTTATGTTACATAATTTCAACTGGTCCCTCACTACTGCAAGGCAATTTTTTTTATACCTCTCTAATTAACTCATTATCCCACTCACCACAGAGGCTTTTCCAAATCTTTTCATCTCTCCTCAAACCTCCCATGGCTCCCCTTTACCACACCCTCTGAGCTGAGAACCTTGTCTCATATTTCACTGAAAACATCGAGGCCATTTACCATGAGTCTCTCTTTTCCATTCCTCCTAATCTCACATCCCCCAGATGTCATCTGCCACCTTCATTCCTTTCTCACAAGGTGACCCTTCTCCTTGTCAAAGCAAACCCCTCTAAAGGCATAAGTGATACTGTTACATCCTGTCTTCCCCCTCAGATTGCTCTCTGTTATCCCTGTTCCCTCACTTATATTCCATCTCAATAATAAAGTCAATAAACATGTATTAAGTACCAACTATGTTTCAGATACTGTACTAAGTCTCGGGGGTACAAATATGAAGAAAGACAGCCCCTGTTCTCAAGGAGCTTACAATCTAATGGGAGAAGACAACACACAAAAAGAAGTTGAAGGGGGATGGAGAAAGCACTCAGTGTGTGAGCACTGGGGAGAAATCAGAGAAGTACCAAAGTAGTGCAGCCAGGTGGGAAGTGAGATGTGCATCCTGAGCCCCTCTCCTCCAGTAGTGTTTCTGGCGATCAAGATTCCACCCTCTAAACCAGGGGTGGGGAGCCTGTGGCCTCGAGGCTACATGTGGGTATGGCCTTTTGCCTGAATCCAAGTCTTATAGAACAAATCCTTCTATTAAGGGGATTTGTTCTATGAAATTTGGATTCAGTCGAAGGGCTGCACTCGAGGACCTAGAGGGCCTCGAAGATGCAGGTTCCCCATCCTTATAGTCTAAACAAAGGAGCAGAGGGTAATGATGAGGTATTGTGACATTTTAAAAGTTTGAGAAACATAATTTCTTGGCAATTTAATTATTTTATTAGTAAGGCTAGCATATTATTAATAAAAAAGGTCAGTGGCATTCTCGAATGCAAAGACCTCTCCTAGCGGCTGGCTCATAGCTTATATGCCCTTAGAAGAGCAGGTGTTTCTGAGGGTGGCAATCAATTCTGATTGGTCAGCAATTAATGAGAAAATTAATATTATAATGAGATGTGAGCTCATTTTAATGAGGGTCTTGGGGGTACATTATTTGGATCACCCAAGTCTTGATCAAAGAGACTTATCAAGAGGGAATCCACTTCTACCCCACACCTATCTGACGAAACGCAATGAACAGGAATTCACTGGTTCTCTCAGTCTGGTTGGGTAAGTCGTTGCCCAAGATTTCCCACACTGCTTGGTTTCTGGATGTGGAAGTTGCAAAGGGGAAAAACTCTGGTTCTGATTCAATGATCAGTTATTAACACAAGAAAGAAACACTCCTTTCTCTCAGCATGAGTACCAAGGCTCATCCCATCATGCAGGATAAGGCTTTCCCAATAATGAGCTTCCTGACACATGGTAGAGCAGTCAGGGGCATTTTTTCCTGTCTATTACTCGCTTCCCTGCCTACAAACAGACCTGTATCTCCCAAATCCACAAAGCACCCTCATTTGATCCATCCACCCTGCTAGCTTGTATCCCATCTCTTCTCCCTTTTATGCCTGAATGCCTTGAGAAGGACATCTACAACAGGCACCTCCATTTCCTTTCTTCTCTGTCTCTTCTTAACCCTACAGCCTGGCTTCCGACCTCTTCATTTGACCAAAACTGCTGTCTCCAGGGTTACCAGTGATCCCCTAAATGCCGTATCTAGCATCCTTTTCCTAGTCCACATTTTCCTAAGCCTCTTCTCTTTGATCTTCCCTTTTCTCTAGATTTTTGGGACACCACTCTCTCCTGGCTCTCCTCCTACCTCTCTGACCACTCCTTCTCGTTCTCTTTTGCTGGATCCTCATCCAGATCATACCCTTTAACAGTAGGTGTCCCTGAGAATTCAGTCCTGCTCTTTTCTTCTCTCTCTATACTACTTTACTTGGTGACCTCATCAGCTCCCATGGATTTAGTTACCATCTCTATACTGATGATTCTCAGATCTATTTATCCAGCCCTAACCTCTCTTCTGACTTCCAGTCTCCCATTCCCAAGATCATCATCAATTTCTTAAACTCAACCCATCCCAAACTGCACTTGTTACCTTTCCTCACCATATCCTCCCAGGCACCTAGGCTAGCAACCTCAGTATCATCAACTCCTCCCATTCTCACCTCCATTACCCCACATCCAATCTGTTGCCAAAGCCTGTCAATTTAACCTTCATAACATCTCTCCTACATGCCCTGTTCTCTCCTGTAACATTGCCACCACTTTTGTACAGGCCCTCATCCCCTCACATCTGGACTACTGCAACAGCTTGCCAGTTGGTCTTCCTTCCACAATTCTCTTCCCACTCTAGTCCATGCTAAACTGTCAAAGTTATCTTCCTAAAGGTAGGTCTGGCCATGTGACACACCCCTTACTCAATAATCCAATAGCTCCCTATCACCTCAGGAACAAATAGAAATCCTCTGTTTGTGAACAGACAGACTTCAGAAAAAACTGTGAAGACTTGTATGGACTGATGCTGTGTGAAATGAGCAGAGAACGTTGTACATAGTAACAGCTATGTTGTGCAATGACTAACGTTGTTAGACTTAACCCTTCTCAGCAATGCAAGGATCTAAGACATCTCCAAAGGCCTCATGATGGAAAATGCTATCCACATCCAAAGAAAGAACTATGGAGTTTGAATGCAGATGGAAGCATGCTATTTGCTCTTTTTTTTCTTCTGTTGTGTTTTGTCTCCTCTTTCTGGTGGTTCCTTCTATTGGTTCTAATTCTTACTTGCAACATCACTAATGTGAAAACACATTTAATAGGAATGTAAATATATAGCCTATATCAGATTGTGTGCCATCTAGGGGAGGGAGGTGGAGAAGGAGGGGGAGAAAAATTTAAAACTCAAAAGCTTAGGGAAGTGATTGTTGATAAATCAAAATAAATTAATTTAAAAAATTTTTTTTAAAAAGTAAATTCTCTGCTCAGAGCTCAAAGCTATTCATAACCTGACCCTTATTCTCTTCCACCTTTCTAGTCTTACCTCTTATATTGTTGCTGTTCAGTCAACTAGTCATGTCCAACTATTCTTGACCCCATTTGGGTTTTTTTTTAGCAAAGATAGTGAAGTGGTTTGCCATTTCTTTCTCCAGCTCATTTCCTATGTGAGGAAACTGAGGCAAAGTTATGTGATTTGCCTAGGTGTCTGAGGCTGGATTTGAACTCAGGTCCTCCTGACTCCAGGGCTGGCACTCTATCCACTGTGCCACCTAGCTGTCCTTATACTTTATATATCCCTACATAATCTACAATCAGTGACACTGGCATCCTTGCTGTTTTCCCCCAACTATAGGCATTTTCACTGGCCCCCATTCCTGGGACTCTCTTCCTTCTCATCTTTACCTCTTGGCTTCCCTGTTTTCCTTCAAGTCCCAGCTAAAATCCCACCTTCTAATTTTAGAAAAACATGGAAAGACTTACATGAAATAATGAAGAGTAAAATGAATAGAATCAAAAGGACATTGTGTACAATAACAGGAATATTGTTTGAAGAATAACTGTGAATGACTAAGTTATTCTGAGTATTATAAATCTTTAAATCAACTACAAAGGACCTATGAGGGAAGATGCTATCTACCTCTAGAGAATGATCTGATAAATCTAAGTGTACATAGTATGGTTTTACACACACACACACACACACACACACAGAGTTTGTGTCAAATGATGGCCTTCTCTAGTTTGGAGTGCAGCAGAAGGGAGACAGTTCAGAATTTAAAATGTAACCAAAAAAAAATTAAATTAAAAAATGAATAAATAAAATCCCTCCTTCTGTGAAAAGCCTTTTCCAACCCCTTCAATTTCTTCTGTGTTGATTTTCTCCACTTTATCCTGCATAAAACTGGTTTGTACATAGATTTTTCATGTAATCTCCCCCATCAGATCTTGAACTTCTTGAGAGCAATCATTTACCTTTCTTTGTATCCCCAGGACTTGGCACAGAAATTGGTACTGAGAAGAATGATTTAATAACCAATGTTTTAGGGAGATCCAGAGTTTGCCCCTTTTTTCTAAGGACCTAATTTTAGCCTCTGAAGGAGAAGGACTGGACTGATGATAGCAGATAGAATTAACATTCTTCTCAATCTAAGTATTGTTACCCCACCCAACCTTACAAAGAACTTAATCCAAAGTGAAATTCTTATACTGCGACTTGGGTGAGGGGGATATGGATTTCTTGTCTAGATTTCCCCAAGGCTGGGGGTTGATATGGAAGTAAAAGACATGACCAAAATTACATCCCCAGTCCTTCATTAGAACAGGTCAACTTCTCATTCTAAGATTCATTCTCTCTCATTACTTGTTAACCAGTCAGGGTTGATTGCCACCACTCAGGAACAAGGGCATATGAACCGTGAGCCCACCACCGTGATTGACCTTTGGCATTCAGGAGTGTCACTGACCCTTTTATTAATAAAATGCTAACATTATTAATAAAATGATTAATTACCCAGAAATGACGTCTCTCAACATAGGGGAGGGGGGAGGGGTGTGAAAATGCCTGTAGTTGAGAGATAGGGAGTCTTATTCAAGAAACAGCAAGGATGCCAGTGTCACTAATTGTAGGTTATGTAAGGATATATAAGGGTATATAAGGCGTGAAGTCCACTAGGTGGCACAGTGGATAGTGTCACAGCACTCATTAAGCGCTTAATAAATATTTATTGACTGATTGAGTAAAGAGAGATAAAACCAGGAAGGTGTTTGGGGTCAAAGGCTTTTAATAGCAGGACAAAAAATTTGGACTTTACTGGAATGGCAATATCTCAGAACCACTTAAGTTTCTGTTTTGGTTTCATTTTAGCAAGAACTGATGTGTGGAAAGTAGCCTTTTAGGGTTTCTCTATGGGCAGCACACAGGATGGATTGAAAGGGGTAGTGAGACCACTCTGGAGGTATTATACTAAATGACCTCTAGATTATTCCTTTTGGATCCTGACTCTGATATCTAGTATTATCTTTCCCACTTTCCCACTCAGTGGAAGAAGGATACTCCATGCCCCTACCCACCCAATGTTTCTTTTAGAAATATCAAGAAATCAATATTCTTATTATTCTGATAGGAAGACTTTGGACTCACCTGAATGAAATAAGTTGGGTTTTTTTTAAATTATTTAATCATATGCAAATGAGAGTATCCTAGCCTGAAATCTTCTTGTAACATCCTTTTCAAAAGCCTAACCAGCTTCTAAAGAGAAACTAAGTGAAAGTTCAGAGAACTCAGATCCTTGCAAAGACAGAACTACCCTGGGAGTTAGGTGCTATCATTATCCTCATTTTCCAGGTGAGAAAATGGAGGTAAACAGAGGGTGAGTAACTTACCCAGGGTGAAACTGCTTTGAACCTCCTTCTACGCAGAGATGCTTATGAATAGTTAGACTGTGAACTCCATGAAAGCACGGGCTGTGTTTTTTGTCTTTCTTTGTGTCCCCAGGGCTTAACACTGTGGCTGGCACATAGAAGGAAAAAAAACACACCTTTTTCACCATACAGATCCTTTAATGGCTTTGTCCTAACCAGGGAGAAGCTTTGTCTGTATTTTTGACTTTTGTTTACATGACCTCTCAGCAGCCAAGGAATGGAGAAGTTCCTTCTTGGCATTCTTTTCCCCCTCAGATGGAGTTCTGTGGTTTCATCTGCATGCAATGATGGTTTAATTAATTAACAACTTCTGCCCAAGTTTTCCTTAAGCAACCTTAGCCACTGGCTTGAATTCTGTACTAGGTTACAGTCAGAAAGGTGAGCTCAGGGCTGACTCAACACTGTGGCATCTAGTCTTTACCCCTTATGGAGGCAAATGGACCTCAGTGGAAGCCATTACCCATTCTCCTCCCACCCAGCCGCCACAATTTCTCTGTTGTCACTCACCCCTCAATACAGAATTTCTACACATGATCTTGTAGCATTATCCTTCACAGCAGAAGAGAAGCTCAGACAGAAAGCTGATTTTTATCGCTATATTCACTGTTTTCTTGTACTGTGGTATTTTATGTAACTAATCAGTTCAAGTGGGTTTGAGCAATGCTAATTATTTATTTTCTCGTTTAAAAAGTGATTTGGAAGACAGGGTGAACTTCCTTTTAATTCAATGATTCAATTCCATTCAATAATAAACAAATATTTATTAAGCACCTACTATGTGCAAGGCACTGTGCTAAGTTTAAAATTAAAAATGAATGAATCTCACTCTTTGCTCTCTCGGTATTTACAATTGTTAGGGAAGAAATATCTCCTTTTTTGAGTTCATGTGGTAGGTAAAAGCTGCCGAAATAGTTCTACCATGATGCAAAAATTATAGAGGCAAAAACTTAGGTTTTATTATGCTTTAACTCATATTCAGAGAGGTAGAAAAATAATCCCTGAACCCTAATTAGGATTCTAATAAGGCTTCTTATAGATAAAATTATATCAGAGTGACAGAGGAAAAAAATTCTTTTATATATTGCTATCTTATACATTCTCTCAAACCATAAAAGTTTTTTTTAAAGACAGATTAATAATTCCACGCTTCTTTCAGTATCATAAAAGTTGAATAAACTTAGTTAAGTAAAGTCACAAATCTCATACATCCCCTAAAGAAACAAACCTAGTTAGACTCTATAGGTAAAGTAAGTCAGATTATAGATTAAACTGCATTTAGAGGGTTCACAAATAAGCTGATTGAGGGGCAAGATTTACATGTCACCAAGATAACCAAGAAATTGAGGTACCAGGGAAATTCTTCCTTACACAATTAGCTAGGGGAGCTAACAAATAACTAAATCACTCTGAGGAGCTCAAACTTCCCTATGATTTTTATCAGAAAAATGTCAGACAGTCTTCCCTTAACACTATTATTCCATGAGTCAGGTTTTGGTCAGATGAGGTTAATATTAACAGAAGATAGGCTTTTAGTTAACCAAAAGTTGCAGAAGGAATGGCACTGTATCCCAAATAATAAAATTTAATAAAAGGAAATAAAAAATTCCCATAACACAACCTAGTAGGGAAAGATAAATTCTGGAGATTTTACATATAACTAAAATGTGAAATAGAATATGGCAAGTTCTTAGGAGAAATACAAAGAGCTACGAGAGATCTGAGGAAGCAGAGATTGCTTCTAGCTAGGGCAGGGAAAAGGGCATTGAAATACTCAGTGAGTGAAAGAGTCAACATAATATGATAAAACAAACTAAAACATCATGAAATCATAAATTTTTAGATTTGAAGAAGATATTAAAGATGAATCCCTCTCCCGCCTCCCCCTTTTACAAATGAGAAAATTGAGATTTAAAAAGGTCGAGTGAAGGGGCAGCTAGGTGGCACAGTGGATGGAGCACCAGCCCTGAGTTCAAATCTGGCCTCAGACCAAACACTTGACACTTACTAGCTATGTGACCCTGGGCAAGTCACTTAACCCCAACTGCCTAAAAACAAACAAACAAACAAACAAACAAACAAACAAAACCAAACAAAAAGGTCTAGTGACCTGCCCCAGGTCACGGCAAGTAAGTGGCAGAATTAGTACTAAAATCCAGCTCTCCTGACTCTATATTATGATTCTTCACTTTGGAAAGAAAACTGAGAGGTGATAAAAATCAGTCTATAAAGTGAAGGAATAGTATGGTGAGGGGTAATGTGACCATATTCATCAAAATATGGAAAACTATATTACAATGCCTGTTGATGGATTGACTCATTGGGTGTAGTCATTCAACAAGTTCTGAGTGCATCTAACTACCACATCTCTCCATCTTGGCCCCAAGAAGGTGATATGAATCTCTCTTAAATGCTTTACTGAAATCTACATATCCTCTGCCTAGAGTAGAGGTTCTCAACCTTTAGTGTGTCATGGACCCCTTTGGCAGTCTGTTGAAACCTACAGACCCCTTCTCAGAATGTTTTTAAATGCACAAAATAAAATAGGATTACAAATTAAACTAATTACATTGTAATAGTTATGAAAATAGTAAAAAAAAAAACCCAAACACAAAACCAACCCATTCCTATTTCCCAGGTTTAGTTTAGAGCAGAAGTTCTAAAAGTGTGGTCCAGGAGCCCCTGAGTGTCCCTAAGACCTTTTCAGGAAGTATGCAGAGTTAATTAATTGCAAGTATCAAAGAAAGCCTTTCTCTAGTGCATTCTCTACCAATGATTGAGGAATAATAAATCAGATAGCAACATTATTAATTAAAATAGAATATCAAATAAATATCAAAAGAAATGTATTCTTCCTCTCCCCACCCCTGCCCCCCAGCACAGGGCTATATAATTCCCCATTGTGAGAGGGAACACACATAACTACATAATAAACAACTCATGCCTCTGAGATTGCAAGCCAATGGAAAACCTCAAGGTTCCTACTCCCAGCAACCAACTGTGCCTCCCTACTGCTGCACTCCCGTTAGCTGCTTTTTCTTTCTGTCTTTGGCACCTAGCACAAGCACCGTAAAAATTACCAAGGAGCTTTGGCAAGCCCTAAGGAGGGGACAGGGAGTTGCTGAAAAATTTTGCCCTCTATTCCTGCCCGTTAGACACAAATTTTAATCCCCTTTATAATTAGAATAGGAGGGCAATATTTGTCATTTGAAAGAGGTGACAAATGAAAAGTCCAAGAGAGAATTTCTGGGTAATTGATAATCAAATTGTTAATTAGGCTAACAAATAATCAATAAAAATTGAGGTCAGTAGTCTCTCTCGTAATCAAAAACTCCACATGGAGGTCACTGAATGATTAAACACCTTTGGAAAAGGGGTTGTCCCTGACAGGTAAAAATAAACTTCTGATTGGTTAACAATTAACGAGAGAATGAATATTATAATGAGAGGTGGAGTTTTTCTAATGAGGGGCTGGGGGACCTGACCCTGAAAGTGTCAGCACTCCAAGATCATTCTACTTCCAGCAAGCTATACAAAAGAATCTATTCACCCAGTCTATTTAAGTTGAACAATGGTGGGGTTATAGTGAGAATTCCACCTAGATAAGACAGTCTTGGGCAGGGTGGTAGTGTAGTTGTTTATCCTTAGTTCTTGAAGAAGACTATGACATCAGGAAAGTGATGTCATGACTTGTAAGTAAACTGGATGTAAGTGAGGCAGGGCTGTGCAAAGTCACCAGCCTCACTTTCTCCTCCAGAGCCATCTGGGTCCAGCAGCAAGATATAGATCAGGATGATTGGAGATGGCCCCAATCTGGGTAGGGTGAATTTTTGGGCAAGGTCAGAAATGTCCTTGAGAGACTAGGCATTGAATGAGAAAGCAAAAAGTGGATCGTTGGGTCCTGTATAAAATTGGCTATTAATACAAAAAGAAAATGATCATTTTTCTCAGAGGAGAATTTAAAACAAGTCAAATCCTATTCTAGGGAGACAGTATTTTTTTTTTCACTAACTAAATTATAGCACCAAATCAACCAAGCCTTGTTGCTGACAGATAAGTATATTAAATGAGGTCTAGGAAGGTGAGTAGCAAACAATGACTTTGCATCCTTAGGTCACTTTTGTCCAGGCTCAAATTCATTTGCAGCTAAATCCCAGAAGATCCTGGGAGGAGATAAAAGTGGCAGATCATAAGTTAGGTAGTTATTTCTAACATAAGGCTTTGATCTCTAGCCCAGACACAGGGGTGAAAAAGAAAGGGGATTTCGGTGCTACACTTTGGCCAGCCAGTGAAAAACTTTTTTCCTTACACTACTTTACACAAGGTAGACAACCTCGAGCATTTGTTTTTCCCAAGAGCTGTTATAGCAAGAAAATGTGAATAGGGTTAAGAAGCTTCAAAAAGGTGTAATGGGAATTTTTTTGTTATTTCTTTTTATTAATTTTTATTATCTAGAGCTCAGGGCCATTCCTCTGTAATTTTTGATTAACTGGAAGCCTGTCTTCTCTTAATATCAATCCTACCTAATCAAACCCTGATTTGTGGAGTAATAATAGTGTTAAAGGAATATTCTTGGCATTCCTGAGATAAGAAACTAAATGAGAGAAAGAATGGAACACAGCATCTTTAAAACCTCCCAAATATATTTTATTTGTGTAAAGATTTCCCTTACACCAGTCTTCATGACATGTAAGTCCTTTCCTCTGGAATAGCCCATTGTAACTTCTTTAAAATGTAGCCTTGTAGTTTTTTAAGTGTAGGATTTTGCAAACTCTGCTTAATCTGTAACCTGACTTAATTTACTTAAAGAGTTTAACTAGAGGGATGTATGAGATTATGATTTTGCTTAACTAAGTTTGTTTAACTTTCATGACTTTTGAAGGAAGCATGAGATTGTTTAACTTTTACACCCTAAGAGGAATGTTTGTTGTTGTTATTCAGTCGTGTCTGCCTCCTCGTGACTCTGTATGGGGTTTTGTTGGCAAAGATACTGGAGTGGTTTGCCATTTCCTACTCCAGCTCATTTTGCAGATGAAGAAACCGAGGCAAACGGGGTTAAGTGACTTGCCCAGGGTCACAGAGCTAGTCTCTGAAGCCAGTTTAAACTCAGGAAGATGAATCTTCATGACTTCAGGCCTGGCACTCTATGCACTATGGCGCCACCTAGCGGCCCAAAGCTACAGCTATTTATTATTAATGCACTTAATAAATGCCTAGTGACTGATTGACTCATAGGGTTTGGTCATTCAACCACTTCCAAATACACGTAACTACCACAATTCTCCATCTTGGCCCCAAGAATATGATATGCTTTGCTGAAATCTACATATTCTCTGTCTAGACCAAGAGTTCTTAACCTTTATTGTGTCTTGGACCCTTTTGGCAGTTTGGCGAAACTTACAGACCCCTTCTCAGGATGTTTTTAAATGTACAAAATAAAATAGGATTACAAAGGAAACCAATTACATTGAAATAGTTATCAAAATGGTTAAAAAAAAAACCAAACCAAACCAAAACTATTTGTGGTTCCCAGGCTGAGAACCCTTGGTTTTGAGGAGAGGTCCTAAAAGTGTGGTCCAGGAGCCCCTTAGGGTCCCTAAGACCTTTTCAGGAGATCTGCAAAGCCAAAACTGTTTTCACAATAATACTAAGATGTTTTAATTTCTAATAGAGTACATATCAATAGATATGACACACATAAACAAAAGATTTTGGTTTTCCAAGTAAACTATCACATCATCTGCAAAAAAAAAAATTAGCCTGAATTTTGCTGTTTATTACCTTAATTTCTTTCTCATCTTGACACAGGTAACATTTCTAGTGCAATGTCAAATTAAAGTGAAGGGAAAAGACATCTTTGCTTCACCTTTGAAATTACTGAAAAAACTTCCAGTGTTTTTTCAATGCAAATAATGCTATTAGTTCTTAATAAATACTTTTGATCATATTAAGGATGATTTTAAACCTGTAATTTTGTTTATTTTTGGCATTTGTAACAAAATGAGCGCTCTTTTGTTAAAAGAATTTTGTACATCTTTTGATGTAATCATGTTGTTTTTGTTAATTAATAATTGTTGTTTGTTTCTCTAACAGTCTCTACTATAAAAATCTAGTAATCCTTTCAAAAATAGAAATGAATTTATTCTAGCTTGACTTATTTTTAATTAAGCCATGTTGGCTCTTAGTAATCTTAATGTTTCCCTTTCTAATTTAAAAAAAATTCCTTTGAAAATGTGTCCTAAAACCCACATGTACAAAAATATTCATAGCAGCTCTTTTTGTGGTGGCAAAGAATTGGAAATTGAGAGGATGCCCATCAATTGGGGAATGGCTGAGCACGTTGTGGTATATGAATGTAATAGAATACTATTGTGCTATAAGAAATGATGAACAGGCTGACTTCACAAAAACCTGGAAAGACTTGTATGGTCTGATGCTGAGTGAAGTGAGCAGAACCAAGAGAACATTGTATACAATAACAGCCACGTTGGGTGATGACTAATATTGATAAACTTCTCAGCAATACAAGGATCGAAGACATCTCCAGAGGCCTCGTGATGGAAAATGCTGTCCATATTCAAAGAAAGAACTATGGAAATTGAATTGCTATTTATTTTTCTCTTCTGTTGACTTTTGTTTCCTCTTTCTGATGGTTCCTCCTATTGGTTTTAATTTTTACTTTCAACATCAGTAATGTGAAAATATGTTTAATAGGAATGTAAATGTATAGCCTATATCAGATTGTGCAACATCTTGGGGAGGGTGGTGGGGAGGAAGGGGGAAAAATTTTAAACTCAAAAGCATATGGAAGTGATTGTTGGTAAATCAAATTAATAAAATAAATTTTAAAAATGTGTCCTAAAATGTTTCAGAAATTGAACATTACTCTCAGGGCACTCAAACTCTAGTTGAAGAAGATAACACACAAAATGGTTCAGATTTAGAGTAAATGGAAAGGCCAAAAGTCTTTCAGATGCACAAATTTATATGTTGTATTGCTAGTATAAATCCAACTTGGTCATAATGAACATTTTTTTTTGGTATGTAGTGCTGTTATCTTTGCTAAACTCTTTGCAACATATTCATACGATAAAATCACAGGTCCAATCCTTATACCTAACATTATTCTTCATTAAAAAACAAAAACAAAAACCAAACAGATATTAGCAGGGCATCTGACATTAAAACTTGTTTAAAAAAAATAAGATAAGTACAAATAGCGAGAAAAGAGTCAGCAACAAAATCAATACTTACATGCTTCTAGGTGTAGACAATTATTGGTTTTCAAAACTTTCATCTTGTTTGAGGGTCATTGTGAAAATGAAAGAATGTCTATAGAACATCACACTTCAAAGGAAGAAACAAATATTTATTATTAATAGCCTACTAAATTATATGGACAGCAAAATGGCCCATAAACAGAGTGCTGGGCCTGGAGTCAGGAAGACCTGAGATCAGATCTGGCCTCAGAGACTTACTAGCTGTGTGACTCTGAGCAAGTCACTTAACCCTGTTTGCCTCGGTTTCCTCATCTGTGAAAAGAGAAGGAAATGGTAAACCATTCCAGTATCTTTGCCAAGAAAACCCCAAATGGGGTCATGAAGAGTCAGATACCACCGAAACAACTGAACAACTAAGTTTATGCAAATATTATCTCATTTAATCCTCACAACAATCCTGGGAGGTAGGTACTATTGTTATCTACATTAGTCAAATAGCTGTAGTAAATGTCTGAGGTCAAATTTGAACTTAGGTCTTCCTGACTCCAGGCCCACTGACTAGAATTCATGTTAATTCATTAGTGAGTTGGCATTTTGGGAACGTGACAGCAGAGATAGACCTTTTAGGTTGGCACATTTAGAAGGGAAACATCAAGAGGATCCAGACGTACATTCCTCCCTGGCTTAGGGTTGAGAGTAGTCTGCATTGTAGTCTTTTCTTTTGTCGTGCCTGTGTTGCTCTGGAAGAACAGGCAATAGTTAATGGAAGGGGAGATGTAAGGTGGGAGGGAGAAGTCAGAGCCTGCTCATGAAGTTGCAATGCCCTAGGAGACTGTATTTCCCCATAGGAGTATTTGGACACAATAGGGAGATGTACAGTATACATTTGGGGTAGATACTCGAAGGGTGAATTAAAGTTAGGGTTCCTCTATTTTGTATCTTGTGGAGCCTACTGATTTGTACCTTGCTGTGTTTCCAATTCTTCCAAGAAATTTTCCTATGTCAATATTTGGACTACAGTGTTCAGACTCTAATTTGTTGTATTTTTCAGGGAGATTTCTTCTTGCATAAGACCCAGTTAATTAATGTCATTTCAAATGTCTTATCCAGAGTAAATTTTAAAAAGATCAATAGTTGTATTAAATTCATCATGTTTCTCACTAATTTGATGTCATTTTCATTTTTTAAATAATAGCATATTTTGTATTTCCTTAAGATTTCACCTTTATAGTCCACAGTCCACAATTTTAAACCTGCCTCACTAGGGTAGGGATCCCCTTCTCAAATAGCATGGTATAAGCTGAAAAACTTGTCATCTACTTTTTTCAATTATACTTTGACCAATAAATTATATTGACTAATGTTCATTTATTAGATGTATCTCTTCAAAAGGTCCCTCCCCACTTCCCCCATTTTCATCTTCCCAGTATAAATCATTGAGTATTATATGCAAGACAATAAGTGCTGTGAAAGTTTTTGGTTTTAATTTTTTTTTTTTGGCTATAGGTCAGAGACTCTCTTCTATCCACAAAAGCACCTTCCTTCAGAAAGGGTCTAATCTTCTGGTCTTCTTTTCCCTCAACATTTTGAGAAAGATCAGTTAACCATCACAAGATAATGGAAGACAATTCTTGACCAAATTACTAAGGTATTGGATGATAGAATCAGCATCTAAAAAGATCTCAGCAAGATGGAACAACAGGTCAGAACTAACAAGGTGATTGATGTAAAGTCCAATTACACAGGCACAAGAATTAGGTCTAACGAAATTAAGTCATAGAAAAAAAATTCATGGAATCTGTTAGTAAGGACTTCCCAAAGTTCAACCTATACCTGAGTAGGAATACCCTTTACAAATGCCTAATACTCCATTCCCCAAATTTGCAAATGATTTTCATAGCTAAACAAATTTGATGACCCTAATTAGAACTTAAAAGGATTGACAAACTTTCAACCTTTGCTTGAATCTGAGAGTAAATGAACATACACGTACATGCATACACACACACACACACACACACACACACAGAGTCACAGATTTGGAATCTTTAAAAAATTTTCTCAACAGAAGGGTGACTGGACAATTGGTCTTCAAAAGATTTGGTGATATTAGTAGGCTCCAAGCTCAATGATTCAACAGCGTGATATGGCTGCTAGAAAAGCTAAGATAATATTAGGTTCCATTAAAAGAAATAGTGACCAGGATTAACAGAAAGGACAGTCTTGCTATGTCCTGCCTTAGTCCACATCTGAAGTGTGTGTTCAGTTCTGGACACATACTTAAAGGACATAAATAAGCTGGAGGGCATCCATAGGAGAGGTAACCAAGTTGGCAAATAGACATTGGTTAAATGAACCGGGGATCTTTATCTTGGAGAGATAAGACTTGGCAAGGGTTGTGGACATCATTAAGTTATATGAAGGGCAGTCTGAGAAATTAGACTTGTTTTGATTGGCCCCAGACAGCAGAACTCTGAACAACGGGTGGAAATACAGGCAAAGAGAGGCTTGACATAAGAAACAATTTCCTAACAATTAGAGCTGCCCAAAAGTGGAATGGCTGCTTTGGTGGATATGTTGCCGGTATTTGTCCAGGGACAAAGTTTAACTGAGGCTCTGTGAAAGTAGCTCCAGAGGGCTGAACTAGGTCACATGCATGTTATAAAGCAGATTAGCTCAATTTGAGAACTTTCTACTGAGCAGAGCTATTCAAGCAATGGAGAGCGCTCTCTCATGAAGTAGCAATTTCTCTGAGATTCAAGCATTCTCATAAAGTCTAAGCAATCAGGGGTTGGTTAGGGATTTTGTAGAGGGAATATGATCTGGGTGTAAGGTTGGATTAGAAGCCTTCTCATGTTCATTTCTGCCTAATGACTCTGTTAAATAAAATATGTACAATCTGAATAAATTGAAAGTATGAATGAATGTGAAATGAACAATTACTTATTTGAAATATTCTAGATCTTAAAAAGCCCTACACATCCCAAAATATTCATAACAATGCTTTATGTAGTTTAAAAACAAAACAAAAAAAAACTAAAGAAAATAGGTTATTGAGCAGGGAACAGCTGAACACATTCGAGTGTTAACACAATATTGTTGTGCCAAGTGAAATGACAAATATGACTGCAGAAAATGGCTATAGACATGCCTAAACTGATACTGACTTAGGGACCAGAAGAACAATATAAGGACAGCTAGTAGCGCAATGGTTAGAGCACTGGCCCTTGATTCAGGAAGACCTGAGTTCAAATCCAGCCTCAGACACATAACACTTACTAGCTGTGTGACTCTGGGCAAGTCACTTAACCCCACTGCCTAGGCTAAAAAAAAAAAAAAGTAAACCCAAAACCAACAACAGAACAACATACCCAATGATGATGATCAACCTGGGTTTTCGGGAACAGATGATGAAATGTAGTTCCTTCCCCTTTGGTAGAGAGGGAAAATGTTGCAGACATTGGCAGATGAGGTCATTATTCTGACTGGTTCTGCTTAACAGCTTTTCTTTCTTAAAAATGAGGGTTCAAGGAGGGAGAATTGGAGTGGGGGGAATGGAGCAAAAGCATTTCTTTTGTTTCTTTCACTCGTGTCTGACTCTTCATGACCCCTTTTGGCGTTTTCTTGGCAAAGATACTGGAGCGGTTTGCCATTTCCTTCTCCAGCTCATTTTACAGATGGAGAAACTGAAGCAAACAGGATTTAAGTGACTTGCTCAGCATCACACAGCCAGTATTTGAGGCCGAATCTGAACTCAGGTCTCAGTGACTTCAGGCCTGGTGCTTTACTCACTGAACCACCTCGCTTAAGTGCTTTACAAATATTACCTCATTTGATTCTCACAATAACTCTGGGAAGTAGGTGCCATTATTATTTCTATTTTACAGTTGTGGAAACTAAGGCAGACACAGGTTAAGCCCAGGATCAGAGGCTGAATTTGACTTTAGGTCTTCCTGACTCCAGGCCTAGTGCTCTATCTGTAGTAGGTGGGGTGGTATCTACAAATATCTTGTTAAAACAAAAGGCATCAATAAAACTTTTTTTTTGTGGGGGAAGCTAGACAATGGGGTTTAAGTGACTTGCCCAGGGTGACACAGCTGGTGTTATGTGTTTGAGGTCAAATTTGAACTTGGCTCCTCCTGAATCCAGGGCCAGTGCTCTGTCTACTGTGCCACCTAGCTGCCCCCAACATTTTTAAAAGATTAAAAAAACCCCACATATTTCCAAATTTTGTGAATTTTTGGAAGTTACAAAAGATTTAGATCATGAGCTGTAGAGACTGCCAGGCGTTCCCATAGCTCCTTCTCTAGAACTCGCGTTCATCATACAGCTAAAGCCATCTTTGCTAATAGGGCCCCATCATCACATGTCAACAACAGTTTATATTTATTTTGAGTAAAAGGGAAAATATGGAAGTGTGGTGTTTTACAAAAAAGTTGTGCTGGTTATGAACACAGAATTTATACAGTCTGATGCTCCATATAATACCAGTGTTCTACATCTCTACTCTCCCAGCTTTCATCACTGAATATGACTTAGTTGTGGGAGTCAATAGCCTGGACCAGGCATGCCAGGAAACTTCTGTCCATGTAAAGCTATGCCCCTGAACAGCCCATAACAGCATCTCTGAAGCAGTGATAATGTCACTGAATATGGCAGAGAGGCTGCCTATCCATCCCCCCCGCCCCAATTCTCTATGATTCAAAAGGTGTGGAAATAGTGGTAAAACACGAGTCTGTAACATTTCCTTTATTGCTTACATTACATATTAAAATGGATACAATAAATTCCTTTAAAAAAAAGTAAGGCACATGAAAAGCCTTATGTGCAAGTTCCATACTATTTAAAATTCTGATTAATTAGTAGAAGCATTCTGACAAGAGGAATAGAGACATCTACAAAAGATATGATGCATTTTTCATGCAGGATACCTGAAGCAAAGTTACACATATTCTACTTCATGGCACAAATAACCACAAACTAAATTCATTTTTGCATATGGAGAGCTATATGGCTATAGTTACTAGGGTATAATATTAATTAGCCTTTTCACATATATACAGAGTTAGGATTTTGAAACATAAACATATCAATTGTATAAAATTTGGGAGGAAGACAATCTTGAGCTGCATCAGCGTTCTTTTTTCATGACGTGATGAGATAAGGGATTTGGCATTTCCAGTCTTTCTTTTTCCGTAAGTCCCATCGATAACCTCCAAAGGTGAGTGTTATACAATACTGAAGACCATGGAAAGATACTGTTCATAAGACACTTGAATCCAGCCATCCTGATCGGTATCATAGCGCCGGAATATATCTGTCAACCTCTGAAAGAGAAAACAGATCACAAGATTCTGGTATTTACTAACACAATTGAGGAGATTTGGGCACAGTGTAAAGAGCACTGGGCTTGAGCATCAGAAGACCCCAGTTCAAAGAAGTGGCTACGCTGCTTGCTTAGGCATTTCTCAATTTAAGTCTTAGTTTCTTTAGTAGGAAATTAAAATGAATACTTGCATTACTTGCCTCACCAGGTTATGAAAATCAAATATGTTAATGTACCCATAATGCACTAGAAGAACAGAAAAGTATTAAACACTTACTATGGGCCTAAGCAGCTGCTACTGCTACTGTGACCTGAATCCATTCAGGCCTTAAGTAAATTGGAACCCATGAAGGGTTTGGAAATCAGTCCATCTAATCAGAGATCCTCTAACCTAGGGTCAAGAAATCTCTGACCTTTAGGAAGTAAAATATTCTCATTTATGTCCACTGTAACGATACTATATAATGAGAGTATATACCCGTGAATTATGAAACAAGGGTTTCAGAAGAATCATAACTGTAAGAGACTCAAAAGGACATGGAAACACACCTAGCATGGCTTGGCTAAGTGTACTGACTACCAAAGAGGATGACTGTGCAATCAGTAACATATGGCAGCAGCTCTTAAAGCGTGGTTCAGGGTCCCCAAGGTCAAAACTATTTTCACATAGTAAGATGTTTTAAATTCTAATACAGTAAACATGGATGGATGAACAAAAGCTCTTTAGGGTAAGGGGAAGTGTGGGAATCCTTAATAATATTTAAAGGAGTAAAGAGGTCCTAACACCAAAAAGTTTTTGAACTGCTGACGTGAAACATATATCATCATGGACATGGTAAAGGAGATGGATTTTCTGGGTAGCAAAATACTGAAGGAACTAGAGGAAGGCCTCTTTTGTCTGGTGTTGTCTATGGACAAAGAACATGGATGAGAAGGTATAGATGAGCTGCAATCTTCATAAGCTCGTCATCAGCGGCGGGAGTGCCCAAATTAGATAACAGATCCACTACAGGCAGTAAAGAAACAACAGACTACAGGAATGATATCCTATTAGGTCACAAAAATCTGCCTCTGTTTATGGGCTTCTTTTCCCCCCATAATATGAGTTTGTTAGGTTAATTAACTAAAGCTTTGCATGCATGTTTTTAATTGTGAAAGATGAGTGGTGTGTTTGCTATTTCTCAACAAAAAGGGCACATTCCCATCTCTTCCTGCCAAAAAAAATTCACGTGATATTATCCTCAACTGATTGTATTTTCCTGCAGGCTCCAAAATACTCACAGCCCTTGCAGATTCTTCCAGAAAAAGATCAGTCAGTTTCTAGATGAACTGGTGGCCAGGACTATACTTTGGAGTCAGGGAAGTTTAGCTAAGTTAACATGCCCTGAATCCAACATAGAAGATACAAGCGGCTTCAGGAATCCCTCATGGGATCCCAGATTGGTAGAGTATCACAGTTTCTAAGTGGTCAGAATCATCTTCATTCAGGAACATCTGTAATTTATTTTTACAGGTGAGAAATGAGTAGATAAGCTGCCCAAGGATACTGGTCTTCTATCACATGATTTCCAGTCAAGTGCTCAGAGGGGCTTAAGAGTACAATACATTACCTCATTTTTTATAATTCAACTTTTTTTGCTAAGACACTTCATAGCACATCTCACAAAACACATTCAAGAAACAATAATTCAACATTAGAAGAACCTTACAATGCAGAAAACAGGCAGAGGTCAGATCCCTTTCATTTGGGAGACAAAGAAAAAGTTAAAAAAAATCTGATTCCACAAGACACCGGTGACAACAAAGAGAATAACACAGGTTATTTTTTAGAGTATATACCCCTCACTTATGTGTTAACCTTTAGTATGGAGGGGAGATAGGTAATGAGCATTTATTGAGCACCAACTCTGTGCCAGGCACTGTGCTAAGCTTTACAAACATCTCATTTAATAACATAGTTGGATATACAACCAGATTTTCATTTTTCATGGATTCTGCACTTGCAAATTAGTCCACATGCTAAAATCTATTTGTAACCCCAAAATCAATACTTGTAGCACTTTCCTTTATTCATGGACATGCTGAAGAGAGTTGCCCAGCCGAGGTCAAATAAGTCTGATGTTTTGTCTTCTCGATTCAACTCTTGTACTGTAAACAAGTGGTCTTTCTGTGGTCTTAGTGCCATGTTTTTTGCATTTTTGTCCTTATTGCTGGTGATTTTGTCGTACAAAATGGCCCCCAAGAGTAGTGCTTTAGTGCTGTCTGGTATTCCTAACCACAAGAAGGCTCTGATGTGTCTTACAAAGAAATCCGTGTGCTAGATAAGCTTTGAGCAGGTGTGAGTTATAGTGACGTTGAGTTCCGTGTTAATGAACCAACAATGAACCAGCAGTACATCCAGAAAAAGAAAGAGGAAATTCACTGATCTGTACATGAGGCCATGCCAGAGAGTGCTAGCAAACACAGTGTAACCTGAGGCTTACAGGAACCTAACCCAGTATTTCCCCTGGGAGCAATGGTTCAGTATTGGATAATTCAGTGTCTGTAGTGACTTTATGGAGCATTAACCACAGCAAATGATGAAAATCAAGTGTATGTACACATATATATGTGTTCACATATGTATATGCTCACTCCTACAATTGTCCACACACACACACACACACACACACACACACATACAGTTTTTTAGCCAATTCTAGAAATTTTCCATTTTAATAACCCACAATTTCAGATGGGAATATGCAACTAACACTGAGAAATACATTTAAAAAACCTCATGGTGTATTGGTTTGTAACTTGATCTCACGACGAGACAAGCACTATAGTAGCCTGCGTTAGTCTGTATGTCTTTATTTTAAAAAATAATGTGTAGAACTGAATACTTCACAAAGAAGTCGAACGATGCTCAATAAGTTACAGAGAAGTTCCATCTTCCATGAACTATTTCCATTGAAGCTCAAATCCCAAGACTGGTCTTATCCCTACATTTCTTTCCTAAATTTCAAGTATCCCAGTACGGTTTCAAGTCTTCAATGCACATTTCTTTCATTATTGATAGTCTCTGAACCTATCAATATCAATTCTCACAGAATTACACTGACATTTCATTCTAACAAATCCCACATTTCTCTGTCCTCATTCTCCCTCTACATTTCAATTCCTGAGGGAAGAAGCTCATTATGTTATCTACCCTAGACTCTATAGTCTCATAGTAATCACCTTCATTTGGGTTTTGTTATTTGTTTCCAAGAACTAACAATGGCTTAGGAAATAACATGTCAAAGTCCTTTGGGGAAAAGAAGCTTCTGGGGCTTCCCCCTCCCCCCCTCCCTTATTTCCTTCTGCCAGGGAACACTTCAGGACAGGATGAATAATGTCTTGGCTAGGTGAAAGTATAGGAGGCAGAAACATTGGTCTGACAGAAACACAGGGTTCATGTCCTTATCTTATGCCTGGATTATTTCGACAGCTTTCTAATTTCCCCACTTCAATCTACTCAATACCATGCCATCATATTTATGTCATTTTCTTTCTCAAAAATCCTTTTAAAGGGGCAGGTAGGTGGCTCAGTGAATAGAGCTCTGGCCTTGCAGTCAGGAGGACCTGAGTTCAAATCTGGCCTCAGACACCTGACACTTATTGGCTGTGTGACCCTGGGCAAGTCACTTAACCCCGACTGTCTGACCAAAAAAAGCAAAACAAAACAAAACACTGCCCCCCCCCCATCCTTTAAAAACTCCTTAGTTTCTTTAGGATAAAATACAAACTCTTAAGCCTGGCATCCAATGCTCTTCAAAATCTGGCTCCAACTTAAAGAGTTTCTGAGAAGGAAGGAACCTTGGAGATTATTTTAGTCCAAAGATTAACGAATCTAATTCTTTTACTTTAGAGATGAAGAAACTAAGGCCAAGAATGGCTCATGATCACAGATGTTATGAAAGGGATTCTTAATTCAGGGTTTTTTCCATTATACCATACTGAGCATTTCCAAGTATTCTGAAAACTGCTATATAATTTTTTAAAAGGGGAAATGTCTATCAGAAACTCTAAAATATAAGCCAGGGAATCTGAAGAAAACCAAACAATGAGGTCATATTGAAGAATAATTCAGTGCATATGCAGTGTATGTCATCTAAGGAAGTTCTAAGTAATGAATTCCCAACTTCTGGGTGTCTCCCAAACCAGAATCTAGTATATGAGGGAAGTTAAAACCGTTTCACCTTAATGTAGGGGTTTTAAGCTGGGGTCCATGGACTCTCAAGTGGTCCACAATAGATTTCAAGAGGCCTATGAACCTGGGATGGGAAAAAAAAACCCATCTTTATTTTCACTAACCTCTAAATGAAATTTAGTATTTCCTTCAATCAAGAATGACAAACAAAATACATTCTAAGAAGAGGTCCATAGGCGTTAACAGATTGCCACAGGAGTTAGATACACAAAAAGTTAACAATGCCAGCCTTAGTGGCAAAGTCTTAATACTTTACAGTCAATACTAAGTAATCAATAAAATATTTTACAAATAAATTGCATAAAAATTCACTAATGCTTTTTTACTTTTCTTCACTTATGCATTTAACACTTCTATGAATGTAACTACAATTCATCTGTGTATGTATGATAGCATGCATTATGTATATATACGTGTAAAGTTTCTCCTTAATTACCTGTAAAACAATGCAGCCTTGAATGAAATCATCAAAAGCAATCTGTCCTCTTCCTTGTCTGTCAAATTTTCTGATAAGGATATCATGAAATTGGTCAGATAACCGATAACCTTAAAGAAGAGAAAATAAAATAAACAGAGTACCAGGAAAAGTTTAAATTACATATGTTAATCTTTTCTAAAATCACTAATTTTCTACAAGTAAAAAAAAATCTCTAAAGGAAAAAAAGAACACCTCCCAAACCAAAAAACCCCCATAACCAAATCAATCTCCATACCCAACTTTGAACAAATAAAAAGAAACAAGTTTTACTGAGTTGGGTGGAGGATAAAACTGTTTTTGTGTTTATACATGTGACCATTAGAATAGGGCCTGGGGGCAGAAAGGTGAACTAATGAACGAAATCATCAACCTGTGATATCATTGGAATGGCAATTACAAACTCTGAGGTTTTGAAGCTATTTCTCTTATTTTTCAGTCTGTAATTCTTTGACACAAATTCAAATTCTGGAAAAGTTAGTGATTAAAAAAATCCTCCCAGAGTAGAGAGAAAAATGAATTAATTATTCTCTGCAGAAAGCCAATGGGGAATAACTTTACTCCAACTACTGATGTCGATTTACTCATCCACGGCACTAGATGGTGCTATCGTAGATTAAAAAAAGAAAAGAAAAAAATAGCTTCTATTTAACATACACACACCAAAAAAATACTGATGAGCCTCCAGACGAAGATGCTTAAATAATTTAAATAGCTATCAAATCAAGGGTTGTCCTAGTATGATTATGACTCTAAAGATGGGCTTGAAAATTTATGAAGCCCAAACCAAATACGAAGTAAAAATTTTTTAAAGAATCTGGTTGACGCAACTGAATCCCTCCCCCCAAAAAGGAAAGATAAATTAAAATTAATAAAGTTTTGATAGAAGAAAGCCTAACCAGAATGCCCCATATACTTCCAACATTTGTCAGGGACAAACAAAAAATTGAGGAACACTGATTTTGTTGCTGATTTTTAAAATTATGGTTTGACAAGAGCTACCAGTCACAGCTATGGCTGAAGGCTAGAATGTAAGCTAGAATGCACTGAATATATCTTCTGATATTAGAAAATCAGCTCTCAAAACAGTCAAGGATGAGTATACTTGTTAGCCATACCTTGGATAAGGGCCTGAGAGCTGTATCTTTAAGAGAGAAAAAGCATCTTACCTATTTTTCCCTTTTTTTAAACTTTTATTTCCACTATGTACATTACCGTTGTACTCTTACTTATTCAGAAGACAAGCTCCAGATGCCAAAATATTTGCATTTGATTTTCAGGTTCGTTGGAATCTTTGCAAGGATAAGTTATACCTATTGTCTGAGTGAATTTCACAGTTAATTACCTATATGGTTAGCTTAATCATGTCACTGATAAAGTATTAAACATGCAAAGAAAAATATTTATATAATACCTCCACAGGAACTCAAAGCACTTTACTATTTCCTAGAGCAGGTTCAGCCTACTGCCTTGTACATAATGTGAATTCAATGAACATCTGTTGACTGACAACTATCTTGAAGCTTGCCTATTTCTCCATGAGGTAGCTAGAAATGCTAACGCTGTGCTTTCAAAATCAGAACACAAATACAAAAAAATAAGGCACATAAACAAGCAGGAGAATGAACCTCATGTTCATCCAGAAATCAGAGAGATCAGCCTCACCATACTTATTGTCCTCCACATTTCCTACTTAGGCAGTAGGTGATTGTAGTAAGCCATGTTGTACTACTTGCTTACTTGGAGAAATTAAGATCCCCCTCCATCTACAGATGCCAAATCATATAGCTAAAGTAGAGCCCTGACCATGTCATCCCTATGCTCAAGCTCCTATAGCTCCTTAGCAACTCTAGATAAAAGAAAAACTCTGGTACATAAAGTTCTTTACCATGTGGCTCCCACTTATCTTTCTAAACTGATTTCAAATTATTCCCCTTAACAATTACATTCTAGTAAGACTGGCCTCTATCTTCTGTTCCTCATACACAACAGTCTATGTCTTGCCTCCAAGCCTTTAACCAGGCTATCTCCCATGCATGTAATGTACTTCTCATCTTCACCTCTTAGAATTCCCAAATTCCTTCAATGCTTACTTCAAGGCCAGCATCCTACAAGAAACTTTTCCTTATCCTATGTTGTAAGTATCTCTCCCATTACCCATGTATCTATGTATTTAAACTTTACCCTGGACAAGGAAAAGAAAGAGGCATGGGAGTACTTCAGCTCATTCCTATTCAGGTATCTATGACTGTTCCCACTTTACTCTTCTTCCAGTATGAATAACTGAGAAACAGAAAGATTCTTTTCAAACTCGAAGTTGGGAAAATGAACTAGGAAGACAAAACATAAGCTACTGAGGAAATGCACAGAATGTAGTTATGTAATAACTGATGATAGAAAGGGGAAAAAATCTGCACTTTGAGACTTCCATCATGAAATCAGCCAGATCAGCCTTGTTGCATTTATTTGAGTGCTGGATATGTACTAAAATCACTTCCCTTGACCTACAGTAGGGGTTGTGGTTTGTCTTTCATTCTCGAAGACGACCATGACATCGGGGAGGTGATGCCATGACATACAAGTGAATTAGATTTAGGTGAGGGAGGGCTGTGCAAAGTCACCAACCTCACTTTCTTCTCCAGAACGATCTGGGTCTAAAGGCCAGATAGAGATCAGCGCTGGAGAGGACCCTGGATGCACTGGGAGACCTTGGCCTTGGACAAGGTCTTTCACAGGTTTCAGTTTGACTGAAGCAATGCCTAATCAGTGATTAAGCCTAGGTAAGAAATGACACCAAGAATGGCCTCTTTTACCTAGTGGGGAAAAAAAATCAACCTGAGAGAGGAAGACCTTCAGCTCTGGGTTTCTCGCCAAAACAGAAACAACTGTAATTTACATTCAGTATGAGCTAATCAGGGCCCAAACAGTGACCAAGTGTGGCTTGGCCTGGGACGTACTGTTGGCCAATCAATGACAGTCAGAGTAATTTGGTTTTAAGGCATGGTCCTTAAGAAAGAAATGTAGCCCATAAACCCCAAGACATCTTGCAAGGTTTCAGAGATCAAAATTTACATTCCTTTGGGCACAGCACCTGTAGGTAAGGGTATGATACCCTATGTGGACAGAGGGAAGGGAAGGGGGGGGGGGAGAGAGACAGAGAGACAGAGAGAGAGAGAGAGAGAGAGAGAGAGAGAGAGAGAGAGAGAGAGAGAGAGAGAGAGAGAGAGAGAGAGAGAGAAAGGTAGAGAGGAAGGAAAGGAGGGAGGGTGGGGAAGGGGGAAGGGGGGGGAGGCTGGAGGTGAAGTTGGAGCCCCCTTAGCTTGAAATTTGTATTCTCTACCTGAAAGGGTCATTATGGGGAAAGCACTCTGCAAACTTTAGAACACTACATAAATGGAAGATATTATTGTCAAGACAGGTATAAAATAGAAAATATAAAAGGAGCTCCTGGAGAGCTACAACTGATTCTGCCTTTCTTTGTATACTTAGCACTTAAGCATGATGCCTGGCACACAGTAGGTGTTTAATAAATGCTTGTCGACTAATCCTTATTTAATTTAGGTTTCTTGCTATAATAAAATCAAATATGTCTTCTAATAAGCAGTTTTCTTTATTTATGGACAGAGAAAATAATTTTTCTTAGGAACCAAAGTTAAAGATGCTTATAACTAAGCTAGAATTTCCATTTCCTTCTAATTACAAAAAATCAAATAGCTTTTAAAGAATTCAAGTGTGAAAGGTAAAACAAATAGGAACTCTCAAAAAATGGGGAGATTATTGAAATTTCTTAGTTTCTAAAAACACTTTCTATATTTAGGGGGAAGGAATAGGAAATGAGAAGAACAGACTTAGAATAGCCAAAAATAAAGGTTCAAACAAGAATTTTCTCTTTAAAGCAAAAAAGTACACAAGAATTCAGGTTTCAGTGAATTCACTTCTAAGATTCCCACAGGCCTACCTGCAATCTGGTGACCAGGAGAATTCTAACTTAACAACTATACTCTCCCTGGTTAGTCACCTATACCTATGCAGGTAAACATTTCAGTGTAGCCAGAGGGATGGGCAAAGATAACTGACGTGGTACATTAATCATTCAGGTAAGACTTTAGTCTGCCTCTCAAATAATGCTTACATTAAGGACTGCTGGTCTAGCACTTTTCTCCCCGATCTTTCTCAGAGCCTCAAGTTCTCTAGCAGTATGCTCGTCACAAACCCAGTTCCTTCTGCTCACTTCTCTTGACCAGCATGGGAATGAGTTATCGCTGCTTTCTGCTAAAGCTCTTGCCAGGCTAAGGCTACCAGGAGGACACTGTCCCTAAGGGCTCCAGTCCTTTCCATTCCCTAGACTAATTTAAGTTGACTCAAAAGGCCACTGATCAAAAGCTTACTACATTTAAGGCGCCATGCTAAGTGTGGGGGGATAGCGATAAGACATGCCCTCAAAGACTCTGCATTCAAAATACCTGTCTTCTGTTTTAGTTGGCTCCTGCAGCCCAGCTGACCAAGTAGTTCCATGTGTTCTCTTTCTTTTCTAGTCCCCACCAGACAAATCTAGCTCCATTTTAAGGCCCCTGATTCTCATGTGGAGATTCTGTGGCTGAGTCCCCCAGAACGAGATGAAAAGTGCCCCTCTCTCCAACTGAGACAGGCATGCACCAGGCCAGTT
Source organism: Phascolarctos cinereus (assembly GCF_003287225.1). Classification (NCBI taxonomy): domain Eukaryota; kingdom Metazoa; phylum Chordata; class Mammalia; order Diprotodontia; family Phascolarctidae; genus Phascolarctos; species Phascolarctos cinereus. The sequence continues at coordinate 393,340,176 of NW_027555847.1, read as the reverse complement.
TAGCCTTCTCAACCCAACCTCTATCCATTTCTGTTTTGTATAAACGAATAAATACCAATGTTGCATATCTACATTTAATACCCAGCAGCTTGAATATTTAATTTTACTTAAACTCATGAGACACTTTTAAACTATAAATATTTTCCTAACATAGAGCGTGATGAACTGCACATTAGATTACAAATTGCTCCTTGTAAATTTTTTAAATTTAAAAAACACTAAAAACAAACTGAGATATGCTATCTTGCTAGTATCACCACTAAAAAACTTCGGGCAAGTCATTTAACACCTTAGTTTCTTCATCCAAAAAACTCCATCTCCTCTCTAGCTAACTCACAGATGTATGAAACTGCTTAAAGCTTATAAAGCACTTTGAATCATCCAGGAAAGGTACTATATAAGTATTTTTCTCAGAGCAATTCAAAACCAAAATTCTTTTAAGACACGCAAGGTTGACATACATATATACACAAATACACACATGTATATTTGTTTGTATGCATGTATGTATGTATGTATGTGCGAGATATTCTTGAGAATGGGAAAGAACAAAAGTTCTTTACTTCTTATTTTTAAAAATAATTTTATTTACTAAAAAGCAAGCCCTGATAATTCAGAAAAGTTTTACCTAGTTAGTTTTCTAGTATATATTTTAAATGACATCACAAAACTAGATTCCAATTCAACCTCAGATTGGTTGTCTACAGTTTTCTTTTCATTCCTTTATTTCAAATTGTTTACAAAGCCACCATTCTCAATTTCACTTAATCACTCAACTTCACAACAAACGAAAACTTTGTATAGCCCTTATCTCATTTTGGACAAAACTGTATCACAGTAACTTATGTCTCATCTCAAGATAATGTCTGGAATGTAAATAAACAAAAATTTTAAATGAATTTGAAACTAAAGCCCCAAAGTCAACCAAAAAAAATGCTAGTAGGTTCCAAAATGAAATATGCCATACAATAAGAGTAAATGAATTACCAAAACCTGATAACGCTAGCTTTAGTTCATTTTTGTCAATCATTCCAGAGTTGTCTCTGTCATATGTCCGGAAGACATTCTGCCAATCTGTGATATACTTCCAAACTCCAGTGAATTCACTAAAGTTCACTCCTGCTTTGTTTTCTCGGTCAAACATCGCTAAACCAAAAGGGAAAAAGCCACAACAACAATATGTTAACAAATATCATACCAGAACATGTTCATACTGCAACAGATTCAGTTAGGTTATGTTAAGGTCAGTCTAAAAGGGAAGTTCATGATTACCAACAATTTCAGTCTTCTAAGACCAATCTTTCAGAGAGAGAGAGAGAGAGAGAGAGAGAGAGAGAGAGAGAGACAGAGAGAGAGAGACACAGAGAGAGAGAGAGAAGAGAGAGAGAGAGAGAGAGAGAGAGAGAGAGAGAGAGAGAGAGAGAGATGCACTGAGGTGACCACATCTTTGTTCTGCTAGCAGAAGAACATGGTACTTGAGAGGTTGAGATTATGTGCTCGATTCCTGGATAGGCTAGTTAACTCTACATAGAAGAAAAATTGTGTGTTATAAATATGTATGCTTAACCATTAAGAAAAAAGGAGTGAATGAACATACATGTGTCAGGATACACAATACTACTTCCACAACCCCTTGGAGGATCAACTTGAGGGCAGATTATCTTTTGCCTTTCTTTTCATTCTCACCCCTTAGCACAGTGCCCAGAACATAGTAGGTACTTAATTAAATGCTTTCTGACAGACTCAATATTCACGTCCCCATGATTAATACCGTCAAAATCAAATCCAAGATACAGTTCCTGTCAGAAGGAAGCCTTTCTTCTGCAGATATCCTACAGAGATATAAAAACCTTCATCTCCAGTCTCTACGTATGCACAGCATTATAAAATGGCCCAAGACCACACAGATAACTGCCATCCTAGCTAGTGTCTTTATATATAGCACTCCTAGTCATGTTCTCTCGTTGGGGAATCACAATAATCCTGTGAGGTAGATAGAGAACAAATTCTATCCCCACTTTACAGATGAGAAAACAGAGGCTCTTTGATCGGTCCGAGGTCATCCATCTATAATGTGGCAAAGCTAGCGGCTGAACACAGATTTTCTGACTCAAAGTTCAGCGAGTGTTCTTTCTAATTTTGCTGATGTCACAATTACACATACAACTATGTACTTGTGCCTCTAGGTACAATGGGAAAAAAAAAACAACAGACAGTGAGTCAGGATGCCTGGATTCTAGTCCTGGCTTTGTAACTAACTCTGTGTGACCTCTGTCAAGTCATTTGCTTTCTATAAGACTTTTCTGATTTGTAAAATTGGGGATGGGGGAGGAGTGGAGATGTGTGTGAATACATTTCTTAGAGTTGGGGTACCTCTTAGCTCTAAAAATCCAACACAAAAAAATTAAAAGATATGATTATAAATAGGCACAGAATAATCAATCAATCAGCACTGTTTAACATTCCTGCCCTCTTCTACTTGTGGGAGATACAGTATATTCACAAATAGAGATACAGGACATACACAAATAAATAAAACATGAATTTTGAAGGGGGAAAAGATCTTAACTAGAAGCATCAGGAAAGGTCTCTTGAAGATGTAACACAAGGGGACTCTTAAAGGGAGCTGGGGATTCAAACCATAGCATTTGTTTAGGGGACTGTGAAGGTGAGTACTTCCAGATGAGGAACAGCCTATGTAAGGGCAGGAAGGTGGGAAATAACCATGGCAATTCACCAGATTTGGGTTGGGGTATGCGTGTGTGTGACGGTTGAAGGAGTCAAGTCTACCTTTCCTTACTGTCAGTAGAAACAGTGACATCAGGAAAAATGGATGAGCAAAGATGAGCTCAGTTTTAGACATGCTAAGATGACTTGGGGACATGGCAGACAGCTGAACTGGTATAGTTTTTACTTACATATGATTGATCTGACAGTCACAGGATTAAATGGAGTCCATGTGCCTAAAACAACAAACAAAACAATTTGGACTAAACATGATGAAAAATCATTTTTACAGGAAACAGGTAGAATATTGGCCAACTCAGATCTACAACTTACAATATCTAAGACAGTGACTTCATTAACTTTTGAGCTAAAATAAGATGACAGGACAACTTACCAAGTTAAAATATGCAATCTTCTTCTCAAGATCTTAACCATTTACCACGAGCACTGTTTTTTGAGTGAATTATGTCCCTGTGTATTTTATACTGACCAGAAACAAAAATATTTTTTAAAGAGGAGGGGAGAGATTCCTACAATTACTTTTATGGGCAAATCCATCTAAAACTGTTTCAGGAAATTATCTGATTTGCACATACTCCTCAGTTGTAGAAAGTTATATGAGATAAAATCATCTAAGATTGTTATATCTTGATTTCCAATTTTCAACAAAATTACTGGCCTGCAAAACATTTACTATAGGGGCAGCTAGGTGGTACAGTGGATAGAGCCCCAGCCCTGGATTCACAAGGACCCGAGTTCAAATCCAGCCTCAGACATATAACACTTACTAGCTGTGTGTGACCCTGGGCAAGTAACCTTAACCCCATTGCCTAATCCCCCCCAAAACAAACAAAAAAACCATTTACTATCAAAAGGTCCTTACTCATTAACATCTATCAACTTCAAAAGTGAGCCCTCTTCATATCTTACTTCTAGGGACAGCAGGTATTTTTCCCCTCTGTTACCCAGTCTCCACCTTTAAACTGCTGAGAGAAGCTGTGCTGAGGGTCAAAGAAGTTGGCTAGGCTGGGTTATCTATTTTTAAATAAATCTGTGATGGCGTCTATGTGGATATTCCACCTAATGTTATAAATCCCAATTTATCCATACTTGCTCATTCTGTTCAGCTCTTGCCCATGTCTCCCTGTGAACCACCCACAACATGTCAGGGCTTGGGGTGGGGTGACTTATTCATTCTCTTGAAAGTCAACAGGACATAGAACCTCCTTCATCTCATCCACTGCTCTCACTGACTGACACACCTATTTTTGCTAGGACATTTCTGTGATCTCTTTTTACTCCACTTCTAGTACACAATTCTTTTTTATTTTTGGTAACACCCTAACAGCCTATTTTACACTCACACTGCATCTATTGTTTTTTATTTGACTTGCAACTCTAATCCCTTGGAAACTAAACTGTTTCAGGATTTTAAGCCATATGCCACCTTCAGAAGAATAGTGTTTAAAAAGATGGGCTTTTGTTTTGGGGAAAAAAACTTAACAGTTACTAAAAGCGTTATATAATTTCTCCAAGACAATTCAGGGCATCCTCTTTCTTCTAATTCAATTTTGGGCCCAGCTTATTGTCTCACAAGATCTGTCCAAGGATTATGTGCTGACTGACCAGCTTTATGGGCTGTCTGGCCACACAGATAATGTAATCTGAACAATGAACATGTTTTATCTGTTTGGCTTTTCCACTGTGGATAACTCAGCCAACTTCTTTTAAGTGATCATTCTCATTCAGGAGAATCTTTACTGTCACAGGACTTGGTATTATTAACACAAGCAGGAAAGCCCAAAGGCCTTTATCATGTAAAGGCATTCACTCCTCTGGTTTTTTTTTCCAGCTTTTTATTTAAAAAAAATTTTTTTTAAACACCCACCCCCACCCACCAATTACATGTTAAACAATTTTTAAGTATTTGTTTTTTCTTAAGTTGAGTTCCAAATTTTATTCCTCCCTTCCTTCCTTCCCCCCCACCCCCGAAGGTGGGTAATCAGATATAGGTTAAATATGTGCAATCATGCAAAACATTTTCATATTAGTCATTTTATACAAGACTTAAATAAAAGAAAAAGAATGAAAGAAAGTGAAAAACAGCATGCTTCAGATTGTATTCAATCAGTATCAGTTCTTTGTCTGGAGGCAAATAGTATGTTTCCTAATTAATCCTTTGGGATTGTCTTGAATCATTTATATTGCTGAGAACAGCTAAGTCACTCACAGTTCTTCATCAAACAATATTGCTGTTACTGTATAAAATGTTCTCCTGGTTCTGTTCACTTCACTTTGCATCAGTTCATGTAACTATGCAGGTTTTTCTGAAATCATCCTGCTTGTCATTTCTTATAGCACAATAATATTCCACTACAATCATATACCAGCTTGTTTAGCCATTCCCCAATTGATGGGCATTCCTTTGATTTCTAATTCTAAGCTACCATAAAAAGAGTTACTATAAATATTTTTGCACAAATAGGTCCTTTCCCCTTTTTTGGATGTCTTTGGGACATATACTTAGCAGTGGCATTGCTGGATTAAAGGATATGCACTTTTATAGCCCTTTGGGCACAGGTTCCAAATTGTTCTCCAGAATGGTTGGATCAGTTCACAGCTCCACCAACAGTATACCAGTGTCCCAGCTTTCTCACATCTCCAACAGCCATCATTTTCCTTTTTTGTCATATTAGCCAATTTGATAGGTATGAGGTGGTTTCTCAGAGTTGTTTTAATTTGCATTTCTCTAACCAATTCACTACTCTATTTGTATTTTGCACTGGATGTCCTCTATTACAGGGGCAAAATGTCTTTGGCACTATAGTTCCTTGTTTTTGGTTTTTTAATCTCATTTGATATTAATAATCAGGCACTCAAAGTTGTATATGTTGTAGTATTTTTCAATGAATCTTGTGATTTTAATATAGGTTTAGAAAATATCTGACCTTAGACAAGTCACTTAACCCCGACTGCCTAACAACAACAAAAAAATCTTGCTGGAAACACATTTTAAGGAGGTATTTTGTTCAAATTTTGTTTTTTTTTCAGTCAACAAAAACAAACACAGTACAATGTTGCAACCTCTGTCGACTATATGACTGTAAAGGTATGGTTTGCTGTAGACTTATCTATAAAAGCCTACCTATTCTATTTATCAAGAATGCTCTCAATACATGTAAAGATAATTCTCATGAAATTTTTGGAGGGACAGAAAGAAGGCATATGGGTTAGTAGTTGCTGACATTTTAGCCATCATCATCTTTTTTCCCCCCCAGAAGCAACGGCACCCAGGACTTTTCCCAAGAGTTTAGCACCCTCCCTCTCAGCTATCATTAGAACTACTCTCTCATGGCACTCAAACTTTTTATTACCTCCAGCATATAACTCCTCTGGATACACTCATACTTGGTCTGGTCCTGGTGTTCCTCCTGCCTCTTTTTTCTTTAGTGCCATTTCTATTTCTTCATACAGTACACGAGATACTGTGATATTAGTCCAAATTAGAAGCTTTACTGTCATTGATGGAGAAAAAAAATTAGCTTAAAAATAATACTGGCAATTTTCTACTTTCTGGTCTTTCTAGCATTATTAAATTTAGTTTGAGTGATCTGGCTTCAAAATTTAAAAAAAAGTTGAAAAAATTTCCTTTACATGTAACTGGGAAAAGAAAAAAAATTTTAAAAAGGAAAAATTTCAGCTAGTCAATGTTTACCTATTTTTTAAAACTAGATTTTTAAAAACTATTTTAATTCTTACCTAAAATAAGTCCTTGTTGTATGCTTCATTTTCAAAGGAGAAAAACCTTGGCGACTGGGAAGTGTTAAATATTTTCCACATATTTATAAATATCCACATATGCTAGAAATTTCTATTTTTATTGCTGAAGATTTCATTATACTGCAATAAATGGATTTTAAAGAAATATTCAAGTGGAATGCAGACATAAGCAAAAGATTACTGGTGATCCCTTTCAAAGTTATTATGGTATTCAATGGTACTATTCATTTTTATGTACTTCTATTGATCTAAACTGTACATGAATTGATACATGAATGAATTTAAAAGTATACCTTTAAGAATCAGAAATGAATGAGATAAACATCTTTTTTTTTTAAATGGAACTTGGCTGGTCATCATGTGCCTCTCAACTACAGCAAAAATGACAATTCCCCACATTTTACTGACTATATGGTTACAGTTTTCAAGTTTGAGTGTTTTCCTTTCAAGAAATGGAAACTAATCTCAAAGGCATTACCTTTAATTTAGCTGCTTACTTCTTTTCCCTTCAGTCACATAAACAACTTAATTCAAAATCAGGAATCTGGCATGTTAATGCTTATTCCCCCAAGCAATCCCCACAGACATTGCTCAATTGAGCTCCCTAGGCCTCTAATCAATACAGACTTTGTTGCATTTTCTCATTATATGGTTGGGATTCCAGATTTGAATACTAATTACTTATCTTACATTTTATAGGAGGCAAGACAGATTGACTAAAGAAAAAGGTTTCTAAAATCATGAATTTTCTCTGCATCTTTAGCTCAATACTTTATTGTCACAAATTACTATGGCTAAAAAATTCTATCAGTTGAACAGTGCCCAGTCAAACTCCTACAGATGATCCTCTCTGAGCACTGCTAGGCTGGTCCTTGAAAACAAATACTGCCAGATCCACATTGCAAGCTGTTCCAACTTCATAGATCTTGCCAGGGCTTATGATCTTCTGGCAGAGCCTCCGAGAACAATTCCACAACAGGGCACCAGAGTCAGACCAGCATAGAGGCCTAATTCCATTAGCAATTAAGCTAAATCCTAGCCTTTTTTTTTGCATCTATTATTAAGGGGAAGTTGGCATTGTGACTCTTCAAATGGGAGAAGATAATAAGCTCTCATTAACAGGTAATTTATGAACTCTGAATCTCCCTCCATTCCAATTTAGCCTTTAGAAGTAGGCCTTACACTACTACTACATAACATGGGGACTACAAGCAATAATGTAGGAAACAGACGAATGGTGTCACTATGTGTGCTGGATGGAGTGAATGCAAGAATATATAGGAATATATTGAGAGAAATAGGTTCTACATATGCCCCAGCTTTCATTCATTTCTTTTTATGATGGGACCTCCTGAAGGGGAGAAACCAACTCTTAACATAAAACACAATGGGCACATTCACAAGTAATCAATAAAGTTAAATAGTAATTTTAAAAAATTAAGGCAGAAAATCACCAAAATGCCCCCTAAAATTACATGTTTTACTTACTATTATGGAAAGCTATAGGATGATCAGAAAAAAAAAGTTTAAAAGAATAATTTTTTCCCTCATCTTAATGTTAAATCCCTCATTATCATAATGTTAAATACAAAAGGGTTAAGTAAAAATTCCTAAACTCCTGAAATAGCTTATAATAAATCTTTTTAATGGAAAGCAAGTGAACAGTCTTCTTTTGTCTTTCTGTATACCGGCTGACCTCATCTTTCCTCACAGTCATTTTTAGTAAACTTTTCTATGGAAACAAGTCTTATAAAAGGGCCAGTGTATATTAGTATGAGTTCACATAAATTATTCAGGATCTCTGTAACCAGATTTAACAGGGAAGTACACACAGTCCCACACATTTAATAACAGAGAGTGAGCATAACTGGGTTATGCTACTTTTAAAACTACAAGTTTCCACTGAAATCAACAAGGAATCAACCTAAGTCAATTGTATTGAAATGTACTAATAATATAGGTTTTGGTATGGTCCTAGGTCAACGGGCACCTGTAGTAAGGATTGCAATCATACTTAATATAAAGATGGAAGACAAGAGAATGTGATGTGGGAAGAAGTATGAGAATAGAACAGAATTTGACTGTGGCTATGGGACCAGTTGGTTCAAGTTGCCTAACTTCATATGATTTAAGCTCTGATGGTCCTAATACAGACCAATTCTTGTGAAAATATAAATCAGTTGAGACCTAATGAACTAATCAACTCAACTAATCAACTCAAAATAATCACAAATACTGGAAAAGTCTCTCAGTACAAAAGTCCCTTGGAACGTTACCTCTGTATAGGTATTGATTGCATAATGTCTAGATCTATTGTGCATAGGAACCAGGGCTAGTTTGCCATCTTACCAAACATCCATCAGATGATTGTGAAAAATGATCCCCCTTTGCTTTGAACTTTAAATAACATTAAATATCATTTCCAAAGTATAGATGTCAATTTTTTTGTACCCTTATTATCACTTACTTTTTCCATAACTACTGACATCAGTTACATTATAAGCAAAATGGACCAGAATTAATGATAAGTGGGTTATAAGGAATAAAGAAAAGAAGAATTGATAAGCAGCAATGTTCTGGGGATCTGTGATAGAATTTTAACTTGAAACTGTCCTGAAGAAGAAAAAAAAACTTATGCAGGCACAAGTTATGCACAAGTTGATTTTCTAAGAACTGACATGTAAGTATAAGGCCAAACCCAATTCCCCAAATAATAAATGGTCAAAGGATATGAACAAACAGTTTCCAAAAGAAAAACTGCAAAATAACAGCCATATGAAAGATTGTTCCAGATCACTAAAGCACTAGAGACTTGTAAATCAAAACAACTCTGTATCCAGTAATTTGGCAAAAATTACAATCGGACCTCCAAGTCTCTTTTAGGCCATTTCTAGACCAAGTTGTCCTGCTTATATCTCCACTCAGGCCACCCTTGTTAACCCCCTCCCTCCAGAGTCATTGAGCCACTCTGCCCCTGGACCCTGCACTCTGATGAGTTCCTGTCCTATGTTTCCTGGAACTAGGACTTCCTTGCTCTTCCCAGTCATTCCTTTAGACCATGTCCTTGACACCTGCCTATACTCTTCCTTCCCCTCCTTTTAGCTCAACTTCCCCTCTTACAATGTAAGTTCCTTGAGGGTGGGGACTGTATTGTCTGCTTGTATTTGTATTCCTAAGTATGTAACACAATGCCTGGTACATGCTAAGTGCTAAATAAGTACTTTTCCCCTTAATTTTTTCATTCATGTTGCAAGGACTGTGGAAATGTATGAATTAGTCTAACCATTCATTCTGATAAACAATTTAGAATTATGTTAAAGTAATTGAAATGTCTATATCTTCTCATTCAAAGATCCCACTACTCATAACACTCCAGGAAGTAAAAGACAGAAAAGATCTAATATACACCAAAATATTTATAGCAGCATTTTATGTAGTAGCAAAGAATTGCAATCAAAGTGTTTGTTGTTTTACTCTTCATGACCTCATTTGGGGTTTTCTTGGCAAAGATACTAGAATAGTTTGCCATTTTCTTCTCCAGCTCATTTTACAGATGAGGAAACTGAGGCAAATAGGGTTAAGTGACTTGCCCAGGACCACACAGCTATCTAATGTACCACATAGTTGCTCTGAAATCAAAGGAGAAGCCCATTAATTGGGGAATGGCTAAACAAACAGTGGTGCATGAATGTGATGGAATATTATTGCGCTGTGATTAATAATGAATATGAAGAATGAAGAGAAGCATGGAAAGACTTATATGTGCTGATGTAAAGTATGCAAAACTGGGAAAACACAAAGTATATGGAAAGAAAAAATAAAAGAATGAAATAGTACTATGTATTTATATATGACTATATATAACTGGCCCTTAAGAAAAGAGAAAATATACTTGCCCCACCTCCTTTGCAGAGTTAGAAGACTAAGGCTGGGTAATATTGAATATATTGCCAAACTAGGCTAATACTTTGGTTAATTTTGGTGAACTGTTTCCCCCCTGCTTTCTTTTCTATTTTTTTACAAGAAGGAATGGTTTTCTGGAAAGAGAAAGAAGAAAATATTTGGAAATACAAGTGATGTAAAAACAAAAGGCTATCACTAATTTTTTTAAATGAAAAAAATCATATACATCTGGTAGTTCTATCTTTAATACAAATAAAAATGTTATGAGGATCGCCACTGTAACTACTATGTTAATACAAGTTGTCAGTCACCTCTCATCAAGGGAAGAACAGTCTTTCAACTCTTTTCTAAATTTCAAACTGAATCAAAGCTCAACTGGCACACCTTCAATTGAAAAGCTTCCATAATAATAATGAATGGGTTGAAATGCATGCATAAGAGATTGGTTAGTTAGTGAAATAAAATTTCTCCAACTAGACTTATTACTTAGGGGTCTAACTGCTACCTGATTAATAACTACTGTCCTTGAAGAGGCTCAGAATAAGAAGCTGGAACCTCATATGAAAATAAATGGAAACAAGACAAAACTGGACCTATAAGAATGAATCACATATGGAAACCCCAACAGTAGTTTTATTCTTCTTATCCTAGACTAATAACAGTCCCCAGAATGACTGACTGTACCTGATTAGGAACCCACTATATAGTAAAGTGCTATATCAGTATCATCCGATATCTCCAATCATTTCTATAGCAACTTAACCCTGGAGCTTCAGCAGTTTCCATAGCAACCAAGTTCCCTTACATGTGCCACATGGATGCCCTCCAAAACCTTCAACAACTTGCTATATCAATTTTACTTGAGAATCCTATTGGTTCCTTCTGTGGCCTGATCAGAATCTCTAAGAAGCCCTAAACATCAGGGCCTAAATAATCTTTCTGCCTCTAAGATTTGTTTCTGCAGTTAAATGCCTTACTTTTCCCTTAATATTTAAATATACTAACAATTTTTCCAAATACTTCCTAATTTTTATACATCTAATACTTAACTAAATGAACAGACTACAACTGCATTTATTAAGTGTGTTTACTATATGTCAAGCACTGTGTTGAACAATGAAGAAAAATACACAAAAACAAGATAATTTCTGTTCTTGAGTAGCTAACACTCTAATAGTGGAAGACAATGCCTATAGCCATTACACAAATGACACAACTGAAGTACCTCAAAATGGAGACCATTACAGTAATCAAGAAACTGTCATCAATTCCAATCAATCCCAAAATTATGTGCACAATATACTTTAGTTTTCTCAACTCCTTTGCACTTGGAAAATAAAACTAAGGAAAAGGCAAATCAAAGGAAAAATTAAGCTTGCAGTTTAAAAATCTCACTAACTACTAAGTCACACTTACCATTGGATAATGCTTGTTGAAGTTCATTGTCAGATATTACTCCACTCCTGTCTTTATCAACCCTATGAAATACATGAAATATGTTACAATGATGATTAAAAATTAAAGAAATATAACAGAACTGCTTTATACTGCCAAAGACAATTAAGCCCATAAGTTATGTAAGTTTATTTTTCTTCAGAATACAAATTCAAGGCTTCAATTCTAGCACAATTCCCACTAAAATTTATTTAGCTTTCCTACTTCAAATTATTTATCAGACTACCTTCTCCCATCTTTTCCACTCTGTCCTGGTCTTAGCTAATGTATTTCTCAAAAGAAGACCACAATCTCTTTGGCTACTTCAGAAGCAAAAATATAACTTTATCTGTATATCTACACACACAGGTAAATAAATTAAAAAATCATTCAGAAGTGGTGGCACGCGCCCTATAATCCCGGCTACCAGGAAGCGGATTCTTAAATTCAGGAGTTCTGAGCTGCAGTGGACTATGCAGATCAGGTGTCTACATTGTGTCACTAACAAGAGGCCCAGGCAAGAAAGGAAGGTCAAAGATCACACGCTGGATGAGTCCTGGGATCATCTTGGAAATAGCCCCTTTACTCCAGCTTGAGTGGGATGGGGAGACCCAGTCTTTAAATAAAGAAAGAGAAAAAGAGAGTGAGAAGAGAAAGAGAGAGAAAGAACTGTATTTGAAGTTCTTTTGCTGGTTTCTAGTCACTATACTTCCCAAATCACAATTCTAGGTCTAGGAATGAGTCATGTCACTGATTTAAACTTCTCCTAACTTCTGGCTTTTGTCCTCTATTCTACCTATATCTGCAGGCTGATGACCTTCTTTGTTCTTTTGAAACCCTTTCCTGGCCTTCTACCTGCTTCTTTATAGACCACATCACACCTACCACAATCTCCTTTTCCAAACTCTAATTTAAAAAACCTCACTTTCAGATATGCAGTCATTCAGCGACAACCAGTCCCTGAAGATTTCCCCTGAAGACAAGGGGAAGTATTCCCTACACCAAGAAAACAAAAATGATGAAAGCCACCAACCAAAGCTGTTTCTCTATTTTTTTCCCCTAGATCTCAGGCATATAGTTCTAATCATTACAGAAAAGCAAGGTTTTCTTCTTCTAAATTTAGCATTCTCCAGGTTCTGCAATGACTCTCAGCCAAGTTACACACAACTCAGAAGAGGACCTGGTGCAGCGGAAAAATCTGAAGTGAGAGGATCTAAGTACATCCTGACTCTGCCTTTTACACTACCTTTGTGACCTCTATGGGCTTTAGATTCCTCTTCTATCAAATTAAGGGTTATCAAACTGGGTCAGCTCTAAAATGCATTCTAGCTCTACAATCCAGCGATCTGGAAACACCACTGTATCTGAAGATCTGGGGTTGAAATCATAGACACACAGGACAGTCGATACTTGAGTTGGAGGCAAAGGTGCTGAACTTAGAAAGAGTTTAGAGGAGCTGAATTAAAATGTACACCATTAGTGACCTTGGGCAAATCGCTCTAACTGCTCTGGGCCTCAGCATCCTCACCTGTAAAATGAGGGGGTTGGATTAGGTGGCCTCAAAGGCCCCTCCCACCTCTTAATCTAGGACACTACAGCCTACGGGCACTGGATGGGCTCTCGAATGTCAAGTGTGAGGCCGCGTGTGTTGCGTGCGTTACGTGTAAGCGGGGGAGCTCTGGGGGATGATGGGAGGGACGCGAAGTTTGGACGAGGCACCGGTTCCCATCCCTGCTGACTCCGGTTGGAGCAGCCTAGCCTGGGGCGGGGGAGCCCGGAGGTGGGCTGGAATACCAGCTCTGCCACTCAAACTGCGTGCCCGCCCCGCTGGGTCTCAGTTTCCTCATCTGTAACACGACGTCCCTTTATAGGAGGAGGGCTGAGTCAAGGGTCACCCGCTAGGACCCTGAGGCGGGTGGCGGGGAAGCAGAGCAGAGAGGCGGTGCTGCGGCACACGGGGGGGAGCCGAGGCAGGACCCCCGGCCCCAGCCGCCTCTCCGTCCAGCCCTGGCTGTGGCTGGGGGCGGACCCTCCCGGGAGCTCGTGGGGAGAGGGGAGACCCGGGGCAGGGGCCAGCGCCATCCTCACCGCTGAAAGACGTTCCACAGGAAACTCTGGTCCGGGAGGGACGCGGCAGCGGCAGGCCCGGGGCCAGAGCCGCCCCCAGGGCCCGTCCGGTAGTGGTAGGTGGCCATGGGCCGGCCGAAGCAAGGGTAAGACAAGCAGCGGACCGCGAACTGGAGAGAATGGCTCAGCGGGGTTCCTCCACTTCCGCTTTCTTGAACGGGGGCGGAGGAGCCGGAAGAGAGGAAGGCCACTTCCGGGCTAATAGCCACCTCCGGGAAGAGGGGCGGGCGGTGCGTCACATGACCAAGCATCGCCAGTCTCCTCGCGGGGCCGCGTTGCCTGGCAACGGAAGGGCGCTAGGTTTGGAAGGCGGCCCCAGCCCCTGGGAAGGAGGTCCTCGGAGGCACCGGGCCTTGGGAGCCTCGGCGGGGTGGAGAAGGAGGCGGCCTCGGGCTCCCTGGCCCCGGGTGGGCGCGGCAGGGCGCGTCTTGCTCTGTGAAAGACCGCTTTTTTCGAGTCTTGGGGATTCGTACCCCAACATCGAGTTCCGGCTCTTCTTTGACCTTCCCCCTCCCCGGGCCTCAGTTTCCCGGCCTGTTACAGAAGGCGGGGAGGGGGTGGAGGGGGGTGGTCAAGACCCCATATGGGGTTGTGACCCGCAGTTTTAAGAAGCGCTGAAGGGTCAGGAATGGAAAAGGTCTAAGAAGCCCTGGTTCTTAGATGATCTCTAAGGCCCGGCAGCCCTTACCTTGATCTGACCCTCCGGCTAAGCAAAGCCCCCACTTTCAGAAATCCCAGGCTTATAGAAAAGGGAGTTTAGGGTTGAGGAAGGACAAGGGCCAAGTGTTCATTCACTGTGGACAGGGAGGCCCTTCCTGTGGCCCCCAGACCTGGCGGTGGGTGTTGGTTGTATCCTCTCTTGCAGAATGGCAGAGTATGGAGTTTACCATAAGTAAATGTTTTTCTGGGGGACTATTTATTTTGATCCCCAGGCTGGCAGGCTATCTGGTAAGGAGGGAGAAACGTGAAACGCAGGTAAAGTGACTTACTCAGGGTTACACATCTACAGGCAAATAACCTAGGCATAGAGACTATTTTCTGACTTCTAGGAAGCAGTATGCAAATTCTTGTCCACCTTCCTACCCAACTCGAACTTGTACTAAGAAGTCTAAAGAATCTTTTACCCCAGGAGCCAGTTTTACCCTTTGGTAAAATGCAAAGGCAGTGAGTTTTCCAGTTAAATGTGGATTCAAGTCAAGCCTTTGACACTTCCTGAATATGTGACCTTGAATAAGCTTGACCTCTCAAAGCTCTCAGAAGCTAAGACTGGAACTTGGGGAGAAGTCAACCAGCCATTAGTGGGTGGAGTTTCCTCCCCTGGGAATATCCTGTTCAGTGAAATTAGTTCCCATCCCTAAAATGCAGAAGTAGAACCAAATTAGATGAATGTAAATTGCAAACCTGAAAGTGCAATCTTAATATAATCTCTTATTTCACCATACTGCACAGCAATTCCAAGTCATCTGACTGGTTCTGCTAAATGTCCTATTAAACTATGCTTCAGAGCCCAGCTCTGGAGAAAGAGTTGAGAAAACTCTCAAAGATGGGAGGATGACAGGTGTAGAATACTGCATATAGTGTCACTGATATGTTGGCTAGTTTTAATGAATCTTTTATTGTGGCATAGCTTGCAAGAGAGGGGAGGAAGGGCAAACTATCCTGGAATATAAAGATGATATAAAAACAAAGTTATAAAGATTAGAAAACAAATTTAAAAATTTGTTTATTTTGGAAAACAAATTCAGACTTCAGATATGCTTAATAGTGACCATGCAAGATAATTTTTTAGCAGCCTCTGAAAGATTAAAGGTGAAAATTAAGGGGTGTGTGTGGGGAGAAGAGGGTGCTTAATGGCCATACAAATGCAGACCAAAATAATATGGAAATGACTCTTCTTGAAACCCCCATTTTTATAGGGTCAAAGAATTTCGTGCTGGAGAAAAGCTTGGAGTGCTCATCTAGTCTGACCTTCCCAAGTGACTTAGTTGCCAAGGTCACATTAGAGAATTAAATGGGGAAATCCAGGACTCAAATCCAGGTCCTCAGACTCCAAATCCGGTGCTTTGACCCTTGGGTCACTGAACCAAAATTCCCTGGGGCTCTTTTTGCCAGATAACTTGCTGACTCATGCTATTAGCGCCAAAAGAGGAGTGATGGTAGAGTTATTCTTTACTGGAAGTAGGGATTTCATTACCTAGTAATGCCTTTCTCTTGCCAGATATCACCTCATCATTGTACCATCCTAGTTCAAAAGTGGCTTCTTGGGAAATTTAAAAAATCTAACCCTTCTTCTGTCTAGGTTAGCTTCTAGTTATAATCCAGTCCAAAAACAAGATTACCAAGTGGCACAGTTAATATAGGAAAAAAGTCTGCATTGTGTCAGAGGATGAGCTAGAAGATCTTCAAGATCTCTCTGTAGGATTCTGTGATTTTAAGAACTAAACAAAATGTAAAAGTGGGTATTTCTTTGTTCTTTTTGTTTTTACTTAAGAGGACCTAACATGCAGTTTTTCAAATGGACCTGCCCCTAAGTTTGTCTTTTAGGTTTGAAAGCAACACTCATGTGCCTAGTGAGCACTTAATAAATGCCTGCTGATTGTGTATGGGTGTATCTTGTAAGAGCAGCAGTGTTCCCTATATTGTGAAGTAAGTAACTATACTTTCTGTTTTTATAGTCACTCTCCGCTTGCCATTTATAACTTCGTTCAGGCTGCCGACAATTTTGCTAAAAATGAACCACAATCATTGGATTGGTGTTTCTAATCATTAGGAGTTGTGTTTGAGTGAATCTTCTGAGTCTTTCTCTTTGTCATCTTCACAATTTAGCTCATCAAACTATGTTGCTCCCACAGTGCTCAGCTGACATCCATCCTTTACAAATGTCTAACCTAAGGAAATTATGTGACAGTAAGTACAGCTACTGTGCTGACAGATTGCCTGTATCCCTGGACTTCGTTGTCCATGAATCTACTTTTCCATTTAATTTTGAGTATTGTTCATAATAGGCATTCTTGTGTACTTTTCACGGCACACGCTTTTAACACCTACATGCCATTTGAACATTTACAAAGCATTTTCCTCACAACTGTTGTTAATTAGATTAATAAGGACTTCTTTATATTAGAGGCAAAAAAACTGAGGCTGAGTATTTAGTGACTTGCCAAAGGTCTCATAGAAGTAAGTGGGGAAGCCTATACTCAAAACTGAGATGCTCTCTCTCTACATCTAGTGCTGTTTCCAGTACTAAGATGAAGTAAAATAATTTCCTGTTACAATTTAAGGCTCTTAAAGTATAGTCAGTAGATATTCTGTTTCAAGTTTCTAGTATCTGGATAATCTTTGGGGAACACTTGCAAACACATACCCCATTCCCTTCTCTATGACTGTTAACATACTCTTCCATCCTTGAGCATAATGTTCCTTCTGCCTGTGTCACATTCCCTACCCCGACCCAGTACACCCAAGTGAACTCCAAGCTTTGGAGATATTAAGTTGAGAAATCCCAGCTCTTAAGATTTCAAGTAGCATCTAGCCAGAAGGTATGGCGGGAAAAATTTCTTGGCAAGGGAGGTGTTTTTTCTCTTCCTTAAGAGTAAAGTGGAAAGTTACCTCTTTTGAACTGGAGGAAAAATGCAAAAGTCAGAGAAGTTTTTGTATTCTCAACATAGATACTCTATGTTAGCTTTCTCGGAGGGATGGAGCTGGATCCTGTGGGAAATGACTAAAGTAGAAGCTAGTGAAAGAAGGCAATCATAGAAATAATTCTTTGAGCCCAAGTACCAAGGGTTGGCAGCTGTCCTCAAGTACCAGAGCTTATTGACTTGGGACACTTGCCTTTACCTTTAACAAAATAATTTACTTAGTATAAAAAAGTACTGAAGGTTGCAGTTATTTTTCGTCTGCAGCAAGGAAGCAAAATTCACTTTTATTTAAAATTTAACATTACTGTGTTTCTGAATTTCAATGTGATATAATAATCACAAGGTTACCATACTATCAATATATATTGAATAGAAAGATATGCCTCATAGGAGACATGCAAGATTATTTTAAGCAGCCTCTGAAAGATTAAGGAATGCAAGGACACTTTAATATGTTTTATCTAAGAAACATACTTGATTTTATCACTTCAAAAAATAAAGCACAGGAAAGCTTAATATTTCCTAGTTTCAGTTTACAGATGAGCCACCGGCCATCAGACAGATGATAATTTGAGTCAATCACATGAGTACTGTTTTTTATCCCTGACAAATTAACAGAATTTTTTAAAAAAACCATTATGCTACATACATATACCAGACTCAATGAGGCATTATTATACACAATTACACAAACTTATCTGTAAAGCTAGTGAACTCAATAAGAGCGAATAGCAGGTGGAACTGTGGCACAGTCAGCTTCATTTAAAGTTTTGTCAATTACAGGCCTATATTCCAAAGAAACCTAAAAAGACAAGAATGAGACATTAGCTTATATTCCAAACTATATATTCATTTCATTAAAATTTTTTTAAAAGTTTCTAAAAAGATGTCTTGTTTTCCAGTTACTAATCCCCAAACAATTCTTACCTTCATTATCAATTCTGACAAGTATTAACAGAATTATCAATTAGTTATATGGAATGCAAAAGGTACCCAATAAATATCTGTTGATTGACCAATAAATGAAAAAATTCCATTCGGCTTTCACAGACTGTTTATCTATATAATGAACATTTTCCACACCACTACTCTTCAACATTCAGTTTTTTTTCTGTATTCAACTGCTATTAATTGAACTATATATTACAGGAGCCTGGAGTAATGATGTCCTGTAAGGATAATGCTCAAAAGCATTCTCTTACCACTATTTTTGCTGAATGTTTGATTTAAAAAATCTATTCCATGTGAAATTCTCATATTAAAGCCCTATACTTATATACTACATACATCATGGTGGAGATGACCTCAGGTTCCTGAAATCAAGGTTAGTAAATCTCAAGTTCTGGCAAATTCAACAGAGTTGGAAAGACTCTGAAAAAAGACCAGCAATGGACCCGCATTACAAATGGCCCACTGATGTTTAGAGAATCTCTTCCCCAGAAAGTTGGCCACGAAGAGACGGACATTTTTGGACAAGGCAACTTATGAGGGCCGTTTATTAAAGAATGGAGGAACTTTGATCTGCATGGGTGTGGAGAACATCTGGAGAACTGAAGCAATTTTAAATTCTGACAGATTACACCCAAACACACTGAAATGTAACTGAGCTTTAATCTTCTTAAATTGTTGGCACGGGATGAAAAATCCAACTTAATACAGGCTTAATGGATAAGATATACTGTTGATGATATGCAAGCAATAAGCATCTATTAAGCACTGATTATGTGCCAGATACTGTTAGCAAGCACTAGAGATACCTTTATAAGACAATTTCCATTATACGTGTGTGCACATGTATGTATAATCACAATATCTCATTCTAAATATTTAGAATAGAATAAGAAAGCTACAAAGGATCCAAAGTCATCTAGTCCCTCATTCTACATGTGAAAAAATGGCATTCCCAAATGAGGAAGTGACCTTTAAGGAACTAGTGAGTGGCAGGTCCAGGACCTGAATACCACACTCCTCTGTTACACCACACTGCCCAACAATAACTTAATCCACCAGTAAATTTTTCAATAGTATTTTGTTATCCCTAGCCCATTGGGAACTGAGGAGCAATGGATCACAGGCTCTGGGATTGAGCTCCAAGCTAGACATATGCCTATATTACTATTGTAATCATTATATCAATATAATTGAACCAAGACCCAAACTGAGATGCTAGTAATGTGAGTATAATCACATAGTAAATGTGAGTCACCTAAAATTTCTAAGCCTAAGTAAGTTTCCTCACCACGTAACACTGGTCCTGTAGAATCCACAGGGTGATTATGAGGCACCATTTGGCAAACTTTAAAGTGTTAGGTAAATAGGAGTAGTAGTTGTTATCTTTGTGGTAGGAATTCCTTCTCCAATTTTTTTCTTCAAAATTTTTAAAGTATTTTAATCTATACAGTTAATAAGTTATATAATAACCTCTTGGGGCTAGCACAGTTGTTTTCCCTCACACAACACAATCACGCCAATACAGATTAATAATGGGGAGCACAAAACATTTTCAAAGGCTTTAAGTCAAACTAAATCTCACCCTGGACAGAAAGGTAGGAAAAAAGTATTTCACTCAGATACAGAAAGCTAATTAGAGAGGCTACAGGGCGGGTACAAATCATAGCTATTTATAAGTCACTTGTTCTTTAGTGTTTGATTGTAAATATGACTATAGAATCGAGTATACACAAGCTGTTTTCTGTAGCAAAACTTTATAGTACAACTCAAAATATTTTTATTTCTCCCTCAAGTAGAACTGATAGCTAGCATCTGTTTTTGGTTTTTTTAAAGGACTATGAATTCTATTCCAAATCCTTGCCAATTGTGATACATTAACATTTATTAGATCCCTACACTTGATGTTAGAGAATGGGAATGGAAAATTACTTAGAAGCCTTATAGGGGAAGGGATATCAGCAGAGTAAATTATCACATACCTTTCCAGTCTCGATATCCACATAAGAAAGTGTGTGCTTTCTCCAATGTTCTTCAAATGGTTTCTTTTGTTGTCCCTCAATTGGCTTAGAATAATCATACTCATCAATCCTTACCTAAAGACAAAAAACCCCCATTATTTCCAGAACTTATCATTCACTGTAGGCCAATTTTGTGTTCTTCTTTCTTTGGAAAAATTAACAAGCAATAAAACTGATAAAACTAAGACTATACAAGACATTAATCTGAACACAGATCCTGCTTTCCCCCCAAATCTGACTTGCTGTACAAAACCTCAAAAGGAGTCTTATCCATAATCATGTTCTCAGTATTGATGGATGGTAATAAAGATGACATATGGTGGGATGCTTGGGGAAAAAGAGAACAATGAAAATTTAAGGATAAGAACAGTGATGACAGAAATGAATAAAATCTTATTTGAATAGAAAAGTAAAAAACACGTCATAGTAACTTTTCAAATGTGGTAATTTGTCATGGAATACCCCATGTTAGCACAGTCTAGGACATATAGTAGGTGCTTAGTAACTACTTATTGATCGATCACCATGAAACATATCATATAAATAAACACACCCCACACCATATTTCTGGCTTATATTTGGAAATATTGAGGCACTTTCAGTGATCCCAAATTTAAATATCAATATTCTCTCAGTGTTCCTAGACAGCTGTGAATCATGGGAAACCACTATTTTCAATGAATCGAATTACTAGTGATCCAAAGGGCAAAGACACATGGTAGGTATGAGTAGGCTCTAGCTGTGTTAATTTGTTATGTTAGTTGTGTTAACTTGTGGCATAAAATACATCATTAAGGAAATTTTTGACTGAAAAAAGAGATGGCTTAGCCTTATAGTGAGAATGAGGCATAACATATATTTCACCCAAGGGCTGCCATCGTATTTATAAAATATTAAAACACTTTAACCTTTTTTTGTGTGTCCTATATCCCATAAGTACTCTAATGAAGCCTAAAGAGCTTTTCTCAGAATGTTTTTAAATACACAGAATAAAATTCATATGATTACAAAGGAAAACAACTCAATTCAAACACAGTTATTTAAATATTTAAAAACAAGATTAAGGATATCTGTTTTCAAAGAACCAGGGGGTAGCATCCAGTGAATTGTGTGTATAACTTATAAAGGATTTACTGAAATACATGGGCAAATATAAAAAGCATGAGAAGGCATGAAGCAGTGGAGAGGGTGGGTTACAAGCTGCACTGATACAAGAATTACTCAAAATGAGATCACAAATCCATATAAGTGTGATAATTTCATTTATATTTCAGTGCATAACTATTTTTCCTATGAAAGAAATCTGATTTTAGGGGTACAATCTATACTTAGAACACATGAACATTCAAAAGTTCTACTCTGAGAATCTGTCATCAATAGCATTCCATATTCAACTAAAAACATGATACTGAGACATACTGACCATTCCCCAAAAGATATTTAACTAATTAGCTTATTTCCAAACAATTAAACAGGCTCAACTTTGGTCTCATTATCAAAAAGAAAGCCAAGTATGAAAAGAATACTCTGTGATCTGGGGACACTAGCCTTCTTGCTGTTTCTGGCACGTGACACTCCATTCTCTGGCCTCTTAAGTATTTTCCCTGGCTGTATCCCAGGCCTGGAGCTCTCCTGCCTCCTCAGCTCCACCTCCTGGCTTCTTTCAAATCTCAGCTTCTTTGAGAAGCCATTCCCAGTCCTGCTTTTTTAAGTGTCAGAGCAAGAATTCAAACTCATAAACTTTGATCCTAAAATCAGTGCTCTTCCACTATATTATAAATTTTAGCATGTTACAAGACATTTGATAATTGTTCAGTGATGAAAGGAATTAACAAACAATGTAGAATGTAACTGGTAGCTAGATTACGTTCAAGCCTGTGGTACTACTGGTGCTCAGATTTAGGAAATATGGGCAGGTGCTCTGTGCAAAAGTCAAGCTCCAGACAGGCTTTAATAGAATGAGTGGGGAAAAGGTACTACTTTTGAAACAACCCAGAATTCTGCTTTCTAGAGAGTCCAGATGTTTATCACATTTACCATGTTTCTCCTTAGTCTTCTCTTGTCAAAGCTAAGTATATTTAGAAAACTATTAAAGTAGGGACCAAATCTTAATTCTCTTTGTGTCTTCTCTCCCCAAACCCTGTATCCTGCTCACTCTCACCAGCACTCAGCATAGCGCTTTGCCATTACTAAGGGCTTAAATAAATGGTTATTGGCTGAATGAAAAACAGAATAAGCTGCCTTTGGTCGTAGTGAACTGATGATGACTTCATCTATTTCAGCAGAGGAATACCTGCCCTAAATGGTACAGCAATGATAACAGGGGTGAGATGGTAAAGTAGACGACGCTTAAGGACTCTTTCAACTCTAAATTTTATGGTTGTATGACAGTCACGGACAGCCACTCTAAGTGATGTAAGAAACTCTTATAAATGCTTCCCTCAAGACATTATGAGGCATTATTATAAGTCTTCCTTCCTGTAATATTTGTAGTTTCTGTGTTGGGGTGGGCAAGGCACATTCTGGGGGGTAGACTGAGTTGCAACAGTTTCATTTAGTTCTACAAATCTTGAAATGTTAATGAAAGAATCTGAGAGCCAGAATTGTTCTGCCCTTTTATATCACTTATCTTCTATTACTTGCACTAAATCAAAGGTCAACCTCACCTTTAAACAAATAAAACATTTCTTGCAATTTTGTTTGTATCTGTTTGGAACATTCTTTCTTTATAAAAGAGTGCAAAGATACATTTTAGTCTAGCCATCTTTTAATGATTAGCCACTTTCTAATGGTCATTAATTCTCAGTAAATAGAAGCTGAATTAATGAATTTTTACTGTAGAATTAAATCCATTTTAATTTCTACTTAACAGATATGACATCACAACCTGGCTTTTTCTAAAAAGTTGATGGCTCCATATCAGTGTTGGCCAGTAAGAGTAATAATAGGCTATACTGTAGCACACACAGCACTTCAGAGAAAAGAAGATGAAGAAGTGATGGGAGTGAAGCTAGTCAAATTTAATAAGTATAGACAATCTGGATTTTTGTGTATTTTTTTTAAGTGGAGTTATAAAATGGTCATGCCATTTTTAAAAACAACTTAGAATTATGCAAAAAAGTTCATAACCTGTAACCCAGAGATCCTAAGCACATATCCCAACTAGGTCAAAGAAAAGATAAAAAGGTCCCTTACAAACAAAAACATATGTGGCATCACTGTAAAACAGGAATAATTACAGCATCTACCTTGCAGGGTTGTTATAAAGAGAAAGTGAGATATTCATAAAGCTCTCTGCAAAACTTAAAGCTCTCTATAAATGCTATCATTATTATTATTAGCCAATCCAAATTATCATTTTTTATCTACTTACACATTATAAAAATTGAAAGTGTAATAGCACTCAGTGGCTCTTTCCCTTTGCTATTACCATCAAAGGTTTGGGAATCTTTCTTATAGCAACAGAAATTAGAGGTATTACAGGTAGGGAAGATTATAGTAATATTCTATTAAATGTTTAGGGTTCAGTCAAGATGGACAACAAAAATTGCCACCAACAGGACCTATTGATATGTTCCAATGGATAAAATGTTTCCATAGCAGTCCATCCTTCTCCCTCTCTCAGCATGTATTAAACACTTACTATATTGCCAGGCTCTGCTAGTCATTGGGACTACAAATATAATGGTTGAAACAACTATTACTGGCAAGGCAAGGGGACAAGTATATATATATAAATATATAAAGGAGATAAAAAGAAGAAATACAAATGCATATAAAATAATTAAATAGGTGTGTGTGTATGCCTCACATAATTTCATTCTTCTGAGCAATACCTTAATATGACCAAATCAGCTAAGTCCTGTTTTCTTAGCTTATCATTTCCTACTGCCTGCTCACCCTGGAATATCCCTGTATAAGGCCTGCCTCCAGCCCCTTTTCCCATTGATAAGTTCCTCTAGGAGACCCCATTCTGTGCAAGGGTCCAGGCTAAACTGTCTTCATTTTCTTCCAGGCTCTTTCCCTCACTTTTTGGACTTCAATTATCCTGTGGCCCTGCCCCTTTCCAGTTCCTTTTTAGGTGTTGTCTTCCCCCATAAAATATAAGCTTGAGGGCAGACTGTCTTCCTTTTTGGTTGTAATTGTATCTCTAGCACTTAGCACAGTGCCTGACATAAAACAAGGACTTAATAAATCCTTGTCTTCTTCCTTTCTTCTCTGACTTTTATTCTAAGAATGCTGTGAGACAGGTGTGAAGAGGAGAAACAATGTCCTAAATCAACCAATCTATTCAAGGAAATTGGCATCCTTTAGAGAAGTCCTACTTCAGTACAACCTCATGGTTGTACATAAACTTGACACTGAATTTTACATCTATGCTATCAGAGTACAAACTCTGATAACTTTTATCAGTCTAGAAGGGTTTCAAGCATAGACCAAACAAAAGTGCTCATCACCAGAAGGCTGATCACAAAAAAGCATGAAAGAGGTAAAAATGCAAAATGGCTCTTAGTTCTTTGGTCCCTTTCTGTCTCTATCATGACAGTGAAGGAATGGCTGGCAGAAAAAGGTGAAGAGATTACTGGGAGTCAGTTTTTACGGCTCACTATTGGTACCCTAAAAGTGAGATGTTTGTTAACAAGGTGGCACATCAGTAGATGTGTCTGAATTGTTGATGAACTGAATTGTTTCAATATTGATGTTCTTATTATAAAGGAAAACTAGTAAGTTGCAGCTAAATGGAAAGGCAGCTCACAAATTCCTTTCAGAGAGATGAATAAAAGAACTGGTGGAACTGCTTTATTAATTTTATGCCCAAGGAAACAAAAAAATAGCACTTAATATGAGATATTTGTTCATCTTGCTTTGCCATGCACATGACAGACGCAAGCAAAGAGACCAACTTAAAGATAACTACAGCTTCTGAACCATCAATCTGGTACAAGAGATGAAGAAGCAGAAACATTTCTACAAAGAGCTCAACAAATCCTCTAATCATGTCAACATATACCATAATAGCTGGTGACTTCAACATGCCAGTGGGAAGGTGCTGGAACATAGTGAGCATTGACATTATTACAAGAACTGAAACTGTCCATACTCTAACAGGAAATGATTATTTATATAGAAGTAACTTCAGAATCAGCTATTTTTGCAAAGATCAAATTTAACACCAAATTAAAATGATAGAAATGCACACTGCAGGCTCAAACATTTTAAACCAGCTGTTGGTATTGAACAATAGAAAAAAAATAAAGGCATCAACTAACTGAAAGATTTGAAAAGAAAGATTGATAAAGAAAGTAAGCCTCAGCCCATGCTCTTGTATAGGAAATTTTCTGGGAGGAAAGACAGCACATAGGAGAGCACTATAAGAGTCACTGAGCATTCATTTCCAGTCCCAAGAGACTGAGGTCAAATGTAGGTCTCTAGAGACTTATCGTATACCAAAGACTTCCTTAGATTAGGTATCACCTTTTTGAAGCCTTCCCTGAAGTAACTGAATAGGTATCAAGTTAGGAGACCTGGGTTCAAATCCTCTCTCAAACACTAGCTTTGAGATCATGGGCAAATCACTTACACTCCCAGAATTTTCAGTTTCCCCAACTGTAAAATAGTTGTAGCAATTATCTTACAGCGTGCTTGGAAGAAAAGTATAATATAAATGTGAGTTACAGCATCAACTCCAAGTCCTTGAGAAACTTAACACATTAAATTAGTTGTCACAAAGAGAAGGGGCCAAGACATCCCCCCTAAACCACTTTCCCAACAAATTACCTTGTCTCCTTGCCAAGTAGAGAAACAGTCAGAGTACAGAATACAGACATCTGCCATACGTTACCGAAGATGATAGTAGAAGTCCATAAGCAACATCACTTAAAAAAACCAGCAAAGCTGTGGAAGAAATCTACCTAAACCAGACCCTCAAAAGTAGGTTCACAGATTTTACACAAGCACATATTTTCAGAATTTTTCAATGTACTGATCAGTATCAGTAGTGCTGATTGTTTTCCTCTCTAAAAAAATATTTTTTAGTATATGGGATGGCTCTCTGGGAGGCAGGAGGTGAGGGATACTATGGGATAACTATGATGATATAAGAAACTGAAGATATCAAGAAAACTAATTAAAAAAAAAAGAATCACTGGACACCCTAACAACTATTATTAAAGAACAAGCCTGGACATTTTATTTCACGAAATCATAAATAAGAGGCAGCGAGGTGACGCAGTACATAGAGCCACCAGCCCTGGAGCCAAGAGGACCTGAGTTCAAATCCTGCCTCAGACACATAACACTTACCAGCTGTGTGACTCTAGGCAAGTCACTTAATCCCAATTGCCTCACACACACAAAAAACCCCACAAATCATAAATAAAATCTGCCCAGATTTAATGTATAACCTACACGGCAAAGGGAAAATAAGAAAGAATGCACTGATAACTTTTTGAAAAAACAAACAAAAGAAAAAGTCCCAGGAATTTTAAAATTCAAAATCCAAAGCTTCTACACCAAAGAAAATAATAATGCAAACATCCAGGAGTTCAAATATAAAGAATAACAGAAGATCTGGCAGATTCTACTAAATGAGGAGAGATTGTTGATTGATCTGAAAATGTGAGAATAAAAAATGAAATAGAAACACAAGGGTCATGAGAAACCTAAAGGAGTAAATTTATTAGAGCAACTGGAAGAGACTGTATAATGATACTGCTATTATAACAGGAAGAGAGGAAACAAGTGAATGTTCAGAACCTTAATGCCTTCACAGAATACTGAGAGAGTTAAATTAGAGGAAGAAGGACCCGGCAGGTTCTGTTCTGAGAGCTTTAAGAGAGGAAAGGTGGGATAAAAGCAACATGTATAGAAAGAAGGAAAGAAGTGGAACTTGTTTTTCTTATAAGTTGCAAGTCTACAAACATGGAGAAAGAGATGGAAGGCAGTGGGCATCAGATGAATCTCACTCTTACCTGAACCAAGTCAAGGAGGCTTGAAAACATACATGAGGAGTCTGATGTAAAGATACATCAAACTTAGTAAAGAAATAGGTGGGGATGAGAGAGGGAGGGAGGGAGTAGTTGAAAGCAAATCAAATGTCCTGATCCCAAAGCAAGGATTAAAAGGTTTAAAAAAAAAAAAGAATTGAAAATTAAGGTGATGACCAAGAACTGAACAACAGCTTAACAAGTTGTGGTACATAAATGCAATGAAATGTAAAAAATGGTAAAAGAGCTAATTACAAAGAATCCTGGAAGTACAAACTGATGTACAGTGAAGCAAGCAGAACCAGAAGAACAAAGGAAAAAAAATTTGCAAGACTTAATAACACTAATCAAAGCAAATAACCAAATACTTTGAGAGGAGCTATGATAAAACATGTTACCCAATTCTTGACAGAGGTGGTAGACTCAAGGTGTAGGAAGAGACATAGAGTATTGACTGAGGATTTTTAGAGGAGGGGAAGGATCAGTACTAGTGATGCTTAAAAAGGCCACTGAAACATTTTTTTAATACACAGAAACAGAAAGAAGCATGAACAAGCAGGACAGTTTGGAAAGTTAACATATTGAATTCAGCATATACTTTTGCTTACTTTTTTTAGTATTTAAGTTCAGAAAATTACATTTAAAAAAGAATAGTTTACACATATATTAGGCATACTTTATAAAAACATAAGCAGGGAACAGGCGGACTTTCTGTTTGTTTCTTTTTTTAAAATTTTTGCTAGGCAAAAGTGACTTGCCCAGGGTCACACAGCAGTGAGTGTCAAGTATCTGATGCCGGATTTGAACGCAGGTGCTCCTGCCTCCGGGGCTGGTGCTCTATCTACTGCGCCACCTGGCTGCCTCCTAGGTGGACTTTCTGAGATAATTTTTTCAACAAACATTTATGAAGTGCCTCTTATATGCCAGGTGCTGTGCTAGGTACAGGGAAAACAGACAAAACAAACAGTTCCATTGTGCCCTCAAAGAGCATATCAAACATCTTCAGTGGCACAATTGAGATGTATAAGGAATACAACAAGATCCTGTGATGTGTAATTTTTGTGGTTATCAAGTAAAAAAAAATT
Organism: Phascolarctos cinereus; assembly: GCF_003287225.1. Taxonomy (NCBI): domain Eukaryota; kingdom Metazoa; phylum Chordata; class Mammalia; order Diprotodontia; family Phascolarctidae; genus Phascolarctos; species Phascolarctos cinereus. The sequence goes on along the minus strand of NW_027555847.1, from coordinate 393,311,524 downwards.
ACTGTGGTAGAGAAAGGCATAGGGCTCTAATAAAGCCCTCTCCCATGAATAAACTAAGGTCATGCAAGACTCCTTAATAGCAACTACTAGTGATACATTCAGTGATGGTCCGACTAACATGGGGCAAGGCATTATAAAATAGGGAGACGTGGTCAAAGGTGTTAACCAGTATAATAGATGCGTCTTGCACAGAATCTCTACAGATTCAGGGTTTATAACCTAGGGTCTGTGGACTTTAAAAAGAAAACAACATTTTGATAACTGTTGCAATCCTACATATTTTATGCATTTAAAAACATTCTTCTTGTTTTGTTTCTTCTTTCTCGTGGTTCCTCCCATTAATTCTAATTCTTTACATTACGACTAATGTGAAAATGTTTAATATGAATGTATAAGTAGAGCCTATATCAGATTGCATGCTGTCTTCAGGAGGAGAGGGTAGTTGCAAAATTCAAAACTCAAAATCTTATAGATGTGGATGCTGAAAACTAAAAATAAATTAGTTAAGTATAAAAAACAAAAAACATTCTTCTGAGAAGGGGTCTTTAGGCTTTCCCAAATAGCCAAAGGGGTGCAAGACATGAAAAAAGTTGAAGAAACTCTACCATAGATGGATGGTGATGCTTTCTAAGAGTTTCTGTTTGCATATGCCATTATGCTGATTGTATCATGAATCCACACTATGGGGCCTCCTCAGTAACAACTTTGCCCAAAAGACACTGGCTTAAAAATCCATTCAGGAAAAATCTATTCAGGATGAAAAATGTGTATTACTTAGTTGAGAAGAAAACAGCTTGAATTGCATATGGGAAGTGATGCAGTGTTCCCAATGCTCCCAAGTTGCTCTCCCCAAAAGCCCACCTTTTTTGACACAACTATTCTCTCTGTAATGCTAAATGATATCATGAAAAACTATGATCTCTGAAGAATACCAATTACACATGATCGAAAGAACAATGGAAAGATACATGAAGGGTTCAAATAAGCTCCAGAATGTTATCAATAATGATTTAAATGCAAAAGAATAGTGTTAAAAAACATGATGGACAGGTATGATTGAAAAACACAATGTAAAGACAAATGAGAAATCATAAGGGCATCTTGAGTGTTGCACTGGCATCCATAAAATATTAAAAGGTGGAAGGTGAAGGCTTCCAATGAATCTTAAAACTGACGTGATACCAACAAATCAGCAAGTCTAGTCTCTTTATCCAAAAGCCTCCAGTTCTTGCTACCTTCCCCTTCCCTCCAAAGTAATTCATGGCAACTTGCAGCTCAGGAACCAGACAGCAAACAAAAATAAAATTTCCCAAATCACCAACATATTTGGAAAAATAAATTTTATTTTTATTTATTTAGCACTATACAGGTATTTAAAGAGTTATCATGTATAAATACTAAACTAAAAAGTCATACAAGCCAAGACTTCTAAGTGGACAGGAACTCATGAAGTTACAAATGAAGAGAATATATACTAGCAATACAGTTGGCTAGGACATACTTGTCATATTTAATCACATGAAATCACTGAATCTCAAGACTTGGATGAGACCTCAGAAGTCAACTACTTCAATCTTTATCAGAATAAGATTTCCCACTGTAACATACACGTTACAATATTATTCATCAGAACTCTTATGTAGTACACAAAAGAAGCCTGTAGTTTATGGCACATTTTGACTAGTGGAAAGTTACTGAAGCACTAAGAGCTGCCGCCACCATCTGGACATATACAGTCTTGAAAGTTTAGTTGTCTCAGGCACTGTGATTGTAAAACTGAAATTTTTGTTGCTAGGTCCCTTCTAGCTATAAATTCCTTAGATTAGATATTATGTAACCCAGTAGCTTCATTTTTTACAGATGAGGAAACCGATGCATAGGGGCATTCAGCATCTTCCACAAAGTCAGTCACACAAGTAGCAGAAGAGCCAGGATTTTGCCTTTAGATCCAGTGCCCATCTGCATTTCATAAAAACAGTATTCTGCTCTCTAATTTACCCTCAAAAAGGAGGAGGTATACAACACGATTATTTGGATCCTGATCTTTTATCATCCTTAGTGCCTTAGTGAACTTACTGTCACTGGCCAGGATGAAAAGAAATAAGCAGGCTGTACCTTTAATTTCTATGAAAGAAAGGAAGTAAGCAAGGAAGCAAGGTAGGAAGGAAAGGCACAAGGAAATAAGCATGTATTAAGTGCTTACCACATTCCATATGTTATAAGAAGTGCTTTTACAAATATTATCTCATTTAATCCTCAAAACAAACCTTGGAGTAGGTGCTATTATTATCATCCCCATTTACAGTTAAGGAAACTGAGGCAGACAGAATTGAGTGACTTGTCCATATTCACACAGTTATTAAGTTTCTGAGGCTGGATTTGAATTCAGGTCTTCCTCACTCCAGGCCCAGTAAACTGCCATTTAGCTTCTTCTAAGGTAGGCAGGGTAAAGTGGGTAAGGGTAAAGTTAGTTATGCCTAGATTTTATTGAAAAAAAGCAACTGCTACTTCAAAGCAGAAAAAAATGGCAATAGGCAGTAGTGGCATGGAATTTCAAGGAAAAATTGAGATTCTCTTTAAAATGCTAAAGGAGGAACGAATAAGGAAAGGTAAAATATCCATGTAAATGTAATATGCAGATCACTTAAAATAACAGAAATAAATTGTACCTTGTAGTCTTCTCTGGCATGAGCTCCACGGGACTCTTTACGGGCCTCAGCACCATAAATAGTTTGCAGAGCACACAACATTAGATTCTGCAATTCCAAGGTCTCCACCAAATCAGTATTCCACACTATTCCTAAAAGCCACAATGGGATTTCAGAAAAACATTCTATTTTCATCAGTCAATAAACATTTATTAAGTGCCTACTATGTGGCAGGCACTGTGCTAAGAGCTTAGGGATATAAAAAAGAGGCAAAAGACAGTCCCTGCTCTCAAGAAACTCACAATCTAATGTTGGAGACAACAAGCAAACATCTTCAGAAAATTCTGATCTATTTCAGATTTAGGTATTAAAACACCCTGGCTCCTCCACCATTTAGGCTAGTATACTTGATAGCCTACAAGTAGTAGATGGACAATATGATTCAATAGTTTATGGACAGCTAGAAAACAGCTTCATACACCACTTATTTTATAATAAGGTGGAAAAGTACCATTATCACTACTATACTCAGGAGTCAGTCACATTTCTTCATAATAAATATAAAGACAAGAGCATCTAGCATATTTTAAGATGGTATAAACTGATCTCCATTAAGTCAGTCCTCTTTGTGATCTAAGTAGTCTAAATCCTGTGAAATAGGAACTTAAAACCCCTTACCTCTGTCAAATGTCTTCAGATGCTTTAAGTCACCATAAAGCTGACTTAATTTCTGGCAGCCTTCCTGTAATATACTTCCCACACGGAAAACAGCTGCGTGACTCTGCATGGACTGTGGACCAAAGGAATACTACTGTTAAATACCCTAAAAATATCTTAACATCCATAGTGGGGATGAAGAAGGTGACCTACAAGCGTGAAATCATCATACATTCTATGGCTTTTTCCTCAACCAAAAGTCTGTTTTTTCTTGTTGTAGATACCTCTACCCTGATTAAACACAAAAGTACGAGGTAGTCAGAGTGTTCATGGGTATGTCTTCTCAATTAAAAGAAAATACAGGTTTTGGGTAAGTTTTTAAAAAAAGTTTCTAAATGTTCATCAAGCCATATAAATATAGAAGCTTCTGTGTACAATGACTTGCCTTTCAGGAGTTGTGTGTGTGTGTGTGTGTGTGTGTGTGTGTGTGTGTGTGTGTGTGTGTGTGTGTGTGTAGAAATATAATAGGAGAAGTATTTAGAAACAACTGGGTGATTATTAGTGTTGCTAGCCTTTCTCCTGCCATATGCATGACTATAAAATTAGAAATGGATTTTCCCATGTGTTTAGTGGAAAACCAAACTCATCATTTTATCGTCATACCTTGTCAATCAGCCCAGTATGACTATGTATGGGCAGCCAGGTGGGGCAGTGGACAGAGCACTGAGCTTGGAAATGAGGAAGACACATCTTTCATGAACTTGAATCTGGTCTCTGACACTTACTAGCTGGGTGACCCTGGGCAAGTCACTTCACCCTGTTTGCCTCAGTTTCCTCATCTATAAAATTATCTGGGGAGGGAAACAGCAAACCACTCCAGTATCTTTGCCAAGAAAACCCCAAATGGAGTCTGGAGAGTTGCATATGATTGAAATGACTGAATAACAATAACAACAACAGCAGCAATAAAACAGTTATGTACGCTTTAGATGTAAGCAACATGCCCCATTACCTCTTCTTATATACTCAACCTTATTCAGAGCAGCCCTATTATTCCCCGACTACAGTCCAAACTGGCTGGCCTCTCTCTTAGCCCATTCCATTATGCCCTTTGCACCCTGATTCTACTCTCAATAAAATGACCTATATCTTTTTACTCCACAGACTATTATGCCTAAGAGGATATTAGAAATTCTCTTACCAAAACCCTTCATTTTATAGATGAAAGAAACTGAGGCTGAGAAAAGCTACGTATGCAAGGCCAATATAGCTAGCAAATGGCAATTCACAACTAGTACCTAGCTTTTTTATTCCAAGTCCAGCAATCTACACAAGACAGCACCTCTTTGCTTTAACGAAAAGCTGGCTTTGTCTTGAGGATATCATATCCCTTATAACTGTCTCTACTGGTGCCCATTCCTTCCTCTAACTTACAGGGTCAGCAAGAAGAGATGACATGACTGCAAGGTTTGATTTACTTCTGACATTAAGATATCCATGAACCACATTTAAATATTTTCCATTCCTTTGTTCACCTTTCTCAAATTATTTTCAATAGTCAAGGCTTTCCTGATCTTTCCTCTTCCACCATGCCTAAAAACCCTTATTACTAAAAAAATTAAAAAATCCATGAGATCTGTTCATATCATTTTCCCAACTTTGTCACTATCATCTGCTGACCTTCAAGTCACTATCCCACCTTCTTCAATATTTCATGAGTCTCCTCTATATATTGTATGTTGCCGCCACCACTGCCACCATTACCGTCACCATCATCAATATTCATGTTGATGACCCCTCTAATACTGAAACTGTACACTTTTCAGAACCCCAACTTTAACTCTCTAATCACTACCTTTCACTTCTATCAGTTTCTTACTCATAGTAAATGGCTACTTGTGCTCCTTGGGGACCCTTCACTATTGTCTCCTGACATCGTCTCAACTATCACTTCACTTGCTACCTGATCAAATGTCATCCTCATGGCCTGACACTTCAATGGTTAACTAGCCAGTACCTTAAAATCCCTGACCTTCTGTCCCTTCTCCCTTCCCTAAAGCTGATGTTTTGTCTTTGGTCTGCTACCCTTCACTCTTCAATAACCTCCCTGAGTTGGCTGCTCCTACTTCTGGGTAATTGGATGCAATCACAGGAAGTGAAAAAAATGAGTCAATCTGAACAGCTATCAATTTAGGGAGCATAATTTCAGCTGAGCTCTCACTGATGCTCAAGGATATTTCTATTATTGATTCTATTTCCTAATCTTCTGAGTGATTATTATAAGCCTTATCCTCTCTTCATCATCCTCTTCTCTACACCTATGGATGACAGCCCATTTAACCCCTCTATTCCATTCCTCATATGTATGTATAATAATGAACACACATACAGCTAATCGACAGATTACAGGTAAATGATGTATATGAAAAATACTTCTCTATTACTACCATACTGCGAGTAATATGTACTCAACAAACACTTTTACTGGATTCACTGAACAGCTAATTACCACAGTGTGAAGGCTCTTACCTTTTGCATGTTAAGCCTTAGCTCTGATGTTCTTATGTTTCCAGAAGCAAATCTTAATTTGTCAAGATTTGCAACAGATTCTTCCCCAGCATTTGATTTAATTTGAGGGACTTTATCACCTATTAAAAAAAATTTGGCTTTAACCTTTGAAATATAGGCATTGACAAAATTTTGATGAAGAAAGCATTAAAGTATCTAGCATTCAGAAAAAAAAATCAGCTCCCAGCTTAAAGAGCACCTATTTATGTTTTCACTAGTCAGAAAATTATAAAAATGGAGAGATCTCAAAAGACAAAATGATTCAGCTTCCTGCCTCAAGAGAGATAAACAAACCCAAGGAAATCTTTTTTTCTATTGAAGGACATGGACTCGCAGGAGTTTAAAAAAAATTAGGGCCAGAAAATACTAATCGACTTTAAATTTGATAAAATCTAAAATATTTGGTTTTTCTACCTTTAGATTATGCATAGTCAACATAAAACTAAAGTTGGTTGTATTTAATGCTTAAAAAAACCCCACCCCACTTTCATTATACACAAGTTAAGGGAGAGACAGAGACACACACAAAAAATTAAAGACAAAGATAGAGATACATAGACAGAAAGACAAATTCACTAAGAAATGTTCATATATCCAAACAGCAGGTAAGACGAGAAACAGATGAGAACACTGAACAGCTTTTGTGACATGGATGGTACTCATATCAGACTTAGGATGCTAGGCATAAAGTATAACCTCTTAATTATCCCTTGAAATGTTAATGATTTTTTAAACATGGAAATCACCTTTTCTATGTTGAGATGGTTTTTCTGCTAGAAGACAAATTATTTTCAAAATAAAGGTTTGCTTTGATAAAATTACAAAGGTTCTTAACTTAGGTGAAATTCTAAAACTTGTGAGGGCTGATTGCTATATTAAAAAAAGCTAGGTGGCGCAGTAGATAGAGTGCTGGCCCTGAAGTCAGGAGGACTTGAGTTCAAATCCGACTTCAGACCAAACACTTGACACTTACCAGCTGTGTGACCCTGAGCAAGTCACTTGACCCCAATTGCCTTAAAAAAAAACAACAACCAAAACCCTCTCCCCAAACCGATTTTCTTTTCAGTTACCTATTCTACAGCATCTATAATTTTGCTATAATTTGAAAACAGCAGATTTAATTGCTTTGATCCTCCCCCACTCTTTACTATTAGTAGTAACTATTGGCAACTGGAAACATAATTCATTAGCTAGCACTATTCTTTCTAGACAAACATAAAACCATCAAGATTTTTTAAAAAATGGATAACCAATGAAAACTTGTTACAAGCAGTATTATCTGTTAATTCCTCAGATTTGGAAGCAAGGACATTCTTGAATATGCTTCCTCATTTTCAAAGAAGAAAAATTATCATTTTCTAATCTATAAAAGTAGAGTTATACCACAGTTTACAGAGTAAAATAATCACAGAATAACCTCACCTTTTGTTGCTTATAAGGATATTGTCTAAATGATAAATTATAAGTCAGTGATTCCCAACTTGGGGCTGCCCTGGGACCTTCGCAATCATTACAAAGTATTTATATAGACATTTTCTTAATCAAGGGACACTAACAATATAACTACTCTCATGTAGAGGCTTGTAAAATTTTGATACTGTAAAGAGATCATCCTGCTTGAAAAAAGTTGAGAGCTACTGAAATAAGAGACCCCTGTTTTCCCCTATAAATGCATTGGAATGGAGAATTTTAATGATTGGCATTGATTTCTGAGTAGAAAGAGTATTTTCTTCAGCAACACTAATTGGCAATTTGGTAGTATGTAAAAAATATAAGGCCTTGGAGAACATCTCATTAGGGTTGCCAGCTGTCTCGTATTTGACCACTTTTGGCAGTATTTTACCACAGGGATTCTCTTACTATGAACAAGTTTTGAGTGTTAATTTTGCTAATCTTGTGTTTGAGCTTCTGATACTGGTTCTTTTAGTACAGTTCCAAAAAAATTGCCTTCAAAATTGTAAATTCTTAATGATATGGAATATTTCAAACCCAACAATTATACGAAAAGAAAAAAAGGTAAAGAAAAGATACATCTTTAACCTTAAGAAAACCCTGGTGTCTATTCCTAGCTTGGCTATTAGCAAGCTGTTTTGAGTATGGCCAAATCATCATTTCTCTAGGCCATAATTTCTTCATTCCTAAAATGAAGGAGGTTGAACTAGATGATCTCCAATATACTTTCAAATCTAATACACTAAAATTCTATAATCACTTACATTCTGGGACAACTTAACCTGAGTCTTAATCTCCTTATCTGTAAAAACAAAGGGGCTGGACTAGATAGTTTCTAAGGTGTCTTCCAGCTTTAAATCTATGAGCTCATGATTGTACCAAAACACATACCAGGTTTGCATGTTTCTGCAATACTCAGGGCACAAGCACGACCAAAGACAACCAAATCCAGAAGAGAGTTTGCTCCCAGTCGATTAGCACCATGTACTGATGCACAGGCTGCTTCACCACAAGCATAAAGACCAGGTACAACTTGATCTGTACCATTCACATGCTTAAGAACCTGTTCAAATAACAGAATAATTGATTTAAAATATTATTTTCTATTTTTAAAAAAGATTTAATAGATGCATGTATGTGCACACACACACACACACACAGTCAAAACATTAATTAAATATTCTGTACACCTGCATTGTGTTTTCCTCCCTCAGAGGTTTCCAAACCCATTTGGCCTACCAACGCTTAAAAAAAAAAAAGTACTCAGAGCCTCCTTGGGGTTAAGGTTAACCTTTATTTTGATTCAATGCCCCCCAATTGCATCTGAGGCTACTACCACCCCCCTGGATTGTTCCAGTGCCCCCCAGTGGGTATCGCCCACTTAGGGAACCTACCTGTGCTAGGCATACTTATCAATGTCACTGGAAAGTAAATTACCACTGAGACAGAGCATTGACAATGTCCCTAAATTAAAACACAGCAGGCCTGATTGTATTTCTGATTTTTATTCGCAATGTTTTACTCCACATTTAATATGTTGGCCTTATTTATTTCAATTTTATCTTGTGATTTTATTCTTGTGATACCATAAAAAATACTCAAAACTAAACATTACAGAGTAACACATTTAAAAAGCAAAGTAATTTATTACTATTTCTTAAGAAGTAGCTACAGCTTTCAATAACAATTAAATAACTGCTTTTGCAAAAGCTTTAAAGTATAGCCAACAATAAAAACAAGCATTTATTAAGTGCCTACTTTATGTAAGGCACTGTGTTCAGCACAAAAACAAAATGAAAAGCAGTACTTGCTATCGAGGAATTATTCTCAATCCAAATAATAAACCTTTTTATATGATGAATGTGGTTGCTACACTGAAAAGCCAACTGTCGATATCTACTAATTGTTATTGAAAAATGAAAATCCTTAAAAAAAACAAACCTTAAAAAGTTTGACTTACAGCAATTTAAGGTAATGATCTCTGAACATATAAAAGCTGGTAGAATAAATATCCAAACTCATCTAATTAACTAGAAGAATTTTTATTAAATAAAATTTTAAGGTGATGCTGTCATCATTACTTTTTAAACATTTTAAGTTAAATCCTTTTCCTTAATAGGTTCAGTTCTTAACTTTAAATCCTTACCTGCCCCTTATAGTTTGTAGGAATGCCTCCCATATTATAATGCACAGTGGGGAGTACAGGAATTGGTTCTTTGGTGACATCCACACCAGCAAATATCATTGCTGTTTCTGATATTCCAGGCAAGCGAGTTGATAGCTGCTCAGGTGGTAGGTGGTGTAACTGTAGATAGACGTGGTCTTTTTCAGGACCACAGCCTCTAAACAAAGTAAAGAATTAATTTATCTTTCAGAATAAAAACAAAGATAAATTTTTGTAATGCCATACATGCCAGTCTTCCAAGTTTAGAATTTGAGGGTTATCTTTAACCAATCCCCTTCCCTCTCCCTCCCCCATTCAATAAGTTACTATTCAATTAATTCAACCTGTAAACGTTTCTCATTTCTGTCTTCTCTAGCTCCATTGCCACGATTTGCTAGTATAGGCCCTCATTACAACTAACTAGACTACTTCAAAAGCCTCTTAAGAAGTCTTCCTGCCTCCACTCTTGACCCTCCAATTTATCTTTCATATTGCTACCAGAATAACTTTATTTTGCACAAATCTAGTCACTCCTATGCTCAAAACTCTTCAGTGGTTCCCTACTGCTTTCCAAGTAAAATTACTTTGCTTAGGATTCAAAGTCCTCCACATTACTTTTCCAGCCTTATCTCACATTACTCCCTCGTAACCTTGCGTCCACATGCCACCATACCTTTATTCACATAGTTCTCGATACCTGGAAATGCCCTTTTCCCTCTACCTGCTCAATTCCTATTCATCCTTTGAAACCCTATTTAAATGCCTATTTAAATGCCTAAAATAAAGTCTTCTCTGATTTCCTGGTCAGTAATAACCTTTCCTCTCAGATTTCAAATAACACTTTGTTTTCTGACTCACTGTACATTCCATGAGGGCAAGAGCAATGTCTTATCCAAATTATCTCTTTTCCAGTACCAAAAATAATGTTCTGAATAAAATATTAGTATTAATAATAACTTAAATGAATGAATTTTATATTTTGGTCAAATAAGGGATTGCCAAAATTCTTTTACTGTATTAGAATATTAACTGAAACAAGTCAGGTTTAGAAATGTGTTGAGTCTATTTAGAAACTTCTGTGGAAATGCTATAGACCTCCAAAGTAGGCAGAAGGAAAGAAGACCCAGGGTTTGACTAGTTATTTAAAGGAGATAATAAGGATTTCCATAAGACTCATATGCAGCATATCTGGGTCTTTTTTGAGAATTTTGGGGCTCAAGACAAGCTGATTTAAAGATCCTACTGGATCTCCTGAGAGACCAAAGAGCAAAAAGTGAGCTGAGAGAAAAATTCAGCAGACCTGGGCCATTTATAGAGAGGGAACAAATACCTCTCTTCAAGGCCACTGCTGTATCACAGCAGAGTCCTACAGAAACTGTTATATTAGATTGAATACACTCTGCATATACTATAGTTTAGAATTCTTTGCATAAAAACAGTCAAATTTTATTTGAACAATTTGAGCACTTAAAAAATAGGTTCTGGTTGTACAGAAAATTCACTTATGTAGAAAACCTCATTCACTGAAAATGCCAACTAAATATGAGCATATAAAGAACGAGAAGTATGGAAAGCCAGCAGACCAGGAGTGGGGAACCTGCAGCCTTGAGGCCCCATGTGGCCCTCTAGATCCTCAAGTGCAGTCCTTTTTAACAATGTTCTGTGAAGTTTGGATTCATTCAAAGGCCCGCACTTGAGGATTTAGAGGGTCACATAGGGCCTTGAGGCCAAAGGTTCCCCACCCTTGCATTAGACAGAGAAGAACCAAACAGAAGACATTTCTTTTGTGATTACACATAGTAATGGCAAGAACAAAGCCCAATTCTGAAAAATTAAGTGGTATTAGGTAAGATCAAAATTTATAAACATGAAATTCATTCTTGTTATGCGTTTCAAGTATCGATCAGAAATATATTTAGACATCTCTGAAAATTAAACAAACCTTCCTTCACGGATTTCAATGGTCATAGAACGAGACACAACATCCCTGGAAGCCAGATCCTTTGCAACGGGGGCATATCTTTCCATAAATCTTTCACCTTGACTATTAATAAGAATGCCTCCTTCACCACGACATCCTTCTGTGATGAGACAGCCAGCACCATATATGCCTGCAAAACATAAACACATTAACAAATTATTTGCAATGAAAGGATCATAAGCTATGACATTTCATTTTGAATATACTCCTTCAAAACACATTTTGGAGAAGGGAGTTAGGACAAACAGAATAGAAGTAATATCAGTCAGAAAACAGAATTAAGAAGAGTGGAGGAAAGGTAAAAAAACAATACTAGGTTATTAGAACAGAAAGATAATCCAAAATTGGCAGGGAGAAAAAAGTTCAGGTGGCCAAGGAACTAAGTAGTTAGGAAGAAGCAGGCACACTTAACTAAAAACTTAGTGTAATGATTTTAAAAAGTCACAGTGCCTAAGAAATGCCTTGAAATTGATTTTTCTACTTACAACATTCTTTTATGAATGACTTATTTTATCTTTTTCTTTTTTTTTTTTGTGAGGCAATTGGGGTTGAGTGACTTGCCCAGGGTCACACAGCTAGTAAGTGTTATGCGTCTGATATTGGATTTGAACTTGAGTCCTCCTCATTCCAGGGCAGTGCTCTATCCACTGCGCAACCTAGCTGCCCTGAATGATTTATTTTAGATGAGAATAAAACTAAAGATGGAAAATTCATATGACTTTAATAAAGATTACATTAAAAGTCTTCTCCATGCCTCCTAACCCCAGAGAGGACAGAAAAATATTTGAAGTGTAAGTAAAAAATTTAAAACTTTATTAGTTAACCAGATGGTTAGCATATATTTTCTAAAATTCTGAACTTAATATGTGCCAAATAAAATGAGCATTTCCATATGCCAACTAGAGCAGAAAAAGAAAGGATTTTATATAAAACTACAAAAATCTATTATACAGACTGTCCCAAAAGATTTAGTGCAAAATGGTAAGCTTCTCCTTTTAAGTTTATAATAAATCCAATATGGAACTTTCAAAGCTGTTTTGCTTTTCTATGTTTTTTTTTTTTCCTGGCCTTCTTTCTGTTCTCTTTTATGTATTTAAAAATGGACCTCTCTTCTTTTTTTTTTGGCAACCCTATTACTAGCATATCCTTTAAAATAAAAATGAAACTTGTCTATTTTTAATTTACTCCCTTTTTAGTTTTTCCTAATTTAAAGTATTTTTCAGTAGTGATTTATATTCTAAGAATTCAAAAGTTGTGTTAGAATTTAGAAGTTTGACTTCTTAGTAGATAAAGAATAGCCAAAATCACCAAATTTCCTAAATGTTTAAAAATGTGAACAGAACAGTTGACTATTTATTAGACAAAATGACCAAAAAAAGGATGAACTTGCTCTAGTTACTAAGCACATTAAAGTATCAAGATATTAGAAGACACCTTGTTTTCCAGAGCTAAGGTCCAGTAAGCAAGCTGTGTCCTGAGCTTGGCATAACAACAATCCTTTGCTCTCACCCTCTGGATGATCTCAGCCACAGCAAAATCACATAACTATTACATACATAATTATTGCATAGCTTGGACCAGCACCAGGTGTTCTCTGAGTTCTGACAAACACCTGGAGTATCCATGTTCTAGTCATGAAACCCTGCTATGAATTAAATTTTGTCACATTGCTGCTATTACCCCTCATTGTCAGGGCTATAGCTGACTGCACAGCCGTTAGTCTAAGTATTGAGATTTGGCCACACTAAAGCAGAAGCCACATCATCGTCCCCCACCCACCCACCCGCGCCCATGCTGGCCCAGGCACATGTGTCTAATCTGCCTTCTTGGCTTGCAAGCCTTTTCCCTCACTTTGAAATTAAACTTCTGTTTGATTCCTGACTCTCCTGTCTCTAGCCTGCTCTGTTCTGCTCTGGCCACCCACAGGTTAGAGGCCAGTTTGGTCTAGCTGACAGTTAAATATTATTAACATTGTTCAAAAAACAACTAGATTGTAAACTCCCTGAGGACAAGAACTTAAAAAAATTTCTTTGTTTAAGTAAGGAGGATTTTGTTACTTCTTTTTAGATAATAGTTCCAGGATCCTAGATAATATTTCCCATGAATTATGGTTGAAAACAATTTCTACTGCACAGTCACAGCAGAGATACTGGAGTGACATAATGTACATCTGTGCTGTGCTAGGTCATGATGATATTGCTGAAGTTAACCTATGAGGTTAATGCTGGCAAATTGCCTTCTTTGTGTGCTTCTCTATAAATCAGCAGAGCATTGATCAGTAAGTGGGGAACCCATTTTGGGATTTGGGTAAGGCATAGAGGAATGCACGTACCTGCCTTGATAGGTCCCCATCAAGACTTGGGGGGAATCTGTGTTTGTCTCAACCAGCCCCCACTGAGGCTTACTGGACCAGTAAGGAGTTGTAGCTCCTACCATTCTTGCCTGCCCCTGCAAGAAGTGTGATCAGGGAATACTGTAGGAGCTGGTGGTGCTCCCATTATCAGCAACCCTCTTTTGAGAAGGCTAGACTAGAAAAAAGTAAATTTATTTAATCCCTGTGAAGCTGCCTTCCTGTATGACAAGATCAAGAGTGAACCTATTAAGAGGCTGAAGCCTAAAAACCTCCAGTGCCTTCTGTGTGCTACCTGTCCTTATACTTTGTATATTCCACTGCTTTAAACACTGTAAGTAATCAAATGTGTTGATCTGATTAGCTTCAATACACTTCACCAAATCTTTATTAAATACCTATATGAAAAGCACAGTGCTAACTGCTGGGGAATGTACAAAATTCAGATAAGATACGTCCTCTACTCTCATATATGAAATAGGAAGAAAACTGGATATGAAGTTAGATGGCCTGGGTTCAAATCCCAGCTCTACTTTTTACTACCCGTATGGCCTTGGGAAATCAGTTAATCTCTCTGGGCCTCATTTTTCTCACCTATAAAATGAAGAGGAATAAATAATCTCCAAGGTGTCTTCCAACTCTAAATGCTATGAAAATTACAGATGTCACCATTAGGAGAAAGGCATACTAACAGCAACAAAATGTACAGCCTGATACTGAAGGAACCAGAGCAAGCATAAAAAGTAAACACAAGAATTTGAAAAATGATTTTAATCTGAGGCCATTTACTACAGCGGAAAATAGCCCCTGAAGTGAATCACTATTCTAGCAGGGCATAATAACATAACAACTCATGATGACCCTAACTCATCCAAGAGAGTTTCAATTATATGTTCATCATAGATAAATATGCAATGTTTAATAGGACAGGAAATTATAAAACATTTTAGAGGCATTTAATTGAGTAAATTTGCATTCTTCTGGAAACCTTTATTACCCAATGATGATGGATAAATTATATCAGAGTATTTTTTTTAAAATCCCAATGCTAGAAGAAGGTCTTTATGAGTTTGCAAATCCTTGAGACTTAAGAGTTAATCTTTATTAATTTATATTAAGTTAATGTATATTAAATGGTCTTTTTAAAAGCTTATCCTAAGTGTGATTAACCTTAGTTATTTCATACCTGTGGGATGGAACTGTACAAACTCTAAGTCTTGACAAGGAAGGCCTGCTCGTGTAACCATAGCTGTGCCATCTCCTGTGCTTGTATGAGCAGAAGTACAGCTGAAATAGGTACGCCCATAACCCCTGGAAAACATATTTGGAAGATATTAGGAAGGGACTTATAATACAGAACAGTTAATATTTCCTAGTAATGTAAGCAATAACAGAGGGTACTGTAGTACTTAACCTACATAGCACATAGCTATGTGATCTTGGTTAAGTTTATTTTTACTTATAAAAGTAGAGTTGAACCAGGTGATTTCTAGGTGTCCTTCTAAGCTCTATGATTCTATAAGTGAAATTACAAAATCTCCTTCTCTACCTGAAACAGTTTTCATAGTCTTACCCAGTTGCAATAACTGTGTTCTTTGCTCTTATACGATGTATGGACCCATCTTCTATGCACAACGCAATCACTCCTCGGCACTCCCCATCTTCCATCAAGAGATCCAAGGCGAAATACTCCACAAAATAACTGGTATCATACCTCAGAGACTAAAAATGAAAAATATTATTAAAACACTTGCAATTGCACTTTAAATGTATTAAAAATGTTACTAGTACTAGCCTACATCTCATTTGGATCAGATGAGGCAGTAATTAAATTTAGGGCTTTCTGCTGAATTTGTCCAGCATGAATTTTATATGGCACTACTAAAATTAGAGAAAATACACATGGGAACAATATTATGGCTAGATAAGGGACCTGTGGTAGGAATTCTTTCAAAATAGAGGTATCTCAAGTATGACACATTAACAAGATAACAATACTATATTGCAGAAAAGTTATTATTTTCAATCCTATGAACTATGGACATCTTAAGAAAAAGGAAAGCACTACTTTGGAGTCTCCTAGACTGTTGGAGGTTAATTATTTCTACATTAAAAAGGCATCTGCCCACTCTGCTTAAAGATATTTTTAGATCTGTTGTTCCCCTAAGACTCACGTCAACAACACCATAGTAGTATACACTCTCCCTTTTCCCCTTCCAACCTTGTTCTCTTGTTTCCTTCTCATAGTTTCAGGAGGGCCAAAAAATTTGACCTAGAATCCAAAGGTATTCCTGGAAATATTACAGGAGTTGTAGTGGATCCAGAATTGGATACAGTTAAATGTCACTGACAAGCAAACTTAACTTAATACCTTTAGTCAAAGTTCCTAGTGCTGGTACAGGACCTTCACCTGACTGGTAAGAGGGTATGAACAGAAAGTATATTACAGACATCAAAGCATGTAGCTGGAGTACTCAAGTAAGTGGCAGAGTGAAAATTGTAGTTGCCATTTAATACGAACTGAAAATTTCAAGCCCTCTATCTACTTATCTGACCTCAAAAAGGTGCAGAGGATTAATAAAAATTGAGTTGAACACAGATAACTCCATTCTTCTACAATCTATAAAGATTTATTTTATATTTAACGAAAGTATATTGCAACACAAGTCAATTTAGGTGCTGAGAGGTAGAAGAATCTTAAAATACTTTTTTGAATCTTGATTTTTACTGATCAAAAAACCCCCAAACTTTTACTAAGAAAATCCATGAAGCAACAAAAAATTGTTGTTTTGAATGTAACTTTTCACAGTACGAGAACTTTCTAATAATGGTCTCCAAAGTGGAGTTTACTTGACAATCAATCGACAAACATTACTAAGTTCCTACTATGTGCTAAGCACTGTTTTAGGTGCTGGTGATATAAAGACAAAAAAGAAAATAAGCTCTGTTCTGAAAGAACTTACATTCTATCAAGAAAAACAAAATATACACATATAAGTACATATAAAATAAGTATAAGGTCATTAAATAAAAGGTAGCTAATGATAGCTAATATAAGTATTTGTAGGTATCAACTAAGATATGGAAAGAAAATATTAGAACTTATATTTATAATTGTATAAAAAGAACAAAAAATTAAGCAATACCACTATTTTTAATACGTGGATTTGTCTCGCTTGGTCTACATGTCAGCCTAGTCACTTCTGTTACATAGCACCAGGGACATAGCAGGTGATTAATAAATTTTTATTGCTTGCTTGATACATACATTCCTGAGGATAGAGTGGGGTTACCACAGTATGGAGGGGTGTCACTCATTTGTTCACTTTACGCATAGTTCGATATATTATAATTTATACATGGCCACTTAAGAGTATTAATGGATTACATTGCTTAGTTTTAACTACACTAATTCTCATAAAATGGAAAATGGCTAAAAAAGATTCTTGTAAAGACACTGCAGATTGAAGATAATGCTTCTAACATGAAAAGAAGCTCAGCACAGTGCCTGGCACACAGTAGGCACTCAACAGAGAAGTGAACAATAAAATGGCAAAGCTGATGCTTCTCTTACTCCTAGTATTAGGTCTTCACAGAAGGATGACAAGGAAAAAACCATGATCTAATGAAATATGACAAGAAGTCAGCCAAACAAATTCGAAATGACCAAGATTATCTGAAAAATGGGTAACATCCATTACTATTATTAATGATTAATTTTGCTCAGTGTGTATTGTACCTTGAGATATCAGCTAATAATGATATGACGCTACCTCAATTAGCAAGAGATTTAAAAACTAAGTTTTTGCTGTCAAAAACAAAGTTCATCACAGAAAGACTGTATGTGTACACCCACACCCACACTCACACAAGCCAGAATTTTGTAATCTGTTAATAAAATCTTTCAAATGAAGTTTCAGTAAATTTTGAACCCAATTGTTAAAAAATAAAAATGAGAACTTCTGAATAATTTCTAACAACAAACTACTGGCATCAAGTTTCCCTGATTAACAACAGGGAAGATATATATTCACAAGTTTTCAACTGTATAATTGCATTTCAATTACATAACTGGTAGAGGGGGCTGAAAAATTAGTATCATAACTTAGTAACTAGCAGAGCTAACAAAGCATGACTTTTATTCTGAATCTATGTATCTTTGTGAAGTATATTTTCTCAGCTGATAACCATTAAGCATCAAAATAAACTGAACTCAGAACCAGACCATTGGATCACTGTATCACAAAGTATTAAACCAAGATTTTTAAAAATAATGAAGCATATCAGTAAACATACCAATAATAGTACTGTAGTGAGATCAAAGATTTTTGTACTGTTAATAAAACAAGAAATTTTTTTATCTGATTCTTTCTAATTTCTATTCTTGCATCTGTTTTGTAATGCATATATTAGTGGAATAGTACATGTCTTTAATTCATAAATACATACGGATGATACATACTCCCAACATTTTTAAAGGTATGTCACCAAAAAATTTTTGGAAACCACTATATAAACACAAGGTTGATAAATCGTTTTATATTTCTAGTAGTTTTTTGCAATTTTATTCTAAATCACTCATATATTTTTATCCAAGCCCCCTTATGTCACTAATATAAGGATTCTTAACCACTTTTTGTATCATAGACATTGGACCCTTTTGGCAGTCTGGCTAAGCCTATGGCTGGCTCTCATTTCAGGGATTCTCTTACCCTTCCATACAGAGTGTGCAACAAGGAATGGCCTGTCCTGTCTGCCACACAACAGCATCGATGAGCCTGTCCTCCTTTCCCAAACTTTAGGCTCTGTCCACCAAAAGCTCGTTGATAAATCTTTCCTTCTTCTGTTCTACTAAATGGCATGCCATAATTTTCCAACTGTAAGAATGTTCCCAAAAAATATTATCTTCAGCTTTAGCATTCAACAAAATCCATAAACAACTTGCAACAGAAACAAATCTAAGCAACTCAGTAGAAATTCAGGAAAAGAACAGGTAAATCATTCCAATGTTAATGTTTTAGTTAATTATTCAGTGATGTCAATGAAAGACAACAAAGGGGGAAGAGAACAATCTTATTATTCAAGATAAATTATGAAGTTAATAGAGAAAATATTTCTTTGTTGACTCAATTCATTATTTCTTCCCTGACTAATCATCTTTTTATACCTTAAATATTTAATAAATATCCTTGTTTTAAATTAATAGGAGTTAATAATATACTATAGGATAACAGCATGCAGTAACATAATAAGAAAACAACATAAAATAATGAATTTTTGTCTTACCTCAACTACTGAAGCAGGTGCTTGCTCTGTCATGTAATGAATTGCATCCTGATCACCCAACCAATCAGAACCTTTCACAGTGTCATAGAAATGCCATCTCCAGTTGTCTTCTTCCATATTCCCCAAAGCAGCATTGATTCCTCCCTAAAAACAAAGAAAATTTTCTTAAAAGTCATTCACAATATCCACCAATCTAATTTTACTGGAATATCCTTTTGTTCTTCTAAACAGAAACGTAATTTTTAAAGTCTAAAATTTTAACTTGATGATATTCACAGATATTCTTCCTGGCATTGTGCATATTTTAGTATTTTTGTCAGTTTATGGCAAAACACTCCTTATGGTATAATGAGTCTACATGTTTACATGAACATCAACTAAAGAATACATGGATTAGAGGCAGCTAGGTGGCTCAGAGGATAGAGCACTGGCCCTGGAATCAGGAGGACCTCAGTTCAAATCCAGCCTCAGACACATAATACTAGCTGTGTGACCCTGGTCAAGTCACTTAACCCCAACTGCCTCACCAAAAAAACAAAAAAACCCTCAAAAATACATGGATTAAACATGGTTAATACCAGGTAATCATAAAAATGAACAACTGGCTGGTTAGTGCTGTACTGACCTCCCCTTAGAGATTTTTCCTAATGGAAAATGTTTTTTTTAGTTCCAAATTCATTCTATTAAAGATTTAAAGTTTAGCTATCTAGTTTCCCTTACTTGTGCTGCAACAGTATGTGACCTGGTGGGGAAAAGCTTTGTAACACATGCTGTATTGAACCCAGCTTCAGAAAGTCCAAAAGCAGCTCGTAAACCTGCTCCTCCAGCGCCTACTACCACGGCATCAAATTCATGGTCTACTACAGGATACTCTGCGGAAATCTAGAAAAGAAAAGTTAACCTATTAAATAGTAGATTCATTATGCTGTTAAGATCTTAATTATTAGTGTATTTCAGTGACTATCTGAATTAAAAGCCTTTAAGAAACAAACCAAAAAATCCCTGTGAATTTTATAAACTATTTGAATAGGACTGATGTGAACAAAGCTTTACACACCTTAAACTGCTACATAAATCTGAGTTCATATAATCACCAAATTCAGTAAACATACTAAACATTTTCAGGATAACAAAGTGCTACCAAGGATGTGATAAGTATTTTGAGCATGAAAAATAATCCCCCCCAAAGAAACCACTAACCTCTCTCCCTCACTGGGAAAAGGTGTGTACCAGGAAACCTTCAGGAGCTGAGGTGTCAAAATACTAAATATATCCTCAACCAGAGTGATCTAAAATTTACATACAAGAAGTTTAACCATGGGGTTTTAATTTTTGTGGGAAAACTGTGCATAAAGTATTTACTTACAGCAATTTAACATACTATTCTCTAGTATCTGCTGGAATCCCCATGATGTGAACTTCATTGTTTGCTACTGTCCCTTTTCCCCACAGGAGAATTATCAACAAAACTATCTTAAACTGAGTCTTACTACGAAACCCAACCATGTTTGAGGGAGATGCAATGAAACTGCACATTGACTAATCTGTCTTAAAGAGTCTATTAAATGATTCATCCTAAAGTTATATTAGCATTTTTTGATAATTCCCAGAAATGACTAATAATCAACTCTTGGGGCATCATTTTGCCAAACAAGTGAGAAGTAACTTTTAATCAACTGAAGCCATGCATTTTCACACTGTAGAAATCAGTGATATTTGTATGTAACTATGAAATAATTTAATACTCATCCTTTGAGGCATCTGAAAACATTAAATACGATGTGCCCAATTTCACTGATTTATTAACTTATTCTTTTAAACAAGCAACAATGTGAATCCTCAAAGTAAAACTAGCTCTAAGTAGTTTTACTTAATTATCTTCATCTGTTATTTCTGTGATCTTTCAGTTTTTAGATCTATACATCACCCCTATCCCGTCAAATTCATATATGCACCAATACAATCGATACTATGATAAAAACTAATTCCAGGGCAATATTACAATACACCAACAACACAAAAATAAGTGAACTCACTGAACTTGAAACCTTAGCTGATGACCTTTTTCCTCCACTGATGGTAAAGTGAAAACTTCGAATGCTGGACTGGAAAGTTGCTGGCCACTGCTGAAATACAAATGTGAAAATACTAAGAGTTTTGAAGGAACAGATATTGTTAATAAATTATGTATTTTAAAAGCTACAGGAAAAAAAAATTAACCCCAAACTGTTTATTCTTTAAGCCTACTAGCTAACTTCTCCACTTAGTTCTCACTCATTCTCATTTAGTACTCCGTCCTTCTTATCATAACTTTGAATGTTTGAGAGACTCGGGAGTAGTAGGGTTTGATCAAGTCATTTAAAAGGGCCAAAGGCAACAAAAACTTGGATAACCTAGATCCTACTCCCTTTTGCCATTGCTGAGAAAAGTTCTGATTGTGGTCAGCCTTATTTTCCTCCAGGAATTTCACTACAAAGTTAGTAAAATCTGTTATTTTCTCTTTGAAAGATATTTGAAACACTATGTGACTACTGTCTAGTAAAGGTTTATTGATCAAAAAAATGAGCAAGGCTTTTATTTTCATTCCTTATTGACATTCCCTTACAGGTTAAAGAGGAAAAACATATCCCATTGAGACTTTTCAGACTTTATGCTCAAGCTTCACAGAAGGAAGCTGTATAATGGAAAGAACACTGGACTTGACATCAAGAAAACTAGTTATTACCTCAAGCTCTGCCACCATCTATATTAACACTAGGCAGAAAAAAGTCCTTAGAAATCATGTGGCCCAGCCGTTTCACTTTAATGTGGGAACGGAGCCCCCAAATTAAGTCTTGCCCAAGGTTACAGAGCAAATTAGCAGCAAGTACAGTACTTGAACCCAGGTCATTTATAAAGTGCTGACTTAGCTCAGTGCCTGGTACACAGTCAGAACTTACTGATAAATACTCATTCTTTTCTCCCTTTTTTTTTTAAAAGGCAATTGGGGTTAAGTGACTTGCCCAGGGTCACATAGCTAGTAAGTGTCAAGTGTTTGGTCTGAGACCAGATTTGAACTCAGGTCCTCCTGACTTCAGGGCTGGCACTCTATCCACTGAGCCACCTAGCTGCCCCTTCCTTTCTCTTTTTGAGGGCAGGCAGGATTTCTATAACTTTGAGGTCGTTTAAAATAGGAAAAAGGGGACAAAAACTTGAGTAACTCCTCTCTGTGTCTAACTGATGCATGTCAACATAACTGAGAAGCAATCCAGCACTGAGTAAAAGGCAAGTGGATTTGGAGTCCCAGTATTTGGGCTCAAATCCTACCTTTATTACTGACTGTTATTATTAGCTAGATGATGCATTAGCCACAATTCATAGTTAGGCAAGCTACCTCACCTCTTTGGACCTCAATTTCCTCATCTGTAAAATGAAGGGATTGGACTCAGAGGTTCCCAAATTTATTTGGCCTACTGCTCCCTTTAAAAAAAGAATACTTAGTGCCTCTCCAGGATTAGGTTAACCCTTATTTTTATTCAACACTTCCCAACTGCACCTGAGGCTACCCCCCAGGGGGCGGTCTCACCCATATTGGGAGCCTATGGAGATGGTCTCTAAGGTCCCTTTTCAATTTTCAATCTATAATCTTGTGATCCTTATTGTATCCTTAAAAGATCCTCCTGTCACGTTTTAAAGTATTTCATGAAGCCAGAGCTCTCCAGGCTTTTTTGGTCCCACATTCCTACCAGTAAAAACTTCATGAGCAAGTGCTTCAGTGTGTACATTTACATGTTATAGGACTGCTAATGTATATATACAAACAAGAAATTTTAATAGGAAGGATGAGATAAAAATATTTGATTCCACAATTAAAAGGAAGCTATTAGAAGTTTACTGAGTAGGGAAGTGACATGGTCAGACCTGCACTTTAGAAAAATCACGTTGGCATTTATGTCAGTCAATAAACACTTATTAAGCACCTACTGTTTGCTAGATATTGTATAGAAGATGGAGTGATTGAAGAGAGAGTTGATGTAGGAATATCAAAAGAAATGAGAATGAAATAAACTGATAGCCATGAGATTGGCTAGAAGGGGACAGATGCTAGGGATGTTATTGTAGAGGTAGAAACAAAAAGATGTGGTAACTGATTGGATATGTGAGGTGTGAGGGTGAGAAGTTGAAGATAATACCAAAGTTTACCAACCTACTTCCTGGTTCTGCCTGTTATACTTTGCATCAGTTAACACAGGCCTTCTCATGCCTCTCTATATTCATCATATTCATTGTTCCTTTAGCACAATAATATTCCATTATATTCATGTACCACAATTTATTCAGCCATTCTCCAAATGATAATCACTTATTTTGTTACCAGTCAGTTGTTACTATGACAGCTTCACTGAAA
Organism: Phascolarctos cinereus; assembly: GCF_003287225.1. Classification (NCBI taxonomy): domain Eukaryota; kingdom Metazoa; phylum Chordata; class Mammalia; order Diprotodontia; family Phascolarctidae; genus Phascolarctos; species Phascolarctos cinereus. The sequence continues at coordinate 393,288,031 of NW_027555847.1, read as the reverse complement.
TAAATATTTGAAGAAACCCACCACAGAAGCAGCTTTATTACTAATGAACTTTTTCCAATTCTTCTAGTCACAAGAGCAACAGAAGCAGGTCCTGACTGCTGCTTCGGACAACTCACAATTCCACTAGCAGTCCAAGAACCAGCAAAGGCACCTGATTAATCACCATTTCTAAATATCTTCATGGTGAGTTAGCCACTGACTATAATTATTAGAGGGGTTTGAGTTGACAGTATAGTCCCTGCTAAAGGGACCATTCTTTTAGCCTGGCTGCTGAGACATCACATTCTGGGGCAAGCCTCTTACAACCTCCACATTACGGCACAAAGAACTGCACCAGCATAAGGCTGGCATTGCCTATATCAGCCTTGTACCACTAAAAGTTGCCATCTGTGAGCTTCAAGGTAGCATCAGCAGGCAGGCAGGCTGTGGCAAAATACAATGCCAAACCAGGAACAGAGTGAGGTAGTGTAAATGACAGTTAGCAAAGTCCATGACTGGGGAGGAAAACGGATGAAGGGGAAGTCTTTGTCCCTGTGGTTCAGCAGTCACCCATGTGATCTCCCCCTTCAGCATTCAGGGCCTTTCTTTTTGACACTAACTTCCTCTGTAGTAGGTGCTCAGGCAGGGAATCTCTCAATCAGAAAGTTATTGCATTAGTCCCAGAAAAAGGTAGTGAGAGCCTGAAGTAAGATGGTGGCTTTGTGAGTAGAGAGAGGATTTGCAAGAGATGTTGGAAAGGCAGAACTGAAAAGACCTGGCAATTAAGTGAATACAGAGATTGAAGATGTCTCTTGGTTCTATTTCAGACATATTACATTTGATTCCTATGTTGGACAGGTAGGACTGGAGTTCCAAAAATGGAAAGTCACACCTGGGAGTTATCTTCATAAAAAATGGCAGCTGAACCCATAAGCATTGAGGAAACCACCAAGAAAATATGTAGCAGGAAAGAAGAGGGTCCATGATAGAGCCCTTATGACACACTCACAGTAAAGGGGTGAGGCATAAATAATGATTATTAAACCGAGTGCCCAGAAAGGTAAGGCAGGAGAACCAAGAGTGTCATTAAAATACATCTAGGCAAGAGTAATCCAGTAAGGAAGTAGGACTGGGGTGGAGTGAACAGGAATAGAGGATATGTGCTGGGAAAAAACAAAACAAAACAAAACAAAAACACAAAAAAACCCAACTACATAAAACATGAAGGGAAGCCTTTAGATTATGTCAGGTATTAAGTAAATTTCCTAGGAAAATACGTGTGTGAACAATAACTGAAACCAGTGTCAAATGCTACAAAAAGAAAAAATCAAAAAGGATCAGGATCCAGAAAAGGTCAGAGATCTGGAAATGAAAAGATCACTGGTAACCTCAGAAACAACTGTTTCAGTTGAGTCAAAGACTAACAGCAGAATGAGCTAAGACTTCTTATAAATGCTAGGGTTTTGAAAGCAATGTTGTCAAAAATAAGTAGAATGAGGAATGGATAGGACAGATGGCATATTAGAATATGATCTAGGGAAAACAGAAATACATTACTCAAATTATGGAAAACAGTGATTTCTTCTTACTCCCATATTAATAGTTTTTTTTAAAATGCATTTTGGGAAGAAATATAATACTGAAGGAAAGAAACATTCTTTTATGAAACTCAGAAGGATAAATGAGATATTTTGTCCAAAACTGAACTAATTTTCTTTCCCCCCAAGTCCTGACTTTCCCAGTGCTGCCAAAGATAACACCATCCTCTCAGTCATCTAGGCTCACAACCCTTTTCACACTGCCCCTATCTAAACAGTTGCCAAACTCTGTCATACTGCTTTTGTAGCCTCTCACAGACACACTCTTTTGTCACTAACACTACCACCATCCTGGTGCAAGCCCTCATCACCTGAGGCCTAGATTACTACAACAGCCTGCTGGTTGTTGTCCTTGCCTCAAGCCTTTCCTGGTCCAGTAAACTCTCCTCTCAGCAGACTAAGGATCTTCTTAAAGTGCAGCTCTAACTATGCCATATCCTCATTCGACAAGCTCCAGTTAATACTGGTCTCTCTTTGTTGTTTCTGAACAAGACATTCCATCTTCTGGTTACGAGCACCTTCACTGGCTCTCTGTCTCCCATGCTTGGAATGCTTTCTCTCCTCATCTCTGCCTCCTGGCTTCTTTCAAGACTCAGCTAACCTCCCACCTTCTGCAAGAAATCTTTCCAAGTCCTGCGTGATTCTACTGTCTTATCCCTGCTGATTATGTCCAATCTTCCTGTACATATCTTGCTTGTACACAGTTGATTACATGTTGTTTATCCCTTTAGATTGTTAAGTCCCTCACAGCACAAACTGGTGGTTTTTTGTTTTTGCCTTTCTTTGTATCCTCAGTGCTTAGCACAGTGCCTGGTACACAGCAGGTGTTTAATAAATGCTTGTCAACTGTTTTGAGCTTTTCTGAATAATGTTAATAATCATCTCACGTTTATATACCACTTCAAGTTTGAAAAGAGCTTTCCTCACAACAATTTTCTGAAAGGTAGTACAAATACTATTATCCATTTTTTACAGATGAAGAAACTGAGGTTCTGAGCAGGTAAGTAATTTGATCATGGTCACACATGGGGTAGAATTGAAAACTCATAGCGGTGGACTTCGAACTCAACTTTCTTTCCACTAGGCCAGGCTGCTCTTATGTTGTAAAATACTGTTGCATGGGTAAAAGAAAAATTTTAATGAGTCAGGCTTCAAGAATCTGAAACTCAGAAACTTTTCTCTCTTAACTTGATTATCTACTTGTTATACTTATGTAACTAGATCAATGCTCCCCTAGGAGAAACTACCCGGTAATACAGGGTTATGTTCTGAAAAGAAAACTATATTAAAAAACACGAAGATTTTGTCACCTATCAAGTAAATTCCTTAGGAAAAGATATAAGTGGACATTAACTGAAACCAGTTAATTATGTTACATGAAAGCAGCTATAGAAAAATGTTGAAAATGCATTTTAAAACTATGGTATTCATCAAAATAAGGTACTGGAACTATCAGTGCATTTCAATTGCCCAAGTCTTTCCAAGGAATAATAAAAACATGCTAAGTTTAGATAATATCTGATGCAGCCTACTTTACAGGGAAAAAAAGGGCCAGAGAAATTGAGTAACTTTCTTGAGATTATACTGCTAGTTAGTGATAGTGGGACAAGAAACCAGTGCTTCTGGTATCTGGTAGTGTAATATGCTGATACTTATTTACAAGATGGATCTGCAAGGTGGCTATACCTAGGGTCTGTCTGAAAATCCAATTCTGTTATGATCCTTTTTGTATTTTAAGTAAATTTTTATTGATATCTTCTGTTTCTTACATCATCACAATCATCTCAAGTGAATTTTCTATTCCCCCTCCCACCTTCATACGTTTATTAAAAAAAATCTATTCTTCAAAGAAAAAAGCCAGTCCAGAATTCTGATTCAAAAATTCTTTCTGAGATAATGATGCCATCTAAAATTTGTAGTAAGCAGCTTACAAAGACTTTACACGTACATCTTCTCATTTCATCATAACTGTGTGGTGTAAGGAATTAAAATTTTCACTTTTCTTACAAAAAAGAGAAACCAAGGCTGACAGGCTAAAAATCACAAAACCAATGATACCAAACTAGTAAGCTGCAGAGCAAGGCAGGAATAACCTCCCTAAAAGTGTATACATTTGTAGTAACCTCTTAACAGTTACATATGTCTATATTACAACATTTTAAGTTTATGGCTTATATAATGAATTTGCATGGCAGAGTCAGATTTCAAAAAGATGAAATCCCCCCCTTGGATATTCAAAATGTAACTCAATGTGTGTTTTAACATCAGTCGTCCAAGGCCAACCTCCTCCTTTTAGAGATGACGAAACTGAGGCTGATTTGTCTAAGGTCACATAAGCAGTAAGTGCTAGTCTAATCTTTTTAGTTCAAATATAAGCCAAATCTCATATGTAGGTTCAATTTAAAATTTTTCTACAGCAGAAAAAATAATTGTCAATTAAACAATTAGATTATTTAATCTAGCATGCTATGGCACAACTGGACCTTATTCTAATATAATGATAACTCGTTTTTCTCTATCTCTCTGCTCTTTTGCTAGTGCATCATTTGCTTCCAATTTAACATACATGGATAACCTCCCAAGTTTTGTACTTGGTTTTCTCTATATTATCTTTATATTATCTTTCTTGTTGAGCTCATCCACATTCATGGTTTCAATTAACACTCTAGAACACTCCCAACCTTGATATGGAATTATCATGCTGTTATTTCCAACTGACTGTTGTCATGAACAAAAACTGAACTTTCCAATTCTCATTCTGTATTTCAGATGGTGTGCCACTGGTCTTCCACCCACCTAGACTCATTTTCTTGGAGTTAGCTTGAAATCTTCCCTTTCTCTTACTCCACACACCGAATTAACTGCAAAGTCCTTACATCCCTTTCCCTGACCTGAGTCTGAAAACCTGAGTACTTAGGTAGCATGTGGATGAGTAGCAGCTTTAAAAATATATATTCTTGTGCTCACATTAAACTACAAATTCAATAATCAAACTTCCAGTAGCTGTAATAGCCATGGCCTTAATTCAAGCTCTTCTCTTCTCTCTTGGTTTACTACATCTGATCATCAGGCGCTCCACTTTCAGTCCTGCTCTCCCAACAAACTCATCCTTGTTACCATCACCAAGAGAGCATGCTCCTCATGGAACCCACTCTTTCATATATGTTCACATTGTTCTAAAAGTCTAAAATCCTTATCTCATGATTTAAAAACTCTTCACCAAAATCTACCAAACTGTTTACTATCCTACAACTACTAGCCCTCTGAGGGATGCTTACTCAAAGACCTTCATCTTCCTGTCCTCCAGTCATTAGTTTTCTTCAAAATAGCATGATGAGAGCCCTGAAAGACTCCCCTAAATCCCACTAACTACCAAGAATTCTCTACCTCTGAAAACTATTTTAGAACCAAATAATTTGAAAGCTGGAGAGAACTTCACTCAATTCACTCCACTTTGCATTTGCAGCTCTGATTGGCTTCAACTCCACAGAACAAGATGGTCCTTCGGGGAGTGCCTCCTGGTGTCTCTCCCCACTTCTAGTTTCCTTTTATGTATTATCTCCCCCCATTATATTATAAGCTTATTCTGGGCAGAAACCGTCTTTTCTATTTCTTATTTTTATCTCCAGCACTAAATACCGCACCTGACACATAGCAGATGCTTAAAAAATGTTTATGGAATAGAACTGAATCTCAGCACCACTTAGCCTAACCTTTACCTGAACGATAATCTCCTCTATAATAAGTAGGCCATTTTTCTTTTGTGTAGCATAATTCTCAGTAAATTTTTCCTTGCATCTAGTCCAAATTCACCTCTTTGTAACTTAAATCCTTTGCTCCTAGTTCTGAGCCCTGGAGTCAAACAGAACAAGCTGGCAATCTTTCTTCCAGGTGACAGCCAAAGACCTGGAGAGAGGAATCAATGATGTCTCTTATTATGTCTCCTCTATACTGAGCTAAATATCTATTATTTTTCAACCACTCCTTATATATAAATCCCTATGAACTCCAGCTCCTTCATCACCACCTAGTTACCAAAAGGATATTCCTAATGTCACTCCCCTGCTCAATAAATTTCATTGGTTCCCCATCACCTATGGGATCAAACATAAACTACTGTTTGATATTTAAAACTCCTTCAATATCTGGCTCCAACCAACCTTTATAGCCTTATTATAACACATTCTCTTCATACACTCTTCCATCCAACCAAACTGGCCTTGCCATTCCTCCCAAACATTATAACTTTTGTACAGGCTGTCCCTCATGCTTGGAATACATTCCCTTCTCACCATCAACTTAAATACCAACTCATACATGATCCTAATCCTCGCAGTTGCTAATATCTCTCCATCTTTCCAAAAAAATGCCACTTATGTGTACAAAGTGCCTTTCCCTACAGAATGAAAGCTCCTTGAGGCCAGGTAATTTTTTATTTTTGTCTTTGTATTCTCAGAACCTAGGACTGTGCTTGGTTAAATGCTTGATGATTGGTCTTCCATGTTGCCTATCTCTGTACAATTTATCTCCAGTTTATCAGTGTCCTTCCTAAAATGTGCTGTCCAGATATTAGGCCTGACCAGGGCAGAGTACAATGGACCCTGTCACTTTTCTAGACTTGGAACTATACCTCTTTTAATGCACCCTAATAAGATTACATATTATTGGCTCATAAAGATATTGTAATTCACTAAAGCACCTGGATCATTTTCAAATGAATCACTGGCTAGCTACACTCCCCAATCTTGTAGATTCAAATTTGATTTTTTTTTAGAACCCATGTTAAAGATTTGGCATAAATCCCTATTAAAGTTCATCTTATTTGGCCCACAGTTCTAGTTTGCTAAGCTCTTTCCTGGAATCTTACTCTGCCACCCCGGGTGTTAACTTCCCCTTTCAACACTGTATCATCTATAAACATGGTTAAGGATACCTTTATCTAAGTCATGATAAGAAAAATATGAAACACCACAAGACAGATCCCTGGGGCACTTCACTGAAGACCTCCTTCCAAGTTATCATCACCCATTTAGAGACTACTTTGGGGGTCTGGTCATTCAATCAATTCCAAATCCACCTAAATGCACTAATTTCTACTCTATATCTGTCCAGCTTTTCCACAAGAATTTAACAACTATACCAAGTTTGAAATATCTTTCACAATTTAAGTATCACCATTTATATCTACATATTACAGTAATATATTCCTCCATTAGATTGTGATATCCTTTTGAATAGAGACTGTTTTGTTTTGCTTTTGTTTGCACCCTCAGTGCTTAAAACAGTACCTGACTCATAGTAGACACTTAATAAATAATACAAACAACAAATACTTATTGACTATGCAGGGCATTCCAAAAGCCTCTGTTCAACTTTAGGCTGTTACAACTTAAAACTGCACTAAGACTTTTGGGATACCTTACATCCTGCTAAGTGGCCTCATTTGGGGTTTTCTTGGCAAAGATATTGGAGTGCTTTGCCATTTCCTTTTCCAGCTCTTTTTACAGATGAAGAACTTTGCTTGGGGTCACACAGCTAGTAAGGGTCTGAGGCAAGATCTGAACTCAGGAAGATGAGCCTGCCTAACTCCAGGCCTGCACATCTCCTAGTTTCCCTCTTGCTACAGCTGACACTTAATAAATAATAAATGCTTATTAACTATGTAGGATATTCCAAAAGTCTTAGTGCACTTTAGGGTATTAAAAAGAGCTGCACTAAGACTTCTGGGGCACACTTTATCTATTTCCTCGTTAAGATCACTAAATGAAGCCAAGCACGCTCAGAAAAGCTTACTTTATCTCCCAATGACAAAAACGACACCGCAGTTTTCCTAGGAGCCATAGAAAACCTGAGGCCATCAGTGACTCCACAGCATTCTGGAAAGCCCGAAACCGCAGCCCCCCCCACGGGGGCGGGGTGCACGTCCACCAGGACGGAAGCTGCTGCCCTCCCAACAGCTCCACGCCGCCCGACCTCTTCAGGTTCGGGGTCAAAGAGGGATGGCAGAGGGGGCAGCTAGGTGGCTCAGCGGATACAGCACCGGCCCTGGAGTTAGGAGGACCAGAGTATAATTCCGGCCCCAGACACTCACTAGCTATGTGACCTCGGGCAAGTCACTTAACCCCACTGCCTAGCCAAAAAAAAAAAAAAGAGGGATGTCCGCGCCCTCAGGGCGGCCAGCGGGGTGCCCAGTGTCCAGAACCCCGCACCCAGGCAGCGCCGTCCCCGCTCCAGGGCCAGGCCCGACCTCCCTCGGGGGCGGCGCCTCGCCCGCCCGCGGTGACCTTCATCAGAACTTCGGCCTCGGGTGTCCCCGTCTCGGGCCGCCGCCCGCAGCGCTGCATGGCCCGGCTCCCAGATCTCCCTTGCCCCACTCCCTTGCCAGCCCTCGGGCTTCCCTTCGGGATGCTCCCCATCAGGGCCTGGAGGCGATGCCGGCTCCACTCCGGTCGCTCTGGGACAGCCGGCCCGTAAGCCCCCTGCCGCGCCGGACCCCACCCGTCGGCGTCTGTCCCAGGGGCCGCCCCGCGGCCTCACCGCTCGCGTCAGAGCCAGCCGCCGGCCGAGCAGCAGCCGCACAGCTACGCCAACCCCGGACATGTCTGCTGGCCGCTGCAGAAGACTGCCCGAGTGGGAAGCCCCCCGCCGCTCGCCAGTGCGTCTGCGCAACCAGGCCCCTCCCCCTAGGAGGGAGGGGCAGCCCCGAGGAAGCGCCCACCCGAGGCCATTGACCGGACTTAAAGGGCAAATCAGCGGGCGGCGGAAGATAAGGGGGCTGACGAGACCAGACTCTCGTGGCTTTTTCTCGCGAGAGTCGTTCGCGTGCCTTTTCTCAGCCCGCCAAGACCCCGCCGGGGACGGTATTCCTCAGCGGTGCGGGCGGCCCCGGCGGCGGCGGTGGCGAGCGAGGGGCCGCGATCCGGGATCCTCGCTGCCCGGGTGAGTCCCCCCGCAGCCCGGGCAGCGCCACTCTCCCCGTCCCTCTGCCCAGGATGCCCAGACCTCCCAAGCTGCCGGGCGGGCCTAGGCCCTGCCCCGCTGGGAGCCGGGAAGTCGAGGGAGGGAGGCAGGCTTCCGGGCCCGGATGACCCGCCCACTTGCTGCTGCCCCAGACGCGGATTTGAGGGATTAAAAAGACAGGGTTTGGGGCGCTCCCACCCCGGTAAAGTCCGCGAGGAAAAGGGCGGACTGCACCCCATTTCGTCTTTGGGCGGAGGATTTTTACGTCTCTTGTCTTTCACATGGCCTCACACCATATTCCTTGTTAGTGCAGTTCAGTTCAACGGTCGTTTAAATTCACTAAGTCCCTACTTTGTGCTTAACACTGAGCCCGGAGTGGGGCGGAAGCCCCGGGCTGGGCACGGGTGGGGAGATGGTGGGGGCGGGGGGAGACCACCGTACCTGACCCTCTGTGCCTTGGGCCAGTGCTGAGTGGGCCACGTGAGTGAGTCAATTTTCTGAGTTGTGAAAGTTACTCCGCTCTTTGTAGAACTGCTCGGTAAGCCCCGAGGGAATCGCTGAGCAATAATCAATGCTTGTAGTTATGAACCTGACTCATGGGAGAAGAGCTTATATTATTTTTTACCTGGCCTGCTGGTGTGTAATAAGTTTTAGAAAGATTCTCTTCCTGGAGGGGTCAATCCCAAAGTTTTCAAGAGTATTATTACTCCGTTGTACTCAATAACATCCACGTTGTGAGATGACTAATATTGATAAACTTAACCCTTCCCAGCAATACAAGGATCTTAGACACCTCCAAAGGGCTCGTGAAGGAAAATGCTATCCACACCCAAAGAAAGAACTATGGAGTTTGAATGCAGATCGAAGCATACTATTTGCTCTTTTTTTCTTCTGTTGTGTTTTGTTTCTTCTTTCTGGTGGTTCCTCTTATTATTCTAATTCTTACTTACAACATCACTAATGTGAATATATGTTTAATAAGAATGTGTATGTAGAGTCTGTATGAGATTGTGTGCTGTCTTGGGGAGGGTGGTGGGGAGGAATGGGGAGAAAAATTTTAAATTCAAAAGCATATGGAAGTGATTGTTGATAAATCAAAATAAATTAATAAAAAAAGGATATTGCTACTCACAGCACCATATTCTGCAAAGGTTATTAGTGCCCAAGGTTTTAATGAATAATGTAGTAAATGCTGACTGCCAAATGAGTGGTACAGACAGTAAAAGAGGGTGGATAGGTCACTTCTGCCTGTGAGGTGTAGAAAAGCAGTAAACTGAAAAACATTCTAGGCTTAGAGAAGGACTATTAATAAAGACACCCAGATAGTGTTTGGGGAAGATAACTGGAGAGAGGTCCAATGTGGTGAGACTTTAGCATGTGTCGGAGTAATGGGAGATTGTTCAGAAATTATAGCATAGATTTAGAGCAGGAATGGGCCATAGAGTTTGTACAGTTTCAGCCAGACTAAGTGACTTGTCCAGGGTCACACATAAGTGGCAGAATCAGGATTTGAACCTGGGCTTTCTGATGCCAGATCTCTTGCTTTTTCAGTGAAACATGTATCATCCTATACTGTGGTCAATAGTCATATAGCATCACCAGGAGAATAGTTCTTTTAAAAGGACAGGCTTTTATGGAAAAAAGTCAACAAGCATTTATCAATCACAAATTCAGGCACTGTGCTGAGAATACAAAGGCAAAAACATAACCATAACCTATGCTTTGATTTGTGGTGGGTGAATTAAAATCTAGGAGACTATTTCATTGGTGTAGGAAAGAGGTAATGAGGGTTGTATGAATAGAGAGAAGGGGATGGATTTTAGAGTAGCTGGAACTATAGAATTAACAAGATTTAGCAGCTGGTTGGATATTGGATCTGAATGGTATTAAGAGTTGAAGATGTCTCCAGGTTTGCAAATCTGGTAGATGGCAGGATGGTGGTACCCTCAATAGTAATAGGAAAGGTAGGAAGAGGGTTGCATCTTAGGGAGAAGAGAATGAGTTCTCTTTGGAACATTTGAGTTTTAGGTGTCTGTGGGGCATTGTGATGGAGTAGATGAGATTTGAGCTGAGTCTTGAAGGAATCAAAAGAAACTGAGAGGCAGGGATGAGGAGGAAAAACATTCCAGGCATGGGGGACAGCCAGTGAAAAGACACAGGAACAGGAAATGGAAGGGAGTATGTGCAGAACTGTAAGTAGCCAGTGTAGTTGGGTCATGGAGTATGTAAAGGGAATAAAGTGGAAGAACATTGGAAAGGGCCTTGTGAAAAGCTTTAAATGCCAAAGAGAGGACTTTACAATGGATCCTGGAAATAAGAGGGAAGCACTAGAATTTATTCAGTAAGGGAGTGACATCATCAGACTTATATTTTGAGAATATTCTCTTAGCAAATGGATACAGGATGAAGTGGAAAGGAGAGAGACTTGAGGCAAGAAGACCCATCAGAAAGCTATTGCAGTAGTTCACAGGAAAGTTGATGAGGGCCTGTACACTTAGAGGGGCAGGTATGGGAGAAGAGAGAGAGTGAGAGAACTTACGTGTGTGTGTGTGTGTGTGTGTGAAAGAGAGAGAGGTTTGTGAAGGTAAAAATGACATGATTTGGTAATGGCTTGGAGATTTAGGATGACACTGAAGTTATAGGCTCAAGTGACTGGGAGAATGAAGGTATCCTTCATTGTAAAAGAGAAGTTCTAAAGAAGGGAAGATTTGGTGAGGGGAGAGATTATGAGTTCTGTTATGGATTTCTCCCTGGGTTTTCATAATACTGCTTTATACTGGTTCTCTATTCATATCTCCTCCTTTCACGGGGTCATTATCTATAGTCCTTTCTTCCCCACAATCCTCTAGTTTCTGAGTGTAACCCAGCATTCTGCCAGAAGCCATCATCTCCATGTCTGTCTCTGTACTCTTGATTATCTCACAGTTCTACAGATTGAACTATATTCTATGTAGATGACTCCTAAATCTACATTTCCAACTCTCAGCTCTTTCCTGAGCTCCAGTTCTACATCTCTAGTAGCCATTACTACTGTAGCAGCTCATAGTTGTCTCAGCCTTAAAATATCCAAAACAATTCATTATCTTTCCCCCTAAATATGCCCTTTCTCCCATCTTCCTTATTTCTGTCCAGGGCACTTTTGTCACCTAATTTGGTAACTTTGGAGTTTTTACTTTTATTTACAGTAATTTCCCCACCTGCCTCCTCATGTTCAGTTACCAAAATTTATTGATTCTTTATCCTCAAAGTCTGTGCATCCATCTTCTCTCCACTCATACCAGACTCCCTGATTTAGCTCAACTGAAAAGGCTCCATTAATTTAAAATGTGCTGTTTCTGTGAGTTTGCAAGGCATTTCTTAAAATCAAAAGGTCAGAGGTCCAATTGATCAGTTCTCCCATTCATTTTCATTCCTGTATTTGGTGGCAAATACATCTTCAGATGAGTGATTATGTAGTGCATATATGAGTAAGGGAAAAGGAAGAACCTTAACACAGAAGATTTATGTACCCAAATGAGAATTATTGAAGGATACTTTTTATAGCTGGTGGAGGCTACAGGATGTGCTGTCAATCATAAAGTCTTTATGCAGTGCAATTTGAGGGACACATTCAGGGCAACTCACTTAAGATGACTTCCCAACTTTTTCCTTTTACATAGAAAAGGTTATTTTTGGTGTATGGTAAGGATATTCCTTTGAATTTGAGGGATCTGTTATTAGTGGGGAAGCTAGGTGTTAACTGTTACCTGGACTCCCAGATCTGTCTATGGTTAGCGATCTTAGAGCATTGTCTTTAGTTGAAAGGTTGAAGGAAGATGAAAGGGAAAGGGAGAGGGAGTCTTGACTCATCCTGTCCCTACCTGCCTTTGAATTTGTACTCAGAGATAAGAGACTGTACTTTATGGTTTTAGCTGGACTCTTGTACAAGTAGTCATGAACTCATGCAAAAAACAAAGTTGCCAATTTGTTTATGGCCTGAATTTCTGATTTAACTTAACTTTCCTGAGCCATAAGACTTCCAGACCATAAAACATAGTATAGATACAGTGAATAAGTTAACATTCATTCAGGGCATTTTATTCATTACTTTCTATACTAGAAGGAAATGGCAAACCACTCCAGTATCTTTGCCAAGAAAACTCCGGATGGAGTCACAAAGAGTCGGAAACAACAACAGAGCCTTTTGTTCAATACTTTATATACTAGAACATTTTTTCATCTATGAGTTGTGTCATCAGTTGCCATGGGCAGCTAGATGGTGAGGTGGATAGAATGCCAGGCCAGGAAGACTCTTCCTGAATTCAAATCTAGCCTCAGACACTTATTAGCTGTGTGATCGTGGGCAAATCACAACCCCGTTTGCCTCAGTTTCCTCATTTATAAAATGAATGAGAGAAGGAAATGCAAACCACTCCAGTATCATTCATTGCCAAGAAAACCTCAAATAGGGTCATGGAGGGGTTGGACACCACCGAACAACTATAACAAATATGTTTTCTGCCCCTCAGGCACTCTGTCCCATCCAAACTAGCCTAATTTGTGTTTTCCTCACATGACATTCTTGTCCAGTCTTTCTGAGTGTACCTTTGCATTGGCTTTCCTCATGCCTTGAATACTCTCTTTCATCTCTACTAGAGAACCCCCTAACTCCCTTTAACACGACTGAAGTGCCCCCTCCTTCAAGGATGCCTTTCTTGATTTTCCCAGTTATTTCTGTGCCACCCCCCATTTGTATGCGTTTTATATAGTCAGTCAGTAAACATTTACTTAGCACATACTTACATAGTAAGGGATAAAAAGGAAGGTTAAAGATAGTCAAGAAGCTCACAGTTTAATGAGGGAGATTATATGCAAACAGCTGTACAGATAAGCCTTATAGAGGATAACTGGAAATATTCAGTAGAGAGAAGGACCTAGAATTAAGGGGGATTGGGAAACATCCTGTGTTTTCTGTGAACCTGTTGTCTTTCATTCCCTTTTAACACCCATATCACCAATAGAAGGTAAATTCCTCAAAGGAAGAGACTTTCACTTTTGTATGTGTATCTCCTTGACAAAGTAAATACTTAATAAATATTTGATTGTTTGAGACCCTAAGAGGAGCAGGGAAGGCAGTGCTACTTTACCCAGTACTTAGAGTTTGTAGTGAGAGAGACCTCTCACCTAGAGAGCAAGGTGGCTATTCAGGTTAGAGCTAAGAAAAGCTTATAAGAATATTTACCAGTGAATCTAACAACTGGGACAATGTTTTCCAATTGATGTAAGACTTTCTTTGAAATGAAGAAATAGGAAAAATGTGGAAAAAGGGAGAGCACATGTTCTAGAAGAAAAGGATGAGGCAGTAATACCAGGTAAGAAGCCCTTTTGCATTTCACACCTACTTCCAGGGAATCCTACAGTATCTTTCTGCTTTAGACCTGTAAGTCAAGAGCACCTGGAGAACCCTCCAGGTTCTTCCAGTCTGGTCAAAACCAGCCTTGTCCAAACTCCTTGTTTGGGGACAAGTAAGAGGAAGGGCTAGCCGAAGGGGACAGATCAGGCCTGCTGGAGCCCCTGAAGAAAAGAGCAGATCTCTTCTCTAGGAAAAGGGCCTCCTCCTGCTCTACAAGACATCTAGCTTCCTAGCATCCTCAGAGGGCATCAGGACAGGGAGATGCATTCTCTTTTTTCATTCTTCTTCTAGTAGGAGAATATTCTGACTGGTTTTCAGAGGCGGAATTGAGAATGGTTATTCCAGAGAAGAGAAGACATGGGGGGCCTTGATAACTGTCTTCAAGTATTTGAAGGGCTCTCCTGTGGAAGAGGAATTGTGATTCGTCCCCATAAGGTAGAACTGGGAACATTGGATGGGAATTGCATAAACAAATTTAGATTTGGTAAAAGGAAAAAATATTCAACCATCAGGAAAGTATTTATTCAAAAGTAGAATAGCTGCCTCAAGAGGAAAAGAATTCCCCATTATTGGAGGTATTCAAGCAAAGTCTGGATGATCACTTGTCAGTGACATTGTAGACAGGTTTTTTTGTTCATATAGAAATTGGACTTGATAATCAATGAGGTCCCTTCTAATTGTGAAATTCTGTGATTTCTTCTTATAACAATAATGTTATCTTTTTAAAGGTTCATCTCCATGAATAACTTAAATGACCCTCCACATTGGAATATCCGGCCTAATTCCAGGGCAGAGGGTGGTGATGGAAGCAGATGGAATTATGCTCTACTGGTTCCCATGCTGGGATTGGCAGCATTTCGTAAGTTATGGGGTTTTTTTTATAGTTTTTGGATTTTCTGGGCTGAAAGTTTTGTGTACTGCTTCAGTGAGAATTATTTTGTTTTTCAACTCCTCTTTGGTCCTAAAGTAAAAGTGAGTGAAGTTGATGGGGAAGACAAAATACATGAACCCTTGGAAATTTAGTGTTTAATATTTGAAAATCTGATCTTCGAAGACTTAACTAAAGGGTAGCTGTTTCATGAAACAGTTCTTTTCTTCAAGGAGCTTACATTCTATTGGGAGGAAAAGCACATACACAGAAAAGTAAATACAAAATACATACAAAGGACAATTCCCAAGGGGAGGACACTAGCAACTAGGGAATCAGAATAGACCTCTTGAGAAGATAGCACTTGAGTTGAGCTTTGAAGGAATTGAAAGATTCTGTGAAGCAAAGGTGAAGAGGATGTGTAATCCAGGAATGGTGCTAGGCTTTTATAAAGGCTCAGAGACAAAAGATAGGCTGTAATATATGGGATGGCATAAGTAAGCCAGGTTGGCTGGAACAGTAATATGCAATAAACCTAGAAAGTTAGGCTGAATTGTGCCTTCAGAGGACGGAAGGTGAAGAATACCTCTTGGCAGAGGTAGCAGACTTGGTTCAGAATGAGGTTCATTTGTAGGCGTGGCCAATGTGTTCGATTTACTTTGCTTGATTGTACATAATTATTACAAGAAGAGTTCTGTGGTACAGATGAGAAGTTGCAGTGTGGTGTTCTAAAAAAAATCAGTGAAACATTTTAAGAGATAAAATTAAATTTAAAAAATTTAAAATAAAAAGAACTTTATATTGAAGGACATCATTAAGGACTTTAAGCCAAACCTATGACTTTAAACACTGGAACTTTTTCAGCAGTACTTCTCAAGAGATCATGAGGGCCTGAACAAGAGTGGTTGTAGTATGTATACCAGAGGGGACAGGAGTAAACATGACATCACTTGGCAACTGATTGAGTATGAGGGATGAGGGAAGAAGAAGAATTGAGAGTTTACTCTGAGGTTGCAATTTGGAGCAACTTGAAAGAAGATGGTTCTCTCATTTGGAAATAGGAAGAGTAGGAAGGGTTAGCTAAAAGTTCCTCTGAATTCATAAGAATACTTTGTCCCATTCTTAGGATGCTTATTACATTCTGCCTTGTCTTGTCACTGAATGATTCAATTTAATAAACATTAAGCCTTAATAATAATATTATTCATAATAATATTCTTACTATTTACAAAACAGTATGTCATGCTGATACTGTAAAGTAGGCAAGGCTGCTAAGTAGACAATGTGAAATCAAGGGGGCAGAGAAAAAGATATAGAACTGGACATGGGCTTCTAATTTTCAAAGATTTATTAATCACAAAGCTTCAACTACCCTGACACTCACTGGCTTCCCTTGGGGCATGCTTGTTGAATTGATTTATTCATTCACTCATTAATTCAGCAAACATTTATTAAGTAACTACTTTCTGTAGAGCACTATTTTAGGAGATGAAAAAAATACAAAGTTTAGCTAAGATGTGTTTTTGCCTTCTAGAAATGTATAGTAGGGGTATAAGTTACAAATATAGGTGACCATAATACACAAGATTACATAATTGCATATGCTGTGGGAAGTTCATAGAAGAAGCTTTTCTATTGATTAGGGAAGACTTGATGGTGGAAGTGGCATTTTATTTGGATTTAAAGGATATGTAGAAATTCAGTAAGTGAAGAGGGGAGGGAAGATATTCCAAGCATAGGGAACCATGTGAGCAAATGTGGGAATGTACAGTGCTTTTTTGGGAATTAGTAATCCAGTTTGACTAAAGCAAAGAGCTTATGAGTATAAAATAAGACAGAAAAATTTGTGAAGGTCATTGCCTGTTAAAAAAGAATTTTAAATGTTATCTGGTGAGCATTATGGAACCACTGGAAATTTTTGAGCATTTTAGCATAATGACCAGAACTATTCCTGAGGAAAATTATTATGGTAGTAGTTTGAGAAAATGGTTTGAGAAGGGATAGAAGAGTCAGTTGTCATATTCCTGGTGGGTGTTAATAAGCATCTGCAGTAAGGCTGTGGCGGTGGGAATGGAAAGTAAGGGACAGCTGTAAGAGGTATTGTGTAAATAGGGTTGACAGGATTTGGTTAATATTAGGTATGAGAGGTGAGGAAGAAGGGAGAAGAGATAACATTAGTATTTCCAGCATGATAGATTGAGTGAATGGGGGTGACATTGCCAGAAATGGTGAAGTCAGAGAAGTAGTTTTCTGTGAAAAGAGAACAGGTTCAGTTTTGGGCGTGTTGAGTTTGAGTACTTTGTTTAGACACTCAGGTTGAGCTGTCCTGGATGAATACATAATTACAAAAGACAGAGAGTGCCACTTGTGGGTGCTGGGGTTGATCTCACAGCACTGAAAATGTGAACCATGATTCCTTTTGAGTCTCCCATGTGTGGGTAAGATAGGGAAAGAGCTTGTTGTTTGAGCAGAAGAAAAATGAACTGCATTTTTACCTAATGGGTAAGACTCTCATGTTCTCTGGATGCATTTATAGAAGCTACATTTCTGTTGTTTCTCAGGGTATGTAGTCCTTGTCTCCTCAGTTTAGGAAAAACTAGAATCATGAAATTAGTGTGACTAATGATGTCCTGAGTTGTACAGTCATGTGTCCCTGTATAGTCCCTAACAATTAGAGCTACAAGGACATTAGACGTCATTTAGTGCAGCTCCTTCATCTTATAGATGAAGAAGAAAAGGAGGCCCAGAGAGGTGAAATGGCATGTCCAAGACTACTTGGGCAGCAAGGTAATTAATAAGTAGCAGATTCAACATTTGAACTCAGGTTCTTTCATTTCAAACCAGTGTTCTTTGCTGTTATTCTTCTTATGATAATTTGTGTTTCTCCTGGGATAACTAAGTAAAGCCAGCAGTTGATAGAATTATTCCCTCTTGCCATAATATTTATAAAAGGGAGAAATGAAGGGAAATTTGTGCCTTGCAGGTAATAATATTTGGTGGTAGAGTTTGTGGCTCTGGAGTCACAGGGCTTAAGTCCAAATCCTTCCTCTGAAATTTACTTACCTGTGTGATATTGGGCAAGTCTCTTAACTTCTTTGGGCCTCAGTGGTTTCATCTGTAGAATGAGGGGGTTGGACTGGATGGTCTCTGAGGTCCAGCTGGTTTCTGAAGTCCCCTTTAACTCTAGATCTACATTATCATTTGATCCTATGAGATATTCTCCTCTTAGAGCACAGTCATCCAGAATTTTGCTGTAGCTTCAGTAGTCACAGCTGGGTTGATTGGGAGAGGATGAATTTGAATTTAGGTAGTAATCAGCTGACCATGAACAGAAATCAGTATAACCTAGCCATATTGTCTTTTAATATCTTGTCTGTTTTATGCTGGAGCCAACATAACCAAGTGGTAGTAGGATCCAAAGCAAAAGTAAATAGCGACAAACAGCTAAATTCCATTTATGTTTCTTCCCCCAATACAAAAACAAAATACACCCAAAACCAAACAAACTTTTTAGGTAGACTAATAGGAAATTTGCCTGTCTGCATGGTCATGCTTCTCGGTGAAGGGCAGAGAGCCTCTGTTTGCATCGCATATAAAATTCTGTATGTTACAATTTAATGCAAATCCCTTTCTTATACTAACACCTAAAATCTTCAGCATTTGTTGAGATACCATCCTGTTAGGTTCTGTTTTTTGATAACTGTTAATTTTCTTTAAGGAAAAAAACTCAGAGCTTCGACACTGACTTTTTTTTGTCATTTTTGCTTTTTTTTTAAATCTTAGGTTGGATTTGGTCTAGGGAGTCTCAAAAAGAAATAGAAAAAGAAAGAAAAGCCTACCAACAAAAAGCAATTGCTTTCCAACAGGATCTTGAAGCTAAATACCGTGATATTATCTCAGAAAACCGTCGTGCAGTAGCTCATTTGTCTGTGGAGCTTGAAAAGGAGCATAATAGAACAACTAGCTATCGTGAAGCCCTCATCTCTCAGGGTCGAAAATTAGTAGAAGAAAGGAAACTTCTGGAACAGGAACGTGCGCAGGTAATGCAAGAAAAGCAGCAGCTACAACCTTTGAAAAGTGTGTATCAACACTGCTTGGAAAAGGAAGAAAATTGGCAAAAAAGAGCTGCCTTTTTGCTGAAAGAATTTGAAGAAGCACTTATAGAACGACAGAATATCTACTGTAGTTTGGTTCTTCCTCGGACCAAGCGCCTAGAAATCGAGAAAAGCTTGTTAGTTCGAGCATCCATCGATCCAGTTGCTGCTGATCTAGAGATGGTATCTGGTTTAACAGATATATTTAAGCATGACACATATTGTGGAGATATGTGGAATTCCAACAAACGTCAAAATGGGAGGCTCATGTGGCTTTATCTCAAATATTGGGAATTAGCTGTTGAATTGAACAAATTTAAGAGAGTAGAGAAATCCATATTAGAAAAATAAGAAAAATGTGGAATAGGGAGGCTCCTCTTATTGGCTATGAATGGAGTAAGACAAGATTGACATTCTGGGATTCTGGCTTTCCCAATATCTTTTCTTTTTTTTTACCGTGCTGTTACCACATATAGTGCCATTAAAGCAGAATGTCTCTCTAGCTATGAATTAGCTGGCATGCTTCTAAAGGTTGCCAGCTTGTAAAAGTAGTTGCAGTTTACCTTTCCTTCCCTGAGGAGGCAACAGGTTAACTCCCTACTGTACTTGGCTTGCAGCTGTTAAAAAAGATACCAACTCTGAAGCTTCTCCTGTGCCACTGATATTTTAAATAACAGAACACCACTATTTTTTCCTACCACCAAATTAGCTTTGGGAAAGAATTACAGTCTATTTTTGTTGCTCCCTTAAAAGTTATGGTTTCCTTTGAACCATTTAATCTCATAGCATATTTTTTTCCCAAAATGAAATCTAAAAATTGTCAGATTCTATGCAGAATGGTACTGTAGTTGACAGTGCAAAATAATGCTATTTATCATATTAATACAGCTATATCAGGTTACTTAAACTTTACAGTGTTTCTTGAATTCAGATTTATGCAATATTAAATGAGATTGGATTGTTTGTATTCACTGTGCAGATTTTAGTTATGTCATTAGTGTTATATGAAAATTGATAGTAGCATGAACTATCAAAAAATAGTCCTTTAAGAATATGAATCATATTTTATATGTAGAGCACTTTATGCTTTATGAAACTTTAATGTAACATCCCCACAACACCACCATTAGGACAGATGTTCTCATTTTATATTTGAGGAAACAAACTTGAAAGCTTATTGAATCTCAGATAGCATGGCTGGTAAATGACAGAGCCAGAGACCTGGTCAGTACTCTTTCACTCAAGCGCATTTCCTATCCAGATAGGGGTAAATAAGAGAAACAGTAACAAATATGAGCTTTATTACTTAAATTCATATTTAGGGTAATGCTTCCCTGAAGAACAAGAAGAGGGCTATTAACATGTGCTCTACAACTGTGACCTGGCTGTAGAAAGACCTGGTTTGACTTGGTATTCTCTTTCTTGGTATTCATCATCAAAATCAAATTCAACCGTTATTTTCAGCTTCCTCTGATCGCATCAGTTTTGTTTTGTTTTGAGAAAGGGCATGCATTACCAAGGTTAGCAGGAGGGGAGAAAAATAAGATTATGAAAGTTTTTCACAGTGCACATTTCTAGAATGGTATAGAGAACTCTGGGTAAGCATTGCATTTAAGTTGGCTTTAGGAAAAAATAGCTTTCCATATGGCTTAGTGCTTTTTGTTTCGCTGGGTGCTCAGAGTCTCACTTGTTTACAGAGTTGGATCACTTTATCATCACTTAGCATAAGGCTGAGTATGAAAATGATATCTTTGAGTAGATATGGCCCAAGAAGTTCACTGTAATCTTCTATATTCCCCAAAGTTTTGTATCTGAGATTCTCTAATCAATAATTCCATTGATTAGCTATTTAACCTTAAACAAGTCAATGAGATTCCCAGACTCTTTAGTTGGAAGGTACCCTAGAGGCCATCTAGTTCATTTTGTCTTATCAATTCATCCTCACTCTTCATGTCTTTAACAAAACAAAACAAAACAAAACAAAATGAAGAAAATTAGTCGGGCTTTAGTTTTTCATTTTGTTAGATGATTCATATTGGCTTTTTAATCCTATGCTATCTTCCTTCAGTTATTCTCTTCTAACATCTAGCTGGTGTGTGGTCATGGAGTGCAACCTAATTTAGATATGGGCCCAAATAAAACAAAATTAAGAATAAAATCAATTAGGAATTAATATGATTTTATGCTTCTTCTACCAAAAAAAAATTTACAGTAGTGTCTTCCAGAGTCAGGTAGAAATAACTTGATTTTCTTTACCCCTGCTTCCCTAACATGATTAATTGAGAATTTACATTATTTTACTGATCTTCTGCAAAGAACACCTGTAATGAATGAGATATCTGTATCATCTAATAAAAATAAGAGTATATGAGGTGAACATTTCCTTTAGTAAAGAAGAAAATAATAGTGGACCAAATACTAATTTTATAGTCTTTTTTCCAAGACTAAATGGCAGTATAAGGGTTGTACATTAAAACTTTGAATTTGATCCTGAGAGTTGTGACAATGATCAATGAAGTAAAATGTAGAGAAATTTAACAGAATATAGAGAGAGCCTTCTTGTAGCTCGGGGGGAAGATTGGAACCAGGGATAGCTCAAGACTTTTGAGATAGAAGTTCTGCTGGCATGCTTACAGACAGGATAATAAATTATCAAAATGAGAAACATGGAAGATATCCTTTAATAGAAATGGGAGAGAGGGAACTACATATCCTAGCATGTGACATTTGATTATTTTTAAGTCAAGAGGTTTTGGGGTAAATTATATATGTATAGGGTGATGGTGTGTTTCTTTGTGGTTCACACTGTTTTCTAACTATCTCATTGTAAAAGTGCCCATTTCAGGGTATTTTTGTGATGTAAAAGAGGTGAGCACCAGGACTAACCTCTTGCTATTTGCAAAAATAAAATTAAAAGTAGACAATAATTCTGTAGAGTTATATAATGTTTTTCCCCCTAAATAACATTTTTGCCCTTGAATTACTACTTTTTTCCCCAAATTCCTTGTCAGTTAGGCATGGTAGATACAGCTTTTTAATTAAAATGCCATAGAAGTGGAAAAACTGCAAATATTATACCCTATATCACATACTGTAGGGGAAAATACTCATAAGAACATTTGTTATAGTCCTAAAGCACTTGCATTTTTCTTCTTAAAGAGGTGTGGCTAATTAAAATGTGTCAATTATCTATGATAAATGTCTCCTGAATCTGCCTTCTTCTTGCTACTGCTACTACCGTATTGAGTTTCTCATCATTTCTTGCTAGGATTATTATAGTAATTTCCTAACTGAACTCCTTGCCTCGCAGTTAAAAATATACACCCAAACTATACTTACCCTATCTGCTCATAGGGTTAAATCTAACTTGGATCTAACCATCACACAAAACAGGGCCAACTCCATGACCTTGAACCCTGAAATTCTTACTGATTGTAATCTCCTTTTCATTCACCTTTCTCCCTGCCTCTTAAACATACTGTTCAGCTTCCTCTGTATTCTGGTCCTTTCATCCTTCCCTGTTCTTCCCAATCTATTGCCCTGGACTCACTTTCTTCCATTTCTCTTGGCCCTCTAGGAAACCAGTTTAGCTATATATTGTCCACCTTTAAATACCTTGTCTGCTTATCCTGCTGTTTAACAACAAAAGCCCTTCAAATGCTCTTTGACTGCCTTGGGTGGATTGGGAAGAAGAAAGGGGCTGGTTAGCTCAGTGGATAGACTACTGGACCTGGAGTCAGGAAGACCTGAGTTGCTACCTACTAGCAAAGTGACCCTGGACAAGTCTTTTAACCTTTGTCTGCCTCAGTTCCTTTATCTGTAAATGGGGATAATAAACTCTCTGGATTGTTGTGAGAATAAAATGAGGCAGTATTTGTAAAGCTCTTTATAAACCTTAAAGCACTATGTGAATGATAACTATTACTTTGACTAGAGTCCTTAAATATATATTATATGTATATGTGTACATACACATATGTACATATGTATGTATATTTGCAGTTAAGCGTTTATTTTCTTTCTCCAGCTCCAATTAAAAAAAAAACAAACCTTGAAATATGCATAGTCAAGGAAGACATTTTAGAGTGGTTATATAAAAATGCCTTACTCTTCATCTTGAGTCCATCAACTCCCTGAAGCAGTATGGTTAGCATTCTTCATTTGCTGATCTGCTAGTATTATGGTTGGTCATTACATTGACCAGAATTCTTCAAGATTTCAAAATTGTATCTATAATATTGTTATTGTTGTAAGTTAAGTTACTGTTGTTAGAAGTTACTCAACAATATTATTGTTATGTTGTATAAGTTATTCTGCTTCTGCTCACTTATGCTGCATCAGTTTCAATAAGTTTTCCCAGGTTTCTCTGAAACCATCCTTTTTATAACTTCTTACAGCAAAATAATGTTCCATTAATTCATATGTCATAATTTATTCAGCCATTCCCTGATTGACAGGCACTTCCTCAGTTTCCAGTTCTTGGTCTGTACATTAAGCTGCTATGAATATTTTTGTACGTATGTGTTCTTTTCCTCTTTGATCTTGGAGGTAGAGGTATTGCTGTGTCAGAGGATAAGCATAATTTAGTAACTTTTTGGGCAGTTCCAGCATGGCTGGACCAATTCACAGCTTCACCATCACTGCACTAGTGTACTTATTTTCCTCCAACCCATTCGACATTTGTCATTTTATTTTTTGTCAGTTTTGCCAATCTGAGGGGTATGAGGTGGAAGCTCAAGAGTTATTTTAATTTGCATTTTTCTTAGTGTTTTGGAGGATTTTTTTCATATTGCTATTGGTAGCATAGATTTCTGCCTTTGAAAACTGCCTTTTTGTATGTTTTGACAGTTTATCAATTGGGAAATGCCTCTTATTTTTATAAATTTGAAAAAAGTTTCTTATATATGTATATACCTTGGAAATGAGACTTATAAGAGAAACTTGCGGCAAGATGTACTCCTAGTTGACTTTTCCTTTTAAGCTACATTCAAACTATATCCCCTTTTTTTAAAATTTGTTTTTTTTCAATGAACAAATCTCTATCTTCTCACCCTTCCACTTCTTTCCCTGTGTCTCACTGTTTACCAGGAGTTCCCAAACTTTACATGGCCTATCACCCCCTTTTAAAATAAATTACTCAACACCCCCAGGAAATCTACTTTATTTAATTTTTTTTTAAATTTGCGACATTTCAAAAAAAATTTTTTTTAATGATACATCTTAAATTTAATCATTTATTGTAAATTTGTGAGTTTTCCTGCATTGAAATTTTGATGATACAATATTGCATCATGTAACTGGATAGTATTTTGTTGTAAACAAGTCATTACACGCACGTATTCCTGCTGATGCTTGCTGGACTTCCTGACAATGACTGACACACAGGCCTGCCAACACTTGCTTGGTAAGATCTGTTGGTGGACTTGTCCACTCATGGGTTATAACTTACATTTTGTGTGTTTTTTTGGAAAATAATGTAGTCACTACAGCTTTTAACTCTGTTACACAACAGACGAAACACGTATGAACGGTTTTTCAAAATTTTCTTTTCTTCCCTTTTTTCCTTATGTTTCCATTGCCCCCTTATTTTTATTTGGTGCCCGCCAATTACACCTGAGGCTACTATCGCCACCCTAATCGTTCCAGCTTCCTACAAGGGAACCTATCAATTATACCCTGTGTCCATCACCTCTGTCTGGAGGCGGGTAACATATTTAATCATTAGTCCTTTGGAATTAGGATTGGTTATTGTGTTGATCTTTTTTCCCATCCTCTTTTTTATAGACAAGAGGAAGGTGAGAAAGATATGGCTTAGCTCTAGTGTTCTAGGTTTGATGCTGTCTGCTGCTCCTATGCCTCTCTTATCCCCTCAACTAGAGCTCAATCTTTCTTTCCTGTATTTTCTTTTCTGACTCTTTGAGATCCTCCAGAGTTTATTTTGTTTAGGACTAACCCTTCCTTTAATGTACTCTTCCTCTTATTCCCTACTTTCTCTTCTCTTTCTAGAGTTTTCATGTTGAGTGAAATGTATTGCTGTACCCAAATGTGAAGAAAGGCTAGATATTGTAGATGGGATTAGGACAGCTAGGTGGTGCAGTGGATGTAGTGCCTGGCCTGGAGTCAAGAACACCCAACTTCCTGAGTTCATAGGCTCGGACACTTGCTAGCTGTATGACTCTGGGCAAGTCACTTAACCCTGTTTGCCTCAGTTTCTTCATCTGTAAAGAAAGAAATGGCCAACCATTCCAGTATCTCTGCCAAGAAAACCCAAATGAGGTCGCAAAGAGTTGGACACAACTGAAAATGACTCAGTGGGATTAATGATTTGGACCTCTCAGCTCCCTTCTAATCTGTGATAGTTCTATGATTATAAGTGATTTCTCTCTCTTAAAATTTGTTCAGAAAGCATGTTCAACCCTTCCTTTGTACTTAAAACATTCTGCCTTGTTTTATAGGGGGGTTTTTTCTGTATATTTAGCCCCTTTCCCTAATTAGAATGTAAACTTCTTAAACACAGGGGCCATGTCTTATTTCAGTTTAAATGGGCCTAGCACAATGTTTTATTATAATATATATGTGTTGTTGAACAGATTAGAGGACATAAGATAATAAGCTCAGATTTCTTGCTTTTTGTATATTTTTGATTTGTATATTGCCTGTTTTCCTCATTGGAAAATATCAGAATCAGACACTTGTTTAAGGACTGGAGGATAGAAGGGAATAGGGAAGGAGAAGCACAAGGGTGAGAAATAACAGTGGATAGGGAAATAGGGGTGTAGGGTAAAAGGTTGAAGAAATGGACTCTGTCCCTGGGGTCCTTAGAGAAAAAAAGGAAAGAAACTGGCCAAAGAGCTGGCCCAGACACGGTTTTGAAATGTCAGAAGACCCAGACCTCCCAGTTCCTCATCCTAAGCTGACTTCTAATGTCTGTCTTCTCAATGTCCTACCCTGTTGAAGCTCTTGCCCCAGGCCCCAAGAACCAGCATCATTGCCTTAGAGCTGGAGGGATTCCCTTCTCTCAAATCCTGGCTTCGTCAAGAACGTGCTCCTGGCATCCCAAGTTGGAACTCGGAACTATTTTTCTCTTAGAAACGGTCCTAGTGCTGCACTTAGAAAAGTTTAGAATGTCAGAGCTGCAAGGGATCTTAGGGATTGTCCAATCCAGCTGCCTCACTTTACAGATGAGGAAGTAGAAATGTTAAGTGAACTGCCCGAACAGCTAGTAAATGGTAGAACCAGAACCAACACTCGGCTATTTGGACTGCCTGGAAGGGATTTTTTGTTTTGTTTTTAGGCAATTGGGGTTAAGTGACTTGCCCAGGGTCACATGCCTAGTAAGTGACAAGTGTTTGGTCTGAGGTCGATTTTGAGCTCAGGTACTCCTGACTTCAGGGCCCGTGCTTTTTCCACTGCGCCACCTAGCTGCCCCTGGAAGGGATTTTTAAAAAAATAAAAAGATGGTTAATACTTCCTTGCCTTTGCCAAGAGGCAGTAAATTTATTTCATTTTCAGTTCCTCCCACCGTCCAGTACTCTTCAGTACACTATGTATGGAACCTTTTCTCCTCATTTATTTATTTATTTTTTGTTTGTTTTTGGTGAGGCAACTGGGGTTAAGTGACTTGCCTAGAGTCACACAGCTAGTGAGTGTCATGTGTCTGAGGTCAGATTTGAACTCGGGTCTTCCTGACTCCAGCCGGTGCTCTATCCACTGTGCCACCTAGTTGCCCCTCCATTTATTTTCTAACGAAATCTTTCAGGCACAAGTTTGTTGTCAGAAGCAGAGTCAAGTTTATAAGAATACAAGTCAAAAACTCCTCCAAATACCTGCAAAAAACAGCTCTAAACAAATTCTAGAGCAGCTGAATCCACAAAAAGACAGAGTGAAACAAATCTCCAGCCTAAGACAACCTGGATGGTTGATTGGAAAGGACTATTGCGCCTGGCTGGGTGAGGAGCATGGTGCAGCATGAGCTGCACAAAGACCAGGCCTCAACAAACTTGGCGCAGGTCTCAGAGGACTGACTCACGGGCAGCTGGGGCGGTTTCCAGACTTCTCAACCCACAAACGCCAACAACTTAGAAGGTCAGTAGCAAAGGTCTGTTGGACCTCTGTGAGAGAGGAGCTCCATCAGGCCCCAGTCCCAGGACAGCCCTGGGGCAGCGGCTGCTTCCGGAGCTCTCAGCCCACAGAGGGGGGATCAACTAGCTGATCAGAGGGGGAGTTTAAAAAAAAAACAACAAACCTCTAATTGGAATACCCCTGAAATTTTCAAATGCCCATGAGAGTTTAAAAAAAAATCATCTTTAAGAGAGAGTTCCAAGCAAACTTATGCCGCAACGGTATATTTTTTCTCACATTGGAAACAAGGATTGTATTTCCTTGCTCTGGACATAACGATTCTCTTAGTGAAGCCTAGGATAACATTAGCTTACCTGGCTATGTCACGTTGTCGAATCATATTCAGTTTTGTAACACATTAAAACCTTCCATAATGCTATCCACTTTCAGAGAGAGAACTGATGAACTTTGAGTGCCACTCGAAGTGTATTTTCTCTTCACTTTATTTTTCTTCCTTTTTTTTTTCAACATGACAAATATGGAACTATATTTTGCATGACTTCATGAATTGGGTATCAAATTACTTGCCTTCTCAATGGGTGGGGGAAGGTCTGGAGGGAAAGAGAGAACTTGTAAATGAAAAAAAAAGAATAAAAAAAGAGAACAACCTCCCCCCCCCAAAAAAAAACAACCCTCCATTGTCTCAACATTGTGTTGCCTTTCGCATGAATTTCATCTACACTAGGTCTGGTTCAGCTTCTGTCCCCAACTTCATTTTCTTAAGTGACATTTTGACTTCATCACATCAAATTGAGGCCTGTGGTTTCAGGGCCCTGACATTGTGTCTCTACTTTCATCAATAATGACAATAGTACTATAGATCTTAGAGCTGGAGAGGGCTTTAGAGGTCATCTCCAATTCCTTCATATTTCAGATGAGAAAACTCAGAACCCAACATTTGAAGTCACTTGCCTAAGGTCACATAGGTAGCAAGTAGGAGAGAGAGGGGTGTTGAACATGGGTAAGTCTTTTTCTAAATCCAGTGCTCTTTCCACAGGATTGCCCCATGTCTCTGCACTTTAGAAATATCAGAACTTTTTTTTTTAATCTGCTATACTCTAGTTTCGTCTATAAATGCTATCATGGTAATATAGCTTATTTGGGTCTCACCGCTAGTTTTCTACAGGAATGCAGCCAAGTGGGAAGGGAAAAAAGGAACCTGCGTTACCCTGGAAGAAAACAACTTATACACAGCGAAGAAATAACAAAATAGATACAATTTAACTTTTGCAAAATTCTTAACAGATCTTAACACATTTGATCCTCCTAACAACTTGGGGAAGTAGGTGCTATTATTGTGCCCATTTTATAGATGAGGAAACTGAGGCAGAGAAGATAAGTGACTTGTCCAGGATCACACAGTATGTGTCTGAGGCATGATTTGACTTCATCTCCCTGACTCCAGGTCCCTACATGGCCTAGCTGCCACCAAGTACAAAAACCAACAAAGCCGGTGTTGGGGAGTACTAATAATTGGTGGGATGTCTTGACCTGGGCCTTGAATAGAGGTAGGGAGTCCAAGAGGCAGAGGTGAAGAGGGGCCCCGTTCCTAGGCAAGGAAACAGGCAATGCAGGGGCCCTGAGGTGGGGGACAGGGAACAAGTAGGCTAGTTTAGCTGAGCACTGTCACCAGGGTAGGAGTAATCAAATCTGGCACAGCAGATACAGGAAGACCTGAATTCAAATCCAGCCTCAGCTACTTACTAGCCTGTGACCCTGAGCAAATCACTTAAACTCCCTTCCCCTCAGGTTCTGTATCTGTAAATGGTTGTAATGATAGTACCCACCTCCTAGGGTTGTTGTGAGGATCAAATGAGATATTTGTAAAGCACTTAGCATAGTTCCCGGCACATAGTAGGTACTTAATAAATGCTCATTTGCTTTCTTTCCTTCCTTTCTTCCCTGAACAAATCTCTTAACTTTCAAATGCTTTAAGCAGCTCTCTAAGATTACAAATTGTAGAGAAGGAACTAAGCTACACTGATAGTAGGAATTTCTGCATCTTGAAGTTCCTTAGATTAGGATCAAATGAGAGAATATCTATAAAGTGCTTGGAACAGTGCCTGGCACATAAATGCTTATTGCTTTCTTCTTCCTTATATCAATGAACTCACAGGACCAGTCCCTATCCAAGTCTAGTTTTGGCAGTGTTCTAGATTTTTGAATTTTTTTGGGGGGGGGGATATTGACACTGTCCAATTTTATAAAACATTTAGAGTACTCAAAATTAAGATAATGTTTAGAGACAGTCTAAAAACTCTCATTCTTAGCATCCCATTCATCCATTTATTATTATGCATGCGTTTTGTGCTATTCTACCACCATGTCCATCAAAACAAGAGGAGACAATAGAATGAGGGTCAATTTCAATTTTTCTTTGTTTTTTGGGTTGTCAGCACCAAAAAATTCATGACCTATTGGCCATCCCTCTGGTAATAAGCTTTTCTGTATCCAACGAGGTTGGCCTTGTAAGTAGCAATGTCTTTGGATGCATGCATAATTAATCACGTTAAATGATTCATGAAACCTTGTTCCACAAAATGTTTTCATACTTACTGACAATGTCATTTTCCTTTCTGGGTCATACTTGGGTTATTAGCTGCTATTACAATGAATAACTGAGGGAGCACACTACTAGAGCTAGGGTTCCAATGGAAAATTTATTTCTGAGTGTTACTAAGAGAACGGGGATGTGACATCTGTAGTTATTACTACTAATTAATCAGAAATCCATGTTCGATGTTTTTTCTTTTCTCACTTCATCATTCTAGAAGCTTTGTCTGCATCGGTGATCCTGAAACTGGGTGGCTTTGTTCCACAGCTGTTCTTTGATTTAAGCATTAGCAACACATATGAGAACGTAAGAAAGTTAAATAAGCACACTGTATTGTAACTCCAATTTTATGATAGGAAAACAAGCTGTCTTTAGGAAGGTACTGCTCTACCATATTGTATCATTGCAGGATAATTATCTGGAAATGCTCATTACTATATTATATGCTCCAGCCAACCCAGACTTTTTATCTCTTGAAAAAAACTCTATGTCAGGGTTTCTGGGTTGTGGTTCACACCATTTTCCATGCCTAGAATGTCTTTTCTGCTTCCATTGATAGCCGAATTCCTTCCCCCTCCTTTGATGCCAGAATCAAATTCTGTCTTTTTCTTGAAGCTTTCCATGTTCCCTAATGGTAGTAATACCTTTCTCCCTCTGAGTTTATAAAGTAGTTTGTATTAAGCCTCTTATGCACTGATCATATAATATTTTGTATTACAACTATGAAAATGCTTGTGTCTGATAATGAACTGCAAATTCCAGAAGGATAGGAATTATGTCTTAAATAAATAAACCTTTGTCAAGTGCCTACTATGTACCAGACACTGTACTAAACATTGAATATACAAAAAGAAGCAATAGGCAGCTCCTCTCCCCAAGGAGCTCACACTCTAACGGATTACCTACTTTGTACTTACCCATGTTGTACCTTTACCAAAGCCTACCATAGTGCTCTGCAAACACTAGGCAACAGATAAATGACTGTTGTATTGGAGAACATTAGAATAATTTGTAAGAAACATTAATAAGACTACCAGAATAGCTGTACTAACCTGGGATTATAATGTAGACTTTTAGACTTTTTTCTAGCTCTCACACATTTCTTCTCAGTTTAGAGTTCCTTATTCTATGCTGTGCTAAATTATCCTCTAATGTCTCCTTACTTTGGTGTAGACAGAGTGCCTAAGTCAAGTTTAAGTTTTACTCTTTCCACTTATTCGCTATTTGATCCTAGCAAGTGACTTAAGTTTGGGTAGCTCTAGTTCCTTATCTACTAATTCAAGGAAAGAAATGATTTACAGCCTGAGTTGGTAGAGGCAGTATCCACACTGGAAATTCCCACAGTGAAACAATCACAGATCTTTCAAGTTACATTTAATTGGCTAAAATTCCGATTAGCTAAAATGAGAGGAAGGGAAAGTGACAAATGTTGGAGGGGATGTGGAAAAATTGGGACACTAACTCATTGTTGGTGGAACTGTGAACTGATCCAATCAATTTGGGGAGCAATCTGGAATTATGCCCAAAGATTTATTAAACTTCCTATACCCTTTGACCCAGCAATACCACTATTAGGTCTATTTCCAAAGATGATTAGAGAAAAAGGACAAGAATTTATATGTTCTAAAATATTTATAGCAGCTCTCTTTGTGGTGGCAAAGAACTGGAAATTGTGGGGATGTCCATCAATTGGAGAATGGCTGAACAAGTTGATCCTGATGGAATACTACTATGCGATAAGAAGTGATGAGCTTGATGATCTTAGAAAAACATGGATAGACTTGCATGAAATAATGAAGAGAGAAACGAGCAGAACCAAGAGAATGTTGTGTACAGTAACTGCAATATTGTTTTCAGAACACTTTGAACAATTAAGTCATTTTCACTATTATAAATACCCAAATTAATTACAAAGGATCTATGGAGGAAGATGATATCTGCGTACAGCAAAGGAACTGATAAATAGAAGAAGCGTATGTCTAATGGTAGCCATCTGTATGGCAGGTAGGGGGAGAGAAGAAAAAAGAAAAAAAAAAGTTACGCGATAACTTTATCATGTATTTAAAAGGAACAGCAAGTTGTATGTAATCGATTTTCAGTCCCTTGTGCCAAAACAAAACAAAACCCAAACATTTAATTGGAAGAACCACTAGAATGGAGGAAGAAGGCCAGAGATGCCATGCTACCCTTGTAATTAACTCCTCGTCTGACATTGGTCATGGAAGGTAAATCACTTTACCTCTCTGGGTGTATATTACTACCTCTGAAAAATAACAGGCTTGGCCTAGATCATTTAGAGCGAACATTCTGATTCCGTATCTGCTAGGCTTCATTGATGTTCAGTTAAGCTACAAGGCAGTCGTAGACCAAGAAGTCTCCATAAGCAGTCTTAGAAAGTTGAAATCATCAAATTGAGATCTGTTCCTCCTAATTAGCTTACATCTTGGATAAGCCAGACTGAGGGTTTTCTTTCCCCACCCCCATGCTGTTTAGCTGTGATTTGGTAGGATGGCAACAGTTTTTGTAATTATCTTTGCATTACCCCTAGAAAGGGGTAATAGCCTTTTCATTTCATGCACAGAAGGCATCAAATGAAAAATAAATTGAAGGCTATGAATTTAACTAACATGTATCCTCTTAACACTGATTCATTATGCCGAAATCTGGCGTTTTCCTCCTATTTCCTTCAGTGATGTTCTGAAACTCTTAATTCCTTTATAGTTCTGCTTCATTACAAAATTTTGCTTTCTCTTATTTGGTTATCATATATTGTGTATTTATCAGTTTACAGAAGTATGTGACTAGAGTGCCAGGTGATTTCTAGTCCTGAGCTCAAGTACCTGAGCTATTTTTGCTGTCTGCCTCTTTTTCCTTCTCCTCCTCCTCCTCCTCCTCCTCCTCCTTATCTTCATTACTAACATTTATATAATGCTTACTATGTGTGGGGCACTATGCTAACTGCTTTTAAATTATCTCATTTGATCATCACAACAACCCTATGAGATAGGTGCTTTCCTCATTCAGACAGGGAAACTGAGGCAAACAAGTCAAGTGACTGATCCAGGGTCACACAGCTACTATGTGACCGAGACTGGATTTGAACTCAGTTCTTCCTCACTCCAGACTTGGTACTATGCCACTTAGCTACCTATAGCAGTAGAGACAGAAAGGACTTAAGAAACCATCTAGTCCATCCATCTCTTTCATCTTAAAATTGAAGACACTGTGGTCCAAGATGACAAAGGACATGCCTAATGTCATACAGGTAGTAAGCATCAAGGGGGGAATTTGAATCCAGGATCTTTGACTCTTCCTTCTCCATAACATTGTGTGGACTTGTGACTGCATGGATATGGAGAACTTCTGGTGTGGAAACTCTTTCCATCTATAGGAGTCCAAAAGGCCTTGTGGTAAAGTCCAGAGAGTCAGAAGTAGAGCCAAAAAAGGAGTAAAAAGTGGAAGGTTTGGGCCCTTCCTCAAAATGGAGGTTTCAGGAGGAATTCATCATGGGGCTGCAGGGACAGGGGGATCTTATGGGATAAAAGGCAGCTAAGACATGGTGGTAAAGTATGGAGAGTCAGGAATGGCTGGCAGAGAAATGAAGTCTAGGTGTGAGATAACAGGGTAAAGAACAAAAAACAGCCTTTATCCTCAAGGAATTTCCATGCTATTGGATGAAATGATTAATGCACAGATGAGCAAATACAATAAATATATAAAGTAATATAAGTTGATATGAGCAGAGCTCCTTGAACTGGTCTGGAAGATCAGGAAAGGCCTCACATAGGATACTTGACACTTGAGCTCTCTTTATTGTCAAAGAGTGAATTCTAGGTATAGGATTGGGAGGCAGGGGAGTGGAGTCTGTGCAAAGACTCAGAAGTGGGAGATACATTATCACTTTATAGGGTACCAGCATATAGATTGGTTTGGCGGGAACACAGAATTCATGAAAGGTAGCAATGTGCAATGAGCCTGGAAGGGCTGTCTGGAACCAGATTAGAAAGGGCTTTAAATGCTAGAGTTGTTATTTTATCATGGTGGCAAATAGGGAGACCCTCAATATTCTTGAGCAGGTGAGTGGCATGATCAGCTCTGTGGTTTAGTAATATCAATTTGGTAGCTGTGTGTGTGGCCAAATTTTGAAAAGTGCAAAGATCTAGAAAAAGGAAGTTTTATTACACTTGTTATTGCCTTTATTGAGGAGGAGAAGGATAGCTACTGAACCTGTGATTTCATTGCCACCAAAGGGAACTCTTATCTATAATTTCTAGAGTTGCCTACAGCTGTTGTTGTTCTTCATTCATTCATTCATTCATTCTTTCATTCATTCATTCATTTATTCAAGAGGATCAAAGACATCACAGGTGATGTCTAGACTTGTGCTTGAACTGGATTTAAGTGAGGCAGTCACACAAAGTCGCCAGCCTCACTTGAGCACTGAGAAGTTAAATGCCTTACCCGCAGTGACATAAGAGGATGTGTCATAGTCTGAACTTGAACCTAGCTCTTCCTGGCTTCATGGGCGGCTTTGTATGTACTGTGCCACATTGCTTACTTTGATATAATAATATCTTTATATAATAATGATAATGAATATCAGCTCCCCAAATAATTCACTAGAAAGCTTTTCTTCATCTCCCTAACTTCCTCCTTAAATCCTCCTAATATTTTTTTCTGTGTTATTCCTATGCCGTATTACCACATTCCACCTTCAGTCATGCTCTTTAATAGACAGGTTACATTCCCCCACTAGACTATAAGCTACTTGAGGTCAGAGTCTATATTATTTCCATCTTTATGCTTCCATTACCTAGCACAATGTACATAGTAGGTGCTTAATGTTTAGTGAATTACATTTAATTAAGTTGAACAAAGCACTTTATCCTTTACAAAATACTTTTCATAAGATCTCATTTGATTCTTGTATCAACCCTTTGAAGTAGACATGACAGGTTATAGGACTGTGGGATTTATATCTAAGTTGAAAGAAAGCTTAAAGGTTGATTATCCAGTTCCCTCATATTGAAGATTAGGAAGCCAAAATACAGAGAAGCTAAGTGACTTCTTTGTCCAAAGTTGAACAGGTGGTAGGTAGCAAAGCTGGGACCAGAACTTGGATTCTGTGAGTCCCAGTCCAATGATCTCTCCATGACATCAGTTTAAAAAAATCAGGATTGTCATCATGTGACTAGAAATGACAAGAAACCTGTTGACCCATGTTTGAGGGGTATATGGACCCCTGGAATGAAGAAGCTATTCTCAGCAACCAACTCAAAAATTTCTAGTGGTAAGCTTTTGTTTCCATCACCTTGACTCCCAATATTTTGACCTACAGTAACAGAAAGTGAATTCTACTGGGATTTATTGACTGAGAAATCAATAGGAAGAAATGTTACACAGCTTCTAACTTGCCACTCACCTATCATGCTGCTTTTATAGGAAAATGGAGTGTGTGTGTGTGTGTGTGTGTAGGGGGGGGGAGAGAGAGAGAGACCTAGCCCAATGCAGTAGCAATAGCTATCAATTCTCTGTGGAGGATAATTATTATAACTTAGAAAAATAAAAGAAATTGTAGCTAGGTGGTGCAGTGGATATAGCACTGTCCCTGGAGTCAGGAGGACCTGAGTTCAAATCTGGCCTCAGACACTTGACACTTACTAGCTGTGTGACCCTGGGCAAGTCACTTAAACCTATGCCTAGCCCCCCCCAAAAAAAAATTAAAAAAATAAAAGAAAGACTTTCAGATGTTCATCCCAAATAAAAATAAACAAGCTATTGACAGTTTCAGTCTTTTAATGCTACACATATCAATATAATTTTGTATAACAGTTTCCTTTTTTCCCCATAGCAAACACATTGGTATTATACATTTATATACCACTTTAAGGTACAATTTAATTCAAGTCAATTCAACAAGCACTTACTGGTTTTTTTTTTTTTTGGCTAGGCAGTGGGGTTAAGTGACTTGCCGAGGGTCACACAGCTAGTAAGTGTTATGTGTCTGAGGCTGGGTTTGAACTCAGGTCCTTCTGAATTCAGGGCCAGTGCTCTTTCCACTGTACCACCCTGGCTGTCCCTACAAGCACTTACTAAATGCTTACTATGCAAAAGGCACTGGTAAGGGGATGAAAATACTTTTTCTTTACAACAACCTTATAAAATCTGACTCCTTTCAGACTTTGGACTTTTTCTCATGTAAAAAGTGTTGAATTTGGAGTCAGAGATCCCAGTTAAGTGCTAGTTCTATTACTTAGGGCTTGTGTAATGAGGCACATTGGATAGAGAGTGCCATCAGGAAGACCTGAGTTCCAATCTGGTCTTAGACACTTTCTAGCTTTGTGGCCCTGGGCAAGTCACTCAACCCTGTTTCCTCACCTGTAAAATGATCTGGAAAGGGAAATGGCAAACCACTCCAGTATCTTTGCCAAGAAAACCCCAAATGGGGTCATGCAGAGTCAGACACAACTCAACAACAACTTTGGGAAAGTCACCTCATCCTTCTGAGTTTGTTCCCTCATCTATAAATGAAGGGTTTGGAGTGGATAAGTTCTAAATTCCCTTCTAAAGCTATGATCCTACAGTCATCTGAAGGAGGAGGAATGGGATGTTTGAAAGTCAATAGAAATGATCAAATGGATAAGTTCCTCAATGGAAGCAGCAGCCCTAGGATGTCTTTGAGTGTCTTCTTTTCCCCAGTAGACCTGTAAAGCCACTTCTCTTCATTAAATTTTTTTCATGTGTTTCCCAGATCGTTCTGGGCTCTAGCCCTCTTTATCCTGTTACTATAATATCATGCCATGCACCTTCATTCTTTACATCATTACAACGGCTTTGAGAGAGACATATTTGGTGCACTTAGCCCAAAGACTCTAGTGGGTAGTAAAAGTGGAGAGAAGAGACTCAGTTTCTAGATCTTGCCTGAGGCACACAAATGCCTTGGCCCCAGCTTGGGTGATATACTTCTCTGATAACCAATGTTTTCAGTATCACAGAAAACAAAGATCAATTCACTGTCTGTGGAGGAAGAAGTTGAGAAAACAGAGCAAGGAAAGGGCTGAGCTGCTTCAGTTGCTGAGCATGAGTTAGGGAAAGGGGGGAAATTGGTTGCAGAGACACCTAGTTCTAGCTGTGGCATGAACTGGGAGAGGAGCCATTACAATAGAGAAGTCAGCTAGGAATCAGTCTCTTAGATTCCCCGACTTCCTTCAGAACTAAGCCCATGTCTCACCTGCAAGAGATCTTTCCTCCCCCACTCCCCAATGCACACACATTGCTCCTGTGCTCTGCATTTGTCCTGGATATATCTTGTATGCCTATAGTTGTTTGCACATTGTCTCCCTCCCTTAGACTATGAGCTGCTTGAAGATAGGTGTGGTGCTTTGCCTTTCTTTGTACCCCCCAGGACTTAGCACAACGCCTGACGCATAGTAAGAGTTTAGTCAATGTTTGTTAACTGTCTGAGAACCCAGAGAGATGAGTGGAGGATCTAACTGAGGTTTTTGGAGGACCACATAAGGGCATCACAGTAGAACCAATGACCCCAAGTGAATGTCAACTGACAGTCCTTTGACTTTGTCCGATAACATATCAGAGATGCACAAATGCCCAGTTGCTATCTATCACACTAGAGAATGTGCTTGGAAGCTTTGGCAAATAATAAGTTTCCTCCATCTTGAAACAGCCTGAGGTCAAGTAATGTGAGAGAATGTCATTGTAGGAAACTGGGAATATGGGAGTATTTCTTTATTTTGACTTGGTTT
Organism: Phascolarctos cinereus; assembly: GCF_003287225.1. Taxonomy (NCBI): domain Eukaryota; kingdom Metazoa; phylum Chordata; class Mammalia; order Diprotodontia; family Phascolarctidae; genus Phascolarctos; species Phascolarctos cinereus. Next base: position 393,250,702 of record NW_027555847.1, on the reverse strand, counting down.
GCTTCAACTGCCTGAAATGAAAAATGGGAGCACTTTGGGGACAAGGCAGGAGAGAAGGTGGTAATCGTATGTTATTTTGAGCTCCCCTGCTAATTTCAAAGTGCCAAAGCACAGCTTGAGCCTTGAGCCTGCCTTGGCGTTTTCCATATGGATAAATGTTATAGAATTATTCTTTATTTGTTTAACTTGTTCAGCAACGACAGGACAATGCATTTTACAAATAAAATGATAAATAACTATACTGTGCCAGAGAAAATTGACATAATCTCAAATGACCCTTCTCAGACCCATTTTTCAAGCCCATCTTCTCAGTGTAGTTGAATGTTAATGACTTGAAGTCCAGCAATATATGGAAAAACTGACTTTGAGGCTATGTAAATGAGTTGTTATGTGAGCCAATCCATCTGGTGTGCAAAACACGGTCAGTTTGTGGTAATGAATGATGTCCTTGCATTGCTTTGCTCACATTTTCTTTCTGTGACCTAAAGTGTCTATCTCAACTCCCAAACATAAAATGATAGGCCCCTCTTGCACCAGCTTGCTGATATTGCTTTTCTTGAAGTTGGTTTTGGAACATTCTGAAAACACATGCTCTAGTTCGTTGCATCTTTTAAGAGAATCTGTTGTAGTCACTGTGGGGCCTCATTCCCCTCAGACTTGGATAGAAATCCTGTTGGTCATACATCTCAGAATTTCTACCCAGGTCTTCTTGGCTCCCAGTCTAGCACCCTGAGGAAAGCTTACATGGATCTAGTTGGATTAATAATTGAGCATGAAAATGTGGTACTGTAAATTAAAGAGTAATTGGAGACTGTTTTGGAAAACAAAAACACAATCTGGGAATGTAATTATTTCCTTTATAGTAATCTCTCCGAATTCTAATTGCCATTTTTCTAGGTGAAAGATATAATTTTTCTTCATCTTTATTAAGCAAAAAAAAAATCCCTTTATTACCATTTGTTCTTTTTAAGGATCAAATTCAAGTAAAATTATAGGGAAAAAATGAAAGCCAAGGAAGAAATATATGTCATAAAATGTTTACATTACTTTTAGAAGCCAGTATAACTGTACTTGTTTGCCATAGGCCAGGATATTTGTAGAACTTGAAAGGCATTAGCTACCACTTCCCCTCCTTCACCCTTCCCACTTTCCCAAAACACTAGCTGGGACTACTGTAGGCAAGGAACTTGTGGTGTAAATCTGATGAAATTTCCGTTAACTCTACTGGAGGACTTTTCTCTGACCAGTTTAAACAGGTTCAAACTTGTTAAGACCAATTTAAGCAGGTTCAGATGAGTTCAGACTGGCTACAACCAGTGTGAGCCAGTTCAGACTAGATAAAAGCAGTTTGAACCTGGTATAACCAGCTAAAACCAGTTCAGACAAGTTCAAATCAGCCAAAAGAAGTTTAAACCAGTTCATACAGGCAAAAACCAATTTAAACTGATTCAACAAAATTAAGCTGGCCAAAACCAATTTAAACTAGTTGTAACCAACTAAAACTAGTTTGATTTGACCAAATCAAATGGGCCAAAAGAAGTTTAAAACAGTTCAGAAAAGCAAAAAGCAGTTGAAAATGGTTCAGACCAGTTTGGACCAGCTGAAAATCAGTTCAAACCAGTTTAAACCATCCCAAACCAGTTCAAACCAGTTTAAAAAGGCCAAAATCAGTATAAACCATTAGAAAGTGGCCAAAAAGTTTACCAATTTGCAACTTGAAACAAACCCATTACCAATCAGGTGACTTCAGTTTTGTTAAATTCACTTCCAAATTACTTTACACAGAAAATCAACATCTAATCATTAACAGTTAAAACTGCAAATTTAAAAGAGTGTGCTTACCCAAGTTCAGTGGCTACCTTCTTTACCTTGAGCAGGATATGCTGAACCTGGGTGATCCTTCTAGCTAAAGGTTGCCCTAGGGCCCTAGGCCATTGCCAGTGGGACCCACGAAGTAGCTGCTGCCTCTCCCCTCCTCCTTACTTTCCCAGGTTGGGGAGGGCAAAATCGAAGGTGAGGGGTAAAGGATGAAACTCTCTTCTCCTATGAGAGGGTTTGACAGCTACCCTCTTGACTCAAGGGAAGGGAGTGACCAGGTTGTATAGAGGTGTTTCAAAACTCCTTAATGATCAATCACAAAACCTCCAGAATTTGCCAAGATATTTTTAGCTGTTCTAACTTTTCTCTGTAATCTCCATGAAGGAGGATTCAGGAGTGTAGAGGGGAGTAAGTAAACCTCAGGGAACCGAAAAGCAATTGCAGTTTTTCCCAATTCCCTAGCGCTGAGAGAACTGACAGAATTAGGCATACACTTCCAGATAGGGGGTCCATCCTTGTTCTCTGTGCTGTGGAAGGTGTACCCAGGTCCATGGCCTCAAACCAACCCAGTGGATTGAGAGCCTGAGAGCATCAGGCCAAGTGAGAGACAGCCTCGTAACTGCCTGCCCAAAAAGCACTTCCAAGCCTTGGTGCTTGGAGAGTGACCCCAACTGCAGAGCAAGAAAGGAGGAGGGGCAGGGGGAGGCTTACGTACCTTACAGTCTTGGCGAGAGAAGAACTTGGGGTTAGGCAGTTTCTCCATATGGGCCACCAAAATGTTGAGGTTTGGGGTGCTGGGACCCCAAAATCACAATGCACAGGTCCTGTCCAAAAGAATTCAACCTAAGCCTTCTTTCAGCCAAAGAAAAGGTTTGTTAGAACATCTGTCATATTGGGCAGAGTCTTAAGGAGTCTGAATGTTAGTGAGCTATTGGCTAGATTATAAGAATCTAAGCCAAAAGCACCATATTGTTGAATTCGAATTTTTAATCTACTATCCATTTCCATTTTGTGAGTAAATTTGTCCCATTCACATTCTAAGCTACAATTACTTGTGTATTTACCTTCTTCCTATTTTTCCTCACTATCCTTCTCATCCTATTTACCCTATCTCTCCTTGCTCCTGTGCTTTACTTCTACTTGCTACCTTGCCCTCCTATTCCTTAACCTACTCACCCCTCTAAGAGTCCCTCCCTTATCCATTCTCCCCATTCTATCCCCTTGCCTCTTATTTCTTTCTGAATGAAGACTTTTATACCTTCTAGATATGTATGTTGTTACCTATTTAACCCATTCCCAATGAGAGTAAAGTTCCAGTATTACCCTTCCCCCCGCAACTGTTAACTTCTTATCAATTTTTCCTTTTATACTTCATTTGTATGAGATAATTACTCCTTTTTATTTCTCCCTATACATTTTTTTTAGAATCATCCCATCTTACTCAGCTCAGCCCATACCTTTCTTTCAAACTACCCAAATAATGATGACAATCATAAGAGTACTGCTAATATTTTTACGTATATGAAATACATATACTTCATACTTCAGATCTGAGTTTATTTGTATAAAAAGTGTTTAATGTTTATGTTCATATAGTTCCTGCATCTATTTTGGCAGGTAGACACCCAGGTATTTTAAAGTGTACATAAAGCATATACAATATAAATATGCATAAAGTACATGAAGTATATACAATTGGTCATTAGTGTTTACCTTATATTTCTCCTGGATGTTATATGCTGAATTTTCCCTTAAGTTCTGGGAGTTTTGTCACAAAAACCCAAAAGTCTTTGAGTTCATTAAATGTCCATTCCCCCCCCCCCCATTTAGGATGACACTTTACTTTGCTGGGTAAGTCACCGTTGGTTGTAACTCTTTTGCTCTATGGAATATAGGATTCTAAGACCTACAGTCCTTCAACATAATTACTGCTAGGTCTTGTGTAATCCTTATTGTAGTTCCATGATATTTAAATTGTTTTGTGTGTTTGTTTGTTGTTGTTGCTTCTAATATTTTCTCATTTACCTGGGAGCTTTGAAACTTGGCTATAATATTCCTATAAGTTTTCCTCCTGGAGTCTATTTCAGGTGGTGATTGGTGGATTTTTTCTATTTCTATTTTGCGTTCTTGTTTAAGAACTTTAGGGCAATTTTCCTTGATAATTTTTTGTAATATTTTATCAAAATTCTTTTTTTTTAATCATAGTTTTCAGGTAGTCCGACAATTCTTGTATTATTTCTCCTCCATCTGTTCTCCAGATTGGTTGTTTTTCTGATGAGGTGTTTTACTTTCTTTTTTATTTTTTCATTCTTTTGATTTTGTTTTATCATTTCTTGGTGTCTTAGAACATCATTAGCTTCCCCTTGCCCAATTCTAGTTTTCAAGGAGTTATTTTCTTCAAGTTTTTGATTCTCTATTTCCAGTTGGTTGACTTTTTCATAATTTTCTTGATGTTTATGGGTTGCTCTTATTTTTTTTCTAATTTTTCCTTGATCTCTCTTATTTGATTTTTAAAGTCCCTTTTAAGTTCTGCCAAGAACTCTTTTTGTGCTTCGGACCTATTTGACATTTCTCATTGAAACAGGAGTGGCTTTTTTAGCTCCATTATCTTCCTCTGACTGTGAACCCAGTCCTTCTTTATCCACATAGCAACTGTCTATGGTTGGGCTCTTTCTCCTTTGCTTACTCTTTTTTTTTTTTTAATTTTGCTTTAGCCACTCCAGTGCATTTTCGTATCTTTGCTATTTTGATAGAATGTGGTTCAATGGAAAAGTATTGACTCTGGAGTCAGAGGACGTGGGTTCAAATCCTGTGCCCTACATGCCCTATGTGCCTCACTTAGCCTTTCTGAAACTCAGTTCCTCATCTGTAAAAACGAAGGAGCAGGGTCATATGTGGTGCAGTCCCTTCCAAAGTTAGAAATTTGTTAGCAGACTAATTATTTGGCTCTGATCGCCACCTGGTGGTCAAAATAATTATTTTTCTAGTTGGCTGAGGTTTTCACACAAAAACTTCACACGATCCTTTCACTGGTAGTTTACATATATAAAAACTGAAGTATGTTGCTTGTATCTTGTTTCTCAATTTTTAAACAAAATTAGTTTGCCTTTTCTTGATGTATGTTTGCTCATTTAAAAAACCCTCTTCTAAAAGTTGAGTTTGCTCAACTTTTCTGATTCTATATTACTAAAGGTTTAAATTTGGAAGAGCCTTTGAAATCCATAATGAAATATCATTATTGTACAACCATTTTGGAAAGTAGTTTGAAATTATGTACACAAAGTGACACTCACCTTTTGACCCAGAGATTCCATTGGTTGGAATATACCCCAAGGAGGTCATTGATGAGAAGAAAGACCTCATATACAGCACTCTTTGTGTTAGCTAAGAAGTGAAAGCAGAGCTCATGCCCATCAACTGAGAAATGACTAAAGGAATTGTGGTATGTGAATCTAATCTAATATTATTATGCTGTAAGAAATAACTTATGTAATGATTACAGAGAAGCATGGAAAAGACTTGCATAATATGATGCAGAGCGAAATAAGCAAAGCCAGGAAAACTATATAAACAATGACTACAACAATGTAAATAGAAAAAACAATCACAAAAGCGAATGTTGCAAAATTACAGTAAGTATGGCCCCAAAGAAAAGATATGAAAAGACATTCCTTCCTCCCTTCTTTGGTAGGAGGTCCATAGGTGTGGAATATTTCCTGTATCTTCAGACTTTCTCAATGTACTGACTTGTTTTGCTGATTTTTTCCTCTTCCTCTTTTTCATTTTTTGCCGTTTAAAAATACTTGTTATATGGCTGTCTGGGAAGGGGAGGATGAGAGAAACTGGGGGAAATTCTAGTTATGTATAATCAAAAGATATCAACAAAAATTATTTTAAAAAACAGGTGCCATTATTGACAGGTTTGCTGGTATGCTAAGCACCCTAAAGACCCAACTTCAATATGGCTTCTAAGGATAAGCTGAAATGGTCATGAAATTCAGTCATCTCAGACATTTTTTATTCTTTCGTTTACAAATTTGCCCAGAAACAAATAACAAATCAAAAAGTTCAGTCACATCCAAAACACAAGGTAGTCAACTCTAATGAATTATTGTGTGGATTATATAGTGTATATATAAAATCTGGGATGAAATTAACCTCTGGCTAGCTTTACCTCACTATTAAGAGTACTTGGAACCATTTTCTCCTATTGCTTAGCTGCTTCATATCCAGGGATTGAAAACCAGTTTTTAGATTAACTTAAATAAAATGTAATTCCTCCACTAAAATCCTCCTCTGACCCTGTACCCTGACGTGGAGGTAATCTTGGGTTCTCTTGTGACTGGTAATGCAGTGCAGAGGTTAAAAGGCAGCATAGTATAGCATGCAGAGCACTGGGGTTGGGGTGAGGGGGACCCTAGTTCAAATGCTACCTCCAATACTTGTTAGCTGTTGGCCCTCAGCAAGCCACTTAACCTCTTTTGGCCTTATTTTCATCTGTAAACTGAAGTGGTTGTACTCAAGGACCTCTCTGGGGATCCCTGCCAACTCTACATTTATGATCATATAGTTTAGAGGGTGGCAAGGCTTCAGGTGTGAGCTGGGCAATGGACTTTGTGTCTGTCATTTGTGAACAGCCTAGCTAAGTGTAAATAGGCTCTTTGTCAGAGAGTTGGGTGCCAAGTGATGAATATTTATTATTATGAAAACTGCACTGAAGCTTGGAGGAGCTTGTAATATATGCAGTGGAGGGCTTATTATAAAATCACAAGTGTTTTGAAGCCCTGAGGCAAGACGTGACTAAGAAGATAATTTTGTGCTCTCTCTCTCTTTCTCTCTCTGTATGCATCTACTTACCTGCTTACCCATCCTTAAGTCCAAAGCTAAATACGAATGCCTTTTAGATTGTTATATCTGTTCTTCTGGATTGGTCTCATTAGCAACCCAGACAATCAAGAGTTTACTCTAACACGTGTGTGCATACTCATACATACTTACATGAATCTAGTATTCATATATTTACTTATTCTACTGCTTTAAATAATAATCAGTTTAGTACAGTGCCTGGCACATAGGAGGTGCTTGATAAATGCTTATTGATTGATATATTAATCATTAATATTAAAAGGTCTATAGAATTATAGAAAGAATTATATTCTTTCTTCCTATCCCTGTCTTACATTTTTTTTCTTTTCTAGTAATAGAATGCTCTTCTGTGGCCTTTTGCCTTCCACTCTAAGACATGCTGAAGCAGCTGAAAATTGACAATAAGTTTTAAAAAGATTATATTTTCACAGTCGATGTATAGGGAGATCCCACCTTAAGAAAATCTGATCAGCAATATAGAAATTTGGGGCCAGAATGAAAAACTGGAATATTAGGAGATTTTTCTTCTTATTAAAAGGATTTTCACTTCTGGGATGCCCTGGAGTGAACTTAATTTAACCCGATTTGAATACAGATCTTCTTGACCACAGGCTTGGTCGTCTATCCACTGCACTATCTATCTGCCTTCACATCCTGATTAAGCTCTTTTGGATACTCTTCAGCTTGTCAGTATCCTTCCTAAGATGTGGCATTTCGAACTGAACATGATATTTCACAAATGTGATCTTACTATACTTTCCTTTCTTGGGAAGCTAGGTGGTGCAGAGAATAGAGTGCCTGGCCTGAAGATAGGAAGACTAATCTTCCTAAGTTCAAATCTGGTCTCACTTACTAGCTGTGTGACCCTAGGCGAGTCACTTATCCCTGTTTGCCTCAGTTTCCTCATCTGTAAAATGAGCTGGAGAAGGAAATGGCAAACCATTTCAGTATCTTTGCCAAGAAAACCCCAAATGAGGTCAAGAAGAGTTGGACATGACAGAACAACATCGACATTCCTTTCTTAATGCCATCTGAACTTACATTTGGTTTTTTTTGGTTGTGATAGCAAACTGTTGATTCACATTGAGCTTGCAATCATTAAAGTGGGCTTTAATGAATTAGAGTAATTCCAGTAGAGATAGCCACTGTCCTGGAAAGAAAGGGACATTTGCAAGAGATATTTATGAGGTTAAGTTGGAGGTCCTGGAAACCGATTGGATGTGGGGAGTCAGAGTGAGGGCGAGAGGAGACTCCATAACCTTCTTCAACTATCTGCTCCACTCTCCACTTTCATGGGGGAAGACTTTCTGCAGCTTTGACCTGAAAGGATAATAGTATCAACACATTTGGAAAGCAAACATATTGGAGAGAAAGTGTTTGAAAAAAAATTGAACTGAAGTGATGTGAATCTAGAAAGTTAGGACAAAAACATTTACTGGAAAGGGGGACCAGGGCTGTACCCCACGGCACTGACATTTAGAGGGTGACAGGTTAATGCATACACTTGCAAGAATGTTTAGTAAAAATAGGAAGCTATTATTGCTAGTAACACCTACTTGTGACACACTAATAGTAACCAGTTCCCCATCCCACTCAACTGATTCTGTCTTAATTACTTCTTGTTCTAGTCTCATATTGTGAATCACAAAGTTGATTTGAGGACCCATTTTGAGCTGCTTGCCCCAGTTCTTTTTTTGCATGGGGCCCCCAAATTGATACTTATGACTTTGGGAATTAATCATTGAGACAATAGGCAATTGCTATGGCAAATAATAGGATCCTAAAATCTCAGAGTTGGATAAGACCTTACAGATGATCTGGCCTAACCCTTACCTGAAACATGAATGCCTTTTTGGTCATACAAAAATAAATACACAAACAAATAAGATTTCAGGATCTCAGAGGTCTTTCATTCTGAATTATACTAAAATAAAGAAAAAAAACACATGATATCAGAGCACACTTATGGTTTATTTCCAGGAAGGTTATTTTTATCACTCATTAGACCTTGATACAAACTGAATCTTTGTGATATGAGTTCATGGGAGTAGTCCTGTTTTTTTGTTACATGTGACGACCATATACTTTCCCTGTTAAGTTCACATGATCTAAATAATATACCATGGACACACTTCACTTGTCCTCAGAAGACTGTTCTTTATATGCAGAGAATACTGAAAAATCTAAGCACCTGTAACAAATAATTGAACTAGGAAGTGGTGGTGGTGGTGATGCATGGTAGTGGTGAATGGGTTGGGTGTATTTGAAACTGATGTAGTCCCCTTGATTGGAACCAACTGCTCTAGAGTTTAGGGCTTCTCAGATGAATCCTAGAAGTGCTCAGATGAAAGAGATTTTCTGAAGCTCTAAAACTCAGGGAAGGTCTCAATATTTAAGGCGTGGCTCTTAAACATCTGTTTTGGATCCCTCAGCTAATTACAAGTGTTGGAACGTAGAAGTATCAGTCAGAATTACAGAATCTCAGTGGTGAAAGGGATCTCAGAGGCCATCTAGTCCAACATGTTCTTGACCATGAATCCCCTCCATAACATCCCTGAGAAATGGTCATCTATGCTTGAGGACTTTCCATGAGGGGGAATCTGCTATCACCCCATCCCCCTCAAACAAGGTTGCCTGTTCCAGTATTAGATGATTCTAATTGTAGAGCAGTTTTTCCTTAAATTGAGTTGAATTTTGCCTTATTATGGCTTCTCTTAGGACTACTGACTCCATTTCTGCTTCTAATCACTGCAAAACCAAACCAAGCAAACAAAGAAAACCCCACCACTGCATTTTCAGAGAACAACATCAATACTGGGACAGCATTGGTAGATTATTAATTCAGTTTAGAAATAGAAGTATAAACACTGTCATATTGTACTGCGTGTACTGCATGAGTACTGCAAAAAAGATAGTTGTGAACCATTTGGAGAACTTGCAAACCATGTATAGATCATATCTTGAGAACCAGTTCCATACAGAATTTGTTGATAAGAATGAAAGTCTGGTTTGGCTTTTCTCATCTTTCCTCTTCCTATTCCTTAGTTAAAAGTACATTAACTTAGTGACCAATTCACTTACTCCTTTTATTTTCTTCTATCTCTGTCTTCCTAATTTTTTATCACTGATTTCCTTCTCACTCTATCTCATTACACCCCTGTTGGCTTGGTGTCTGCTACAATTGCCACCCCCCTCCAGTTGCCTACCGCCTTTACTTATTTCTTCGGCATGGTCTTCTCCCACACCCAGCACCAAGGAAGTTTGCTTTGTCTGTAGCAGTCCTCTAGAGCAGGTTGCCTGACTATAACATGTTTTCTTCAGAATGTGCTGGACTGCGATGCAACTTCTCTGAAGATCTCAGGGATTTTCCCTTCTTCCTGTTAACTTCAACCCAGACTCTCAGAACTGACTGTGAAGAGTAAAAAAGTAGCATTCAGTTGTATTTCCAGTGTGAACTCCAAGAGGGCAGGAATAGTACTAGGTATTCAGCTTTATATGGTGCCTCACCCAGTGCCATGCATAAACAGGCATTTAATGAATGCTTGATGATGGTGGTAGTGGTGATGATGCTGGTGGTCAGATGATGATGATGATGCTTCATCTTGGTTCCATTCCCAACGCAGAACTGATCTCCAGAGGGACAAGGAAAGTTGATGCAAAAGCATCTCACTGTGATGTAATTTCATGGACTTCTTTTAAGGCACTTAATTCATTTTTTTTAGTGCTGTGGTAAAGTTTTCTAGGGCATCTCTGAAAGATTGAAGCAAGAAGGCTCCAAGTTCATTGCTTGTTTCTTGAATGTCTGGGTCATAGCTTCCAAAGAGAGGTGTGGAAGCCTTGATGTCTTCCCGATTGGCCTGAAGTAGGATTGTATGAAGTTCTTCTGTAATCTTCTCATATTTCTGGTGATCAAATTTGGAGAGGGTGGCATCATCCAATGGATAGTTGACACCTTCTGGATAGCAGTCCCTCGGCACTGGGAATTCAATGTATTTCATCTTGGGGAGTTGACAAAAAACATTGAACAGGCATTTCAGTGCTTGTGAGGAAAGTGGGTTCCCAAGAAATTTGAAGACTTGCAGTTTCCGGCAGGGGGTTAAACCCACAACCATCATGTTAAGGTTTCTGTCCTCAATGTTGCATTCTTCCAAGATCAGGACCTTCAGGGTACAGGAGGCTTGGCTGAGCAGTTTGAAGAAGGTTGATGGGTAGAGGTTAACCACGTTGTGTCCACTGAGGTCGAGCACCTCCAGATGGGGGGCATGGAGGCAATTTGCTAAGTAGGCCATATCTGCATAGTTCAGGGAGCAGTTAGACAGGTCCAGAGTTCTCAGGGGAGTTTTCAAGGGACTGTAATGAAAAATGCAAAGGAAAGTGGTTGAGAGAAATAAATAAAAATAGTAATCTACTTCTAAAAGTTTCAGGGTAAAACCTGGTCAACTGATGACCTCCATTTGGAATAGTTCCTACCAATGGAAGCCTTTCCTCCTATATAAGGAACCTTAAGAACTCTATACTTGTTATCATGCAACATCTCTGGTGGAAGAAAAGTTCAACTTGGGAGAGAGGGAAAACTCTTTCCCTTTGGAATAAAAGCCAAAGCAGTCTAGGCCTGGAGAAGCTGGAGAGAGGAATTCTCAGAGTCTGTCTACCTTCTCCATATTCCATCTCTTGGGTTGATTTGGACAGATATGAAAGAAAGAACCATAGAGGGACATTATGGCTTGTAATATGTATATTAGGAGTTTCAAAGTATCTTACTGAGTGCTACAATTCTGGGCATGAAAATGGGTGAGTTCCAAACCCAGTAAAAAAGAGGTGGGGGAAGGGATGCATTAAGAGGGGTTGGTTTTGGAAAGGTCTTTGTCTCTATAAGAGAAATCAAACTTTCTGAGTTCACTAATAAACACCTCCGTTGAATAAAAGACAAAATGCATGCATCATGAGTGGGGAGTGAAAGGTGAGTGAGAGAGGCTGGACTTGTGAGGGTGCCCTCCCCCTCCCCATGCAGGGCAGTCCCTTCTCTGCAATGTACAGTCTCAGAGAGTCGCCTACAACAGGAGTTTCATTTTCAGATAGAAACAGAAGCCACTAAACTCTACATAAGAATCCCTTGAGCTGCATATGGACTCAGGAAACCATAATGGTTTATGTATCTTTTTTATTAATACATCAACACACTAAAATTGGATAGGACCCACATTTTAATCTAGTTTGGGCTACACATGAGAGTGCTGTGAGGTACATGTTTCACTGAGAGGTTCAGTGACTACTCTAAGGTCAATATGTATCAGAGGCAGGATTTTAACTCCTAGTATTCCTAGTCTTTTTTTTTTTTGGAGGCAATTGGGGTTAAGTGACTTGTCCAGGGTCACACAGCTAGTAAGTGTTTAAGGTCAGATTTGAACTCAGGTCCTCTTGACTCTGGGGCTGATGCTCTATTCACTGTGCTGCCTAGCCACCCCTCTTCCTAGTCATGTGGCCAGGTCTCTACTGATTGTGTGGCTCTACCTCTTTAGGGCATGGAAAAGAACATAAAATGTTTAGACAGTCTCAAAGCTGGAAAAACCCTCTGAGGTCATCTAATTGAAGCCCTAAGCTAAACCATGTATTCCCTCTACAACAGCCCCTATACTTGATCATCTAACCTCTCCTAGAAAACCTCCTGTGATGGGATCCCACTAATTCCCAGGGGAGTCATTCTGTTCTTGGGTTGTTCTAATTGGTAGTAGGTTCTTCCCAGTGTAATGTTGTAATTTATCTCTCTCTGTAGTTTTTCCTCACTCCTCTTAGCACTATCCCCTAGCACCAAGAAAAACAAGATTAATCTCTCTTGTATGTGACAGCTCTTTAAATGCTTCAGGACATCAATAATGTCCTTAAGTCTTCTGTAGGCCTCTAACCATTTCCCATCTGGCAGTTTCACTTTCCTTCACTATCCTGGTTACCCTCTGGATATCAATATACTTCCTAAAATATGGTGCTCAGATCACTATACAACATTCCTGATGTGTTCTAACCAGAGCAGAGTACCAACAGAACTATTATCTCCCTTATTCTAGGCACATCTTTCTTCTGATACATCCCAAGATCATACTTGTCTTTTTCACAACTTAGCCCATTTGGTTAATTCCAGTAGGCTTGCAGTCTGCAAAAAGCCTCAGATCTTTTATTCATGTGAACATTGTTTCCCCTATTGATATTGGTGCAGTTGGTTGGGTTTTTTTTTTTTTAGCCCAAAGACAGGATTTTGCATTTATTCCTGTTACATTTCATCTTACTCATTTCAGCCCCAACATCCTAGGCTGTCATCTTTTTGGGTGCCAGTTTTGTCATCTAGTATATTAGCTATCCCTCTTAGTGTTGCATTCTCTATGAATTTGATAAGCAATGTATTCTCTTCCTTCATCCAAGTCATTGATGAAAATGCTTAAGAGGCTAGGGCTCAAGACAGCTCTATGCCATCACTGAAGCTTTCCCCCAGGCTGACATTGATCTGTTTAATCATTACTCTTTTTATCTATTCACTCAACTCATTGAAAATCTACTTAGCTTTAGTAGGTCCTTATCAATAGGTCCTTATCTTTTCATTCTGTCCACAAGGATATCATGAGAGACTTTCTCAAAAAAGCCTCGACAAAATCCAGCTATGTTACACCTGGCACATTTTCCTGATCCTGGCCACCATGGAGAAGAAAAGAAAAATGGATTAGAAAAAAGCAAAGGATGCATTCTTGGCAGAAAGATTAAATTTGTTCTTCTTAACTCCAGAGGCAAGAACTAGGAGCAGTGGGAAGAAGTTATAGAAAAGCAGCTTTTAAGGGGCAGCTAGGTGCTGCAGTGGATAGAGCACTGGCCCTGAAGTCAGGAAGACCTGAGTTCAAATCCAACCTTACACCGAACACTTGACACTTATTAGCTATGTGACCCTGGGCAAGTCACTTAACCCCAATTGCCTAAAACACACACACACACACAAAGAAAAGCAGATTTTAGTTCACTATTTTGAAAAACTTTCTGAAAATTAGAGCTATTCAAAAATAAGACTAGAAGGGTTAGCAAACTATAGTCCATGGGCCAAATCTGGCATGCCTCCTATTTTTATGTGAGCTAACAATGTTTTTTTACATTTTAAAATAAAGTTTTATGGTATTTAAAAATGTAAGAACAATTTTTAGGTCTTGGGCAATAGAAAAAACAGGAGGCAGGTAGGTTTTGGCCCACAGGTTGTAGTTTTCTGACTGATCCCTGAAGATGGTTCAAATAGACAGTGATTTCCCTATCCCTGGAAATCTTCACTTGGAGGCTAGGTGACCTCTAGTTGGGAATGTTGTAGAGAGGATTGATGTTTGAGGCAGGAGTTGGACCAGATGACCAGAGATCCCTTCCTACTCTGAGACTCTGGTTTTATATGGTTAAAAAAAAAGAATTGTGCTTCACTAGAAAGGGAGGTGGGGAAATAAAAGGGCAGAATATGGTACCTGAAGCTCCTAATAGTGATTAAGGAAATATCTGCTTTGAAATGTAGAATTTTGGCTCAATTTTCATTATTATAGTATGCAAATGAAGAATTTAGAGAATCTCCCACAGGAAGTGGGGTCACTATAAATGACAACAGTCACCAAGGTTCATTCAGCACTTAGCACAGTGCCTGGCACATAGGAGGTGCTTAATAAATGTTTATTGACTGGCAAGGTCAAGAGCAAAGAGACGACAGAAGGTTAATACTTAAAAAGAGCATATCAATGTCCAGAGTTTCTCCTTGTCTACCATGCCTGATATGTGACAATGACTGTTCTCAGTTATGACTCCTTCTGTGCCAGCAGGACAAGGACTGTGAGTTATTGTGGCCTCCAGAAAGCATTCTTGCCTCTTACTTCATGGACGTCACTGACTCAGTGGTTCAGTCTGGTGCATTTTTAAGTATATCTTTGCTGCTTACTTCCTCACTCCTTTCCGGAGCTCTGAACCCTGGTGAGAGTTATATACCTGACAGGTAACAATGAGCATGGCTGCATCTGGCCACCCAAGCTGGGATAGTTAGTTTGGAGAGAGGAGCTAAAGAACATTTCATGGATCTCAATTAGGTCATCAACATGATGGTGATACACACACACACATACCCCTATAGATGCATTCTAACATTATAAAACTGGGTAGAAGAGCCAGAGGGTCCCCAGAACAACAGTAAGCATTTATTAAGCACTATTGGCTATGAGCCAGATATTGAGCTAGGTGATGGGGATATTGGTACAAAGAATGAAATGATCTCTCTTCAAAATGAGCTTATAGTCTAGCTAAAGATTGGGGGACAGTGCCCTGGGAGGAAGGAATATAAATTTATTAATGATAATGTAAATGGTATGTGTGACTAGGAAGTTTCAGAGCCCTCAGTGGACATCAGTAAACAAGTTAAACTTGGCCTAGGGTGACCCTCACGCCTTGTCCTCTCTTTTGTCTGTAAGCTGGATTTAGATGTAACCAAATCCTAGGCTGGCATTTAATTCCAAAACCAAGTTGCAGTTGTTGTTTTAAAAGTTTATTTGTTTTCATTACTTTGATTTGGGATTTCATCACTGTGGGAGCTTCTTACTGCAGTCCTTCCATATCTCAGGAGGCAGTTTTATGAATTATGGTCAAATATTCATCACCCAGTGGCCAATTTTCTGGTCAGGAGCTTGTGTTCTCTATGAATTAGACTAATGTGCACACATCAGACACATATTCTGTCCCAAGACCCAAACTTGAAGCCTTTTTAGCTGGGTGGGACCTGCAACAGCCTTTGAGGACCCAGAATTACCTCCATACCACAACAGAGTCCACCTGAGTGGAGAAAACCTTTTTTTTTTTTTAATAATGTCTAGTAATGTTAACCGTAAGGGGGCTGGTTTGAAATGAGCACAGAGGTCAAGAATGTACACAGTGCTCAATATATCTCTTTGTTGGTTAATTTTAGACCATGCCTTTGGCAATCAGGATTTATCTATATGCAGAGGAGTGTTGGGTGAGGATGACATCTTTTGGAGCAATTCTGAGAAGGAACGTTTGAGCTGTTAGCCTTTGGCCCATTGTGTCAGAATGACACATCATTTAAAACCCAACACATGTTAAATGAAAGAGAGAAATCCATGGCCTTAGCAGAGGAGTCAGAGAAATATCTGGTTTCTCAGGCAGAGGAACTCTCTATGTGAGTTACATATTCTAGTGATTCCAAATTTTGCCCTAAAAGGGAAAAGAAAGAAAAAAATTCATAATGCCAAGAGACGGAGAGGTATATTTTCATTCTTTTCACTATACAAACCACCAGAAATGTGCTAAGATCATATGACATTTTATTTCCTTTCACTGTATTATCCTTTTCAAATAATTTCCCTGACCATATCCGGCCTTCCTTTCGGTGTCTGGATCTGTACGATTAAGGAAAGGGATAGTCTGTTGATAACACTTAGCATTTAGGGGGGTTGTGTGGGAGGGAGAAGGGATCACTGGTGCAGAATGTGTATACTCCTATATAGTAATCATAGGCATTGGTCAGTTAGTCAATCTCTTTGGACTTCAGTTTTCTCATCTGAAAAATTAAAGGGGTCAAACCAGGTGGTTTCCAAGACTCCTTTTAGCTCTGGATTGATGAGTGCTTTAAAGACTCTCTTTTGCCTAAAAATGGTGTTTTTCAGATTAGGAAACCAAGCCGAATGCATTGCTGGGAGCAGTGTGTAATGTCTAAAATATGTAAGAGAAATATGTGCATGGTCATTGAAAAAATGTCAGTTTAGAGTATGAGAACACACCATGAAAGGTAGTCTAATACAAACTGTGACTTGTCAAGGAAAAGGAATAACGAGGATAACTGCCCAATAGGCTTATTTGATGAGGAAAAAAAACCATCTAGTCAGCTATCAGGTCTTACCATAGTTATTATTATTTATTTTGAAAGTGTTTGTGAGCATTGCTAACACTGTGAAGTCTGTCCGAATTCTGTCAGGAGAATGATAGAATTTGTGAAAGAGAATCATGCCATGACTATCAATGACTCAATCAGGTTGAATACATCTTTGAGACTATACATCTTCACCTGGGAAGGCTTACAGGAACTGATACATAAATTCATTTATTTTTAGTTTTCAACATTTACTTCCACAAGATTTTGAGTTCCAAATTTTCACCCCATATCTCCACTCCCCCCACCCCAAGATGGCATGCATTCTGAATACCCCTTCCTCTAGTCTGCCCTCTCTTCTATCTCTCTCCCCTTTTCTCTTATCCCCTTCCCCTTCTATTTTCCTGTAGAGCAGGATAGACTTCTGTACCCAATTTCCTATATTTCTTATTTCCCAGTTGCATGTGAAAACTTTTTTTTAAACATGTGTTTTTAAAACTTTGGGTTCCAAATTTTCTCCCTTCCTCTCTCCCCACCTACCCTCATTGAAAAGGCAAGCAACTCAATATAGGTTATACATGTGCAGTTATGCAAAACACTTCCATAGTAGACATGTTGTGAAAAACTAACTATTTCTCTTAATCCTATCCTGCCCTCCCATTTATTCTATTCTTTCTTTTGACCCTGACCCTCCTCAGAAGTATTTGCTTCTGATTACCCCCTTTCCCAATCTGCCCTCCTCTCTATCATCCCCCTGCTCTCTTATCCCCTTCTCTCCCTATTTTCCTGTAGAGTAAGACAGATTTCCATACCAAATTGAATGTGTATTACATGAACTGATATAAAGTGACATGAGCAGAAACAGGAGAACATTGTACACAGTAACAGCAATATTGTGAGGATGATCAACTGTGAAAGACTTAGCTATCCCAAAAAAGGCAGTGGTCCAGGACAACTCCAAATTCTTATGATGAAAAATGCTACTTACCTCCAGAGAGAAAACTGATGAAATTTAAATGCAGATTGAAGCATACTTTTTTACTTTTTTTTGGTCTGTTTTCTTTTGCAACATGGCTAATACAGAGATTTGTTTTGCATGATTTCTCATGTATAATTGATATAGAATTGCTTGCCTTCTCAATGAGGGGAAAGGGGTGAGAGGGTGGGAGAGAATTTGGAACTCAAAATTTTTAAAAAGTGAATGTTAACATTTGTTTACATGTAATTGGGAAATATTTAACAATAAATAAAATGTATAAAAAAAGAGAAAATATATTTTCAAACTCATTAGCTTCAGAGATTGAAAATAGAGTTCAGTTTATAGAGACACAGTATGTTGAAGCTAGAAGGGATCTTGGAGGGGATGGTGTGGGGGTTGTCTAGTTAAACTGTTTCATTTTATACATAATGAAACTGGAGTCAGGAGAGAAGTGATTTTTCCAGTGTCTCATGGGTAGAAGAGCTAGGTGTTCTGATTACAAGTTCAATGTTCTTCTGTTTATCAATATTTTAAAAAATTTACTCTATGTGCTAACTCCTGTTGATTTTGGTAATTTAAAAAAATAATCATCTTGTGTTCATATGTTTCGAGGCAGCTAGGTGGCTCAGTGGATATAGCATTGGGTCTGGAGTCAGAAAGACCTAAGTTCAAATATGGCCTCAGACACTTACTGTGTGACCCTGTGCAAGTCACTTAACCTCTGTTGGCCTTAATCCACTGGAGAAGGAAATGGCAAACCAGTCCAGTATCTTTGCCAAGAAAACCCAAAGGACATTATTGGTGTGCCACGTTCTACAGGGTCATGAAGAGTTGGACAGGACTGAGTGACTGAACAACAATAATTCATATGTTTATTATCTATCTCATGTTAATGTCCAAACATCCAGTGTACATAAGCCTCAGGTTCTAGATTATTCAGCCATTGCTACTGAATATCTGACACCATATTTCAACTGATAGCAGAAACCTGAGGGTTTGCTGGAGACATCTCAACTTGAATATGTCCAAAACTGAACTTATGATCTTTCTCCCCACACCCTTCTCCCTTTCAAACTTTTGATTTCTGTTGAAGGTGCCACCTTTCATTCTCCCAGGTTCATAACCTCGGCATTATCCTGAAATCTTAACTATCTTGCTCCCTTTATCCAATTAATTGCTAAATTTTGCTGTTTCTATTCATATGGCTGCAAATTTAGTTCAGGGCCTCATCACCTCTTTCCTAGGTAATTGTAAGAGTCTCTTAATTGGTTGACCTGACTCAAGCATCTCATTCACTACTCCAGTCCCTCCTACATGCTGCTTTTGTTGTTGTTCTGTATTTTCAGTCCTGTCTGGCTCCTCGTGACCCCAATTGGGGTTTTCTTGGTAGAGATGCTGGAATGGTTTGCCATTTCCTTCTCCAGCTCTGTGAAAGTGATTTTTCTAAGGTATACATCTGAACATGTCATTCTCTTCCACTAAATAAACTCCATTGGCTCCCTACTGCCTTTAGGATAAAACATAAGCTTCTCTTTTCATATTTTAAAGCTCCAACCTGTCATCTTCATTTTATTGGACAGTACTCATTCCCCCTCACTCCTTAACTGAGCCAAGCCAGTCTTCTCTTTGTTAGTCACATAATAAAACTCTCCATTTTTGTCTCCCTGCCTTAGGACGGGTCCTCCCCCTTGCCTGGAATGCATACACTCTTCATCTGGACCTCACAGAATCCCTCTCTGGTTTTAAGATGCAGTTAAGACATCACCTGTTGCATGAAGTCTTTCCTGATCCTCCCAACTGATATTGCAGTCCTTCCAAAACCATCTTGTATTTAACTAACTTTGTTTTATTCATTGCGTTTGTATAACTAGTGGATAACAGTGCCTGGCGCATAACGCATATAGTCAATTCTCATCTGTCACAGGGGTAATGTTCCTAGAAAATGACACAAAAGTAAAAAACACAAATGTTGATACATTGAACCTATAGATAATAAGGTGTTATTTTCCCTTGACCACCAAAAGCTACAATCTTTCATTGGAGATTGCTGAAAATACACTTTCTTGCATACAATTCTTTATAACAAATCAATCCTAATAATGCATAATTTCCCCAGTGCAATAACTATGAAATAACCCATAAAATGCAACATACAACTTTAACACTATTTGATGGTCCACTTTATTTATTTGTCTATTTGCTTGCTTATTCATTCATTCATTCATTCATTCATTCACTCATTTATTTATTTATTCATTCATTCATCTATTTATTTGTTTGTTTGTTTGTTTATTTATTTTTTGGGCAATTGAGGTTAAGTGACTTGCCCAGGGTCACATAGCTAGTAAGTGTCAAGTGTTTGGTCTGAGGCCGGATTTGAACTCAGGTCCTCCTGACTTCAGGGCTGGTGCTCTATCCACTGCGCCACCTAGCTGCCCCTGCTGGTCCATTCAAAAAAAAAAACCATTTTTTGCACAAAATAAAATTGGTAACATATCAAACATTTTTTCCCACTACCAATTCCTTAGAATTCTGTGACCTTTTGTGCTAACATCTCAATTAAAGATCTTGATTCTTCAAACTATAACATTTTTAAACCTGAATATTACCTTCCACTGTATCAGATGGCAATGTGAGAACTGTAAGAATTCTTGATTCATTAACACCACACTTAGCTTAGAGTCCAAAGGACTTGCGCTACACTTTGGAGGGCATAATTGCAACACAAAACTGAGTTTTTAAGGCAAACGATGGAAACATGCAACAAATATATAAGGAGCTCTTTACAATGGTAGGGTGAGCAAGACCAGTGAAGCACCTAGTAGGACATCAGCTGCTCCACAAACTTGCGGCTATTGACCTCTCATTTTTTCCTTTATTGCATATAGCCAAGAATGTGCATGGGTTGCTCAAAGTGAAAATGAGGTTACTGGTAAAATCACACAAGTTCAGGCAGATGTTGAGGATTGATTGTACTTAATTGATTGTATTGATTGATTCACTGATTGAGGCAAAACTCTTAGCAAGGATTTGTAATACCTAGCAAAGAATGCACCTCAAAAATTATCATATAATGGATTAGAGCAGCAGGTCATAACTCACTAGCTCAAGGGGTGGAAGTAGCCCAGAATTGTTCATTTACAAGCTCACCTGAGATTTGCCAGCCTACCACAATACTTTTCTCAGCCCATTTTCTGCTATGTTGGAAAATGGGACATTTTCCACTTGCTCGGGGTCTGAGAGGCTATGAGTGTGACTGCCTGAACAGCAGACTAATGAGTGCCCAGTGATGTCACTTGGCCAAGGATTCCAAAGGAAATCACTGCATCTCCACCATGGCCTCTGTTTACCCTGGGTGACCTCTTAACCACTTTTGCCATCCCTTCCCTCAGAGGGAGGGAGCTTATTCCTCCAACCTGTTGCTTCAGCTGTTATTGCCTCTGCCTTCATTACCATGATCCAGTTTTTGCTTAGATTTATACTTGGCAATGTGGTTGGAATGTATCTGACTCAAAACTATGAAAATATGAACTCGACCCAAAAGCTTGAAGATATTAAAAAAAAAAAAGATATAGATGCCAAAGAGAAACCACCTAGGCCTTAATACCCACATCCAGTAATATTATCTGGACAATTTCCTGATAGAAACAAAAGCTCCTATTCTCCAGGACTAGATGGCTTTCTTCATGCTGGGATACACTGATTTGCCTTTGAGCTAAAATGTACCACAATACCCAAACTACCCTTTATTTCTACCCCATCTCCCCTGCCTTATATCTGCATGGGACATTCTGATACTTGAATCAAGCTGCTTGACTAGGAAATGCTCATGTTGATTAGTGGTCTCTCCCATTCATTACCTTTTAAATTGCCAATTTCTAGTAATTTTCCTATAACCTGACCATAGGTTATAGAACCTGCCAGGATCAGTATCTCACCTGAGTAGCTTCCGAGTTCTCCCTGTCAGTATGGAAAAGGCCAGGCTGAGCTCCCTGAGCTGGGACATGCGGCTCAGCTTCTCCCCAATGGTGGTGAGGATCGACTCATCTTCTCCCTGGAGCCGGCGCACGTTGAAGGCTCTCGCGGGCAGTGTGAGTGAGACCAGCCGGGGGAAGTCCAAGTGGTTGAGTAACACCTGCAGGTGCTCCATCTCCATGTGCACGTTATGGACGATCTCCAGCTTCTCCAGAGAATCAGGCTCCACCAGGCGCAGCATGTAGAAGAGCTTCTTCAGGCCGAGGCTGTCAGCCCGGAAGGCCACGCAGCGCACCTTGAGAGGGCAGTGGCATCTCACCATCAGGGCCTGCAACGCACATTCATAGTTGCCCTCTGTGACAAAGAAGTTGATGAAAACATCGATGCTGATGTCCAAGATGCTTGGGTTGAATGGTCTCCTCTGCAGCTCTACCAGCAGATCAAAGCAGAGTCTGGCTAGGAGGCCGGTCCGGCCCCACCTCCCCAGAGACGTCTGGCATTTGCACAGCTGAACTTCCACATCTTGGATGCCCATGAGATTGGCTGCTCTCAGCCTCTTGGTGTAAGTTGGGGAGTCATTCAGCACATAGTCTTTGAGCCCCACCAGACAGGCTTCCAGGCAGATCTTGCAGGCCCTGGTGCTGAGGTCTTCTGGGTAATCTGCTGTTGGCCCCAACAGGTTTCCAAGGTTGAATTCTGCTAGTGGCCAGTTTTCCAACAGGTTGTGAATCACTTCTCCTTGTTCCAGCAAATAGCTGGCTTTAAAGAGGAGGGGGTAGAGGTTATACGCCACATTTTGCAGACTCTCCCTGGTCACCTGGGCATTGGACACCAGGGCTTCTGCACTTGCAAACCTCAGGGACTTCATGACACCTCTGGGTGCCCACCAGTACGGAGGGGATTGCTCCGTGGTGTGGCTCAGACTGTGGGGCTGCTTCTTCTTCCCTTCTATTTTTAGTAGCAGCTGCTACCGGCTCCTGACAGGGCTGGGTCTCCGGGACAGGGGAGTGAGCAATCACATGCTGCCCTCTGAGTTCTATTTTGGTCCCGGCTTCAGATTCTGTCCAGGCTAATACTTGGATTTGTTTGTCCCAAGTATCTCTTTATTTTTGGTTTACTGTTGTATTCAGGCAGGCTATTGCAGTGTGAAAGCAAGGCTAGTTTACTTTTGGGGTTTAAAGGCCTTTAAGCAGAGGCTACTTGGCAACCATTTGTGGGGCTGTGGTATCAAGGGGCACCTTGGAACTTTCAGAGGCAAGGTCACCTAAGCTGGACTTCAAGGAAGATAAGGGATTTAACAAGGAACAATATCAGGAAAAATATTCCCTGAAACCATGCCATAGAAGGAATGCTTAAATTCATTCCTGTGAAAGGACACAAGACCATTAGATTTAGATCTTAAAAACCTGGATTTACATGAACTGATGCAAAGTGAAATGAGCATAAGCAGGGGAACATTGTCCACAATAACAGCAATATTGTACAATGATCAGCTGTGAATGATTTAGCTATTACCAGCAATACAATGATCCAAGATAACTCTGAAGGACTTATGCTGCTTTAGAATCTGTTTAGAGCCATTTTTTACAGGTATTTGGAGGGGTTTGGGGGAGAGCTCAAGCAAGTCACTGCTTTGACTCCACCATCTTGGCTGTGCCCTGGACTTATGATAAAAAATGTTATCTACCTCCAGAGAAAGAACTGATGGAGTCTGAATGCAGATTGAAACATCCTTTTTATTTTATTTTATTTTTTACTTTTTCTTATTTTTTTTTCTTTCACAACATGACTAATGTGGAAATATGTTTTACATAACTGCACATGTATAACCTATATCAAATTGCTTGCCTTTTCAAGAAGGAGAGAGGGGAAGAAGGGAAAGGGAGAATTTGGAGCTAAAAAATTTTAAAAACAAATGTTAAAAATTATTTTTACTAGTAATTGGAGAAAAAATAAAATGCTAAATAAATATTAAAGACAATTTAGATCTTAAAAATAAGGACAGGTTATCAATATTTAGGAATTTGGAGAATATAACCAGCCAAAGAAAGTGTCTGTACAAGGATAGAGCCTGAAAAACATGAATGGAAGGAGGTCATGTCAGATAAGAGGGTCAAGTGCCTCCTGTTGGTTGGAACTCATTCAGAAAAGGCAGCAACTGATCGAGTGGGAAAACATGTCCTTACATACTGATACACAGTTCTATCTAATACTGTTAGGTTGGTCTCTCTCCACCATCCATAACTACATCTTTAGCATCTGGAATAAAAAGTAGATGATCTTAGTGCCTACCACACGAGGGAGCCAGTGTCAGACTTTGCACGATGGCAAACAAAACTCTTCACGCCAAATCCTGGAAAAACCAAGGAATCATGACAGGCTTTTCTTGGGATGGGTCTGGGTAGTCTTCAGGTAAGCTCTGGGACTAGCCTGATGGGCCCAAGTGTGGGCTGGGAGGATTGACTGATGGTGATACTGGGTTAAGGCTGGAGGCAGGAGTTAGAGTTGATGTGCTAATGCAAGACTTGGGTCAGTGGTCAGATCAGCTGGAGTTAGATGGCAGGGGGATTTGATCCAAAGGGAAGTAAGGCAAGGCCAAGGTTAGAGGTCTGGACCCGGGAAGATAGGGGCTGTGACTTTTAAGTGAAGGGGGGTAAATCAAATGGGCAGATGTAAATTTTATATATAATTCATAACACACATATATGTATACACACACATATATATACATAACACATAATATATAAGGAATATAAAGATGGGAGATAAGAAGAATGAGTAGAGACCTGGTCAGTGAAATGTCTGAGCTGGAGAAGCTGAGAAATCATCTAGGGACAGGGAGCTAGGCTAGTATCAGAAGCAATAGCTGGACTTTTCCTCAGGAGGGCAATGTTATCTTTGTGTATTACACTAATTTTGAATGAGTAAATGGATGAATGAATGAAAGAAAAGGCATTTATTGAGCAGTTAATATGTAGGAAGCATTGTGCTAAGATCTAGTGATACAAATAGAAAAGCAAGGCAGACCCTGCTCTCATTGTGTGCTTTAACCCTATAGAAGGTTTTGGCCTCAGACGGAAATTCCCAGTGCAGGGTACAGTTGGCATAGCAGATGGTAATTCATCTTTTTTGTGTGTCATTTCCTTTAATAAAACCATATCTGTTTCTAATGTTGAACCATTTGAGAATGCTAAGGATTTTGGTGGTGAGAAACTTCTTTTTTGGGTCTTCAGATTCTGTGGTTGCTCAGGAGACTGGGGCTGCAACACTAGGGGCCACATCTTCACGAGGGTTGACTGTGACTTGGAGGCCAAACTGAAATCAGGCCAGTGGTCTGTGCATGCTGCTGTTCCCAAGATTAATCTTGGGTTGGTTGGCCAGCAGTTGGTATTGGGGAAGGGGACAGATGAGCCTTCCTCTATAAGGATTGCTCACCTTGATGATGACTGCAGGGTCCAAGCTGGAAGCAGGGCTGGTGATCTGGGCTCTTGGGTGTAGGGCCCTGGGCTCTCTCCCATGAGGGCCTGTGAGGAGGTGGTGACTGAGGTGGTTTGACCCACTTGGTACCTGTTACTTTATGTCTCTTTGTCAGAGGGCCTAGTCTGCTACGGCTAGGTTGGCTTCCCTTCCCTGCAAGTGGTGCTGGTCAGCGGTCAGTGTCAGTCAGGATGGTGTGCCCCTTTTCCACAAGGGTTTCTCCCTTTACGATGGCCGTAGGAGCTGGGATGGAAGCAGAGCAGGTAGTCTGGGAAGTGCTGTGGTATTGGGATTACCTGCCCTTTAGGGAGACATTTAAATGGGAGACTTTTTAAGTAACTTTGCTTTGGCCATCATGGGGCATGACCAGCCAAGGGGACTGAGCTTGAGGAAAACAGCATCTTCATCCCCCTTATCTTATTATTCACATCAGGATCAGGAGACAGTACTATAGGATAGATGAGGACTCTCCATACCCTTTAATTAAATAAACATCTATTATAATAATAACAGTCCTGCAATAAATTTCCACTCTGATCCGTCATCATGTAGTGGTTTCTCAGACCCTAACAAGCTAGAAAGGTTTTGGGGAAGAGTATGTGTATATATATATTGTGTGTGTGCAAGTACACACATGCATACTCATTGTTAAAAATCTATCTTGTTGTGGTCCCCTTGAGCACTCCCTCCTCTTTTAGTCAGTATAATATATAAAATTATAAGTAGCCAGAGCAGGAAAGAAGATGGCAAATGGGAACCTGGAAGTCATGTACAAACTGTTCTAAAGATCACAGGAGCATAATTTACAAATTGTATCATATTAACTAAAATTCACATCCTGGTAATATGTGCTGAATTAGGAGAAACCATCTCAGTGCTACTCCTCAAGATTCTGGTCCTGAGATACGCAGATTCCAGACAAAATCCAGACCTCCACAAATCCCAATCAGCAGAACATCACAAAGGTGCTCACAACTTTGGGATGAGGACTTTGACATTTTACTGATAACTTTGAGATGATATGGATAACTTAATGAACTAACCCTGAGGGGGTGCAGTTAGGAGTTGGTTTGTTTCCCCTGAAAACCCTAGAAAAACAAGACCTTCAACTCCTGTCACTTGAGAACTCTTCCATCTCCTTGGTGTCTGTACTGCCCAGTGCTCCCAATTCTAGTCCATGGTTACTACAGTGATATTCTCCACTTCTTCCCCTCCCGGTTTTCTTCTCCAACTCTGCCTGCCTCCCTTTACCACCCCGTCCCTTGTCCCCAGGCCATCTGCCACTATATCTCTCTCCTCTTTTTGCCTTATTAAAGTGTGATTACCACACTAATTTCTGCATTTTTCGTCCCTTCCCCTCCCAACAAACTTTCCTTTGTACCAAAGATTAAAAAAGAAAGAGGAAAAAACCGAACTCAACAGAACCACCAACAGATGTAATGGATCCGTCTTTAATCTTTGTTTTCCTTAAGATCTATTTTAACTTTGTAGGATAGGGGATAGGGAACAGACTTTGAATTTCTTTGGTATAAAGGACTTCTAAAGGAGGAAATTCCTTCTGCAGATGCATCACTTTTGCTGGATTTTACAGGCTTGCTGAGTTGCCTAGAGCAATGGGAGTTTAAGTGACTTGCCCTAGATCACCAACCAGCATATGTCAGAAGTGGGACTTGAACCCAGGTCTCACTGGACCTCCATCAGTCTCCCCTCCTATTTCACCATTAACATTGTCAATAGTCTCACATCCTTTTCACAAGTGTTGTTGTTTAGTCATTTCAGTTATGTATGACTCTTTGTGACACCATTTGGGGTTTTCTTGGCCAAGATACTGGAGTGGTTTGCCATTTCTTTCTCTAGTGAGCAAACAGAGTAAAACAGAGCAAACAAACAAACAAAAATCAGAGCAAATAGATTTTGCCTTCTCCTGTAAGGCAGACAGAGGTTAAGTGACTTGACCAGGGTCACACAGTTAGTAAGGGTCAGAAGCTGGATATGAACTCAGGTCTTCCTGACTCTAGGCCCAGCACTCTCTTTACTGAGCCACCTAGCTACCACCTCTTCTACAGAGAAAGTGAGGAGGAAAAGAGAAAGTGAATAGAAGAAGAGAGAAAACAGAGAGAGCAAAAGACCAAGGTGCCTGTGACAGGGAGTGGAAGAATGCCATTAGCTATGACCTTTGAACCTTAGGCAAGACTGTAAGATTGAAAGGGAGCTTCCCTCCTACCCCCCTGTACTTTCTGAGCCTTTTCCCCTGCTCGGTGGAGTTCCTGCACCACCTCAGGTATTTAATATCCTCATGTTCTATTCCACATTTCCACTTATAAAAGCCCATTCTCAGAATGATAAACTTCGCTTTAAGGAATAAATGACTCATTAGGCTTAATGCACTATTTCCTCTAGAGGCATTTGTATCATAACAAGGGATAAGAAGGTGCAAGTCAAAGGAACTCATAACTTGAGGTATCATCAGGCCTGGTAAATAGGATTATGTTTTCAGGCAGGGATACTTTTTTTTGGGGGGGGGTGAGGCAATGGGGTGAAGTGACTTGCCCAGAGTCACACAGTTAATAAGTGTCAAGTGTCTGAGGCCAGATTTGAACTCAGGTCTTCCTGAATCCAGGGCTGGTGTCTATCCACTGCACCACCTAACTGCCCCAGGGATGCTATTTTTTTTTAATCCCACCATGTGAAGCTGGCCCTGACATTGTGGCTCTCAGGTCATATGTAGATTATCTAAACCAGAGTCAGAGAATGTGAAGAGGATATGGCCCAGTGGAAGTCATCCTTCAGTCATCCTAATGCTTGGGCTTCATATCTTGGTTTATTTAAAGTTCACAGATTCATTTTGCTAAACTTCTTTCTGTGGGAAAAATACAAGTCAAGTGCAATAAATTCATGAGTAGAAATGAAACTAGAAAGCATGCTAACTCTTTAATACATCTAGGTGCCCAGTAAAAGTCATTTGCATTTGCACCAGTGAAGAAATGTGATATGGTAGAAAAATGTTCCATTTATTCCTTTTAAGTATTAAACAAGCCTGTATTGAAACAAAGTAACAAAAGTAAACTGTTATCAACAGCTGAAAGGTAATGAAATGTTTTCATATTTGATCTCCAAAAAGGTAGTTGAAAATACTTTTAAAAAAACCATTACTAAAATCATTATCATTTTCTAAAATGGTCCATACGTTTCTCTATACACATTGTCTCTGTGGACACTTGCAGAAGATACTACTACTTTAAAAAAGACAAGACCTTGTCCTAGTTACAGGAATTTTAAAAGTGAGGCCCCAAAGTACTATTTACAAAAGCTTCTGGCTATTTGCACCTTTTTCGCTTTTGTTCAGAGGTTAGCGCACTCCTTAGGGTTGCCTACCTTGACAGGATTGCACAGTATCAAGTAGAGTCAACTTGAGTTTCTCCAAGCATGTGTTGTTGGGAGCATGGCACTATTAGTTTGGCTTAGCAGGAACACTGGCCAAGGCAAGTGGAGTTGTAATGTTGGCCTGGTTTTGTGGACTTTCAGTGGCACTCAAACACTTGCACCACTTGGCTTCCCTTCCATGGTGCGGATAATCAGGAGTTGACTGTAACTTCTAATATATCTCCTAAGCTATTTACAGAGAGCTTGTTGGAAAAGAAAGAGAAGATTTAAATTTCTTAACACCCACAAAGACATACTCAAACATACATATTTAGGGCCAATCTCTGCTCCCTTAACTCAATGGCAAGCACACCTCAGTTACCTTCAGTCAGAATTTAGCCCATGTTTTGGCTCTTCAGGTTAGGTGCACTACTAACAAAACATTTTAAAAATGAAATGAAAAAGTCTGTTACCAAAACCTAAGTCCATCATTATTTGAAAGATGCAGAAGGGCAAGTAAATGGGTGGCACAGGGACAAAAGCATCACCAGCTGGGACCTAGTTGTGATTTTGGTATTTATAGTACCTTTGTCCCACACAATCCTGAAGGCTGAATTTATATGTCCTTCATAATGGAGGAAAAGAGGTGTCTTTTCAAGAAAAAAAAATGTTTCTGTCTCCCTGGTGACTTGTCAGCACTACTCAGGTCCCTGTGCTTCCATCTTGAAGGGCTGGCTGCCTTTCTTTGGTGGCAGGCCCATATTTGGTCAGTCTGAGGTGGGATTGAGTCTAAAGGCTCTTCAGCCTTCTCCCTGACATGTGGGAGCAAATTCAGGGATTAGAAAGGTTCAAAATGGTGGCCAAGCTGGGGTGAAGTGAGTGTTGAAATAAGGCATAGGTCTAAGTTGGAGTGATCATCATCAAAGGAGACTTCTCGGGCATAAGCAGCCCTGCTGATCCTTGTAATGTGGCGACTGTTGGCCCATCAGATGTTGCCCTGCCTTTATCCTTTTCTCCCTGATGTTATGTTGTAGAGACATGCAGTCCTTGTTTTCTTCTTGAGATATACATTCCCATGTCTGGATCAGAAGAGTGTTGAGATGGCTTGTTGAGTGGCAAATGTCACCAAGTTCAGATGAATCACAGCTGTCAAAACAGTGACTGTTGTTAATATAATGGTTATTTGCTCTTTTGGAGACTTCAATATTGCAGAAAAACACTGGTGATTGATCACACCCTTCACCCTCTCTCCTCCCTTCCCTGTTCCCTCTAGACAATAGACAGAACATTGAATCATTTTGACAAAAGAATCCAAAGCCACATAGAGAGAAAGCCGCAAGAAAAGAGCAATGTCTTTACATCATATTATGATGCTGCCAAAGAAAAATGACCACCAACCATGCAGTGCAAACATGCCTTACCCATGGCTTCCAAGACTGCAGCAGCCCCTTCCTGGAAGTCAGAGTGCATTTCCTCCAATATCACTATTTTCAGGACCATACACCATTCCCCTTCTTCCTCTCCCTACCAATTTCTTCTCCCAACCATGGTCTTAGAGTTGGGCAGGGGTACAGGAAAAAGGTGGGTAGGGATGAAAAGGGAGGCTCAAAGTAAAAAGTAAAGGAAACTCAATGGGGACAGAGTTGAGAAGAGTGTGAAGTTGTGGGGAAGCTGGTCAGATGGCACAGGCAAAGGTCTATGTACTTAATGAACAGGTGGTTTTTCTGAATGCTAGCTGGTGAGTGAGAGGAGTGCATGAATGGCTTTGCAACATGGCATCTGCTAAAAAAAAAGCATTGCTATTTCTACCCATTATCCTGAAATATGGCAAAGAGATGCTCATTAAGGAGCTCTGAAATCCAATGACCCTCTGATCTTATAAACAGAGAAATATTTAATGTTTATATTCCCGTCTACAGCCCTGGTACCTAATCATTCTACATAAAGCAAAAGGGAAGCTCCTTGCAGTACCTAGCTGCCATAGTGGATAGAGTGCTAGCCTTGGAGTTAGGAAGACCTGAGTTTGAATCCCTCTTTAGATACTAACCAGCTGTGCTGGACCTGGAATCAGGAAGACTTGTGTTCAGATCTGGTCTCAGACACTTACTGGCTGTGTGACCCAGGGCAAGTCGCTCGATCTCTCTGTCTCAGTTTCCTCATTGGTAAAATGGAGATCATCATGGCACCTAACTCGCAGGGTTGTGATGAGGATCAAATGGGATAATATGTGTAAAGAGCTTTGCAACCTTGAAGTGTTATATAAATGTTAGCTACTATTGTGATGATATGTTTACATGCACATACAGATATAGCTACAAATATATAGATGTAGATATATGCATGTTTTTTATATAGATTGCATGTATGCCCAGATGTACATGAATGAATTTGGTGCCAAACGTCTTTCACTACAATCCTCCCGTATTGCCTCCTCGTGGCACGGAAGTGACACTGGCTTCTCAGAGCATTCCAGTGCAGCACAAGCTCTAGCAGGTCATACCAAGATGGAAAGACCTGAGTGACTGGTGACAAGCTGGTGACAGATGATACTGTATTGTTCAGCATAGAAGAAGTTCATCACCAGAAGGCTGGCCATCAAGATATGACTTTTTTCCCCCTTTTAGCAACCTATGAAAACATTTGACTTGGGGTTGGGGGCTGCATCTGCATTAGCGGAAAGAGTATTCACACAGATAAAGTTGCATATCTTCTGAAGTATTGCAGTCAGCCAATGAAGTAGAGAGAGTAATAGGAGTGAATGTTTTTCATTAACTCTTCCTTTATCATTGTAAGGTCCTTAAATCTGTCAAGGGGCTTAGTCGCTTCATCCCACTCCTCCTACCCCCTTGCCTTGTTAATAGAAGAAACAATGAAGGCAAATGTTATTCTGGATCTGATTCTAAACCATTAGAAGCAAAGACTGTCTGCCCAAACAGAAATGACAGTAATGTTTGGAAGGTAGTGATTGTGCCATTTTGAATTCATGGTAGATAAGGAAGCTAGGTGGTACAGTGAATAGAATGCTGGACTTGGAGTCAGGAGGACCTGTGTTCAACTCCTTTCTCAGACATTTTCCACGCTATGTGGCCCTGACCAAGTCACTTAACCTCTGTCAGCCTCAGCCTCTCCCTTTACAAAATGGAGGTAGTAATAGAACTTCTCTCGCAGGGTTGTTGCCAAGGATCAAATGAGACTCTCTCTCGCTCGCTCTCTCTCTCTCTCTCTCTCTCTCTCTCTCTCTCTCTATATATATATATATATATATATATATATATTTATACAGACACACACACACACACACACACACACACATATATGAAGTGCTTTGCAAACTGGAAAAAGCACTATAGAAATGTTAGCTAAGGGAATACAGGGCACAGGCTGATGAGGACCCTAGGTTGTTGGAAAACAGATGGGATCTCAAGATCTACCACTCGATAAAGCCCGGGACCAACTCTATCCCAGGGAACTTGGAAAGAGCTGCTGGGCTACTGTCACCAGCAATATCTAGAAAGAGTATAGAAAACAAAAGGTACCTGGAAACTGGAGAGAGGCAAAAATGTTGTACCAAATTTTCAAAAGATGAAAAAAAATGGATACTTCAAAATGGTAGGCCAGTAGCTTGACTTTTTGTGTGTCTCGACTTGATACCAATGCTTTCAATGAAGACAGCTCCCTTATCAGCTTTACAGTTAACATGAAGGTAGGTAGAAGTGTCAGCTAACTCATTGAATGGCAAAATTGAGATGCAAAGAGATTTCAGTAGGCCATAACTATGGGTCAAAGGTAATATGATGAAGTTGAATATAAAGTTTTACATTTGCAGCCAGTAGGCATAGGATTTGGGAAATACGGCTAGGCAATAGTTTAGAAGAAAAGAATCTGTAGGTTTGAGTGGACTAGAAACTCAATATAAGTCAATAATGTGACATGCAGACAAAAAAGCAACTGTGAACTTAGGCTAATAGGAGACTCGGGTTCAGAATGATGGAAGTTATTATCCTATGGGGCAGCTAGGTGGCGTAGTAGAGAGAGTGCTGGGTCTGGAGTTAGGAAGAGTCTTCTTGAGTTCAAAGTTAGCCTCAGACACTTGACAGCTGTGTGATCCTGGACAAACCCTGTTTGCTTCAGTTTCCTTATCTGTAAAATGAGCTGAAGAAGGAAATGGTAAACTACTCCAGTATCTTTGCCAAGAAAACCCCAAATTGGGTTCAAAGAGTGAGACATGACTGAAACAACCGAACAACAACAAATTATCCTACTGTCCATTCAACCACACACCTGGAATGGGGTTTTCACTTTAAGGGGCCATAATTTGGAAAGAGTACTGATCAGCTGGAGGACATCTGGAGGAAGGCAATCAGGATAATGGAAGGACACAATGCTACACAAGAATCAGTTGTGGGAATGGGAGATAATTAGCCTTGAGAAGAGAAAACTCATGGAGAACATGATTATGGTATCAAAGCTCTAGAGCTGGAAATGGCTTTAGAAGTCATCTAGCCCAACTCATTTTACAGATGAGGAAACTGAGGCTCAGTGAAGTCACTTCCCAAAGTTACACAAGTAGAAAGTGACAGAGGTGAGATTTGAACCTAAGTCCTTCTACTAGAGAGAAAGTGTTTATTTCCACTCCACTCTGCTCCTGAAATCTTCAAATATTCGGAGGTTTAGATGTGGAAGATGAATCTAACTTGTTCATCTTGACCTTAACACATAGGAATAGGACTAAAGAATACTATGGGGAGGATGACTTTGGCTCAGTGTAAGAGAAATCCCTTAAGAGAGCTGCTCAGAATTGCAATGGGTATCCTCAGGAGGTAGTGATTTCCCCATCACTGAAGGGCCTTGAAGAATTGGTTGGATGACCACTTGTAGAAGAGAGGATTCCTTCTTCAGGTCCTATCCAGATTAATTGACTTCTGAGGTCCCTTCCATGAACTCTTGAGTTTTTATGTTGTTCCCTCCCTTTCCCTGGGTATAACTTTACCCATAACAACCTTATTGGCTCTCAGTGAAGTCTGCATGCCTCAAGGTCCCAGGCATAAAGTGACAGGCCAACATCAAAGGGGAATTTCTGCAGGCAAAAGAGTCATTGCATAAGATGTGGTTTCTAGGTTTGTGATGCCGACCCTTGAATGACAAGGTAACTCTATTAATAAGCACATTTGCAGGAAGTGCCTCCCTGAGGGACATTGTCACAGATCAGCCTGGAGTAACCCCAAGGCTGGCAGCAGCAGGCACAGCAGTGACGGCCTCATCTGATTTCACCTGGCATGAGGTTAGATCGCATGGTTCTTATGATCCTAGATTCACAGTGGAGAGGGATGTCAGGGACCATCTAATCCAGACCCCTTCTTGTACAGTTGAGGAAACTGATGTCCAGAGAATGAAGTCACTTGCCCAATGTCAGACACGTATTAAGTGTCAGAGGCGGGATGAACCAAAGCATTAACATGGATGAAACCATTTGCTTTTATAATGTTTCAATTCACTGGGCTTGAGTTTATTTTTTTTTCTAAACATGTGGGTGAATACATTTCTTAATTAATTCTGGGAAAGCATCTATGACAAAGCTTTGCTCATGTGTACCCATTAGTGGGAAGTGAGTCTTTGTTTAATATAAAATGTTTTTTGAATGGGTGTTGGTCCAACCTGATTTTTTTTTACATAATAAGTTTATTGACACTGACTGGTCCACATCAGAACAGTTTAAGCACTCTAACTTCTCATGAATTTTTTTGGTTACATACCGTAGCACTGGTGAAGACCTTGGCTAAGACAAGCAAGCCACTCTGGCTGCCAGATATACCCAGGTCCTGATTAGTGAGAACAGTGAATAATGAATAGAGTGAAGAGGTATCATTATTTGAATTCGCACTATTTAGAGTTATATATAAAATCTGGTAATTGTTCCATCCTGATGGAAATAGGCAATCCAAATTGGAATAATGCAACCATTCATGAGATCCATTATTTACACTAATTGGGACTTACTTGTACTCTACTTTTTTTGGGAGGGTAGCCCCCTTTTCTACTGAGGAGGGAAGTATGGTGTAGTAATTATGGCATTTTAGGAAAAAGCATGGGATTCAGAATCAAAAGGCTCTGCTACTTAAAACCTGTGTGAGTCTGGGCACATCACATCACCTTTCTGGACCTCAGTCTCCTCATCTGCAAAACGAGACATTTGGAGATGATTTCCAATAGTGTCTTCAAGCTCTAAATTTTACAAATCTCCCTTTTCTTTCTAGGAGCCTAATTTCTTGGTAATGATATTTTCTCCTTCAGTTATCACAGAGATATATCACATTTGACTTCCACTTCTTACCTGAGCTTCTCAGGTAGTATGTTGTCCTATGGTTATTTGTGTGTTATGTCCTATGACCAGAGTATAAGGTCTACAAAAGCAGAGCCTGTATTTCATCTAGACTTCATACATTCCCAGCATCTAGTCAGGTGGGCACCAGCAGGTAAAGCTAGCTCTTTCATATGGTTGGATATAAAATATAGGAAGCATTTTTTATGTTGGAAGAAATTAATTTAAAAAAGACACTATGATGATCCCAATGGGTGGCACATCAGGTACACTAGGATGGTGCTTTGGGGGTATCATGTCACCAGAGCATAAAGAAAAGCAGTGTGTATGAAACTAGGGACATGGACCAGCTAGGGATTCAACTGTCAGAGACCTTCCGGAGGCAGAGGGTCCTCCTTTCTTTAAGTGGGAGCACACCCCAGCCCAAGAGCAAGGTAGGCCATTAGTTCATTATACCACAAAGATTTTTCTGGGGAGGCCAGATCTGCAATTTCATTGGTATAAAGAATTAGCTGAGGAAATTCTCTCTCCCAATGCAGGTCAGCACCTGTTTTGCAATTTACAGCCTTGAAAGGTTGCTTGAGGTTAAACTGGGTCACATAATGGGTACCAGAATGATACTTAAGTCATCCTGATTTCCAGCTCTCTAGCTACTAAGTCATCCTGCCTCTTAGCATACAGATATGTCCTGAAAAAAAAATTTGTTTTTTTTTTCGGCAATCAGATTTAAGTGACTTGCCCAGGGTCACAAAACTAGTAGGTATCTGAGGATGAATTTGAACTCAGATCCTTCTGAGTCCAGCGCTGGTGCTGTATCCACTGCACCACCTAGCTGCCCCATGAAAAGGTTTTTTAAAACTAAGGCATTCCCTGGCTCAAGCTGAAGGCTGTGACAGCCAGCAAAGCTTAGAGATGAAGATGCATAAGAATGCCTCAGGGAGCCAAGTTGGGAATAAGCTTCCAGCTGGGGCTAAGAATTCTGCTTTGGTGCTCTCTTGGTTTGAATCTTTTCAAAATTCCAAAGTATATTGTTTGTGGGGTCTTGCCTTTGATTCACTTGTGGGCAGCACTGTCCACTATAAATCTTCCTAAGTGGAACTCTTTCCATATCCTGGGATCAGATGACTAGAGGAAGAAGAATGTAGGATGTTCCTAGGGGATTCCTGAATGGATCAGCAGACTGGGCTCTCCCTTCCCATCAAGGCAATCCCTCCCTATCGGCCTTCTCTGTCCAGTATTTGGGCATCTATTGTGAGAACTGTGTACTTTAACAGTTACTGAGAACTCATTACTTCAAAAGGCTGGGTAGTCTAGGTAGGTGGATAGGGGAAGGGAGGAGAAGGGAAAAGAGAATACAGGAGAATAGGTAAAACGTAAAGGGGGAAAGAAAGCAGTAGGTAGATGAATAGAACAGGACGATTGCCCTCTTCTTTAATTCCTAGTAATCTCAATCCCAGGCAAGTTACTTAATAGTCATTTCTTTCCTTCAGACCTTCCTTATGTACCTACTATGTCAAAAGTGTTTGGCAGACAGGTAAAAGAAAGCTTGTCTAGGCATGCTATTGACTTATTCTCAAAATAAGTCATGGGGTGTGGTATTTTTTGTTTTTATTTTTAAACTTATGGTGTTGGGTTAACCTCTGCCAGGTTCTCTGGTCATTCATCCTGGTCTTAGGCAGTTTATAAAGCTGATGATAAATGGGATGGGATTAGAACTGCCATATTTTATTGCATTTCCTAAGTGAAAATATTGTCTACACTCCTAGTGGGTAGAGTTTGGCTGCTGTAAAAGTCACCTTTCTGTTACAGTACAATTCATCCCCAAGACAAGAAGTGGATGGACACATGATACACAGAGGGGAAAATTCAGGGAAGGAGAAGCAGCAGAGAGCAGGGTTACATTACCTTTCTGGCAGAACCCCCCCTTAGGAAGGAAGCATTGTTAATATCAGGCAACGCAATTAAGCTTTCGGTGCTCTTTTAATATGGTTAGACATGCAAATCAGCCTGGAGAAATGTCTGCATGCTCCAATTTAATTGATTGTTAACTTTGACACAGATGTGGCAGCTCAGAGCATCCCTCTTCCCAGTGTTGAGCTGAAAAAACCAGTTACTTACTGAATGTTTGCCTGCCAGTCAAACCACTGTTGAGAAGCCTAATACATGAGAGGTTTTGTTCTGACAAAAAAGGGAGGGAAATCAACTAATTAAAACCAATGTCATTGCTTATCCTAGACAATTTTGGGCATACAACTTCCCCTGAACCAACGGACTGTTCCAAGAGCTATTACCCATCCTCTTGACTCAGAAAATCACTAAAATATGGTTGGATATAAAAATATAAGAATATTTACTAGGTGCATGGCACATAGTAAGTGCTTAATAAATGCTTTTTGGCTGGCTGACTGACTTGTAGGTCAACTCATTCCCCCTGCCACTGTCTTACTAGATCTTGGGAGGGACATGACTATGGAAAAGAGGCATGCATTATGAGTTAGAGAGGATGGTGACTGAGCCAGCATCCTTGGTAACATTCTCAGAAAAGGCTCTTAAGTCTGAATTAACCTTCAACAGTTTAATTCTAAGTCTAAATTAACCTTCAAAAGCCACTACGGGTTTTCTTCTCCCTGCCTCACCATGTCTACTCATCCTCTTCTCTCATTAGCTCCCATTGTAGCCCCATGTCTCCAGCCAGACTTTCTCTGCAGCCATCTTTGCGTTTTCATCCTCCTCTGCTTCCATTTTTGCTTTTCTTTCCTCGTAGGATGTCTTTCTTCTTTTCAGCTTCTATACTTCAGACTGTTTTGCCCTTGATCCAATTCCAGGGGCCTCTATCCCTAAAATACCCTATATTTAACTACTTGGTACTTATTTTACATTTATTCTTTCCATATTTACATATTTTCTCTCCCATAGAAGGCAACTTCCTGGAGAACAGGGTTTTTTTAAAAAAATTGTTATTTTATTTATTTATTTGTTTATTTTTTTTGTGTTTGCATCCCCAGTGCCTAATGCAGGGACTGGATGGTTGGCCATATGAAATGATGGTTGATTAATTGACTGATACTCTGATCAATGTCTTACTTCAAAGCCCTTGTACATTGTTTGTCTTAGATTATCTTAAAGTCTTTATGTCCTGTTGTGATTGCTAATGCTTTTCTTTTTAGCCTAATTACACCATAAGTTCCACTTGAAGGGCCAAATCTGTTTCTTCTTTTATATTCCTCACAGCAAGTACTACCTAGAAAGGGTAATTAACAAAATCTTGGTGAACGAATGGATTGTTTATTTGCTAATTATCTTTTCTATGAGCATCCCTCCTCATCTAAGCTGTTGAGTTTAGTTTTAATATCCTCAATTCTTCACTGCCTAACTATTTAACTGTGTTAGTGGTTCTTAATACATCCAGGATATCTACTAAAGGGGATTTAGGGAAAATAAATATTAAATGAAGAGTGGAAGGGTTGTGATCTGTAACAATGGAGGGAGTACTACCCTGAAGAGATCACAGATTCATTGTAGTATGAAGTATGTAGTTGGCTAACGGACCAACAATGCTAGTCCACGTACTATCTCTTGATCTCCCATCTGTCAGAATTGTAGAAGCCACTTTCCCCTCCCTCAGAAGAGAACAAACAGATTTTTAAAATTTTTAATTTTAAAATTTAAATCTTTAATTCTTAAATTAACATTAGGGAGGTTTGATAACATTCTGGAACTTTGTATTTAAAGACAGAACAAATTTTTGTACCATGAGTGTAAAATTAGTTTTTCTTGGAAAAAAAAAAGGCGATGCATTGCATTCATCTTTAGTTCATTGTCTTGACTTTTCAATTTCATATTTTTATCCCCCTTTTTCCATGATCAATTTTAATTCTTAATTCTTAGCATTGTGACTTTGCTTCATCCAAGTCTGGTTGCCCTAGCTAGCTCAAAAGTCATCTTATCTTTTTAAATACTCCAAGATGAGACTAAGTCTACTTTCCCAAACCAGTGTTATCACCCTTAACAAGGAAGGATGGTGGTATAAAGGTCAAAGTTAGGTCGTGGGACCTAAGAGACCCAGATTCTAGTCCCTGCTCTCCCTTTACTAGGTGATCGTTGACAAGTACTTTAACTTTCCTGGGACTCAACTTTCCTCATTTGTAAAATAAGGGGGTTGGACCAAATGATGTCTGAAGTACCCTCAAGCTCTAACGACCTTGCAGTCTTGAGGACAGAGGAAGGAAAGGTTCTGTTGTTTCTCTTGTATTGCCCTTAAGTGCTTTAACACAGTCTGTGAATAGACAATTACCAGGTTGAGTTATTGACCTGGAAGGCCCTTTATGAAATTTCTTCTGAAATTCTTTTGTATGGACTTAGCTGTGTACATGTTTCCTCTGGGAGACTTCTTGAGAACAAGGATTGTTTTATTTTCATTTGTGTGTTCTCAGGGCCTTGAATAGTGCCTAATACATAGTATGTAAGTGCTCAAAAATGCTTATTGAGTTGAGTTGAAATGATGTTTTCTCTGAATGTATATTTGTATTAATTCTCTAATGATTACTAATACTAGTGACCAGGATTTTCCTTGGGATGGCTAGATGGACAGTCATAGGCTCTCGTAGCATCTCAGTGAAATTCAGTTGTTGAAGAGAGTCTGGCTAAGCAGAATTTTCGGCCAGTGTCTTCTTTTACTCAATAAGGTAATGGCAGGGGTTTCTTATCCACCTAGACTTTCTGAGTTGGGAAGGACTACTAAAAAAAAAAGGCACTAGCAACGTGGGCTGTAAATACCATGGGATTCTCTAACAGGTCTGGTTTGCAAGCTGCCTCACTTAAACCACAGTTTTATCAGTGCTTTTAAGGCACGGATCCAAGTTGGAGTATTGGTTTTACGTCCGATTTGAAATTGTACTTTGTTTAAAGCTCTCTTATCAAGACCAATAGGTGTAACTTTGGGCTCTTTATCATGGCGGTTCCCACAAAAATGAATGTTATGCTAAGTAGACAGGCACTTCAGTTTCTGTTGATTGACAAGCAGGGGGTTGGCCAGAATCCTGTCAAGACCATCATTAGCTTCCATTGCTCTCCTGTTGGTGCAAATCTTGTAAGAAAAGCAAAAAGACTTGTACACAGTGGGGCTCAGTGAACTTCACTGCTCTGCTAGCCGATTTCTTCCTTAGGAGAACTGTCCAAAAGTGGAATGGGCAGTCCTGAAACTGTCCACAGAGACTAGTGAGATTACAATGCCTACTAACTCCATAAGTAGAGGGGTCTAAGTCCCATTTGTCTTTGTAACTCTCCCAGAGTCTAGCACTTTCAACATATTTAATTAAGTGAAGGTTTTATAACAGGAGGCCATTTAGAGTTGTTTTAGGAGAATTAAAACTATGCCATAAAATATGCATTTTCTATCTACCTCCCTGGTGCTCTATGTGGATGTTAGGGATGGGACCTGCTTTGCTGCCTTGCTACCTAAAAGAGAACTCTTCCTCACTCAATTTCAATGCTAGAAGTATGTTACACCAATGGAATATGAGCTCATGAGTAGCTCCACCATTGAAGGTCACAAGGATTAGGCTGATTCTGAATTCCCCTTCATGTACTCTACAGTTTCCCTAATTGCCTCTTTGCTTTTGCATGGGCTGTCCCCTGTGCCTGTACCTTATCTTCATTTTTTAGCATTTCTAGGTTCTATTAAAATTCAATCCATGTGCTACCTTCTAAAGGAAGTCTTTTCTGATTCCTCTCTCTCTCTTTCTCTGTCTCTCTCCCTCTCTCCCTCTCTCTCTCTCTCTCTCTCTCTCTCTCTCTCTTTCTCTGTCTCTCTCCCTCTCTCCCTCTCTCCCTCTCTCTCTCTCTCTCTCTTCCTCCTCCTCCCTCCAGATTATTTTGAATTTACATATTGTATCCCTCAATAGAATGAAAGTCTCTTGAGGGAAAGGAGAATGGAAGGACTGTTTTTCCTTTTGTCTTTGAATCCTCAGCACCTATCACAGTGGCTCGCACATAGGATGTCTTTATTAAATGCTTGCTGAATTGAACCCAATTGAATTCAAAGTCAATAGATAACATGGATATAGCATGAATTTATTAAAAGACAAATACTTACTGTTGTAATATACTGATTACTATCATGTTTCAACCTGGAATTCTTCCCAGGGAGAGCTGGTGATGTGCACTGGGAGGGGGGTTTGGAGCCAGGATTTGAAGCGCTTTCATCTGAAAATGTGTCTGGAAGAAGCTGCGACAGCCCAGGGTGGGCTGAACTGCTAAAGCCGCTGATGCTCTCACCAGAGGTGCACTGCGATGACTCAGAACTCTCGGTAACTACAGACCGGGAGGAATAATAATAATACAGTTTAGTCAAACATTAATCAGTTTATTAATTTATAGAACATAAGTGCCCCAACTTCTTGTGTTTCAAGTCTAATTTCTTTTGATATTGGAAAGCCTAAATTACAACATTCTCTGCATATTAATTCCTTTTCATCATCATCAATTCACGTAGTACCTGCTGGTGACTAGGAGATACTGTAATACCTACTAACTTTTACCTGGAGCTATTGTAATAACTGCCAACTTTTTAGTTTTCCTTGGATCTTTATGTTTGATAAATACTTTAAAAATCACTTATTTTTATCTTTTTAATTTTTTTGCTTTTTGGTGAGGCAGTTGGGGTTACGTGGCTTGCCCAGGGTCACACAGCTAGTAAGTGTCAAGTGTCTGAGGCCGAATTTGAACTCAGGTCCTCCTGACTCTATGTCACTGTACCACCTAGCTGCCCCTAAAAATCACTTTTCAAGTGAAGAGTTGGGCTATCTGTTCATTGATTTTTCCCCCTCTTATAACTACTCTATGGTATATATTTATATTTTTAAGTTAAAGTGAGTTAACTTTGAGAATTTCATAGCAACACTTGCAGTAATCAGAAACACTCAAGATGTATCCAAACTCACTGGTCTAGCCAGTTGAGCTATCTTCCTCTCACTCACTGAATCTGAGCACTTGAACTGGCCTAATCAGTAAACGTCACCCCACCCCCACTATTGTATGCCTCTCCCCCACCTCACATAATTTTAACCTTCTTTGGTACCATGTACAAATCCACTTACTCATTGATGGCTGGCTTCCTGTGTCCTGTTCTAGCTCATCTTCTTCTATGCAAGTTTTAATGTCATAAGTCCAGGGATAGAAAGGAGGGCTTAGCAGACCTGAATAAGATGGACTAGAATAAACATGAAGGTTTAGTGACCCCAAAATTGAAGATGAAGACTGGCTGCTTGAGGAAGAGGTGCTGCTGTTGGAGATGGTAGAATGGGGTCTTTTGAAGGGTGTTGAGTGATCAAATGAAGATACAGCTATAGATGCCCTAGATCTTGACTCTAGAAACAAAAGAATAAAAGAAAATGTTAGTCTTTCCTCTTTTCCCTGTTATCATCCAAGCCACTGATAGATTGATCTTTTAATCTAATTCCATCTCTTCCTTTCCCTTCTCTTGCCTTCCCTTCTCTTGCTTTTCTTTCTCTAGGCTAGAAGTACAGAGGTCACTCCAATTATTGCTTGCAAAGCAGGCTTTGATATGTTTTGTTTCCAGGCTGGGCCAGTTCATCTCCCTTTGGTAGCCTAATGGTCTCTTATTCTACAGGGTTCATTGTATTAGTCTTAAGGTCTTAAGACATCATATGGTCTTGAGGTGGACACCTGATTTGAGTACTACAGCTCAGAAAACCTGAGCTCTATGGCAGCAGGGATTACATCCATGCACCATCATGGCCAGCCTCAGGTTAACCTTCATAAGGCAAAGCTCCACTCATAATACCCTCTTACTCAAAACTCAGAACCTGAAAGCTGGAAGAAGTTCAGAGACCAAAATACAACTTGGTATTGATTAGGAAACTCCTCTATGACGTAACCAATAAGTAATTTTCACCTTGGATATGAATACTGTAAGTGAGAAGAAGCCTGTTCCCACCCAAGGCAGCCCACTCTTCACTTTGAGATAGCTGCAATAATTATGAAGTTTCCCTCTTATATCATGTCAAAATCTTTCAATAAATTTTTAATAACTCTCTATTGCCTCTTAAATAAATGAGTGCTTGAGTGGGATGCAAACTTTGTATTATATTAGTCTGGTAATACAACTACCACATATTAGACAATTCATTATTTTGCTTCTCCTACATGTTCAATGAGGGGATCATTCACTGGTCACGAGACCTTACTGTTCATGAGGCTATGATTGTTATACATAAAATCCTTGACCCTTAGCTAGCAAAGCTCCGAGTCTGGTGTTCTATTTTTAAAGTCCAGTTTCTCCAGTAGAAGAAAGAACAAAGAGCAAAGTAACAAGTGGTACCTGTTCCCTTCATGATGTAATCTATTGCCCGGTCACTTATGGCTGCATCGCTGGGTTTGATGTCCATAAATGGTTTGTTGCCTATTCCCATAGATACCATTTCCTGCATCCTGAGTTCTAAGATAGAAAAATGTGCGATATTTGAGAGAGAAACTTCACAGAATTGTAGATTTTCAACTGGAAGGAATGTTAGGAGTCATCTTGCCCATTCCCTTTTTTCTCAAAG
Organism: Phascolarctos cinereus; assembly: GCF_003287225.1. Classification (NCBI taxonomy): domain Eukaryota; kingdom Metazoa; phylum Chordata; class Mammalia; order Diprotodontia; family Phascolarctidae; genus Phascolarctos; species Phascolarctos cinereus. Next base: position 393,207,461 of record NW_027555847.1, on the reverse strand, counting down.
GACCTTGTTTCTAGAAAGGTCATGTGACTTGCCCAATGATGCGCGGATTGCACAAAGCAGAGCCAAGATTCAATGCCAGGTCCTTTGACTCCAAATCCAACACTCTTTAAGTGGAGCTTAACTGACAATTTACTAGGGAATATCCACTGTTTCAGGGCATCTGTCAATAGAGAGACTGAACTAACAAACAGGAGGAGGAGGACTGAAGTACAAAGTCGAATAAGGCAGGCTATCAAAAACAAACAAACAAACAAACAAAACGTTGTCACGACCTGAGAGATCTGTAGGAGCGAAAGAGAGAAGAAACAAGAAAACGGCCCTGTGGCAACAAGAAGGATGTTGATAACTGAGGGAGCTCTCTGTCTTTGGCTCAGTTTTTGTAGCTGTAGGAACTAATTCCATTGTGGCCCTCTGGGGTCCTGGCAGCAGGGGATCATGTGAATGGAGTCACCTAGCAGAGATGGCAAGAGCATGGGGGTAGAGAAAGCAGCACCTTCCAGAATTCATTCTGGAAATGAATTCTGGGAAAAGGCCATTTGAACAGGCAAGAGTAGGGGGCAGCTATGGAGAGGTCAGTTTCATTAAAGTGGACTTTCTCCCAATCACCTATTAAAAAACCCCCCTCTAGGTGTGAAGTATTTATAGCTTTCAAGTAGCTAATTCTCCATAGCTCCAGAGAATAGTTACTCTGATTCGCATGGCTGAATTCTTTATGCTCAAGATGTAATATGACCTGTCTTGCAGTCTCCTTCGTATTAAACTATCATGTAAAATGAAATTTGAATGAGCCCTCTCCAGCATGAGCTACTGCTATTGACTTGTAACTTCCTCATATTCTATACCTCTGTTCCTCAGAGCTTGTCTCCAAAGGATTTTCCCTATGATATTTGTCCAAGCAATTTTCACTTCTGCTGAACTTGCTTGAAGGATGTATGTATCCTGGGATTTCCGCCTCCTTCGGAACCAGATCTCAAACCTCAGACCACTGTCTCCAACGTTCTCTGTCATTCCAATTTCAGCAGTCTGAAACCATATGCAGAAAAATCAGTGTGTTCAATTTCATCTTAGCATTTTCCACAGCCATGTAAAATTGTTTTCACTGCTAAGAATCTGATGGTCCAAATAATTCAACATGGGAATTAATTTACTGTACAAAGCAAATCTGGATTTTCTATGGTCGCTTCTGAGAACTGCAACCATTTCACACATTTATAAAATGTTATTTTTCTCAAATGACTTGTGTATATCAATGTTATCTCACCAGTCAACCTTATTCATTAATCCATGGTTAAGGGAGGGGGCAGAGATTATTCTCCATACCCTCAACCCTTTTTTATATAGGACAACTACAATTATAATTAAGTGATTTTCCTGAAGCTTAATTCTGAGCTTTAGCGCGCACACACACACACACACACGCACCCCTCCAGTGGTTCCCCCTATGTCTTCAGAAGCAAATGTAAAATCCTATGTGATATTTAAAGCCCTTTACAACCGGTCCCTTACTACTGTTCTAGTTTTCTCACACTTTACTCCCTCGTGTATACAGTGGACACTAGCTGCAATCCACACTGGTCTCCTTGATGTTCCTTATAGAAGATACTTCATCTCCTGACTCCGTGCATTTTCACTGGCTGTCCCTGGTGCCTGGAATATTCTCCTTCTTCACCTCTGCCTCCTGGCTTCTTTGAATAATCTGCTCAAATATCACCTTTTGCAAGAGGCCTTTCCCAATTCCCACTCCACCTGTACCCCCAAGTACTCCACTGCTATTGCTTTCCCTATGGTATTTTTGTTATTGTTTTTCAAGTTATGTCTGACTCTCCATGACCCCATTTGGGGTTTCCTTGGCAAAGATACCAGAGTGGCTTGCCATTTCCTTCTCCAGCTCATTTTACAGAAGGGGAAACTGAGAAACCAGGGTGAAGTGACTTACCCAGGGTCACACAGCTAGTAAGTATCTGAGGCTGGATTTGAACTCAGGTCCTCCTGACTCTAGGCCTGGCCCTCTATCCACTGGACCACCTAGCTGCCTTAAGCGATCACCTTCCATTTGGATTGCTTATATCTTGCTTGTACAATTTTTTGCATGTGAGCTCCTTGAGGACAGGAATTATGTTTTTGCTTTTCTTTGTATCCTCAGTGTTTAGCGCAGTGCCTGGCACATAGTAGCACTTAATAAATCCTTTCTTATGGATTAACATGTCTTGTCAAAAGTCAATGAAGAGCAGAGACAGGAGCAAAGGGTGAGTTAGCAGAAACCCATACGGAGGTGACCATGATGTTGGGATGAAATTACCCCAGTTTAGTGCTTGGCTCTTAATGAATACTTGTTATGTGACTGACTGATCTTTCCCCTTCTCCCTTCCATTTTGTATCAGCCAGGACTCTGATTACTTTGTTATTTACTAGATGGCAAATTCCTAAGTGGTGCAGTGGATAGAGTGCCAGACCCAGAGTCAGAAAGACCTGAATTCAAATGTGACCTTAGACTGACCTCAGACCCCGTTTGCCTCAGTTTCCTCATCTGCAAAGTGAACCGGAGGAGGAAATGGCAAACCACTCCAGCATCTTTGCCAAGAAAACCCCAAAATGGGGTCATGGAGGGTCAGACAGGACTGAAATGACTCAATGACAGCAACAACAAATTCCTGGTTAGTGCTGCGCCATGAATTAATCGAGTTTCTGTGACGCGCTTTCCCAGGGCCATGCACACTGGGGGGTGTTCTGATCCCAGGAGTGCTGGCTCCCATAACATTGCCATCCCCCTGAGACTACCCTGTCCTCTGATGGAAAATCCCTGAAACCCAATGGTTTGTGCAAACTGAAAGAAGAGGTTTTGCCTTGGTGCTCTTTGAAGCACTGAATTGTTATGGATGGGTTTCAGCTCGGAGAGTAGATGCTGTATATGTACATATGTAATGTTTTTATTTTTTTAAAATCTAGATCGTGTCTCACACTTTCTCTACTACTTATAGTCTTAGACAATTGTCTACAGCAGGGGTGGGGAACTTCTAGGTCCTTGGGTGCAACCTTTTGACTGAGTCCAAGTTTTACAAAACAAATCCTATTATTAAGGGGATGTGTTCTGTGAGGTTTGGATTCAGTCAAAGGGCTGCACTTCAGGACCTAGGGGGCCACGAGTGGCCTCCAGGCCGAAGGTTCCCCACCCCTGGTCTAGAGCACTGAGAGGTTAAGTGACTTGTACAGGATCACACAACCAGTATGTGTCAGGTTGAACCAAGGTCTTCCTAATTCCAAGACTAGCTCTCTATCTAGCCTACCACGCTGCCTCCTGTGTCCTCACGTGTGTTCCTAATTGAAGGCAGGTGGTCAGAAGCTCCCAATTAAAGGGGACTGGAAGTTCACAGTCAGTTCGGCCCAACTTGCCAGAGCTCCTGTACTGCCAAGTGTACTGAGGGCTGTGGTTCAGGCAGCTGCTCACTGCCCAGTGAGCCCTCTTCACCATAATAGAAATGCAAAATAGAACTATTTGCTCAGGAAACATCTGGCTTCCAGTGAGTCCCATTTAGCAAGCCATCTCAATGCACCATATAAATAAATACAAGTGGTACAGGGATGACTAACACCTCTGGGGAATAAAGCTGAGTTCACAGTGGTCTGAAGTTTTTGGAAAAATCAGGTAATGGGCATGAAGGAATTACAGAGTGAGGTGTAAAAATACTATCGCGTTGCTCTCCATTTCATTCCATGAAGTTGAGTTTTTGTCCTTTTTTTCCTTTCCTCACTTACATGTAATTTATGGAATTAGAAAACCAAGAAAGCTATGAGCTCCTTTTAATCCAGAAATAATTACAAACCAACCCCATTCAAAAAACCGTACATTCCATGCAAAAACCCCATGCGTTGTGCCCATGCCTTCGATAGGGTGGTTTGTTTGTTTGTACCTTGAATGACTGTTTGTACATGTAAATATCATATCCCCCATCAATCTTCTTGGTCTTGCTAAACAAGATAAGATCCTCGAAAAGGAAGACATGTCTCAGATATTTTTTCCTTCCACAACAAACAATAAATTCATCCTGACATCTCAGCTGCCCTTGTTCTTTTAAATTCACCTAGAGACAGAAAGAGAAAGAAAAGGATTTTAAAGAGATAATGGAGATCTTGTTTGATCTGAATTAGGTTGAGGATATTTTTACATTGGTGTCATTCTTTATCTTTAAACATTGCTTTAGCCATGCAAATTTCAAGGATGTTGGAATGGGTACAAGCTTCTAGCTTAAAAAACAAATGTTAGAAAATTGTTTTAACATGAAATTGGGGAAAAACTTTAAAAAACATATATATACAAAAAAAGTACATCTGGACAATATTTTTTAAATTCAACAATACACTTTTAAGCGCTGATTATGTACCAAGAATTGTGCTAGTCGCTGAGGATGCAAACATAAAAAATGACAATCCCTGCCCTCAGTTGCTTCCTCAGTTGTAAAGTGGGGGATAATAACAGCACTTACTTCCCAGCTTTGTTGCAAGGATCAAATGAGGTCATATTTGTAAAGTGTTTAGTGTGCTTGGCATATAGTAGGTGCTATATAAATGCTAGCTATTATTTTTGTTAGTTTACTATCTAATAGGGAGAATAGGATATGTGTATAAATATGTATGACACAGTAAACAAAAAGAGTTCTGAAGAATTTTAAGAAATTTGAAGGTTTTGTTGCTTCTTCTTATATAACATGACTAGTATGGAAATGTTTTACATGATTGCATATATATATATATATATATATATATATATATATATATAAAACCTTTATCAAATAACATACCATCTTAAGGGGGAGGGAGGTGAAGAAGGGAGGGGAGGGAGGGAAATTTGGAACTCAAAATTTTATAAAAAAAGAATGTTAAAAATCGTTTTTACATGTAATTGGAAAAAATGAAATACTATTTAAAAGAAAAAAAAGAAATTTGAGGAAGATATCAAATTACATGCCTTCTCAAGGAGAGAGGGAGAGAGATATGGAACTCAAAAAAAATTTTTAAGTACATTAAAAATGTTTGTTTACATGCAATTAAAAATAAAATAAAAATCAAATGCTTTAAAAAAGAAATTCAAGGAAGGAAAGATGCAGGGCTGAGGGCTGGGGAGAAAGGATTAAGAAAAGCTTCAAGGAAGAAGGTTCACCTGATAGGCCTAGATGAAAAAAGAGATTAATTTGAATAGTCAGCTACAGATGAAAGGCTTTCCAGGTAGGAGGATGACCTACCTGAATACATAGAGGCAGGTAAAGGGTATAACAAAGTCCAGGAACAGCTAATAGTCCAATTTGGCTGGAACACAGGATATGAGAAAGGGGGAAATGTGATTGTAAGGGTTGTTGGAGCCAGATTGAGAAGGGCCCTAAATGTCAGACAAATAATAATAGTAATACCTAGAATTTAAAGTACCTACTATGTACCAGACACAAGTGCTCTGTAAATATTCTCACTTTGATCTCACAACAATCTTGCAAAGTAGGTGCTATTATTATTCTTCATATTTTACATTTGGGGAAACTGAGGCAGATAGCAGTTAAATGACTTGCTCAAACTCCCACAGCTAGTAAGTGTCTGAGGCCAGATTTAAACTCAGGTCTCCCTGACTCCAGGCCCAGCACTTTATCCATTCACCACCTGGCTGCCCAATATAACCCGGTAAGTGACAGACCCTCTCAGCCCTCAGCCCGGTGAGGCCAAGTCCTCTCTTTTTCAGCAGATATCACAGAACGAGCTGATGGCTCTCTAATTTTAGGAGAAAACCTAGAGAGTCACAGAGGTTTTGACGTTGGTCCAGTATCAGACAAATTGGAATGGGAAAGTTTCTAAAATTTGTTGGAAAATTTCAAAAGTCCAACGATTCTACAAGGACCGACATTTAGTAACTCGTATAATACTCTGAGGAAGTGTTTTGTATAATTTGTAGAATACTTTAATACTGTACTACCCTGAGGAATCCCTACGAACAAGAGTTCAGTTACATCGGAATGTCTGACCTAGAGGGAACCTGAAAGAACATTTAGTCCAAGTCCTTCATGTTACAGATGAGGAAACTGAGACCTGGAGCCTTCAGAAAAACTGTTGATTATGATCCCTTTTCCAGCTCTGCTACTGAGCAAAAAGGGCTTAGAGTGTAAAGTCAGGAGATATAGAGCTCCTTGAAAGTAGGGATTGTCCTTCACTTTTCTTTTATCCCCAGGGCTCGGCACCGTGCCTGACACACAGTCGGCGTCTAAGAAATGCTGATGGATGGATTGATGGATGTAGCTCTCTGCCGCTGGACGTTCAGTTTCAGTGAGCCTTGGTTTTCTCTTCTGTGAAATGGGGATATCTGCACCACTTACCTTGCAGGGTCGTAGTGAGGAAAGCACTTGGTCAACTCTACAGCACTGTGCAATTGAAGTAGTAGTATTCTAATTATTCTTATTCCTGTGTGGCTGTGACTGTGAGGTGCATTTTAAAACACTTAAGTGAACTGAACTTAGCTAGTTCATTTGCTTAGTTTCAGAGTGATTGGATTTTGCAGCTTGAATGACCAAGTGATACGATACTCACTCTCCTCCATGCCCGTCCCTAAGTTGGTTAAGTGTTTAGGGCACAAATACCTGTAGGACACTGGAGGATTGATGGAAGGACAGGGACAATAATCACATACAATGAGGAGGTGTGGACGGTTTTAAATCTCCATCCAGTGGAAGAGGGCAGTGTCCATATCAATGATATCATGGGTCCTCTGTAGGACTGACCATTGCACAGCAGAGGGGCTGACCACTAGAGAGGAGCAAGGAAGAATTGTGTTCCCGTCTTCTGATTTGCCTTAATTCTATGCTCCAATTACAGAGCAGCTATCGACAGCTGCCAGAATCACAGAAGCTGAGTGTTGAAAGGGACCAATCCCATCGATACCCAAAAGGAATCTTCAATTCCAGAACATCTCTCCCACTCTCCCTATCCTTCTTTCCCGTCAAAGCCCAAAGTGGCAGACTGGAGCAGATGATTAGGTCTGGAGATATGTGAATGTAATTTCCTTCCTCACTTTCCCACACCCCTGCAAGGCCTGGAAAGGGACAAATACTTAGCCAGATGGCACTTCTTTGGTCACTCCCTTTATGAAGGGCAGGAGAGAGGGACTTCCCGCTGACTTCCCACATGGTATGCAAAGCCTGTCAGTAGGAAGCAAAGAGAGGAAGAACGCTTACATCACAGCCCCGGATGGCATCCATAGCCAGCAAGTCGTTTCCGTGGCGAAGCTGGAATTTGACCATCTCCTCGGCAGCTCGGAGGTCACTGAGCTCTTGCTCCTGAGTCTTTGTGCATTCTTTGATCATGTCCTTTAGCAGCAGGGCGTATTTGCTCATCCTCTGGATTGGTTTAAGCAGGTAGGAGGCTAGATCCATCTTATCACCCAGGTCTTGCTGCTTGTTCTAAGAGAATGTCAAAAGGGTGACGACAGAAGTTAGTTCATGGCTGGCAATTCAGGGCCACAAAAATATCTATCACCCACTGACATTGGGTGTAGGCTTCACTGGATGGAGTAATGAAAATATAATTACTTTAAAGAAGGCATTCCCGTGGCTGCTAAGCAAAGCATCAGACTGTGGTTTGTTTTTGCTGTATAGTGCATACATCCCAAACTGTTCTTCCTGAAAAAAGAAGAGGAAATACATTTTTTAAGGTGAAATCAATAAACATTTGCATTCATATAAAACATATCAGCTTCTGAACTGGAAAGAGACTAGATTTTTTCTGGGACTGGAGGGAAGAACTATCATCTTTGTCCTGTGAAATCCTCTAGGTGGTAGTCTTGGTTTCAGATGCATTTGAGAGTGGAACTTCAACCTCTTTGCAAAGTTTTTGTTCTCAGTGGTTCAACTTAATGCTTCATTTAAAAATGCCCCAGGCATCCAAAATTAAGCAGGAGAGCTTTGGAAACCATCCACTTACCACTGCATACACAATTCCAAGAATTCTAGCATTCTTCTTAAACAACAGGACATGAGAAAAACGGGGAAATGCAGTACTTGTGACTTAGTGGGGAAGTCAGGGAAGAGAAACTAGTGGTTTATGGTGAAAACTCTGATGGCTTGGATACAAAGTCCTCTAAAAACAAAAATTCACATTGTTATTTGTGATTATTATGCAATACAGAAATTGCAATTTGTGGACAATAATAGTATTTTTTGATGGGCTGAAAGGATTTTGCAAAGGGGATCTTATTGACCTTTCTAACACTTATTATTAGTGGATTCATGTGTGTGATAATACTATATTTTGGTTAACATAGGATGAGCCAAGAGTTTATCTACTGGGGCAGCTAGGTGGCACAGTGGATAGAGCACCGGCCCTGGACTCAAGAGGACCCGAGTTCAAATACGGCCTCACACACTTGATACTTACTAGCTGTGTGACTCTGGGCAAGTCACTTAACTCCATTGCCTCGCAAACCCCCCCAAAACCCCATAATAGTCATTAAAAAAAAGTTTGTCTACTTAAGCCATTATCAGCATAGATGGTACCATGAGATAGTTACTATTTTTCCTCCTGAGAATGCTTATTTCTTTTGTATCTTTCTATAGAACCTAGTTGGGCAGCTAGGTGTTACAGTGGATAGAGTGCTAGGCCTGGAGTCAGGAATACTCATTTTCCTGAATTCAAATCTCAGACAGACACTTATTAGCCGTGTGACCCTGGGCAAATCACTCTATTCTATTTGCTTCAGTTTCCTCATCTGTAAAATGAGCTGGAGAAGGGAATGACAAACCACTCCAGTATCTTGGCCAAGAAAACCCCAAATGGGGTCTGGAGAGTTGGACAGGACTGAAAAATGACTGAACAACAAATAGCACTTGGTACAGATCTATGTTGAAAAGTAGCATTAGTTTGGTGAAAAACATGATGTTGGGCAAAATTACATTATGTGGGGCAAATTGAGTGCACTCCCACAATCTTATAAATGGGCTAGCAGTTGAATGGCATTACAGGAAGTTTTGTGACTTTGCAGTGGGGGTTTTTGTTTGTTTTTTAGTGAGGCAATCAGGATTAAGTGACTTGCCCAGGGTCACACAGCTAGTAAGTGTCAAGTGTCTGAGGCTGTGCAGTAGGGTTTTCTATAATGCATGAATGCTGTTATTACAAAATGATGTTGGAGCAACCTCATATTGGGGCACACATATATGATTCTCTGCATAGAAGAGGCATTCAGTACATATCAACTAGTTAATTAAGTAAACTTCCTTATTCCGAGGTGATAGAAAGGAGATTCACAGCAAGTTCATACGACATAATTCACTGTAGCACCCATGTCAGGATAGGATGAGTCTGTTTAGAAAGCAGGGTGTATTCCTTGGAGCTTTTTGTCCTCAGAGAAAAATGATACTACTTTTCAAAGGATTAAAATAAACGAGGCTTAAGCACGTACAAGAATACACCTGAGCTCCATCCTCTTCTTAGGGAAGAATCCTAGGACTGCATTGTTTCTCTCTCAGTGGGGGAATAAGATTCACTAATTCTTACTGTGACTCTGGACCCTTCCTGGATTTGGAAAAGCCTTCTCCTTAGGCATAGTACTATAGTTGATTTGGAGCAGCTAAGTGGTGCAGTGGATAGAGCACTGGGCCTGGAGTCAGGAAGACTCCTCTTCCTGAATTCAAATCTGGCCATGTGACCCTGGGCAAGTCACTTAACTCTCTTTGCCTCAGTTTCCTTATCTGTAAAATGAATCGGAGAAGGAAATGACAAACAGCTTCACTATTTTTGCCAAGAAAACCCCAAACAGCGTCATGAAGAGTCAGACACAACTGAAAGGACTGAAGAACAACAAAATATCTGATTCGGAGCAGCAGTTGCAGATCAGGAGAGATGGGGAGTCGGTTGAATCTTTTACAGGGAAAATCATTGCTCTCTCTATTCAGCACAAACCTTGACAATTTGGAAAATGGGCCCAAGAAGTCACAGTGTAAAATCTTATCACCCTTGTCACCCAATTTGATGGTGTGGCCAAGAGGGCTGTGCTCGAGTGTGGTAGGTAGGGTGTGAGGTACGACTATGAAGTGATGTACCTTGCTTCAAGTGAGATATCTGTAAAGTGCACATAGTACAGTGCCCGGCATGTAGTAGTTGTTCCACAAATGTCTTATTCCATTTCCTTTTCAGACAAATATATTAAAATTCATACATCCAAAGGAAAGTTGCTTTTCAAAGGGAACCATCGTCCTTAGGAAACTTCCTACCTTTTCTTCTGATGCTGCTATTGCTCAAAATATCTCTGAGACTCAGTCTTTGGCAGTTGCTTTCAGAGGCTGTGCCACCTTCTTTGTAATACACTCCATGGAGGTAAATATACAACATGTGAAACGGGATTTGATTTTTTGGAAATGGCTCCAAATTACATGGGGTCAAATCAGCCTGGCCCAGTGCAGAGTTCGCTGGCTCTGGATTTAGAGGACCTGTGTTTAAATCCTGCCACTGATACCTATTACTTGTGTGTGAGCTTGAGCAGATCCCAACCTCCCTGGGCCCTATATGCCTCCTGTAGAAAATGATGGGTTTGCATTATAGCTATGTCTATATTTATATATTTCTATATCCATATATAGAGCCTTCTAACACCAGATCTATGATCCTATAAGTTGCTGATTAAAGTGGATGATCAAGCTTGCCAGTGCTGTCTTTGGTTTAAAAACAAAACACAAATGCTTCATCGATATAAAATTAAGAGGTTGATTTTCTTGTGGGCCTTCAAAACTGACTCTTGAGACCATTCCAATTTTTTCTCCTAAGTTTTCAGGGACAGCATACTATCTCAGCAGCTTGTATCTATTTGTTGAGGCTAAAAACATATTTGCAAAAGCAGAATAATCAAAAAATATTCATTATTAAATTCCAGAACCAGTGCTCTGCTTATGTTTATTCTGAAAGGCGATCATTTGTAAGAGCTTATGTAGGTCAGCTACTCATAAGTAACTGAGCCTGGAGTTCTGTGGCAAAAGAAAAGATGTTGGTGAATTCAAACATGTTTTCATTTACTCAAAGGAATCAATGATTTGTAAGTGGACTATCTTGCTTAAAATCAATTAGGGATACTGTGTGACCCTGGGCAAGTCACTTAACCCCAATTGCCTAAAAAAAAAAATCAATTAGGGATACCTGGCTTATAATTGTGACCCTTCCTCTAAGACACGGTGTGACCTTAGATAAGTCATTAAACTTTTCTTGGCCTGTGAAATGAGAAAGCCTTAGAGAGGTTTTCCCCTGCTCTGTGATTTCATGAAAGAAGTCATTCAGTCTGTTCATTAAAATGATTAACTTGGATAATTACAAACCAAATAATTTTTGGGGGGAGGAGAAGGCAATTGGGGTTAAGTGACTTGCCCAGGGTCACACAGCTATTAAGTGTCAAGTGTCTGAGGCCAGATTTGAACTCAGGTGCTCCTGACTCCAGGACTGCAAGCCAAATCTTAATAAACAAGCGTGCCTTATTGTTTTTTTTTTCCCTGTGGTATGTGAATCTTTCATTGTTGGCTAGAACACATCTTAAACTTTGCTAGAGCTCCCAAAGTATGGACCTAAATCCCATTCTCAGTATATATCGTAGAGTCACAAATAGAAGTGAGGCATTTCTAAGAAAAGGTATTGCACAGTTTTGAAAAATGGTTTATTATCTAGAGAAGTATAAATTACATTGTGGGTAAACAAGTTGTCATTTATTTATTTTATTTGTTTAAACTCATTCAAATTGATTCAAATCTATAACCACAGGATTATGGAGTTAGAGACGAACTTACAGATAAGGAAACCAAGGCACAGAAGGGTTAACTGTTTTGCTTAGAGTCACACAGCTAGGAAGTGTCTGAAGCAAGATACAACTCCAAGTCTTTCTTGCTCCAACTTCAATGCTCTATCCATTATACCACAATGTAGAGCTAAAGTAAGAGTCACAGATTTAGAAGTAGATGAGACCTCAGAAGACACCAATTTACTCTCCTCATTTTGCAGCTAGGTGGCAAAGTGGATAGAGCGCTAGGCCTGGAGGCAGGAGGGCTTGAGTTTAAATCCAGCCTCAGACACTTACTAGCTGTATGACCCTGGACAAGTCACTTACGCTTCTTTGCCTCAGTTTCCTCATCTGTAAAATGAGCTGGAGAAGGAAATGGCAAACCACTCTGGTATCTTGGCCAAGAAAAACCCAAACAGGGTCATGGAGAGAGGGACATGACTGAAACGACTCAACACATATTTTTACAGATGAGGAAACTGAGGTCCAAAGAAGTGGAATAATTTGTCCAATATCACATGGGTATAGGCCCTAATGCCCACACCTGGACTTTTGCAATAGGCTGCTAGCTGGTCTTCCTGCCACAAGGCTCCCCTCACTCCAGTTCATCCTCTACTCAGCTGTCAAGGTGATTTTCCTAAAGCACAGGTCTGACTATGTGACCTTCAGTGGTTCCCTATTGCCTCCAGGATGAAATATGAAATTCTGTGGCATTCAAAGCCTGACTGCCTCACTTTTCCAGTCTTCTTACCACACCTTTCTCCCACATACTGTAGCACCACCTCACTGTTCCCCACACAAGACACTTCCTGACTGAGCATTTTCTCTTGCTGACCCTCATACTTGGAATGCTCTCCCTTCCAGCTTGGTTTTCATCAAATGCCAGCTAGAATCTCACCTTCTACAGGAAGCCTTCCCCAGTCCTCCTTAATGCTAGGGCCATCCGTCTGTTGACTATTTCCAATTTATCTTGCAGAGAGCTTGTTTTTACATAGCTGTTTGCATGTTGTCTCCCCACTAGATTGTCAGCTCCTTGAGAGCTCCAACTATCTTTGGCTTTTCTGTATATCCCCAGTGCTTGGCACGTGACAGGTGCTTAATAAATGTTTATTGACTGGCTGAAATGAAATACTAGCAACTCAGGTCCTCTGATTCCAAATGCAGTGTTCTTGCCTCTGCCACTCCCCAAACACTCAGAAATTCAGCTTGGTTAATACTCACAGTGGTTCTCAGCCACACTTTGCATAGAGCAGATTCTCAATAGACGTTTATTGATTTGATTTGATTCCCAGTATATGCCAAGACTACTTAGGACCTGCCTCCAAAATCACTTATACCTGATGATGGGGAAATGAATTCTAAATTCCACATTAAACGGTCTAAATTCTGCCCCTGGGAGGAAGCCTGTATTCCTGCCCTTATAACGCTATATCTATTTTTATAACCAAGTCTACCCTCAAGGGCAGGGGTTTGAGACTTATTGGTCACATCTGATTCTCATTTTATTTGAGTCTGTAGCTGGGTCTACACAGTGTAATGAAGTCAAGAACTGAGCACATATCTCGACAATTCTCACTCCAGTATTATACTGTTTTCTTAATTATTTGGGTAATTCAGGAAATGTGAAATCTACTTGAGTGATTGAGGCTAGGTAGAGGGCGTGTATTTCTGAGGTTTGGTTCACAACGGACATATTCGATTTCTTGGAGAAGGAATAATGAAATGTGGAAATTATCACTGCCACCACTGTGACAGATTTTCATTACTGATTCTCAGGCCCAAGGGGGAACTTGCCCCCAGGTGTATGGCGAAGTGAGCCAACAGCTCTCTCTGTGATCAAAGCAGTTAGGTACAAATAATACCACTCAGTTGTGTTAGTTATCATATATGCAGAGAGAAGTCATTTATTACCATTTGTGGAAAAAACCCTGGATTAACAACCACCAGTATAGAAATCCATCAGGGCTGTTGAAAGGGGTGGGGAAGGGAAATTGAGCTGGTTGAAAATCATTGTGATTTTCCGAGGACTTGGACAGCACATGTGAAAGAGTCTGTGGATACTAGATCAGGGTGAGTCATATGGTGGTCACCTATGTCTCCTGCCTTTCCTGGTTTCCTTCAAGACTCAATTTAAATGCCACTTTCTGCATGATGCCTTTTTTAGTACCCATTCCACCCAACCTCCTCCACCTAGACCCTACCCCTGTCTTCGAACCAGTGCCTCACTACTGCCTTCCCTCTCAGATTACTCTGATTATGTACTATTTACACTGCATATGTACTTTTAAAAATGTTTATATGTACAACTTTTTTATGTTTTTATGTTTCCATGTATGACTTTTTTTTCATATTTCCCTCATTAGATTGTAAACTCTTTGAGGGCAGGGACTGTTTTGGCTTTTGTTTGTATCCCCAGAACTTAACACAGTGCCTGGTGCACAGTGAGAGTTAAATAAATGCTTGTTGACTGTCTAACTGGTGGAGCCCTGGGAGAAGACAGCTATGGAGGACTCTGGACTTCTGTGCTTATTCCACATAAGGTCTGTGGAAGAAATGTGAATTACGGACAGATACAGATGAAGAACCTTCTTGGGGAAAATCTCTCCTTTTTTTCACTTCAACAGATACTTATTAAGCTCTTGCAGTGTACAGAACACTGTTGCTAGGTACTTGAATAAATATAAAATCTTGCTAAAATAATTTTGGCATCATGGAGTGGACTATGACCCATACAAAATTAACATTCTAAAGGGCAGAGATTTTTTTTTTCTCTCTAGCCCTTACCACAGTTTCTGGCACATTATTAATGTTTAATAAATGCCTTTTCATTTATTCATTCATAAACTTATATGTGTACAAATTGTCCCTCCTGACGGAATGTAAACTCATTGAAGATGGGACAGTTTTGTTTTTGAGTTTGTGTCTCTAGCACCTAGGACAACGTCTGGCCCACAGTCAATGCTTAATAAATGGCTGTTGATTGATTGATTGATTAAGAATCCTATGTGAGTCCTGAATCCTAAACACTTTTCAACTCTAATGATATTACAGAACAAAACTCTGTGGGGAACTAAGGGGATCTTGGCCTTTCTTAAGTTTGCCAGACTGCCCAGGAACACAGCTATGTCACCAAAGGTCCAGCTGCCAAAGGGGCCCAGGATAGGATAAAGAAGGGTGACAAATGTGGTGACAGTTTAAGTCAGATTAAGACAGTTTAAAAGAGTATGATGTTTAGCTAAGAGGAAATATGAGGTGGAGAAGCGAAGGTTTTGTTTGGTCTAGCCATGCTGATGGGCTGGAGATGTTGGTGGGATGGGAAGCTGGCTATAGGTTAAAAAACACTCTCTAGTGAACCACAGAGAAGTTTCAGAAAGAAAAGTGTCACACATGGTTATCTTATTAATCCACACTGATAACAATAATAATAACTAGCATTTATTTAATTCTTTGGGGCAGCTAGGTGATGCCATAGTGCACAGAGCATTGGGTCTGGAGTCAGGAAGACTCACTTCTTGAGTTCAAATCTGGTCTTAGACACTTACTAGCTGTGTGACTCTGGGCAAGTCACTTAACCCTGTTTGCCTCAGTTTCCTCATCTGTAAAATGAGCTGTAGAAGGAAATGGCAAACCTCCAGTATCTCAGCCAAGAAAACCCCAAATAGGGTCACAAAGAGTCAGACATGATTGGAAAACGACTGAACAACAAGAAGAATAGCAACATTTAGTTCCTATAGGTTTGCAAAGCGCTTTTCATAGATTATCTCATTTGATTTTCACAATAATCTTCTGAGGTAAATGCTATTATTATCATCCCAATTTTACTAGTTAGGGACCTGGGACAAACAGAGTTTAAGGGACTTACCCAGGATCACACAGTAAGTATCTGAGACTCAAGTTTCCTGATTCCAAGTCCAACAGTCTACACATAGTTTCCAAAGAGGTCCCTTGGGAATGGAAGAGTTGGGAAATGGAAACTATTTTGCCAAAACACATACGTTGCATTTTTATAAATGGGAGAGGGAAATACTAGTTGATAATCACAGAGCCGGGTGATACTATTTTTGAGGCTTTGGGGAGGTCTTGCTGAGGGAGAGAACAATGAGACCAAGGGACAGTCCTAAAATCAGAACTAATACCTCTGTCCCAAGCCACCCTTATTCAAATACCCTCCTATACACACTTAGGTGTGAATTCTTACTTAATCCTAAGCATGATTACTACCTGTCAAAGGCTTAATAAAAACATTAGGAAAGGCAATTATATTAGGAAAGACTCTCCACCCATTTATTTTCCTCTAACCTTCTGGGAAGCCTGGGAGACTAGAAGTCTCCTACTTCATCATCTCCAGCTACCTTAGAGACAGTGTGAAGATAGTGTGGAGTGATGGATAATAGAGAGCTGGCCCTGGCATCAGAAATGCCCTCAATTCAAATGCCACTTCAGAAGTTCATTAGCTGTGTTCCACAAGCAAGCTGCCTAACCAATCTGAGCCTCAATTTCCTCATCTGTAAAATGGATGAATAATAATACCTATATTACATGACTGTTGCAAGGCTGAAAGAGAAAGTGTATATAATGGGCTTCACAAATCTGAAAGTGTGATATAAACATGGGCTATAATTAGTATCTATATATAATATAATTATATTGTAAATACATATAATTTGGCAATTATATAATAATTACCAAACCTAAACACAGGCAGGCTCTGAAGGTGAATCTCTAGAATCCAGAAACCACAATAGTCAGGATCAACATTGGAAGATTTCTAGGAGTGCCCTGTAATAATGTAATATCTCCAGTAGAAACAGCTACTGAATAGGTTTCTTGGGGCCCCTTATCCTCCAACCGTAGGAAAGAGGGAATAGAAAGAAAAGAGACCTGAGGGCTAGACAAAAGAGAGGTGTTAAAATGTTTTTTAAAAAAAGGAAGAAAAATGGAAAACAAGGTTACAAAGAAGCAAAAGTGGATTTATTTTCTTAAAGTATAGGCACTGGACCTGTGATTTCACTGGTACTGAGCTCATCCCAGTAAGAAAAATTTCTCCTAAAAATGTAAGTTGGAACCTTCTCTTCAACTTAATGACTTTGAGAGTCACCCAACATCACACAGTTAGTAAGTGTCTGAGGCCAGATTTGAATTCCGGACTTCTTCTCTGTAGACCTAGTGCTGTATCCACTGGGCCACCTAACTGCCCCTGTACTACTGATCAAGAAAATGTTTTCAGAGGTCATGACTTAGTGCTGTTGTGGCCTAGATTTTTAAATTTTTTTTTAAATAGCAAAATGCTAACATCTGAAGCAGCAGCTGTTCACAGGGCTGATGTGATTACTGAGGGTGGGGAAGGGAGAAGAAGAGATAGTAGATTTTTGGTTTCCTTATGAAAGCTTCCATTCTGACATTGTATGCATTTGGGCCCTGACAATCCAGAAGCTTTTCTTATATTGGTAATATTCCCTGGGCCACCTGGTGTACTTTATTTATTAATGGGACTTGGGTTGTTTTCCTCTTGCTTGGCAGACCCTGGTCTTGAAAAGACATCTAGTAATTTCCCCTTTCTCTTTCTTTGGCTCTTGGCATCCTCATTGAGCTTTTGCCAGGGGTGGAGGGCAGTCAGGGCATGGCCATCTCTCAAAGTCTGTTTTGACGTTCTCAAGCTCAGAATGATTTCGGCATTGCTCCTTGAGCACTTTCTTTATGGTTCTGCTGTACAAAGAGCAAAGAAACAATAGTTTCAAGCAGCACATGCCATTATTCTCCTACATCTAAATAGAATGGGTGCCCAAATCTCAAAGCAGGTCTCTAGCCATCACTCATGGTGGCCTCACTTTCTGACATCTGCAAGCTTCAAAAAATGGTTACCAGTTTTCTTTGGCAATCACTGGAGGGGAATTGAAGGGAGGCGTAGAGTTCTTGACACATTCTATAGCCTGTCTACCATTATTCAAGATATTAGAGAGGGGCATTAATAAACATAAGCTCATTAATCTTCTTATTATCCTCTATGGGGACAGGAGAACTGAATGTATCCACTTGACTCTACTCACTCTTACCCAATAACCACCACTGAGAGCAGGGAATTGCTTTAGAACTTAGAGATGAAGTGGATGAGTTGTGTGTATGTTGGTGGGGGGGAGGGTAAGAATAGGAAATATGACTTTATAAAAACTAGCTCTTAAAATGAACATTCTGATGAAGGGACAAAAGAGACAAAAAAATTTCTAATGGTCCTAGGATAGAAAATGAAGCCCCTTTCCAATTTGAAGGATCATAGATAGGGTCACAGATTCAAAGCTGGAAGGGACCTCAAAGGCCAAGAAGCCATCTAGTCCAATCTACTGTTTAGTGATGGGAAAACAGATATCTGGGGAGATTAAGTGACTTGCCCAGAAGGTGAACTGAATTGAAAGCAACCATTCCTCAATCATTAACCTGACCTCTTCAAGACTATAGCTGCCATATTCAAGCACAGAGACCATAGAGTACAATTCTGGATTGGGAGTAGGTGGTGTGTCAGTATGTAGGCTAACCCACAAATAGATGTCTATGAAAGCATTTTGAAAACACAAAGTCTTATACAAATCCATAGCATTCCTCTTCTTATTTTCATGGACAGGCACCAGGAGGCCAGCAGCAAGAAAATCCAAGATTGTCTGCCTACTTCATCCCTCTGACATTGAATTTGGGCACTTTATGACCAAAGGGCCTTTTTGCTTGAATGTTGGGAGATGAACTGTACAATTGATTTCATTTACATGTACAGTCTTTTTTTTTCCATTCCATGTGTGTAAAATTCTATCCTTTTGTGTGAAATGTTAATTCTCCAATGATGAGGAAAAGCATTGTAAAGTGTTATTTCCTTCCATTGGTACCCTCCCCTCCTTCTTAATTTTAGGATGATCAAGCTATTTAACACTTCAGCTTTCCCAAAGAGTGTAGAACAGGATCCCAAACAAGTCTTTTGGAAGAACAATAAATTAGTTTTGGTGCCAAACTTTTTATTTCACAAATAGCCTTGGACTTTGCCTCCTATATATGTTTCCTGACTCTATATCCCAAGCATCTGAAAAATTCAAATTCACTGCTGTGGGCATATAGGGAGTACTTACTGTCCAGGAGGAATTTTTAAAACTAGGAAAGATTTGGGGCAGCTAGGTGGCACAGTAGATAGAACACTGGCCCTGGAGTCAGGCGGACCTGAGTTCAAATTTGGTCTCAGACCAGACGCTTGACACTTAACTAGCTGTGTGACCCTGGTCAAGTCACTTAACCCCAATTGCCTCAAAAAACAAACAAACCCAAAACTGGGAAGTATTCACAGATTCACTAGCTAGAGGCCATTTCCTCAGTGAAACCCAGAATAAGTAAGGAATACAGCAATTCCCTTGGTAGTCCTAACAACTGGCTAGCTGTAGACACCTGGAATCTTGGGAGGACCAACCCTTCCTTGGAAGGGGAACTTACATGTCTCAGAAAACAGTGGCTGACAGGCAAGGGACAGTCTCTGCAGTGCTCCAGCTCTTTGAGAAAATACTGACAGTGGAAATCGTAAAGCTTCTCCAGGTTCCCAAAGATTATGTTGCGCTTCCCTCGCAAATCCTGGGGGAGGTCCATTCTTTCCATTTCTGGAAAATAGTTGTCGATGATATATCCTAAGGATCTAACATATTCCCTTTCAGTGGTGATCATTTCATCCATTATATGCTGCACTTTATTGCTGGAAGACACAGAATAGCTGTTTTGAACATGGACAGGTCGTGACAATGTCTGCTCAGCACTCAAACATGGAGAGGGGTCCTTGGCTGCAGTCACAGTGGCTTTGCTTTGGGTTTTATAAAAGAAATTTTATTTAATGTTATACATGTCATACATAGGAACAAAAGCAGGCTTAGAGAACCCTAGTGTTTTTAAAAAGAAAGAAATCAATTTTTGAAGTGAAGAGGTAAGCTGGGTTATAAATAGATTGGTCACATGGTCAAAAAGATAATCTTTCCATTCAGTTCTTCTAGTTTTCAATGAATAATTCTAAGCAGTAAAATATTCATAGTCTTAGTAGATGGCCTAATACTTTGGTTTCCCTCCCTTCCTCCCAGATAACCTCAGAATAGAGCCAGGACAGGGTTTGTGGGTACTCTAAACAAGGATAAAATTAGCATGACATCTCTGTCTACCTCTCCCCCAATTTGAAAAATTCAATTCCTCTATGCTACTTAAAGTAAATCATCACAACATAAATCCCCGCAACCCACAGATAATGGAGTTTTCTGGCATTAAAAATATGCGCATTTATAAAAAAAGCATTCCTCTGTGCATCCTTCCTTCCTTCCTTCCTTGTGTTGCACCCTTAGTTGCATGCTAACTACCTTGCCTTCTCTAGTCCTTGGAGTTGCTTTTTTGAGGTAGGGAAGTAAGAAATGGTAGAAAAAATGAAAAAGCCTTAACTAGATTTGGAATTATCTTTCTGTGACAGGAAAGTTTTCCATATTACTTATAAAAGGCAGTATTGGCCTTTCCCCACCCAAGTGTAAAGGACCTGTTGGAAATGAAGAGAATGATGTATAATATGGCTGAATTCCCCACGGTCTCCATGCATCACTGAATTTTAGATTTGGAAGGGATTAAAGAGGCCACCTATCCCAAACTATCCTGGAAACAGGATCATATCTAACTGATATACTTGACAGATTGTCACTCAGCCTTTGCATAAAGACTTCAAGGAAGGGAAACTTACGCCTGGCAAGGTAGCCCAATTATACTTTGGGATGCTTTAATTATCTTGAAGCTTTTCAAGTCTAAACTTGCCTCTTTGTAGTATACATCCATTCTTCCCAGTTCTGCCCTCTGAGGCCAAAAAGAAAAAGTCTAATCTCTCTGTAATGTATCAAGCCTTAAAATATGTTAAGATAGCTATCTTGTCTCCCTTTAAGTCTTCTTTACATTAAGCATCCCAAGTTCCTCCAGCCAGGCCTCTTGAAGCACGAACTTGAGGTTTCTCTGTCCTGGTCACTCTCCTCTACCCATTCTTCAGTTTATCAATGCTCTGCCTAAAACATGGCACCCAAAACTTCACCTAAAACTTCAGATGTGGTCTGACAAGAGCAGATAGTGGGGCTATCACCTCATTTTTCCTGGATCTTATGTACTTCAATGTAACCTAAAATTGTATTAGTTGTCTGCCTTCCAAGTCACACTGTTGACTTTTGTTGAGCTTATAATTCATTAAAACTCCCAGATATTTTTCAGATGATCTGCTGTCTGGTCATGCTTTCCTCACTTTGTACTTGTTTAGTTGATTTTTTAAATCCAAATTAAGATTTTACCTTTATTCCTATTACAATTCATCTTTTTAGATTTATAACTCAATCTTCTAACCTATCAAAATCTATTTGAATCCTAATGCTGTCTTCCAACATGTTAATTATCCCATCTTCAAATTGGATATGTGTGATATCTATGCCATTATCCAAGCCATTAATAAAAATTTTGCATATATTTAGAATCAAAGTGACTTTCATTTCAGAAATAAGCCTAGTTCTTAGAGTCTTAAATACACAAGTAGTTCTATAATTAAAGAAGAATTGAAAATATTCAACAAAATAAAACAAATATGAGATGAAGTAAATTGGAGAAAACTGGCTTCTGATTCATAAGCTAACTACCCAAAGACAAAGTGCTCTGAAAAATCTATTTTGTCTTATAGTCACAAACTCAATCAAATAAAAAATGAAGAATATAAGCTGTGAATGGAAGTCAACAGGCCTCAAAATAAAATGGACTCCAAAGACACAGGAAAAGAAATGGTTGAGACGAGAGTTCAGGAAATAGTCAAGAAAAGTTCAAGACACCCAGGTCAAGGAGAACCAGCAAGATTATACATATCATGGGCAAGTTAAATGTTCACAGGAAACTGTCGCTGAAATAATCCATCCTAAAATTGGACTGGGAGATAATTTACTACAAAGATAAGTGTATTTCCTATCAGGAAGCAACTGCCTTAAAATGTGATCAATGTAAAATGGGCTGTGTCATTAGAAATTGTCACATATTTTGAAAGGCTGCTGAAATGAAAAAATGGGATATTCTAATCCTAAACATAGAAAAAGGGTCATGGTCATTATGGAGTGGATAAAAAGGAGAGGTTTAGTCTAAGAATTTGTCATGATGTCTCCAGAGTGAGAAAGTGGGAGCCTGAATAGCTAAAATGAATATCTCTTCTTTGTGATTCAAGGTGTGACTGTCTCCCATAGCTTGATAACAGTACCTCAAGCCATTTAAGTGTTGTAATAAAAGGGTACTGGATTTGGAATCCAAGTACTTGAGTTATGATCTCAGCTGTGTCTGTTGCTACCCAGTGTAACTTGAGCAAAGCACTAAACCCCATTATACCTCAATTTTCTCATCTGTAAAATAAGAATGCTGAACTCTATGGCCTCTGAGATCTCTTCCGGCTCTGAATCTATGAATCTATGACTTGTAAGGGCTCTTCTAATTCTAAATCCATGATCCTGTTAACCTCTTTGCTGTGCATTTGTATTCAGGAAATCATCTCCTGCCTTTTATTTCATTTCCCAAGAAGGTGTCCTTACTGGTAGGAGACCATATTGTCTAATTATAGTTCTCAAAATTGAACATATTGGCCTTCTGGTTTACAAATCAATCTTGTATGAGTTTGTTAGTATGACTCACTTCACCAGATCCCTGTATGATTGATAAAGTGGGTCTTCAAATAATAAAACTCAGCATGAAATCCTGGAACACAAATAGAAGGCAGAGTAACTGAGAGGCCAAGTCTATGGGATATGAGATTCAGTGTTCTGGTTGTGTGGAGAAATCAGAGTATGATTACTTTAAATTTATGCCCCTACCAGATTTAGCTTTTGTGCTCTTTGGCTTAAATCAATATTCAACCATACTTTCAAGAGGAGACCTTGGTGAAGACGAGAGGAGACCTAAATGAAGTGACAGCTTGTTTCATAGCCATGTACAATCCTTAAAAAACAAAATAAAACAAAACTAAACACATATCTTGACCCTTTTCTAGGATACTGTAAATTAAAAGCCTTCTGAAATCCTCAGCAATACCTGCAATAATTCAGTAGAGGAGTGAATTGGTAAGAAGTGGTGGGGATAGCTGTTGAGTTGTCATCATTTATACAATGTGTCAAAGTATCAACTACCTACTTACAGAAATGATATCCACAATAAGAAATTCTGATGATATTTGATTTATAGCATAGATGGATAACTGGTTTGGTTTGCTCACTTAATTGGACAGTGGTTTGTTTTTTTTAAATAATGTGAATTGTTTAAACAAATTCAGATATGACAGATTATTAATAGCACCACTGGGCTATGAGGAGCTGGCCAGGACAGCTGAAACACATTTCTGGCAGGTATCTGTGCTACCAAATTAACTTTATCCAGCAGCCCAACAAAGAAGGAAACTGCTGTGTTAGCAGTGAGGATTTCCTCTGCTGAACAAGACTTAGGTTTTATGGTCAGTTTTAGAAGTACTGATCCACTACAACTACTGGTAAGGGGGAAACAAACACTCATATGGAATTAGTGATTTTTGCTCTTAAATTAAAACGGGATTGCTGTGGGAGCAGTGAGGGGGGAGAGGAATTAGGGTGAAATATTGAGAACAAGCTCCTTTTTCTGTTTGTTACAATTCAATCCTCATTTTATCTAGATTGCTAAAATAGTGATCTTTTTTTTTTCTTGAGGGGACAGTGGTCTGGTGATTTATTTTAATTGGTTTTAATGTTTTGTTGATGCCTTTTGTTTTTCCATCACAGTTAATCCGATGATTCAGCTCAAAATAATAATTTAATTAGATTAGGGAATAAAAGTCAGGAACGAAGGGGAGTATGTAATGATTGCATTCCTGACCATTCCTGAGTTTGTCTCTCCCCAGTTCACTGTAAATAATTCCTCATTTTAGAAATTTTGAATTACCACAAAGATGTTAATAAAGCACTAAACTGAAATAAGGCGTGCCTTGCTTAAGCCAGGCACCAGGCTTAATTTGTTATTAAGGGAGACTTGAGCAAAGTATCTTCTTTTTGAAAATCACAGGGCTTTTGGATAAAAACACTTTAGTTTAGGCAATGGTCTGCATACCAGTATCTGAAAGCAATATTTTTAATTTTTTGTTTTTGATTCTTGCAATGAAAAGTGTTACCCTAACTTTGATTTTTGGGAAGGACTGAATTTCCTCTAAGTATGGGTGTTTCCCCAACAGTGTGACTTCCTTCCACAATTTCTATTGCACTCTGTATATTTCTACTCAATGCAAAATTCCTGAACCTATCTCCCCCCAATTTGTGCTTTGTAGACAGCAAAAAAAAAAAAAGACAATGTCTCTTTGAAGTAGCCTATTTATTCCCTGTAGGGTAAATTCATGTCAGAAATAATGCCTTTCTCAGAGTGCAGACTAATTCAGAGATGGGCCTGAGTAAAGAGTGGTAACCAAACGTGCTTGGTCCACACACATAGCTCATGTCCATGGCACCCTAAGCTCAAGCTTTCCCGCTCTGCTTCCACTCCCTAAAAAGTTAAGTGCAGTTAACACATTGATTCAGGGGCTAATTATCAAATTCATGATGAACCAGACTTCTGGATTGTCCTATTTGTCCACCTTATATTGGCCTCTTTCAGCAATTTCATTACTTCTTGGAACCTCCGGTAAAGAATAAGAGAAGAGAAATGAAGACTCCCAGCAAGTGTGGCTACTTCCTCAGAATTTTGGGGGTATATTCATATGAAGGTAGGGTGTGTGTGTGTGTGTGTGTGTGTGTGTGTGTGTGTCTTTTTCTTTTGCAGTGGGAGAACAGAAGACACCAACTATTGACTAGAATGGAGTTTTGGGATTATCTGTGGATCCTGATAATCAGGATTCACAGGTCCTCATTACCTCATTATTATCCTCATTACCACAGATAACTCAGAATAGATTAGAGGTTATCAGGGCTGTAAGACAGCCCAGGAAATAATTACATTTATATTTAAAAAAAAACCTCACAAAGGCATCTTGAATCTTATTTGCTTTTATGTTCTATGTAAAGATAGACATTTAATATGGCAGGATAAATAAAGAAGGATGAGGATTGAGGAAAGACAATTAAGAGACCATTGGTAACCTTGGAGATGGCAATTTTGGTTGAATGATGAAGCCAGAATGCAGAGAGGGTTATGAAAGTGAGAGGACATAGAAGCACTGAATGTATACAGCTTTTTCAGTGGGTTTAGCTGAGCAGAGGAGGAGGGATGAAGGATGATAGTTGGCATTAGGATGCAGTCAAGTTTTTTAAAAACAGGTAGCCTTGGGCATGTTTGCAAGCAGCAGAGAAGAAATTAGCAGTTAGGGAGAGATAGAAGATTAGAGAGATTAGGGATGATGTTGGGACAATACTTACAATACCTTCTTCATAAGGTTGTTAGGGGGGGAAACATAGTTTTGGCAAATGGTAGATGCTCAATAAAGGCTCCATGTATTGAGCTGAAAGTACTTTGCATACTTTAACGTATAATGTATAATGGCTCCTTACAAAGTTACCTTGAATTAATTTTGCATATTCTTCTATGTTCAAGTTTCTTCCCCTGTAGAATGTAAGTTCCCTGAGGCAAGGACTCTTGTATTTTTGCCTGCATGCATGGAGCCTGGTAAGTACTTAATAAATACTTGTGACCAATTTATTATTTTAAAAAATTATATATGCATTTAGCAATCTTAGATGTGTAGTGTTGGTGTGTGTATGGTTGTTTTTTGTTTTGCCATTCAGATGTCCTAAAATGTTAGCCTATTGCTATAATTATTGCTCTGACCTCATCATCCTCATTTTCGATTAAGGTGCCACTTTAAGCACTAATGAAAAATCCCTTCCTTTGGAACTTAAAATGAAACCCCAAAACACATTCAAACTGCTGATAAAGGGGCTCAGACAAAAAAACATTATGATGTAAAAGCTGAAATTCAAGTTGAATATGGAGTTATGGTCTAAATTTCTTAGCCACTGGTAAATGAATTATCTTTATCCTTATTTTCAGTAAACCAGTTTCTTTACAAACACCTTAAAGTTTGACAAATCACAATTTACTCCTTCAGGAGACATGATCGAACAGAGAAATTGTACACAAAATTCTTACCTCTTGGCACTTAGAAGTAAAGAAAAATAAATTTGTTTTTTTTTTAAATGTAATTCATTTTTATATCATGGTGTTGGTTTGCTTACTGTATTTTCTCCATCTGGACGAGAAAAAAGATTCTGGTCCAATGTCTGTACCATTACCAGCTTGACAATCAATCAGTGCCAATATTTGTGGGACTCTACACCACGAGGGAAAATGGAAACAAAGAGGAAATATTTTCACTGATCCCCATCTTAAAAAAATCAGGAAAATATTTCTGAACATATTCAGTTGACTCAAACCAAACTCATGTCTTTTTCAGCCTGGCCAGGATGTTTTTGGATCCTGGAGGTAAGCATCTCAGTTTCTACTTTGCAGAAAAGCATGGATGCATTTACAGTTTGGGTGTTTCTAAAATCTTCTCCTCCCTAGATTCAGAGGATTAGTGGTGGTCATTTCTCACCTTCCTACTCTCTTTCTTTCCTCCTCAGTATGATGAATCCTGGAAGGGGATGACAAGCTTCGGTTCCTACTGATCAGAGGGCTCTTAACATTTGGCCTTTGCCCATGTTTTTTCTCAGTGGCCACGTTGCTGGCCACCTCCAGTCCTTTTATATAAACGCCAGTGTATCCATGCCGGTGCAGCTCACTGGGGCTGCTGTCGAGCTGAGGAAGTTCAAAGCTCTGTGTCTTCTTCATGATCTTTTTGAAGGGGTGTTTCCTGTGGCGGGTGGTTGGGGACTGAATTGGTTCAGAGTAGCAAGTAGAGATGTTGTCCATATCCTCCAAGAGAGGACTAGTCCTGGGGAGCCCCCCCAACAGTGGAGTGACGCTTGGTGAGGGTGATGTGCTAAGAGGAGAAAATATACCTGAACTTGGCCCCTCTTGCTCTGAAAGAGCCTGTATTCCAGAGAAGCTGGCTCGCTGGGGGAGCAGTAGTCTGTTATTCTCCCAGAGGCTACTGTCAAGGTTAGGAAGTCCAGGAGACTGACCATGTTTCCACAGACCTTCAATGACAAACTCGTGTTCCACTTTTGGACTAGCCTCCAGGGGACCCTGGCTGAAAGACTGTCTGCCAGAACCTCGGATGGCTTCAGAGAGGACCTCTTCTAAACGATGCTTGGTCTGTTGACACTTCAGCCATAAAATATTCCACTGTTTCTGTTCCTTCTTGCTACCAAGGCCCAGCACCATCTCATTCACTTTGTGGAAGTTCTCAGCAGATACTTTAGTAGCTTCTTGGTGGTAGCTTTTTAAATACTCTATCACTGATGGAGAATAATTAGTCTCCAGAGAGAGATGTTCAAGATATTCATTGCAATGGAGCATCCATCCATTTGCCTGCATTACCAGAAAAGAAGGAATGGATTAATCAGAGCATGCAAGTAAGAAATAACCCTATTTTCTGAGATGCTTCAAAGTAAAGTGGGCCAGTAGGCCAATACTATTTCTATGCATTTCTGAATTCGCAAGGCAAGCAAATGAGGAACTTGTACAATGCAAAAAATATAAACAGACTCACCATCTAATTATCAGCAGTAGCTTCCATATAAGCCATTTGAGAAAAGTCCTCAGTGAACTAGTCTTGGCTATCGCATAGCCCATAGAGAACTTACTATCTCATCCCCTGTTGGCCAACAGCTGCCGATAATGGAGAGCATTGATCAGATAGCATGAAAATAAGGGGATGGTTTCAGAATTGTAGAACTTTATAGCTGAAAGGGACTTTAGTGGTCATCTAATCATCTAATCCAAACATCTTATTATATAAATGAGAAAACAAAGACCAAGAAAGGTTAAGCAACTTGCTTACAGTTATGGTTTGATATCAGAGCCAGGGCTGGAACCTGACTCATAAGCCAGGACTTTCTTGCTTCTCCTCTGTTTCGGTCATTTAAAGAGAATCTCTTCTTAAGGCAAACTTTGGCATTAGCCGTCCAGGGAGGAGAAGAATGACAAATGAGTTGGGTTGTTAAGTTTACCTAAGGGATTTGGGGCAATAAATGAAATTGTAGGACTTCAATCATTAACAGAAAGAAAAGATTTGTTTATTCAGGATAATTTGGCACAAAGTTCAATCTGCTCCCTAAAGTTAACAACATGGAACTGAGAAGAAATCAACTCTACCTATGGTTAAATTAGCATCTCTCTTAAGTTAGGGAACTGGTTGTATTTTAACTCTACATCAATACTTAAATACTTTTTTAATCTTGCTGATACAGCTACCCCCTCTTTTGGTATCAGTCATAATCCGTTTATGCCTTCTCATCTTGAGTGATTATTGTCTCTATTCTTTCACAATCCCCCAGAGAGACATCTACTCAACATGCTAGATGTCTTCCTCTAGGTCATTCAACATTTTGTGGCAATACTGATGAGGTTTAATTCCCTCAGCAACATACAAATTTGGTCATTGGACAAAGATAGCACATTTAGATGAAACACAATTAAAGTAGTGTTTATAGATGGTTTAAAACTTGTGGAAACAGGGAGACTACAAAGGGCTGAGGATGATTTTGTTCTTTCTTTTTTCCCCCATGGATTGCTGTGACCAAACATTTGATTACCCATTGATCAAGATGCTGGTGGCATGCCTCTCCATTGTCAGCTAGGTCCCAATGGGACTGTATGTGAAGCTTTTCTAACTTTGTGTAGCCAGCCAGAACTTGGGCACTCTGGGAATAACTTTCTAGAGTATAGTATTAGTACCATACTAGGATGAAGCCTAGAGCAGGACTTTGGGAGGAGTTATATTTTATCAAGTTTAAAAAAAGATGCTGCCAAAAAAGGTCATGTTGTGTCACGTTTTTTGAGGGGCAACTGATTCTCTTACCGTCTCATAAAATTCATAGAGATTGGCCAACTTCTCCAGCTCCCCTTTCCTTCTTTCTGTTTGACTGATGATGTCATTCAGGTACCTTTTGAAGTTCTGAATTTTTTCTTCCATGTTTGGTGAGTTATTATCTTTCACCAATTGTAATCCTTCCCTACAATATTGCTGCATTATCAAGAACAAAACATCAGCCAATGTCAAACTGTGGAATTTATTACTTTTGTTCTCAATAGGCTAAACAAGAAAAGTATATTTGTGACCTAAGATGCCACAATGCATTTCCTCCAACTCCATACTGGACAGATACTACTTTCCTCCAAGATCATCAGTGGCTTCTTGCTAAAACTAATATCATCTTTTTAGTCCTTGTTATCCCTTGACTTCTTAGAAGCTCATAAAACTGTTGAACAACCACCCACTCACTCACTCCTTCTGGATACATGGGCTTCCATGACCATACATTCTACTGATATTCTTCCTATATCTCTTATCCTTTCTTTCAATCTCCTTTCCTGGATCCTGTTTATCTTTCTAGTTCTTTAAGGGGGGAGATGTGTTTCCCTAAGATTCTTTCCTCAGACCACTTTCTTCCTGGACAATTTCATTTATCCTCACATCTTCAACTATTTCATTTATGGCCCTGACTTCCACATCGTTATCTCCAGCCCTAACTTTTCTCCTAGACACCACCTAATGGGTCTTTCCACCAGAACGTATCACTCTTACTTTTGAAATCTTGCTGTTTGACTTTTCCCCTGTGTCACCTCCCACTTTCAGTTGTGTGGCCAAGTCCATAAATTCTACCTCTATAATGCCTTTACACTCCTTTCCTACCACGACTGGTTTCATTAAAGCCTCTATTACCATCTCTTTAAAAAAACAAAACAAAACAGGATCTGGATTTTATTAGTGTAGAGAAATCATCTACTAACTGGTAGAAATTTCCTTGACCAATTCAGATCGGCACCCTCTCCGAAAATTATAATCTTCAAGAGTTGCCAGGGGTTCTGGGAGTTTAAATGAACTGCCCAAAGTCACATAGTCAGTATATGTTAAAGGCAAGACTTGAAGCCAGATCTTCCTTTATGTCAAGGACAGCTTTGTGTCCAGTCCAACACAATTGGTATCCACTAATGAAGTACAGAAGCAATGTTGTACAACAGAAACAATGCTATATTTGGCACTGCACACATTGGATTCAAATCTCAGCTCTGCACCTTGCTTTCTGTGTTAACTTGGAGACGTCACTTAGTCTCTTTGGACCTCAGTTTCTCATCTATAAAATGAAGGAGCTGGGTTATAGGAACTGAGATTCCTTCCAGCTCAAAATCCTCCAAAAGTAATCAGAATTGCAACATAAAAAATAATTTCAATAGCCTCCTAACCATCATTAAGAAGCAGATGTCAGCTAATGCCAAATCATGGAATTTATTACTTTTCTCTCAATAGGATGAATGAACAGAATTCTTGTGGCCCAAGACACTACAGGATGTTTTCCCCAACTCTTGTTTTGGGATCTTCTACTACTACTACTACTACTACTACTACTACTACTACTATACTACTACTAATCCCAAAGGTAAACAGTGACTACTTGTCAAATCCAGCAGCCCTTCTTTCAATCCTCACCATCCTCCTCACATCATTATCCTTGATCTTTCTCATTCATCCAATGTATACAAAACACCTTTGCTAAAACCTAGCCTTTCTTACTATTCCTTACACATGACATTGTATCTCTGGTCTTCCTGCTTTTGCTCAGGTGGCCCTTACGCCTGGTGTTTCTTCCTTACGTCTACCTGATTTCCTCCAAAGCTCAGCTTAAATCCAGCTCTAGGAAAGAGGCCTTTCCTGATCCCACCTTCCCCACCTCCAGCTTCTAGTGGCTCCCTCCAATTACCTTGTATTTATTTCAGATATATTTTGCATATTATATGTGGATGCCTATTCTTTGAAGGCAAAGACTGTTTAACTGATATCTTTGTAATAGGGCCCAGCACTTAGTAGGCACTTAATCAATGTTAACTGATTGAATGAATCAGAGACATACTGTTTATGGTGATTTATATTCTTACCTCTGATGCCTATTTTTTCCCTTGTCTATAAGAAATAGAATAGTTTTTGTGCTTAACGCATTTACGTACTATAATAGATAATAGGTAAAATTTGATGAATATAAACTGATGCCACTTAAACATCCTTATACTATTTAATATATATATGTATCTAACAGATTATTGTGTTACTAATAATAGAGATAAGTGCCTTCCTGTCTTCCAGGAAAAATCAAGATTGAATTACTTCTTAGAGGTACAAAGCAAATTAAGCACCTATATGGGGATATCAGAATATAACAGAAGGATGATAATGGTAGAAAAGAGCACTTGTGAAGACCATAATGGGAGTGACCCATTCCATAACACTTACCATCACCATGTCACCAAATACTCGAAATTCTTCTTGCTTTTTCTTCACATTCTCCAGAGAAAGTAGCTCCAAAGGGCCAAGATATTTTTCTCGCTCATTTTCAAACCATAATTTAATCTAAATAGGAAAAGAAGATTAAAACAATTTTTAAGTGCATGTAGGACCTCGGCCCAAACACCATAGTAGGGTATGATAAAATGAGGCCTATTTTTATACTCTAAAAGAGGTCATGTATATGGCGCCTCAGAAGAATCTAGTAACCTCGTGTGGGTGAGTCAGTCTCTCACTCTTAGGAAATAGTCCTACTTGTTTCATAGTGGAATCAGATCATTATTTACAGGCAAATAAGTACTTTTAATTTCTGTTAATTAAGTCTTGATTAGATATACAGCATTCAAAACCAAACTGTATGAAGAATTAGACCTGTTATTTTAAGAAATGAATACTGTATGTTTTCTAACAGGGTCAACTGAGAAACAAAAGCTATTAAATAAACAAAATATACACTGATGAGCTCATGTTCTTCATTTCAATTTACACAAGTGCTCAAAGCACAAGAAACTATCTTTGGCTCAAGTTTACAAGTTCCATTGCTTAGAAAGGGGACCTTGGAGTAGCATGTTATGTGGATTCAAAATCTTTAGGTTTGGAATGTATAGATGTCATGAGAGGCAGTGTGACACAATGGATAGAAATTTGGGTTCAAGTCCTGTGTCTGACACTTACTACATATATGAACACAGGCAAGTCACTTAACATCTTAGCAACCTCAGCTATTCCCTAAGAATTTAAGTCACCGGGGCAGCTAGGTGGTACAGTGGTTAGAGCTCCAGCCTTGAAGTCAGGAAGGCCTGAATTCAAATCCAGCACACAACACATACTAGCTGTGTGACCCTGGGCAAGCCACTTAACCCAAATTGCCTAACAAAAAAAAAAAGAAAAAGAAAAAGAATTTAAGTTACTAAGCAGATGCTTTAGTTGTATTAGCAGAGACTTTGGAAGTCCAAAATGATAAGAGATGTTATACACAACCCCAGGAACATTCATTAAGCTGCTCAATAACTGTAGCCTTTACTGTTCTCTGTGAAAAGTAGAGCTGAACTCCCTTTAAAAGGGATGACAAACATCCAGCTTGTCCTGGGTTTAACACACTCGGCTGTCTCGTCTCCCCCTCCATCTGGTGCCTATGATACATCTGCAATTAGAATCTAAAGTTGTGGGTTTTTAAAAAATTTTAGAAGCAAACCTTTTGGACCAACATTATTTAGTCTGTTATGAGAAATAGCAAGGTAATCTTTCCAGTCTTCAGAAAATAGCTGCCTTCAAGAAGGAGGGGCAATATCAGAGACAATGGTATTGTGATGAAAAGCACGAAGGATTAAGGGAACCTTGTAGCTATATTAGATCCTCAGAGAAAAGGGAAGAAAAGTGATAATCTCGGGAGTGATTCGCTTGGTGATCAGGGCTAGAAGTCTGGGGGCAAGGAAGCAGACAGAATAAAATCTTTTAAAAATGAACATTAGTTTATCAGCTATTCTTTTATTTTTTTTTCTTTCAAATTATAGTTGTCCAACAAGGATGTAGATGGCTAGATTGAAAGCCAGAGGCTTGGATGCCCCTTATTTGTTCTGTCTCAAGAAGAGTACTGACCTGGTTACATCCCTCCTCAAGCTTTCTTAATTCCTGCAGGTTCTCCAGCTGCTGAAGGCACTTATTAGATGAGAGGACTAGCCTATGGACCTCTTCATCTACTTGATTATATAGTCTGGTTATAGCTTCCATAGCATCTCTGATGAAGAGAAGACAATAGCAGTCAATGCACAGCACTATCAGACAGGCCTGTCACGAACAGAAACAGCTTCTTTGAATAATTCTGGGAAGGGTGTTGGAATATGCCAGCGAAATGATGACTCAGAGTAATAGAAGTCCTAATTTTGTAAACTAAGTCATGCTTGAAAGCTAGTACATGATACTTCCACACAAAGCCATGGCCAAACAATGAGCCTTTCACTCTCATATGTATGTGCATGTGTATGGAGTAAAATCACCCATCCTGAAATTCAGTCTTTTTGGAGAAGAAACAATGACCCTTGAGCAGCATGGAGCAAAACTGAATTCCATGTCTAATTGAAATGGCAAAAGGAATTTAGGTAGGCGGAATGGAGTTTCCCAAGATGAAATCAAGTTAGAATATTGGGTAACAAAGGAGAATTCATTCATAATCAAACAGGGCCTCGGACTCTATGGCAGATATGATGAGTGTTCATTTTTCTTCCACTTGAGTATTTAAATAAAATTAGCCTGTTTTTGTTTTACATAGACAGATGCAGGTGAGGACTGGCCATGCCAATTTGTGGAGATTGTGGCTTCAAGGGGAGGAGAGGTTTGGGTTGCATCTCTCACAATTGCACTTTTTGGGAGAACCCTTTCTAAGGAACACAGCCATAAATGTTTCAGTGTATGATAAGTACTGTTCTTGCAAATTCTCATTCTTAATTAACATGAAATTTTGGCTACCATCCAATGTTGCTTTGAAAGCATCCACTTACCTATAATCTTCAGTCACACAGAAATCTTCTTTCCGGAGCCTGGCCAGGACTGTGCCACCTTCTAAGCGGAGCGTTACCAGAAGGACATCTTCCAGAACAAGCTTCATCATTGTCTTATGTTTGTTGATTAGTTCCACCACCTCCTACAGGGAAAGAGAAAAAAGACATATATATTTTTTTTATATTTTTAGAAAGCTTACATAATGTATTCGTGGATAGTGCTTTGAAGTATGAACTAATATTTAAGACTCAGATGCCTCCTGTCTAAGAAAATGAGTGACAAACACCATGCCACAGCAACTATCACATGGGAGGAGATTAACCCCTTTTAATTCCAGTGCTTTCCCTCTGTTAACTATTTCCTATTTATCCTGTATTTGGATGTATTTGTTTGCATGTTGTTTCCCCCATTAAGCTGTAAGCTCCTTGAGGGTAGGGACTGTCTTTTCTTCTCTTTTTGTAACCCTAGCACTTAGCACAATGTCTGACATGTTGCAAGTACTTAATAAATATTTATTGATTGATTGATTTTAGTTTTAGCAGACACAGAGCAGGTAAAGAAATCCCAGTATCACTCCACAGGAAGAAATGGCTTGGAATTGAGGCTTATGAATAATAAAGGGAGTTGATGAATGTTAAATTCACAAATAAAAAAAAAATTTCAAGTCCTTATGGATCTTGAAAAGAAAAACGAAGAATGGAATAGAGGGAATTGTCAATTGGCTAATCAAGCTATTGAACAGTGATACTTAATTTTTGGTCTCCAGACCCTTTGTTGTCCCCAAGTACACTCCATGTTTGGTTTCTTGTAGCATTTTTTTTCCCTTTTGGCTAGGCAGTGGGGTTAAATGACTTGCCCAGGGTCACACAGCTCGTATGTTATGTGTCTGAGGCCGGATTTGAACTCAGGTCCTCCTGAATCCAGGGCCGGTGCTCTATCTACCACACCATCTAGCTGCCCCTCTTGTAGCATTTTTGTTGGTAATGACATTATCTATGGTTTTATTTCTATAATTAGTCCATTACTAGTCACTGGATCATTGCTTTTAGAACAGACCTCAAAGAAAAAAGAAAGCAAAACATCTGGTCCATCCTTCTGCATTTATTGATGGAGCAACTAAAGTCTGTAGAGTTTAAATTAATATGTTGTCTTTGATAGTATAAAAGGAGAGGCAGAATGAAGTAGTGGATAGAGGGCTGACTCTGAAATCAGAACACCCAGATACCAGTCCTGCCTCTGACTCATAATGGCTGTCAGGCTTTGGGCAATTACTTAACCTTTCAGAGCTCTGGGCAGCTAAGTCTAAAAGTTGCAAAGAAGGTCCCTAACAACATTATTAGAAGCAGTTTCTCTGTATCAATGAAATCATAGATCTAGTCCCTATCACTATGTCTAATATCATAAAAATAAAAGTTCTGATCTCTATCCTGCAATAATAAAATTGAGGTTCTGAAAAAATTCTGAACCTGTGATTTCTTTTGTGTATAAAGAACTCCCAGTGAGAAGACTCCTTCTATTAGTGCAGACTAGCAACAAGAAGGTTGTCTTAACATATTTGAACTTAAAATTTACCTTTATATAAATTTTCTTCCTACAAAAAGTTTAAAATTAAGAAGAGTTTTTAAAAAGGAAAATTAATATTTTAATCCCTTCTGGTTCTGTCCTTAATATTGGGCTTGACAATTAATTTTTTATGCCTCATCTAGAAAAGAGACAAATAACCCTTTGAAGAAGGCAGGACAAAACTTATGCATGGATAAAATAATAAATAAGTTGTTAATATATATTTAATAGTCAAACATTTGTAAAGAACTTTACACATGTCATCTTGTTTGATTCTCACAGGTCTGGAAGGTAAGTGTTATTATTATCACATTTTACAAATGAGGAAACTGAGGCAGAGAGGATGCCCAGGGACATGCATCCAGTAAGTATCTGAGAAAGAATTTGAACTCAGGTCTTCCTGGCTTCAAGTCCAATATTCTTTCCATATGCCCCCCCCTCCCAAGATGTGAAAGTGCAGTGAGAAACACAATTTTATATAATTGAAAGCTAATAATAAAAGTATCAAACTACCATGCACATAGATTAATATCTCATTTTCATCTTTGCATAGGGTTGACAAGTTAAGATCAGTCATTGACTTAGGACTGAGGAGTAGCCACAGGAAGTCTCGTTTTTTCTCTTGTCCTTCCCTTTTTCTCTGCCCTCAGCTGCAACCAGGGGCTGAGCCCACCTCACCCTCTTCTCACTTTACCACAAACTCTTCCAACCCTACCACTACTCATGTCAACCCCTGTTCCACGTCCTTACTCATCAGAATTCCAGGGACTAGTGCCTATGGTAGCTTGTGTATAGATTTCCACTGAAATACAGATGAATCTTTATTTAATCCATTGTTTGCAGTCCCACTTTTAGCCTACATTTGTGAGACTTCATCTTTTCTTTCAATACTGAAGAGAAGGAGGAAAAAAGCAAGGAGACCTTTTTTATTCTCTTCTTTGTTAATAAGATTTTTTGGGGGGTGAAAAGCCCAAGAAACCCTTATAAAACTTTCCATGAGGCACATTTTTCCTCAGAGAAAAACCCTGTTCAGAGGTGATAGGTGGTAGCAGCAGAAGAAGGCAGAACAAATCCTGTGGGTTCAGGAGAAAGAAGTGAATGGAGCCCTGCCCACTATGCCCCCAAGTTCCCTCATCCTTCCTCATCCCCACTCCTGCTCCCAATACCCTCTATCCTTGCCTTGTTGGACATAGAAGCAGAGAACTTTAGCATTAGAAGGGATCAGAGAGATGGAACTAGTTCAATCCCTTCCCCCATTTTCCAGACAAGGAAACTGAAGTCCAGAAAAATGACTTATCCAAGGTCATCTACCTACTTAGGAGTACAGCTAGGATTGACTAGAATCTAGGTTTTCTGACCCCAGTCCAGTGTGTTTTCCTAGTCCACAGGGCTGTGTAACTATTAGGTAGTCCCCAGATGAAAGGTGCTGTGTTGGGCATTGTTCTGACAATTTATCAGTCTATCTTCTGACCTGTTCCATTTTTCAAAATCCTGTGTTCCCCTTTTCCTGGACCCTCCTGCACAGGGAATTTGCATTATTGGCATCTCCTAGTTAGTAACTTATATGATCTCATGCCAAGTCACTAATCTAAGATTACAAGAAAATCAAAGGCTTCTCATTAGGAAAAAATGTGATCTCCTTGGGGGAGGCATTCAAGTGATTTTATTAAAAAATTCATTTTACATGAAACTTCTCTGGAATACATCTGTAGTGAAAGTCAGGTTCATTTATAGAATAAGACATAAACCACTATATATGTTGTCATTCAGTTGTTTTCAATTGCATCTGACTCTTTATGACCCCGTTTGAAGTTTTCTTGGCAAAGATATTGCAGTGGTTTGCCATTTCCTTCTCCAGCTCATTTTAGTGATGAGGAACTGAGTAGATCAGGATTAAATGACTTGCTAGTAAGTGTTTGAGGCCTCATGAAGATGAGTCTTCCTGATGGCACTCTATCCACTATGCTACCCAGCTGCCCAATATATACATAAGTAGAAGATTAAAGGAAAAAGCAAGATGAAAATAGGATTTAGCTTCAGGTTACTCAATTTTCTTGAGATTCGTATTTTGCTAGGAAATGTTGGTGAATTTGTAAATGGAAAAATTACCTTTATTTATAATGTACATGGGATTTTATAAATGGAGAAATCCCTACTACAGCTACATTAAAAAAACAAAAAACAGAGTCCAGACTCATGTATGAGAAGCCCCAACCAGTGCCTTAGAGTTGTGGGAGTAACTATTCTCATCAGCAAGCAGGTGAGGAGAGGAAGTTACTAGTTACATTATAAATGACAGGATAAGGGAGAATATGTGTTCTGTCTCCCGAGAAATGATATGTTTCCTCGACACATCTTCAAAAGTAGTGCCTTCTTTTTGGGAAGGTTTACTTTCATGGGGGTAATGAATTGGAAAATGTATACTAAGTTTTTTGTGGAAATTGTTCTACCATTTGAGACATTCACAAACCAAACAAATGTTTGAGGATAATTACTGCAGGTAAGCAAGGGAACTAAAAGTTGGACATCCCATTTCTGATAAACATTAGTTTCCAAAACTAGCCCGCTACCCAACAACCTATACTTTAATGAATATGTCTCTTTGCTTTTAGAACCAAAAGCTCATCATGTTTCTAAATAAATAAACAACCACTTACTTGCACTGTACTTAGAGTCCTGTTTGTGTTCAGGGAACAGAGAGAATTCTGTAGAAAAGTAATGGCTTCTTTGCAGTTTGTAGCAAATGGTTCCAGTTTCTGCCATGTTTTGTGAGGAGGAAGAGATGGAAAGAAAGAGATGAGATTTCAAATGAACAGTCTGGGCTTTGTTTGTAGGGTTAAAGTGTCATTATTGGTTATGAAATCAATTCAAGTCAAATCAGGTATTTGTCTGCAAGAACATTGTGCTAAGCACTGAGAGAGATACGAAGTTTAAGTAAGACACATTCATGGAGTACAGCTAGGTAAGGTGCCATGACCAACTTTATGGAGTTTACAGGATAGGAAAGAGATATGCCACCTATTTTCTTGTCTTTTTTTTAGCGGACAGTACAATTTTATCAGTGTAGGATGTCCCTAATAGGGAACTTCCCCTACCATTATAGATTAGCACTCTCCCACCAATTTATGGTTTTAGAGCTACTTGAGGTACTGAGAGGATAAGTGACTTGGCCAGGGTCACACAGCTAAAATGTGTCAGAGGTAGGGCTTGAACCAAGCCTTCTTGCCTCCAAGGACATCGCTACATCACACAAAATCACAGAATCTCAGGACTTCAGAGACAATCTAAGCTAAATCTGATGAAGAATTCCCTCCATATCATCTCCAAGTGTTCATTCAGCTTATGGTCAATAAATCCCATGATGGGAAACTTACTCTCTCCCAAGGTAGTCCACTCTTCTCTGAACATTATGAGGAAGATTTTCTTCACATCAGGTCTAAACCTATCTCTCTGTAACTTTTATTCATCGGCCTTGGTCTTGCCCTCTGGGAGCAAACAGAACAAATCAGATCCCTTTTTCTGAGTGTTTGTTGTTCAGTCATGTCTGACCCTTCGTGACCCTGTGGACCAGAGCATACCTGGCCCTCTTCCGACCTGAGGGGTTCACCTTCCAATGTCATAGCTTTTAGCATCTTAATAAGGTCCATGGGGTTTTCTTGGCAGAGATACTGGAGTGGTTTGCCATTTCCTTCTCCACTGGATTACTTTTTATCAGAATCTCCACCATGTCCATCTTGGGTAACCCTACACAGCATAGCTCATAGTTTAATTGAGCTACACAAGCCCCTCTGCCACCATAAAGCAGAGATCTTTTCTATGTGACTGTGTGCAAATACTAGAAGGCAGCAATCATGTCCCCTGTACCCCATCCTCCCAGGGTGATAGATGTATAATTAGAGAGGAAGGGTCAGATGTGACCGAGTTGTAGAGAATCTAGAGGGCTGGTGCCTGATTCCCCCTGGGTGAGGGTGATCTCTCCCTCCTTATATTTTCTTATGGGACTTTGATTGTATATCTCCTTTGCTTATCATATTCCACCTTGTTAGAGTTAGGGTTAGGAACAGTCCCTATGATTTCATTGATATAGGGAATTCCCAGATGAAGACTTTCTGACTACCAATTAAGGTTGGCACCTCTTGTGTTATTTATAGTTTTAGAGAGATATTGAGAGCATCGAGGGGTTAAATGACTCACCCAGGGTCACACAGCTATTATGCGTGTATGTGTCAGAACTTGACTTGAACACATTTTCCTTGCTCAAAGGCCACCTCTCTTCACATTGTGGGAAGCTATCTCCCTTTTACCTCGTAGTATACTTATTTGAATGCATGATAACCAGAAGAATAGTTCCCATTTACATAGAACTCTAAGGTTTGCAAAACGTTTTCCTCACAATATAAGCTCCTTGATGGAGGCCATGTTTTTATATCTCTAGTGACTAACACGTTGTTTGGCACATAGGAGACACTTAATAAATGCTTGCTGTATGAATGAATGCATGAATGACTATAAAATAATGGGCAGAACAATAGAGCTCTGTACATACTCAGGAAAGGAAAAACAATGGAAGGGAACACTGAGCCAGTATGCCTTATTTACCCTTCGGAAACGGATCCAGTCACTGTGGTTGTAGGGAAAGGTCCCATCAAACTCTGCCGTCAGCTGCGTGCTGTCAATGAGCTTATGCAGGGCCTTCAGGGAGGTCAGAACCTCGAACTGCTGAGGAAAAGGAGTTTAAAGATTTTTATTATTACCATGAATCCAGCTTTTGGGGAGAAGGGGATCCTATGAGGAATGGGCTTTTTCCTGCTTTCTCAACCACTCTAGAAAGTAAATAGGTTATACCTGAGAGGCCTGCTGCCACGCAGAGGCCCTGGGTTTGAGAAGATCCAGGCACAGCTTTCAGTTGTGTATTGTTTTATTGTGCAGCATTAATCATTCCATGCTCCTGAAGGGCCCAAGACTGACCAAATGCCTGCCCTAGCTTTGCTCTCAGGGATTCGAGAATTAGTGGAGAATGTCACCGTAACGCAATGCTTCCTAATATTTGATTTCTGCAGAGTGCCTTTGGAATTCTGAATGCTTGGAGACTGAGAGTTAGAAGCCTGAAAATAATTGGCTGAGGTTTTGTCTTCCTAGCGGTAGGGTCAGAGTAAACCTTTGCATAATGCATGAATTGGAATACAACAGAGGTGGGGAACTTGCGG
Organism: Phascolarctos cinereus; assembly: GCF_003287225.1. Classification (NCBI taxonomy): domain Eukaryota; kingdom Metazoa; phylum Chordata; class Mammalia; order Diprotodontia; family Phascolarctidae; genus Phascolarctos; species Phascolarctos cinereus. Next base: position 393,166,972 of record NW_027555847.1, on the reverse strand, counting down.
CCTCGAGGCCAGAGGGGGCCAGAACAAATAATAAGGGGATTTGTTCTGTGAAGTTTGGATTCAGTCAAAGGGCCACACTTGAGGACCTAGTGGGCCCCATCTGGCCTCGAAGCTGCAGGTTCTCCACCCCTGGACAGACAACGATAAACAGCAAGATTAACATTTGGTATTCTCATTTCAGTCTCATATGGCATGAACATCTGACAGAGACTTCCTTCTGTGGTCCCTGCCTGGGGCAAGGTTCTGAGGCCAGAGGAGAGCTAAGCTTCCAGGTGGATGTGAAATTGGCATTGCTGCCAATTTCATGAGACCTGTGAGTTCCACAGGCGAAGGCATGTTGTGGTATAGAGTAAGACAAAGCCACCTATTGATGGATAGAAATTTCCACTTTTTAAATAGTTTATTTGGTATCACATGCACACAGCTCCTTAGACTAATTTCCAGCACTTGTAAAAATATTACAACCAGGCTCTAATATTTTTAATAATTCAAGGAAATCAATAAAAACAAATAAAAAGTTCAATAAAACAAAAGGTCTCATACTCTCAACTCCTTTTGCCTCCAAATAAATATAAACTACTATTTGAAGATTTTGTTCCTTTCTATACTAATGATCAACAATTTAAATAAGAAACAGTGAGATTCTTTTTTTACTGAGTGACTTGCACGATACATAAATGATTTTATACTTTTTTTTCTAAACTGACTTGGATTTTAATTCAAGAAGGGCAAGAAGAAATTTGAGTTTAGTCTATTAAACCAAGTAGGACATATCTTTCTTCTGTTATGTCTGCTTGTCATTTACCCTGTCCAAGTTTAAACTACCTATCTGTATTTTAATATGTTATGTTTTTGTCCCCAAAACTACATCTAATGTTAAAGTGAAGATTAAATGAATATCAGTTCCCACTTTTTATCATCACAACTGGAAAATAACCTCAAGCTTGTCTTAATGGAAAAAGAAAGATTATATTCAAAAGACAAGATAAATTAACTTATTTTTGAGAAAAGTTGAGTCCATTTCTCAGTCAATAAACATTTATTAAGTGCCTGCTATGTGCCAGGCACTGTGCTAAGTGTTGGAGGAGACAAAAAGAGGCAAAAGATAGATGCTGCCCTCAAGGAGCTTACAACCCAAGAAGGAAGACAAGAAGTAAACAAATATGTACAAATAGCTATATACAGGATAAATAGGAAAAAAATTAAAAGAAAGAAAGCATGAGAATTAAGAGGGTTTTTTTTTCAAGAAACAAAAAAGCTAAGTCTTCAGAATCTTTTTTTTTTTTGCTATACCTTATTTTTCTTAGCACACACAAACATCTGAACATTACATATTATTTTGAGTTTATGCATGGTGCTAAAAATCTAAAACCACTTCTTAGTTTTACCTGCAGTGCTATATCCTTGTCAGGCCTGAATGCTGATTCTTTATCTACCAGAAGCAGAATGCTGTGAATGGACTGAGGTGCAGAATTCTGGAATGAGAAAAGTGACGTAAGTAATCATTTTGAAGTTTTCTTTTTATTGTCAACTCAACAATCATCAACACAAAATTCCCAATATATAAATAAGAAGAGGATTTTAAATTTTGAGTGTACAACTTTTAATTATACATATATATATATTTTTAAGCATATATTAAATTTAACATACAATAAAAATTGCCATTATTGCGTTCCTTTCTGAACATCTTTTTGATTTCTGCTATGTATTTTTTGTTTTATTAATCTTTGTTCTTTCTTTCTTGTATCCTTATCGTGTTCCACTAACTCAGCCCCCTCCTTTACCCAATAGAACTCCTCACTATAATAAATAAGTATAGTCAAACACTTCAAATCAACATATTAGTCATGCTTGAAAATATATGTCTCATTCTGACCCCCTAGCTCATCACCTCTCCGGTAAAAAGCAGGAGGAATACTTCATCATCATCAATACTTCTGATGTCATAACATTTTCTAATTTTTTTAAAACTGAAAAATAGGTTAAATACAGTTGCACTTGATTGGCACTATGTACAAAAAGTAAGTATTTGCCTAAGTCATACATTTCCAAATTGAAGGAGAGGTAGCGGGGTATAAAATGGAACAAACAGCAGCCTCAGAGTCAGAAGATAACCCAAATCTAAGACTGTTGGATATTCTAATCCTAGCTTTGCTTACCACCAGTTGTGTGACCTTGCATAGTCGGTCAATTGACTTCTTGTGACCTCACTTTCCTTTCCTATAAATTAAGAGGTTGGAAGATGATTTCCAAGATTCCTTCCAGTTTTCAACTTTTTGTGATTCTGTAATTTACAGTCTCCTCATTCAACAAACATTTTGTTGATGGTTAAATTCACCCTGATTAGATAATTATTTGCTCCTAAGGACTCATTTGTTGTTGTCCTTAGTACTTGAAGAGGACCAAAATGACATCATGATGTTGGAGTTAGTGTACAATGTGTCCAACTATGGCTGATCAGAACCATACTAGCTTGGAAGGCTACCACAGGCTGGGCACAAACAGTCTGTGTGACCATTTGGGAGGGAGATGTCTCTAAATTTACATCTCACATTTCTTTTGAGTTACTGTAATTCTGCTTTGCTCATAGAGCACAGTGCCTTCTTTGATGTGGACACACCATCCTGGGTGGTCCTCTCTCACAATCTATTCCCAAGTTCTTCAGAGAGACACTGAGAGTGTCCTTGTAGTCTTTCTTCTGACCTCCATGTGAGTGCTTGCCTTATGTGAGTTCTCTGTAAAATAGTCTTTTGTGCAAACATACATTTGGCATTTGAACACTGTGGCCACCAGAGTTTGAATGCTTGGCAATTCAGCTTGAGAAAAGACCTCAGTGCTGGTACCCTATCTTGCCAGGTGATCTTCAGAATCTTCTTAAGACCATTCAAATTGAATTGGTTCAATTTTCAGCTTGGATGAAGCCACACTGATTGGTGATAAGGATGGATCCTGAAGGGATGGGCTGAACACTTCCTTAATGTTCTCAATAGACTGTCATCAACTAGTGCAGAAGCCATTGACTATACACTTCAGGTTGAAGTCAATACCTCTCTAGCCAAACTTCCAACTGAAGAAGAGGTTTTCAATACCATTAGGCTCTTCTTGTGTGGCAAAGTGCCTGGTGCTCACTTCATTCCAGCAGAGACTTATAAGGTAGGGGGTCCACTGCTCATACAAAAGCATACAAAATCTCTTGAGGAGTAGACTTTATTTCTACAATATTCCCTTGCTTATATTTAAGGGGAAAAACCTAGTTTTGTTGATTTTTCTTTAGCAGTTCCTTCCTCATCCTCTTTTACTGGAGAATATTTTATAAGAGTTGCATAATTACATGATGGTATTTCATTCCTATGAAGTTCTTTCTATGGCTCATAGTTCTATCCAACAACATCTTGAGAATGAACCAGGCATTTTTGATTTCTTAAAACTTGATTCTAGTCCTACAACCCAATTCAACCAACATTTTGAGAGCTTATCACATGTACCAAGTTGTGAGCAACTGTTCAAATATTTTTTAGAAAGTGCTTTAAAAGTCCTTTGTAGGTGAATTTTTATCACTAGGACTTATTGAGAGAATGCAAGCTCCTTGAGGGGAGGAACCATTTCATTTTTGTCTTTCTATCCCCAATATGTGGCATAATTCCTGACACATAGTAAATACTTAATAAATGTTTTTGATTGTTTCTGTTGCATTCAAAATTCATTGCAGAAGACATGTTAGCTACAGATAAAACTAATCCTTTAGGGTATATGGCAGTCACCCTGTATGGTGCGTAGGTAAAACACAATAAAATTTTTTAAAGTCTTATGTTTTATTATCCCAATTCTTCCAGGATCTTCCTTAAGTTTTACAAACACCACTATTCAATATGGTAATGATTTTCAAACTCCAACGGCTTTTTAGTTTCAAATTTAACTTAAATAATGTACTTCGCTTCCTTGTCAGAAAAATGTGTGGGGTACATGCTGAACGGGAATTAGAAATCAGAAATGGAATTGAGAGTGAAAACATGTTCAGACCTTCACATTTAATCCAACTACAATACTATCATGTCTCCCTAACACCCTTATCTCCACTTCCTTCATTGGAAACAAACATCTCATTGGACACTTTGCCAAAATCCATTCTGCTGCTTTTAGGAGTTCTTTTGGTATGAGATTGTGATGTGTTTTTTTCTTAAGACCAATACCTGTGACAACCGAAAAATATTCAACACTGAATGCAGCTTGAAAGCCAGATTTAAAAAAAAAAAAAAAGAAAAAACAATTACATCAACATCAACTTGATAATATTTGGATGTCCTTTAATAAGTTATTACAAAGTCCCTTAGAACATCCAGTTAAGATAGAACACTTGAGAAGTGAGTGGAATTCCTTCACTCCTCCCCACCTCCTTAAGTTTAGCTTTTCTAAAAAATGCTTGTCTCAGGGCAGCAGCTGTGCATGCAGGAAGGGAGGCTATCCGTCTCCAAGGACCACATATGGCGACTGTCGCCAGCTGGGGGAAATTAGCTGTACATGACTCAGAATGGGTATTAAGCAAAAGCAGTAGTTTTGGAGGCACTTGGCTACTCAAATGAAAAACAATAAGTGATAAGGCAAGTGGCATTGTGTCAGTTTAGCCCTATCTGCAGAACACACAGACTAGCAATCAGGGGCTATGTGCCAATTAACTAAAATCTGTCTAGGTTTGTAATGCTAGATTAGAGAATGCTATTTGAATTTTTTTCTTGTTTTTCCAGCTCTGCTTTTGATTTTCTGGACTTTAACATGATGCTTTAGCTATAGTTTCACCCTCATATCTCCTTTAGTGCCTGGAGCCACCATGTCCTGGAATATCCCTCCATCAGGTAGGCCCCCTTCTCCTATTTGTGAGTTATTCCTGGGGCCTCCATTTTGAGCAGAGTTCCAGACTAGCCAGCCTTCATTCTCCTCCTGCTTTTCTGTTCCTGACTTTCCAGACTTCAACACTACGCCTCTGCACCAAGTACCTTATTCATTCCCTGCTTTTCAGCTCCCTTTAACGTTCTGTCTTCCACAATTAGAATTTAAGCTTCTTGAGGGCAGGGGCTATTTTTATTTTTGCTTATATTTGTTATCTTCAGCACTTAGCACAGGGCCTGGAACATAGTGTTTCATAAATGCTTGTTTATTAACAAACACGAACATTTTAATATACAAAAAACAGAAAAGAGGATTATATATGAAAATGTGAACTTTTGCTATGTAGTTTCTCAAGCATATATTACATTTAATCAGGAAGTAAAAAAAAAACCTAACCTACTTTTCTGTCCTCTGTTGAGTTTCTTTCTTCTTTCTTTTGTGTATTTTAAAATATTTCATCGAAATTCTTTGCTTTTAAAAAAATTTCTACTGCTATTCATACCCCTCCCCACCAATTAAGAAGATGCCCCTTGTAACAAATAGGTACAATCAAATAAACCTGCTTGATATGTCTGAAAATGTGTGCCTCATTCTGCAACTCCATTCCATCAGCTCCCTGGCTGATAGCTGGTAGACACATTTCATCATCCATCTGCTGAAGTCATGACTGATCACTGCAGTGATCAAGGTTTGGAAGACTTTCAAAGCTGTTTTCCGTTACATTAATATTTTGGTCATTGTGTAAATTGGTCTTGCTCCCTTAACTGGGCATCAGATCACAAAAAGTATTCCCAGGCCAGTTTCTCTCAATCAGTCATTCATTATTTATAATGTAATGCTCCATTAAATTCCTGTATGAGGTTTGTTCAGGCATTTTCTATTTGATGGGCAGCCACTTTGTTTCTAGTTCTTTGATACAACAAAAAGACCTGCTATAGATAATTTTGTACTAATAGTTCCTTTGCCTTGGTCTTTGACCTCTCTGTTATAGGTAGTGATCCCACACAGTCAGATGGTATGCACAATTTAAAAATTTTTGTGTATAACTCCACATCGCTTTCTAGTTGGACCAAGATTTCTAGTAATAAATATTTGAAAGTTTATTAAGGGCATTGAAAAAAGGCTCTACCATGATGAGTGGCAAACTTATGGTAGGATATGAACAACAGTCCCACCAGATGGGTAGGTATGGATAGGTTGAGATCTACATTCCTTTGGGAACCATTCCAACTGAGGAGATCAACAGGTCTACTTGAAAACTTAAGTATTCAGGACAGTATCACATGTATTTAATCTATCTTGCTTGCAAATTCATAAGGAACAGAAATTGTTTCTTTTGTGTTTTTGCAACTCTGGTGCCTAGCAATATTCTTTGAACAAAGCAGATGTTTAATAGATGCTTGTTGAATTAAAATAAATAAAGGAAGTAGCTGCTAATTGAAAGATGTTTAGCAGATCCTTTGGGGGGCAATGTGAATGAAGGAATTGGCAGAATTGGTTTCATCATCATGTGCCCCAGAGCTACAAAAAACATCATTGTATGAGACATTTGGCCATCGTGCTTTGAAGTTCTAAGAATAAGCACATATGATAGACCACCATGAAGACACTTGTAGCTTATTGTGATGACATCTGTTGCAGCAGATTAAGAAGCTAAGAAATTCTATGAAGAACTTGTTCATAGAATTTTATTTCAGAGTTAAAAGGAACCTCATTAGCATTTAGTTCAAGTCATACCTGAAACAGAACCTGATCTACGACATAGCTAACAAGTATTCATGTAGCCTTTGGTTGAAGCCCTCCAATTAAGGAGAACCTGCTAGCTCTTGAGGCAGCCCATTCCACTTCTGGATAGCTTTAATTGCTAGGAAGTACTTCTAATAACAAGATTGAACTTGCTTCTTTCTAACTTTCATGAAATGATTCTAATTCTGCTCTCCCAGGGTAAAAAAAAAAACCAATTCTTATCCTTCTTCCAGTTACAGCCTTTCAGATACTAGAAGATACCTATTAAATTCCTTTCTTCTTTAGGATACCCATTTCCTTCAATCCATCTCTGCATGACATGAAGCTGAAGTCCTTCACCATCCTGGTTGTCCTTTTCTGGATGCTTTCCAGACTAAGCCAACATTTTACCTTGCTATTCAGTAATTTCATATAAAGGTGGACACCAGAAAGGATGATAAAAATATATTGGAAGATACAATTTGGAATCAAAAAAATAAAAGAGGAAGAAAGCTTGTATACTAATTAGGAACCTTGTGCCTATATACATTAATTACTTTCTTTTTTTAAAAAAAATTGATTTTCTTGACATGTTTTGTATTTATACCACCTAGATTTCTCTATCCTCTCTCTTTCCCAGAGAGCAATCCCTTATCACAAAGGATTGCCTTGACTGCTTCCTTAAAGAAGAGAGGTGGAAAGTTGGTAATATGGTAAATATTCAATGATTCCATAAAAAATGAAATTGGCTATATTTTAGGGATAGGAACTAGACTTGTGATTTGATTAGCATAGGGAAGTCCCAGATGAAGAAACACCCTTTACCCACAAAGGTTAGCACCTCTTTTAGGATGTATTGTTGTTACTCCTTCTTTGTTCTCAAAGAGGACCGATGACATCATGAGAGTGATATCTTGACTTGTGAGTGAATTGAATTTAAATGAAACAGATCTGTGCAAAGTCATCAGTCTCAGTCTCTTCTTCAGAGTTAGTAGACTCCAATGGCAAGGTATGAGTCAAGGCAACTGGTGATGGCCCCTTTACCACATGTAGTCCTAAAGAGTTACTTAACACTCTAAAATGTTAAGTGACTTGCCTAGAGTTACCCAGCCAATATAGGTCCAGATCTTCTTTGCTTCAAGGTCAACGCTCTATTCACTGTATCATATTGCCTTTCATGTTATAACAGAGGAAACAACTGGTTATAGATGTGGGAATCATTTCAGTATCGGCTGTCTACATGCAGTCAGATCATTAGAGGGATGGAACAAAGTTTCACAGTAAATATCAAATTAGATGAGATTGAAAAGAATTAAAGAAAGTGCTGAGTGTAATCACTGCAGACCTCTCCCCCCACCCCAGCTTAGCTGCTGACTCAAAAAGAGGGGGAAATGGGTAAAAGGAAAGACATTAACTTAATCACTGTTTCTTAGAGAAATTGAACCAATGCAAATACCAAGGAAAATTAGTCACCACAATGAAAAGGCTGAAAGAACCCAGGAACCATGTTAGCTCCTGCATATAATAAACACTTTACGTCCTTGACAAGACAAAGCACGGGAAACTATATTCCTATAGCCATGGTATCTATAAAAGAGCCATGTGGCATTATTAGTACTGCATATTCATGAAACCAACTGGAAAGTCCAATACTCTGGAGATTTACCTTTAAATGTACTTTGTTAGCTATTAAAATCTTGCCTTCTTGAGGTCATGGGAAATTATGAATTCTTTGCACTGATCACTAGCTTACAAATAGATTCTTTGTGGGTTTATTTTCCAGCTTTATATACCTTTCACAGGGGATGTAGGCAATCCTTTGCATCCAAACATCTTTGCTTTTCACATATGACACAATTTATATAGAGTATTCTTAGCTGTCATTGATGCTAGTTGGATTAACTGAAGCTATGATGTTCTCTTCTCCAAATCTAATGGAATAGGCTGTCATCTGTTAACATAATTCCAACATCAGACACTTCCTAGTCAGTCAGTCAATAATCATTAGTTAATAGTTTACTATGGGCCAAGGTGTGAGCTGTGCTGTGATCTGGGTGGCAAAACAGATAAAGTGCCAGACCTGGAGTCAGGAAGATCTGAGTTCAACTCTGGTCTCAGACACTTACCAGCTGTGTGACACTGGGTAAGTTACAACCTCTATATGGCTCAGTTTCCTCATGTGTAAAATGGAAATAATAAAATCATACCACCTACCTCCCAGGGTTGCTTTGAGGATCAAATGAGATAATAGTACAGTACCTGGCACATAGTGATATATAAATGTTAGAAAAAGAGATACAAACAAAGATGAAAACAATGTTCTTGCACACAAGGAGCTCACATTCGAAAAGAGAAGACATGTCAAAAACTAGGTCAATACAAGATATATACTACCTGTGTGAACATGGGTAAGGTCCTTAGTCTTTCACATCTTAGTTTTCTCATCATGCAAATGGGTACAATATTACGTGTCCTACCTGCTTCACGGAGTCGTGGTGAGGAAAGCATTTAGAAAACTTTGCGGTCCTGTGGGGATGACTAAACAAATTGTGGTGCAGAAACATAATGGGATGTCACTGTGTTGTAAGAAAGAAGGAAAATGAAGAATGCAGAGAAACAGAGAAACTGATGTAGAGTGAAGTAAGTAGAACCAAGAAAACTCTGTGTCCAATATCTGCAACAACATGAATGGAAAGAACAAATAAAATGGAATTTTGTGTTATAACGATCAAACCTCACCTCCAAGAATAGGTGAGAAAAGGCATCTTCCTCCCCTCTTTAAAGATGTGAGGGGGACCATGGGTGTGGAACACTACATATAAGAAGGCCAAACTCCTTTGAGGTTAAGATGAACTGTATTATTTCCTCTTTCTTTTTCATTCTTGGTTATGGGGAATGGTTTCCTGGGGAAGTGTGGGCACAAGGATATATTTGGAAATGAAGGTGAGGTAAAAAAACAATTCAATAATTAAAAATTGAAAACAGAAAAAATGAGTTCTTCAAATGAAATAATTGCAAAGCACTTAGCACAGTGCCCAACACATAGTAAGTGCTATATAAATATTAATTATCATTATTATTATTATTATTATTGTTGCTGTTGTTGTTATGATGTGCTGACTGAGGGGTGGTTCTTTTATGCCATTTCTCTACCGTTTTAGGTGAGTAGAGCACAGTTTTCTAGTGCTCAGTGCCATGATGTGTTCATAATGCTTCCATCTTGTAAATAAGAAATCTTCCATCTATATCTTCCTTATTTTCTGGATGGGCTAATTTGGATTCTGTTGAAGTGTGTTGCTAGGAAATGCCTTTTGGAAGGGGAGCATGTTTACCCTTTGCCTCCATACAGCATATATACTTCATGACTGTGGGGTTTAATGACTCCGTTTTCCATCAGCAGCTTGCCACCCTCCCCCCCACCCCAGCCCAAGCTGATTACCTGAATTCTCATCACCATGCAGATGGACTCAAGTTTTGATACTCAACACCTTTTCAACTTATTCTCAGATGCCTCCTCCTTCTTATTGGAGGGCTGGCGGGTGGATCATTAAACTCCTCCCAAAGTCTTCCTTTGAAGAGGGCTCACAACTTTGCAGGTGACTCCTTTTTCCATCAGCAGCTCTGCTTGGCTTAGACTCCATAAAACACCGTGCCTCCATGCAGGTTACTCCCAGTGGCTTCTTTCCCCTTTTCATCTTTCTTTTGTGTATTGTCTTCCCCTCATTCAATTATTACAACAAACATGTGAGGAAGGTACTATTATTATGCCCACATTCTGTCACTAATATAGGTTTTTTTCCCTCTTAGTCCCCTCTTTTTCTTTTTATACTTAAGTGGAAGAGATTCCTCACTTTTACTGTGTCCCAATCTTACTTTGTGTCTGAAACTTCAGGCAAAAGTTTTTTTAAAAATTTTTTAATTTTGGAATAAATCAGGAGCCTATGTGAATGGATGAAAAGCATTTATTAAGCATTCATTATGAATTAAGTGATGGGGATCACAAACATAAAAGCAAATAGTCCCTGCCCTAAAAGGAACATTCTAATCATTGGGAAAAGCACTTAAAGGGGAGTATTAGCCAGGGAAAAGTGTTTGGGTCTTTCTAGGAAGTCAATGGGATAGTGAGTAGAGCACTTAGCACAGTACCTGGCACATAATTCAGTCTTTTTCACTCGTGTTCAAATCTTCATGTCCCCATTTGGATCAGCATTGGTGAGTTCTATTAATACATATCAAGATCCTAATCAAATTTGTTTGGATAACAGTACTTTAAGGAATAGATGCATTTTTTGAAAAGTTTAATGTAAACTGAATTTTAGTATAGTAAAGTCAAATTAACAACATCTGTTAAGTGCCTATCACATGCCAGGTACTGTGCTAAGCACAGGGAATACAAAGACAGGCAAAAACAGTCTCTACCCTTAAGGAGTTTACAATCTAATAGAGGAGACAACATTTAAACAACTATGTACAAACAAGACATATAAAGGATAAATTGGAGATAATCATGGAAGGAAGACACTACCATTGATGAGGACATGAAAGATTTCCTATATAAGGTGATATTTTAGCTGAAACTTGAAGAAAGTCAGAGAAGCCAGGAGGTGGAGATGAGGAGGTAGAGACTTCTAGGCATGGGGAACAGCCAGGGAAAATCCAGAGTCTGGAGATGGAGCATCTTGTTAGAGGAATGGCACGAAGGCAGTCTTTGCTTCTCTTACTCCAGATTATCCATTAATTCTGTGCATTTGCATTCCCAAGCAGTTATCCTCTCTTTTGTTTCTTTAGTGAGACTTGGCACTATGGATTCAAGGTTTTCTATTCTGCCAATTATTTCTTCAGTGCAGGCCATAAATTCTTCTTTCACAATTCTTCTTTCTTTTTTAATCATTCAGGAACATTCATGAACTCCTGGAAATTCATGGGGTCCTCTATCTCATCAGTGTTGATTCATTTCCTTTTGTCTTGTAATTTTATTCACAGATGTCCTATTCTTTTACTTGATCTGGAGACCACAGTTCCTTCTGCTACTGATATCTTCTCTGTTGGTTTACCTGCTTATATTCAAGGTTTCTGAGTTTGCTTCTTCCTGAGATCTTGGGTAATTTCAGTCTTCTCCCACCCTCTTACTTTCCTTTATTGCTCATTTTCTGACTCCCTCCCTTTGATAGAGGTTTTGCTGTGGGATGTATATCAAAGAGTCTCAGTCTCTTCCCATGCTGGGTAAACCAGCTTCAGTCTCTGTCCCATGTGACTTCTCAGGTTGGGGGGGGGGGAACAGAACTGGTCACAACTGGATGCTAGGCACTTTCCTCAGGCTTAGTAGAGCACCACAAGCCATACATATGTGTCCTGTCCCTGTTCCCTCTATTCCTCAGTTCATGAGTTCCTTTGTTCCTCAGTTCTCTGGCCCAGCAGCACAGAACTCTACCATGTAACTGCAGCCTTACCAAATTTTCTGTTATTTGGATCTCTGCGGCACTGGGATCTAGTAGAGATTTGGCGGAGAAGAGGTAGGGGTATAAAGTTGAGTTCTGTTGTAAGCCAGTGGGTCAGCTCGTGCAGCCCAACTACTGGGAATGTGGTAGGTTGTAGTATGGGGCTGCTGAGCAAGCATGCATTAGGGGTTTAAGGCTTTTTGGCCTCTATTGCTATTTCATCAATTTTTTTTAACCTCATTTGTATTTTTGGTGCCCTAGATTGTGGAGATGGTTGAAATTGCTTTATCTGTGGCCCTTAACTCCTCTTTTAGAAAGATCCAAGAAGTCATGAGAATTGGAGAAAATGTCTAGTTTTCAATCTTGTTGGTTATGTGACTAACACCCCACGATATCTCCTAATTGCCAAACTGATGGTCTTTTCTCAGTCCTCAAGCTTCTCAACCTGTCTGATGGCCAGTCATTAGAACAGAGTATGTAGGGGGAAGTAAGATGACTGGAAAGGTAGAAAGAAAGCCAAGTTTTGGAATTTTTAAAAGCCAAACAGAGGATTTTACATTTGATCCTGGAGGTAATGGGGAGCCATTGAAGCTTACTGAATAGGGGAGTAACTTAGTCATAGCTCCACTTTAGGGAGATAACTTTGATAGCTAAATGGAGGATGGACTAGAATGGAGAGAGACAAGATGGAGACATGAACTTGGAGCGGGGGTTACCATGGTTATCTCTTGAAAACTTGTGGGAGGGCATGACGATAGAACCACAGGTTGGGAAGGTATGATTGGGTTTTGGTTTCCCTCAGTGGAGGGAAGGGCTTCCACTCTGATGAGATCACAGAACCACTTGAATATTTTGAGTTGAACCCTCCTGATATAGCCAGACACGTATAAATGGAAAAAAAGGTGGGCCAGTCATGTAACAAGAGTGACCGATACCCAATGGACAGTCAATGTGCTTTACTGGCATTCTCCATACAATGTCAAGGGGTCTTGAGGAGGGGTTCCAGTATGAGTGGACCCTCTGTAAGGGATGTGTGAGTAGATCCTATGTGGAAGACTTAGGGAAGTTGGGGAAGCAGAATGACTTATTGAGCACGTACCATGTGCCAGACTCTGTGCACATTATTATTTCATTTGGTTCTCACAATAACCCCAGAAAGTAGTTGTCATTATTATCTCCATTTTATAGATAAGGAAACTAATGTAAACAGAAGGTAAGTGACTGGCCCAGGTTCACACAGCTATTAAGTGTCTGAGGCTGGATTTAAATTTAGGTCTTTTTGACTCCAGATCCAGCACTCATTACTTGTGTAGGACTTAGGGGTAAATAATAATAGTAGATAGTAACAACAACAACTAGCATTTACATAGCACTTTAAAGTTGGAACAGCCATTTCCAAATAGCTCATTTTGTTCTCATAACAACTATGGGAAGTAGATGATATTATTATCCTCATTTTATAGATGAGGAAATTGAGGCTGGAAGTGGCCAAATGACTTTCCCAGGGTCACACAGCCACTAAGTGTCTGAGGCTACATTTGAACTCAGGTCTTCTGACTCCAGGTCCAGCATCCTATCCCCTGATCCACCTACCTGCCTGAGAGAGTTACAAAGAGATGGAAGGAGAGTTTAAGGTACAAGGGAGGAAAGAAATCTTGCAAGGTGGAGGAATGATTTGGTGTAGGAAAACCATAAAATCTCATGATTTTCTTATGTCTGATACTAGCTAGAATCTAACTTTTGTCCTAAACAATATGAATAAAAATACTATTTCTCCTTTAATTCACTGTCACAAAATCATAGTTTATAGCAAAGAAACAGTGCATGTGTGTTTACATAGAGTGTTTCTGTACACGTGGGATGGTTAAGGACAAAATTCAGGCCACAGCTTTTTGGAATAAAATGATTATTTTAATATATGATGAATTTATGGCTAGAAAGACCTAAGCAGTCATCCATTCCACTCCCATTACTTCTCCCGCTTTTTTAAAAGATTAAAAAATTGAGGTGCAGAGAGGTTAAATGCCCAGCCCTTTAAACTAGGGTCTTCTGCCTTATTTAAAACAATTGGTAATCAATGATAAATGATCAAAGTATCATAGAGCTAGAGGGAGAAGGGATCTCAGAAGCTATCTAATCCAACTCCTCCATTTTACAGATGAGGAAATTGAGGCACTAAGGGTTCAATTACTTGCCCAAGATCACACAGATAGTTCGAGGGGTGTGATGATGTGTTTAGATTTCCACAAGGATCCAGACTTAGTCCATACTTTTCTGTAAGGGCCTACTTAACTTAACAAGGGATTAGACAAAGGGTGCCCAAAAGTTTATAGTATGGCTTTAAACCTTAATAGCTTAAAAACCACACTAAGACATTTGGGGCAGAATCCCTTAGTCCTGGAACTATTATTTTCTTAATGTAAGGTAAGATTGCATTCGGTTGCCTCATAATATATTCCACTAATTCTTTCTCCCATCTTTTAAAAATGAATTGGTGTTAGCCACATTCTCTGGACCTTGTACTTAGAAGGATGAGTTTAAAGTTTAATAGCTTAAGACCACACTAAGGCTTTTGGGGAACTCTGTATTATTCTCTGACAGAAGTCTAAACAAGACCTTGATTCATAATTTTTTTTCATTGTTATTCTGTGAATATTAGCAAATGTTAACTCTTTAGTTGAAACATAGAAGCACATAAACACTCTCAAACACACACACACACACACACACACACAACACACACACACACACACACACACAGAGTTTTTTCTTTGCAGAACCTTGCATGTAGCCAGAGGACAAGTAAAGGGAACTTTCTTTTCTCATAATTCAAGGAGGCTATTTTCCTTACAGATATCAGCACCTTAGGTACTATACTTGATGGGGCTGGCAAAGTATTTCCCTTCATCCACATTATAATGTGCAAAATGTCCTTCTCAATGTTTTGCAGCAGTAAATTATAATGTAATGAAAATGACCAAAAATCACATTTTCCCCATATTTTGAGAATGTTGTGGAAATAATACATTTCAATGAACTAGAATTGTTTTTTTTCTTATTTGTTTGTTTTATTGTTGTTTTAAGAGGCCTTGGGGGGCGGGAGAAGGAAGGGATATCATTCTAGTAAAACAAAGCAGGATCACAGTTGTTTGTATCTTTTTTTAAGCCACAAGGGAAAAATACAAGACAAATGACTTCTCTCAAGGGCTGTTCTGGTTCACTTTTATGTCCTTTTTCTTTTGTTTCTTTTTTCTCTAGGATTACATGTTCATAATAAATGAATAAAATATGAATAAAAAGACTCTTTAAGCAATCTGTCTTTTGAGAGTCACATGAGGTTTCCTGGAATAGCATGTTGCCTAATTACACTATAGTTACCTTCATAGATGTTCTCATAAATTCAGTAAGACCAGTATTTTCATTAAGATGGACACCAATTTCACTTTTTTTTTTTCCATCCCAAGTTCTTCATGTCTGGAGTTGAAGCCCTTCTTACCCAAGACTGACTATAACACTGGTCTAGGACAATGGAAGGCTAATAAAGCAGTAAAAAAGAAGTTGGGTCCTGTTGAATAATACATAAAGAGAATGTCCACCAGCAGGAGAATTTGCTAAGGAAGTGAATCAAATGATGCTGAAAAAACCATAGGACTATCAAGTG
The DNA here is from genome assembly GCF_003287225.1 of Phascolarctos cinereus. Lineage (NCBI taxonomy): Eukaryota > Metazoa > Chordata > Mammalia > Diprotodontia > Phascolarctidae > Phascolarctos > Phascolarctos cinereus. The sequence goes on along the minus strand of NW_027555847.1, from coordinate 393,151,261 downwards.
AAAAGTCCAACCATGCTTTATTCCCCATGCTCTGTATTTTAGCATAGTGGAGCCTGATGGGGTGATTGGCAAAAGGTTCCCTGTGGTGAATTTCTAGGGTATAGATAGGTTTTGATTTTCATCAGTGGAGGGAGAATATTTACATTGAGGAGATCACAGACACATTTGAAGATTCTGAGTTGAGATTTCATGATATAGACAGAAATTGGTGAATGGAGAAAGAGGTGGACTAGTTACATAACAAGAAAGACAGGTAACCAATGGTCAGTTGACTTGCTCCACTGGCATCTATAATAGGTCATAAGGTGGACTATATCCAGAGGAGGGTTACCATCAGTGAAAAGAATGGAGATCATGCTATACAAATAATAATTATAATGACAACAACAATAATAGCTAGCATCTATATCATGCTTTGGACAGCTAGGTGGTGCAGTGGATAGAGTGCCAGGCCTGGAGTCAGGAAGACTCATCTTCCTGAGTTCAAATCTGGCCTCAGACACGTACTAGCTGTGTGACCTTGGGCAAGTCACTTAACTCCGTTTACCTCAGTTTGCTCATTTGCAAAATGAGCTGGAGAAGGAAATAGCAAACTACTCTAGTATCTTTGCCAAGAATACCCCAAATGGGGTCACAAAGAGTGGTACATGACTGAAGAACAACAACATATGATACTTTAAGGTTTATAAAGTGCTTTGATTCTCACAAAACCTCTGTGAGATAGGTGCTATTATTATCCTCATTTTACCCATGAGAAAATGGAGGCTGAGAGACATCAGTTGACTAGTCCAGGGTCACACAGTTAGTAAGTGTTTCAGGCAGAATTTGAATTCAGGTATTTTTGACCCAAGGAATTTGTGGAAGAGTAGACTTAAGAGGGGATGTGATTAGTTAGTGGTCTTCATGTATCTGGGGAGCTGTCATGCACTATCGAATTTAGAGTTGTCTTGCTTGGTTCCATAAAGTAGAAGTTACATACAAACCAATTTCATTTCATTGTAAAGAAAAGCTTCCCAGTATTTATAGCTGACCAGAAGTACAACAGATGGCCTCAGGAAGTAGTAATTTCTCCATTACTGGTGATTTTCAAATGGAAGTTAGGTGACTATTTGTCAGAGGTATAATAAAGGAGATTTTTAGTCAGGTAAGGGTTAGAATAGATGACCTGTGAAATCCCTTCAGAATCTGAAATTGTAAGATACTGTGATATAGTAAACTCTTAGATATCTGTTTATAGAACTAGATGTAATTTAAAAGATAAAAATGTGATTTTCCCCCCTACTTTTTCTACTGTTTATTTCCTCCTTTCTTCTCAAGTCTATTTACTGTGACTCAGAAACCAGACTTGGAGTTTTTCTATTGAATGTGAACAATAACACTTGGCCCTTATCCCACCAGTAGCCTTGGAAAGAAATCGCTGAGCAGAGCAGCTATGTTCATGTGCCCCAGAGGCAGAACAGCCCAGGGTAATGTTTCCTACCTCCCCAAAACATTGTGCATCTGTAAAATGTCTAAATTCGCCACCATGGGATGCTTAGCCCACAAGTCTTAGCATTGCAGTCCTGGGGACACTTCCGTAGGAGGAACCAGGAACTAGGGAGAGGGAGCAAGCCAATAGTTCAAACATCAGGATGCCAAGAGAGGAAGAGATTAGTTTTTTAAATTCATAGGTTTCAAAACCTAAGAACATTTTGTGCTAAGACTTTTGTTGACTGGTAAAAATTTCCTTTACACTAGAGCTAGTTCAAGAATCAGTGATGGGGTAACATATGGCTAGGAGTCTGGAGACTAAGGTTATAGTCCCATCTTGTCCCATTCACTGAGCTGTGTGACCTTGGGGAAGTCACTTATCCTTTCACTTGGCCTCACTTTCCTCACCTGTAAAATGAGGAATTTGGACTATATGACCTCTTAGGTTCCTTTCTAAAGGTCTGTGATTTTTAATATCTTCCCTACTCATCTAATTTACTGGGTGGTCATATTGATAAAATGATATAACAAATGTGAAAATGCCTGATGAAGTAAGAAAGAACCACATAGAAACCACCACTACCACCACCACAACATGGAATCATAGAATCTCACCAATGGAAAGTACCTCAATGGTCACATGGTCCAAAGTATACCTGAAAAAGGATCCCTTTTATAACATGCAAGACGTGCCTTTACTTTAAAATTTCAAGTAAAGAGACCCTGCTCTCTATGGAGGCAGCCCTTTTGAATGGCTCTAGTTCTTAGTAAGTTTTTCCTTACATCAAACCCCAAATTATTTCTTTGTGACTTCCAGCTTTTGATCATAGCTCTGCTCTATGGAGTGAAGCAAAGCTTGAATTCTTTGTCCACATGGTAGCTTTTCAAGGACTTGAAAACAGCAATCCTATATCCTTCAAGGTTTTTTCTCTAGACTAAACACCTCCAGATACTTCCAAAATTGCCCATATGACATTAATTCCTAGCCTTTCAATATCCTGGTTGCCCACCTCTGGCTACTTTCTAGTTTATCAATGTCCTTCCTACAATGCAAAACTCAGAATGGAGCACAGTGTGGCCCAACCAGGGCAGAACTCCATGGTCTTGGTACCATTCCTCTCTTAATAGAGGGTAAAATTGCATTCTGTTGCCTCAAATATATCCCACTAACCTGAATCTTTGTTTTAAAAAAAAATTTTTATTGAAATATTTTATTTTTTCCAATTCCATGTAAAACAATTTTTACATTTTTTTTTACAATTTTTGGTCCCAGATTCTCTCCCCCCCATTCCCTACTCCCCTCATTGAGAAGACAAGCAATTTGATAAAGGTTGTACATATCCTCTACATCTTTTTAAAATGAATTATTGCTTAGTCACACTTCTCTCACTGGGTACTTATAAGGTTGGATTTTTCTAACCCATGTAAGACTTTACTTTTATCCCAATTAAACTACACCTTATTAAATTAGGCCAAATAGTCTCTCAAGATCTTTTTGGATCTTGATTGTCACCCAGAGTGATAGCTATCCTGTCCAGCTTTGTGTCATTTGCAAGTATGATAAAGATGCCATCTATATCTTTCGCCAATTGATAAAAAAAAATGTTCAATAGCACAGGGCCAAGCATAGGTCCACTGTGCACTCTGCTGGAGACCTCCTTTCAAGTTGACATTAACCAAGACTACCAGCCATTCAACCCCTTCCACATTCTAAGGAAGAAGCAAAAACAAAACAAAATGAAACTGTTTCGTGAGTTGCCTTGAGGTATTGGAGTATTAAAGTAAATAAGAAAACGAGGCCAAGACTCCCAGAATTTTTTAGTTTTTGTATCAACCTGACCCTGATGGAACTTTCAGCTTCTCAGAGCAAACGAGCAGCATTCTTGATGCTCCAACTAGACCACGTGATTTTCCATCACCAGAGAACTTTCTGACCTGCTGTTTGTTTTTCTTTCAGTTACTACTAAAACCAGAGGTTATCCTAGTGGCCACTGATGAAATCAAACGCCATGGAATCTGCCATAACTTCTGGATCTCTTTTTCTCTTTCCAGTAGCTAGTGTTGGCATGATGTGAGGAAGAGAGTTCTTTGGCTCTGTTTTGTTCTTCTTTTAAAAACATCTTGACTTTGGAACAAATACAATATACTTTTGGTCTCTCATTCCAATTCTTTACATTTCATTTCAAAGTGTCAGTGATAACCTCTCCACCCATCTCCTCCAGAATTCCTCTAATACTATTCCCCTTGGAGCACAGCATAAGCTTTACCAGGTAAATTGTAAAGTTTAATTAATTCCGAAGGCTTTTAAAACAACAACAAAGGATGAGGGCAACAAACACACCTGTAATGCTGTGACAGCTCTGAAGAAAGCAGGCACAGGCTGGCATTTCCGTGCCTCCACTAAGATGACCAGTCCCAGATCCCGCACCTCCTTCCTGTAAAAAGAAAAGCAGGTTGACTTTTAACCGGTACATTTAAAATTTCTTAGCAAGAAAGGTTATTGCTAACATTTCAATAAGACTAAAGTGATCTCTGAGGTCATTGTGGCTCTAAAACTTGGTGATTCTACAGATTTCTAGATACTCAAAATCTCCTTTCTCCCCTTTCTTTCCCAAGAAATGAAATTATATTCAAATTAGAATTATTATTCAGGTTTAATCAGTTAATTTTGTCAAGTAGCTGATTCTAGGGCAAGCTGAGACCTTGTATTACACTGATGATTATTAACAATATTGCTATGGTTATTCTTTAAAAAATCTTATCCATCACTGAAAATATACTTAGCACTGTCAAATAAATTAAGTATGAAACAAAAAAGCAAAGACTTGTCTTTGGGTTTTTCAAAACAAATAATACATTAACTGAGATAACATATGTAAAACATTTTGCAAACATTAATACACTATTTAATGTTAGCTCTTATTATTATCAGCATTAATCAAGAAGTATTTTATAAGAGCTTAGTATGTGCCATGCATTATTATTTATTATTGGACAAAAAAGTTTATCTTGGCAGGGCTGAGAAAGAAGATCTTAGCAAGACCTAAGCTTTACTCACTGATTTTTCCAGAGGTATGAAAGATAATAGAAAATAATGCTCTGAGAGATAAGACTTTGGGGAAAAAGATCAGCTCTCACAGCTGATACAAGCCTTTATGAGGGTTTCTTAACTATCTCTCTAATGGGTTCCTAGAGTTTGGGGGATGGGGTGGCCAGCCCTCTTCTCTTTTTCTTTTTTTTTTTATTGCTGCCTCTATTCCTTGAATGATCTCTTAACTATCCTTTCATCTAGATTTTCCTGGCCATGCATCCTGCATGGATGTTCCTTATTTTCCCCTTAGTTCATTTGAGACAGAGTTTGAGTTTTTCAAAAAGAACTTTGTAACAACTCAGGGGAAAATCTGGCACAAAAATGTAATAAAGATCTTTGGATAAGATTCCTCTGCTCTGGAACTTGTCAATATTTTACTCCATAAGTATTTTTTTAAATGTTACATTTTTATGTCAGATTTTTTTGAGTCAGCTAGTACATTTTAGATGCTGGAACTTAGATTTATAAAATGTTAATTTTCTGGGGAGACTCCTTTAGGTATAACTGATGAAACTATAATTTTATAATTATGATATTTTATGTGCATTAATAATGCACATAAAATGATCAATAGGAATCAAAAATTCTATGCAACTGCTAAAAACAAGCCATACTTTTTGGTTGTATTAATAAAAGCAGAGTATCCAGATCATGGAAAGTAGAGGTTTGCCACTCTCGGGGCTTGTTGAACCAAATCTTGGATACTGTATTCAATTTTTGTTGCTAAATTTTAAAAACGGACATTTACCAATAGGAGTTTGTCCAAAGAAATAGGGTCAGTATGGTAAAGAGTGGAGAAAATAATATGTTAGGAGAAACAGTGGAAAGATATGAAATTATTTAGTAGAAGGTGAGTTCCTTGTAGGCTGGGAGAATTTTATTTTTGTCTTTGTATCTTCAGCATCTAACACAGTGCCTGGAAAATAGTAGGCACCATATAAGTATGTGTGGAAATGAACCAAATTAGATAAGACAGAGAGTTATGTTCAAACTGACCATTGTTTTCAAAAATGTGAAACTCTGGCTGTAAAAACAATGCCACTCGACAATTATTTATTAAGAGCCTATTGTGGGAGTATGTTCTGTGATGTGGGTAGAAATGGCTAGTAGAACAACTTTTTATCAATTATTGTTGTTCAGTTGTTCAGTCCTGTCCAAGTCTTCATGACCCTGTGGACCATGTCTATATGTAGCACTCCAGTACTGTCCTTGGAATTTTCTTGGCAAAGATACTGGAGTGGTTTACCGTTTCCTTCTCCAGTGGTTTAAGAAGTTAAGTGACTTGCCCAGGGTTATGCAGCTACTAAGTGTCTGGGGCTGGATTTGAACTCAGGTCTTCTTGACTTGAGGCCCAGTGCTTTATCCAATGAGCCTCCTTCTAATAATTAGAGTTGTCCAATAACAGAAGTGGCACAGTGAGCACACTCGCCTTCACTTGAAGTCTGTGAACAGTGATTAGATGGCCATACTTTTGTGATGCTGTAAAAGGATTCTTGATTTAGATGAGAGACTGGGGAACTTCTCTGATTTTATGTTGCATCAACAAGCCGGGAAGTGATATTGTAAAGACAGCAAGGATATTTGAAAGAAAATGTATCAGAACATTTCTTTATTTAAAAGGAAAAATGGAAATTAAGTCTTCAGATTATAGTTTCTCATACTGGAGACATCTCTTCACCAATTACCTAATAGGCATCTTTTCAGCTGGGGAATAAACAATTTCTTTTGTTAGTTTTAGAGAAGTTTGGTGGCCTATTCTGAGTAATGGAAACATTTCTTTAATGTCATTTTGGTAATGAGAATTGTGAATTCAATAAAAGTATCAATTGTATAAAGGCTTCAGGCTTTGATTCACTAATTAATTTTGCAGAAATATAGCCATGTTACAATGTTCTGGAAGTCACATGCTTTATTCCACTTCTGAAAGAAAGAGGCAGTTGAACCTAAAGCATCAAAGCCACTACTATAGTCCATACCTACTTAGCCCTGTGTCTATAGCTACATGTCTATGTCTGTACCTATGGGCACAAAATACTACCTGATATTCACAGCTGTGAGCTAGAGTTATCCCAAAGTGGAACAGCTTCCCTTACAAGACAGTGGGTTTTATACCAATGGAAGTCCTCCAGCATGATCAATTAATTGGTTGCTATTTGGTAGAGGGGACTCTTATTCAGGTATGGGTTGTACTAGGTTGCCTCTGAAGTCTGTTCCAACTCAGATATTACATGAAACTATTGCAATGCTTCTAGAGGAAGATGCCTAGGATGGTAAAATATCTGGAAACCATGTCATATGAGGACTGCTTGAAGAAACTAGAAGGAAGCTTTTCCTTCTAGAGAAGTGAAGACTTTGAAAAGACAGGAAGCTCTCTTTGACTATTTGAAGAACTGTCTTTTGATGGAGATATTAAAGTTATTCTGTGTAAATCCATTCATTGTGTGTAAATCATTGTTCCTAGAACAAGGACCCATGAGTAGAAATGGGAGGCATACAGACTTCAGCAATCTTTAAGCAGCTTGGGCTTTTTTGTTTGTTTGTTTTTGTCTAGATCTGTTATTTCATTTCTATAGGGAGGTCCTGGTGAAGAGTTTCCTTTGCTGATCCAGACAGTCATATGCTCTGCAACTTACATCATTAGAAACTGATCTAGGGATATGGAGAAGTTAAATGACTTGACCAGGGACACAAAGCAGTATTTGTTGGAGAAGGGCCTTGAACCCAGTTCTTTCTGATAACGAATGAGGCCAGCTTTCTATCACAATACCATGCTGATGGTCAGGAGGCCAGCTTGTCATAACTATAAGGTTATACTAAATGAAAATTAAAATTCCTTCTAATTAAAAAATTTAAATACATGTAGTTTATGTACTTGTGGAAAGTCTCCTAGAGATCATTTGCTAAGGCCATTTTAGAAATGGCATGCACTTAAAAGAACCTTCTCTTGTATTTCTCTATACTCTAACATGTTAGACTCTCCCATGGCCATGTTCTTTCAATTAAGAAAAGCTTTTAACCAAACTATAGATCAAATGCTTGACAGAAAGATCCTGGTTTTAACTATAAGGAAACTTTTTTTATACTCCCAAGAAAATAAATTTAAAGTGTTTGAAAAGGACCTAAGAGAGGAAGAAAGAAGAAAAAAACTTGGCATCTTAGAAAATATGGTATCTGGAAGAATGCCCTAGAAACCCATGGTGCAATCTGGCATAAAGACTAGAAGGCTTGGTAAAAAGTACGTAAACAAAGAGATCCCAGTGTGAAGTAATTTTGAGATAGCAGTCTCAATACAATGAATCAGTTAATCAACAAGCATTTATTGGGCATCTAATACATGTCAGATACTGTTCTAGGTGCTGGGTATTCAAGAGTAAAACAAACTAAATGGACAGGGTTTAGAACAACATTGAGCAGGAATTTAGAGTCACAGCAACTGGCTTTGATCCTTATTCTTTGTGTCATCCTGAGCAAATCACTTAAATTCTCAGCCTTGGTTTCCCTTACCTGTAAAATGAGGGAGTTGTGCTTTCTAATGTTCCTTCTAGTTCTAAATCCCATGATCCTAAAAACAAGAAATTGTCTACATGACCACTGACCCTAACCTGGTTCATAACACTCTTGAGAGAGTGACAAAATGATATCTTGGCTCATATCAAGTCTACATAATATCTAAGAACAAGCAGAAAAGACTCGTGACTATTTGGCTTCCATCCAAACTGAGATGGAAAGGACCTGAAAGTCAGCCAAAAATTGGATGGTCTACCAGTGAGTTGGGAAAATAAAAAAAGTATGTTAGGATTCTGCCAAAAAAAACCCCCAACAAGTATTAAAGAGATATGAATGGAAACCCAAGATCCTTTATCTAGGGAAGTGTATATGTCTGACCTTCATGCATGTATATATACATAAGTGTGTGTGTATATATCTATCTATATGCAATATAGATAGATATATACACACACACACACACATATATATATGTACATATATATAAACATGTCAGCCATGTATATATTACGTGGATAAGAATCATTAATAATAATCATTTGGGTTTTTGGCCAATGGGCACCAAGATTTGTTTTGAAAGTCATTGGACCCAAAGCTGAGGTATTCAAGGGGTGGATCAAAGCTTCTTATTGGTCTAAAATCTAAAGTCCTTATAACAGACTTTATTATACTGAGACCCCTTGCACCAAACATTGTCTAAAACAAGTGGGCAATCGTAGAGGGTCTGGAATTTTGTTTTAATTATGCAGGTAGAATCCATTTTTAAAAAGATTGACAAGGTATTAAATGGGTCAGGCACACATTAATACTGCTTCCCACAACAATTGGCCTCTCTAGTATCTCTCTCTCATGCTTGGATGGCTCCATTGTCTCAATTGGGAAATAATTACTGATTCAGCACCAGCTAGCTGCTTGGCACTGTGCCAGGGGCACTGTGAGATACACAGAAGTATGAGGTATAAGTCCTTGTTTTAAGGAACTTATAAACTAGTTGGGGAGGCAAAACTAATACATGAAATGGGAAAGAAGGATGCGTGCATTCACAGATTTATAAACAACATTCGTATCTTTCTTTGTATTTGGAAATACTTATGTTTGTTAAGGTCTAAGTTCATATTAAAAAATCAATTTAAAATCATGTGGTAGTAAACACATTAAGAGTTAAGATAAAAGAGATCATGGAGAACAGGAGTAGTCAAGGCAGGCTTCTAAGAAGAGGTGACATGGCAGCAGAACCTTGAAGGATGGGAAGAATTTAGAAAGATAAAAGAGGGGGAAGTGAGAGAAGAAAATTGAGCAAATCTCTGATGGCAGGAATGAGTATGTCATGTTTGGCTTATTATTGCCTAGGATGATGATGGTGATGATGATTCTTTTCTTCTTTTAAGAAGAAGTATATTTATTTGACCAGATTCTTTCTAGAAATTCAACATATTTTATTTTTCCCCAATTCCATGTTAAACTGCTTCATGTGTTAGTTTTGTTTCCCCAGCTAGTTTGTGCCAGAAGGTAACAGGAAATAAGGTTGAGGCTAGATTATGGAAGGCCTTGAATACCAACAGTAACTTCCTTTTCTGTTGTGCCTGGTCCAAATGTATCTAGACACACGAGTGTACTGCAGCATCTCTGTCTTTAAACCAGGGAATTACATGGACTTTATCAGAAGACAAGACTAAAAGGTTGAATTAACCCAATTACTGATGATTTTGAATGAAATTTGCATTTTATTATGCCTGGAAAGGAAGGAAAACTCCATAAATAAACAAAAAGCTTTCTCAGACTGTGCCATCACAACTTAATCTAAAAGCAGAAAAGTAAACTGGCTCTGAAGTGAGGCCTGACCTGGGGATGCCATAGAGGTACATCAAAAGGCGGGTGAGCTCACTGCTTGAGGACTGCTCCTTTGACCAGAAAGCACTTCTGGTGCACACCTGTACCACTGCCCTCCCATTACGGTCTCTGGTCCCTGCAAAAACAAAGAGCCACCTTTGAGAAACCTGTATACCAGATGACAAGGAAATGGAGAGACACAGTGTTATTCTGGCCTGGATACTGTTCTTGGCTTTGCATGAGATGTAGTGAGCAACAACAGCAGGGAACTAATCAGTCGGAACATAAATACAAGTGTTTGTAAAATAGTTTTGATAACATCTAATGTATGTGGCTTGGCTTAAACTGAAGAGACTGGCATGCTTTAGAAGGTCCTTGTAGGGATAGGGATTTGGATGGAACTTACCAGGGATGGAAATGATTCCTGACTGAAGTAATTCTTGGTTGATTTCAAGTAACTGGTTGGGCAGCTTGTGATAGAAGTCTGCTGTGTTTGTAGACAACGGTTCACTCTCACAGGGCAGCGATTCGGGGAAACGTTTGAAAATGTGTTGGACTCATGGCTTTGGAAGCGGTCGTTTGCATCTCTTATATTTGTACTCTGAAGAACATCTGGCCAAATGAGAGAGAGGTGGTTGAAAGGGAAGTTTTTTCTTTCTGCTTACAGACATTTATAATGGGTACAGGTTCAAAAAACATGTTTAAGAAAATAGAGATTTACAGATGGCTCTCTGGCCAGCTTCACCCATGCTGCTGCACTCCACGTACCACCTCTCATAGGGCAGGTCCAGATTCTATCCCTCACTAGTGAGAATTCATGCTACCTGTCCTGACCCTGACCCACTGTGCTATGCCATGTCACTGCAGCTGCCTGCCCTGATTCCTCTTCTACTTCTGGGAACAGTCATCAAATCAATTCTATTGGCAGTCAATTGTCCTGTGACTCAACTCAGTATCTCATTTCCTAGACCAAAATACTTACTTTGCAACCACTCTCCTGAACCTGCTGTCTTCCCCTATTAGAACATAAGCTCATTGGGGTGGCTAGGTGGTGTAGTGGATTGAGCACTGGCCCTAGATTCAGGAGGACCTGAGTTCAAATCTGGCCTCAGACACATAATACTTACTAGCTGTGTGACCCTGGGCAAGTCACCTAACCCCCATTGCCCAACCTAAACAAATGAAAAAACACAAAACAAAAAAAAGAACATAACTCATTGAGGGCAGAGATTGCTGTCTTGTTTTATATGTTTGTATCCCCACTGCTTAGCACATAGTAAATGCTTAATTAATGTATTTTTTGTTGTTCATTATGACTGTCTGGCCCAAATCAAGCTTGCTTAATTAGATGTTCCTAAAAAAGTTGGGCATAAATAAAAATTTAAAAGCATAGGCTATTTTAAGTGTACCAGGAAATGCATTGCTTAAAAAAACAAACCCTGCAGTAAAACATTTTGCAAAGTAAAGACTCTTTTTTAATATGAATAATCACCCTCTAATCTATTTTCAGGTTTTTATATAACTGACATTTATAAACATATAGCACTTTACAGTTTACAAATTATCACATTTGAGCTAATGTTTTCTTAAATTAAAATTTTATTTAAATTCAATAAATTGTAAGCGTGGAACACTCTCCTAGATGCTGGCAGAGATACAAGGATGAATTAAGACATGGTCCCTCCTCTCAAATTACTTAGAATTTTGTAAGGGAGATAAAATCTTTAAACAAATATATGTAATACAATGAACATAGCAAGTGCATAACACATTCAACCAATAAGCAAACACATATTTCCACAACTTTTCCTAGGACCATTTGATCTCTCCCTTGCCCCTCTTCATTCTCTAACTTGTGTTATGCTTATCTATACATGTGCCAACTTTCCAAGTAGAGTATAAACGTCCTTGGGAGAGGATTTCATTTTTGACCTTTTATGCTTTGTATAGCCTAAGTAAGGTCTGATTGGAAAGATCATTGAATACCATATGCAGAAGATGGCCTTTGACTTGGTTAGGGAAGGATGGGTAGAATTTCAACAGATAGAGATATACATGGTGGGGACAGACATAGGTAAATTCATGTGTGAAGCCTGAGAGCTGGGGAAATACAGGGCGTATTTGAGGCACAATGGATAGTAGAATCTGAAAGGACAGAAAGTGGGGTTGGAAGGAGGTATGTAAGATAATGCTTGTGCTAGATTGTAGAAGCCCTTGAATTCCAGGATGAAGAAAAGGACATTCTTCAATAAGCAGTTAAAGGGTTTTGCATAGAGAAGGGACATTATCAGATCTGTGCAGAAAGATTAGTCTGGAAATGTATAGTATTAATTGGGGGTTGGGAGGAGGAGAATAGTGAACCTGAAACTGGAGTTGGAAAGATCTAGGCAATAAATCACTTAGGGTGATGGTGGTAGGAAGAGAGAGAAAAGTAACATATCAAGAAATATATTAAATACAAATATGTATATATGTACATATATTTATATAAAATTAGGATAAAATATCAGGAAATATATTAAATATATGTGCATATTTTTATATAAAATTAGAATAAATTAGCTAGAAATGGAACTATGTCCAAACAATGACACACAATATCCCATGTAATAGAGAAAATTGTATAAAGACTTTGTTATTATAGAATCATAGACCTAGAGATAGAATTGATCTCAAAGGCCATCTAGTCCACCTCTCCTCTTCTTACAGATGTGGACAGTGAAGCCCAGGGAGGTTAAAAGACTTGTCAAAGGTCACACCACTAATAAGTACTCAAAGGCTGGATTTGAACCCTAGTCTTCTGACTTAACCCTTTTTGTCTCAGTTTCCTCATCTACAAAACAAGCTGGAAAAGGAAATGGCAAACCACTCCTGTATCTCTGCCAAGAAAACCCCAAACGGGGTCACAAAAAGTCAGATATGACTTGAAAAACAATTGAACAACAACAATTTCTGATTCTAGAGCCAAAGCTCTTTTCCCAGTCTACCACAATTCAACAAAATTTGCTAAGTGCCTATTTGGTGCAATTTTCCTTTATTTTTCCTTTTCTGAAGTGCCATGGCAAGAGAAAATAATTTTTATAAATTACTGGCTTAATTGAGTTACCAATGATCCAAGGAGAGAAATAAATCATTACATGAAGAATGATGCAGGTTGCAGTAGTAGAAAGAGGAATGAAAGAACCCAACTAAAGGCAAACTCTGCTACTATCCACCTGCATTTCCCTCATCTGTATAATGAGGGAATTAGACTCTACAATCTGTGAAATCCTACTATCTCTGCATTCTATAGTTCTTGTGACTATAACACTTTTTAACTAGAGCCAACTCTAGTAGGGAACTGATCTCCACCAAGGAGTGACGAAGATCAAAGTTAACCATCCCAACATGCAATAGAGCTTAGCTCAAGAGCCTGCCTCCCATCACCAGCATCCTTGAGAGGAGGTGCTACATGGTAGCAGTAAGCTTCATTTAGTAGCTGTAGGTTGGATTTTCTGCTTTTGTTAAAAGTTATCCTTGGCCTCTGAGTTATTTCAGACTTGGATTATGGGTGAGCGAATATATTGCTCACATACTTTTTCATTCATAAAGAAATTAAAGTAGAAGGAAAATAGTTAATCCTCATTTGGGCCTTTCCTCATCTAACTCCCATCTCTTTGTGTGATCACTTTTTGGTTTGGCCCCTCAGAAAGCACACATTGGCAGGACTAAATGCTGGGCAAGCAGACTTTCAGCGTGGGGGCAGACGCTTGTTAATAGACAATGTTCTGTACAACTATTGCATCACACGGGTAAGACATTTTAGAAATAGTAGACTGACTTATCAAAAGGTCCCTAACTCAGGGGGTGAAAAAGTTCATGAAGACTTAATTAACACTCCCAGGAACAATGTTATTTACTTATATACATAAGTTAATGGTTAATGTTAAGTAGACTGCAAGATACCAGAAAATGGCATTCTGACTTCAGTGATTCATGCATGTATCAGCCTTACCCTGCCTGAGGTAATTGAGGTCTTTGGGTCAGAGATAAGTAAATAGTAGATTCCCAGAATGGATTAGTAAGATAATGTGTTGTTGTTCTGTCCTTTCAGTCCCGTCTGACTCTTCATGACTCCATTTGAGGTTTTCTTGGCAAAGATTCTAGAGCGGTTTTCCATTTTCTTCTCCAGCTTATTTTACAGATGAGGAGACTGAGGCAAACAGGCTTACGTGGCTTGTCCAGGGTCACATACCTAGTAAATATCTGAGGCTGGATTTGAACTCAAGTCTTCCTGACTCCAGGCCTGCCACTCTATCCACTGCACCATCTCTAAATTATAGCTCTAAACTAATAGAGACGGGGAACCCTCAAAAGTTAACTGTTTTTTCTTTTGGAATATAGCATATGGACTATGTATGCCCCAAGGAAGTCAATGACAGAAAGAGATCCTATTTATACTAAAATATCCATACCAGAACTTTTTTATTGTATCAAAAAAATAGAAACAGAGTGAGTACCCATCCATCAGACAATGGTTGAACAAAAAATTGTGGTATATGAATGAATAGTGTATTATTTTTCCATAAGAAATGATGAATGTGAGGAATTATGGGAAATGTGAGAAGAAGGGCAGTGCAGTACAATGGAAAGAATAATGAATCTATAATCAGAAGGTCTGAGTTTAAATCCACTTACTACCAAGATGACCTTGGACAAGTCATTTAACTTTTCTGAGTTTCAGTTTCTTCATCTGCAAAATAATGGACTTGGAATAGATGCAGTAGAGGAGTTATGATCTGTAAATATTGGTAGTATCTTCCCCAAAGGGTTATTGTAAGGAAAGTGGGGAAAGGGAAGGGAACAAGCATGTGTTAAGTACCTAGTATGTGTCAGGCACTTTGCTAAGCCCTTCCAAATATTATCTCATTTGGACATTTGGATGCTTTTCAAACTCTTAAATGAGTTATTGCTGTTGTTGCTAGCTCCAGGTAAAAAACAAATAGCAGAAGAGGGGATGTTAAACTCTTCAAAAGTAAAATGGAAACTGCTTTCTTCTGATTGGAGAGGATCTGTTTTGAGGGAATTTATATTTTTATTGTGTGGCTCCTTTTTGCTTCTGCCATGCCAAGGGATATCTTTAATTGGACCTAATAGCCTAAAAGAGGCAGCTAGGTGGCTCAATGGATACAGCACTAGACCTAGAGTCAAGAAGACCTGAGTTCAAGTCCAGCCTCAGACACCACTAGCCATATAACCTTGGGCAAGTCAATTGACCTCTATTTGCCTTAATCAACTATAGAAGGAAATGACAGACAACTACAGAAAGCCCATGGACGATAAGTTCCATGGGCTCATGAAGAGTTGGACATGAACAAACAACAGCAAAGAGCCTAAAACAGACTGACTCTATCTCCTGTAATCGCATAACTTTTAGACAACAGAAGGAAGTAGCCAAGTGAAACCCCAGGAGACTGACAAGGTCCAGGTGGGATTTGTGCCTAGATAAGGGTGAATTAAAAAGGAAAATTCTTGTTTGTTTGTTTGTTTGTTGTTAGGCAATTGGGGTCAAGTGACTTGCCTAGGGTCACACAGCTAGTAAGTGTCAAGTGTTTGGTCTGAGGCCAGATTTGAACTCAGGTCCTCCTGCCTTCAGGGCCGGTGCTTTATCCACTGTGCTACCTAGCTGCCCTAAAAAGGAAAATTCTCATCAAAGTCTGAGGATAATAGCAGGGTTGGACTAAATTATATTTTAGATTGCTAAGTAAGCTACTGCTTAAGACTTGTCTTTAATACTTTTTTTTTTTGCTTTTTTTGGTGAGGCAATTGGGGTTAAGTGACTTGCCCAGGGTGATACCACTAGTAAGTAACTAGCATTTGAGGCTGGATTTGAACTCAGGTCTTCCTGACTCCAGGGCTGGAGCTCTATCCACTGTGTCTTTAATACTTTTAAGAACCCACTTTATCATCTTGAAATAGTAGCTTTGTTATATTTCCAGTGATTGAAGAATCAGATATGGTAATATAATCAGATATGTTATATAGGATTATATATATACATATATGTGTGTGTATTTATCTGTATATATATATGTGTGTGTATATATATTTATGTATCTGTGCATATACCTAGATATAGATATAGACATCCATCTATCTGTCTATATCTATATATTTGCTTTATATCTGTGATTTCATGCAATCCTGAAGTGAAAACTCCTTCCAGTGGAGGTCAAAGAGGTTTATGTGACTTGCCCAAGGTCACATAGTTATTAAAAGTCAGAGGTAGGATTCAAACCCAGATCCTCTGCCTCCCAAACTATTCCTATAGGTTCCTTCTAGCCCTAGGTCTTCAATCTTCAGAAAAGAAACAACAAATATTCCCTGGGCAAGTCACTTAACCCCAATTGCCTAAAAAGGAAAAAAGGAAAAAAAAGAAACAACACATAAAACAAAAAAGGATTTATTCTGTGTTGCTTTTCACGCCAGTCTAATTGTTTCAGTGCTTTAGCTTTCTTCCTAACTCCCTCATTCATATTCTTGGTCACACAGCCAGTTTGTATAAAAGGTGAGGCTCGACCCCCCCACCCAAGACCTCCTGACTCCAAGGCCAGCTCTCTGTCCACTACGCAACATCGACTGCCATTGTTAT
The DNA here is from genome assembly GCF_003287225.1 of Phascolarctos cinereus. NCBI lineage: Eukaryota > Metazoa > Chordata > Mammalia > Diprotodontia > Phascolarctidae > Phascolarctos > Phascolarctos cinereus. The sequence continues at coordinate 393,134,732 of NW_027555847.1, read as the reverse complement.
AGAAAAAGCAGGTCTGTTATATTTCCAGTAGTTAAAGAATAACTAAATAAGGCAGAGTAAGATGATATGATGGAATATTATATATTTTTAAAAATGTCTGAGTGGTTAAAAGGCCCACCTTGAAGTCAGGAAGATCTAGATTCAAATCCTTTTTCTGACGCACACTAATCACACGATCCTCGGGCAAGTTACATGACCTCTCAGTACCCCAAGCACCTCTCTAAGACTGAAAGTGTTGAATGCTATCTGCATCACTGGTGGAATGGGAGAGACTTGAGGCAGGCAGACCCACAAACAGGGTATTGCAGTAATCCAGGCATAAGGTGATGAGGTCCTGTACTAGAATGGTGGGAGCGTTAGAGGAGAGAATGGGGCATATTTGACAGCTATTTCAAAAGTGAAATCTATACGTCTTGGCAAAAGCTTGTATATGGCGGGTGAGAGATAGTGATGAATCCAGGATGACTCCCAGGTGAGAGAGCCTGATAGGAGGATGGTGTTGCCCCCTGAAGTAATCGGGAAGACGGTGGGGAAGGTGCTTAGGAGGAAAGATGAGTTTGATTTTGGACATGTTGAGTTTAAGATGTCTACTGGATATTTAGCTTAAGATGTTTGGAAGGCAGTTGGAGATGGGAGAGTAGAGGTCAGAAGAGAGGTTAGGACAGGGTAGGTAGATCTGACAATCATCAGGATAGACATGGAAATAATTCCAAGGGACCTGATGAGATCACCAATGAAGTGGCATAGAGGGAGACAAAAAGAAGGCTTAGGACAGAGCCCTGAGGGACACCTATGGTTACAGGGCATAATCTGGAGGAGGATCCAGCAAAGAAAGCTAAGAAGGAGTAGTGAGATAGGGAGGAGGAGGAGAACCAGGAGAGAGTGGTGTCCTGAAAACCTAGAGAGAAGAGAATATCACGGATGACAGGGTGAACAATAACGTCAGAGGCTGCAGAGAGGTCAAGGACAAAAAAGATTGAGAAAAGGTTATCCATAAAATGAGGGTTTGGCCTACATGGCTTCTGAGGTCCTTTGCAGCTCCAGAGCTATGGCCATATGATCCAGTCCACTACTATCTACTATAAAGAACTTCTACAATGAGGAAAATCTGGCTTATAATATCAAAACTCCAGCTTTTGCATGATTCTCATTATAACTGATGATTGAAACACAGAATTTATTTTGAGGATTTAAACTCAAGAGTTTAATAGAACCATGGCCTTTACCATGGATTCATGAATTCACAATTCATTCAACATTCAAATAGCATTTATTAAATGCCTACCATGTGTTAGGAGCTATTCAAGTTTCTTGGGATACAAAGTGAAGAAAAACAAACTGTCCCTTCCCTTCAGGAATTTATATTCTAATGGGGGAAGGGAATAATAGATGCATAGAAAATCAAACGCAAATTATATACAAAGTAATTTTAAGGGAGAGGGCACTAGCAATGGGGAAATCTTGTTGCAGGTAGCACTTGAGTTTAGCTTTGAAGGAGGCTAGGGAGTCTATGAAGTGAAGGGAAGGAGTGAGGGCATTCCAGGAATAAGGGATGCTCTGTGCAAAGGAGATGGGAGATGAGAGATGGAAGGTGAGAGGTCACATAAAGAAACAACAAATGGGTTAGTCTGCTTAGGCTATAAGAGTATATCTGGAGAGAAAAGAGAGCCTGGAGCTGGTCTGTCAAGAGCTTAAAAAGCCAATAAAGGAGTTTGTATTTGATCTTAGATGCTGGAGTCGACCACTGGAGGTTCCTAAACAAGGTAGTGATATATATATTCAGATTTAGGCTTTGGGAATATCAATCTGGCAGCTGTGTGTAGGATGGACTGGAGATGAGTCTAGAATGGTGGATGCAAAGGGTCCAAGTAGGGGGACATTGTAATAGTGTAGATGAGAAGTGATAATGGCCTGAACTAGGGGGGTAGTCAGGAGGGAGAAGGGGAAGGATACAGGAAATATTGGGGAGGTAGACTTGATAAAGTTTGGCAGCTAACTGGATGAGAGGGGCACTACACCTGCCTGCTAGAAATCATTCCCTCTGGAATGGCCAGTGGCATCCATTATCTGTTGAACAAAAGATCAAGTCTAGAATGAAAACATTTGATTTCAATATTTCAAGGTTTTATGGTTTCATCAGATACAGGAATATCACCTTGGCAGCTGTGTGAAGGTTTGGCTGGAGAAAGGAGAGATTTCAGGCATAGAGACCAGTTAGGAGGCTCTTCCAATCACTCAGGTGAGAGGTGGTGAGAGACTTGATTGAGGTGGGAGGTAGCCAGGTGAGAGGAGAGCAGATGCCAGACATGTTGTGGAGGTAGGCTTGATAAGGTTTGGCAAATGGCTATGTGAAACGAGGAGAGTGAAGAGTTGAGGATGACTCCAAGATTGCAAACTGGAGTTAATGGATGGTGGTTCCATAATAGTGGGAGTTGAGTGGGAGTGTGTGTGTAAGAAAATGAGTTTTCTTTGGACATGTTGACTTTAGGATGTGCTGCTCTTTTTTACTGATATGGTTTCCCTAGACCTGGGACTTGGCTCCATTTCCTAGGTTTCAGTACCCTTCCCTTTGCTAATTGATTTTCCGGCCCTGAAACCATGACTTTTACACCTATACTGTCTGCCAAATTCTTTTGGCTAGACCAATGCCTAGCCCTGTCCTCTCTGCTTTGTTCAGTCCTGCTTCCTCCCAGACCCTGACAATGATGGTATAGATGGGGTAAGGGCTGGATGATTGGCTGGCATCGCAGAAAACAGGAGCTGCAATCCAGTTTTAGATTGATGGTGCTCACCTCTGTCCCGTGACTGGTGCCCATGGGAACTCAGGTAAGGCTTTTCATGTTCATAGTCCTTTAACATGAAGAAATCAACAATTGTGGCTCTGAGAGACAGTGCCAGGGGCCGGAGCCATCAATTAATGCCTTATTTACAGTAATAAAAAAGAGACTCCCTGGGATAGTCTCATGACCTCTTGTTTTCGTGAAAGTGCCAAGAGGACAGCAAACACACAGCATTCTTCATACCACACAAAAACAAAGCAACGCATTATTGGTTTAAGGATCAAAAGAGCTCAAAAGCTGTCTCTGAGTCAGACCACAAATGAACACTGACTCAACTTGATTGAAAACAAAGCTTTTCAACCCAGGAAACCAGCTGTGAGGCCCTCCCTGTGTTTGCCCGAGAAGCACTCCTGAGAACCACAGACTGTTTTCAGTCTGGACTTTTCTGACCTTGTCTCTTGCCGTACAGTAGGGTTCCAGGAGAAATCGTTGAGATTTTGTGTTTTTGTGGGACCTTCTTGAGTCAGTCCATGCCCACAGCAGGAGAGTACAGGTATTCCTCCGGCCTCAGTTTAGGCTCTTTATGGATGACCCCATAGTTGATAACAATCAACTCCAAAAGAAGGACCAAAAAAAAAAACCCCAAAACAGTTCCCCATGGCCATCAGCCTCTCTGCTTTAAGCAGTTTTGTTTGGCTGGGATAGCTGCTCTGACCATCTGGGTTTCTGCCTCCCCTAGGTTCCTGTGCATACCTGCTCTTACTGTTTTATCCACCCATGCCTATCAGGGAATATCAGTACAAGGCTAAACACTGCCTTTGGATCACTTACAACATCACTGAGGGTTTCCTAGTTTACATGGGACATCTGCTTGTCTACTTCTTTCTGCCTGTCCTAAATCTGCCTGCTGCCTAGATCAGACTTGGGTTCCCTGTTTGCCCACTAGTTTGGTTTTTGAGCTCGTGACATTGCCCTTGGCCTGGTTTCTCAAACTCTGCTTGCTGTCTCTCTTCCCTTCCTCTGCTGGTATCCTTGGACGCTGGACATATCCGCTCTCAGTACCTGGCCCTTCTCCGCTGCTGACTGACCCCTGGCTTTGACTCTGTAGGTACAAATCTACAAATCTAGACTCCAGGTCTTGACCCGTCCTGCTTGGCAAACAGACATGACCTGGTGTTGACAACCTGAACAGATACACCTTCTCACACATAATCAAATTGACTTGTGAATATAAATTTCATTCAATTGCTTATTTCTCTCATGAGAATTGTGAATTTACTGAGCTTCTTGGGGAAGCAATTCATCACAAGTGAGTTGACTGGTATGAAGAGAAAAGGATGAGGTGTGAATCTTACATTACATCTGTACTTGGTACTCACATACATATGGAAAGGTTGTTTGGTTTTTTTTGATGATCATTCTGCAACTAAAAAACAAAAAAATATATCCAGGATTTCAACAGTAGTCAATTATAAGCTTGAAAGCACTTTAGGATTTCTCTAATATCTTCAGGTGTACCTGGATCTGTTTAATGCCCATTAATGCATTACAATGCTTCAAATCAGTTTTCACTTCAAATTATGCTAACATTCTGTTGAAGAGGGAATTTAACCAGACACACATCATTTGCAGCATACTTACATGCTAAGTAAGATTCCTTTGCAATTATGTTTAAAGCCAGTTTGAGCCATACAAGAAAATCTCATTTCTGTCTAGGCACTCCTCGTTTTTGACTAACAATGGTATCATTGCCCAGCTTGATCCACAATACCTTTCATTTAGGTAGTGGTTTTTAAAATACTTTCACATGCATTATCACATTTGTCCAATCAATGGTCACCAAACTTCCAGCTGACCCAAAGCTAGAAGGGATAGTTGATATGTTAGATAACAGAATTAGGATCCTCAAAAGAACTTGATGGGCTAGAGCTACGGGCATGATGAAATAAAAGAAAATTTAACAGGGATGAATACCAAATACAACAAGTGGATTCAAAAAATCATCTTCACAAGCACAACATGAGTGGGTGGGTGGGACCTATGACTAGGCAACGGCTCTGATGGAAGATCCAGGGTTTTTAGTAGACTATAAGTTCAATGAATTGACTGCATGATCTGATAGTTATAAAAGAGCTAAAGGTAAGTATGGCATAATGGATAGAGCACTAGACTAGAAGCAGGAATACCAGGGTTCAAATCCCCTCTCTGAAACTTACTGTGGGATTGTGACAGTCACTTAAACTCCCTGAATATCAAATGCTTTATCTGTAAAAGGGGGATAAGTTGCACTGTTATACCTCATAGGGTTGTTGTGAGATTCAAATGAGACAAGGTATGTAAAAAGCTTTTTTATATATACTGCTTTTTGGTGAGGTAATCGGGGTTAAGTGACTTTCCCAGGGTCACACAGCTAGTGTCATGTGTCTGAGACTGGATTTGAACTCAGATTCTCCTGACTCCAAGGCCAGAGCTCTATCTACTGCACCACCTAGCTGCCCCTTATTATTAATATATTGAGAAGCAAAGTATCATTCCCAACGTTCACATCAGTGCTTTCTTAAGAGAAGAAGCCTTGTTCTAATCTGCCACTATCTATCCCTGTAATCACCATCATCTTTCCATTGCTATGAAAACATAAATCCATTAGCACAGTGCCTGGACCCTGGTAGATGCTTAAGAAATACTTGTTGACTGGCCAAATTAAGGCATGTTTGGATTGCTAAAAATAAAAAAAGTTGTTTTAAAAATCTTGTTGTGGGGCAGCTAGGTGGTGCAGTAGGTAGAGTTCTGGTGTTGGAGTCAGGAGGACCTGAGTTCAAATCCAGCCTCAAAAACTTAGAACTTACTAGCTTTGTAACCCTAGGCAAGTCACTTAACCCCAATTGCCTCACCAAAAAAAAAAATCTTGTTGTTTATAAAAGACCCAGTTTCAAATCCTACCACTGATATGTTTGTTACAGAACCAGCTCCCCTATTTTTTAGTGACACCTGGAAGCACAGGATCACAGACCTAGAGCTAAGGGTGGTGGTGGGGGCTCAAAGCCCCTCTGGGCTGGCCTGCCCCTTCATTTTAAAGACAAGGAAATTGAGGCCCAGGGAAGTGAAATGATTTGGTGAAGGTCACATGGGAACTAAGAATCAGTGGTAGGATTTGAAACTGGGTCTTTTATAAACAACAAGATTTTTTCTTTTTTTTTGGTGAGGCAATTGGGGTTAAGTGACTTGCCTAGGGTCACACAGCTAGTAAGTGTCATGTGTCTGAGGCTGGATTTGAACTCAGGTCCTCCTGACTCCAACACCAGAGCTCTACCTACTGCACCACCTAGCTGCCCCACAACAAGATTTTTAAAACAACTTTTTTTATTTTTAGCAATCCAAACATGCCTTAATTTGGCCAGTCAACAAGCATTTCTTAAGCATCTACCAGGGTCCAGGCACTGTGCTAATGGATTTATGTTTTCATAGCAATGGAAAGATGATGGTAATTACAGGGATAGATAGTGGCAGATTGGAACAAGGCTTCTTCTCTTAAGAAAGCACTGATGTGAACGTTGGGAATGACAACATCATCTAAAGCAAGCAACCAGAGCCAGAGTCCAATTATGCCTTGCATATACAAGTCACCTGATCCTTGTTTTCTGAATAAATGAATCGGATCTGAGCATGACTTAGTAGCATTAATGAAATTAGGGGCTGAACAACATTCTTGACCTGGTCCTCTAGAACCACACCTCTGGGATAACATCTGACCATAAAACTCCATCAGATAACAGCCTATGCCCCTAAGCATGATATGGCTTGCATATTAGGATCTGAGTTTTTTAGAAAGTCACATTTTTTCAAACATATTCTATTACCTGGATGCAACGAGGAAATCCAGCATCAGGGATCACTTTACTGGCCTGTCTAACTGCATGCTGCAAATGGAAAGTTATGAGGAAAGGGACATCTTCTAATTCAGCATCCAAAGGACACAATATTACGTATTTCAGATTAGAAATGGAGGAAAGGGGAACAGAGATGTGTTATTTATCTGTAGTCTACAAACAATGCATTTAGGATCCACAACTATGTGAATATTGGTACACTTTCTTCTTTTTGCAACACTATAATTATCAACCTCCTTCCAGAACACACACACACACACATTCTTCTCCTCTCCCCCACCCCATAGGTTTTATGAGTTGCTATATGGCTGAGGCTGAAATTTTCCTCACTGGTAGTCAGAACTCTGGTGGTCAAATCTCATGGGTTTCAGCTATGGCTGAAATTGTTCTCACCAGTGGTCAAATTTCTGTCAATAAGTCTCTCTGAATCTGGTTAGACCAGTATCAGATTTTACATATATGTATATATACATGTACATATATGTATCTGTACACACACACACACACACACATATATATATATATATATATATATATATATATATATATATATATATATATATATATATATATATATATATGCCATTCTTGGGCCTATATTCTAGCTTGGAAGGATTTTTGGAAGGTAAGAGCCCTCTGCTAGCCTAGTCCTTGAGCTCCAGTAGTACTGCCACACCATGATAAACCATCAGAGTACAACTTTGATGGAGGAAATGATGATAGCAGCTTATATTTGTACAGTACTTTATAGTTTACATGTAAACTAGGGGCAGCTAGGTGGCTCAGTGGATAGAGTGCTTGGCCTAGAGTCAGGAAGACTCCTCTTCCTGAGTTTAAACCTGGCCTCAGACACTTACTAGCTATGTGACCTTGGGCAAGTGACTTAACCCTGTTTGCCTCAGTTTCCTCATCTGTAAAATGAGCTGGAGAAGGAAATGGCAACTCACTCCAGTACCTCTGCCAAGAAAACCCCAAATGAGGTCACAAAGAGTTGGACATGACTGAAACAACTGAACAACAATTATAGTTTCCATTACCGTGTTTGATTCCCAGCACAACCTGTGAGTTTGGTTGTTCAGCTATCAGCCCCATTTTACAGATGAGGAGAACTACGGAGGTCAAGTGACTGTTCCAAGGTCATACAGCTGGTGAGTGGCTGAAATGGGGCTATGAATCTGGAATTAATGAGCTTTGAGTTCATCGTCAGCATGCTTTCCACTATACCACACTGCTTCACATAAAGAAAGTGAGGATGAGCTAGAATAGTCTGGAGCCCCATTAGGAAAAGTATTAAATATTTCCCATGGGTACAAGAAAAGCATCAAATTTAAAATCAGGATGACCAAAATAGGCTTGCCAACATCAACTACTGATAAAAATTTGTGTTATGTGATGACCCAGATAAAAGTATATTACTCAGTTAATTAAGTGCTCTTGGCATCATGATATACATGAAGCAATTGACAGCTTTTCTAATAGAGCTACAGCATATTTGAAATGTTGAGGCAACTATAAGAGCCATTTGAGCTTCATGTTCTTTTCTCGTGATAATAGTGTTGTCCAATACAACCATTCCAAGCCAGCATGGGTCAAACTCTGAACTGGTCAATTGATTAAGCTTATGAAATGGCTGAGATATCCTGCCATACATTGAACATTCTAGTGACACTCAATGCGTTGGCTAATGGATCTACTGATTTACATCACCAGCAGATCTGAAGAATAATTTCAAGAAATAGTTTGTATAGATATAAATGAATAATAAGGATATCTGTATAATGCCTAAATCCAAAAATAAACCCTATCTTTCATCATAGACTTACATGTAGCCCTGGGCAAGCAATTTACAATGGTATTATTGGTTAAGAGCTCAGTGCAACTGGTCATCACAGATAATAACCACAATAATAATAATGATAATGATAATAATTTTCCGATGATACTTTTTTTCTTTATTGTACTGAGCTTGTAATCACATGGTCATAGTGAGTTCCCAGTGAGGAACTTCCTTTGCCAATGCAGACTATTACATTCTTGGCAACTGACAGTCTTAAAACATTGCCTGAGGGCAATGAGTAGTCAAGCATTTTGATCAAAATTACACCTCTAGTTAGAGATGAGACTTGCACCCAGGGCTTTCTAACTTCAAGTCCTGCTCACTATCCATTATACATATACACACTTATACATACACACATTTATACATACATATATATTACTATAGTTTGTAAAGTGCTTTAAATTAATTTTTCATTTGGTTAAAAAAAAAAACCCGGTGAGGTAGGTATTGCAAATATTGTCTTTGTCCCTGTTTTACAGGTGAGGAAACTGAGGTTCAGTGGAGTGATGGTACTGGTTCAAATTTGGTTTGTTTGTTTGTTTTTTGCTAGGCAACGGAGTTAAGTGACTTGCCCAGGGTCACCCAGCTAGTAAGTGTGAAGTGTCTGAGGCTAGATTTGAACTCAGGTCCTCCTGACTCCAGGGCCAGTGCGCCACCTAGCTGCCCTCAAATTTGGATGAAGAGTCAGTGACGAAGGCAGGAATCATACCAGTTTTTGTAAGACCAATGCTCTTTCTGTGATGCCATTCTCTATTTCTACTACAGGATAAATGAGATTCATATAATACTGATGGTAGAATATCCCAAATTATAAGAGTGGACTAGTTGGAGAGGCAGCATGATAAAGCGGAAAGGGTATGGGCCTTGGAATATGGAGAGCTGGTTTCTAATCCAAGCCTAATTACTACTGACTGTGTGGTCTTGAGCAAACCCCTTAACCTCTACAGAAATTGGTCTAGCAATACATACATGAAAAATCAAATGAATGCAGGAAGCACGTTGCCAAATTTTGACCTGAAATTGGATTGTCGGCCATTGAGTTACCCAATGAGTTCCATTTATCTTCAGCAATGGAAGGGACAATGAACTAGTCCCAGAACTAAAGAAGAGAAGGAATAAGAAAATCAGAATTCCTGGGGGGGTGGAGCCAAGATGGCACAAGAAGCCAGGAAGTTGCCTGAGGTTTTCCTAGTTTCCCTCGGAAACAACATTAAATCAAGCCTCAAGACCACACAGTCTTCCTAATTCCAGGCCTGTACTCACTGAGCCACATTGCCTGGGAGTAATGAGAAGTCAAGTGTCTTGGCCAAAATCACACCTCTAGTAGGTGTTAAAGGTGAGACTTCAACCTAGGCTTTCCTATTTTCAAGACCTATATTCACTACCCCTATACCCTAACAATGCCAAATGGTTATGCACCATGAAATACTACTAAGGATTAATGTTGTAAATGACTCAAAAGACAACAGATATTTGTATGGTGGGTGTAAAAAAATTGTAGAATATTACCCAAGATGATTTGCGAACAAGAAGGGACATAAAAGGCATCACGAAAGAAATGCATAAGCGAAACAAAGAGGGGGGTGGCCCAAGGGCTACTCTAGTAAATGAAAAGCTCAAAGGCCAAAAGAAAGACTTCCAGGTTAATGAGAAGTTCCACTAGATAGAAAGGAAGACATAGGAAATAACTGAACAAAAAGAGAAATTAGGGATGAGCTGTGATCTGCACCAGTAGAGGAAGTGCTCTCATTGATGAGAGCAGGGATTTGTCAAAGTAAGCTGAAAAAAGAACAGTGCCATGCCTGTCTAAGCAGCCCTACTTAGATCATCCTGAGTGGAAAAGTAACTAAAAAGTTGTCTACCTCAACCAACTTATGGGCACCAGAATAACTCAGCTATTTATTTTTCCTTTTTTTAATGGAAGAATAAAAACACAGCATGAAAGCATCCAACATCATGGCACTGCCTAGGGCTGATTTTGAATGTTGGGTACCAGAAAGAGGCTGGAACCATTCCCAAGAGAGTTGTCTTGGTCAAACTGCAGCATGTGTTGTTTGACTGAAAGAGCTGGGGACTGGGGTCCAGGAGACCTAGATTCTAGTATTAAAGGCCATTAACTAGCTCTAAGGTTCTAGGCAAGCCACTTTATCTCTACAGAATTCAGGGTCTATTCAGGTGTAATATAAGAGGTCTGGGTTAAATGAGATCAGACATCCTTCCAGCTCCAATGTTCTGTAGTTCTACCAATTGTAAATAAACTTCTTGAAGAGTAACAGCAGCCTGAGGTAAAAGGATTAAACCCTTAAGTAATGGATTTATTGGCATAGTCAACCATTTAGGTCAACCCTTACACACCCAAGGCAAGTAAGTCAAATCTATAATTTCATTTATCAAAGCTACCTCTTAACAGGTTCTAACAGGCTTGTATATGTAGTCCTGATTTATAGCGGTTATCCTTTTCTACCACTGACTTAATGATAATGGCACAGGAGAATATCACTAGCCTGGCAGATATTAAAATCATGCAGAATTGGAAATTCTCTTCTCAGAGCTCTTCTGTGATCATTTTCCATTTAGAAAGAGTTAAATTACCTTGATATGTCCATGGGGGGAATTATGGGGATTTTTTTAAAAAGAATATTGCAGGGATTCTTAACGTGATGGAGTCTATGAACTTATTTAAAAAAATATTTTGCTAACTGTATTTAAATATAATTGCAATCCTATGCACTTTATATGTCCAAGACATAAAAAAGGGTAAGAATCTCTGATATTCAGTGATCACGATGGCCCTTTCTTCATAACAAACAAGAAGCAGGAAAGCCTTATAAAAAGAGCTTTTGCTTCAGAAGTAAATTCCACCCAATATTAGAATAAAGTCACTGGCCAGACTTGGATGCTAAGGGATTTGTGCCCTAGGCATCCAAGGTTCCAAAAACTCTTGAGGGCAGGAAACAGGACGTGAGTGATTATATGGAGACACTAAGGACTAAATCCATTGTCTATTTCCTGAATTAACTTGAGTATCCTAGCAATAAATACATATTCTACAGTCACCTGAGGGAGGAGAAAAGAATAAAATCCAATTCCTCTAATTTTACCCATGATAGCAGATTGTTTGAGAAAATTCTGTGCCTGTGACTACTGGCAAACAATATTGCTTGAGGCCCTCTCATTCCTTTGGGCTCAACTAATGTAAAGACCTTTGATTAAAAAAGTTAACTGTAAATTAATCTCCCCCCCCCCATTACCTTCATCCTCTTTGGTGCATTTGGGACTTTTAGCAGTGATGCAGAAGTGGTTGTTAGGGTCCAGTTTTTCAGGATTTAAAGCTTGTCCATTTAAGAGCTTTTTAGGATTTACATTTGATGAATCATCTGAGGCCCGACGGGGATCATGGCCTTTATCTGGGAAACTTTTGTGGGATCGATCCAAGGATTGAGACCTCCTGGGACTAGCCCTTTTCCAGATACTAAAGAAGATCCGATAGGTCCAAGCTGCTTTTCTGATGGCTGGGAACAGGACTTAGGACTCATGCTTCCTCTTAATTCTTCCTTAGGGAGAAGTCTCTCAGAAAGATAACTTTCCTTCTGAGTTGGTTTAGCAGCAGCCCTGACATCTGCTGTTTGCTCATCATTCATTTTGGGTGAATGAATGATCTGGTCTGAGGTCTCCTCTGTTATTGACTCCTCTGAGCTAGAGCCAAGGTGCATTGGGTTTTGTAAGGCTTCCATGTATGATTTTCGAAATAGACGTCTGGTCTCAAAATAGGTAGAATCCCTTAGCTGCCGCCGCCTAGCACAAGGACTGCTCGAGTCGGTGCTGAAAGTAATATTTCTCAGGCCAATCTTCTTCTCCTCCACTGTGTCGGATAATCCCTCGACACGGAGTGCTCTGTCTGTCCCCTCACACGTCTCGGGGGGTTCTGAAAGGCCTCTCTCTAAGCTAGGACACTCATGGGCAAACACTGCGAGGTTGACGTACTCTCCTTCACAATCTCCAGTAGGGGTTCTGGGGCTTTCTAATTCAGTTCTACATTCAGGGGAATGGAGAGGACTAGACAGGTCACTCCCTGAGCTTCCCCGGCTGCAGGACGGTGAGGCCTCCATGACTGTGCAGCCAGTATCATTGGAAGTAGAGCTGCCTCGAGAATGGTCGCTCTCCATGGTGCGTGCGGGTGACCGGGAATCCAGATTATGGCGACTCAATCGGTTTAGCACTGGGCTGCCAGGATAATTATGAAGGATGGTTTCAGATGTAGGGACAAAGATGGGGTTCATAATGTTGCTCCATGGGGTGCGATAGACCACTGTGCCTGTGGTCAGCAAGCAGCTTTGCAAGGGGAAGCTGGCCCTCTCGCAGTTCACGTTTTCCAAAAATTCTGCCGTGAAGATGCATCCATACATGGTTTCAGGTACGGTGACTTCTTCCATTCCTTGTCCATGTTGGGCGAGGCATTTCAGAACGAGTTTGGCAGATTGCTTCCCCCCTGCAACAACTTGCAGATAGAAATCTCCTGGCTTGAGCCGTACTTTGTGGAGCGATGCTAGCTGTACCACCACCTTCTCATGGATACACAGGGGCCAGCCTTCATGGTAGAAAATGAGGCCTGTGTACCTTGCCTGCAAGCCAAGAAGAGAGAAAAACATCAGTGAAAACAAAGGCCCCCCTCCAGACAGGAAACCCTGTCCATTGTCTTGTGAGGTCAGTATGATTCTTATGAAATTCTACTTCCCTCCAAGAGACAGTAATATTAACTAGTGAGCATGTGTACCCTTGTAGAACTGGCATGTTTAGTTTTTTGCTTGGATTTGTGATTTCCTGAGTAGTGGGAATTCCTAGGAAGGAAATTCCTGCTAACACCAAAGACTTGCAACTGCTCTTTATTTATAGTCTCAGGCAACTGGGGTACCAAGTGTCACCGTGTGGCAAAGGGAATAGAGTGCTGGGCTTAAAGGTAGGAATCCTACCTCAGATACTTATTGGCTGTGTTACCATGGGCAAGTCACTTCATTTCTTTGTGCTTCAGTATCCTTATCTGTAAGTAAAATGAGGGGATTAAGCTCAATGGCCTCTAACGTCCCTTCGAGCCCTAAATCTAAGATCCTAAGTATCAGAGGCAGCACTTGAACCCATGTCTTCCTGACTCCAATGCCAGTTCTCTAAACACTCTGTCATGCTGCACAGAAGAACTGGGTTTTTCAACCAGCTTACTAAATTTTTCATTGTTATTTAGTTGTGTTCTACTCTTTGTGAACCACAGGGCCCTGAATGTATATGGGGCAAATGGCCACATGCATAACCACAACTAGGTTGTGGCAATAAGGGATTTGTTCTAGGGTACCAAAATTAAGAGAACTTGAAACCTTTCAATAGCAACCTTACTAATATCTAAAATAAGTTAGAAATCCCATAAATCTTTATAGAACAGTTAATACTTAAGCTATATAAATTGTTTCACAAAAACTGAGAAAGAGCATTCTGCCAAATTCCTTTTATAAGACAAAGATGGCCCTAATACTCAAACTAGAGAAGGACGAAACAAAAAACAAACAAACACAATACCTCTATGACATGGAATTCTACTTCTTTCTCACTCTTTCTGGCAGGCACACACCAGGTGATCTCCTCCACTGTCTGGCACTTCTCTTCCCCCTCCCAGTGATTCTCCCAGAAACAGACTATTAGTATTTGCCCACTCTCCCACTTACTCCAGGAGCCAAAATTGCTAGATATGATTCTGCCCATGTACAGTGGCAGGATGGTGTTTTCTTTCCTCCTCCTCCTCAGCATAAACTCACCACCCTATATGAGTTTGTTCTGTCCGAATTCAGGGGGGATGAATCAAGCCCGATAATTTATTGAGAATTACAGTCACTTAAAGAAACAATACAAACTTCACAAATTATATGTTTTCACCCACTGCCATTGGAAGGTTTTGCTTTCTAGGAAGATTTGCTCCAAAGTCAACTTGTAGCAAACTCTAGCAAGGGTAGGGAGCATAGGAAAGACTTGGAATGGCAGATCGAAAAGAAGCAGCAAAAAAGGAATTGGGACTTTTTTCTTAAATGGAGAGGATAATATTTCTCCCTTCCTCTGATTTCCTTTCACATACTTGACATCTAACACGTGACTGTTGTGCCCGGTCTTAGTTCCTGTTACCAGCTGCCTCTTCTTTCAGTGTCAAATTCCTTTGGGACCAGAGTCTATTCACTTTGAATTCCCTACATTGTCAAGTGGGGTCCAGAATAAGGTATTGAATACAGAGGTGAAGTGCCCAGGAAGACAACATCATTTGGAGATTTGTCTGAAAAGAGAGATGTGGAAGAAAGAGTGCACAAAGATGTGTTTGTCTGAGATGCATTACTTTACACCTTCTGAAAGAGCCAGGAATTTGATTAGAATGCTAGGTCTACCTGCCAGGAACTAAATACTTTCTGTCTCACGTTCCCTATTATAGTGTACAAGTTGTCTTTACACTCAATTGTTCTAAGAAATTATCTAGGTCATGAGGAGAAAAAGCAAGTGATTTGGAATCAGAGAACCTGAGTTCAAAATCTGCTTCCATTACTTTACTACCCTATGTGACCATGGCCAAATCTTTTTGCCTTCTCTGTGTCTTAGTTTCCTCATCTATAAAATAAGGGTTTTCAATTGATCAGATTACCTATAAAGTTTCTTCCAGCTGTAAATCCTATGATCTAAAAGATACAAAGTATTACATCTCAGTTTCCTCATATGTAAAATTGGGATAATAATAGCTATAGTGTCTACCTCTCAGGGTTGTTGTTGAATTGGTTAAATTATTAGATCTTTAATGGATCAATGTGAATCTCAAGAGAGGTTTCTAGTGGAGTACCCTTAAGATCCATCATTTCCCTCTTCTATTTTTATCAATGACTTGGGGAAGCTACCAAACTTTTAAGTTTCCAAAGCACTGCATGTATATTATCTCATTCGATCCTCACAAACACATCTGGGGTAGATGCTATTGTTATCTCTATTTTATAGATGAGGAAACTGAGGCCAAAAACAGCTATGATTCATCCAGGGATAAAAAGCAAAGTGGAATTTGAACTCAGGTCTTCCTGATTTCAAGACCAGTGCTCTAACCCTAACCTAGCTGCTCTTGTAAATGATACAACAGAGGTAGGGTATAATTACTACATTAATTATAGCAACCAGAATCCAAAATATCAATAGGCAGAATGATGGGCTGAATCTAAAATTAGGACTTTTGGAGAATAAATTTAAGTGCTTCTATGTAGGTTTGAAAATTATTATTGCATGGGGACAGAATGAGAAAGATGTGGCTAAGCAACAGTTCATGTGAAAAAGACCTGCAAGTATTCTTCTAGCTCTGAATCCTATGATTTGATCTCATGGGAGTTTTAGTGGATTTCAGCAAGTCAGCAATGTAATACAATTGCCAAAAGAACTAAATTAAATTTAGGCTAAATCAACGTCCAGAGGAAGAGGAAGGTATATCTAACTCTACTATATTTTTGTCCTAGTTTGGACCATATTTGGAATGCTGTATTCAGTTCTAAGAGGCACACTTCAAAACAGAAACTGACAAGCTAGAGCATGTCTAAAGGAAGGAGATAAAGTTAAAGAGGTCACTCAAAAATCAAGCATTATGAGATTGGGTTATTAAAATTTTAATTTCTTATCCTGTTAATCTGGGTATTTTATATTTTTGCAGATATTCATCCATTTTATTTATATTGTCAATTGTGTTGGCATATAGTTGGGCAAAATAGTTGCTAGTGTTTCTCTTTATTTCTTATTAATTTGTTGTGACTTCTTTTTCATTTTTAATAGCTAGCATTTACATAGCACTTTAAGGTTTGCAAGTATGCAATTTACAACGTATATACATAATAACGATAACATAAATATATGTTATTTCAGTTAATCCTCAAAACAACTTTGGAGGTGGTACTATTATTATTTTTGATACTGATAATTTGGTTTTCCTCTGTTAATTTTTTAATCAGACTAGCTAATGATTTATCTGTTTTATTGAGAACCAAGCAATATGAAGGTCAGGTAAAGGTAGGCAGAATGTTTGCCCTGCAATAGAGGGACATGCAGTCTTCAAACTGATAATGGCTATCATATGAAAGAGGGATTCTACTGGTTTTACTTGTCTCCTAAGTCAAGTCCTAGGAGCGATGGTTGGAAATTATAGAAGGGCAAATTTTGGCTCCCATAAGGAAAACCTTTCTAACAATTAGAGCTGCCCACAACGGAAGGAGTTCCTCATAAGATAGTAAGTTTTGCATCAGTGAAGGTGTCTGAATGTCACTATTCTAAGTCTCCTGCAGTTTACCCCTATTTTGCTCCCTGGAAGAACTCTGTATCTTCTACCAACACAGATTTTATCACAGCTCTCCTTTCAAGGTTTCTGTAAAAAAATTAAGTGGTTCTAGTAATGTTTTCATAAGGATCTATTTGTATTTTTATCCTATCTAGGGAAGTCCTCATTTTTTTTAAAAATTGAATTACAAAAACATTTGCTAAGGATACAAACAACTCTGCTGGAATTTGGAATGCAAAAAAATGAAAGACTCTTTGCCCATGGAGATATAGAGGTAGAAATATCCAACAATCAGATGGTGACGGAAGAGTAGAATTCTGGGAATAGATCAGGGTTGAGTATAAAGATCTGAATCATCATTGTATAAGTGATAACTGGATCCATGAGATCAAGTGAGAATACCAAGTGAAAAAGTACTGAGGGAGAAGAGAAGGCTCTGGACAGAGGCTTAGGGAACAGCTACATGTGGAGGGGATGAGGATAAGAATGACCCAGCAAAAGAAACAGAGGAGTTGTCATATAGGTTAGAGAAGAGCCAGAAGAGAACTGCTCCAGAAGCTGAGGGAGAAGAAAATACCTAAAAGGAGATGTTGAATGCTGTAGAAGGGTCAAGGAGAATGAAAATACAGAAAAAAAGCTATCAGATTTAGCAGGTAGGAAGATACTGGTAGCCTTTGCTTTTTTGTTTCTAAATAAGTTCCCCATATATGATAAAAACAAGTTCCCCCAACCACAATGTTTCCATTTTAATATAGCCTTGCAGTTTCCCTTTCTGGATAGCATTTTGTTGTTCAGTCATTTTTCAGCTGTGTCCTTCTCTTTGTGACCCCATTTGGGTTTTTCTTGGCAAAGACCCTGGAATGGTTTGCCAGTTCTTTTTCCAGCTCATTATACAGATGACGAAACTGAGGCAAACAGGGTTAAGTGACTTTTACAAGATCACACAACTAATAAGTATCTGAGGCCAGATTTGAACTCAGGAAGATGAGTCTTCCTGACTCCAGGGTGGCACTGTAATCCCCTGCACCACCTGGCTGTTTCTTCAATATATTTTTCACCTGGGTTTATCCATGCAGATATATGGTTGCCTTGTCTTTAATATGTTATATTTACTTAAGTTATTCAGTGACTGTATCCTTTCTTAGTAATCCTACCAATTTTCCAAGCATGGAAGGTGCCAACATTTAAATGTTCATCAAAATAAATGACTCGAAATGAGATTTCTCAAAACTTGCTTTTTCTTCCTTGTCACCTTATCAATAAAGGCACTTACTAAACAAAATGAAATTAAGCTAGGTGTGGAGAACGTGGGTAGAGAGTGCTTAATATTAGGTAACATTTAGCCAATCAGCATAGTCATTAAACTGGGTCAATTTCCTCCTTTTTCATGCTTTCTTTTGCCTTGCTCTGTTTCAGTTAGAATATAAGTTTTCTAGAAGGTTATTTATTCCCCTGGATTCTCTTCTGTGACAAACTTTTATCCACTTATAGGTAACAAGGAGAATAAGGCCAGGTGTTCCTCTATTGTAGGAATTCTTTTTTTCTTTTTCTTTTTTTTTTTTTTAGGTGAGGCAGTTGGGATTAAGTGACTTGCCCAGGGTCACACAGCTAGTAAGTGTTATTTATCTGAGGCCACATTTGAACTCAGTCCTTCTGACTTCAGGTCCAGTGCTCTATCCACTGCGCCACCTAGCTGCCCCTATTGGTAGGAATTCTTGTCCCTTGAAAATGACATACCAGCTTTCCCATTCCCACTAACCCCTCTCAAAATACAATCCTATTTCTACCACATAGTCCATTGATTACAACAATACAGAGTTGCTGTTAGCTAAAAAGGAAAGTGCCTCCTAAGGAGGAGTGGCCAGCATTCCATTCCAAAAAGACTTCACATTCTTTTACCATGTTATTATGCAAATTATGGTCCATTTCATCCAAATTATGGCCATGCCTTTATGCAAAAAATGAATGTACTCAACAATGATGTCTCCTTAACATTTATGAGAAATACAGTAAATCCCTGGTGTTTTTTTCCCCACAGATTTTCATATACAATGGATCTTGAAAGATAAAGCTACACAGTAAAAACATGAAATCACTTGGTCTGTAATGCATAAATTGGTCTTCTTCTCTGACTCTGTGTTATTAAGAGCATTCTACTGCTTGGAAAGTGCAAATAGGATAAATACATATTATAGTGGAAATAGCTCTGAATTTAGGATTGGGAGACATGGGTTAGAATCCCAGATGTTATGTACCAGCTGTGGGAGCATGGGCAGACTTAACCTTTCTGGACCTCAGTCTCCTCATCTGTAAAAGAATTTGGCCCCAAATTATCTCAAAGTTTTCTTTCAACTCCAGATACCATTTGGGGGGGGGGTCCAGGAGGGGTGGTTATTATCCAAACCTATGACCTTGTAATTATAGTGCATCTTTTTTATTTCTCCTTTTCTCTTTACTCTTCTATTACCAATGTAGACTTATTGACAACTCAACTATGGCTGACCGTCATGGGAAATTTTTCGGGGACTCAGAGGTCAAGGAACTTGCCCAGAGTCTCCCTGGCAGTACATGTCAGAGGTGCGACTTCTTCTAGACTCTAAAGCCCAGCCTTCATTACCACACACTGGACCTTAGCCTATGATTTGCTCCTATGAAACACCTTTTCCAGAAAACAGATGTGGTTGGTTAAGCTTTACTGACATAAACTGAAAAGGAAAATAAAATCTGCCATGGATTTACTATAAAACACAAGTGATGTGTATCTTGACAGCTGACAAATAACAATTTTTACCTTGCTTCTGTACTTCTTCCCCATGGGCCATTAAGCAGGGGGCATTTTAACTCCCAGAAAAACCACTTTCTGGTCTTTGGTTCCAGGTTTCCTTTTAATTAAAAAAAAAAAAGCCCAACAATAGTGTGTTATCAGGGAACCAAAGAATGAGAATAATGAGGCTGAAAAAAGCCAGTTAACCAAGCCTGAATTAAAAAGTTGTCAAGAGACCAGTTTTTTCAAGTCACTGAAAGAGCCAAATATATGCAATGGAGGCAGGTAGGCAGACAGACAGAGAAGGACTTGAGGGCATCAGAGGGAAACAAAGTTATTCCTTCTTTTTATCATGGTCAGCTCCATGGCTTTTTTACAAACTTCCTCTTGGTAACCAAGAAAGTTTGCTTCCCCAAAGTTCTGTCTCAGTTTGATCTGAGCCCTCTTAACCTCTTAGGCAAGTGGCACTCTTGCAAATTTGGGATCCAGCTGCTTCCCTCTCTCCTCCCCCTCAAAGCTTACATAGGTGGATGGGGAATGAGGCTATAATTAGAACAGAAGAGTACAATCATATGATCATCGAAGTCCCCTCCTACCACAGGTCCCCAGTCTTAATTTTACTTCAAAATTCACAACAATTTAGGTTTAAACATGAACATCATCTAGAGCTGGCTTGTCTCGAGGAAGACTTTACAAGAAGCATTTACATGTGAGTGTGCTAGTCCCTTTTCCAATCATTAGACTCAAGCTTAGTTGTGAACTTGTAGGATCATAGATCATAGGTCTAGCACTGGAAGGGACTTTTTCTGTCTAGTCCAAACCCCTCATTTTACAAATGTGGAAACTCTTTCCCAGGTGACTTGCCCAAGGCTACCTAGGTAGTAAGCCTAAGAAGCAGGATTTGAACCTGTGCCCTCTTCCTCTTCCAGACCTTTGGGCAACCTATTTTTTTTTTAATCTTGTGGACTTTTAAAAATGGAGCTTTCAGATAAGGCCAAGAAGCCAAGGCCATGGTCCATTTCTTTAGCACTAGGTTGGTCAAAGAGAATTTCAGGGCAAAAGGAATTTAGCTTTTGTACTTCATAGAGGTCCTGGAGCACTGTGCAAGCAGGTTCTGGAGAGCTCTAAACTAAGCTTCTTGGGAAGAGAGGCAGTGATTTCTTAGTCAGCCAAGTATTACGTTTCCTTGTTAGAGCTGTGGGAAACTATGGGCTAGAGCTTTGGAGATCTTCCTCCTGGTGTCATATGAGGCTTTGTAAAGATATGGAAGTTTGGGGCAGGAGGACAGAAAGGGAAAATTGGGTGAGCAGAGCCATATGGAACCCATGATTTGTCAGATATCTTCACATATCCAATATTTGCACAGAAAGGTATTTAATAATAATCTAGACAGCTTTCACTGTTACTATTGAGAAGACATACAAAGAAATGGATGTGATCCAAGCAAGCAGCACTGTTTATGTGTTGCCTATCAATCAACAACCATTTTAAAGTACCGACTACATGCCAAGGAGACACAAAAACAAAAGTAAAATAGCTTTTGCCCTCAAGGAGGCAGGTACAAAATGCATCCTAAGTGGTTTTGTTTATTACCCAATTGTGCCCCCTCATTCTTCATTCAAATGGTAGTAACCAGAAAAGCAAGACAACTGAAAAAAAACCTAAAAAGGTACTTTTGCCATTACAATACCTACCCTTACAAATAAATTTAAAAAAACCAAATCAAATTACTTTTAATCACCATGTGTTTTAAATAATTTTGAAGCACTGAAATGGTTCATCATCAAGGAGTTGGAAGACATTTCAGAGATCCTCTCATGTAGACCAAGTCTGATATAAGAAACCTCTTTACAATATTTTTGACATGACAGGTAGTCATCAAGCCTCTTGAGGAAGGAGTACAGAGACAAGGAACTCATTACCTCCAGAGACAGTCATTCCTTTTTCAGACAGTTCTAACGGTTTTTCCTTATGCTGAGTTGAAATTAGCTTCCCTATAACTTTCTTACCTATGGTTCCTACTTCTGCTACACAAAACAAATCTAATCCCTCTTCCACGTGACAACCAGATAGAGCAGAGATGGGGAAAGATTCAAAGGATTCACTCAAAGGGCCACACTTGAGGACCTAGAGAGCCACATGCGTCCTCAAGGCTGCAGGTTCCCCACCCCTGAGCTAGATAAAGAATTTATCAAGGGATTAGTACATGCCAGACCCCGTAAGAACAAAGCACTGGGAATACAAATACAAGCAAAAAGAAAGACAGTTCCTGCCCTAAAGGAGCTTACATTCTAATGAGTGAAGACAAGACATAAAAGGGAGCTAAAATGGAGACGGAGAGTTGGAGGTGGAGGCAAGTTAGAGGTTGACATGGCTGGCTGGCATGAGTGGTTTCTCAAATAGAAGTTCTTGGGAGCAGCTGACCCATCAGAGGAGGAGGAGAAAGTCCCAAGAGTGGAGAGTCCACTGGCAGGGAGGTGGAAAATTGTTTGGAGGAGTCTAGGGCTAAGCAGGGTTAGACATGTCAACTACTCGGCCACTCAAATAATTGACAATGATCAAGTTTCCTGTAGTTCTCTCTTCTCTGGACTAATTATCTCCAGCTGATCCTTGTTTGGAATGGTTTCTAGTCCTCTCAATACCCTGGGCACTCTCCTCTGGATGCCCCTAAAAATTGTCAATGTCTCTTAAAAATATATTTTCCCCAAATAAACATAAAGACAATTTTTTAACATTCATTTAAATTTTTTTTTGAATTCCAAATTCTGTATCTACCTCCCTCTACTTCCCCCTCTCTGACAATGTCTTTTAAGATGCATGTCCCAGCACTGAACAGAGTGTGACAGGAATGGGCAGATTAGGACAGGGGTTTTTAATCTAGTGGCCACGAATTTGGTTTTTAAATATTTTTGTAACTGTATTTCAATATAATTGGCTTTCTTTGTAAATTCTGATGCACATATTTAGAAACATCATTCTGAGAAGAGAGTCATGGGCTTTACCAGACTGCCAAAGCAATCCATGGCACACAAAAAAGTCAGGAACCCCTGGCCTACAGCAAAGTAAAGCAGGACTATCACCTCTTTCACTCTGGACACTATAATTATTATAATAGATAGTGTTTATATAGCAATTTGGGGTTTACAAACTCTTTACAAATATTATCTCATTTTATCCTCATGATACTACCTAACTACTATTATTCTCTCCATTTCAGAGACGAGGGAACTGAGGCAGACAGGTTAAGTGACTTGCCCAAGGTGACATAGCTAGTAAGTATCTAAGGCTAGATTTGAACTCAGATCTTCCTGACTCCAGGTCCAGTGCTATTTCCATTATCATTTTTTAAAAGTTTTTATTGACACTTTCTGTTTCTTACATCACCATAGTATCCCATGTATCTCTCCCTCTGTCCTACTCAGAGAGCTGTCCCACAGAACGAATAATATTTTTAAGAGGAAAAAACAAGTCAATGCAACTGCATTGAAAAAATCTGACAACATGTGCAGTATATAACACTTGTGGACCTCCCACCTTCACTAAGCAGTAGATTGGGGGTGTTTTCTCCTATCTCTTCATTTGAGTCCCACTTGATTTTTATAATTTTGCTCATCTACTTGTGACTTTTTGTAACGTAGCTGTTGTTTCCAATTACGTTGTTGTAATTATTGTGTGTATTTTTTCCTTGCCTCTGCTTACTTCACTCTGCATCAGTTCCTATAGATCTTTCTACAATTCTCTGTGTTCATCACATACATAATTTCTTACGTCACAGTAATATTTCATTATTTCATGTAATTTGCTTAGCTATTCCCTAATTGGTGGGAATAGGTGGTACTTTGTTTCTAATTCTTGGCTATCACAAAAAGTGCTGCTATAAATATTTTGGCGTATGTGGGGATTTTTTTTCTTATTCATAGCTTCCATGGGGTATAAGCCCAGTAATGGAGTTTCTGGTTCAAAGGTTATGGACATTTTAGTCACTTCACTTGCATAATTCCAAATTGTTTTCCAAAATGGTTGTGCTACTTCATAGCTCCAGCAACAATGTATTGGTGTGCCTATCTTCCCACAATCTCTCCAACATTGACTGTTGCCATTTTTTTTTATATTTTTGCCAATTTGCAGGGTGTCAGGGTTGTTTTGATGTGCATTTCTCTTATTATGAGTGATTTGGAGCCCTTTTATTTCTATTAATGCAGGCTAAAACCTCACCTTAATTGCAAAATGAAAATGGGACTAGATGAACTCTAAGGTCCCTTCAAGCTCTAAATCACTGATTCTATGATGAGAGCTGTACAAATGCAAACTCTTGTCATTATCCCTATTAAGTTCAATCAATCATTGCTTTAGCCCACTAGTCTAGCCAATTCAGATATTTTCCTATTTTGATTCTGTCATTCAGTGTGTTAGACTCTCCCAGACTCAGGCTTCTGTAATATGAGGTCACCCACAAATCAGATATGAATGTCAGCTGTATCTTCAGTCAAGTCATTGATAAAAGAGCTGAACAGAACCAGGCCAAGGGCACTGATGTGAAAGCCACATCTGGTAAATAGACGATTTATTTTTTCTTCAAATACATACGTATAATGCAAACAGTTAATTTAGAGAGACAAGATTTGGGTCTTATCTGAAGCCAGAGGGCAGAAAATGGGAAAGAAATGAACATTTTTATTTCTCTGAACCATTTTGAAGGAAGAGGACAGTTGCGTCAACTTGACAGAACAGTCCAATCACTAAGAGTGTCATCTTGGAAGATAAAACATTGTTATAATTAATAGACTTAAAATAATACAAAGCTTTTGGGTCTTCACAAGAAAGGAATTAGAGAACACAGAGCCTTCAGTAGACTCCTCCTACCCTACCCTCACTCCAGCAAATGCAAATCAAATTCCTGGATCTGACAACTTTTATAACTTGATTTTTGGGCTGCTTCAGTTTTCTACTCTGGATTACAGATTTGTAATCAGACAATGGAAACGTTCATGCTAAAATGTCCATGATAATATCATATTCTCAGATATAAAATATGTCAAACTATCCAAAATTTAATACTATCTCTGAATCTGGCCACATAAACAGCGTATGTGACAATGATAAAATTAAGGGCGGACTGTTCAGTTTTAGCTCACCAAAAGGATGTGTCTGTAACTCATTGTGCTCCAAGAGAGTTGATTCTAATAGCTGGAAATAAGCAGTATACAATTTAGGGATGCTAATAAAAAATGAGAGCTCACAATTTGTACAGAGCTTTGCTACTGTCAAAGTGATTTCATGCTCATTTTCTCAGTAAATCCTCATAAGAACACTGTAAGGGAGGGAAAGAGAGCAAGAAATGTCATCCATTTTTTGTAAGAGCAAATTCACAAAGCTAGTAAGCAGTAGGGCCAAAATTTAAACCCAAGTCTTGAGACTCCTACTCCTCTAAACCTCTACGAGTGATAGAGAAAAGTCAAACCCACTTAGAAGACTTGAATTATCTTTCTGAATCAGTGGTTTTCAAGGGATCTGGGGGGTAGGGTGAGGAGGTGCCCCACTGGAAGCCATATAAATATTCCACATCATTCCTGGGCTAGAATAAAATGCAAGTCACAAGAAAAACAGCGTGTTTATTTTTTAAAGTGTGTTTGTTTTCTGGTGAAATAACTGTGAAGACCTGCATGGAGTGATATAGAGTGAAGTGAGCAGAACCAGGAGAACAATTCTTACAGTGGAAACAGCTTAATAAAGGAAAATAACTTTAAAAGACTTTAGAACTCTGATCAATAAATACAATGATAAATCACAATGCCAGAGGAAAAGAGGAAGTGTACCATCTGCCTGCTGCCAGGGAAATGATGGTATTAAAATGCAGAATGAGACATGCATTGTTAGATATGGCCAATGTGGGAATTTGGATATGCATATTTATCATAAGGCTTTTATTTGTATTTGTTATTGTTCTATGGGGGAGGGAAAGTGAGAGCGAGAGACAATAAATGCGCATAAATTTGAGGCGGACCAGTATGGTAAGATATTGTGCTAGACTTGGAGTCAGGATGACCTGGGGGTTTGAATCGTGCCTCAGACAGTTCTCAGATGTGTGACCCTTGCTAAATCACTTGAACTCATTCAGCCTCAGTTTCCTCATCTGTAAATTGGTGGTAATAATAGTTCCTAGGACCAAATGAGATAATTTAAGTAAAGTGCTTTGCAAATTTAAAAATAATATGTAAAGATTAGTTTCTATCATTATCGCTAGAAAAGGTTATTGAACATGTAGCCAAGGTAATCGTTATTTACCCCAAAACACCACAAGACTGTTTTCTATGGTGGTGGTAAATGAATCAGGAGTACTAAAAGTTTAACACATTGAGCAGTGAAGATTCCCAAAAGTATCATAAGGATATATTTTCCAAGCATTAATTTTGTTTTTCAAAGTGCCTAACTCCCTCTTTAATCTAACTTAAATACATTTAATAAATATTTAATGTATAATTTATTATAAATATGTATTCATGCATAAAATATAAAAAAAATTTATAATGAATAAATTTAAATAAATCAGCAACCCAAGAGTAAATAGCTCTTCTGAAGTACCCTAGTTCTACTGGTACCACGGCTAAGCTCCCAGTCACCTAGTCTTGAAATTTTGTTTTGTTTTGTTTTGATTCTTCCCTTTCTTTTTTCTGATATTCAACTGGTTGACAAGTCTTGTCGAGTCTGACCATGCCATCTTTCTCAGATGTGTCCCTTTCCCTAACTCAGATGTGTCCTTTCTCAGATGTGTCCCCACTGTCACTGTTAAAGCCCTCAAATTCTCATAGCTTTAGAGTGAGAAAGAACTTATTCCCACCCTCTCTTTTTATAGAAGAGGAAACTGAGACTAGAGGAATGACGTTGGTTGCCTAAGGTCATGTAGATAATAAGCAGTAGAGAATTCAATCTCAGATCCTCTGACCCCAAATCCAGAGCTCTGATGATTGCATTAATCTCCTAATAGGTGGCCTGACTCTGGTCTCTGCTCCCTCTGCTTCATCTAGAGCTCTAACCATGTTACTCTCTGGCTCAGAAGCCTTCAATGATTTCCTAAAGAATGATGTACAAAGTGCCCAATTTGGCCTTCAACCACTATGGGTTCCTTATCCAGTCTTTCTGGCCTTGCCTTCCACAGAGCTCCAGTCAAGCTGAACTTTCTCCCTTGAACACACCCAGACTTTTCTCCTTCTCTGTTTCTGGTTAGGCTATTCTCTCTTCCTGTAACATGTCCTCTTACTTTATCTCAAAATCCTTCCTACCTTTCTGGACCCGTTTCAGATGCCACTACCTGTCAATGAAACCCTCATCTCCCTTATGATTTCTTGCTCCTCTGAACCATCACTACACTCCATACCTCTCTGAGTGTGGGGGTGTGTATAACGTAATACACATACATATTCACATATATATGTATATATACACACATATATATGCACACACACACACATATATATATGTACATATATACATATATACATACACACAAAGTAGGGGTTCAATAAACATTTGAGTTGAAAGACTAGGAGGGTGGTATGATGACTGAAATTCTTGTTGCTTACATTACCAAGGAACTAAGTGGCACAGTAGATAGAGCACTGGGCCTGGAGTCAGGAAGACTTGAATTCAAATCCAACCTCAAATACTTATTGTGTGACCCTGGGTAAGCCACTTACCTTCTGTCTGCCTCAGTTTCCTGAATTGTAAAATGAGGATAATAATAGCAGCCAGGGTTGTTGTGAGTATAAAATGAGATATTTGTAAAGTACTTTGGAAACCTTAAAACACTATATAATTGTGAGTTATTATTATTAATTCACAATACATAGCTTGTAAGTAGAATTTTTCGAAATACAAGGCCAGTAACAGGTAAGAAATACAGTCCTTCCTAGTTAGAACAGGATTCTATGTTTCAGGGGGAAAAAATCCCAAACTTCTTGAAAATACATCCTTTGATTATCCTCCCCCATTCAATCTCCACCCCCTAGGGGGATTCTAAATTAGAAAGAGCAACTACTATAAATCTTTAAGTCATTTTCTGAATAGTTCCAGTCCTGAGAAAATTCCAGTTTGTAAAGTGCAAATGTGGGTAAATCTTCCTCTTTCTCTTCCTGTCCTTGGCTTTGAATGTTTTTTCCAATGCTATCCTAAGCTTATTTACACAGTGGGTTTCAACAGAAGGTTATGTTGGTTTTTTCTTTCTTTTTTAAGAAAAGTTGTCTTATTCAAAAGAGCTGGGAAGAGTTTTGGTGTTTAAATGCATCACTCAACTGTTCTTCTAAAATGTGATGTCCAGATTTAGTAGGAGACTAACAAGGGAAGAGGAATCTCAATTTCAAAAGACTGCTAAACAGATGCAAACATCCCCAGGGTTGTGAAACATTGTTTTAAGTGACAATAAATTAATCACAGCAACTATGTCAACATTCTAAAAAGAAGCATAACTTGGGAGACCCCCAGGAAAAGACAGGGAATGTTGCCATCTTCTTAACTTCTCAAAAACACATGGTTCTGAACTTAGATTTAATCTTTAAAAAAGAGCTATAGATTTCATAGGGACAACCACAGTCCAGCTGTACTGAGGTCTAATAATAGCTAATAATAATAACATTAATCATTAGGTTACACACACAGCAGCTTTTTACCTCCATAATCGGTGCATTTGTACAGGGAGAAAAAAGCTAGAAGGGTGGCTAAATAAAATATTCATATTATGCCTCACTTTTTGGTGTTCCATTTTGTTTCATTTTAAAGAATATGTCCAGGACAATCAACATCTATAAATGGTCAAGCATTTCTAGACCCTTCAGAGGGTGTGTCTTACTCATCATCCATCCATCCATCCATCCATCCATCCATCCATCCATCCATCCATCCATCCATCTATTCATCTATCCATCCAAGAAAGGTGTGGGGCACTGTGGTAAGGGCTTTCCAGAGAAATTTAGGGCAGGTAGAGTTTTAGGAACTTACCATCACAATCACTAATCCAGTGTTTTACATAGTTTAAAAAAAAATAGAACAGTGCAACAGTGAGAGTCCAAGAGTTGTGAATGAAGAGTCACGTCTCTAGGTAGATATTAGAGAAATTTCATCTTTGAGAATCAGAAGTAGGCAGGAAAAAAAAGTCAGTCATTTAGAGCATTTAGATGAAAGCCATTGTCTGCCCATAGCTTTTTAGAATAGGAAAATTCAAGTTGAAGCCATTAATACATTCCTGGGTTGGAGGAAGAGATGCCAGACATTACTCAGCAAACAATACTGTACTTTCATGTATCTCAGGCTCAGCAAAGCAGCCTCCCTTAAACTAATGATAATATTTAGCAAGTTGAAGATAAACATTGGTTTCACCAAGCTCTCATGAGGTCATGATAACCCCCTGTCACCTTCTTCTGTCTCATGTATTTTTGTCTGTCAGCACAGAGGGGATCAGGTGAATTTAGATAACAAAAAAGACTTATGTTGGGCCTGAATATCAATCAGACTGTAAATCAGTGCTATGGACTAATTTACATAATATAGTGCTTGAGGAACAAACACTAAAACCTCCCAAATGTGAACTTCTGTAATTCAAAATTTGTAATCAGTTGACTAAGGTCTCAACCATGGTTCACCTTTCTTTAGCAAGCTCTTTCATGAAAGAAAGTGCAATTAATTAGCAAATACCAGGCAAGAAGTGCAATATTTAAATATTTAAGAGAAGAAAGCTTTCACATTCTACCTCCAATATCTTTAGATACTTGGGAAGCACCTATTCAAACACAATACCTAATTTCAAATCACTCTTTTATTTATATATTGTTAAAATTTAAATGCAATTTAAACATATTTAAAATTTAATTTAAATTTACCTTAAGTTTATTTATCTTTTCTATTTATTGAAGTAGCTCTCCTAAGAAGTCTACAAAACAACATTTGTTTCGTTTACAATGTGTATTATAATTCTTGTCTATCCATGGACTATTAAACCAATGGGTTAATTCAATATTAACAATAGTAGTTGTCTAATGTCCAATGTTCAGTATGAATTAAGAAACTAGAAAATATTCATAGAATCATAGAATTCAAGAGCTGAAAGAGACCATTGAAGTAAGCAAGTCTAGCTCTTTCACCTATGGAGCCTGAACCCCTTCTTCATTAAGGAGCCGTTGATTAGTGTGCTCATTTCCTTTACCATCCCCAAGTCCCTCTCCCTTAGGGTGCTACTCCTCTTAAACAAGCCCTCCCTGATAAAATAATGAAAAACAATTACAGCTCACATTGATATAGTGATTTAGTTTACATAATGCTTTGCATATATTATCTCATTTGATTCTCCCAATAACCCTGTGAGTTACATACTAAAGGTATTGTTACCATCCCCATTTTATGTGTGAGGAAAGTGAGCTGCAAAGATTTAGTGATTTCCTCATATCATATAAGTAATAGGTGTCAAAGACAGGATTCAAAATCAGGTCTTTTTAGTCCCCAAGTCCAGCCCTCATTCACCTACAGCATATATCCATGAGTCCTTTTTATATCCATCAAGTTACATCCACGAGTTCTTTTTAAACAAAGCCCATAAGAGGATAGTTTTAAACCTTCATGGGAAAATGTGATATGTTCTTCACTTTCTCTCTCCCTTTATCCTTTATCTCGGTCCCTTCTCTGACCTCTGATTGATTTTTTTAGATATAAAAAAAAACCCTAAAAATAAGGAAAATTTCTCTGGGTAGGATGACCAATTTTCTATAAAGGATAAAACTAGGCCAAAGTTGATTTCCTTCTATCTAACTCATTAAATACTGATTGTGAAAAAAGTTTAATAAGTAAAAGTAGCTCAATGCTAATAAAACTACATAATTAAATACAAATGTAGCAACAAGACAGGCTGATATGTAATAAAAACATTGTTTAAGAACTATGCATAACCTTCCCACTACTCTATGCCAATAAACACATAGCTTAGCTACTGTACAGCTTTATCTCTACCTTGAAATACCCTGTAATAAAAAAAAAAAAGGTTACAAGAAGCAAGCTAAACACATAAGAAATCTATTAAGTAAGACTTGTATACACGGGACTTGCTCCAATAAACCGGCTATGTGATGATTAGGGCAGGGAATGATTCACTTCCTTCTTCCTTAGTTCCAAAAAGGAGTCCACCAGAGGAATCAGGGAGAATCCGAGTTTGTGTAGGGAGCTCATCATGACTCTTAACCAGGGCAGACCCAACTGAGATGCCTCATATTTAAGAGGCCATGGAAGTGTGTTTAGAAGCAAAGTCTGGGTCAGGAAAGAGAAAAGGAGCATGAAAAGGAGGAAGGAGACAGAGGTAGCAGAATTAAGACAATTATTCCAAATGCACTGTACCTCACTATTCTTGACCTGGCACGCAACATTTCTATGTACTAACTGTACTTCTTTGGGTTACGGTTTTCTCATTTGACAAATCTCACAGACTAGATGATATCCACAGTTACATCCCATTCTCATATTCTATGCCTCCGTGATTGTTTTTCCTTGACTGTGCTGAGATTGGATATGTGACCATGGCAGTGGATAAGATGAGCACAGGTGAATAGCACAGGAATAAGTAGCTACTTTTTCACGATCTGCGCTGTAATAATAGTGTCAGGAAT
The DNA here is from genome assembly GCF_003287225.1 of Phascolarctos cinereus. Taxonomy (NCBI): domain Eukaryota; kingdom Metazoa; phylum Chordata; class Mammalia; order Diprotodontia; family Phascolarctidae; genus Phascolarctos; species Phascolarctos cinereus. The sequence goes on along the minus strand of NW_027555847.1, from coordinate 393,103,499 downwards.
GCTAAGGCTCAGAACAAGCTGAGGCTGGCAATGATTGTTAAGGATAGCAAAAATGGCTTTTGAAGCTATACCGGGGAGGGGGAGAAGGGAGAAGGGTTGAGACAAGAAGATCAAAGAAAGCCAGAACAGTTATCACTATCTCAAAAATAACCTATAATCAAAGTATAACAAGAAGCAAATTGACTTCATGAATGGAACAATGAATGGCTGGTGACACAATTCAGCTATTTTCTTTTTGTTTTCGAAGTCAAATAGAACTTAGGATTGGGAAGGAAATAATAAAGATGCTTAACAGAGAGATGAAACCCAAGATAAAGTGAGGGAATAGTAAGAAATCATCCCTAGCTGCCCTCAACAAGTTCAAATCCTAGGATAGTAAAAGAATTGGTGTTGTGAGTGGATGGCAAACTCAATATGAATTAACAATGTTGTTTAGCCATCTACATTCAGTACTTCTACTTCCTCTCTTATTCGTGGAAGCCCTTTGCAATCTAGTTTTCAACCTAATCACTCTGTGGAAACTCCTCACATCAAACTTACCAATGTTTGCTTAAAAATTGTCACATACAATGTTCTTTTCTTAGTCCTCATCTTTCTTGACTTCTCTGGGTCACTGGGCACTGCCAGCCACCTTCTACTGCATACTCCCTCCTCCTCCACCTCCTTCTCCTCTTTGGGTTTTCATGACTTCACCCTCTCTTGGTTTTCCTCTTCTGAATGCTCTTTCTCCATTTTCTTTGTCAAATCTTACATCTATATCATGTCCATTAACTGTGGTGGTCCACCAAGCCTCTGTTCTGTGCCCTCTTCTCTTTTCCCTCTTATCATTTCTTGCTTGATGACACAATCAACTCCCTTGGGTTAAAATATCATTTTTATGAAAATGATTTCTACATCTTTGTCATCAGCCCTAATCTCTCTCCTGAGCTATGGTCATGCAAAGTGAATTACTTATTGGATGTCCCCATAGGCATCTTAAACTCAATATGTCCAAAACAAAACTCATTATCTCTCCTCCCAAATCTTCCCTCTTTTCAACTTCTCTATTATTGTCAAAGGCACCACCATTTTCTTAGCCACTCAGATTCACAACCTGACTGACATCTTGAGTTCTTCACTCTTACTCATGCCCCACCTATATCCAGTCAGTTGCCAAATCTTGCCATTTCTTTCTCTACATCATCTATCACATATGACCCCTTCTCTAGACTCCCACAGGCACCATACTAGTTCAAGCCTTCACTGTCTCTTGCCTGAATTATTGCAAAAGCCTTCTCATCAGATTACCCGTCTCAAGTATCTCTCCACCCCAATTTATCTTCAATACAGCTACCAATTCAAGTGTAAGGCTGACCAAGTCAACCCCACACCCTCAGAATAAACTAATGACTCCTTCTTACCTATAGGATAAAAAAATAAGCTATTCTGTTTGGCACTTAGAGTTCTTCGTAACCTGCCAGCTTTCCAGCTTTCCAATCTTATACTTTGTTCCTCTTCACAGACTCAATGGTACAGTAATACAATCCTACTTGTTATTCCTCTCACACAATGTTCCATCTCCAGCCTTCATGCCTTTGCAGTGGCTGTTACCCATCTTGGGATGCTCTCCCTCCTAATTTCTGACTGTTGGAATCCCTGGCTTCCTTCAAGTCTCAGCTGCTGCCCATCCTGCAGGAGGCCTTTCCCATTTCCCACAGCTGCTACTTCCTTTTCCTTTCAGATTATCTCCCATTTACTCTGAATCCGTCTTCTATGTATGGGCAGCTAGGTGGTACAGTGTATAGAGTGCCAGCCTGGAGTCAGGAAGACTCATATTCCTGAGTTCAAATCTGGCCTCAGATACTTAGTAGTTGTGTGATCTTGTAAATATCACTTAACCCTGTTTGCCTCAGTTTCCTCATCTGTAAAATGAGCTGGAGAAGGAAATGGCAAACTACTCCAGTATCTTTGTCAAGAAAACCCCAAATGGGGTCACAAAGAGTTGGACATAGGGACAGCTAGGTGGCGCAGTGGATAGAGCACCAGCCCTGGAGTCAGGAGGACCTGAGTTCATATCTGACCTCAGACACTTAACACTCACTAGCTGCGTGACTCTGGGCAAGTCACTTAACTCCATTGCCTAGCAAAATATAAAAAAAATAGTTGGACATGACTGAAAAATTACTTAACACACACACTTAACATCTTCTATGTATCTATTTGTGTATATGTTGTCTCCTTATTAAAAAAATAAGCTCCTTGAGGGCAGGGACCATTTTTTTTCTTTTTCTTTGTATCCCCAGTGCTTAACGCAGCACCTGGAACATTGTAAAGCTTACTGATTGCTGTTAATTGCTTGCATGATTGAAGGGAGCCCCCTCCAAAAACCTAAAGCGGTCTGAGCATGTGCAGTGTCCAGAACAAGAGAAGCAGTATCCACCCTGTACCCTGCTCTGCCCTGAGTACCGTGCTGAAGTCTAGGTGCTTTCTCTTAGAAAGGACATTAACACCTTGGATTGTGTCTAGAGAAGAGTGAAAGGGCTGAACACCCCTCCACAGTGAAGAAAGGTCTATTGAAGAAAATGGGAATGTTTCATCTGTGGAAGAAAAGGGAAGAAGACAGAAGCTTTCAAGTGTTTGAAAGACTCCCAATTAGAAGATGGTTTTCTAGGACTCCAAGAACAGAAATTAGAGCAAAAGGTGGACCTATAAAGAGACAGATTTAAGCTTAAGGGGAAGAAAAAATATTCCTTAATGATGACACCTGTCCTCAAAAGAAATGGGCCACTTGGAGAAGTAGTGAGTTCCCCTATCAATGGAGTAGAGAGTACATGACCACTTGTCAGGGATGCCATGACAACCTCTGAGTTCTCTTCTGGTTCTGAGAGCCAATGCAGGGACTCTTGTTCCACTGAGGGAATCACCTCTCTTTTCCCCTGAACCTTCCCTTCTTCCACTTTCAGGTTCCATCTCCAAAGTTCTGTTTGGGGTTGAGGTGGTCCAGAACTGCTCCTGGCTTAGAAGTGCCATCTGCACAACTCTCTAGGCTTTACACCACCCAGTTTATGACACGGATGGCCATGTATAGATATGACCTTGGTTACCTTGGAAAACCTGGAGGCATGCAAAGGGAGAGTTCTGCTCCCTCAGTGACTCCAGTCACTATGCTATTGCTTGCTGAACCTGGAGGACAGAACTGAGCAGATTGTTGACTGCTATATGGGCCTTTTTAATCTCTGCTTAGTGGCTATCTCTCTGGACATCACCATACTTTATTAAAAATACTGTAATGAAATGACCCTTCCATTATTATTAGTGAAAATTATATGGGATTATAACTTTCTATGTATGTGTAACATGTTCATGGAATTGTAAACAGGACCAAAGATCAACAGCTAATAGGGCCCTCAGAGGCCATCTTTTCTAATCCCCTCATTTTACAGTTGAGGAAATGGAGGCTCAAAGAGAATGATGTCACACAATTAGTAAGTGGCAGAGACAGAAGTGGACCCCAGGTTCTCTGATGCTAGAACCAGTGTTCTTTGTGCTGTGACACCTAGAACTTAACATAGTGTTTGGCACATTGTAGGCCCTTAATAAATGTGGATTAATTGACTTGTCAGGAGCTCTGTGTAAATACTTGCCTTATGGGGTTGAGAGGGGTGGTGTTGGAGAGGGGTATAAGGTATAGTTCACTAATCAGGGTTTAGGAAATTGATTAGAGCTAGCAGGTAGACTGAGACTGGTATGTGACATGTCACTGGATCTAGCAGCTGTCAGTCAGGCCTAATCTGTCTAATATGCATGAAGCTTAATAAATGCTTGTTGACTTGATCCCTGAACTCAATGAGATGTGTTGACAGAGGAAAGAGTTGTGATGCAAAAAAGGAACAAGGAAGTAAGCTGGGGATGGAACAAGAGAGAAGGAAGATCAAGGTCTTCTGAAGCAGCATATTAGATGCCCATAAGGCCAAGCCAGATTTAAATCCTGGATTGATGAGATCGGATTACTTACTCAAGAAAAATAGGCCTTCCATCCTTAATTGAGCTAGGGATGCCTTAAGCTTAGATTGCTCAACAGTCCATCAATTCTGCACTCTATAAATTTTTTCTAAAGGTCTTTACCAGCAATAAACAAATGACCCCAGGGTTAGCACCCCGGTGCAGAAATGACTCTGTCCTAGATGTAGGACATGGCTTTGAGAGCTGGTTCTCTTCTTGTCTGCCTAGGGATGTATCTTTGGAGACAGTTCTCTTTTTTTTACATCCTCTATGGTTTTCCTTAGCAACATTTAGGAAGCAGCAAATGTTTAAGCATTATGTGTCAACTCTTATTTCTGGCCCAGTTTAAAAGGTTAGAAACCGTCCATTGTCACAATCATCGATCGGATGCCTAGCATTTGCACTACTCCCTTATCCAAAACTCGCTTTGCTTGGCTCAAAAATTCTCCAGTTAAGAGATTCTATTCTGTCTTATCTCTTCTCTCCCAGTCAGGAACATAGAAAGCCTCTATTTTGGCCAAAGGAGGTAGACTTACGCAGGTTTCTTGCTGAATGCACTGTAAGATCCTCTTGGCAGGAACAAGGAAATCAATCAGGCAACGCAGACCATCTCCTCCATACAGTTTTTCAACAATAGTGAAAAGCTGCCACAGGACAGTGGCAGCTGTTGCTTCAAAGGGAGGATACAGTGCAGAGAGTGTGTTCTGAATGTAGGTGTCAAGGGATTCAGAGTCCTGTGGAAAAAAAATACAGTTGTCAGAGACATTCAAATATATAACTTTCAACAAGACACAAGGAACCCCTTAATGATGGTGCTATTGGAGGAGTCTGCCCTCCAGGCTACCTGAGTAATGTTAGGCTTTTACCCTGTAGACAAATCTTAACAATACTGAACCACATTCAAGGGTTTTATGCTTCTGAGATTCACTGCTCTGTCTGTTATACTCAAAACAAGTTGTCAGTCACCCAAAGTGTATCATAGCAGGACTCTTACTCTCTGAGATGGAGAATTTCAAATGCTTATAGGAGAAGCAGTGTGGCATAGTGGAAAGGGTCAGAATTAGGAGTGCTGGAATTCAGCCCTGCTTCTGTTACTAACAAGCTGTGTGATTTCTGGTAAGTTACTGTATTTTGTTGTTGTTCAGTTGTTTTTCAGTCATGAGCTAGCTCTTCATGACCCCATTTTGGGATTTTCTTGGCAGAGATACTGGAGTGATTTGCCATTTCCTTATCCAGCTCATTTTACAAATGAGGAAACTGAGGCAAACAGGGTTAAGTGACTTGCCCAAGGTCACACAACTAGTAAGTTGTCTGAGGCTGGATTTGAACTCAGGAAGATGAGTCTTCCTGACTTCAGCCCTAAACCATTGCATCACCTCTCTACCCACAAATTACTATATTTCTCTCAGTTTATTCTTCTCCAAAATTAGGTTAGATTAGATAATCTCTAAAGTCTTTTGGAGAAAGTTCCTAGGATTTAAGGATTCATTTTCTTAATGCTGCTGAAGAAGAGTAACCTAGCTCTTAGGTAGAGCAGGGAGAACAATTTTATGGATAGCAGATAGATTTCAGTTGTAGTGGGGACTGATTTTTTCCCCTCTCAAAAATAACATTATTGTTGAAGTAGACAGGTGGCATAGCTCATTAAGGTCACATAATTCTTTTCATAGCAATTTGTTGTAGTAGGGTTTTTTTTCCTGTAATGAGGGAATGCTGCTCTCCCAAAATTACAATATGATTTTAAAAGTGCTATTTTTAGAGTAGACATTTCCTGAGGAAATACCACAAGATATGTTTTTGTTGGAAAAGAAATGAAAGACTAGAAAGCACTGTTTAAAAAAATCCAGAGGATCAAAAACGAGAAATCAAAATTTAAAAACAAGTGTTCCCCATATGAATTTTTGTAAAGAAATTTTTTTTAGGAAAAGTAAAGAGGGGTTGTGTATGAAATAAAAATTCACTGCTCACTAGATGACTAGCCCAACTTCCAGCCCGAAATATAAGGAAGAGCCCTTTGGCTCAGACAGAAACCAGTACAGAGATAGGATGACCTTAGAAGAGAGATATAGCAGAATTGCAGGGGAATAAAGAGGATCTCAGAAAAGCTCAAAAATGGATGAATACTTATTTCAAATACTAGATCAGGGTCCCCTATTCTCCATAAAACACGAGCAGACTCATTCTAGCTGCTCATTTGGACTACAGAATGTTCCTAAAGAAACAGATCTTCCCATCTCTCTCATTAACCCCAGTAATACCAGGTCTATAAAGACTGAGCAATCTGTTCAGAATTAATTTAGCTTGACTATGCATGTTTGGCATGAGGATTTTGCTTTTCCTTTTCTTTTTTTCAATGGGGGAAAGGAGAGGAAGAAATAAAATTAAGGTTTGTTACTTGAATACAATTTAATAAACACAAAAGAACCGGAATTCTAAGGAACTATCCACTTATAATGTTTCCATCAATATCATTTTTCAAACTTTTAGTGTTAAGCTTTAGTATTAAAACTAAGAATTGGAAACAAGGAAAAAGAAAGAAAGAAATATTGGGAAAAAACCCCAGAGGAGTATGGCAATGAAGGAATATTGACCTAACAGAGATGACAGCAGGTAAGAGTGGTCATTTTTATTTGGGGAATGCTATTATAATTGATATAGGCAATTTATATGAAGTGTCCCAAGGTCTCTAGGTAAGTGCACAGTTGTATGAGAAAATGAAAACATCAAATCTCAATGAAATGGGCAAGGAGTAATTCTCTACTAGCTTTGGATTCAGTCTTCCAAAAGGTTAAGAAAAACAGAATTCTAAGAATCCAGAGACCTTTGTGCTCTCTTCTGTGAGATTAGGGCTTTCATTCTCTGCTACAGCCTTGTTTTTGCATGATTCTGGAACATCAGGGACTCAATGTCAGACAAGCCTGTGTTGGATATTGAACAAGGCACTTTATTATTGGAACAACCAGCCATGCATGTGATCATAACATTGTTTTGCCAATAACATCGTCCCATGGCCCAGACCTAGAGCAGTGCAATATGGCGATGCTCCTGCCAATATTCATAAGAATATGCCTCTGTGTGCCTTGGAACAAAAAAGAACCACACCACACCCCACCCCACCAGCCTGCACTTCAGTATGTCAAAGAGTCCCATCCATGATTTCTCTGAGTGAAATCTAGAGTCAGAGTTTTATATTGCACCCACAGAGCCTCCCTTAATGTCAAAGGTGAAGGCTCTGTGAATTAATTACCTTTCCACAAATATCTAATCGTCCAAATCAAGCATAATTACAGCTCATGTGCTGCCAGATTTCTAAAAGTCCAAATATATGAAAATCTTGCCTTAGAAAAAATGTAAATAAAGACTTATCATGCATTTTCCAAGGTATTCTTGGCTTTGCAAAACATTAGACTTCCTATTTCCTTTCAACAGTGAGTGCTAGTGCATTCAAGTAATTCAATCTACTAAAATTTAATGCAACCACAGGCTTTTAAGAGCATATCTATTGTTTCAAGAACAGGTGTATCAAACACTGAATGAAACACTCCTGAGTGCAGGCTGAACCAATTAAATTGTAATTGGGAAATATTTAAGACAATAAATAAAAATACAGTCATACACAGATAATATTATATTTTAAAACCAAGTCAATATGTGACAGCCAGGAGTCTTATCTCATTATTAGTGGTCCCCATTTCTATTTGTCCTAAAGTAAGGCATACCTTTTGTAGGCATCAGAAAATATATGAAGTGGAGGGGAAAGTGTTTGGAGGGGAGCAAGCTAACTTGAGAAATCAAGGACAGAATAATGGTAAGGGTAGTGAAAATAGGAGAAGGTTATTCAGGTAAAAGCAGAGATAGTAAACTTGATAAGGTGAAGATTTTTTTTTTTTGGTAAATAATATTTTGTTTTTTCCAATTACATGTAAAGATAGTTTTCAACATTCATTTTTTTTTTAAGATTTTGAGTTTCAAATTTTTCTCCCCCCTCTCATCCTTTTCCCCAAGATGGCAAGCTATCTGATATAGGTTATACATGTGTAATCATGTAAACAATTTCCACATTAGTTATATTGTGAAAGACGAAACAGAACAAAAAGGGAAAGCCACAAAAAAACCCCCAAAAGTGAAAATGGTATGCTTTGATCTGCATTCAGATTCCATAGCTCTTTCTCTGGATATGGACATTTTTCCATCATGAGTCTTTTGGAGTTGTCTTGGACATTGTATTACTGAGAAGAGCTAAGTCAATCATAGTTGATCATCACACGATGTTGCTGTTACTGTGTACAATGTCTTCCTGGTTCTGCTCACTTCATTCAGCATCAGTTCATGTAAGTCTTGGTGAAGAAATTTTTTAAGCTCCTAAGCAGGGGCAACAGCAGGTGAGTTGTCTACACAACCATATTCTGATCTACTTCATTGAACTCCTGCCTATTACTTCACAAATTTGTCTGCCATGAACGAATTAGAAAATGTCCATGATTTTACTTCCTTTCTAGACTAACCACTCTGTCTGTCCAACTAGAGCTAGGTTGCCTTATAGGGGGACTCAGTGATCTTTATTGTTGTTGTTGTTTAGTCATTTCAATCACGTCTGACTTTTCATGACCCCATTCAGGCTTTTCTTGACGAAGATACTGGAGTTGTTTGCCATCTCTTTCTCCAGCTTATTTTACAGATGAGGAAACTGAGGCAAGCAGGGTTAAGTGACTTGCCCAGGGTCACACAACTCATAAGTGTTTGAGAACGCATTTGAACTCAAGTCTTCCTGACTCCAGGCTTGGCACTCTATCCACTGTGCCACCTAGTTGCCCCCGATCTATGATCTAGCTCAGTAGATAGAAGGATGACACAGATGATGCAAATTTTTCCTTCACTTAAAAGGACAGCTTTGTGAGCAGTATCTTCTAAAAGTTGGCTTTCTTTCCCAAGCATCATTCCTTCAATTTGTGTGGCACTGGACAAATGGTTAAACCATCTCGGGAACGAAAAGGATAAGTTTATGAACATGAAAATATAATTTGCTTATAAAAATATATCCATGCTGTTATATTTAGTTGATTGCTATCTAGAAGACATACAGAAAGGTAAAATTGAAAGCAAGATTTAAAAATGAATACTTAAGTAAACACTAATAATATCTAAAACATATAATGCTTTAAAGTTTGCAAAGTGCTTTAAAATATTATGTCATTTTATTTTTACAGCCACCCTGTGAGGTAAATGCTCTTATCTTCATTTTACTGGTGAGGAAACTGAGGCAAACAAAGGTTAAGTGTCTTACCTAGGTCACACAGCTAGTAAGTATCTGAGGTCAAATTTGAACTCAGGTCTTCCTGACTCCAAGCCTTGAACTCTGTTCACTGTGCCACTTAGCTGCCTCACATTAGTGTGAAGGTAGTAGTCATATTTATCAATCATTGCTTAACTTAATCTTGGGTTGCAGACTTATTCTTATATACTTTTTTAGAATAAGAGACCTTCTTGGTCTGGGCTTCTAGAAGATGGCTTTCCTGGGTCTGGCTTTAAAAATAAACCATTCTATTATGATGAGCTGATGCTAGGACTCATCCAGTGATCTTTCCAGAGGGACTAGAACTTAAATAAATCAATCTATGTCTCCACTTTTGCTTCTATCAAACAGCTGTTGTAATGCTTGCCTGCCAACTTCACAAGGTCATTGTGAGGATCAAGTGAAATAGTAGACATCAAACGTGCACCAATATAAATGTGAGGCATCATTATTAGATGAGGGCCTTCCTCTCAGACCTCATGAAGGACACTCTTTTGCAATTCTCTAATGCACTTGTATGATACTATGCATTATAATTATCTGGTTTTGTGCCTTATCCCTCTATGACACTGAGTTCCATGACATTTACTAGTCATGTGTGCAGTGGGAAACATCACTTAATTCCTGAACCTCAGCACTTCTCCTATAAAATAGAGATACAAATAACTCGTGGGTCATAGTAACATTGATTAGAACTGGAAGGGACCTCCGAGGCCATCTAATTTCAATGGCCTTATTTTACAGCTGAAGAAATTGAGAGACCCACTTTATTTCCCTTCTTGCCCAAGGTCACACATGAAATATCACAGGTGGGATCTGAAACTAAGTCCTCTGATTCCAAGCTAGCGCTATGTCCTATTTCTCCCTTAGAGGGTTATTGAGAGAATCAGATGACATTGTTGTTGTGCTTGAAGAAATGGGAAATATGTCAAATGAAGCAACATATTAGTCAGAAGGCATTTATGAAGCACCTACTATGTGCCAGGCACTGTGTGAGGTGTTGAGAATATAAAGACAAAAATGAAACAAACCCTGTCCTCAAGGAGCTTACACTTTTTTGTGGGGAGACTATCTAGATATCTATACTCACGTACATAATTATGTATATAAACACATCTCCACTCATATATATGTGTATGTATATGTATATGTATATGTATATGTATATGTACATGTATATGTATATGCATGTGTATATATATTTATATTCATGTGAGTATGTAAATACAAAATAAACACCAGGAAACTTTTTTTTGGGGGGAGGCGATGAAAGCTCTAGTTTTTACAGCAATCAGGAAATACCTCCCATAGAAGGTGGTGTTTAAGTGATCCTCTGAAGGAAGCTAGGAAGTTGAAGAGCCAGAGGCGGGGATTATAGCATTCCAGGCAGGAGGGGACAGGTTGTACAAAGACACAGAGATAAGAGATGGAATATCATGCGGGAGGGACATCAGGAAAGTCAATTTAGATGGATAACAGCGTGTATAAAGTGGAGTAATTAACAATAAGTCTGGAAAAGGGGGTTGAATCTAAGTTGTGATGAGCTTAAATAGTGGAGCTTGTATTTGTTCTAGGGGCAATAAGAAGTAGGATTTATTTATTGTGGCTTAGCCTCCTATTACAAGGTAGCTAAGGTGACGCAGTAGATAGAGTGCCAGGCCTGGAATCAGGAAGACCTGGGTTCAAATCTGGCCTCAGATACTTACTAGCTGTGTGACCTTGTGGAAGTCAATTAACTCTGCTTGCCTCAGTTTCCTCATCTGTAAAATGAGCTAGAGAAGAAAACGGCAAACCACTCTAATATCTTTGCCAAGAAAACCCCAAAAGGGGTCACAAAGAATCAGACATGACTGAAAATGACTGAACAACAAAAAATCCTCTCGCTACACTAAATTCCACAACACTTGCTAGCTGTGTGTTCAGTGGAAAAATCACTTAAGTCTCAACCTCCAACTCAAGAAACCAGTAGGAAGGTAGCACTGTCAGGTCTGAGCTTTAGAAAAATCAGCTCAGCTGCTGAATAGAGGTTGGTATGTGTGTAAATCACTGCACAAACTTTGAAGCACAATTGATGTCAGTTGATGATGATGATGATGATGATGATGATGATGATGATGATGATGGTGATGATGATGACAAGAACTGAATTTTATCTAAACTTTTCATCTCTCCCAGTGTCTAGCACAGTGCTCTGCACACAATGTTTTCTGAATGGATGACATTCTGAGTCTTCCAAGTGACCTGAAAACATATATTCCTCTGCACAGGTGACCAAGATTTCTCACCACACTTTCTCCTATGACTTGGTTTTCCTGGGCATGTGGGTTTTGTGAAGGGGAGAGGAACTTTCCAATGAGCTAGGCAGACTGTATCGTATTGACTTCCACCAGCAGCTGTGACTTGTTTATGCCTCTGTTTGCCTGGAAGTTTCTGGGAATGTTTGTTGAAGCTGTCTCCTAGAGAAAATTAATACTCTGTCCTTCTGACAAGGATAATTGCTTTTAAACAGGCTCAATCTCAATTTAGTCTGTCATAGATGAAGTAGAAAACAGAACCATGATTTGATTTCCTTCTCAGAACATCTGGTGCCCACCCTGAGCCAGCCTGCTTTGAAGGAAGACTGGTGAACCAGACCAGCCAGAGGGAGAAGACTGGGAAGCTGAGAAAGGCAAAAGAAGAGGGAAACAAGCCTCTCAGGAATCTGGCAGAAAACATCAGAGCACCATGGTACAAGGAAAGCAGTATGGTGTAGGAAAAAACATTCAGTTTATAGTTAGAGGACCTGGGTTTGAGCCCTATCTGTTCCTACTTTGTTATTGTTCAATTGTTTTAGTCGTGTCTGACTCTTTGTGACCCCATTTGGGGTTTTCTTGGCAAAGAAACTGGAGTAGTTTGCCATTTCCTTCTCCTGCTCATTTTACAGATGAGGAATCTGAGGCAAACAGGGTTAACTATCTTGCCCAAGGTCACACAGTGAGTCTTCCTTACTGCAGGCTCAAGCACCCTACCCACTACACCACCTAGCTGCCCCAACTGAGGCAAACAGGGTTAAGTGACTTGCCCAGGGTCACACAGCTACTAAGTATCTGAGGCCGGATTTGAACTCAGGAAGATGAGTCTTCCTGACTCCAGGCCTGGTGCTCTATCCACTTCTCCACTTACTTATCAGCAGCTTAAGTTTAGGGCCATCACATTTCCTGGGACCTTAGTTTCCTTATCTGGAAAATGAGGGGGTTGAACTTGAATCATGGATTATTAACATTTTTTTTTGGTATCATGGACCCCCTTTAGCAGTCTAAAGAAGCTTATGGACCTCTTCTCAAAATAATGTTTTTAAATGCATAAAATAAAGTACCAAAATACAAAAAAATCCCTTCAACCCAGTTATTTTGAAATAAAGTGGTCAAAAAAATTTTTTTAAAGACCAGTGCAAGAAGGCCATGTTAATTACCCTGGATTAGATGCTTTCTAAGGTCTCTTCAGACTCTAAATCCTATGATTGTTCCAGGAAGACCTGGCTTTCTCCTCTTCTTCTTGTGCCAAGGGCACAGGAGTGGGTCAAGTCAGTTGTACTTCTGCACTATTAACCCAGCACTATTACTATTCTCTTGAAATCAAGGGTTTAGCAGACAACCTCTACTATACCTTGCATGTCTAACTTCATGATCCTAGGTCCATAGACGAGGGTACCATTAGTGCCTTGCCTGGGACCACCTCTCCTGTTGACCTTTAAAGTATCTCTTGCTTCTGGGTAAGGAGAACCTCTATGATGGAGGCAAAGTACTGTTTTAATTTATTTATTTTTAGTTTTCAACATTCACATCCACAAGATTTTGAATTCCAAATTTTCTCCCCATCTTGTCCCTCCTCCCACCCCAAGATGGCATGCATTCTGAGTACCCCTTCTCCTAATCTGCCCTCCCTTCTATCTCTGCCCCCCTTCTCTTATCCCCTTCCCCTTCAATTTTCCTGTAGGGCAGGATAGATTTCTATACCCCATTTCTTGTATATCTTATTTCCCAGTTGCATGTGAAAACAATTTTTAACATTTGTTTTTAAAATTTTGGGTTCAAAATTTTCTCCCTTCCTCCCTCCCCACCCACCCTCATTGAGAAGGCAAGCAACTTGATACAGGTTATACATGTGTAGTCAGAGGCAAAGTATTGTTCAGAGGAACCATGGGCACCTCTTTAATGCCTGGTTCTGTCAATAGATTCAAAGGTTTAACAGGCCAAAGTGCAAATCCACCTTGCTTTAAGCAAAATGTGTATGTAAATAGATGATAGATAGATAGATAGATAGATAGATAGATAGATAGATAGATAGATAGATAGATAGATAGATGATAGATAGATAGATGGATGGATGGATGGATGGATGGATGGATGGATGGATGGATGGACGGACGGACAGACAGACAGATAGACAGACAATAGATAGATAAGAAAATGGTCACTCATCTTGGGCAAAGATTTATCATAGAATTTCAGAGCTGGAAGGGTTCAGAGATATAATTTATATCAAGCTCCTTATTTTACAGAGGAGAAACTAAACCCAGACAGATTAATTGAATAACCCAATGTCACAAAGCTAATTAGATCTAAATTATAAGTCTTCTTGAAAACAGAGTTCTTCTATTTGTGTTTTCATGTAGTCCTATTTTTTCCCCCTTCAAAGGGTTCCCCTTACAGGAGTGCAGCCTGTATTTGTGGGTGGCCATGCTGAATACCCAACAACCTTCATTTGAATCTGCTCCCATGACTTTTGTCATGGATCAGACCAGTATTAAAATAAGTTGCTTTTACATACAGCTGTGGTAATGGAACTTCTGAGTCAATGCTACCATGGGAATAGCAGATTACACCAAAAAAATTTGCCTAGAATAGTAAGATTTTGTTGGGGGACAGATTTCTAAAGGGCTATTAGAATAGTTGTTGCTAACATGACCTTCACCGTCACATCCATTGTGTCTTCAGGCAGCTGTGTGGGCATGTTTCCATGGAATGAATCCTACTATCCTAACTCAGTAGATTATTCCAGAACTTAAGGCTCCATGCTGCCATTCTGGGGTGTGGGAGAATGGCAGAAAACTGCCTGGTGATTCTAATGCCTCTTCACACTCCCACAAGAGGGTAAAGATAGGGTGGTTATTGCTAACAGCAATGAAAAGAGTGGGCATGGAGAAATGTGATGCTTCCTACCATCATGGTGTAGTTGAAAGAGCATTGGACTTGGAAGAATTTGGGTCTGAATCCTGACTCTTAACACTATCAATTCTATGAGCCTCAGTTTTCTTATCCTCTCAAATGAGAATAATAACAGTACCTAACTCATAGGGTTGGTTGTGTGAAGATTAACTAAAATATGTGTATGTATGTGTATATATGTAAAATGTTTTGCAAACCTTAAAATGCTAAATAAATATTCAGTATTATTATTCCTGCTATTGTGATTAGGTGTATAACCTCTGACACCTTTCATTGATTTGCTATTTCTCCAAACTGAGAGTACCTTTCATATGGTGTGGAGGTGGGCGAAGAGACAGGACTAGATGAAAGTGGGGATCTCCTATATCCTTCCATTTTTCTATGTTCCCACTTTGTTGTTTAAGCCCTCATAACCTCGCACCTGGCTTGGCACTATCTCACTATACTCCCTGACTCTATTTTCCTCTCTATCTCCCCATCTAATCCATCAGAACCACTGATCCACCCCACCAGCTAATTTTTTCGGACAATACATCTCATATAACTCCCTTGTTAAAGAATTTGTAATGGCTCTCTATTGCCTATCGAATCAAATCCTAACTCTTTAACTCAGCTTTTGAGGCCCTTTAATAATCTTTCTCCTACTGCCTTACCAAACCTCTACACACTAATACTCATGCACTTTATAAGACAGGCACTCACTTAGAAATTTTCACTCCTGTTTTGCACATAATTTGAGCAAATTTGGTGTTTTGGTTTTACCAGCCCATAGATGATAAGAATAACAAATTGGAAGAGGAAGATATCATACGATTAGAGATCTAGAAGGGACCTCAGAAGCCATCTAGACCTACCCTCTCATTTTACAGATGTGGAAATTTAGTCCTAGTGAGGTAATGTGGCTTGGAGCAAACATAAGAAATGGGATTTGAATTCAGATCTTTTGACTCCAGAGGCAGTACTCTGTACTGTACAATGTTGTCTACTATATTTGGGAGATACTGCAGATAATGATTGCAGAAATGAAATATATATAATGAATGAATTGAATGAAATAAAATATATTTTAACATGTAACCTGCCTATCACACAGTCTAAGAAGCAGTCAATGGATGTTTATTAAGTGCTTAATATGTAATATGTACTGTACTAAGCATTGAAGATCAAAGAAAGGCCTAGGTAAGATCTTCAAGGAGCTCCCGTTCAAATGCAAACCATGTACATATGAGATGTATGCAATGTAAATGGGAGGTAATCTCCGACTTCTAGTGTGATTTCTGGGTGTTGGGGCTGGGACCTGATACAGACAGATGTCTTGCTGAAGGATGGACAAAAAGGGACTTCTCACTCATGATTCATTCCCATGGAGAATAAAACATTCAATGAGAGGGAGCATGGTGAATGGATGGAAAGCTGGATTGGAAGACCTGGTTCAAGTCCTGCTTTTAACAGACATAAGCTCTGTAAATTGGGCAAATCACTTATCCTCTTAGTATCCAGTGCAATTCTTTGAAGATTACACAACATAAAAGAGTTTTCCAGCTTTCTAGTTTCCATTCTGGAAATTCCCCACCATGATAAGATCACAGGTCTAGCTGAAATAAACAAACAAAAAAATCTATTTAAAAAGACAAGGAAGAGTTGGCTCAGTGGAGAGAACACTGAACCTGGAATCAGGAAAGTCAGAGTTCAACTCTGGCCTCAGACACTTCCTAGCTGTGGGACCCCAGACAAGTCACTTAATTTCTACTTGCTTCCGTTTCCTTATCTGTAAAATGGGGATAATAATAGCACCTACTTCCCAAGTTGTTGTGAGGATCAAATGAGATGATATTTGTAAACCTTAAAGCACTATGTAAATGCTAACAATTACCATTGCATTGCAAATTTAACATTCAAAGAAAAAAGCGTTAGTACTTTGAGGAGTAATCTTCATTTGTCTGGAAAATTCACTTATAAGTAACAATTCATTGCCTGATAAAGTTGGATAGATGAGACATTAGAGCATGTCATGGAGGATGGTTTAAGCACACAGTTGGTGCTCAAATAAAAAGCTTCGGGAATCATGGCTACAGCTACAGGTGGGGTAACAGCAACAACCCTACTATCCCACAGACTGTTCCTCTGAGTTTAAAGGCTAAGGAAGTCAATGGTAAAAGGAAGGAGGGAGGGAAGTAGGGAGGAAGGTAGTATGGGCAAAAATGGTAAGAGCTGAGGAAGCAGTTAAAATTGTGGACTAAAAGATATTTTTGGATAAAGAAACTTTTAAAAATTAATTACTTCCGTTCCCATTTTAGGGTTAAGAAAGAGTCAGAGAAGATATAAATTTAAGGCAACAGATTAAATGTTTCTTGTGATAAGCCCTTCCTAGTGTTCTAATTTATGCCAGCTATATTTATGATTTAATTCCACTATTTACCAATTCCTAGCATACAACTCAAAGCACGCATCAGAGAAGAAGAATGGTAGAATACAAAGAACTATGTCAGTGGTCTTCTTGACATAAAGAATACTGAGTCCTCATATATCTCAGGATATTTCTTTCAGTGCGCAAGCACACACACGCACACACACACACACACGCACACACACACACACACACACACACACACACACATGTGGTTGAGAATTCAGAACTTTTTGGTGTTTACCAGACTGCTAATGTTGCCTACAAGTACAGTTATCTACTAAACATAAGCTGGAAAAATGGGCTGATAAATGGTTTAAAGAACACTTAACTTAATGACTTCTTGTTCCTTATCACATTTATACTCCATAAATCCACCCACTGAAAGTGTAAGTTCAGTGCAGCAATTACTTTGGATATATAGATAAAAGAAATCCCTCATGATTAAATTTGTTAAGTTGAGTTACTTTTCAAAATGGAAATGGAACAAAAGCTAAAAGTCTGGAAAAGTAATTCTTTAAAGCATCTATTGAGTCACCTTAGAGGTTATTTAACTCCATCTTCTCATTTCACCAGTGAGGAAACTTTGACTCAGAGAGGAATGTGCCTAAGCAAAGCTGCACTTTTGAACACAGATCTTTGGACTCCAAATCTGGTACTCACTCCATTCTACCAAGAGGGGATTGATTTTTGGCTTACATTCAGGAATGCAATTTGAACAAGGGAATTTTTTTTAAATAAATTCCATGCCTGATGTGTAGTTCACTTAATTTCCTGTTTGATTTAACATGTTCCTCCCCAACCCTGCCCTCCGCAAAGCAGCTGACATGTTAGATCTCTTCCAGGGTTTGAGGGGTTTCATAAGGTTAGTTGAGGAAAAATAACAGAAGGCATTAAATATAAGGAGGTAAGTAGAAAACACTTGCTCTCCCTTGTGTGGCATCACTCAAACTATTTCTATTGGGGTGAGAGGGTGGGGAGAAATATTGTTGACTTGACTGGTATTCCTCTGGTTTCTAAGACTAGCAAGGGACTTCCTAAATACTAAAGATAACAGCTTTTGGGGGCAGCTGGATGGTGCAGTAGATAGAACACCAGCCCTGGATTCAGGGAGACCTAAGCTCAGATCTGGCCTCAGACACTTGATACTTACTAGCTGTGTGACCCTGAGCAAGTCACTTCACCCCACTGCCTTGAAAAAAAAGATCAGATTTTAGGGGGCAGCTAGATGGCACAGTGGATGGAGCTCTGGCCTGGAGTCAGGAGGAACTGAGTTCAAATCTGTCCTCAGACACCTGATACTTACTTGACACTTACTAGCTCTGCAGCCCTGGGGAAGTTACTTAACCCTGATTGCCTCACCAAAAAGAAAAAAAAAAGATAATAGCTTTTGCAGATGGGCAGCACTGACCAGTGAAAAATCAGGCTGGAAAAATTCCAATCCCTTCATAGAATCACATAAGTTTAGAGCTCAAAGGGATCCCAGGGAACCATCTAGTAAAACCATCCCCGAACAAGAATCAAGAATCCTCTTGTCAACATCCCGAACAAGTCATTACTCAGCTTTGGTTCCAAGACTTGCCATGAGAGGAGCTCACTGTTTCTTGAGCCTGTCCCTTTGGGATGGCTCTAAATCTAAAAAAGCTTGTTTTTTCTCTCTTTCCATGCCTAAATTTGTCCCTTCACAACTTCCACTCCCCCCTCCCCCATTCTGGCATTAAGTAGAATGAGTCCTTTGTTCAGTTGATAGCCCTTCAGATACTTGAACATGACCATCATTTCATCTAACATGATGTTCTCTTCTCCATGGTAAACATCCCTGTTTCCTTTGATCAATTAACTCAATATTTCTAAAAGAAAATTCATTATCTTTCCCCAAAATCCTACCCTTTTTCCTACCTTTGTTTTTCTATAGATATGACCATTTTCCCTATCACCTGGGTACACAAACTCAGAGTCATCCTTGACCGTTCTTTCAATCTCATTATCAATCACACTTCATCATGGTTGAGGAAATCATAATAACGTAGCCTGAGTCTTGTGGGACAGAAATGGGAAGGATTTTTTTTTTAGTTTTAAACAGCCAAATTAACTTTATATCCTAGAACATCTTTTTGATAAGTGTACTGCCTTAGTATGGAGCTCCAGGTAGAACCCTTGATGAGCCTTAAGAGCCATCATTATCCTGAAAAAGCAACATAACAAGGAGAGAGAATCAGAGAGTCACAAATTCATAGAATTTTAGAGTAGGAAAGAACCTTAAAATGATCTAATCCAAATTCCTCATTTTGTAGCTGAATAAACTGTTAAACAGTATATATAACCCAGGGGGGAGAAAAGTAATTGGATTTAGAATCCTATGGCCTGAGTTCCATTTCTGGTCCTTCTATTAATTTATCTGTGTGAAATTGGACAAATCATTTAATCTCTCTGGGCTTTAGTTTCTGCATCTGTGAAATAAGGGGTTTGACTAATATGGTGGAACACATTTGCAATCCCTGTTACCAGGGAGGTTGAGGCTAGCAGAGCATTTAGTTTGGGGTTCTTGCTTGCAGCGTTTTAAGCCAATCAGATGTCCATACTAAGTTTGGCATAATATGGTGAGATACTTAGGGTGGGTGGAGGGGGAGTCTACCAGGTTGCCTAAGGAAGGGCAAATGAGCCGAGGGCAGAAAGTGAGTTGGCTAAACGTCCTGCATTAATCAGTAGCAGGATCAGGTCCACTGCACTTCCAGCTTAGGGATATAGGGAGACCCAATCTAAGAAAGAGACGGAGAGAGAGAGAGAGAGAGAGAGAGAGAGAGAGAGAGAGAGAGAGAGAGAGAAGAAGGGAAGAGAAAAGAAAAAGAAAAAAACAGGGAGCTGGATCCATTGAACACTGTGATCACTTTCAGCTCTTAATTCTATGCCCCTACCACCTCATACCCATCAGATTGGCGAAGTTAACAAAAAAGGAAAATGACAAATGCTGGAGGGGCTGTTGGAAAACAGGTACACTAATGTACTGTTGGTGGAGCTGTAAAGTGGCCCAACTATTGTGGAAAGCAATTTGGAACTATACCCAAAAAGCTATTAAACTGTACATACCCTTTGACCCAGTGATACTGCTACTAGGTCTATACCTTAAAGAGACCAAAGTAAAAGGAAAAGGACCCATATGTGCAAAACTATAGATAGCAGCTCTTTCTGTGGTGGCAAAAAATTGGAAACTGAAGGAACACATCAATTGGGGGGTGGTTGAACAAGTTATGGTATATAAATGTGATTGAATACTATTGTGCTCTAAGAAATGTTAAAGGAAATGGTTTCTGAAAAACCTGGGAAGACTTGTATGAACTGATACAAAGTGAAATGAACAAAACCAGGAGAACACTTTCTATAATAATAACAATATTTTAAAGATCATCAACTTTCAAAAACTTAAGAATTCTGGTCAACAGAGTGACCAACCAAGATTCCAAAGAACTCATGATGAATGATGCTATCCACCTCCAGACGGAGAGTTGATGGAGGTAGACTGTATATTGAAGCATATTTTCTTGTCTTTCTTTCTCTTTGTTTTTTGACATGGCTCATGCAGGAATTTGTTTTACATGACTGCGCGTTATCTATATTGGATTTTGTTTTTCTTACCTTACCTTCTCAATGGGTGGGGGGTACGGAGGAGGGAGACAATTATTTGAAACTGAAAATAAAATAAAATTGAATGTAAAAATAAAATAAATTCTATGACCCAATGGAGCCCAGAGCATTAACAAATGGTTCATTAACTAATTAGTGACAGAGGCAGAGCTAAAATCTACTCTACTGAGGTTTTCCCCACATTGAAAGATAAAAAAAGACTGTGTTGTGTCAAAACCCCCACAACATAATGCCTCAAGATCTTTTAACGTAGTCTCTAAATGGTTTTCTTTTATCAAAAACTTGCACAGGCTGAAACATCAGTGTGATTCTCATGCAAAATGAAGAGCATCCTCAGAGGGCACTTATCCGTGTGGCAAAGAATCTTGACGGGCAAACATGGAGAACTTGCAAGAGTTAAAGGTAATGTTATACAAGTGCTGTTGAATGAGTAGGGACAAGAGGGACCTGGTCTGGAGTCAGAGGGTTCAAGTTTGAATCCTGCCTGACCTGTGTGACTCTAGATAAATAATTTGACTCTTAGTTCCTTTATTTGTAAAATTAGAGGGTTAGACTAATGGTTTTTAAGGTTTCTTTTGGCTCTAAATCCTATGATTGTGTTGTTGTAAGAGTTCTAAAGTGTTTACATAATACAATACATACATACAATATTTACATAATACAATATAATACATGTAATACAATACATAATACTTTTTCATAACCATGTAATAAGCATGGCACCAGGGATAAAAGTAGTAACAAAAGGAAAAGGGGCACTGCCAGAATGATGTAATGATGATGATGATGATGATATATCACATTTGTATTATACTTTCTTTATAAGAAGTCTATAGGATACATAGTATGTTATTATAACCCATTTTACAGATGAGGAAATGATGGCTCAAATAAATCAATTAACTTATCCACAGTCACATATTTAGAGCAGAGACTCAAACCCAGTACTTCTAAGTCTACTACTAGTTCTTTTCCTACTCTATCAATCTATTTCTTAACATGGAGCTTCTGTTTGCATTTGTCACTTATATCAGCCATATTTTCTAAAACACTATGACAATTATCTAACACTTTAACATTACCAAATCACCCAGAATGCTTCCCACACTCCCTAATCTCTGCCCCACCAAATTCCCTCCTAATTACTTTTTATACACAGTATTTTGTACATGCTTGCTGTCTCACCAGATAGAACAAAAGCTTTTTAAAGACAAGACAGTTTCATTTCTGTCTTTGTATTCCCAGGGCTTTGCACAGTGCTTTGCACACGATAAGTAATTAATAAATGCTTATTGACTAATTAGTTTAAAATAAGATGTCAAGGACTAGGAAGTAGTTGGATTCTTCAAAGGGAGTTCTTGACTCTTCTACTCTGAGAGCTAAGCTGAAGTATAACGCCAAGGGACAGAATATCTTTGTTATGTATGATAAACTTCAGTCAAAGAATGACAGTCGAGGTACACACTTGACAAAGGAGACTAACTGATAACGTAAAGGAAAGCAATATTGAAAGACTTTGGAATTTTGATAAACACATCACCCAATCACGATTTCAGGAGGCTGATGATGCAGTGTGACATGGAGGGAATGGGATAAAGACACAGAATGACACATACATTAGTAGATAAGGTCAACACATTCATTTGTTTTGCTTAACTACGCTTCCTTGTTACAAGGGAGGATTCTATGTGAGTGGAATCACTGGAAATTGATATGAATATTTTTTAAAAGTAGATTGACACTGTCTAGGTGGCGACCAATAAACCTTTGAGTTCAACCAAAATAAGAAAGTGGCTAACTTGTTCATCCCCTGAACCCGGCAGTACTGAGTGAAAAAGTAAAAACAAATTGACTAATTGGAAAATGGCCAAACAAATTGTGACGTATGAAACAATTATTCAGAGAAACTTATGATGATTTGTACGAAATCCAAAGAAGAGTGAATCAGAACTAAGAGAATAGTATACACACTGACCACCATGGTATAAAGGAAAAATCACTAAAAAATTAGCTAGGTAGCGCAGTGGATAGAGTGTTGATCCTGGAGTCAGAAAGACTCGTTTTCCTGAGTTCAAACCTCAGACACTTAGTAGTGTCAGTAGTAGCTGTGTGACCCCGGGTAAGTCACTTAACACTGTTTGCTTCAGGTTCCTCATCTGTAAAATGAGTAAGAGAAGGAAATGACAAAGCACTCCAGTATCTCTGCCAGGAAAACCCCAAATGGGATCACAAAGAGTTGAATACAAGAGAAAAAAATGACTAAATAACAACAATGACTACTTGCCCTTGGAGGGCTGAAGATGAAGCATAGCTCCTCCCTCTTGATAGAAAGGTGGCAGGCTACAGATGCCCAATGAAGCAGACACTGTGAAATGTGGTCAACATATTGATTTGTTCTGTTAAACTACACTTTGTCATAAGGGGAAGGAAGGTTATATTGTAAGGGGGAGCTTATTGGGAGGTGACAGTGATATAAAAAGTCCAGCAACATTAAGAAAGCATTTTTAAAATGGTCTAGAGTTGTCATTTTTCCTTTTTTGATAACTCAAGACAAAAAACAATAAGGGAGAGGTCCAGTAGTAGAGGAGACCTCCTCAGGGATAGATGAACATTTGAACCTGGAAGACCTGGAAGGTGACAAGTTGAGACTGCTAAGCAGTGGCAGAAGTCACAGAGCAACAGACACCTGATGTCTGCTTTGGCCTGTTACCACAGAATCAAAACTTTAATAATGGCAGCAGATGTAGCCATCTGTGCAGTTTTCCAGAGCTTTCTGGGGTCCCTTGGCTGCTAGTTAGAGACCTCAGATTCCAGACCCTCCAAGCAAATGGATATGAAAAACCTTTCTCATTTCTTTCCCAAGGCTGTTCCTTTTTCAATTAAAAGCATCTTAGCCAGGCAATCAAAAGGGGTGGGTGTGAAATCCCATTCTCTCCAGGGGGTTTATCATAGGGCTATTAACTAGGCTATATCCTCTCAGGTGCTATAAACAGTAGTATTTGTTCCTGGGGGACACTGATGGACCCTGAATGTCAGACAGTACTGGCATTCTTTCACTTACTGATAGCCATCTTTGCCATCCTGTTTGCATAGAACTTAGAATCTACTTTTCTTCTTTCTCTCTTTCTTTTTTTCCTCCCCTAAAGTAGTTCAGAAACCTGTCTGCCTAGTTGGGCTCTATTTGTCTACTTGTCTATACTAGTTCCTTATACTTAGCATGGGCGAGCCTTTTGTGTGTTTTAGACTCTTGGCTACCACAGTGTAAGCAAATTAGGTTTTTCAGGTAGTTAGCCCAGAGTGTGAGCACAAAGAGGTTTCTAGCTGTCTTTTCAAGGTTTCATTCTTTACCTTTATGGGGATGGATGACCTGCCTGAGAAACCCGATAACAAAAACAAACAAAAAAAATGATAGGATGAATTACTCAATTAACACTCAAAATTAATAGGTTTGCCTTAGAATTACTAAGCAAGATCCTTCAAGTAGAAAATCTCACCAAAATTACCTATATGATTTACTCCTCAATCAATACCACTTTGCTTTGATACTCGAATGTATCTAAGGTCTCATCAGTGGAGGTGCCTCTTCCAAGGGTGCAGATCTAGTCCTTGACTTATTCATCAGACTCAATATTTCCAAAATTAATATTATTCTTTCAATTCTGCCTGGGGTCAGAATAGGAATATAAAGTCTGAACTGTAACCAGACACTGAGCTCAAATGAGCTAAACAGCAAATTATTCCCCCCCCCCAATGTTTTTAAAAGATTATTTATATATCCAAGCTTAAGGTTTACTCCTCCTGATTGTCCTACAGCTGTTTAAACAGTAACATGTTAGCCTCACTTAGTTGAAACCAAACATGTTGTGATTAATAACCCAGAAAAAAAGTGTGAATTCATTAAGTCCTTGGGATACTCCACTTTATTCTCCTAAATGTCATAGTAGAAACAAAGGCTAGGGATCACTGTCTCTAATTCTTTTAGGAATTCTATGCCCTTAGAAAGCCACTGGCTAGCAAAAAACCATATATATATATACATACATACATATACATATACATATACACACACACACACACACACACACGTGTGTGTATATGCGTATGTGTGTGTGTATATATGCATATATACGTATATATGTATATATGTATGTATGTATGTATATGTGTGTGTATATACATATATGAAATTGAGTATTACCATGTCCTAAAAAAAACCTTTGAAAATAAATATTTCAGAAAAACATGGGAAGACTTATATGAAGTGATGCCCAGAAGAGAAAGTGCAACTAGGGCAATACACAAAATGACTACAATGACTTCAGCAACAATACCTCTAAAAGGCAACTTGACTCACATAAAATGCAATGACTATCTAGATGCCAGAGGTTACCTATGAAACGCACTTCCCTCCTTTTGACAAGCAAGAAGGGATCAAGCATTCATTAGGCACCTACTACGTGCCAGACACTAAGCTAAGGGCTTTACAAATATTATCTCATCTTATCATTACCTCATTTGATCTTCACAACAAGCCTATGATGTAGGTGCTATTAATGTTCAGTCTACAGTTGAGGAAACTGAGGCACACAGAGGTAAACTGATTTGCCCAGTGGTGTATAGCTAGTAAGAGCTGAACTCACTCCAGGACAGCTCTCTTATCCACTACACCCTGTAGCTGACTCTATGGGTGAATAATGCTTTTTAAAAGAAAAAAAAGACAGGTATTAGAGGGTGATCTGCTACTAGGGATGGCTGGGGGGAGCGGGGCTGGGGGAGAAGAAAAGGGAGGTGAAAGGAAACAAAAGATATCAACGCAAATTTTAAAAATTGAAGTTTCTTTGAATGCTTTGAGTTTTTAAACTGCACTGCCAACAAATTTAACAAATAAAAAAATCTCTTTAATCTTTCAGGCAATGCAAACTAAGAACTCACCAGGTTAGTAATTTTTGAAAATATATGGGACTTGGAGTCAGAAGATACAGGTTCACCCCTTACTCTGCAACATACTAGCTGTGTGACCTTTTGGGGGTGGGGAACCTGTGCCTAGACAAATCTCTTTACCCTTCTAAGTCTCATTTTCCTCATCTGTAAAATACTGACTTGACTTACCTTCTAAGGCTGTTGTGGGGAAAGCACTTTATAAACCATAAAGTGCTATATAAATATGATCTATTATTACAGTCCTGCTCTTTCTTCTTTTTTTGGGGGGGGGTTAGGCAATGGAGTTAAGTGACTTGCCCAGGATCACACAGCTGGTAAGTGTTATGTGTCTGAACTCAGGTCCTCCTAAATCCAGGGCCGGTGCTCTATCCACTGTGCCACCTAGCTGCCCCCCTGCTCTTTCTTGTAATAACCTTCAAGTGACTTTGGGCTCTACAAGGTCTACAGGTGTAGAACTCTAGACAAGTCCGTTTAAGTTACAAAGCTTGGTTCATGGGTCCAGTAGCATGCTGTGTGTCTAACATCCAAGGATCAGCCCAGCTAATTCAATTCAATTCAATTCAACAAACATTTATTAAATACCTAGGGTACACAGAATACCTTGATATGCTCTGAATGGGAAAGAAGAGGGTGAATTTAAAAGTTGAGCTAAGAAACAGAAGCTTTCAAAAAGCTTGCAGAGTAGTACAGGAGCTTTTAACCAAGTGTGTCTGCACACATGCACATGTATCATGAACCTCTTTGGCAGCCTGGTGACATTTGTGGTCCTCTTCTCAGAACGATGTGCTTAAATACATAAAATAAAATATATAGCATTACAAAAGAAAACAATTTTGCTGAAATACAGTTATTAAAATATTTTTAAAAAATAAATTCATGTACCCCAGGTTAAGAACCCGTAGTCTAGTAGTTGCTAAGTTTGGGGAGGTCCATAACCAGAAGAAGCCAATAGGAGATTTTTTTGGGGGGGGGGTTGGGGTGGTGCTTTTTGGCCACAGAAACTTATGGAGTCCAAATTCTTCATATTGTGGTATGGAAGTACTGTAATCTATGCCAGCAGAGGAAGTACACATACTAATGAAATCATGGATCTTTTGAAGTATTGCCAATGAGGCACTGAATCTGACCTAAACCCAATGGCTATGATGAAAGTTTAATATTGATGAGCCTTACAGTGGTCATGACTCCCTGGACTGACAACTTGTATTTGAGTGACAAGCAAGTCAAGAGCATAATCTTGCACTGTGGCTGGCTGACTGTTGATAATGAAACCCATTATGTCTGACTCCTACAACCCACAGGAGGTGTTCGGTGCCTGCCAAACATTCCGAATAGGCACGCTTGAAAAAATCCACACATTCCAGTACACTGCCCACTGTTTGCTCTGCTCCATGGTAGAAGCAAAATCATCTTGCAACTGTACTGATGATATCAATGGACACTTTGCTTTTTGTCGTCTGCCCTCCCAAATGCAAACATCCACATGGCAATGAAAAGGCTGCAGTTTACAAAATCTCTTCTCAGTACCTCCCCCCACCCCAAACTCTGTTTCTCTGTTCGTCTCTGCTTGTCTGCCCCACCCCCTTTCTCTCTCTTTCTCCAGAGCTTCACTTTCTGCTCAGTCTTAGAGCCAACTATATGCTTCTAGAATGTTGTATCTCCATATATAATATGGAGTATGTGCCTTGGTTACTACACTATATTGTGGACACAATAAAAGGTATTCAAAAAAGCCTGGTGAAGTTTAAATTTTTTTTTAAATTTCTAAACTCCACTATCTTACATTACAGGGCTGATAAAAAAAAACTGTAAGTAGAAGCTGTTGTTATTTGTCACAAGATCTGAAAAGAAAATCAACTATACAAAATTGTTTAATGGAGCTGACCTAAACTGTAATAAAATGACACTAAGGTACTATTTAAAGTTTGTGGCTGTCACACCTACAACCTACAACACATCTATAAGTATTAAAGTTTAAAAGTTCATAAGGACTTTGTGAAGACCTCATATAATTTCCCTCAAACTTTTCTGGGCAAAAGCCTTTACTAAAAACAAGATCTAAACAACGAATAAAGTTTCAACCCAAAGACTGTTTCCTCCTCTGTAAAATGGGAGGTTGGAGGAAATGATTCCTAAGATCCCTTCAAGCTCTAACAAACAATGTAAGCTCCTTTTTTAGACTAGAAAGTCTTAGAAGGCAGAAGTGCATTACTCACCATTTTATCTTCCCTTTCCACATTCTCATATCTAGTGCCTCATATCTAGTAGATCCTCAATATATTCCTCTAAGATTGTTTTTGTTGTTCAGTTGTTTTCATTCATATTCAGCTCTTTGTGACCCCATTGGGGGTTTTCTCGGCAAAGATGATGGATTGGTTTGCTATTTCCTTCTCTGGCCCATTTTACAGATGAGAAAACTAAGGGAACAGGGTCTCACAGCTAGTAAGCGTCTGTGGCCAGATGTGAACTCATGAAGATTGGTCTTCCTGACTCTAAGCCTGGCACTCTATTCACTCCTAAATTCCCAACTGAAATGAAGAAGGGTAACATGGAATTTTTATTCTTTAATGTGTAGAACAAAGCATCTCAAGTCCTCTTCAGGTTTTGTAAGGATTTAATGGTAAAAACCAAGATTTTAGAAATCTCTTCCAACAAAAACACCTTATTACCCAAGGTGAAGTTGTCCTAGATCTTCCTTCCTTTTGTTAAATTCATGAAGATGTTAGATTTGAAGAAAGGATGGGACTGGATGAATGATCCTGTGATATTTCAACATAATTAGATTCTCATTTTTAATAAATATATAGATAAAATGAGGCAATGTGTATTTCCTTATTGAACTTACCAGAAAAGTTCCCATTAAACTTGCAAAAACACATTGAGTCAAGTCATGAAGCATTTATTATGTTCCTGTTATGGGCCAGGCACTGTGCTAAGAGCTGGGTACACAAAAGAAAGCGAACAAAACAAAATAAAACCTACTCCCTGTTCTCAAGGAGCTCACAGTCTAATGGGGGAGATAATAGCAAATACCTATGTATATGCAAAATATATACAGGACAAATTTATGATAATCTCAGGAGGAAGGCATTAAGATAAAGAAAGACTGGGGAAGGTTTCATGCAGAAGGTGGGACTTTAGCTGAGATTTGAAAGAAGCCAGGGAAGCCAGGAGACAGACACAAGTTCCAAGCGTGAGAGACAGCCTGTGAAAATGCCCAGAAGCAGGCAACAAGAATAACATTTATCATAATAGGGGATCTCTTATTTAGTGAAAGCAGAAATATTTCCATCATTTATGATACCCTCTTTCTCTTCCTCATGATTTTCCTTGCTGAATTCTCTTTCTTCATCCCTTTGCAAAACTAAAATTCATTCTACTTTCTCAAAGAATGTATGTGTTTCTACTGCCAGACTGGTGGTTTCTAGGAAGAAAGACACAAAAGCGGCCAAACAGCTTCTTTGGAATAAACAACAACTAGAAATTTCAAGATTCCTTTCAAACCAGAAATGAGGCTACTGAGATAGTAAAGAGGTTGAAAGTACACTACTGGAATTGCTGACAACAGATTATTAACCTGATACTATCTGGAAGAGGGAAAAAAAACCCCCAACTTTCTACTTAAGGGTAAAGAAAGACTTTATAATGGCTGTTTTCTTCCATTTCACTTTTTATTGTTTGCTTGAAATGGGTACACCATTGAAGACAGATGCTTAAGGGTATATGGATTGAAGATGAAATATATATACACACACACACACACACACACATATATAAAAATTTTGCTTACAAAAATATATCTTAAGCAATCTAACTGCATCTCTAGAAATCCTGACCCCATAATTGGGCAGTTAGTCTGTAAAACTTTGGAACTCCTGACTTGGAGATGAGACGTCTTTATTAGTACCTGAGTGGGAACTACTATCTTTAGTTGGCCCCAGTCCAGACCATGCTTCACATCCCATCCAGCAATCTACCCAGGGCAGTACTGCCATCTGCCATGCTACCACACACTAAACTCCTCCCTCTCCCTCCATACACATTTTCCTTCTCCTACTCTTGGGCACATTTATCAAATCAACACTGCCATTACTTTTAAAACAAAAATTCCCATCACTTACTGCTCAGCAGTTGCACTCACCATGCCTATGACTGTTCAGAATAAAACTTCTTTCTCTGTACTGTACTCTCAGGTCCCTATTATAATGTAAATTCCTTCAGGGCAGGGGCTATCTTGCTTATGTCTTTATACTTCCAAAGCTTTGCACAGTGCCTGGCAAAAAGTACTAAATAAATGCTTTTCTATTCACTCATTCAAAAACAAACTTTCAAAGATACAAAAAACCCCCAAACAACCGACAACAAAGATAATTATTCTTGGCATCTCCAGATGCTAGCCATTATTGACATCCTGCCATAGTGAGGGAAACCAGGAGCAAGTTCAGCTAGTATAATTTGGACAGGTAGGGCTAGACAAGATCCAAGTGGGTTTGATTCCCACTTGTTCCCTGTGGTAGTATGTGCTATAATTACATTATAAAAAATTGGCATTTATGTAGCATTTGAAGGTTTGCTAAGAATCACACACACACATTATCTCATTTGGACCTCACAGAAACACTATGGTAGTTCTATGGTATTATTATTCCCACTATAGAAATGAATGAGGTTAAGAGACTTTCTTTTAGACGCAAAGCAAGTAAATGCTAGAAGCAAAATTCAAATGCAGGATTCACTTGATTCCCAATCCAACATTTTTTCCATTACACCATGCTGCTTCCTCAGTTGCAAAGCTAGGCGTACTCCCAATAAACACAAACCCATATGAATTCTTTCCTCCCCATTTCCACCTTTGACCATTCCAAGGCAGGAAACTCAAGACCAAACATAGGACCACTGTACCCTGCCCCCCCTCAACTTCCACACTCTCAGGGGCTTCCTCAGAACTGACTCTTCCCTCTAGTGCTAACCAAATTTGTTTTCCAATTCCAAACCATCAATCACATGCCAGCAGCCTTCCTACTGCCTGGCGTGACTAAAAATCCATATAGAGATTCTAATGCGATCTCAAGGAGAGTGATGCAGTGAACTCTGCTTTGGAAGGTGAGCCAATTGCAGCACAATGCTCATTTCCCATGCTCCAGCCTGCATGACTTTAATCTCCTGACAGAAAAGAGAAAGTTGACCTAGAAAGATTCATTTTTATTTCAGAAAGAAGACTCTGTATTTTTTGTAGTAGCAAAAGAACTGGAAACAAAAAGTAAATGCCTCAGGAATGGGGAATACCTAAACAAATCGTGGTATATGAATGTAATGGAATATTATCATGGTGCCAAAAACAATGAACAAAGAATTCAGAGAAGCATGGAAAGACTTACATGAGGCGACGTGGAGTCAAGAAAACAGAACTAGGAAAACACTATCCTTTTGCAATGACTGCAACAAAGAAAATGGAAAAGCAAACAACAAAATCCACAACACTGAATGTTGTGTAATTATAATGACCAAATTTTTCCCGAAGAAGAGATGAGAAAAGGCACCTCCCTCCCTGGAATTAGAACTCTATGCATATATGCATACACACACAGAGATATTTTACATATATATATGTACACACACACACACACACACACACACACACACATACATATCTCCTTATTACAAAGGATGGCTTGCTGGGGAGAGGATATATTCAGAAATAAAGGTCGTATTAAATCAAAAGATCAGTAAACATTTTCAAAGGGTTTTTTTTAATAAAGAAAATAAGGTTTTAGGGAATCCTTTGAGAAATAACCAAAAGCAGAAATTGCCTTATAGAAGAATTTCTTCCAAAAAAAGTAGCCTACAGGTGCAGAATGAGATAAGCATTCTCAGACATAATCAATGTGTTGATTTTTTTTTTTGCTGGATTTTGTTAGGGAGGACTTTTATTGGCAGGGAGGAGGGGAGGTAAGGTCATTGGTACTGATAATGCAAAAAAACCCCAAAAAACCCCCAAAACCCAGGGCATCAAAAAAATTTTTAAATACACAAAGAAGCAAATAAAAATATGGAAGTGGACCCAAATAAGGACAATAGTTTGTTACTACCTTGTTAAATTATGTATATGTATATTACATATGTACATATACAATTACATAAATATGTCTTAAAAACAAACTGTACATAACTAAAGCTCATCAGTTTCTTACATGTTTTCTTTCCTGATGTTCTCCCTATATTGAAATTTGTGTTTGACGATGATTAGGTACGCCATAAAAAAGGACATTTGATTTAAAAAAACCAAACAAACAAGGTTACATTTAAATGTCTCATTAATGGGGTTTTACTCCTAGGAGAATAGTAAATAGTAAATCACTATGTGTGTGATTTTTTTTTTTTAAGCCTTAACTTTCTAAGTCAAGCTGTCCCTTCAGAGACTTTCCAATCCCCTGTCAGTCAAAAGGAGTTAATTAGTTTCTGAAAAAGTCTAATTTGTATCCAAGGAATTGATCTGATAAGATCCAATTCTTGTCTCCAATCAAGAATCAGGAGTCAAGAGGCCTCAGCATTGTAGCAAGACCTTCTCACCCTTATCTCTAAGGAAAGTATTCCTCAAAATTTTGGCCAAGTGGGTGAGAGTGGGTCCTATAACAGGAATAGTAAGGCCAGCTTCTAGCAGGCATACAGTAAGATTAAACCATCTTTGTCAAATGGACATGACCTGCAGTGGTTAAGAAGTAGAAACTATGGGAAAAGAGCTATTCCTCTTTCCTCCAAGGAAGA
The DNA here is from genome assembly GCF_003287225.1 of Phascolarctos cinereus. Taxonomy (NCBI): domain Eukaryota; kingdom Metazoa; phylum Chordata; class Mammalia; order Diprotodontia; family Phascolarctidae; genus Phascolarctos; species Phascolarctos cinereus. The sequence continues at coordinate 393,071,263 of NW_027555847.1, read as the reverse complement.
GTTGATGCAGTGAACTCTGCTTTGGAAGGTGAGCCAATTGCAGCACCATGCTCATTTCCCATGCTCCAGCCTGCATGACTTTAATCTCCTGACAGAGAAGAGAAAGTAGACCTAGAAAGATTCATTTTTATTTCAGAAAGAAGACTCTCCATGCATCACATTTTTTTTTCATACCCTGGAATACAACTTAAGATGAACAAGAGAGCTGCAAACTAGGACAAGCTTAGCTATTTGCTGTTCAGTCACGTTTGACTCTTTGTGACCCCATTTGGGTCTTGGCAAAGATACTGGAGTGGTTTGCTATTTCCTTCTCCAGCTCATTTTACAGATGAGGAAATAGAGGCCAACAAGGTTAAATGATTTGCCCAGAGTCACACCGGTAGTAAGTGTCTGAGGCCAAATTTGAACTCTAGAAGATGAGTCTTCCTGACTCCAAATGGGGTGCTCCATGCACTATGGCATCACCTAGCTACCCCTCGCTGAACCTAATCATAGCAGGCACTCCAAAAAATATTTGTTGAATGATTGAATAAATGAGTAGATAAATGGGATTGGAAATGTTGCTAAAGTTGACCTAACAAAAAAGAGGGCATCAGGAGTATGTATAGAAAATCTGCAGACATAACAATGCCAGACAGGAAGCTGATGAATGATTTGCATTCAGGGAAAATGATAGAGGATCAGTTTCCTTTCTGCTTTTTAATCAGGTTAATCACATCAGAGTAAGTACACAATGGGACCATTTCAAAAGGCTGTTGTTGAGTGCAGGTGAAATTGGGATAATGGATGTGGGCCTCTTGGAGAAGGTTTTTCAGAAGGAATTTACTCAAAAAAATAAATAAATAAAAGATAAGAGGCTCAAGTAAGCAGCTAGGAAAAAAAAATACCCAAACTCACAACAGCATTGAAACCCACTGGTTCCATTAGTAAGCAAGGGGATCTGGAAGGATACTCAATGGATAACCTTAAGGACTGCATAGCAGCTGCCCCATTGATGCCACCATTTAATTCCCCCCCCTTCCCCCCCCCTTTTTCCTAAAGGATGAGGTTTCTACCATCAAAGGGAGCTTTGGTTCTCCACTGTTTGGATAACTCTGCTTATGCAGCCTAAATATAGGTGTGGCCTGCTTTAAACCAAGTTAATGTATACACAATGCATATTACAATATAAAATCATACTTACAGAACCTTGGAGGTCATTTCACAAAAGGCTCTTTCACTCATGAGAGGCTTCCCTTCAGCTTTCCTTTTAGTGTTAAGCTGTCCTGCATCAGTTTAAAGTGAGATTTCATTTACTAACGTTTAGTTAACACACGTACACTTCTCACCTAGCTCTGGGTGGAGACATCAACAGAGACCGTTCCCTGTGAGCCACTGGGACCTGGTTCGGACTGCCTCTGTGTTTGGGAGCAAGCATGTATGTGCTTGGGCATGTAGGACAAACACTGTTTATCTACCCTGACCTACCCTTCAGTGAACCTGCTCTATCCCTGCTGAACTCCCCATGCTCCACCAGTCACATTACTAGACTTATTTCATGCTTTAAGAAGAGTAATGAGTGATCCTTACAGATAAAGAAAGAATCACTGGCTACTGATTAATTAGTAATTAGTTACTGGAATGATTACAAGTAGTTGCAGTTTGCACATTAAACCGTGTAAACGATTTGAAAGCAGGAAGTAGAACCAGAGGGAAGATTATGGTGTCATCCAGAAATGAGTTACTTCTCTGTGATAATCATGGGCAGCATGGAATTCGGGCATGTTTCAAGTGTCAGGTTTCTTGGAAACATTTTGGTCTACTAGACTGTAAACTCCATAAAGGAATGGATTATTTCATCTTGACTTGGCATCTTCTTTAGCACCCAAGCACAACACCATGCAATGGTATGTGCTTAAGAAATGTGGAATTGAACTGGTCATTAGGTGCCTGGCTGGGAATTCCCCAGAGCCTGGGTTATTTACAAAAGCCTTAAAGGGAGTTACAGGAATGCTGGTTCTATCCTGGGTTGGAGCAGATATTTAGAAGGTCCTTGAGGAGGCCACAACCCCAGGAGGGTTCAGAATGACTTAATTTGGAGTGACTCTTCCTTCTTTGATAAGGATCCCTTTGGGCCCCTAAACTCATTGAGCTCTTGGAGGCCTCTGGAAAACCAGGTGCCACTCAGGATGGCTCCAAAAGGGAGCCAATCCTCCCTAAGAGACTGAGGATACCTTTGAAACACCCTAAGTCAAAGTGACACACCTATTCATAACTCACAAAGCCTTCCTCGCTGGGGCGCAGCAACGACCAACCTTAAGACAGAGAGGCAAGTTAGGTGGACGTCGGTATAAGAGAACTTTAACAGTCTGTGCTCAGAGAGATGCCATGTTCAGTGAGATATCACTTTCCACTTCCCACAAAAAGAACATGGAATTTGGAGTCTCAAGACTTGAGTTCAAAAACCGTTCCTGCTACTTTCTAAAAACCCATGTGACCCCATGGACAAGTTACTTAATCTCACTGGACCTCAATTTCCTCATCTGTAAAATGGCCTCGATAATGTTTAAGGGGCCTTCCAATCCTAGATCTAGGATTTTCTAGCCTGATCTGCCATTTACTAGCTATGACCTTTTGCCTTCCAAGGGTTATCATCTTATTATCTTATTATATTATTTGTTAATCTTGAAGAATGATACAAGTATGAATTGCTAGCAAAAAAATAATCTCGCTTGATCCTTGTAATAACCATGTGAGATAGGCAGTATAAATATTACTATCCCCATTTTACAGATGTGAACCCTGAGGCTAAGAGAGGTGGTTGTTATTCCATCCATCAAAGCATCAAATAACAACCACGTTGCTGAGCCCCAGGGTCCTTATAAAATGGAGATAATAATGCTTATCCTGCCTATTTCACATATCTATGGTGAGGATTAAATGGGCGAAAGTATGTAAAGCAGTTTGTAAAATGCCACAATGTGAAGGAGGGTTAGACAAAAGCAAAGTATTTTAAACTGAAACTCTTTTGGGGCATTTTCTTAATGTACGCATTGCTTATCAGATAGACATAAAGCACTCAAACCGCCAGCATTCACTCACTTTTGAGTCAGTGTTTAGATGACAGTGGATTAGAGAGTGTTGGGGGTACTTTGCCAATGATAAATCCGTTAACAGATCTGAACAGTTCCAACCTCACTCCCGGGCAGCTGCCAATTTCAGCATGCTGGGACTTTTCACTTTGATAATTAAACTGAAGCTGCTCAGCTTTGGACTACTGCCAGGCCAGCTTCTTTCTCAAGTTTTTATAAGGGTGAAGGGAAGAATTAGAAATGAGCTTGTATTGCTTTTTTTTTTCACCTTTCTTCCCTCCCTCCCCCAAATTCATTGTTTCTGTGATTTAGTCTTCATTAGACTGAAATCCACCTAGAAGCATGGACTTTCCAGATGGCTTACATTCCACTGTTGGAATTTCTTTTTTTATTAACTTAAGTTCTTTCTGCATATACTCTTTATCACAGGCTAATTTAGTGGTATGAGCAGATGTTTAATGAACTACCTTTGAAGAACTGATTAAAAGTTGGAATAGGAAAAACAGACTTTTGACAGTTCAGCTGGTACATCTTGGAAGAAGAGCTCTGAGTTTGGCTATACATAGGAGCTCTTGGAAAATGGAAGGCTAAAGAGAACCTTTCTTCCACTGTCTATCCCAACCCAAGCTAGTTGCTTCCATATGAACAATGTATTACATGTGAATGATGTTTTCAGAGGGGCTTAGACCTTTGTTGTGGGAAGCTAGGTAGTACAGTGTATAGAGTGCTGGGCCTGAAGTCAGGAAAACTCATCTTTGTGAGTTCAAAACCAGCTTCAAATACTTATTAGTTGCGTGATGCTGGGTAAGTCACTTAACTCTGTTTGTCTCAGTTTCCTAATCTGTAAAATGAGCTGGAGAAGGAAATGGCAAACCCCTTCAGCATTTCTGCCAAGAAAGCTCCACAAGGGGTTGTGAAGTCGGATGTCACTGAAATGACTGATCAACAGCAAAAGACCTTACTTTGGTTAAAATGCATTTATCATGTTTATTGTGAAGCAAGTTTGTCTGGGGCAATGCAATGTAAAGGTATTCCCACCTTACCATTCTCTAGCATTTATATCCCTGGTGACCATCAGACTGATGCCATGACTTTTTATGAGAGAACTTCTCTTTGTTCAGGACGGCTTGCTCATTTTGGTCTCCCAAGCACACTGTTCTTCCATCCAAATATAACCAGTCCTCAACTTTTTTGCCTCAGGGCGCTGCTGGAAACCGCACTTTAAAGTAGACTGGCATGATACAGAATGGATTTTCCCATAGGAGCAATGTTATAATTGAGGGTGGTGTTCCAAACCAAGGGCTCAGCACAAAATAAATCACAGATATGGTCAAAGTGCTGTCAGAGAAGCAAAGATACAACTATAAACCCCTATAATCACCTTGGATGGTAAGTATATGCTTCTAATTATAGTGGTAGAATTATACTGCCAACAAGGCTCTTGGAGATCATCTAGACCGACCTCCTCATTTTATAGGTAAGCAAACAAGCCTTGAGAGGTTAAGGGACTTACCCAAGGTCATACAATGATCTTCTGATGGTCTTCTGATGACCAATCTAGTGGTCTTTTATGAGTCCTGCCTTCCTTAAATTAAAATGTCTTATTAAATGATTATCAAGCGGTCCCCCAATGTATTACAAAATGTTCAGAAAGAGTATTAAACACTCCTAAAGTTGATCTAGCTAAAATGAATCAACTCTCTAGAATAAATATTAGACATTTAATTAAGAATAAGTTGGAGAGTTATTTGTTTTTCTGAGAATCTGGAAATAATTTGGGCTGATGATAAAAAAAATGTTATGCAGGTGTCCCAGTCCATTATAGCTGCTTTGGGGGAGATTTTGAGAGAAAAGCCAGCCAAAACTTCCAAATTGCAATCGGCCTTATATTCAAGCCAAATTTGACTTCAAACAAGGGAAGATGGCTAATTTTAGAAACTGGGGATCGAGAGTGAGGACGAGAAAAGGAAAGGGGAAAGACGGTGGGCAAAGAGTAGAACCAGGGTGGTGGTCACTCACAGAGTCAAGGATACAAACAGAACTCTTGGGAAGCATCCAGGCTGCAGAGGCATTGTTGTGAGGATCTTCGGCTTGAGCAGGAGGAGGAAGGGGACCAATGAGTGACCTAACAAGAAGCACTCCCACCTTGGCTTCCTAGGTGTATCATGTTCTTGGTCATGCCAATGCTTTGGTGTAGGTCACCGGGGCTGTCCCACACAACACTAATGTGGAAGAGGGTCAGATATTTTATAGGGAGGGAGGGGTCTTTCTTAGGAACATTTGATTTATTTCTAACCCCTGATATCACAGGCAGGGAGGTGTCAATCAAAAAGATTACATGGGAGATGGAAGTTTTCAGGATGGATGATTTCTGATACATATGTATGTGTATGTCTGTGTGTGTGTGTGTGTGTGTGTGTGTGTCTGTGTGTTTGTGCATGGGCACAAAGGCATGCAAGGGAGGGGAAGTTCTCCAGAGAAGGGACTGAGAGTATTATACAAGAAGAGGGGGTCAGAAGAGGTACAGAAATGCAATTGCCAGAAACACAAAATCCAGAAAACTCAGACTTTCAGGACTACCACACAAGGGAGTTTGTCCATTTGCCTTCACTATCTCTTCATTAATTTCCTAGTAGTAATTTGTTGTTGTTGTTTGTCCTTCGTTCTCAAAGAGGACCAATGACATGAGGAGGGTGATGTCTTAACTATCAAGGGAATTGGATTTAAGTGAGGCAGGGCTGTGCAAAATCATCAGCCTCACTATCTCCTCCAGAGTCATCGGAGTCCAGCAGCAAAACACAGCTCAATAGGACTGGCAATGGCCCAGAAAGCAGTGAGAGACCGTGGCCTTTTCAAGCTAAGGTCTTTCCCAGGTCCCCGTTTGTATGAGGCAACACCCATTCAGTAGTTAAAGGCTAGATGAGAATTGAGGTAAAAGATGGCAGTAGCAATTAGAAGTATGTAAAGTTATATCATGGATAATTCTTTTCAAGAAAATCCCTGGTGACCTCTAAATATCTGAACATTTTATCAAAGAATTTAGTTCTGAGGGTATTTAGAGTAGCTACCTTTTGAATCTGTTCTTTTTCTCAATCTTCTTATCCACCTTCCCTCTCTTCTGCTTTTCTCCCCCTTCCCCTCCCCCACACCCACACATACTTTGAGGCAGTCATGAAAGAGAGTTAAAAAAGGTGATCCAGCAGGGGCAGTGGAGGGACAGCTATTCTGCTAGTCTTGGTGTTGGTGCGGGTGTTTACTGCTTGATTCACAATCTATATGATGGTCATCAGCCTCAGGTTTTTTATTTTTTTAAACATTAGCTGGTCAGAAGCATGTCTTTTTCTTCCCACCCATTAGGCTCCCATGATGAGGTTACTTAGGAGATGGACATTTATAGCACTGATGAATTTGGAATTATTAGTTGGGGGGGTGTTAGAAGGGGATAGTTGACACAAGGGTTTCTTGAAGACTTCTGACATTTTTCCCCAGAGAGAAAGGCTCAGAAAATGTTATCAAAGATGCAACTTTCAGTGTCCTTGTTACATACTGTCATCCTTGCCCAGACCTTTCCTAATTCCTGGGACAACTCACAGCACAACCTAAGGCATAAGACTACCAGATACGCACATACTACAGATATATAAATAAAGTCACACAGCTACAAGGGGTCCTGCCTGTATCCTATCAATTCATTCATTCAACAATCATTTTTTAAGCTCCTACTATGGTGCGAGAGAGGCAGCTAGGTGGCTCAGTAGATAGAGTGCCAAGCCTGGAGTCAGGAAGACCTGAGTTAAATCTGGTCTTAGACACTTAACTAGCTGTGTGACCTTGGGCAAATCACTGAACTCTGTTTGTTTCTGGGTCAGATTTGTGCCTTAAGAATATCATTTTGGAGTGGATAGAGCTCCAGCCTTGGTGTCAGGAGGACCTGAGTTCAAATCGGGCCTCAGATACTTGACACTTACTAGCTGTGTGACTCTGGGCAAGTCACTTAACCCCAACTGCCTAAGCAAAAAAAAACCCCAAATATTATTTTGGGAGCTGGTGGAGGATGGATTAGAGAAGTGAAAGAACAATACTCTTCTTTTGCATTAGTCCAGACAAAAGGTGATGAGGGCCTGAACTAGGGAGGCAGCCTTGCAAGTGGAGAGAAACGGAAATATGTATGAGAGATTTTAGGGGCAGCTAGGTAGGAATAGAACACTGGGCTTGGAACCAGAAAGATTCACCTTCATGAGTTCAAATCTAGCCTCAGACACCAGCTGTGTGACCCTGTGCAAGTCACTTAAACCCTGTTTGCCTCAGTTTCCTCATCTGACAAAATGGGCTGGAGAAGGAAATAGCAAACCACTCCAGTGTCTCTGCCAAGAAAACCCCAAATGGGGTCACAGCAAATCAGACATGACTGGAAAAGCAACAGCAATGATGATAGTGACACGACAGATTTTGGAAGTACAACAGAGACACTCAGCTCTGGAGTCACGGTGTAAGGACCTGTCCTGCTTTCTTCCTGATTCACTGTGCACATGCAGTCCTCATGCAGAAGCTGACAAATGAGTATACCAAGGCATTAAGAAGAGATGAACAGGTGTGAAATAGGAGCTCAAGAAAGGTTGCCTGTTCATGAAGAAGGGAAATTGGAATTTATTGCCAGGGCCATTGTTTGCTAAAAGCCTCCACCTGGTTGGGGGGTGGGGGTGGGAGGGGAAGGTTCTCATTCCACAGTCTACACAGGACATCTGACCTGGAGGTCTACTTACTTTGGAAGGTAAAACACTGAAAACCCTGGTAGAGCGAGCAAATAGTAGCCTCAGCTTCAGCTCTGTCACTAACTAGGGCACTGGACAAGAGCCCTGAACTTTCATAGGATCCCAGCATTTAGAACTGGAAAGGATTCTTAGAGATCACAGTCCAACCTTCTCACTTTACAGATGAAGGAATGGAAGCATGGAGTATGGTAGTGACTGCCCAAAGGCACACAAATATAATGGTCAGTGTCCAAGCCAGGTTCTGGTCCTTTGAACTCTAAATCTACTTTTCACTTTACTATTCTGTTCCTATAGCATGTTTCCTCATTTGTAAAATGAGAAAATTACTGCTAACCTTGCTCACGGAACCTTCTTTGAGGAAAAGAAATAATTAACAGTCTCAGAGATTGCAAAATTCTTTGTCACTTAAAAAACAAACCAGTTTTTTTTTTGGTTATTTACACTATATAGCCTGTCCTAAAAGTCTTAGTGCAACTTTAAGCTTCAATAACTTCAGAAGTATAAATGCCACAAGATTATAAAAAGTAACATTTGAAAGGTTAATTACCTATATATGAAAAATGTTGATGTTTCTTATTAAAATTCAGCATAAACCACCTTCTTGTGTTATACATCACTATAGTTGATTTTCAAATTCTATAAAAGCTTTCTTCAGTTGCCACCCAGTGACTGAAAGGATTAATTGGTAATACTAGCCTTAATATTATCCAAAGATTCAGATTTTGATACACACATGACAGGTTGGATATGACTCAACAAGAAAAATTCTGATGGTAATAGATTAGGTGACCAGGTTGGCCAAGCAAGAGGGCCCTCCTCTCCCCATCAATGGCCTGAGAAAATGTCATCAAGAAACTGGGCACTCACAATCCAAAATGATGGGGTGACCTATTTGTTAAAATTTAAAACAAAAATAATTTATTCAAAATTTACAAGACTAATAAGGATAAAAGAAATTTAAATAAACTTTTAAATCATTTTGAATAAGTGTAGCATTTTTATACTTCTGACATTATGAAAGCTTAAAACTGCACTAAAACTTTTGGGACATCAAATAGATAAGGCTGATTGTGAAACTAATACTGTGATGAATATCAATCAGTAAGCAGGATAGAAGACCTAGGTTCAAATTTCACCACTGACACTACTAACCCTGAGAAAGTCACTCAGCCTCTCTTGGCCTGTTTTTTCACCTATAAAATAAGAATGTTGGACTGAAAGACCTTTAAGGTACCTTTTTGGTCTACATCTATTATCTTGTGAATTAACAAATACTACATAAAGAACTGTAGTCAATATTTTCCCAATCCAAAGAGGGTCTCTTCAGGCTTCTCCAGGATCAATTTAATCAAAAAAACAAACAAAAACTTTTTTTAACCTTCTCCAAGGATGATAATTATTGACTATTCAAATTAAATTCTGTCTTAAGGATTAGCTCAATTGCATGAGGGTTCACAGGACTGAGATCTAAGAGATTCCAGGCAACCTTAATGAATGAATTAATTTGAGCAGGTCATGTATGTCTGTGGGCCTATATTTCACATCTATAAAACAAAAGTGTGGACAAATGGGTGATTTTTAAAAAATGATGCCTAGAAAGTACTCGGATTGGAAAGAAATATGTTCCCTAAGCATATGTTTTTAGTACTCCTTCAGGGCTTTAAAATAATCCTTTCTAATATTCTAAGTTGAAGGTGGGGAAACAACCTTGTTTCCTTCTGGTCCATCAAAGTATTTTGTTTTCGTTCATTCTCTTTCTCTTTCCAATTTCACTCACTTAAATCTAGCCAAAACAAACTAACTTTAAAGATGAACAAAAATGTCTTTTGTATGAGTTAAACCACCTTGCCAATGTCTGTCTGGTATCCTGTCTTCAAACGACACACCTGGCTTGTAGCTCCCTTCCCAGTGGATGTTTCCCAATAGTATAACAATTACTCCTTTCTAGTATTTTTGGATGCTTTAATTTCTCTAACTAGTAACTCATTTATAAATGAGAGCAGAGACACTCAATATAATTTTAAAATGAATTTTCTTTGTTTTCATTTTGAATTTATCCCTATGTGCACAATAACTGATAAAAGCTAAGTGCAACCATAACTATGTTTTTGAATTACTGGTGAAAAATATGTTCTCTAACTTTTTTTAGAAATAGGCATACCATTGTAGCATTCCAAGGAAAATATTTACTAGTGGTCATACCTTCATGGTGCCTAATGTATACACACACTGCTTTTATATGTGGCTGATACTCAACAATCCTTTATTGATCTGATGTTAATAATGAGAAAAAAACATTATCTAATAGAAAACAAAGGAAAACTTTTTTGAGACTGCATATGGCATATTAGATTTTTTTTAAAGAACCACATAATTCAAAGTTAATCTTTCAGGTTGAATCAGACAGTTAATGACTAATATTATGAGTTGTTTTCCCCAAGAAGTTTTGGATACTAAATGATATATCAGCAGAAGTTAAGCCTGAAACCAAGCAGGGATATCACTGTGTATATAATATTATGCCTGATGTCTTAAATATATTACTTTTCCAGACTGCATTTTTGTGTAAGGGAATTTTTTTTTCCTTTTCCTATTACTATTACTGGTGAATATTGAATGGAATGAGAGTCCCAGGGCATCTTATTCCTGCCAAAACAGCATTTAAAAAATCAATCAACTTTGGCTTTAATGTATAGAAATATATTTTTATAAACCACTTGATTGGTAATGACAACCATCCTTTTACACCATTTTTCACTGGGGTAGAATTTTTGGCATGTGTTTAGTCTTTTGCTTTTACCACTAAATTTTCCATTCATATAGTAAAATTTTACCTATCCACATTTTTTTCTGTTATTTTCTAATAAAAAATTTAAAGCCAAGTTGATCTTTAGAAATACCGATCATCCATTGGCAATCAACAATTAGTGATGAAAAGTTTTTGATTCTTTTGATTCTAGAGAATTGATGATGAGAAGATACACTTTCCTCCTCAAGGTAGAAAGGTGATAGACTGAAGAGTGGGATTGTTGTTTATGCTATTGGTTGCAGACAGTGCTGATTTGTTTTGCTGGACTATTTCCTATATTGTAGAAAATTACAGTGGCAGGAGAGGGTATTAGGAAGTGACATTGATGTAAAAAATAAGAGGCATAAATAAAACCTTTAAAGAAAACAAGAAAGCTCATTTCCTGTCTAAACAAAAGTTGCCCAGTAGAGTGGAGAAATTGCTAGACTTTTGAACCTGGGAAAAGTTCTCCTAGTATTCTGATTAAGACATTTACAAGCTGTGTTATGCTGGGCAAGTCACACGAACTCTCGCAACTTCAATTTCTTTATTCAAAAAAATGAGGACAAAAGTAACATCTACCTCACCAGAGTGTTGTGATGTTTAGATGGTGATATATGTAAAACATCTGTAAACCTTAAAGTGATACTTAAATGCCAGCTTTTGTTTTTGACAGACAGACAGAGAGAGTTATGTCCACTACTCAGTGGATGTGGCACTAGACTTAGAACCAGGAGGATTTTGGCCAGAATCACACCTTAGACACTTACTATGTGACTCTGTGTGATCGCAAGCAAAATATTTAATTTCTTTCAGCCTCAGTTTCCACATCTACAAATTGGGGATAAAAATAACTCTAGCATGTTATCTCATATGTAATTATCCAAACAGGAAAATAAATGTAAAGGACCTTGCAAACTTGAAAGTGCTGTTCAATATCAATGATGATTTCTACCATAATTTTTAAAATCCCTTTTAAAAGTGGGATTTTAGCATGGGATCTTAGCCTCACATGAGCAAAGACAGGATTTTGAGATCCATTCATCTTATTATTTTGCCTATCATAGAATGACACTGTTCTGAGTTTATAAGTTGGCTGTGCTTCCTCAAACTTCATGTTCCCCTTTGTCAATGAGAACAGGGACACAGGTACCCTTCTCCTGTTTTGGGTTTTGTGGAGCACAAACCCCTTTGCCCTGTTTCCTAGTTTTCTTCCTCACTGTCGTTTTTCCTTGAGAAGCAATGCTATGCAGTTCATAGGATTAGTTCAAAAGGACTGTAATAGACCATCTAGTCCAACCCCTCATTTTACCAATTTGGAAACTGAGGCCAAAGAGATGAAGTGACCTGTTCTGTGTCACACAAGTAGCAAGCGTGAGAGGCAGAGTTTTGAACCCAAGGTCTCTGTAGAAACAGTGCCCTATCTACCATACCACAAACCAAGATATTGTAATAGAATGGAGATAAAGTACTTTGAAAATCTTAAAGTGTTTATAAATGCCCATTATTGTTGTTATTATCATTATTATTAATTAGCTTATAGTCACCAGGCTTCCAACCTGGTGGGTGACTTTATTCACTGAACCTTCTATTGCCCTCCTGCTAAGCTCAAGCAATGTTGATAGAGCATTACAGGGTGCACTGGTCGATGTTTAACCACAGGCTCTCCAGGGGGAGAATGTCTGTATAAACACTTCAAGTTAAATCTGCATTATTGACAATTTCTTAGATCTAGACAAGGGCAGATAAGTGGAACAGTAGAGTATCCAACCTGGACTCAGAAAGATTTAGCTTCCTGAGTTCAAATCCAACCTTAGACACTTAAACTTGCTAGCGATGTGACACTGGACAAGTCATATAACCCTGTTTGCCTCAGTTTCCTAACGTATAAAATGAGCTAGAGAAGGAAATGGCAAACCACTCCAGTATCTTCCCCAAGAAAACCCCCAATGGGGTCACAGAGTCGGACACGACTGAAACAACTCAACAACAACCACAACAAAAAGTCTAGATAATTAACAAAACTAATCAAGCCCTGGTTTTTAGAAATTGCCAAATACTGTTCAAACTGAAAGTGAATACTTGCCTCTCAAGCAGGTTAGAGCTGGCTCCAACATGTCACAGCCACACACTACACTAGGATTCAAGGAGAATCAGATTGATGTCTTGGCTTTGTTTGCAATTTGCTGTGTGACATTCAACTCACTTTGTCTCTTCTGGTTTATTTATTCAGTCACATCAAATCCTACAACTTCAGCCAGCATCTCTATGCAGACCATTCCCAACTCAATATCTCTAGCCTGATGTCTCTTTTAAACTCAGTCTATAACATTTTCATATGGATATTTCACTTATACCTCAACATCAACACATCCCAAACTAATTCCATTATCTTCTCCTTCTGCCTCTACTATTTCTTCCTATGACATTCGCTATGTGTCTCATGTTTCAAACTTTGGAGTTATCTTCAATTCTCCCTTATGTTTCTCACTCTGCAACATCTCTTATATCATCAGTCTCATCATTATTCCCAGTGGTGCCACCCTATTACTGACCTTCATTACAACCTTCTTTCAATGTTGTAATAGCCTCCTAACAGGTCTTCTAATTTCCATTGTCTACCCCTTGCAATACAACTTTCCTATTGTCTGATGTGTGTGCGTGTAATATTCTTATTGTCTGATATGTGACATATCAGACAATAAGAATAATTTTAATTTTGAACTTAATATTAAACAAAATTTCTATATATATAATAGAATAGAAAAAGAGGGTTGTAAATGAAACTGAGTCTTTTATGTACAGATGATTTTTCTTTTTAAATATATGATCAGTTAAACATGTAACTCTCAAAGCTGACCTGCTTGTCTGATTCTTTTTGGCCCTACTTCTGTTCTCTTTTACACACTAAAACATGTTTCAATAACCCTCTTTTCTTTTTATTTCTTTTTTTTTGTCTCCCTGATTTTTAATCCCTCTTTCTTCCCATCTCCCTAAGTTGGAAAAAAAGAAAGAAAACCAACATAGAATTACTAGAATTATTTCAATTATATACAGACCTGGTCATGTTACTCCTCTATGCAGAAGTATTTGGTACCTCTTTAATGTATAGAAAGTAACAGTTTAACTACTTTGCTTGTCATTCAAAACTTTCTATAAAATGCTGCCACCCTAATTTTCAGTCCTATTTCATATTATACCCCTCCATGCATTCTATCCTTCTGCTAAATTGGACTATTCGTTACCCATGGGAAACACCTTGGTCCACGTGCCTGAAACGTCATTTCTCCCTTTTTTCATATGCTGTACCCATCCTTTAAAAGCCCAATTTAAATGCCACCTCTTCTACAAAGATTTTCCTAACTCTCAGTTTTAAAGAGAACATCCTACATGGACACTACACATCACTTTGGTTCATAACTTTCTCATGCATTTAGTACGTTATATTACATGATATCTGTATTTGTGTCTTAACCTCTACCAGAGTGTAAGCTCCATGAGGGCAGGTGCCTTATCTTATCTGAACTTTGCATTTTCCTCATTACCTTGAACAGTGCTTTGCATACAGTGGTCACTTAATAAAATATTTGTTGAATGAATTTCCAACATATTAAGGAAATAAAATACATAAAAATAGTACATAATGTATATATAAATACATCAAAATTATTTTGTATCCACAATAAACATAAATGGGAGTTCAATTGGAGCTATGTGGTTAGTGTTTCCCAAGTTGCATCTGCATGGAGAAATGTGTTTTGATAACATTGCATAGTTAACATTTTCTCCATCACTTTCCTAAGTCTAGATAACCAACAAAACAATTAATCAAGCCCTGATTTGTAGCAATTGTCAATTGCTGAGGCATAAATGCTCACACTGAAAATTTGGCAATCGGCTCTCATGAGCCAGCTCAAGCTGACTCCAGCAGTACACCCTGGGTGGACTAATGTTTTGAGAAGAATTCACCTCGAGCTCTGCCTGTTGTCATAAGCAAGAAAAAAAAGGTGCAATGATTTATTTTGTGCACTGTCGTATCTAAGTTGAGCCAATGAGGTTAAATCAACAGAGGACCGGCACATTGCCAATTTAACCCAGGTTGTGTAAGGGCATGGAAGTGAGAGATGGAATGTCATGGGTGAGGAACTGGAAGAAGGCCATTTTGGCTGGACTGTAGAGTGAGTGAATCAGAATAACTCATAACAAGACTGGGAAGGTAAATTAGAACCAGGCTATGAAGGCCTTTAAATGTCAAAGAAAGGAGTTTGCATTTGATCCTAGAGACAATAGGGAGCCTTTGAAGGTTATGTTTGGGAGAGGCACGATCAGATCTGTGTTTTAGATCTATCACTTTGGCAGCTATGAGGATGGAGCTTTGGAAAGAAGAGATGCAAGGCAAGGGGACCAATTAGGAGCTATTAGTGATAGATTATGAAGACCTGAACTAGACTTTCTAGGATGATGGCCATGCTATTGAGGAGATGGAGACTGACAGGAGAGTATTGTGAGAGTAGAATTGACAAGATGGCAAATTATTGGTTATGTGCAGTGAGAAACTATGAGGAGATGAGGATGACACTGAGGCTGTAAACCTGGGTGACTAGAAGAATGGTTGTACCCTGAACAGAAATAGGAAAGTTTAGAAGATGGCTATGTTTGGGAGGGAAAGATAATGAGCTCTGTTCAGGAAATGTAGAACTTGAGATGACTATGGGACATCCAGTTTAAAAAATCAAATAGACAGTTAGTGGTTCTGCACTGGAACTCAAGAGCTCAACCAGAGCTAGATATAGAAATCTGGATGTCATCTGTGTACAGGTAATGACTGAACCCATGTTATCTCGTGAGGTCACCAAGGGAGAGAATAGAAAGAGAGAGATAAAAAGGGCCTAGGACAGAGACTTGAGGTACAACCACAGTTAGGTCAGACATTTAGGAGAAGAAACAAGTTAGAGCAGTGTCACCAAAACTCAGAAACAAAAGAAGAAGACAGAACAGTCAGCTTCCTCAAATGCTCAGACAGGTGAAGAAAGATAACAATTAGAAAATACCATTGTATTGGGTGCTTAGTTGATAATTAGTAATATTTATGTTTACAGATAAATATTTGAACAAGATAGAACCTATGTATGTCATTTATTTAGACTTTGAGGATTAACAAGGTACTCTACCATGCCCGATTTTTAAAATATTGCATCACCATGGGATTAGGAGTAATAGTTTATACAGACAAGGAACTGGCCTAGAGACAGGAAATAGAAGGTAGGGACAAATGAGTACTTCTCATTGGTTGAAAAGGTATAAACAATGAGGTCACCTGGGGATGAATACTGGGATTAGTCTTATTTAATGTTTTTTTTTTAAATGTTCTGGAAGGGGAGGATATAAGGAAGTCTTCAAGCTTAAAGATGATGCTAAAACTCTTTTAAATTCTGATACACTAGCCAAGCTGACAGACAGGTTATACTATATAATTTACCACCCAACATAGAAATCATTTCTACAATATGCCTGTCAGATTTTCATCCAGCCTCTCTCTAAAAACTACTAATGAGAGGGAGCTCACAGCTCAATAATGAAGCCTGTCCCACGGTAAAACAAATAGAACTGTTACAAAGTTCTTCCTTATATTGAGCTGGAATAAACCTCCCTATAAATTCCAACCATTCTTTATCCTGGTCAAACAAATTATTCTCTGATCTCCTTAACAATTCTTTAAATACTTGCAGACATCTATCACAGCTCCTCTAAGCTTTCTATCTTCCCAGGCAAAAATCAACAAGTTCTTTTAACTGATGTTGGAAGAACACTTCATATGAAGTTCATATGGAGTCAGTTATCTAGCTATTTTGCCATCCTTATCACCTTCTCCTAAATAAATTCTAGTTTATCTATATACTTTAAAAAAATTGGGCACCTAGAATTGAATGCAATTCTCCAAAAGTGATCAGATCGATGCACAAGTACACTGGAAGCATAACTTCCCACCATCTAGATGTTATAGTCTATTAATACAGCCTAAGATGGCATTGGCTTTTATTTTTTAGTAGTTGCATCACAGTGTTGGCTCATTAGCTTGCGGTCCATTAAAACCACCACATCATTTTTTACAAACTGCTGACTATGTTGAACTATGTGATGTTGAACTTGTCCAATTTATTTTTTAAACTTAAATCTAAGACTTTACGTTGAATTCTTTTAAATTTCATCTTCCTGTACAAATGAAGCTTCGTTATAGTATGAAAATGACCTGGAAGTTTGTGAAGGCTAGATTGATTAGAAGGGCACAAACTCCTGGAGGTCTGACAAAGCTGGAAAATCTTTTCATAGAAGTCTAGCTACAGAATGTCTCCTGCCTTAAAAGTAGCCTAGCTAAATTCAGAGCAGGCTCATAATTAGAACTGTAGAGGCTAGCTGATTAGATTTTTGGGTTAATCCATTTGGTGCATAAAATAGACAATAAAAATGGTCTTCAGTCCTAAGAACTATTTTTAGACCACCTAAAAGTATTGATTTAATTTCCCTGATTCCCTTGTTATTGGTGTTTTACCTTCATCCTTGAAACTGTCTTTTACTTGCTATGTATATACTTTGTGTGTCTTTATCACTGTACAGATTATATTCTCCTAGGATTATAGAAGTGCCCTGAAGGCAGGAACTGTTCCATTTTTTTTTTTTTTGCTTTTGTAATCCCAGAGCCTGGCAGAGTTAAACTGGTAGGAGCCAAATAAATGTTTGTTGAATTAAGTGACTCTATCATATCCATGTTTTTGTTCTCACTATAAATAAAACCAAAAAGCAAATACATTGTGGCCAGGTAGAAGAATGACTCATAGGCTCACCTCAGAAAAGGGAATGGAAGAATTGGTTTCATTGTGTGCCCAAAGACAGTAAGAAAAATCATGTCATAGAAGTTGGTAATTTCACTTTTTAGTGCTCATAAGTAAAAGCAAATAGACGACTATGAAAATAATTGCAGTTTATCTAATCCAATATTTGTTCCAAAGAATCAAGGAATAGAGAAACTCTATGAAGAATTTAACATGATCCTACAAATGAAGTTAACATTACACCTTGATTAATTTGATGGCTTCAATGCCAGGTGGCCCAGGAAAAGATGGAAAAAATTGTGTTGGTAAATAAGGTTTAGCATCCTGAAAAAAGATATTGATGATACCAGGACAACAAACAGATGCAAAAACAGAACAGATTTTTCATTATCATTATGGTGATCTCTTCTCATCAGCAGCTATAGTAAAATTACCACGTTGACTTCTACCACCATCAAATCCAATGCACTATATGAGGAAGTGGCAATTGACTTTAATTCAACAAGCACTGATTAACCACCTATAATAATACTAGGTTAGGTGATGGAGATATGAAGGGGAAAAATGATATAGTTCCTGCTCTCAAGATGTTCACATTCCACTGGGGAGATACAGCATGTACACAGAGAAATAAGTCCAATGAAATTTTTCAGAGAAGTGGGGGAAGGGATTTGTGCTAACAATGTGAGGGTTAGGAAAGGCATTTCATAGTGGGTTATCAACTTTGAATTGATTCCAAGAGGTAGGGGAGAGGAGGGAGAGCATTCTAGGTATGGGGACATATGTACAAAGGATAGTAGTAGGAGATGAAATATCACATGTAGGGGAGTAATGCAGTCAGTTTAGAAAGACAAGAGGGAACAGCTTGTGAAAATCTTACCTTTTGAACAGACAAGTTTGCATTTCATCTGAAAGACAGTTGAGACCTCTTGAAATTTCTTGAATGGGGGAATAATATGGTCAAACCTGGGCTAAGGGAATAGCATTTCAGCCTCTGTGTGGAGGATGAATTAAAGAAGGAAGAGGCTATAGGCATGGAAACCAATTAGGAGGAGGGCCTGAATGAAAGTGGTGACTGTGTAAGTAGAAAGAAGATAGTTGTGAGAGATGTGGAGGCATAATTAACACAGAGGTGGGAGAGAGGGAGAAAACGAGGATGGCTCTTAGGTTGAGAATCTGGAAGATTGGAATTATGTTAATATGCTGGATAGAAGTAGGGAAGCTGAAGGAGGAGTGGATTTAGGGAAATAACTCCTGGGTTTTGTTTTAGACATTTTGAGTCAGATACACCAGTGGAGCTGTCCAGCAGGTAGCTAGTGATTCAGGTTCAAGAGATGATGAGGAATGGATATGTAAGATGAATTTGGGAAAATGCCTAGATATGAACAAATACATATAGAAAAATAATCCATACTTGGGGCAATATATTTTAAAGGTGCTAAGGGATTGATTTTCAAAATCTCAAAGAGAAGATTCCAAAAGAATAGAAAAGTCATAAATGGTGCTATTATATAAAAAAAGGTGAAAAGAATCTGCAAATATCAAGCCATGTCTAGTATCTCATATAAAGCAAGGGCTCTTCACCTGAGGTATGTGGACACATTTGATGTTTTGATAACTGTATTTCAATGTAGTTGGTTTCCTTTTTAATCATACATACCTTATTTTTTGAATTTAAAAGAAATATTCTGAGAAGCATTCATAGGGTCAATCAGATTACCAAAAGGGTCCATGACATAAAAAAGGTTAAGAACTCCTACCATTAAATCTTTATAATATTCTATGCTCAGACAAGTGTATTCTTGATGAAAAACAATTTTAAAAAATAGCCAGGCTCTCTGTAAATGACTTTCAATAGTACATTATAAACTCCCGGTCATTCAGATGAGAGGTATGGAGAATATAAGATACCCTTGTTTCTCAAATTTTGGGTGTGTGTGTGTGTGTGTGTGTGTGTGTGTGTGTGTGTGTAGATATATGTTTGTATTTAAATTGGAAGCAGCTAAGTGGCTCAGTGGATAGCAGCACTGGGCTAGCAGTCAGGAAGACCTGAGTTCAAATCCAGCCTCAGACACTTAATAGCTACATAACCTGGGGCAAGTCACTTAACCTCTGTGTGCCTTCATCTAATGGGGAAGGAAATGATAAATCACTCCAGTATTTTTGCCAAGAAAACTCCATGGACAGAATTGGCATGCTATGGTCCACAGCGTCATAAAGAGTTGAATATGGCTGAATGACAACAAAATGTACTTAGATAGGCACTAAAGCAGAATGATGAGCAAATGTTGAATACAAGAAAAGACCAGATTATATAGCATTTGGGGAACTGGACAGTGTTTTTTGATGACCCTGAGCTGCTTATCACTGCAAACACCATCCCTCTAATACCTACACACTCACATTGATGCTCTATGACTACAAATTATGGAACAAAGTGATCTCAGAGGAAATAGACTTGCTTGTGCCCCATAGGACAATGGAAATAATCATGATGGGTATACATAGGCTGTAACTTTACCAACAATGACGTTTTCATGAGAGGTAGAACAAGAGATCAACAAGGACATTTATTTCCACAAAAACATGTGGCCTGGTCATGTAGCAAAGATGAGAGACAATATCTGAGTAGCCCAGGTATTGTTTTGTTACACTAAAAGAACCAGAGAAAGAACCTCTAATGCATTAGTTGGATTCTTAATGATGAATTTATGTAAAGTCAAGAACAAAAATCCCATGAGAAGGTAAAGCAAGAGCATTTCCCCACTGATGGCATCACAAAGCATACATACATATATTATATCAGATTGTCAAATATTCTGAAAAATCAAGATGCAGTATGTCTGTGATCTTCTGTCAGTCCATCAACCTCACAACAAAAAAGGGACTTATTAGTTTGAGTTGATATTTTTAATGAGTCTATGTTGGCTTCCATTAATAAGCATACTCTTACTCTTTAGAAGTAGATGGTTCTCCAAAACTACTTACTAGTCTGTTCTATAATTTTATGATCAACGTTAAGCTTATCATGCTTTCACTTCTGGATCCCTCTTCTAATTTTTCTGAAAGCAGGAAATTCTTTTCTCATGATTCAAAAATTGTTGGCAATGGTCTTCAGTGCCCTGAGGTGTAACTCATTTTGGCCTGGAGATTTGAAATTGCATTAAGTATGTGAGGGCTTTCCTAATATTTACCTACCTATCCTGGGTAGCAATTCCCTCTTTATACTGTTTAGCCCTTCCAGCGAGAAGACCAGTCTCCTCACTGACTAAGACAGAAATCCAAGAGAAATTGTGGTTTTCTGCTTTCTTTCTGTCACCTGATAACACTGCATTATAAATCCTAAGCAGTGGGGCTTCTCCTTTTTTATTCTTTATCTACTGTAGGAATAGGTGACATGTGAGGCAAAAGGAAAACCCTTTCCTGTGGTAAATGAGTCTGTTTTGAGGGGGTAAGGCTGGGTCAGCATGAGGTATTTTTGGCACAGTTCAACTTCTAAGCCTCCAATATTTATTTCACACAAGAGTTTTGAAAAATGATATGGGTTAGACCAGATGGCTCCCAAGTCCCCATTCCAACACTAAGAGCCTATGATTCACAGGTTTTAGACCTATTTCATGCAAAGTAGGCACTTAATAAAAACTTTCTGATAGAATGATAATCACTATAAAACTTCTTTTCTGGAAGATCTTCAAGGAAAGAATGGTGATGTCACTTTATGATATTTCAGTTATGGCATCCATCACTCTTGAGGTGGTTAGTTCATCTTGAATACTTTGCCTGCAAAACTAGGATTACCTGGCACAAAGGGAATGCAGGTGAGGGGGCAGCAATTATGTGGTCCGTGGTCCAAAAGGAACAGCGCTTATTCTGTTTTTACTATGTGCTACATGGTGCTAAGCCCTGCAAATACAAATGCAAGCAAGCAAGACATTCTCTGCCCTCAGGAAGCTTACAGAGGGGAAGACAACACATACCACAGGAGAGTGGTGACTAGGTAGGGATGTTGCAGGAGATTTCTGTTCTCAGCTAGAGTACAGTAGGAAAGCAGTGGTAAGATGGGAGGGGGATGCATGCTCACTGACGTGGCATGAAGATGTCTGGGGAATGGGAAAGTGGATCTTGACCCAGGTTACATGTGGTGAATGCTCACCAGAGAGAAGCCCAGGGTCCCAGAGTGGCAGTGTAGAAGATGATCACTGGACAAAGCATACGTTTTCATTTAAAAATGAAATGAGCACATTTTTCTTTTCTTTTTTTTTTAAATAAAAATCTAAATCTCTTTTAAAATAGATAAGTACAAGGGGCAGCTAGGTGGTGCAGTGGATAGAGCACCGGCCCTGGATTCAGGAGGACCTGAGTTCAAATCCAGCCTCAGACAGATAACACTTACTAGCTGTGTGACCCTGGGCAAGTCATTTAACCCCATTGCCTAGCCAAAAAAACCCAAACAAACAAATAAATAAACAAATAAAATAAAATAGCTAAGTACAATAAACTAAGACAGTATTGGAACTATAAAATTGTATGGCACCAAAGAGAGTATCTAGTATAACCCTTACTTGAAGCATAGAACACTCCCAAACACCATGTGGATATCACACTGATAAGGTTGTACTGACCATCACCATTCCACAATAAATTTATTTAGATATTGTAAACAAACCCTAGTACCTTACTGTAACACATTGCTGTAGCCTTTTTAGCTGATCATTTAAAACATTATTATATCTTTAATACCTCGTGTAACATTGCTTCTTCTCATATTATGTTTTCACAAAACCAATAATGATATTGGGTATGACCTATGTTTTAAAAGATAAAACATATTTGTTTATAAAAGAAAAAAGCATGCATCTGGGTATTAACAATACTCACTCATGTATCCTTGCAATATTTATACATAAATGCCTGAATTCCTGTACCTAATCTGGAAGCTATGTTACCTTTCGTTTATTAATATTTTCCCTGTTAGTTTATCTGTGTTCAAAGTTTTTGAGGTTTTTTTCCCTCTTGACATCTTTGGTAATTTGAGTCTTTTCCCCTCAATTTCCTCTTATTGCTCACTTTCTGACTTCCTCATCTATAGAGGTAGTTTCCTTGGGGGCTGGATCTCTAAACTTTCTCAGCTTTTTCCCAGATGGGCAAAATTCACAATTTACACACACACATACACACACACACACACACACACACACACACACGTCTGCCAAAATTCCTTTTGCTTCTCAGGTCTTAGATGAAGTCTGCTGCAGCACAGAACAGAGCTCGGGGTGAGAGGGCCATAGAGTCAAGTTTGGCTGCAAGCCCTTGGGTCAGCCTATGCATCCCTGCTGCCAAAGTGTGGTGGTGGAGAAGGTGGCATGTTAGATTAGGGATTACTAGCTATCTCTGTTGTTAACTCATTGGATTTTTACTTAGTTTTACAGATGGGGAAACTGAAGCGGTGCAATGGATAAAGAATGGGGCCTGCAGTCAGGAAGACCTGAATTTCAACCCTACTTCAGACACTTGCTAGCTATATCACCTTGTACAAGAGACTTAACCTCTGTATGCTTCAGTTTCCTCAAATGTAAAATGAACATAATGATTCCTGCCAGGGTTGCTGTGAGGGTCAAATGAGATAATATTTGTAAAGCACCTAGCATAGTACCTGGCAAGAGCAGGTGTATTGAAATGCTATTTATTATTATTGTGAAGTTCATCGTCACCAGCAGACAGGGGGAAAAGCCTTAGACTCCAAGAATGCTGAGATGTTAAAACACATAGGCCTGGATTCCAGGAAGTGCCAGGTATTGATCTCACACTACAAAAGTGATAATTAACTACGGGCTATTTATGGATTGACTTTGGTGGTATTAACTAGGCTAGTGGTACTCTTATGAAGTACAGTAAATTGTAAGAGAAGGAGTTGAAAGGTGTATGTGAAACAACCAAAACATAGTTAGAATGGTCCTCTAAGGTTCTGGGTTCGCTCCTCCTGACTCTGTCTTCTGTAACTCACTGTGGCATCCCTCTGTTCAAAAGGATGCTTGCTCTGTGGGTATGACATGTGCATGTGTCCTTTTAAGTGTCTGAAAAATGCTGTCATTTTTATGGTGTTACAGAAGCAAGTGTTACAGATATTTGGGTGAAGAAGGCATCAGGGCTGAATGCCTATTTATACCACTACTTGGCTGAAGTTTTAGACTAAGGCCTTCCCCCTTCTTTGTAAGAAAACGGTCCCTTCAAAGGTTCAAACACAGAGGGTCACAGGATCACATATTAGAGATGGTCATTAAGTCTAACCCCCTTCATTTTAGAAGTGAGGAAACTGAGGCTCAGTGAGATTAAATGATGTGTCCAGGGTCACATAGCCATCGAGTGTCTAAGGCAGGATTTGAACCTGACTTCAAGGCCAACATTGTCTTAGTGGGACACTGAACTGGCTCTCAGATACCACCTTGTTAAGTGATGTGACCACAGGCAGAAAGAGGCACATGTGGAGTTCTAGATATGTACATGAACAAACTGCATTGAAGCGAAAACATTGCTAATGAGTGCAGAAAAGTTTGGGAAAGAGAAATATTTCTCAAGTTTCAATTAAGTCTTTATAGTCTCTGATTAACTAAACTAAAACCCCAGTTCCTTTGAGGTTTACCAGAAGCTTCTTTTATCCACTCATCTGTCCTCATTTTAATGATACAGTTCGAAACCAAGCAGCAAAGCAAATGTGTACAATTGTAGGGAACGGTAAAACATGTCATCCTGGGAATAAAGGCAGAGAAGGACAAATGAGAATAAGGTGCCAAGGGAAAAAATCAGTTCAGCCAGATTTTAGTTTTAAAGGAAACACCTGGTGATGCTAGGCACTGTTTCATTATGCTATGAACAATACAAAGGTTAACCATGATGATGTAAATTACATATATATATGTTTGTGTGTGTATGTATACATTTCCCCTGTCCTCATCCCCAGTGAAGAATTTAAATACTTAACAGATGAGGTTGTTTTTAGTGGCCTACTGTTACCTTTCTAAACCTTCCCTGTCCCCTGTAAATTTGCAAATACTTTTTTAAAAAGCCAATGTGGTTATAACAGAAATCTCATATTCTTTTACTCTGGTATACTGATAAATAATGGGAGTTGATAGTTTGGAAATAAATTGTGGCAAACTATTCATCACTTTATTCCAAGACAAAACAATAGATATAAGTTCAAACTTGGGTGATGAAAATGTAGAGAAATATTGGAATAGAAACCACGTTGTGATATCACAGCAAAGGTTCTGAACCAAGGACCCATTTGGCAGTCCAGTGAAACTTAGGGACATCTTTTTAGAATACTATTTCTCAATGCATAAAATGAAATATTTGGGGTTATAAAGGAAACTAATTATGTTGAAATAGTTATCTACCTATCTACCTATCTACACACACAAACACATACACACACACACACATAGAGAGAGACAGAGACAGAGAGACAGAGATAGAAAGAGAAAGACAGAAAGTGAGAGAGAGAGAGAGAGAGAGAGAGAGAGAGAGAGAGAGAGAGAGAGAGAGAGAGAGAGAGAGAGAGAGAGGAATGAGATTTTAAAGGTACATAGACCGCAAGACAAGAACCTCTGCATTAAAGCAACAGCAGTTTTTTCAGCAGACATAAAAAGGTTTGACACTCTTGATTTGTGGGTGGTCCCTTCCTTACTCTAACCCCAGTTAGACTGAACTCCACTCCAGATTTTTGCTCACCTATAAGGCTTCTAAACACGGAAGGTGATTCCAGGTCTAGTCTGTCTGTGATTTTTGCAAGCCCTCTGCAAGCTGCTGCTGTTTTGGTGTTAGAAGGGCTATGGCTACTTTGGTTGCTTGGGGTTCGGAAGCTCACAGCCCTGACTTCTATCAGAAACCTAACCAAGTCATGAAGGAACTCCTGCAGTCCCAAAAGATGCTTCTTTTTCTACCTATGCAGTAGCTCCTCTGGGAATCTGGCTGCTGCTTCTTCCTCTATGGTGAGAATGTTGTTGTTTAGTTGTTTTTAAGTTGGGTTTGACTCTTTATGATCCCATTTGGGGTTTTCTTGGCACAGGTACTGGAGGGGTTTGCATTTCCTTCTTCAGCTTGTTTCACAGATGAGGAAACTGAGGCAAATGGGGTTAAGTCACTTGCCAGCTAATAAGTGTCTGAGGACAAATTTGAACTCATGAATCTTCGTGACTCAAGGAGCAATGCGCTATCCATTCTGCCACCCAGCTGCACCATGGGAAGGAATAGCAAGACTCTAGGGAAGACAAAATCCATGAAGATGATGTTTCCTCCTGGAAATTCCTATTCTAATCAGGAAATCTGGGTATAAAACACATATCCAAAACCAATCTTGTCCAACCCTTTTTCCCCTTAATCCCTAAATCCATTTTTGGGGGGGCTTGGCATTGGAGTTAAGTGACTTGCCCAGGGTCACACAGCTAGTAAGGGTAAAGTGTCTGAAGTCAGATTTGAAGGTCCTCCTGACCCGAGGGCTGGTGCTCTATCCACTGTGTCACCTAGCTGCCCCTCAATCCCTAAATCTTGCTCCTACTATTTACTTCCTCATGTCCCACCGCTGACAGATACTGGCTGTGTGACCCTGGGAGAGTCATTGAATTTCTCAGGGTGCTAGGCAACTCTCAGACTGTAAGCTGCAGAGAAGGTGCAAACATGCACTGGCAAAGATTCCCTATATCAGTGAAATCCCAAGGCAAGTTCCCTCCCTGTTCTTTCCTGATAGCTCCCCAGTTATCCACACTCAAAACCTCATAAGGCACTTTTCTTCATGTCTGGCCATCAGTAAACTGAAGTCATGTTATTTATCTCAATTTTATCCTATTTTGATAGCAACAAAGCCCATTGTAATGCACAGAATTTGACAAATGTAAATTCTAAGGTATTATTGTCAATAAACATGTTCTCAGAACTACCTATTAGTGTCAGGAAGTTTTTCAGAATATCTGGGAGACAGAGCAGATCTAGAAAAAAAGAAAAAGGGGTGGGTAGGTGGCGCAGTGGATAGAATACCAGCCCTGGAGTCAGAAGGACCTGAGTTCAAATCCAACTTCAGACATATAATACTAATTAGCTATGTGACTCTGGGCAAGTCACTTTACCCCAATTGCTTTGCCAAAAAAAAAAAAAGCATTCCCTAAATTTTACCAATCAATTAACAAATTGTGATTTATTAAATGGCACACTTTGTACCCAGCCCTGACACTGCTGTCCTCTGTGGTGTAGGTATTTGTGAAAAGGCATGGCACAAAGCAGATGTCATATAAATCCTATGAGATACTCCAGAACTACAGGCAATCCCTTAAGGAAAACAAACTAGTCAGAATTCATCAGAATCCTTAAACAATAGAATGCTTTTTTTCAACAGTAAAATAATTTTATTATACCTTTAAAAGAGCACATAAAATAATGACCCAAAGGCCATGCTTTCAGAAGGAAGTCTCTTTTAGCCAATACAAATAAAAACAATTTAATCTTGTTTTCTGTTTTGCTATAGAAGCAGAATGGAAGGATGGCATGTGGGTTGACATTTTTGTAACCCCTGGGGGACACAGACTCTCCAGCTACTTCTCACTGAAGAGCTAGTCACAATGGAACAGTTCCAGGTTTTTGGATGTCCCCTGAAGTCCACAGACCTTTATGGCTCTCCTGAACCTAGAAAAGATTACTTTGGGGAGAGATCATAAATCCCTGAGGCCTTCCTTCATTCCAAGGGTACCCCCAAGGTCTCAAAGAAAAAAAATTTTCAAAAGCTAAAAAATTAAATTGTCCTACAATAAACTGAAGAGCTTACATAGACCTATAGTTTCATTATTGTTCTAAAGAAAAGATATTTCTACCCTTGTTATGTATACAGAAGGAATCTCAGAAAAAAGTCATACATGATCATGTAAGTAAATTTTCTACCACAAGGCATAAAGTCTTATAAGCCTAGTAAATGCTATACTCAATAAACATTATTCAATATATTTATATACTCAGCAAACAATAAATATTGATTTATTGAAAAATAAAGAAGTCACTGATATGGGAAGAAAAGACCGTCATTTAAAAGGCACCACTGTAATCAGAATGGCAATCAATAAAGCTCCTGGACCCTATAAAATACATGCTGATATATGGAGAGGCATGAAACCTAACTTGAGAAATTACATAGGAATACAAAGACGCTACCACTATCATTGCCAGTAGAAAGAACATTGGTTTTGAAGTCAGGGGACCTGAATTCATATCCTGCTTCTAATGCTTATTACCAGTGAGACCTGAGGCAAGTTTCTCAACCTCCCTGGTCCTCAGTTTCCTCATCTATAAAATTATTAGGCTAGATTTCCCACTCTAGATATATGATCCTATTAATTCTGATTATAGCAATAGCCATGGTATGTCCCTACTCCCCATTAGGCAACTAGATGGTGCAGTGGATTGAGTACCAGGCCCGGAGTCAGGAAGACCTGGGTTCAAATCAGGCCTTAGATATTTACCAGCTGTGTGACCCTGGTCAAGTCACTTTGTCTCTCTCTGCCTCAGCTTCCTCATCTGTAAAATGGGGATAATAATAGTAGCAGCAAGCTCCCAGGGTTGCTGTGAGGATCAAATGAAACAATAATTGTAAAGTGCCTCACACATAGTAAGTGCTATATAAATCCTAATTATTATTATTAGTAGTAGTAGCAGTAGAATTGCTGGCAGGAACTTTGTCATGTTCCATTAGGATGAAAGGCAAGGCTGGTAGGGATTGTGATAAAAGAAGTATAGATAACTCCGGGGTAAGGAAACTTGCCATCTTTTCTGCAACTTTGGGTTCTTAGAGACTGGCACTGAGAGTTGAAGTGACTTGCCCAGGGTAACCCAGACAGTAGGTGACAAGAGACAGGACTTGAACCCAGGCCCTCCCAGCTTTCAGACTGGCTCTTGATCTGCTGCCCTGCTCTGCCTGCAGGATTAGCCAACAAAAAATATATCCTAATCAGCATGCTCCATGAATTGTAATGGGCCTTTAAGCAGTCAATCTGCTATAAACATTTATTAACCACTCACTATATGCCAGGCTCTTTGCTAAGTGCTGGAAGGAGATAAAAGAAAGAGAATCATTGCTCTTTGTCAGGCAGAGGAGGAATGCAGGAACATATCAGGTAGACTGTATTTTGTGAGTTGATGAGAGAGACAGAGACAGAGAGAGACAGAAAACCTCAACTCTGATGGCTACTAAACAGCTAAACGGCTGCTCAAGAGGTTCACTGCAATCCTAAAATCTTGGCATAGTTGTATGATACTGTGATGAAACGCCCCCAGGACATATGAAATAGCTCCTACTGGAAGTCCAAACTCCTTTCCCATGGGTGTTTCTTCCTTCTTTTCCTATTGCTACCAGCATACTGCCTGCCCTGTGCTAGAACATGGACTTGTCCCTGAATCTCATGGTCACAGAACCTTCCTTCTCTAAATTCAACCAAGAGAAAACTGTAGTTAAAAAGATTTTCTTGGAGGAAAAGTAAAACATAGAATCATCAATTGTATAAACACATAGAGACAACAAGATCGTATATTTAGTGATGACAGAAACCTCAGAGATTACATAGGACAGACAGCCTCCTGATTTCACATTTTCAGTTTAATCTCCAGACCCATTTCTAATTCCAGGTTCACATGAGTACTGTATAGCCAAGAACCTATGTCATTGTGACCAGAAGCCTCTTCAATCACCATATTCAGGGCAGGCTCTTCCCTTACTTGAAATGAAACTTAGTTTCTCTACTTTGCTTTGAAATTGGCATTAAGGCCATCCTACACCCCCCCCCCCCCCCGTGGTCCTCAATAGTTGCAATCATACAAATTCCACGAGCCTCCCCGGTGGCTCTTTCCCCCAGAGCTCATAACTCACTCTTTTACTAGTTTCAAACTTGACACCTCTCAGCCTTCCCTCCAGCTTACATTTCTGGGTGCCTTTTCTGTCAAAGTCATTTGTAGAAGGGGAATGATTAACATATTCTCCAGTTTAGAGCTTAGTAGTGGAAGCAATTCTCTCTTTCCTAAGAACATTACAAATCATACATTTATCAGACCAGGCTTGTCATCTCTGCCCACTTCCTCACATTAATGACCTGTGGATGAAATACCCTCAGGAAAACGGTCTTTTCTTAGAATTGTATTGGACACTTGTACAATATCCTAAATACTTTAAACATAGCGTTGGGTGTCAACGTATAGGTTCCAAGTGTTGTGGGTCCTTTAATATATTGTGGTGGTTATAGAGGGGCAGCTAGTTGGTGGAGTGGATAGAGCACTGGGTTTAGAATCAGGAAGACTCATCTTCAGGAGTTCAAATCTAGCCTCAGACACTTATTAGCTGTGTGACGCTAGGCAAATAACAAGCCTGTTTGCCTCAGTTCTTCATCTGTAAAATGGACTAGAGAAGGAACTGGCAAACCATCCCAGCATCTCTGCCAAGAAAATCCCAAGTGGGGTCACAAAGAGTTGGACATGACTGAAATGACTCAACAATGATTACAGAGCAGCTCTGCCCACCACCACGCCTCCAATCGAAAGGAGTTCCAAAGTCATTCAATTTTGACATTCAACAGCTTCTCTTGGTAGAGAGGATCCTACAGTTTCCATCTAGGTAGCTCCCAGTTTTCTTCTTTACCTGTCCTGTTTTCTCACACCCACTTCCTTTTCCCTTCTTGGCATTCATTGCATTGACTCAAACTTTGGTAATTCACTCTGGTTTACCTGCCCATCATCCCTGATATTTTGCTTCTCCTGCATTCCCTGCACTCCTCTATCAATCCATACAAATTAATTTGGCTCCCCCAAGCTCTGCAGCACCTCAGCTGTCAGCACCACTTCTCAGCTCAGAAGAGGTTGCCCGGGGAGCCAGCACTCAGTTGCCTTCTTATTAGGTCCTGTAGCTCCTATGAACCAAGTTAATTCCCTGACTGCCTGTAACAAATTACATTCAGTTTTGAAAATAGCAAAGAAAAGAGCCATACAAAGTAGTTAGTCAGTCAAGACACATTTATTAAGCATTTAGTATGTTCTGGACACTGTACTAAGCAATGGGTCAGAGAAGTAGAGTTAGTATGATTGGCCAGTCACATCAGAATTGTTACTCTTATATCTGAGTCATCCATCATCGCCAATGGAGCAAAGCAGCATGAAGACATGCTTATTTCACTTAAAATGTGACTGATGACATAGTAAGGGAACTGGAAGCTAGTTTCAGAGTTTACCTCTGGCCATTTGGGAAATTTCTAGTCTCAGAGATTATGAAGATCATCAAAAGCCCAGGAGCATTTGGAATAATTTGGAGTCATATGTTCTATATGATTATTGAGATTCTGAACCATACCTATGATTATGGACCTCTAGACACAATGAGCACAATTAAAGCAGCTACTTTTTACATGTATGAGCTTGGACAAGTCATTTCATTTCTCTAGGGTCTCAGTTTCCTAATTCGTAAAATGAGGGGGTTGGACTGGATAACCTATAAGGTCCCTTCCAGATCTAAATCTAGGATCCTGATCTCGATGTCAGTCATGTTTGACTCTTTATGACCCTCTTTGGGATTTTCTTAGCCAAGACACTGGAGTTGTTTGTCATTTCCTTCTCCATCCCATTTTACAGATAAAGAAATGAGGCAAAAAGAGTTAAGTGACTTGCCCAGGAGTCACACCACTAGTACGTGCCTGAGGCTGGATCTGAACTCAGGCAGATGAGTCCTCCTGACTGACTCTAAGCCCTGCTCTCTATCCACTATGCCACACAGCTATAGCAGAAAATCTTTAAATACTGTCAAAAGCTGTCATTGGTTATGGTGGCAAGCATCAGTATTGTTTGGCCATTACTTTCACCTCCCAAGTTTAGCTTTCCAAGGCCAGCCTTCAAGAGACAGTCCATTTCTTTCCAGGACCTTTCAATGCAGTTAGGCCAAGAATGATCACTGGAGCCTCGGTTATGGCCTTGTGATCTGAACAGCTAGTCTTCCCATTGCTTCTCTCCATCCTTGCAGTTCACTTGCTGTTTGCATTCCTAGATTTTTGTGTTGGCATTGAAACCTTTGTTATTTGAGTTTCAACTCTCCTATCTCAAACTCAGTTCCTCCAATCAACTCTTGGTTCCAATCTTTCACTAATCCAAGTGTTGACTAAAGACACTTAGTATAGTGAGAGAGTTTAAAGAGTTCAAATTGATGCAGCCATCATCTGCTGCTGAGAGGGACCTTAAGAGGGAGGCGTTTAAGATTAGAGACAAACCAGTACAAGTATCTACAGGAGGAGCACAGCTTGTCCCTAGATAGAAGAGCAGAAACCAAGGAGGAAGAACTTCAATGTCAGATGAAACAGTGCTAAGGCAAGAACCAACCTAAGCAGTGGAGAAACTAAACAGATAGGCGACAAGTGCAGCTCTGTGGACTATGAGGCTGAGGCACCCCCATTCACCTGATGGCAAGACATCCTAATTAAAGACCAAAGAGGAAACAAGAGGCCCTTTGAGGCTGAAATTACCAATCTACATCTTACGATGACAGCCAGTGTCAGAAGAATAATAAGCCAAATGTTGTCATTCATTTTTACTATAAGGTAGAGTTTTGTTCAATGATATCCTAGTAGATGAAGGGGTAGAAAATGGATTCAGGAGGACCAATGTGTTCTTTGGGAGAATGGGACATGTCATATGATGCCAATGTGGCATCGGGCTCCGAACTAAAGAACTAAGAGAAAATAGTTTACAGTTATCTTTACTGTTGTAAAGCTACTGCCTACTTCAGATGTTATATCTAATTTCTCTATCCATTTCACAAGCATAATCTTTATGCTATGATCAATATGGATTGATTAAGGTTTGGACCTCTTGTCCTCTCAACCACTAGACCCTCAGTAGTCAATGCCAGCTGAAATTCCTCAATACAGTGGGCATGAGGCAGGCCCGAAAAGCAAACGATACTCCCAGAAACTGAGTAAATAAAGCCTAAATCTCCTGCTCACAAATCCAATAAAACCCCTCCCTCCAAATGTTTCAGGAGCAAATTCAGAGAATAGGAAGACATTGAAATAATCCCTTTCATGCTAAGCTCAAATTGTCTGCATACTCATTTCAGCCAGCTTCAGGACGACTAGAAAAATTCCCACTGAGGCTACTCACATAGGCCTATTTTCATGTTCCCTATATGTTACTGTGCACCATATTCTTCACCCTGTCCTAAGGAGGGGTGTATTTTCCAGTTCTGGATCTCAAGTCTTGACTATTAAGGATGGAACTAGGGAGGGGGTTATGGGAAAAGAGCATGTTACACCCTTCTTCCTGGTGAATATGCCTCCTTTCTTTTCTAGTAGTCTCACTCAAGCTCAATCTGGAGTTTCTGGCATTTCTGGCATTGCGCTGGGATCTCAAATGTATGCCCTGGCTGTCTTCCCACAACCCCCATGCAGCCCTCATTCTCTGCTTGGGAATCTCAAAGTGCCCTAGCCTAAGCCAGTCACTCTCTTCTCTGGCCTATCCTTCATACTGCTGACGGATTATCTTCCTGTAGTATATCTCTATTCATGTTCTTCTACTTAAGAACCTTTACTAGCTACCCATTTTCTATTGCATTAAGCCCAGACTTCTCAACCTGGAATCCAAGACTCTTTGCATATGTTTCTAATCTATTTTTCCAGCCTTATTTTAAACTTCTACAAACACTAAGTTAACTCTTCACTGAATCTATGATCTTATCAATGTGGGTACTCCCTCTAACAGTACAAATTGCAATTTATCCACACCTTTTCATTCTGTGTGACTCTTGTACATGGTTGCGTGTAAATCTTCCATATGGGGACCACCCAATATAATGAAAGTCTTGCTTTTCTCTTTTAACATTCCCTGGATGCCAGCAATATTTGAGCCATCCATCTAATATCCCTTGAATTTGCCATATGACCTTTTCACCTCCTTTTCTGATCATACATATCTCAGAAAATGTATTTTATGCTACATCTTAGGTGAAGGTCATTATTGGTCACATGCTGTTGCCTATTTTGACAGTGACCACATGTTTCTATTCTTACTAGGTCACCTGTAATTTTTTACTTTGGAGATTTTGGTGTCCCTTAACTTATAAGTAATATAGCAAGAATATTAGGATGGCTAGGTGGCTCAGTGGATAGAACACCAGGCCCTGGAGTCAGGAAGACCTCAGATCAAATCTAACCTCAGACAATTGCTAGCTCTGTGACCCTGGACAAGTCACTTAAACCTGTTTGCCTCAGTTTCCTCATCTGTACAATAAGCTGGAGAAAGGAAATGGCAAACCACTCCAGTATATTTGCCAAGAAAACCCCAAAAGGGAGTCATGAAGAGTTGGACAAAACTGAAAATGACTGAACAACAACAGCTAGAATATTGGTGTCAAAAGGATAGGGTTTTCAGAGATCATCTTGTAATCTCTAAAAGTGCTATATGAGTTCGCATATTGTCTCTCAGTATATTTTACATGTGCATCAAACTTTAGGGTAAAAACAACAAAATCTCGCATTTTTGTTTTTACTATTCTCTCCACTTGAGCCGCCCTCTCCCTATATGTCTACCTGTTGAAATTTTACTCATTCTTCAAGACTCAGTTCAAATATCACCTCTTTCATGAAGCCTTCTGTGATCCCCTTTGCTCAGTGTTTAAGCTCTCTTTCCACTTAATTTATGCCTTTATTATAGTATTTATAAGGCTTTTTTTTTGTCCAATTGTTATTTGCATGACTATCTTCTCCCCTGCACCAGACTATAAGCTCTTCCTCTTCTTTTCCTCTCTGCTTTGCACCTAATTGAGGCAGGGGAAACTACCCTTTCTCCAGAGAATGGCTATGGATTGAGTGAGCTGAGCAGAAGAATGAAAGTCTTGAATAATTTAGCATCATCCTTGTCATCATCAACCTCATTGTCGACAGCATTAGCAAATGGCAAAACATCTTGTGTGGGCCAGTGTCTTAGTAACTAATTAGAGCCACCAATAATTTGCTGCAGTTTTTATGAAGCAGCTCATATCTCTATGCTCATTCTTTTTTTTTTTCTTAAATGGGAGTAATAAGACTTTGTTTTTATATACACACGTGTAGGTTACTAAGAAAATGAACATAACATGCTGTAAGGTCTATGAATTTAGGGCTAGGTAAGAATCAAATCTATTATTACATTTAATTATTTTGTCCTGTGGTCATTTCCTAATTAAGCTTAAAGTTGCATTCAGGGCTGAAAAATAATTTCCTCAGCCTTAATTTTTCTGTATTCTATTCAAGTAACCAAGTATTCATTTCAGAGTACCAAAAACCATATGAATATTAATTCATCTGCCGGTCCCAAATTTAGTTTAACATGTATGGCATAAGGTAACATTGGGCTAAAACCACTGCAGCATCAGAAGTTGTCCCTACACCCATTGTAAGGGAAGAAGCACTTATTAAGCACCTACTATGTGCCAGGCAATGTACTAAAAGTTTTACAAACTTTATCTCGTTTGATTGTTACAGGGGAAAGAGCACAGGCTCTAGAGTTGAAGGCCCTTATTTAAGTTCTATCTCTGATGCTTACTCTGTGTGTTATGTGTGAGTGTGAGTGTGAGTGTGTGTGTGTGTGTGTGTGTGTGTGTGTGTGTGTGTGTGAAAAAGGGAGGGAGGGAGACACAGAGACAGAGACCTAGGACAAGTCACTTAACTTCACTGATCCCTCCTTTGGGAGGGGTGAGAGAAGGGAAAAAGAGGAGACTCAGAAGGGAGACTGGGATGGTCTTTGAGGTCCACTTTCAATTTGTTATCAAAAGAGGTGCTAAATGATGGAAAGGGAGGCATACTAAACTAACCAAATGCTATACTTCTCATAAGAAACTTGATAGAAGATAAAGTCACTGGTCTCTGCTGTTTCCCACTCCATAACTATGCTTAGGTCCTAACCATTCAGCATTTGCTTATATAAAGCAAATGCCAATTTTACGGGTGTGATAATTTACCCTACAACATATTCTAAATATGTTGGTGTTTTCCTAGCAGACAAAGGAAGTTAGTAACCCTGGTGGTTCCCTTTAAACAAATCACAACTTTGTAAGGGTGGACATTAACCATGCTGCCAATGCAGGGAATAAAAACCCCATTACAGACAGAAATCTGTTATTATTAAATGCCTTATAAAATTTTGAATGCATGCCACTGTGAAGAAAATGTTTTCCTAGAGAGGCAAAGCAGTTTCTTGGAAAGAGCCATAGGTCAGTACTGAGGAGCTTTGAGTTCTAGGTCCAGCTCTGTACCTACTTAGCTTGGTAACCCTTAGGTAAGTCGTCCCTTCCTTTTCAGGGGGGGCTGTTTCCTCATGTGTAAAATGATGGGGTTGGATTAGGTGATCTCCAAGGACATTCTACTATTTTATCTTATACTAAAGCAAATCCCACTGTAATCCAAAACCTCAACTTCCTTATATATGCCCTAAAATCTTACTTGAAGTAGGGGATATTTATGTCCCCTGAGCAGGGTCATCATTTAGTATAAACAACATTTCCCCCCCCACTCTCCTCATTTAATGCAAATGTTTCAAAATCCAAAAAAAAAACCATGCACAAAGTTTCACTCATGCTTCATTTAATTTTTTAATTATACACTTTAATTCTTAATTAGGCACCTGAAGCAACCGACTAACTATGTGTGAACCTGTTTTTGAGCAACAGAAGTGTAATTAACTACCGGAAAAGCAGTCTTTAATTTAGCTTTCACAGGAAAAGGCAAAGACCAGATCAACTCATTTTTGCAATTCATATGAAGAAATACAAAACAGCGTCTGTCACGTTTATCCAAAGCTGGAAAGATCGCCTCGTTTTACTAAGCAATGCCCATTATTTAAGCCAACAGACATTCCTACATCAAAGCCCAACCCCGGTATTTTTAAGGCGACAAATTCCTTTTCTTCTCCAGCCCGATGCAGTTCACGGGGTTCATTTTACATGCTTTGGGCTAAAGACTCAGTAGGGCTCACTACCATCCCCGGCTTGGGAAACCTGAAATACAGTACAGGCAAAATGTTCTTAAATGCCCCCTTTGTCCCCCATACCCCACTCAGACCTGAGGGTCTGAATCTCCCTTGAAAGGCAACGCTTTTGAGTTCTTTTTCTTTTAAATATTTATGAGCTGCCGGGCTTGAATTTTCTAAACCGGTTTGATGTCAAAGAATCAAACCAAAAAAGTTATCAAAATGCCAAGGCTTCCTCCTCCCACGAACCAACAGAGGGAAAAGGTAACTAGAGTTGTCTCTCCATCTGCATCGGAAACTTCCCCAGGAATGTGGCACTTTCTGTAATCCCAACATACCTTTATGCTCAAATAGTTATCACCTCGGGTCTTGGGAGCAGGGGCTCTGGGATTCATGTTGGTACTGCCTTTGTTCCAATCTCAATGTAAAAAATGTTTCCATAAAATCCACTTTGTCAAGAGAGCCCACACTGTGCAGAAGTCCCCGGTACCCTGAAAAATTTCATCTGACACCTCCCTGCTGCCCTCATAGCTCTCGGCTTTAGCCTGCGGTCTGTCCCGTGCTACCTTTCTTAGGGAAAGAATCCCAGGCTGCACTTAGGCAGTCGCCACTTGTTAGACCGTGAGAAAACCCGAGCTCCCACCTCCAGAGCCTCACGGGCTGGAGGTTCTCAAACTGCTTAATTATGCAGGCTGATGTAACTTCCTCCATCAGCACAGAACTGAGAGCTTCCCGCTCCTCCACCAAACAAAGCTATTCTCACTGCCCCTCAGGGAGCCAAGGGTTCTTCATCCCTCTCTTTACACTGGATTGGGGGGAAATAAAAATACAGCAAAGTTCTTTCCAAGATAAAATTACAGTCCCGTTTCCATATCAAAGGACAATTACTCCAAAAGTTGGCTTAACACATTAGTAGATTTGCAATAGCCCTGATATGCTGATTATAGGGATCCAGCAGACAAAGAGGAATGATGCCTTTGGTAACCGAACAACTACAGTTGAATATGGATTTCTTAGAATTGAGTAGCACCTGTAGTTTAAGGAGATTTGAAATTTAGAGT
The DNA here is from genome assembly GCF_003287225.1 of Phascolarctos cinereus. Lineage (NCBI taxonomy): Eukaryota > Metazoa > Chordata > Mammalia > Diprotodontia > Phascolarctidae > Phascolarctos > Phascolarctos cinereus. Next base: position 393,033,736 of record NW_027555847.1, on the reverse strand, counting down.
GAAAGGTATAGCAGAAGAGCATCAACAGGATTTCCCCCTCTCTATTTAGATTTGAAAGAGGGCTCTTACACAAAAAGGGAGAAAAGCCCCATAAGAATCAGAATTTAATAATTTCAGTCAAAAAAGACCCTACAGACCATCTAATCAAACCATCCCGTGCCTGGATAAGAATCTCATTCTTCTTCAACTGTAAAATAAGAGGGTTAAATCAGATGCCCTCTGAGGCCCCTGACAGCTCTAAAACTATAACCCTAGGATCTTGCTACAACATACTCCAAAATGATCACTCAACTTTTTCTGGATGACCTCCAATCAGAGACAACCCATGGCCTCCCAAGACAGCCCGAGTCTTCCAAAACAATCTTCCTCAATAATGGAAATTCATTTCAACAAACATTAAGAGCCTCCTTGGTTAGATGTACTGAGCTCAGAAGAGATGAGTGGCATGGGCATACCAAGCAGTAACGAGAGCAACTGAAGGTTCAGAGGGGAGGGGATGCCTGTGATTGGACCAACACTTTATAAATATTACCCTAGAAAGTAGGTAAAGGATTTAGAGTGAAGAAACTGGAGGCAGAATGACCAACTAGGAAACTGTTATGCTTCTCTCAGGTAAGAGTTGATTGATGGCCTGAACTAGGCTGTGTAAATGGAGAAAGAGGAATGAATGGAAGAGATACTATAGTTGCAGGGATTTTTTTTTAAATGAAAAGTAAGACTGAAATTTGCTTTTTTTTCTTCTTTATCCCATTAAGCTCCAGGTAGCTCAACCATAGTCTTTATACTTAATACATGAAGGTTTGCAATTAGCCTGATTTTTATTGTTCAGTAGATTTTCAGTCATGTCCAACTCTTCTCCTTCTTCTTCTTCTTTTTTTTTTGCAAGGCAATTGAGATTAAATGACTTGTCCAGGGTCATATAGCTAGTATCTTATCAAGTGTCCAAGACCAGATTTGAACTCAGGTCCTCCCCACTGCGCCACTTTGCTTCCCCCTGACTCTTCTTCACAACAATTTGCCATTTCCTTCTCCAGCTCACTTTAGAGATGAGGACACTGAGACAAATAAGATTAAGTGACTTGCCCAGAGTGACAAAGAACAGATTTGAACTCAGGTCTTCCTGACTCTAGGCCTGGTGCTTATCTATTGCACCACCTGGCTGCCCCTACTCAGTATAATTGTTCTAGTTTTGAGTCAAAATGGGTTCACTGATTCCATTTTCTTGTCTCTCTGAAATGCCTAACATCTCCTTTCTGTACATTATAGAAAATTTGTACCATCTCCCTTCCTTCACTGGGAAGTGGAGACATGAGAAAATAGTTTGCCTTGGTTTAGGCAATAAAGTTTACATTGAACTTTTCCCTTTGAAAAAACACAAAGCTGTTTTCTACACATGTGTGCTGTTGTATTTCATCCTTGCAACAGACACAAGAGCTCAGAGTAGTTAAATGGCTTGCCCGAGGTCATAATTCATGGCAGAACTGGGTTTAGGATCCAGGTGTCCTATCTTCCAGCCCAGAGCTGTTTCCAGTAGGCCACCCATCTCATTGGATCAAAGAAACATGAGTTTTGGCTCCTCCTTCTCTGTAACCTACATAATTATGGGTAACATTAATTTAGCACACACATTTTGAAGCCTTGGTAATTTAAAAGAAGAATGTATATGAGAAGAATGGGGGTGGGATACTATTCTCAGATTTTTTTGTTTATTTTTTTTCAGACCTTCCCTCTGTCCCCTTCTTTATACTTTACTATAAAGGATAACTTTCTGAGGGGGAATATGGGGAAGCATGTAATGGAAAATACAGGTGACGTAAAAGCAAAACATATCAATAATATTTTTTTTTTAAAAAACAACAGTGGTAGATCACAAATTTTGCATAAAATCACGTATATATGGGGATTGGGCAGAGATGAGTTCTTTTTCTCTACCTGCTACTGAAATCATATATCCACACATGAACCCTGCTTAAGTATACCTGTATATCCTTGTCCTATCTTCCTCATACCTTCTTTGCTTTCTAAAACTTCCCAGTTCCATGACAATGCTGCCCTCCCTCTCACACAGGGTGGTGGCTGCCCCTTTCCCTCCACTGTGGTTTCTGCCCTCAATATTATGGATATGAGTATGAAAACATAAATGTATGTAGCCTGCAGGTGCAGATTTGGATTGGAAACTCACGAATGCAGATCAGATGTGGATAATGAAAAGTAAACACACACAATTCTGGTTGTTGCCATGTGTTTGTTTGGCTAACCTCATAACAGTAATTGGAGTCTGAATAATTACCCTCAGTTCAAGTCCATTTCCTCCATAAAATATTCTCCAGGACCACCTTATCCATAGTGTTCTCCTCCTCTGAACCCTGGTGGCACTTAACATTATATGTCACTCATCTGTCATAAAGCGTATACAATCTTGTGTCAGTAAATTTGTTTTGCTCCTAAACTAAACTTTTGGCTCCTCAACAGCAGAGACTATGTCTCATTTTTCTGCCCCTCTCCCTGCATGGAAGACTCTGGGGTTTGGTGGGGTTTTTTTTTTTTGGTTTTGGTTGTTGTTTTTTTTTTTTTTGTCATTTAATGCCTAGTGCCTAGCATAGTGCCTTGAGTCTAACTGGTACTTAATAATATTTATTGAATTCAGTTAAATAGAACTATTAAGTGTCCTGCATAATCTGTAATAGCTGCTCTATCAAACTCTCTTGATTTAGTATATGACTCCAGAGAAGAAAAAGCATAAAATCTGGAGTTAACGCACTGAATTTTGTTTGCCCTGTCCAAGGTCAGGGGACAGTAGTCTCTGGTTTAGGACAAGGTTGTTTTGTCCGCACCCCCAGGAGGTTGGGTTTCCATCATCTGCTTTCAGGGGTGGGTGGTCCTGGAAGAGGAGTGTTCTTGTGTGGTCCACTGGCATGTCACTACTCTGTGATGAGCCTTGGCTCACAGACTGTTGTTGGAACACAATGATCATAGACCCCCACCTCTAGTGTTAGTAGCAGTGAGCAGAATGGGGGAGCTAAGTAATTGGTGATAGCATCCTTGGAAGAAAGAATTAAAAACGATATGATTCCAGCTATACAATCAATGCAGGGGTCTGCCTTTACTATAGGGGGCCAGATGCTATAGAAATGACGTAAAACATCTATAGATTTCTCAGTTCTATTCTTCCCTTAACAAAGATTTTAACTTTTTTTGAGAGATTTTGAGAGAAGAAAGTCTTTTCTTGGGAACTCTCACTACCACCTACTATGTCAGACTGTCACCAGGTGTTTCTATCTAGAGATGGGGGTAGGAACTGGCTGTGTGATTTCATTGGTACATGGTGTTCCTGATGAAGAATTTTGTCTACTAATATAGGCCAGCCCCTCTCTGCAACTTAGATTCTTAGAGAATGACCCTAAGCCCTGAGAAATTAAGTGAATTGCCAAGGGTCACTCAGACTGTATATATCCACATCAGGTTTTGAACCCAGGTCTTCCTACTCAATATCAGATGCCCTGGCACTTCAGTTCCAGGAGCTAACAGCAAATATATAACAAGGCATCAGGCCTCTTGCATTGCTCTCAATCTTCTGTAAGTCTGTTAACTTCTTTAAAATATGTGGCCCACTTAAAAGCTCCTTCCATGTACTTTTATGATGTTCTTTAAAATCCCAAGAGATTAGTGGATTCTAAAGAATTCAAGATATACCCCAGAAAGACAGCAGCAGAGTAAAATTTCTTTCCTTGCTTGTTTGATATAAATATGAACAATTGTCCTTTGATTTTTTTTCAGAGATGTACTGTATTCAATGTTTATTACGGGTTATCTTGCAAACCACGTTTTTAGGGTTTTGTAGAAAACAGATGTTTACAGCTCAGAATAGACCCTTGACAGTAAGGTGTCATTCTCACAATACTGACTGGTCAGTAACTCTAGCCCTACTCCAAGATTAGAAAGGGAATTTCTTTGTTAACCTTTGGGTCATGTTGGCTCTGGGTTTCTACTCTAAAGATTAAATTAGTTCCTTTGGGAAGGAGGAATGTTCAAAACATTCCTAGTCTTAGAGGGAAATTTCCCTAGGTTATCATCATAGGAACTGTGGCAAACAGTCACATATAGCTGTGTGATGAAGGGACTCTATAACAAGATCCAAAAGTGGGTCACTTTTATTATGTGTTGTCTAAGCACCTCAAATTTCCTCATCGAAGATAGAATTTGGGCTCCTAGAAAAAAAAATCAACTCCATTCCCTATATTTATTCTCAGTCCTAATTATTGAAAATAATTTTAATTTTGTTGTTACTCTGCCCCAGTTAAACCTCATTGGGAATATGATGTCCAGCTTTAGATGTTTACATTTTATAAACAGAGGAGGGTTACCAAGGGGTGAGGGAACTTGAAACTATGCAATGTGAGGAGGATGGGTTTAAGGATTTGAGGAAGTTTAGCCTATGGAAAAGAGAAGACTTGTGAAAACATGATAAGAGTCTTTAACTATTTAAAGAATTGTGATGTGGAACAGGTATCAAACTTACCCTTTGTGGCCGTACGGGACAAAACCAGGACCAATAGGTAAAAGTTCTAGGGGAGCAGATTTGGGCTCAACATAAGGGAAAACTTCCTTATAATGTAGAGTTCTCCAAAAGTTGAAGGCAAGGCTCAAGTCATAGTGACTTCCTCATCATTGGAAATCTTCAGTCAGAAGCTAGGGTGATTCATGATCTCAACAGATTAGGATTTGGGTTAAATGTTATCTGGTATCTTTTCCAACTCTGAATTTATGATTCTGAGTGAAGATTTCTCCCTGAAGGAAGGGAGAATAGTTAACTGATAAAATTTTCCCTTTTATGATATCTTTAAGGAATAAAGATCTTTCTCTGTGTCTGAGATGGGGCAAGAATAAAGAACTTGGGGCCGATATTTTTATTCCTGTTGTTCCCAATGAGCCAACCTGAAAGATAGGGTCATTGTACTAATTTTGACTCTTGCTCTAACAAGTTGGTGGTGTGAAGATAGCTGGTTCAGGAATAAACCTATATTGGTAACAATCTGTTCTCTATATGTTAAAATAGAATTGATTTCTTTTTTTGTGTGTGTCATGTTATTCAGCACTCACCAGTTCTTTCCTCAAAGAAGAAAGCATTCATGATATGGAGCCACAGGGCTTCTGTTTCGTCTATAAGTCTTCGGTCTTTCTAATTACCTCTTCCTGATTCATATTTTCCCATGTATGACATCTTTTTTACATCATGTATGCATATTTTCATGGATGACATCCTTTTGTGACATATTTGCACCTTTGTGCTGATGTCACCAAGTATCAAAATATATGTTGATTTAATTTGGTTTTTTTTTTCATCAAGGTCATCAAGTTTCTCTACTTCCTAATCCTATGCAACAGCTATTGGTGCTTAAGCTATAATTATTTTCATGGCAGTCTTCCTTTCCACCCCAATCCCCACCCCCAGTACTTACCAGGAGCACAATATAAGAAGACCGGATATGCATGAAATGGTGTTTCTTGTTGCCTTTTAGTACACAATAAATCCAACTCTGCTAAATTTATTTATTTGCCTCTTCAAAGCAAACCCTTGAACTGTTAGTGACAATTTGCTTCTTTCATATCATTTATTTTGAGACTTTATTGATCCAGATTGAAACAGTTCAGTTTCTCCAGGGTATCCACTCATTGGTCACTTGAGATGGCTCTCATAGTTAGAGTACCAAGAGCTAAATTAAATGGGCTAAAAACTATACAATTCTTAGCACCCTCTGCCTCCTTCTCTGCTGCTCTTCTCTATCACTGCAGAAGTGGAAGGGGTTTACACAGGACTAAGGGTCACTTTTTAATTTCCTTTTTTTTTTTAAAATATACTGCCAGTCACCAAACAATTCATCACTAAACGGCCTGCCTGCTTGGACAGACCAGCCCTCTTAAAGCAGACTCAGTTTATTGATAGAACTAGACTCAAAGCTTAAAGAAAATAATAAACAAAAATTATTTTAAAAATCTTTCTTAGTATGAGGCTTAAGGACCACTGAGTATTTGTCACTGGCGGCAACTTGTCAAAAATCTCTAAAACTTGTACTTTTTCTTCACTGATTTAGTGATCCTCTTACTGAGCCTGTTAAGTAGGCATTGGGCATCAGGAAATATTATGTCACTGGATTTGTTTCCCTGTAAAGGTTTTGAGAGTGGTGGTGTCAGCCTGTTGAATTTGCTCACTTTTATCTCCTGCACTAAACTTGGCAGTGAGTGGGGCCTGCTCCTGGTGAACAGATCACTAGGAAAAGAGGAAGAATCCAAACTCCTCAGGAAGATTCTGCAGTGTGGAGGCATCAATGACCCACATGTGGGTTGAATTCTGCTTTCCAGAAGATAAGAAGGGATAGAAAAAGAGTGGAGTCAAAGGCCCTGGAACACATAGCCCTGATCAGTCACAGGAAAAGGAAGCTGGTGAAAGGGGAGCTCATTGAAAAATCAGGATACATGCAAGTTCATTATGGTTGGCAGATACCAGGCTCAGTCCTGAAGAAAAATGAAAATGAAAGCTACTTGGGGACAAAAAAGAGAGGATTTTAATTCATCAGCCTTCAGAGAGCATTTTTTAATGGGCTACTGTACTGCATTAAATCCTTGCTCTGACAGTATTTTCTTTTTTTAATTTAATTTATTTATTTTTATTACATTTTTAATTCCAATTTCCCTCCTTCCCTCCCCACTCTGTACTAGAGAAGGCCACCATCTGACACAGATACACACACACATATGTGTGTGTATATATATATATATATATATATATAGTTCATATATATGTATATATATAGTTCATATATATGTATATATATATAGTTCATATATATGTATATATATATGTATATATATATGTATATATATATGTATATATATATATACATATATATGAACTATATATATATATATACAGTTCATATATATGTATATATATAGTTCATATATATGTATATATATATGTATATATATAAGACATTACATATAATATGTAAAACCATACTAAGCATACTTCTATTTATCAGAGCTTTCTCTGGAGATGGATAACATCTTTCTTCATAAGTCCTTTGTAGTTGATTTGAGTATTTATAATACTCAGAACAACTTAATCATCCACAGTTATTCTTCAAACAATATTGCTGTTACTATAAACAGTGTTCTCTTGTTTCTACTCATTTCACTCTTCATTATTTCATTTAAGTCTTTCCACGTTTTTCTAAAATCAACCAGCTCATCATTTCTTATAGCACAATAGTATTCCATCACAATCATATACCATAACTTGTTTATCCATTCCCCAACTGACGGGTATCCCCTCAATTTTTATCTGCCACTACTTTCTAGAAGGCACAGTTCAACACAAAACAGGTCTATCTTAAACTATCCAATGGGATTTAGCCCTTAATGCACTCCAAAGGCTTCATTTATAAGAAGGCTCTACTGAATGGCTTTTATGAGCCATTGTACAGTTTTCTCTGCACTGAGCACCTTCTCCCAAACTTAATTTCTTAATGTTGAACCAGATGCACATCTTAAAGCCTACTCTGAGGCCTGACCATAGCTGCACCATGAAATCTTCCAGAAGACTATATCTGAGCTTCTCTCTAGGAGGTGAGCCAGTGTTCACAGGCTTAGAAGCTGGTAGTCATCTATATTATATTAATAACTAGGTTTTTCAGTTTAGAAATCACATGCATATAATTTTCTTAAACTTATTTGCCATTTAATAACTATAACTCAAATGACCAACTTTCAAAATGAAAAGGGAAACAACTATTTCCCTAAAAATAACAACTTTGGACTTTGTAAATTCTAATTGGTCCTTGGAGATGAGAAACAACCCCGATAACAGAAACACCTGAATTTTGAAAAAGAAAATCTTTTTATCTCTGCCTCTGTTATTTCCTTCTTGAATCAGAAAAAATTGTTCTCCCAAGGAGAGCTGGGCCACCACACTGACAAAGCAGTTCACTGTCACATTTCTAATTATAGGTGTTCTCTTCATATGAACAATCTGCTGAGAAGTGCAAATTATAGGGAGGGAGGACATGATTCCAAAGTAAAAACATCAAATAATAACTCTAGCCCAGAGATAAAGGAGGAAAAGTGTTTTTATAAACCCAGGAAGTAAATATATAAATAAGTTGCTTCCAAGCATGAGGGAAAGAGAGTTTTATAATCATCCAGAGACCTGATAATGAGCCAACTTTTCTGGTCCAAGGGTTATTTATCAGTCCTGGGGGATTTTCAGCTGGAAGGAACCTTCATGTCCAACTCCCTGCTTTTGTACTGAGATTTAGAAAGAGGAAGTGATTTGCCCAAGGTCAGAGGGGCAGTAAGAAGCAAAGTCAGGATTCAAACCCAAGGGTCACCAAAGCCAGGGCTCTTTCCATTATAGACGATTTAAATAACCTTCAGGTATAAACCTCAAGAGAGCAGCCCTTCAGAGAGTTATGCCTCCTTGAATCAGTGTATGTGTCAGGGGCTCAAGGTACTCTTCTGGGGTTTCTGCAATGGGCCTTTGATGCTGGCACACCCTGGGTTTGGATGGTTTAAATGGATCACAGAGCAGAGAGGGGATAGCACCCAACAGGCTTGGGGGAGACAGATACACTTGTGGATCTTAGCAAGAAGGGTAGAAGAGCCCCCTTTCCTCTGCACTTAGAAAAATAAGTGTTTCCTGATGAAGGGAAGACAGCCCAGCTCAATCACTGGTATTTGCGCAGCACGATTTCTAATGGCAATAAAAACTTGTAACTGTTAGCTCTGTGACTTTAGGCGAATCATGTAACTGCTCTGTGCCTCAGTTCCTTCCTCTGTAAAATAGGGATAGCAGTATCACCTGCCTCACAGTACTCTTGTAATGATGATAAGATCATAGATTGAGAGTTAGAAGAGACCCCAGAAGTCACTTACTATATTCCCTCCATTTTACAGGTAAGGAAACTGAAGCCAGGAGACATTATATGACAAGGTCACATTGATAGGACTTAAACCCACATTCCTCTTTGAATCCAGTATTCTTTCCAAGGCATCATGCTTTGTAACTGAAAAATACTACATAAATTTGAATTTTTATCATGATTAAAATAAACCTCATCATAACACAGTTTGGGATGTTCTCTGGGTCAAATTATGCCTCAATCAACCTCTTCCTCCACTCCATGGGACAACTATGTACAATAAAAGCCCAATATAACATGGCATGGCATGCCAAATGTTCTCTCACAGTATTATAAAAGAGTTGTTCTATAAATTAGTTATTTTATACAATTGATCAACAAGCATTTACTTAGGGTCTACTACATGCCAGGCACTTTGTGCTAGGTATTTGGGAATACAAAGATGAAAAGGAAGAATGCAGAATTTGCTTGGAGAATACATTTCAGACAAAGTAGATTCTTTAGCAAGTGTTCACCAACCAGCACCATATCCATGGTACAGTATCCTCCCACTCACTGGGGATAGAGGGTAGATTTCAGCCCTTCCTTAGTGTCATACTTCTGGGTCCTCACGGTTTTCTGGTGCCTGATAATACTTCTTGTAGACTTTATTATTATGAATTGTGGGTGGGGGTGGGGCAAGGTTTGGAGGCTTTTATTTAGGATGGGAAAAGAAAAAGAATAAATAAAAGACTACAAAAAAGAAAATTAAAAAAGAGAATGATGCCAAACTCAGGCAGAAACCACAGAAAGATAATTACATGGCATACATTCAGGAGACACAAAGACAAATTGGCATCTCTTTCAAAACATCTTTCTTTTTTTTTTTTCTGAAGAAAGTCCGGATAAATGCTTTCTCCTGGCTAACAAACAGGACACCCTCCCCTTTCTGCTTGCACTTCATTTTCATAGCCTGGACTGGTAGCCATGCAGTCAAATTGCACTAATTATGGGGAAGGCTGGTAGAAATTATTATAATCATCAATAACAATACTTTACATTTGTATATAGCTTTAGCCTTTCCAAAGCACCTTTTTAAATAGTATTTCATTTCATCCTTACAACAGCCCTGTCTGGCAGGCAGAGGGAGCCATTATTGTCCTATTTTACAGATGAGAAAACTGAGACTTGTTGAAGGCCCCACAGATAGTTAATGACTAAGATAAATTTAGACCTTAGTCTTATGATCACTTGCTCCCACCCTGCAGCCTCCCGTAGGCTCTTTACTAATGCAGCTCGTTGATTATGACATTGCTTTACTCAGTAAATGTCAGTGGCTGCTTATGTTCTGAAAAAAGTAGAAATTCTTGATCCCAGCATTCAAGGCCTTTTGTAATCTTCCTCCAACCTACTTCTCCCTTCTTTTCTTGTTTCCTTTACAGATGTTATCTTACAGACGCTTTAGACTGGGTTCTCTTCTCCATTCTTATCAGTCTTTTCTTCTCCAGATTATTCTCATTCCATTCCCCAATCTGGAATGGATGCCTTAATGCCATCTTATTTAAATACCTCCCTTCAAGGCTAAACTCAGGCGCCACCTCCTGCTTAGAGGGCTTCCTTGAAACATTCCCTCCTCTCATCTTCATTCAAAAGCGATCTCCTCCATTCTTTTATCAGGACTTTGCCTGGACCTTTTCTTGATGCCTGTCCCATTCCCCTTCATCTTATGTTTGCTCCTTTTTCCCCACCCCATAAATCCCTTGAGATAGGGTTCTGTATCTCTGTATCCCCAACTCCTTGCACATATTAGGCATTTAATAAACATTTATTAAATTGAATTGAACGGACTCCCAGAATTAGTGGAAAGTCTGAATATGATTTTTCTTTGAAAGAAGTATACTTTTGTTAGTTGCAAAGTACATTAAGCTAAGAAAATATCAGCAAGTTGAGGTCCTTGGAGATCCAATGAAATAAAGAGATAAGACTTATTTTAAATTAGGCTAATGGCTGTTTGTATCAATTTTTTTTCTAAATATGGGTTAAACTTGCCTCCTACAAATGCACATACACTGTCAAGTAGTTTTTAATCATATGCTGAACAAAGGCAAACTTTAGTCCAGAGTAATTAATATTTCTGAAACAGTGAGGTTCAGATTAGTAAGATTAATAGTAATTTAAATTTGAATTTTAAATTTCATCTTATTTTCACCCCATTTGAGTCTGTAATCATGATTTGTTCCCCCACCGCACCCCCAAGATCTCCACATCCCTCTTTAGGAAAAGAGGGGAGAGCATTAGTGAAATCACAGTTCTTGTGAAATCACATTGTCTATGCCCTCTACCTCGTATCTTACTGGCCAGCTCACTACCGATGAGAGTATGTAACTAGGGCTACAGCTAGTCTTTTTTCCATATCCTATCTGTGAATTTGGGTTTCCTTCTCAGATGTCAGTGAGAAAGGGCCACTGGGAGTGCAGAGAAGCCGCAAAGAACATACAGAGCATTTCACAATGTACCCAGGAGATTCTTCTGAGATGCTTCCTGCAGTGCCAGAGCAACAGGACAGCTGAACCAACTGGCAGCCGATTGCACCAGTACTGTAAGAGACACATTTATGGGAAGCAGATAAGGGGAGGAGGGCTAGTGTATCTTGGACTAAAGTGGCTATTACATCTGATCAATCCATCAGATATAGTACTAGTATATGTTTACTATATGGCAAACACTGTGCTAAGCACTGGATGATACCGAGAAAGGCAAAAATAGTCCTTGGCCTCTGAGAAACTCACATTCTAATGAGGGACAAAAATATGTGAATAAGCAGATATAAGCAAGACACAAATAGAATAAATGGAAGGTAGCCTGAGAGAGGAAGGGACTGGCATCTGGGGTGGCAGGAAAGGTCTCTAGAAGCAGGTGACATTTGAGCAGAATCTTGAAGGAAACCAAGGATTCTAAGGTGGATGGGAGAGAGAGCATTCTAGGCATGGGAGGCACTAGGCCCATTCTGAGCCGGTGCAAAGGCCCAGAGATGGGGAGACAGGAGCTATAGTGTCATGTTCAAGAAATCACAAGGGGCCAGAGTGGCTGGCTCAAGGAGAGTCAGTGTGCTAAAAACAGATTGCCTCAGGCCAAAAGGCTTTGGGCAACTGTGACATTCACGCTGTTCAGACCTGGGTCTCCACCTCTCCACCCCCACCACCCACAGATGTTCACAGGTGTATTTGGTAGTCTAGAGTTGTGGTTTGTATTGCTACAGAGCTAGGGTCAGATCCCAGTCTATCACAGCTTATCTGATTAATACCAGATGAATTTACAGCCAACTTCCACCCCTAGAAAGGAGTACATAGTACAGAACACTGGTCATATAGGCCACTAAGAATACTACCTTACCTTTGTCCATACTAAATGTCATCCAGGTTGTTTTCATAGTTTAGTCATTTGGTATGAATAACTTGTTTTTAAAACTGGGATTACAAGTAATCTTCCACTACAGCTAATGCCCTTCTGACTGCTTATATGCCTGTTCTAAAGCTGTCATTAAAATAGCACTAAAACATAGTTCTTCATCCCACATTATGGTTATCATATACAAACTATGCTTACATGGAACCTTTCACTTTAACAAGCTACCTGTCTTCTCTGAATGAAGTAAAGTTAATACTAGTGACGCAACCAGCCTCACAGTGTAGTTTAGGTATCACACCAACCCTAACCCTCACCAGTGTCTCCCTATCCCTCAGCTTTGGTTGACTTGATCACCCTGCACCTGCATCTATGCTGATGGGTTATACTGTGTCCCTGGAGGGGTGGCCATATGGCCACTACCTTCTCTCTCAGACTCCTAGAGGTAACCCTGGTATATTATAGCTCCTGATCCCCCACTGATGTGCTTCTCCTGTATACAAAATCAATCACAATAATACCATTTGCTCTTAAACATAAAAACATTTACTTAATGAGAGAACAAAAGTAGGAATAATTATAATATTTACTTAATATAAGGCAAAAGCAGGCATAATCAAAACATAAAGGGTCATCCATAAACCTGGGTCACATTTGCCCAATGATACACATAATGTTCATGTGGGGATAGCAGGTATACACTTTTGAAAACCTACCTAGGAAGCACATGAGTAAGGCAACTCATATGCCCAGGGTAACTCATGACTCTGGAACAGATGTTACTGATCTCTCTTAGAGAGCAATTTAAACAGTGTCACCCGTTCTTCTGAATCCCTCCAAACTCCTGCTAGAAGAAGGAGGTACTCCTCTGTTACTCTTGGGCCACTGAAACAGTGTTCAGCTCTATTAGTAAAGATGCTTTAAATCTGTGTCCCTATAATGTATTCAACAAACGCATAGTAAACACTTATTATGTGTAATGGCCGGAACTAGGAATTAGATGATATATGAAAATAAATGACCAAGAGTCCATTCCCTCAAAGAACTTATTACCTAGTTCAAAGAACAAGTGTCCTACACAAATAGATACAACAAGTGAGAATATAGTAAGTGCTATAAGATCATATTCTTTTGGTGAACTGGTGTTCCCTCTATCATAGAAGCTGCCAAGCTAATCAGGTCTGTTCTTTGTGGGCTATGATGCATTTTCCCTTATTAAGTCAGAGGGCAGTAAAGACTAAGGCAAACCCCTGAGGGGCTGCCCCTTTCTAAAGCTGTAAATTGCAATAGAACAACATCTAGTCTTTCCCCAAACATCTTTTTAAATAGCTGTGAATTCTGTTTTCTCCAATCAGCTCTCAGCAAAATAATGTCTCTTCTTCATTCAGCACCCCTCTCACCATTACTTGCTCTTATCCCTTTTGAGACACAGAAGGCAGTAGAAGACATGAGTCCCTAAGAGTTCTTTCTCTTTCAGACTATAGATGGCAATATAGAGGGCAATAAGCCAGCCTGAGATTCTACTTTCCTCCAATCAGCCTCCAGCAGCTACAGAGCCTATGGGACTCTAACTAGCTCTCTCAATCAACTCTTCCTCAAGCAACTATTCCCATCTTCTGACTCTACTTTTTTTCAAGGAGTTAGGGGCAGTTTCTACTATCAGCTATGTCTTCCCCTTCCATCTCCTTATCTTCTCATCTCTTTGTCTATTATCTTCTAATCCTCAAATCAATGCTTCTTTGTGAGTAGTGATCTATCACGACCCAATAAGTCAACAAACATCTATTAAAAACACCTACTATGTGCTAGGCACCATGTTTAACGTAGGGCAAAAACCCTCAACTCTGCATTCCTATGAGGCATACAAACAATAAAACCATTTCCCCATAGCTCTCCAAAAGTTCTTTGAAATACAGTCTCTTAATAATATATTTCAAAATCTTGGAACAGTCATATGTAAATGAACTTACAGATAATAGGGCCTTGAAGCCATCCCTACTTTCAGTCATTAATTGTGACTTTGAGCTACTTGCAAACAGACCCTCTCAGTTTATTTATCAAAGCACTGGTCTTTCCTCAGGTCCTCAGAACTGTCCTAAGCTGTTTATTTTTTCATAAGAATGTCCTTTTTCTGCCTCCTTTGGCAAATAGAATGTCCCCATAGAAAAGGGACACGACCTTATATTAATACCACTTTGTGATGTTCGTATTAGCACCTCAGTTTTCTCACTGCTAAAACAAAGGAGCTGAACTTAGATCACCCCTAAGGTTCCTTCCAAACCTAATGTTCCATGAATCTACTAACTTTGATTTCATATGATGAAAGCTTAGTTTCTTCAAGTGTTGTTTTATAATCTTTAGAATAGAAATCCCAAAGTCCTAACACTCTTTCTCTTTAACTTATTTGCTTGTTATTTTTAGTATAAAAATCAGTGTGGGATTCATAGCTTCTTTAATTTTCAGAAGTAAGATCAGGCCATGTTACCTCACCTCAGCAATAGTCAGGGATGTATGGTTGTGTATGCTGCCCTCTTCTGGAAGCAGTGAGTCATACCACATCAGCTGCTAGTTCAGAGCCAGTGAGCTGTGAGGCAGAAGGAAAAGACAGCTTCCTTCTGTACCAGTCTACCATATTAAGGGACATTGAGCTGGTGCTGGAAAGGGCTGCATGGTGGAGGGGAGTCTGGAATCAGTCAATTAATAAATGTTTATTAAGTGTCTACTATGTGCACTGTTCTAAGGGCTTTAGTCAATAATAGTCAATAAGCAATATGTGAATATATACACATACATGTATTCAATAAGCATTTATTAACTGCCAACTATCTACCAGGTACTATGCTAAGTGCTTTAGTCAATAATAGTCAATAAACATTTATTAAGTGCTTACTATGTGCCAGGCACTGTGCAAAAAGAGGCAAAAAATACCCCCCAAAACCAAACCTAGCCCCTGCCCTCAAGGAGCTCACAATCTAATAAATCAGAATATCTGGTTTCACACTTGTGTAACTTTGGGTAAAGCCCTTCACCTCTGTGGACCTCTTAATGTCTCATCTGTAAAATGACAGGGTTGAACAAGAAGACTTTTTAAGATGTCTCCTTATTCTAGATCTAGAAACCTATTGTCCTGGGTATTCTCCCTGCCTCTTCATTCATGGTAGTGAGTGTGGAGCCATCTGCTTCTGGAGCATTGGCCCTACAGTCTAACCTGAAGAAGTAGGAAAGGAGATCGCTGTCTTCAAATATCTGCAAGGTTATCATCTGGAAGGCAAATTGTATAAGATAGATAGATAAGTAGATAGATAATTGATAGACAAGATAAGATAAAATAGGTAGGTAGGTAGATAAGATGGAGAGATAGATACAGAGATATTATATAGACATATTCTAATGGACCTCAGAGGGCAGAATGAGGACCAGAGGGTGAAAGCTACAGTGAGGTAGATTTTAGTTCAATATCAGGACAAATTGCCTAATCATTAAAGCTATACAAAGGTAAAAAGGGCTGTGTTGATAGGTAGTGAGCTCCCCATCATTGAAGCAGAAGCTGGATAATTACTTGCTGGGGATTTTGTAGAGAAGATTTAAGGGGAAATAGTAGATGACACCTGCAGTTCCTTTCCACTCTAAGAGGATATTATTCTAATCCATTCATCTTCAGTTTTCTCAGGAGGATATCTTAGGAATCATCAAGGATACCTCATAGGATTGTTGTGAAGAAAACACTCTGCAAATCTTAAAATGCTATAAAAGCTTAAGTTATTTTTATTCAGTCATTTATTCATTCAGTATTCAGATATTGTTCAGACAACTAGATCTGTAGTGTAGTGAATAGAGTGTTGGACTTGCAATCAAGAAGTGAGTTCAAATCCTGCTTCAGACACTTACTAGCTGTATGATTCTGGTCAAGTTACTTAACCATTCTGTGCCTCAGTTTCCTTATCTATAAAATGAGGCTCCTTGAGGCTACTCTAAGGTTCCTTTCAGCTTTAAATCTACATTCTTTTTATAAGAAACATTTATTGAATACCTTTTGTGTGTAATGTGTGTAATGGTCTGGGCTAGGTATTGGAGAACATATAAAAATAAATGCCCTTCTGGACTATTATTACCTAGTTTAGGGAGCAAAAGTCACATACATAACATAAGTTAGAATATAAATGCCATGAGATCTGATGAAAGATCCTAAAAAGGAGGAAGGTGTACAAAGGAGAGGTAAGGGGCCCCTTTAGATATAGAAAAAGTGTGAATGATGTTGAAAGAGAGGAAAAGGTTGGGAGGAAAGAGAGTGGAATCCTGGGGTAGGTGTGAGGAACAACCGTCTTCTCTCCTCTTCCTTCTAGGTAAGTGCATTACATGATTGGAAGGTAGAGGCTGGTGAAGGAACCATTTGGAAAAAGGACAGAAAAATTTATAAAGGGATGGAATGCCTTTTGTCATTCTTTGGGTTAGTGGTTGCCTTTGATACAATGGTGTATTTGATTCTGAAGAGACAGAGGAGCCACAATAGGTCTCAGAAAGGAAGAAGGAAGGGTCAGGCTACTTCATGGTGGTTTGTTCTCAGCTTATTCTAGACTCAGGGTACTAAGACAAGGAGGACACAAGTCCAGCCTAGTTTATTTGAGTAGGGAAGGAGAAAGGGACCCAGCACAGATACTGCCTAGAACTAAAGACTATATAATTGTTCTGTCCCTTAGGAGTTGGGGAGTGGTAAATTTGGGATAGCACAGCAATGGATCTTCAAGTTTTTGGTCTCATCTTAAAAATGACTGGGACCCCAAAGAGCTTTTGTTTATGTGGGTCATATCTATTAATATTCACCATATTAGAAATTCAAACTGACAATTTTTAAAAATCCATTTATTTGTTTATTTAAAAACAATAAGAAACCCATTACATATTAATATAACATATTTTATGAAAAATAGCTATATTTCCCAAAACAAAAAAATTAGTGAGAAGAGTCCTTGTTTTACATATTTTTGCGAATCTCTTTCATGTCTGGCTTAATAGAACACAGCTGGGTTCTCATATCTGCTTCTGCATTCAAACTATTGTGATTTTGTTGATGTATATAAAGCAAATACAATCTCAAGCAGAAATATAGCTGGAAAAGGGAGGCATATTTTAATAGACAAATAATGCCTTAGTATTATTATGAAAAGTTTTGACAGTTGAGCCCCCTGAAAGTGTCTTAGGAACTCCTAGGGGTCCTTAGACCATACTTTAAGAACTGATGGATGGTAGAGGATGGTTGGGGGCCTCGACAGATAGGATGAACCCTGAAAGAAAGGTGATGCAACTCTAGGAAGTAAAGTTATCACTTCCACATCACAAGGCTTAGAGGCACAATTCCCCCTCGATCTGGAAAATACACATAAAATTTTTTGGCCCTCCCTTCGTATCAGAGAAGGTCTGGCTTTTTTCTTTTATGGAGTGTTTACAGTACCTTATTGTAAAATTTGGGTTAAGTATTTGGTCATAGGCTCTGAGTCATCTGCTGGCCTTCGTGTGTCACCTGCAGCTTCCACAAAACTCCCCCAAAGTTCCCCTTTAATTTATTATGCCGACCCTAGATACATCAAAACCATGATGGGGAAGGTCATCATGCAGAAGGGATAACTGTACATTCAACATCGAAAAGAATGTGCCTGCCTGCTGACTCCCATGACACCTTCTCTCTTCCCTTACCAAGAGCTTGTTTCTTCTGACTTCTTGGACCAAAAGAGAAGTTATCTCTCCTTCCTAAGGATTATGGGACCTTGTGATGGGTGAAGAAAATGGGAATATATAAAAGAAGTAGGAACCATTCTCATGTGGAAGACATCTCATTTCTAGTGCTTAGGATTTCTATGAAACTTTTTAAAATTTTGTTTTCATTGAAGACTAAATTTTCTCTCAGTTTTCCTCCTGTAATATTCAACCATTTGGAGATGGGCAGGGCAGGATTAACTACAAAGGACAAAGTAGACAACTTAAACCAGTTCTTAACAAAAAAAATGGCAACAATAAATAAATAATCATTTATTAAGAAGGAAAGCACTTCAGGTGTGGGGAAATGCATAGAGATAGGAGATGGGGTGTGATGTGTGAAAAACAGCAAGTAAACTGCTGTCACTGGATTGCAGAGTGCACAGGGACTGGGGTATAAGAAGACTGGTAAGATAAGACGGGGCTAGGTCATGAAGAGCTTTAAACATCAATAGAGGGATTTGTGATTTTTATCCTGGAGGTAACAGAGAGGCTCTGGTTTCCTGAGTAAGGGTGGTTAGATGACATGGTCAATCAAACCTTCACTTCAGGAAAATCACTTTGGGAGCTGATTGGAAAATGGATTATAGAGGTCAAAGACTTGAGCCAGGAACACCATTTAGAAAGCTATTATAATAGTCCAGCTGAGAGGTGATGAGTTGAAGGAAAAACAAAATATTTTTCTGCACTTTAAGACATCCATTAATTATATTATTCATGTCAACCTGTCAGTGCCACTCATATATGAGACTCACCAGGCTTCAGCCCTAGTTTAGCTTATTCAAACTCTTCTTTCTTTCTTTCTCTCTTCCTAACTTATGCTTCTGCCCCAACCTCTATAAGAAAAGATGAGCTAGAAATATTCCAAGTGCTATTTTTCACTCAGAATTAGAATATTCACCAACCCACATTTTCTATAGCAGACAAAATACCAATGTTCATAAATCAGCTTTAAAAAAAAATGCATCAGGGCAGCTAGGTGGCACAGTGGATAGAGCACCAGCCCTGAAGTCAGGAGGACCTGAGTTCAAATCCAGTCTCAGACCAATCACTTGACACTTACTAGCTGTGTGACCCTGGGCAAGTCACTTAACCCCAATTGTCTAAAAAAAATGAAAAAAAACCAAGTTTTAAAAATGCATCAATCAGTTGTACTGTTTACTTTTGTAATTTTAACTTCAATGATTTTAATGGAGCCACAGGGACCATAATACATGTCTTCATTTTGGCACGTTGTATCAGAAATTTTTGTCATAAATTATATTGAGTTGGAAGAAGAGGAAGATTTAATGGTTACATAAGTAGTTAACTAGCTAACCAAGCTTCTCTACGTCTGTATTTGGGGTTAGCTCACTCTATTTTCATTGGTAAAGCTTTAATTGTGTCAATTTGAGGCGATGTTTTCTTTATGCCACCCTGTAGTGTAGTAGCCAGGTGTCAGAGGGAGCCAGATGTGAGTCCTGCCTCTGACACATACTAGCTCTGAGACCAGGGATATATCTCTTATATCCCACTGTGCTGCAGGATATTCTTTAAAACTAAGTTATAGATGATCATCAATCTATATCAGCAGAAGTAATAAAATCAGTGAAAGGTGGTAAGATAATAGTGGAAAGAGCACTGGTTCTGCAGTCAGAGGATCTGGGTTCAAATTTACTTTTATCACTACCTGTATGACCTTGAGGAAGTCACAACTTTTTGGGGCCTCAGTTTCCTCATCTGTAAAATAAGGAAGAACAGGTGGCTTCTAAGGTCAATTTATGATCCTACAAAAGGTCCAGATAAAAACAAAAACAAAAAAACAACCAATCATCATAGTAAAATAGTCTAATGGTTCAAGAAATAAATATCCCTTTTACATTCTTTTAGACTTCATATTTAGCCTAATAAATTTCCAGGAAAGCAGAGATTATTCTCCTTCTGTCTTTGTACCTCCAGTACTTAGTACAAAACTTTTCACATTGCAAGTGCTTAACAAATGTTTGTTGAATTGATATGAATTGGATGACCACAAGACCAAAAAAACAGTCTTCCCCTCCCATTTTTAAGGAAGTTCACAGTGGTATTTTCAAAGTAATGGGTGGAAGTTACAGAGGGGCAAATGTAGGCTCAAGAGAAGTAAAAGATTCATAATAATCAGAGCTATTCAAAATAGGAATGGGCCGTACCAGAAGATAGTGGCTTCTCCCTCACTAAAGGTCTTGAAAAGAAGGCTGAGTGACTACTTCTTGGTGGTGGTGGTGGTGGGGAGGATATACCAGTCTTGCTCAGGAATGGGATGGAGAAGATGATAGCTTCTGAAGTTTCTTTGTCTAGTGACTACTTCTTGTTGGTGGTGGTGGTGGGGAGGATATACCAGTCTTGCTCAGGAATGGGATGGAGAAGATAGCTTCTGAAGTTTCTTTGTCTCTAAGCTTTGGTGATCCTGGGTAAAGCTTCTTGGATGCGATGATGGATCTGGAGCATCTGTGCTCCTTCTACTGGAGTAGACTGCAGCCCCTATCAGGGGCTATGCACCTATCAGGCATGATTAGTTTGATGATTCATTCCATACCGGCAGATTACTTTCCAAAAAGGTTGCACTTTACCAATATGGTGCCATAGTTGTTTCCCTCCATATCTACCAGTATTGAATTTTATCATATATAGTTAGCTATCTCTTACTATTTGACTGGTATAACATGGCAGCTCAAGGTGGTTTTCATGGCTGGGCAGAACACAATAAATTGCAACCGTCTAAAAGATTCCAAATCCAAGGAATGGGATAAACATCCACTTAGCACAGTGCCTGGCACATAATAAGCACTTGATAAATATTTACTAATTGATGGATACTATCTATATGCTAATATAATATGTGCTTTCAAAATAGATTCCTTTTTGTCTTCCAGAGGAAAACAAATTTCACATCAACTATGGATTCTTTAAAGGGGAATTGTGTCTGATAAGTTCCCTTCATGAAGTTCCAGTTTCCTAGGCCCACTTACACATTTCTCACTCAGTCTCTTTGATGTTGTGTTTTGTGGGGAAATCGACTTGCTTTATACCTTGTTGCTTAGAGCCTCAACCCTGAAAGGAAATCCAAGAACCAATGTGGAATTTGGATGGCATATTTAAAATAGAACTTAAAATAGAAAAACAGAGACAACATTTAACAGATGTTGTATTTGAAGTTTTTTAGTAACTTTAAAGTCACGTTGCTTCCTTTCTTGTCTCTTAATTTTGATGCCTAGACATTTCCATTTTATTTCTTTTGTGACACAAAACAGCAAATTTTGGTCCTCTCACCTACTTTCTTTGGTACTAAAACTTCCCGTTTTACTCACAGTTTCCAGGCTTTAATTGAATTTAAATAGTCCCTAGCTTCTTTTATAGCTTTGGGCTATAACTTCAATCTGAGCCTCTCCTTTCTCATCTAACATGGAAAATTAGATATTTCAGGTCTGATGCAGAGCTAAAGAGACAGAGCAGTAAGGGGGAAAGAATGTTAGGTCTGGAGCCAAAGGACCTGGGTTCGAATCTCAGTTCTGCTAATTACTTGCTAGCTGTGATATTGATATCACAATAGCTTGGAATCAGGAAGGCTCATCTTCCTCATGAGTTCAAATCCTGCCTCAGATACTTGGTAGCCATATGACTCTGGGCAAGTTATGTACCCTTAGCCTCATTTCTTCATCTGTAAAATGAGCTGGAGAAGAAAACAGCAAACCACTTCAGTATCTTTGCCAAGAAAACCCCAAATGGGGTCAGGAAGAGTCAGACATGACTGAAATGACTCAACAACTCACTAGTTTTCCCCAGTCACAACCTCATCATCAATAAACATTTGCTAAGCATTTACTATATGCCAGGTACTACGCTAATCACTCAGAATGCACGGAAGATAGACAACCTGCCACGTCACTTTTTTTAGTCCTTTCCTCTTCCAATAAGTTACTACCTTATTTAGCTTGAGGAGACATAATTCATTCTTCACACAAGGCTTGTTCACTTTTATAAAGCTTTTTACTCTTAGCAATCTTAAATTCACAAACTGCCTCAAAGCGGCTACGTTCTTTTATACAGTTCTATTCAACAAACATTCATTAACTTCCTACTATGTTCAAGGCACCATTCACCAGAAACTGGGTTAGAAAGATAGAAATGAAAACACGGAACAAAACACTTTGAAATGCACTTTAAAAAAGAAAATTAGGCTGAGTTCTAATTGATTAGATCACATGTGGTTTTGGAGATAATGAACAGTGAGAATTCATTGTATTATGAGTTTCAGACTATATATGTCACATGGGAAGGAGAGGGCCTTTCAGTAGGAAGGAAAGCTTCAATGATCTCAGAATGGGCTAGTCAAGAGGAAAAAAGTAAGATGCAAGTTAGTCCCTTAAAGAAGGTTGTTATGAGGGAGGGAAGATATAAAAGCTGCCAGACTGACAAAGGCCTCGAGGCAGTGAGCAGAAGGTCTGTTCTGCAAAGAGAAAAATCTATTTAGGGAGATCCCACATTTTATGCCTGGATCACATTTTTGTACCTCAGATACTGTTGTGGAAACTTCTACACTCTTACAGGATTCAAAATTTGGTAGTGATACAGTGCTGTGTGTGTGTGTGTGTGTGTGTGTTTTGATTTCTCATGAGGTGAGGTATGTGGCATCTTGGAAAGGAGGTGGGAACAACCTCAGATGCTGCAGTTTATATTTTCCTGCAACTGTCCCTTGAAGTACAGGAAGATGGATTAATTGATGTTTTCTTTGAATGTCAGGAGTTTTTATACTGGCTTTGAGAAAAGTTTGTTTAATTTTCTTTCCTCAGACTAGAGCAAAGTTTGAGTAGTCTACCCCAGTGTGCAAGTTGCTCCTTCTTCATTTTTCCATGCTACTAAGTTAGATCATGGTGTCAAATGGATCCTCAATTCCTTGTAAGGTGTAGTAAGGCTGGAAACATGAGTTGTGAAGTCAGATTGTAAAGAACCTTGAATACTAGACTAAGAACTCAGAACAGTATTCGGTGAGAAAGGGGTATTGATAGGGTTTTTGTGTTTTAGGACAGTGAGATGATAATAGCAATGACTTAAAATCAGTCTGGCAGTGTTCTGCAGGGTAGATTGAGGGAGAAAAAAACCAGTTAGGGAGGCTTTGGTCATAGGTTATATGTGAATTAACTAGGGCCTTAATAAGAGGTGATATTAGTGGGAATATAGTGGGACAGGGTCTAAAGCAGGTGTTTTTAACCTGAAGTCCATTAATGTTTTTAAAAATATATTTAATAGCTATAATAGCAACATAATTGATTTCCTTTGTAATACTACATATTTTATTTTGTGCATTTAAATTTTTATTCCAGGAAAGGAGCCATAGGCTTCACCAGTCTGCCAAAGGACACACATGAAAAAGGTTAAGAACCCCTGGGCTAAAGATATTGGAAGAAGAAGAAGAACAAGAAAGAACAAGAAGAACAAGAAGAAGAAATGACAGAACTAAGTAAGTGACTGAAGGAATATTAGGAGTAAGGTGGGGGAGGGGCCTGAGAGATGATTGAGTTCTTGAGCTTAGATGCCTGGAATAATTGTGGTTTCACTAACAGAAATGGAGGCATTAGAGAGAGATGAGATTGGGGCAGGGAGGGGGGATGAGTCTGGCTTCAGACATAATGATTTTGGGATGATAGAGGGTTTACATCAGTACTTTCAGGTATAGGTAAAATAGAAAGGTGACAGAAAAATTTGGGATAGTAGAAGGTTGGCTTCAATACTTTCATCAGTATAGATCACAGCTTCTCTATCTTAGTGGATGGTTTTGTGAACGCTGTTCCCAGAAAATCTGTCTACTGGTGGGGAACTTCTCATGATGAACCTCTTACACTGCACTTCAGACAAGAATCCATTACTAGAGACATATTTGAAGCTTTGCTGTCCTGAGGGGATTTCTCAGAGCTTAAATTTTACCAGATCACCTTCAAAAATCCAGAGTCAGCTTGATGTCATATCAAATGCCAGGCTTTGAGGGAGTAGATGGAAGAAAATGTTTAGCAAGTAGTCAGAAGTAGACTTTGAGAAAGAAGATGGACGTATAGATGTAAATATGGAAGACATTTCATAGATGTGAGGTTATGGAAATGGATGTGATCTCCAAAGGAGAGAATGTCAAGAAAGAACAGAGTGCCAAGGATAGTACCTTGTGGTACACTAATATTTAGGAAGTAGGAAGAAACTGGGAAAGAGACAAAAGTAATGGTGAAAGGTGTGGAAAGAAAGACAGGATGGTGAAGTGTTGTAGAAGTCAAAGGAGAAAAGAGTAACCAGGAGGACAGAAAAGTCACAATTCAAGGACTACAGGGACACCAAGGAAGATGAAACTTGAAAAAAGACCAATGAATACTCTGGCCAACAATGTCCTCTTCCCCCACTCCTGGTTGCCCATAGAATTTGTTTTGGCATTTGATTTTTTTGTTCAGCTCTTGGTTATTGATTATACTTTGTCACTACTTGCTTTTTTGTGTAAATCTTATCTCCAAAACAAGAGTGTAAATTTGATATCAGAAAACAATATATGCTGACTTAGCATTTCTACAATGCTGGGTAAATAACAAGTACCCAATGAATAACAGTGGAATTCATCTTGAATTTAATTGCCATTCCTTTAGTTGAATGAATTAATTCATTTTAAAAAGCATACTAAGCGGAGCCAAGATGGCAGAGTGAAAGCAGTGACTTGCTTGAGCTCTCCCCCAAACCCCTCCAAATACTCATAAAAAATGGCTCTAAACAAATTCTGAAGCAGCAGAACCCACAAAAAGACAGAGTGAAACAAATTTCCAGCCCAAGACAACCTGGATGATTGATCAGAAAGGTGTGTCGCACCGGGGCTGGGAGCGCAGCGCAGCATGGGCGCGCAGGCCGCAGCAAACATGGAGCAGGCCTCAGAGGACTGAATCGCGGGCAGCTGTGGAGGTTTCCTGACTCCTCAATCCACGAATGCCAAAGACAACTTAGAAGGTCAGTGGGAAAAGTCTGTTTCTGTGGTGCTCAGAGAGGAAGGCGGGGTTTCAGCTCCATTCCCCAAGAGTGTGGCCCGGGGGCCGGGGGCAGCTACTTCCCCAGCTTCCAGCCCACAGACTGAGGGGGAATCCAGTGGCTGATCAGAGTGGGACGGCAGGGATTTCTTTGCCAGTGCTGAGGCAGGAATCTCTTGCTTTGCCCGTGTGTGGATCTGGGTCACAGTTCTGGGCGGCGGTGCTGGGGTGAGGAGGAGCGCCGGTGTGGTGGAGCTTGGAGTGGCTGTGGAGAGGAACCCCTCCTCACAGTTAGGGGACAGAAAGGAATACTTGCGCTCACAGGCAAGGAAAGGAGTAAACACCTCGCCCCTTATCATACCACCTTGGAAGAACTGAAAATTTACAGGTCCCTACAAGTATCTCTGAAAACAGCTACACAAACCCCTGAAGCTTGGGACAGTACACTCTCCACATTGTAAGCAGACTCTTACCTTAACAAAGAGTTTAAAACTCAAGTAATTGGCTGGGATCATGAGCAAGCAGCACAAAAAGAGTCAGACTATATTATCTTACTTTGGTGAAAAAGAAGATCAAAATATACAACCAGAAGAAGACAACAAAGTCAAAGCTCCTACATCCAAAGCCTCCAAGAAAAATATGAATCAGTCCCAGGCCTTGGAAGAGCTCAAAAGGGATTTTGAGAAGCAAGTAAGGGAAGTAGAGGAAAAACTGGGAAGAGAAATGAGAGTGATGCAAGAAAATCATGAAAAACAAGTCAACAGCTTGCTAAAGGAGACCCAAAAAAATACTGAAGAAAATAACACCTTAAAAAATAGCCTAACCCAAATGGCAAAAGAGGTCCAAAAAGCCAATGAGGAGAAAATGCCCTAAAAAGAAAAATTGGCCAAATGGAAAAGGAAGTCCAAAAGATTACTGAAGAAAATACTTCCTTAAAAATTAGAATAGAGCAATTGGAAGCTAGTGACTTTATGAGAAATCAAGACACTGTAAAACAAATCCAAAAGAATGAAAAATTAGAAAACAATGTGAAATATCTCATTGGAAAAACAACTGACCTGGAAAATAGATCCAGGAGAGAGAATTTAAAAATTATTGGACTATCTGAAAGCCATGATCAAAAAAAGAGCCTAGACATCATCTTTCAAGAAATTATCAAGGAAAACTGCCCTGATATATTAGAACCAGAGGGCAAAATAGAAATTGAAAGAATCCACAGATCTCCTCCTGAAAGAGATCCCCAAAGGAAAACTCCTAGGAATATTGTAGCCAAATTCCAGAGTTCCCAGGTCAAGGAGAAAATATTACAAGCTGCCAGAAGGAAACAATTCAAGTACTGTGGAAACACAATCAGGATAACACAAGATTTAGCAGCTTCTACATTAAAGGACGCAGGGCATGGAATATAATATTCCTGAGGGCAAAGGAGATAGGATTACAACCAAGAATCACCTACCCAGCAAAACTGAGTATAATCCTTCAGGGGAAAAAATGGTCATTCAGTGAAATAGAGGACTTTCAAGCATTCCTGATGAAAAGACCAGAGCTAAACAGAAAATTTGACTTTCAAATACAGGACTCCAGTGGAACATGAAGAGGTAAACAGGAAAGAGAAATCATAAGAGACTTATTAAGATTGAACTGTTTACATTCCTGCATGGAAAGATGATATTTGTAACTCATGAGACCTTTGTCAGTATTAGGGTAGTTGAAGGAAAAAATATGTATGTATATATATATATATAGATAGATAGATAGATAGATAGATAGATAGATAGATAGATAGATAGAAGGCACAGGGTGAGTTGAAGATTAAGGGGTCATATCTGGAGAATAAAATTAAGATGAGAGGATGATACTCGGAGAAGAAAAGGGAGAGGTAGAATGGGGTAAATTATCTCACACACACAAAAAAAAAAGAAAAGAAAAGTCTCACAGTGGAGGGAAACAGGGGAAGGTGAGAGGGAATGAGGAATCTTATTCTCATAGGATTTGGCTTAAGGAGGGAATAACATACACATTCAATTGGGTATGGAAATCTGTCTTACCCTACAGGAAAATAGGGGGAGAAGGGGACAAGAGAGCAGGGGGTGATAGAGAGGAGGGCAGATTGGGAAAGGGTAATCAGAAGCAAATACTTCTGAGGAGGGACAGGGTCAAAAGAAAGAATAGAAAATGGGAGGGCAGGATAGGATTAAGGGAAATAGAGTTAGTTTTTCACAACATGTCTACTAAGGAAGTGTTTTGCATAACTGCACATGTACAACCTATATTGATTGCTTGCCTTTTCAATGAGGGTGGGTGGGGAGGGAGGAAGGGAGAAAATTTGGAACTCAAAGTTTTAAAAATACATGTTTTAAAAAAATGTTTTCACATGCAACTGGGAAATAAGAAATACAGGAAATGGCATACAGAAGTCTATCCTGCTGTACAGGAAAATAGAAGGGGAAGGGGATAAGAGAAGGGAGGGGGAGAGATAGAAGAGAAGGCAGACCAGGGGAAGGGGTATTCAGAATGCATGCCATCTTGGGGTGGGGGGAGGGGTGAGAAATTTGGAACTCAAAAACTTGTGGAAGTGAATATTGAAAACTAAAAATAAATAAATTTATATTAGAAAGTAAAAAATAAAGCATATTAAGTGCTTATCATATGCCATACATTCTGCAAAGTGCTGAAGATACAAATATTAAAAAGAGAGGCCTTGCCCTCAAGGAGCTTACATTTTAATAAGGAAAGATAAAACATTTTGGGTAGCTGTTACAAGGGAAGGGAATTTTGGCCTGAAGAGTCACAGAGAAGATGACTTGGTGTATAGAACAATCAGCTGACGTGCCCTTTCCAGAAGTGATATTATTATTTCCAGAACAAATGGTAGAAAGGAGTGGTGGAGCAGAGGCTGCTGACCAAGAGGGTTTGCCCATGGTGGTAAGCAGATGGCAAAATGGCCTGGATAGATTGGATAGTAAGGTGGCGCTTGTTCTGGTACCTAGGGCCAGCTGGTAGAATGGGCTAGTTTGAACTCACTCAATCACCAATTAATTAGGCTAGCTCCTGGTGCAGAACTCCAAAGATGAACGCATTAACTTCCTTAAAGAATGGGGGCATTTGCTTTAGTAGAAAGAGCCCTAACCTTGAAATCAAGAGGCCTGGGTTTGAGATCCAGGCTCTGACACTAACGAGCTGTCTGTGTCATCCCTTTAGCAAGCTATTTCCCTTCACTGGGCCTCAATTTTCTCATCTGCAAAATGAGGGCAGTGAACTAGACCATCTCTAAGGCCCTTCCACCTCCATGATTCTATTCTGAATGTGCTTCTGTTTTAACTTTTATTAAGTTTTAATCAGAGACCATCTTGGGAAATGTCTTGAGCACAGAAAGCAGAATTTAATATGAAGCAGCTGAATGGGAATGAAAATGAAAGGCACGGAGCCAAAGAGAAAATGAAGAAAACAAGAATTGAATCAAAAAAACAACCACTCCGACATCTGACTGTGTGGGATCCATCTGGGTGTGCATATGTGGGGGACAGGCTGGGCAGCTCCTATTTTCCCAGCCTCAGGAAACCATGAGGACTAACCAGGGGAAGGGACCATGGTCAAGATGTCAGCTATCTGAATCTTTAAGCTTTCCTTTAAGAGAGAACCAGTCTCCTCTTTATTTCTTGTTTAAAGCCGGTCGTGAAGTTTCTTTGAGGCCTGAACAAAATTAAGGACTTGCTACACTCGGGTACAATTGGTGCAAGTTCAATGTCCTGAAACCAGCTTTTATGGTGAATCGGCAGCATAGTGTGGTAGAGCCGGCAATGACTGGATTTAAAGCAGGAAGCAGTAGATCTGGAAAATAATGACCTCAGTTCAAATGTCAGCTCTATCATTTGCTATCTGAGTGATCCTGGAAAAGTCTCCAGGCCTCAGTTTCCTCAATTTTAAGAATAAGTGGTTTGGACTAGATGAGCTCTAATATCCCTTCCAACTCTGGATGCCCATAGGCTTTAAAGGGACTGCTGTATTACAGCAAATTGCAATAACTGAGACTCACAATAGTAATTGAACATTCACCAAAAAAAAAAAAATTATGTTCAACCTACTCTGATTAAAGGGGCAAGGAAGTACTTAATAAAATAATTTTTAAAAAAAGTTTTGGTGCTTAAGGAAGTTTCAATTACATGGAAAATTTGCTTAAGTGGAACATAAATAAGATAATGATCTTATCAGTCAATTCAGAAATCTTCCAAAATACATCCCAACCATACCTTCTATAAGGCAATGGCCCAAAGGTTGTTTCCTAAGGCTAAGGATGGGGACTGGACCTTTGATGATAAGAGCCTCTGGGGAGGGACTTTCTCTAGCAATGTAACTTCTCTGCAACTCAGTCTTAGAGAGCTGCCTAAAACATACAGAACATAATATTTGCCCAAGGTCACAAAGCCGGTATATATCAGAGGCTATACTTGATTCTAACTCTTTCTGGCTCCAAAGCTAGTTCTAGATCCAATACGCCATAGAGAATCAGGAAGATTCATCTTCATGAGTTCAAATCTGACCTCAGACACTTACTAGCTGTGTGACCCTGGGCAAGTCACTTAACCCTTGTTTGCCTCAGTTTCCTCATCTGTAAAATGAGCTGGAGAAGAACATGGCAAACCACTCCAGTATCTTTGCCAAGAAAATAAACAACGATAAATCTCACCAAAACCAAAATTAATGGTTTCTATTTGTATTCTAAATCATAAGTGGGTTATATACATGGGATTGGAGGCAGGAAATACCATATAATAATAACAATGATTTCAGATCATATTTGTATGGTATTTTATTATTTACAAAGTGCTTTCCTCACAGCAAGCTTATGGAGTAGGTTGTAGAAATATTATCTCCTTTTTACAAGTGAGTCAGCTAAGTTGGTTGGCTTGTCAAAGGTTATGCAGCTAACCAGTGGTTCCAACCTTGTGAAAAAGGGGTGATGGTAAACATCAAGAACTGATAATGTAGCTTGAAGATACAGAGAGAGGAGTAAGGAACCACCACAGACAGCATTTACAGATGAGGAAAAGAGAGGTTACTGGATTTGTCCAAGGTCACACAATTAGCTCTACACAAGTGGCAAGTGGCCATGCTGTGCTCTGTTTCCTAAGTCACAATGTCTGTCACTGTAGCAGGCCCTATACACAATCTGGAAATGTTATTGAATCTATAGTGGCTTTCATATCTTTTATTTTACATATTAATTGCTTATTTGCCTAGAGATTTCAATAAAATGCTAGTGACATATCTTATTCTTCTTTCTTTTTTATTTTATTTTATTTTTAATTTATGGCATAAAGTGAGAATTTCCATAACAGTGTAATTAAAAAGATAATTGAAACTGCAGATCTACCATGTACAACTTTCTATTCCTTTAAAATATACAACAAAGTTATCAGCAAACATTTTTCCTTTTTTTCCTTTCCCTTCCCTCCCCACACCCTAGAGATGGACACCATTAGACACAAAATAGGTATGTGTATATTTTATGTATGTATATGTAAAATTATCTTATACTTACTTCTAAGTTCTTTCACACAAAATAGGTATGTGTATATTTTATGTATGTATATGTAAAATTATCTTATACTTACTTCTAAGTTCTTTCTCTGGATGCAGATAGCGTCTTTCTTCATATGTCTTTTATAGTTAATTTGGGTATTTATGATAGTCAAAATAACTTATTCACTCAAAGTCATTCTTAAAACAGTATAGCAGTTACTGTTTACAATATTCCCTTGGTTCTGCTCATTTTGCTCTTCATTATTTCGTGCAAGTCTTTCCATGTCTTTCTAAGATCACTGAACTCACCATTTCATATAGCACAGTAGTATTCTACCACAATCATATAGCACAACTTGTTCAGCCATTCCCCATTCTTTCCATAATTAAACACATTAAAAATCCATAAGATAGTTGTGTCAGTGAACTATACCCTATGAAGACTTCCTCCAAAAAATCTGCTTTTTGTCCCTTGTCATGCTTTTCGCCTCCTATCAACCTCCCCTAGTTGCCACTGTGTTTAAAGGGCTTGGGTATCTCACTCTCATTTCAAACACCCTCCATTCCCATTCCCAGTAATTAATAGAATGCTTAAAAAGAGATTAGGTTTCTAGGAACAGTATGAAATAGTTTTTTTCTGAGCCACTGAAATGCCAGAAATCTGCTTCATCAAATTGAAGTAATCAATTGTTATCTTGCTAAAGCTACTCATCAAAGAGGCAATGTTCTAGGAATCTCGGACCCGAGAATTTTTACTCTGAATTCATCCCCATTTCTAGTATTAACGGCTTGACCCTGCACTAACCCTCAGTTCACAGGTCACTGAGCATGTGTGGGCTTAGAATGTGCCTAGGTATACAGCTTTGTCTTTCTGTCAGTTCTTTTCAGAAAGCACAACACTTTTAACTGTGAATGAAAATCCTTATGGCTTGTGTTATCTGATGATTTTTTAAAATGCGGTTCTTGTTCTCACAGAGCACCGAAAAAGGGGAGTGGGGAGAGGGAAAGAGGAGAGAATTACATCTAGTTCTTGGTCCAGCTAACTAACTAAAAAGTTAACAAAAGAAACCAAGAAAACACACTTGTTGAAAAGTGAGCTCGAGTTAACTAAAATACTGGCACTCCAAGTATGCTTAAAAATCCAAGGTCTGAGAACATTAAGTACGAACTTCTTTAAAATGTTAAAAGTATATATTTGTGCTGAACTTTGAACAGAAGCAAAATCACCCAGTCACTAACAATGGCTCACATGACTTGAGAGTTCAGAAATTAAGTGCATTCATTTATAAAAACGCATAAAGTATGGCCCCAAATGAAATGTTCCTAATGTCATAGGGAAAATCTCCCAGTTCTCAAATTTAAAATCTGTAAATTCCTCTAGGAGAAAAGGTGAAAAAAAATTACAACATACTTGCATCACACCCTATCTCACAAAGTACCACATAATTTAATTCTGACGTAATCGGAGCAGCTGAGTCAAGTGATTCAACACAAGTGACAGCCACATAAAGAGCTGCACAAAAAAGACAAAAGAATTTGTTGGTGAGGCCCTTCCTGGGAGTCCTGTGTACACAAAGGCATAGGATCAGACCCTAAATAGTTGGCAAACATTCCACCGCATCACTGGCATGTCAGTTGACTTAAAATAATTCAGTCTGTTTCCTTTGAATAACTGCGAGTGCAACTATATGTTATACCTTACATGTAGAAACCTGCCCATTTGCAGACAGGAGTGTCTATTTGTAAATAGCCAGATGGGCAAAGAACAATTTAGGACTAATCCAAAATAAATAAAATGATAGAAACTTGGGAGGAAATGGCTTTTAGCAACACTACATAAGCAAAAGGCAGCTATGAGACATACAGGCCCTTAGAACTTTGCTTTAACAACATGGAAAAGCAGAGAATAGTTAAAAGGGTTAAGAAGAATAGAGCCTTCCTTGTCACATACCACTAGACACCTCTCACCAAGTTTACATTGAACGTTTAATGACATCTTTTGGCATGATCATTTAGAAAGTTCTGAATGCACAAAAGATTCCATCATTTAACCAGGGTGTGTTAATAAATGTTTAACAACTAGCTCTCCCTTCATTCTCCTAGATGTATACATATTAAGTCTTAATATGCATTATTAACATTTTCTCTATTACTTTCTTAAATCTAGACAAAAAAAAATAAAGGCCATATTTGTCATTTGCCAATTTCTGAAGTATAAATACCAACACCGAAAATTTTGTGAGCTGATATGAGCTGGCTCCAGCACACCTTTGCATCTCACCCATAATTCTCCGATATATGTATCAGGTTAGTGTGAAAGAATCTGTCAAATGATTTTTTGCCAAAATCTAATTCTAGGAGGACTATATTGTTCTTCTGATATACCAATTAAGTAACTCTGTCAAAAAAAGGAAGTGGGGTTAGTCTGGTATGAACCATTTTTTAATGAGGTCATACTGGTTTGTGAGAGTTACCATTTCTCTTTCCAAATGCTTACAAACCATCCCTTCAATAGTATATTCAAAAATGTTTCCAGAAATAGAAGGCAAGCCTGGTAACCCCTACAGAGCCTTTCATCTGAAATTATTTCTCCCCCATTAAAATTCGAGCTCCATGAGGGCAGGGATCACAATTTTGCCTTTCTTCTTATCACCAGTGACTGACACAGTACTTTGCACATGGTAGGTGCTTAATAACTGCTTATTGTTGCTATTCATGATGATCCTAATGATACTTCCCTTTTTTGAAATTAAAGGCAATATTTGTCCATTTCTAGTTCACAGCATATCTCCTCTTCTCCAAGGTCTTTCAAAGAACACTTACAATAGTCCCACAACGACATCTGCCCCTTCTGCCAGTACCCAAGATGTTGTTTCTAAGGTGGCTGGTGTTTGAATTCATCAGGACCAACAAAGCATTCTCTTGTTGTTTCCTTCTTTATCTTGGGAATTTAACTCCCAATGAACCATTTTTGTTCTATTGTTTTAAGACAGCTGAACATGCTCTTTGAGGGGGAAAAGCAGCAAAATCAGCATTGGGCACTTCAGCATTTTCTCCAATTGTCCTTTATCACCTGCCCCATCCAGACCAGCAGTCCTATTCCTTCTTTTTGTCTTTCTTTTTTCCTTGATACAGCCATATGACAAGGCTTCCTTCTTGCCCCTATCATGCATTGCTGGCTTCTGCTCATTCTGTGCTTTGATGTTCTTGATATGATCCTTACAAGGTCCTCCCACTGCTTTTTTTTTTCATGAGGCAATTTGAGTTAAGTGACTTGCCCAGAGTCACACAGCTAGTGAGTGTTATAGAGAAGTTCCCACTGCTTTGAGTTCATTCCCTTGCCTCCAATTTCTATCCATGTCTTTTGGGAATCTAATGATCACAGGCTTGTAGATTTAGAATTAGAAGGGACCTTACATATGAGGAAAATAAGGTCCAAAGAAATTAAGTGACTTGTCTAAGTATTTTAAGTAGCAGAGCCAGGCCTTCTAACTTCAAATCCAGCAGTGCTACGGCAGCAATTTGCTGCCTTTCTATTTATTCTTTCTTCACTCATATCTATTGTTTTTATCTCTTTTTCTAGATCAATAAATTTTTTCCTATTTGGCATTTAGAATTCCGTTCCTGAAAGTTTTCTGAAGCATGCATTTTCAAACATATTTAACATATTTGCAATGAAGGAAATCAAGGGACAACCCCCTCCCCCCCATACCTCTCTAATCTACTGAACCTGGATACTTCCCATGGATCTGGGCATGTGTTTTGACTCTTTCTTTCAAAAAAAATTTTTTAACATGTTAAGTTTTGAGTTCCAAATTTTATCCCTTCCCCTCCTCCCTTCCTGAGACAATAAGAAATCAGATATAGATTATGCATGTGCAATTATATAAAACATTTCCATATTAGTTTGTACAAGAAGACTAAAATAAAAGAAAAAAATGAAAGAAAGTGAAAACTAGCATGCTTCATACTGTATTCAATCAATATCATTTCTTTCTCTGGAGGCAAATAATATGTTTCATCATTAGTCCTTTGGTATTGTCTTGGATCACTGTAAGGCTAGAAATAGTTAAGTCATTCACGATTCTTCATCGCACAATACTGCTGTTACTGTGTAAAATGTTCTCCTGGTTCTATTCACTTCACTTTGCATCAGTTCATGTAAGTCTTTCCAGGTTTTTCTGAAGTTATCCTGCTTGTCATTTCTTACAACATAATAATATTCCATTACAATCATATACCACAGCTTGTTTAGCCATTCCCCAATTGATGGGCATCCCTTTGATTTCCAGCTCTTAGCCACCACAAAAGAGCTGCTGTTAATAGTTTTGTACAAATAGGTCCTTATCCCTTTTTGGGGACGTCTTTGGGATATAGACCCAACAGTGCTATTGCTGGATCAAAGAGTATGCATGGTTTATAGCCCTTTGGGTAGAGTTCCAAATTTCTCTCCAGAATGGGTGGATCTGTTCACAACTCCACTAACAGTACAGGAGTATCTGACTCTTTCCAGGGGGCCACATGATCTAGTCCTTGTTAAATAATAAACATAACCAATGAATGTAGTTTAGTCCCTGTATGTCATCATGACTAGGGATTGTGTTGAAGATAATTGAAGAAAGAACCAGAAACAGCTACCCTGTCAATAGGCTATTAGAAGCTTACAAAAACTCTACCCTTCCCTCTTTTTGGATTCCCCACCTCATTTGGAACATAGCTCTCCTGTGGATTCCCAGTGGGAGTGGATTTCTCCCCCTCCCCACCAGTTATGGAGGTTAAGAGTACATGGCAGTGAGAACATGTATTTCCTAAGACTAGACCTCCAGTCTCTGGCTACTTCCTCTGTTTTGTGTTGCTTTCCCTGGGTCTAGGTCACAGAATCTGGATGTTTCTATCCCTTGTCAATCAGTTATCTCATGAGTCTGAGAGGTTCAGAGGTCCTGAGTTGGATGCTGCTGGCCCAATAGGAGGTGATTTCCACAGAATCTCCTTAAAGAAGAAGATGACTATTGCCAGGAGGATGTTGAATCTGAAAGGACAAGGAAAGCCCAAGCTCTGTGCTTTCTGTCTAGCCAGGGGTTCTGAACTTATGGGTACTTTGCCCTGTATGGATTTGAGGTAAATGTGAAATACCTGTTGAGCAGTCTTACAAAGTTGTCTTTACCTTCTGAGTGAGTATAAGATGGCCAAGAGCTCACCTTTCTTATCTTTTAAGCCACTGGCCAGAAATCCAAATCCTGTTCTCAGACACCATCTTCTTAAGCAGTTATTCATTCACTAAATCTGCCAATCTTTACTGAATCCTCACTCATCTCTCTTCCTTTTAAAAACCCAAGACACAGCAGAGCCTTGACAAAACCCTGAGCATTTCCCTTTTTCAAAGTCTCCAGAGCAATGAAAAGGAGGACAGCACTCAAATTGGAGTGACCTGGAGGCGCATACATTATGGAAGCTGTCTTCCATTTTGTATCTGCTGTTCTGCTTGGTTTCAACTCCATAGAATAAGATGGCCCTCCCAGGATAAGCTCATCACTTCCAATCTGACCACTGTGCTACTAACTGAAGTGTGATTGACACCAACTCCCTCAGCCTCCTCTCCCCTCTGATTAGACAGCTGGAGGGTGTAGTACCAACCTTCTTAAAGCAGTCCTTTGTAGAGAGTAGAAACTGGACTCTCAACTCCTCCACTTTGCATCTGCTGCTCTTGTTACTCAGTCATTTTTCAGTCATGTCCAACTCTTCATGACCCCTTTGAGAGGGTTTTCTTGGCAAAGATACTGGAGTGGTTTGCCATTTCCTTCTCTAGCTTATTTTACAGATGAGGAAACTGAGGCAAACAGGGTTAAACGACTTGCCCAGGGTCACACAGCTAGTAAGTGTCTGAGGCTGGATTTGAACTCAGGTCTTCCTGAATCCAGGCCCTGCACTCTACACACTGTGTCACCTAGCTGTCCATCTGCTGCTCTTTCTGCTTTCAACTCCACAGAACAAGATGCTGCATACTCCCTGGTATCTCTCTTCCCCCTTACCACCCCCCCCCAGCCCTGCCACACATTCCCCTTTCCTGCCTCCTTTTGGGTATCATCTCTCCCCCTCCCTCATTCAATTGTAAGCTCCTTGAAGGCATCTTTTTTTTTTTTTAGTGTATCTTCAATGCTTAGCACAGTGCCTGGCACATAGTAGTCACTTAATAAATGTTTATTGGATTGGACTGGCTGCCTCTCCTGGCATAGTTCTGCACACTCAGTCTCCCACAAGCCATAAACCTGTTTGCTGGCTACCTCTCCCCTTTTCCCAGAAGCGAAAACACTATGTTTTCCAACTGTGTAGAACAAGGTTTATTTAGTTTGTGAAGTCAGTCTTCACCCTCATCCTGGTACTGTAGGTAATTCGTGGTGTATGTATTGTATTTATATAGTTTCTTTTACATACGTAGTTAGAAAGACTGGTCAGAAGCCCATGGGGATAAAATGATATAGTTCTAAATGACCTCTTTCTTGACACCTTCCATGAATTTACATCATTATTCCTTGAAATGAAAGAAGTTGTTTCCTTCTGAAATAGTCCAGCCTCCTCACTATGGGAAAAGTATGTCATTTACTTAGCTCTAGTTATTCAGTGGTTCTGCTTCTTCCTTTGTCATATATATATATATATATATATATATATTATATATATATATATATATATATATATATATATATATATATATATATAATACACTTTCAGCCACCAACCTCCTAATAAGATGTTAGGATTTATTTCCTTCTGGCTCTTCAGAACTTCCTTATTTCTTTTTTATATCAAAGCATTTCTTCCATTCTTTCATGGAATTTTCTACTTAATATTTCTACCTAATAATTTGGAGAGTGGGGAGGTATTCTTTTATCAAAATTTTCTTTTTTTATTACAAACTTAAAATCAACAAACATGAATGTCACACTATATAAAGAATAGAAAACAGTGTTATAAATGAAATCGCAAGCTTCTATGTATACTTTGATTTTTTTTAAGTGCATAGTAAATTTAGCATGACAGTAACAAAAACTTTCCAGCTTTTCTGTGTCCCTTTCTGCACCATGGAGACTTCTTCCTTCTCTTCTCTTCTAGGAGAAAGAATAACTGGAATTTTTTTTCCTTTTTATACACTTGGCCCTTGGCACTAACAAAAACCACAAACATATTGTACTCTTTTCAAGTCAGTGCAAAATTTTCCTAGCCCCCAATATTTGCTGGAAGTGAGTTTCTTCACTCCTCTTGTTGGTAATTCTTGAAGCCAATTTGTCATGCCTGCATGCTTCTGGAGGTTTGGTTACAGGGGGCTGCTGAGGCTTTATTTATTTATACCAAGTATCTGTAGAATGAGAGGGTGGATACTAGGTACCCCTATAGTAATAATGGTCCTTTCAACTCTAAATCTATGGCTGGATTTTTTTTTCTTTTGGTTATATTGCTACTTTGTTCCACTGCCTTTGATGGGCAATTAGTAGCTTCCTGCCCAAGTCCTAATGCAAAGAGAATTTCTGCATATTTATGTATGGAGGCTTTCAATGGACTCCAAACATCAACCCCTTAGCACCTCTTCTACTCCATTCCCAGTGATCAAATTTGGGAAGCTTCCAAAAGTTTTGTCCTTCTCTGAATGGATGCTTCAGTGCTTTCACTGGGCTCAAGGGGAGGTGATAGAGTAATTTCCTTCTAGGTTCTTGAGAGCAAGTGAAGAAATAAAAGTGAAACTCAAAGGCAGGTAGTCTGTCCAAATGCCACTGGGCATTTTGGAGCTTTTCTTGAACTCAGCCTCTTAAGAACCAGACCAGGGTACAGAAGGGTAGGGATGCAAATTGTTTTAACTCTTGCAGGGGTTTATTTATTTTGCTTGATTCAAGTCAGAGTTGCAATGGTTTTGAATGACTCCCTTCTTTAAAAAAAAATCAGAAAAGAAAAGAAATTTTTTAAAAATCAGATGTCACAATCAGAAGGAATTGAGGAAAGAATATGATATTGTAAGGGCAGTACAGATTAACCAGAATTTCTCAGTTATATTTTCACCATCATACAGGATTTGCTATGTACTTTTAGATAAATCTTATACCACAGTAACAATAGTAGGCTAATTTGTCAATCTGCAAGCATTTATTAAACATCTACCATGTGCTAGCACTGTGTTAGGCACTGGGGACCCAAATACGATAAATAAAACAGTCCCTATTTGCAACGAAATTGCATTCTAACAGGAGACACCACAAGAATATATGTATAAATGTATGTATATACATATGTATTCATATATATGCTCACATATACTTTCAAAACAAATATAAAGAGATCAAAGAAAGGCAGTTAGGTAGTTCAGTGGATAAGGTCCTGGAGTCAGGAAGACCCTGGACTCAGATTTGGCCTCAAATGCTGACCAGCTATTTGACTGTGGGCAAACCTCTGTTTACCTCAGTTTCTTCAACTATAAAATGGGGATCATAAAAGCACCCACCTCCCAGGGTTGTTGTGTGGATTAAATGAGAATATTTCAATGGTCCTTAATAGAGTGCCTGGCACATAGTAGGCACTTAATAAATGGTTGTCCCCTTCTTTTGAAGAAAGTGGAAATTGAGCTGACCCTTGAAGATGGTTTAGTTTTCTCATCATGCAAAATAGGGATCAAAGTGGCTTCGAACTCCCTCAATTATTGATAATATCTGTAAAGTGCTTTACAGATCTAGTAACTAGAAATAAATACAAAATAGTGGAATACAAGGTGGTTTGAGAGGAAAGATCACTAGTAATTGAGATCAAGAAAGATTTCCAAGTAGAAAGTGCTGCTTAATCTGCATCTTATAGGAAGAGAGAGAGTCTATGAGGCAGAGCTGAGGAGGAGGGCGTTCCTGGCATGGGGAGCGGCCAGTGCAAAGGCAAGGCACAGAGATGGAAAATGGAGGGTTTAGTGTGAGGAACAGAGTGGTAGGTTAGTTAAAATGGAGTGAAAAGTTGGAAAGGGAGTAGCTACTGCTAATACCTGTAAGGAGACAACTTCTTTCCTACCTGGGGGAGCAATAAGCTTCAGGTGTTCACTGATGGCACCTAGAAGGTAACCACCATACTGTGGCTGCAGGACAGACAGAGAGAGGGAGACAGATAGAGACAAAGACACAGAGACAGACAGAGAAAGACAGAGAGAGAGAGAGAGAGAGAGAGAGAGAGAGAGAGAGAGAGAGAGAGAGAGAGAGAGACAGAGAGAGAGAGAGAGAGAGAGACAGAGAGAGACAGAGACAGAGACAGAAAGAGAGAGTCCAAGCCAAGCCAGTACATCTGCAGGGGTCAATTATTCTGTGTCTGTGTTCTCTTTCGGTTTTGTGTGTGTATATCTCTGGAGAAGTGTCCTGGTCCATGCTAGAATTACTCAGGTCTTGAGCATGGAGAACACCAAAGGGATTTGTGATGAATCTATGTTACAAGAGCAGCAACAGTTGCTTCCTTGGCAATACCTCCTGAGACATTTCCTCTACTCTTGGGTGTATCTGGGTCATGAGTTGTGACTCTGATACTCTAAACTATAAACATATTTTGAGTTCCTCCTTAGTCAAACATGATTCTTCCCAAAAAAATGGGAGTCTGGGTTGAGCCTGGGTCAGGGAAAGGAGAAAGATCAGTGATGAGCTGCTGAGGAGACAAATCCTAAATGGGGGGTGGGGGAAGGGGAGGTGATCCACATCAAGAGAGGTACAGAGCAGAAGAAAAGTCAGTGTCTCCAGAAGTTTGCAGGGGAAATCACAGGGAGGCAGCCAGCTGGAAACTGAAGATTCAAGTAGAAGCCCAACAGGGGAAGGGGGTGTTGTATAGGGAAGGGGGAAGGAGATATTGCTCCATGTTGTCTTCCGGAGTGAAATATGTTAATAATATGTGCCTGGTATGGGTTTGCACGCTCACACTTTGTTCGAGATGTTCCTTGCTCTATTTCTTAAGTGCCTGTTATGTCATAACCACTGTATTGAGGGTACTGGAGATAAAAAGACAAAACAATAAACATTTGCAATAATAATAGCTAGAGTTTACAGTTATCCCTTCTACATCTCAGGGGAGTTAGGGGCCTGGGTGCCCTCTATGATCTGGAAAATCCACATAAAATTTTTTGGCCCTCCTTCATAACAGAGAAGAAGTCTGAATTATTATGGCATTAAAAGACAAAATATGTAGATACTATGCAATACTATACATATATTTTATGCATTTCTGAGTTTCTAAACTTCTGTGTTATCTGCTGGCCTTTTCGTGTTGTCTGCTGGCCTTTTCATGTTGTCTATGGTTTCTGAAAAATTCCCCCAAAATTCCCATTTAATTTCTCATTCCAACCTGTGTTATATCAAAACTGTGAAGTGGAAAGTTGTGATGTGGAAGGGATAGCTATATATAGTGCTCTAAGATTTGTAAAGTGCTTTAAAAGTATTATCTCATTTTGTCCTCACAACAACTCTAGGAGGTAGGTACTATAATTATCCCCATTTTATAGCTGAGGTAACTCAGCATAAGATGGGTTAAGTGATTTGTCCACAGAGTCAGTTAAGTAGGGCCCAAGGCTGGATTTGAACTTAAGTCTCCCTGGTTTCAGATACAGTGTTCTATTTACTTCATCACTAGAAGACTGACATGGAAATAATTGTAGCTTATGCACCATCAATCAACCAGTCAACAAGCATTTATTAAGTGTCTACTATATACCAGGCACTGTAGTAGGTGCTGGGGATTCAAAGACAAAGATGTTCCTGCCCTCAAGGAGCTTACATTCTATAGGGGGAAACAATATTTAGACATATAAGGAGATTAAAATTATTTTCTGTTCAGTGATAAAAAAAAGAAAAAGATGCTCCTTGCTCTGTGAGCACCGGACCCTGGGTGGCTACAAAGCAGAACAAGTAGAGTAGATAGATGAAAGCTGGGGCCAG
Source organism: Phascolarctos cinereus (assembly GCF_003287225.1). NCBI lineage: Eukaryota > Metazoa > Chordata > Mammalia > Diprotodontia > Phascolarctidae > Phascolarctos > Phascolarctos cinereus. The sequence goes on along the minus strand of NW_027555847.1, from coordinate 392,992,219 downwards.
CAAGAACCTAGAGCCGTGTGCTGCTGGGAGGTATGGAGGACCGCTCAATTGGGAGCTGCTTTAAGAAGGAGGTTGCTTGACTGCTGCAGCCTCTGGAGGGGAGAGACGCTACGAGAACTTGGATTAAATAGTTGAGAGTCAGGGGCTGAAAAATCAGACAACTAGAAGGAAAAGGAAAGGAGGTAGATTTCACGGCAATGGGTCAAGGTGTGAATGAAACAGGAAGGAGTAGATAAGACAGGATATAGATTCTGAGTAGCCATAGCTGAGCTAACAAAAGTTAAGGATTTGGTTAAAAGAGCAAAAAATGTGGAGATAGGGGCAGCTAAGTGGAGCAATGGGCCAGCCCTGGAGTAATGAGGACCTGAGTTCAAATGTAGCCTCAGACACTTACTAGCTGTGTGACCCTGGGCAAATCACTTAACCCGATTGCCTCCCCCAGATAAAAAATGTGGAGACAAAAACAAGATGGACACAGATGTGACTATTTGTTCCAGGAGAGTACCTCCAACACTTTCACTCCTGCTGACTCTAAAAGCCAATGCTGGAGGTGACACAGACACTGCTGGTGTTTTTGAGACTATCTTTCATGATTCTCAAAAGATAGATTGATCAAATTTAGGAGAGGATTTAAGAAAGGGGAAGGTGAGGACACGGTGGTGATTAGGAATTATTAAAAGGTACTCCTCTTCCCACATTTGTCTGGAGGTGGCAGATCATGGACAGCTAGACATCGATGTCTAATGAGTCAAGAAAAATCCTCCATAGAGGAACACTGAACTTGATGGGCAGCGCCTGGAAGTCATAAGCCCTGAATTCAAATCCTCATTCTTCCTTACTGCCCATAAGATGCTTAGAAAGCCATTTAATCATCAGATTCCTCATTTGTCAAAGGAAGGGCTTGGACCAGATGACATGGGTTTAGCTGCTGACACAGTGGATACAGCACTCCACCTGGAGTCAGCAAGACTCCAGGTCCCAGACACCTAGCTGTGTGACCCTGGGCAGGTCACCCTGCCTTGGTTTTCTCATCTGCCAAATCTTCCTCACAGGATAGTTAGGAGGATAAAATGAGATAATACCTTTGTAAAGCACTTTGCAAACTTCAAAAATGCTATATAAATACTATTATTTTCATCATCATCATTATTATTATCAAAGATCCCTTCTAACACTAAATCTTTAATTATAGATTATAGAGTAACATGTATGAAAACATTATAAGATGCTACAGTTTTCCATGTCCTGGTAAATAGAGGTCCATCAGACAATCCAGTAGTCTGACTGTAATGTCACATATGATATGAGAAAAAAACAAGAAACAAAAACAAAAAAACTTCCTGAGAATGAGAGCTACTCCCAAGAGCAGTGAACTGTTTCAAGAAATAGTTGGTTCTCCCTTGCTGATGGCTTGCTTAGTATGACAAAGGAGAATTGCTGTCAGATACAGCCTCCTGAGGTGCTGCCCAGCTTTGAGATTCTGGGATTGTGAATTCCATTCATCCAAAGAGTTCCAGATGGAATTTGGGAAACTACAGGTTGATGTGTCATCCTTCCACATTAGAAAAAAAAATAATAGAATTTGTAATAAAAAGGCAGATCACTGAATATTTAAGCAAACAGAATCTATTGGGGCAAAACCAACATGGTTTCTCTAAAGAAACATCAATGCCTGACTAATCTATTAGAGTTCCTTGAGATAGTAAATAAAGATATGAACAAGAGGGTTCTACTGGATGTAATTAATTTTGCCTTTCAAAAAGCCTCTGACAAGATTATCCATAACTAAAATCTACTAAGAAATTGATTCACTGTCACCATGGAATCAGAACTAACTGGTTTTTTCCCTTATAGAGTCCTGGCTTAGATTCAGGAACTAAAGGGGACAGGTGGACTTATCTGAATGGAAAAGGGATAATGGTGGAATCTATGAGGAATCAGTGCTAGCAGGGGTCTCATACAATTTTGTTGGATTAGAGTTGGCATAATTGTATTAAAGTTGTATAATTGAGTTGGTGAAAGGAGGATACAGTGAAAGGTCCACATTTTCAGATAATACAATACTCTTAAGGGGGTAGTAAAATGCCAAACTGATGGAACGTTCTCTGGCAAGAGCTTGAGAGGATATATGTATGAGTATGAGTAGCAGGTGAGTGTTAGCAGGGAAAACAATAATAACTCACATTTATATAGAACACTGAGGCACTGGGTGGCACAGTGGATAGGGTGCTGGGCCTGGAGTCAGTCAGGAAGACTCATCTTTCTGAGTTCAAATCTGGCCTCAGACACTTACTAGCTGTGTGACCCTGGGCAAGTCACTTCACCTTGTTTGTCTGAGTTTCCTCATCTGTAAAATGATTTGGAGAAGGAAATGGCAAACCACTCTAGTATTTCTGCCAAAACCCAAAAAAAGGTCAGAAAGATTCTGACACCACTGAAAAGAGACTGAACAATAACAAGTAACAATATAAAACATTATTTTGCAAATGAATTTATATATATATTATCTCATTTCTTAAACAGTCCTCTGAGGTAGGTAGTGCCATTATTGATTCCATTTTAGAGATAAGGAAACTGAATGGCTGAGGTTAAATAACTTGTTTATCAACAGAGGTGTGCTGATAAATATTTAATACAACCTGGCTCTCCAGGGGAAAAAAAGTACGCACATTTCCTTTTAAGTTTAATTTGCATTATTAACATTTTCTTAAGTCTAGGTAACCAGCAAAACAATATCAAGCTCTGATTTATAGCAATTTTCATTTGTGAGGTTGAAATGCCCCCACTGAATATTGAGCAGTAGCTCTCAAACTAGTTAGAGCTGGCTCCAGGACACCTTTGCCCAACATCATACAGTTGGGAGTTTGTGAGGCAAAAACTGAACATAGTTCTCTCAGCCATCAATCTGGTACTCTATTCATTCAGCAACATTACCTCCTGACTAGCTTTTTGGTAATTTAGGGAAAAGCAATTCAAATTATGAAAGGCAACATGGGATAGTAGAGGGACATCCTTGGAGTCAAGGAGACCTGCATTCAAACCCAGCCTCACACATTTACTAGCTGGGTGACCTTAGGTAAGTCACGGACCTCTGCCTGCCTCAGTTTCCTCATCTGTAAAATGGGGATAATAATAGCACCTATCTCCAAGGGTTATTGTGAGGATAGAACAAAGTAAAGCATTTTGCAAACCTCAGAGTGCATATACATGCTAGCTGAAATCAATAGGCCCTTTAATTTAGCAAACTGATTTTAGCTAATTGAATGGATAACCATTAGGTTTAACTGGAGACACCCAAGGGACCATAGGCACAAAGGTAGGGAAAACAAAGACAGGAGTGTGGGGCAGAACCCCTCCTAAACTGTGGTAGAAGCCTACACCTTCAAGGTGGCTCAGGAAAGGGATAAAAACCAAAAAGACACAGAGAATCACAGTCATGATTGTCTTCAGTCCAAGGCAGAAGGAGGGAGTCCATGACTGTCTTGGGAAAGGCTGTTTTGGGGAGTTGACACATTGTCACACTAAGCTCAGGCCAGTCCCAGAGGCAGGATTCCTGGGTCCATCACCAGCCCATACAGTGGCACAACTTGGATGCAGAATCAGGTCAGGTATGTTATAGGCTAAGTCTCATTCTGTTCCATCTGGGTGGTTTCCCTTCTCTGATGGGAAACAGGCCATAGGAATCAATCAACTAGAAATTTCTAGCTTTTAAGCTTCTGAGCTTAGAAGCTTCTAAGTTCTCTCAAAAAGAGGAAGCAGAGGGATGGAGGAGGCAGCAAGTTAGAAATAAGGGGGGAAGGTATGGTAAGGTCAGTCTGATGAAGGTACACTAGGGTTGAACTGGGATTATGACACCATTGCCTATAAAACATCAACTTGTGTTCCTATCAGAGACAAAATACTGGCTAGCTTGTAAAGCTGGTGCAAATACATATGTGTTGTCTGCCACCCTACTTTTTTTTTTTAAGAACACCCACTGTGAGTGTTCTCTTACTATAGAAACAGTAGCTGCTGTGAGCATCTGTGAGAATAATTAAGTCCCACTGCTTGTTGCTGTGAGGCTAAATCCCAATTTTACATGCTATTTCTTAGTCCACGAACTTCCTTTCTTGGGCAAGGCATGGGCTTCAGAGTTTAGGAACCACAAAAAAAAAATCTCAGAGTGCCATCCCACCCTTCTACCTTCCCCAAGTTCAGCTTTTTTCAAGTGGAGGAAGAGAATGTGAGGCATTAAACCCACTCTATAACATACAGACACATATACATGTCCATATGTTACAGGTCACACACATACACATATATTTATCACATACATATATAAGTCCATAGCCATTCCTATATAACTTTTATGCTCATAGTAAAATCAGGTCCATTATCATTATTTCTAGGTCAAAATGCAATAGCATCCTCTCAATAGATGAATGTGAATTCAACAATTATGGAGTGCCAGACACATCCTTTAGCCTTCCAGAGGAAAGGTTAGTGGTGAATGTATTACCATGTACATCCCATTAAAATGCCAAAAAGAAGAAGGATTGTTATGAGACCATTTGTTAAAAGCTCTCCTGGCTTCTCAGTTTATTTAACAGATTTAGTTTCTTTCTTCCTAATTAAGCAGATTTTAAGAGTTAACAAATCTGACGCAAGGATTTGGGTGTTCCCATGCCCTGTGCGTTCATCTGTGGATGATAACGTCAACAAGTTTAGTTGAAACTGGATTTGTTTGTGTCATTACAGGAAGGGTTACCTTAGATATAAACTTATACGTAGTTAACACCAAGTCTTCCAGATGCCAATTTTGAAACATCCTCAATAATTTTTTCTTACAGAAACATCGGTTCTGAAGAACAAATCATGACTTTTTTTTTGATCTCAGAATTACCTGTGACAACTGAAATCTGAGGCTGGATCCCTGGACAATGCCTTCACAGTAAAAAGAAATGTTAGCTGTACTGTCACAAGAGAGCTGCAAGATTGTTCCCACACTGGAGAGCATTAGTGTCCCATTTGGCTCCCGAGAAAGGAATTGATTTGTGTTCTTTGATCTGCTATCCTATTATGATCTCCTATTGAAACTGTTTAGACAAGCTGAAGAGATGCAGGGGCAAAGTTTCAGATTCATCACACTTTATTCCATTTGTTCTGCTTTTTTAATTAGTTCTTTGAAAAGGGCTATGAAATCATACACAGAAGATGCAGGAACAGGGGAGAAACTGGATCTTCCCATCTATTTACACATTACACTTTTAAAAAATAAAGATGCCTCCTTACCATGAGTCTTGAAAAGCCTTACCATCTGTCCACAAAAGTGAGGTGGCAAATTAAGCTGATTAACTAGAAAATCCATATCACAAATGATCATAAACATAAACATCCAGATTATTGAAGCCAAAGTATTTCATTTTTTTCTTGAACTACTGGAGTACCTCATTCAAAAATCCAATTACTTTTGCAGATATAGCTCAAGTTTTTCTCAAGTAAATGGCTTAGAGATCATAGGTTCATAGGATTTAGATCTGAAAGGGTCAGGAGAGATTTTCTAGTTGAGCCCCATTGTTTTACAGGTAAGGAAACTGATGCCAAAAAGAGGTAAAATGAGTTGCCCAAAGCTACATGGGTAGTTTGGTATCAGAGCCAGAATGAGAATTCAGGGTGTCAGATAGAGGGCTAAAGAACTCTATTCTTCAGTCTCTGACAGCCCTGCACTCCACATTACAAAAGAGCATCTGCTCTCCATGTTAAGGAAATGTTTCCCTCTCTCCCATTCCTTGTTTGTTGGTGGTCCTCTTGCTTCCCTACATCCTTTTGCAACTCCAGCCCAAATGCTTTCCTAGGGTCGCTTAACATTCTATGCTTTGCTGACTTTCTGGCTTAAATAATCTTTCTACTAGTCTTGATTATTCTACCTCAAACAAATTTTCTTTTACATGTAGATTGCCTCTTGAATACTCATCCTCCTTAAAAGCATTTTTTAAAGCACCTAACCTCAGGGAGAACCGTCAGTATATGGCACAGCGCCTTCCAGACCTCCCGTTCCTATCAGTTTTAGATACACAACATAAAACTCCTACTAAAAGTTTGACGGGTTTATAACAGTAAAATCCTTATTACCAGTATTGATACAGGATAACTCAAAGCAATAGATGGTCTAAAAATAAATTTCTTGGCTTTGCAATGCATTGTGGAATTACTTTTGAATGTGCATATGCCTGATGTTCTGCAAATTCATGACATTTTAAGCAGGCAGCTTATAAATATGGAAACCATGGAAAGGGATAACCTGGGAGTGGAAAGCAGAGCGCAAACTTCCCAGTCTCTCATCCCACTAGAGAATTTAAAGATTTATCCATAAACAGGTAGCAAAATTTTCAGAAGAAGGGAGTTCTGTGTTTGGTTATCATAAAGAACCTATAAAGACTGGCTTACTTTCTAGCGTTTACCATTGCGTTGAACAGCAAATTGCACTGAGAGACGTCCAGTGATCTGTCTTTCATTGGTCTCACACAATGTATGCTATTTATAAGGCATAATGTGTAGTTGTTCTCCCTGAGCAGTGAGGCAGCCCCAGGGAAATCCAGTTACATTGAATAAACTAATCTTTGGGGAAACCGTTAGTACCATGCCTTATACCAGAAAGCCAGTGGATTTTAAATACATGAAGAAATGGGTATTCCCCAACTTGACTTGTTCATTTGTCACAGCAATCTTTGAAAAAGTCTAGGAATACTATTACTTTATGTGAATACTTACAACCAGCTGTAGAATGTGACATGTCTTCCAAGTATTGGTGGCAAATGCCATGACAGAGGGCAGTTGGTAACTGCCAGTTCATTACAGGTATGAAATGTTTTGAGGATGTACATACTACATATGAGATTTTTTTAAAAAATTGGCTTACCCTGCATGTGAGGAAAGTCATATTTGATTTTTAATTTTGATCAATAATTGTATATTACCATTCTATTAAGAATAAAAACCCTAAAATATTTGATTTACATAACGTCTTTAGGGTAGCTAGGTGGTGCAGTGGATAGAGTGCTAGGCCTGAAGACGCCTCTTTCTGAGTTCAAATCTGGCCTCAGATACTTACTAGCTACGTGACCTTGGGCAAATCACTTAACCTTGTTTGTCTCAGTTCCTCATCTGTAAAATGAGCTAGAGAAGGAAATGGCAAACCACTTTAGTACCTTTGCCAAGAAAACCCCAAAAGGGGTCACAAAGAGTGAGACACAACTGAAAAGCAACAATGTAATGTGTTTAATGAAGAATACAGCTGCAGGAAGAGAAGCATACTAACATGTATCCTTTGTGGATCTGTTTATTATTCCAACCATTCTGGAGAACAACTTAGAATTATGTGAGAAAAGCGATTAAGTATTCATACCCTTTGTCCCAGTGATCTCATGTATGATATATACCCCAAGGAGGTCAATGACCAAAAGACCCTATGCATAACAAAAGACTAATAACAGCACTCTTTGTAGCAGAGAAAAAAACAAACCTGGAAACAAAGTGAGAGCCCATCAATTGGGAAACGCTAAAGAAATTATTCTATATGAATGTAACAGGGTTTTCTCACTTGTTCTCTTGGCACAGTAGTGACCATTCTGTATTGCTTTAATTCAATTGAACAAAACATTTCAGTTCTTCTGGCATGCAAGGCACTGCTAGTTGCTAGAGTTAGAAAGATAACAATAACAACAACATACAGCCCATACCCTCACAGAGCTAACATTCTGCTAAGAGATCCAAATTGTACAGAGATGAATAAATATAAATTAATATGAGGAAGGAAGAAACACTGACAGCTGAGGAGGGCGGAGAGATCAAGGAAAGCATCATGAAGAAAGTGGTATCTAAGCTGAGACTCGAAGGGATTTATGGTTTTGAGAGGTGGCGATGAAGTGAGGAGAAAGTATATTAAAAGTTTGGGGAATACATTTTAGGGAACAACAAATAAGCCAGTATGGCTGGAATGTGGAGTGGACAAATAGGGGAAATATGAAGTGAGACTGCAAAGGTAAGTTGGAAGGAAACTATGAAGGGCCTGAAAGACCAGGATTTTATCTTAGAGGCAATATGGAGCTAAGGAAGGTTTTTGAGAAGAGGAGCAACCTAGTCAGAATGGCTCCTTGAAGACACTTGTAGTCACCATGTGCAGGATAAATTGGGAATGTGAAGAGAGAGAATTTAGGGAGACTAACCTATATAATCCATTCCCCAATTTCCTTGGCAATTTAAAAAAACATATGAATCTTCTTAACACATCTTTCATATTATATGCCATATATGTAAACCATCATATGATTTTTTCTGACCATGTTCTATACCTAAGGCTGTGGAGTAGACAATTTGTCTGTGCCTCCCTACCCTCCATTTTTTGGGCATCTCTTCTCTCCTTCAGGCAGATGCCTTCACGTTTCGCCTTTTGCCACTATCAAAACCTGCTCTTAGAAAAGGATCTGACAATAAGTCCTATACTCCTTAGTTTGAATTTAAGTCAATGTATTTTCTTACCCAAGAGTATCTTCATGTCTCAGTTCTAATTGTGAGTCATTTGTCCTTGATTAAAGAATATTAAGCATCATGTGCATGTGGGAGAGTGAGTTTTTAGAGACAAGAGGCTTTTTGGGGAATCTCTGAGCAGCCTCTTTGCTACATGGTTAGTACAGCAATGAAAGGAATAAGTTTATGTCTTTTGCATTGCAGGTCCTTAAAGGGGGAGGGTCATGGAAAAAAAATGCCTAAAACCAAAAGACCCCCAAAGTAGTTAGGACACCTGGGCTCAATTTCTGTATCTGACAGCGTGGGACTAGTCGTCACTTCATTTATTTGGTTCCATTTCCTCACTTCTAAAATGAAGAATATATCATATTTCAAGTCTTAAATTCAGCGATTCTTTCCGATTCTGTGAGTTCCCATGGATAGAGTGACTTGGGTGAAGAAGTTACTACTAAGAAAAGGCAAGATTTCTCCAAGCCTCAACTGATTTCTTCTCTTTAAGCTGATTATATACCAAACTGATACAATAAAGGACCCACTCAAAAACACGTGATGTGTGGGAGTACAAGGTCCCTTCACTGCTATCTCTTCCCCCCCACACTCTCATGGCTGGAAAAGTGGCAAAACAATAGAAAAAAAGGAAGCATTCAGTATATAATAAAAATTAATTAAAGCTGGACTTCATGCAAGGCCAGAGAAAGGTAAGAATATCATCTTGATGTTTCCTCCATTGTCTTAAGGGGTTACCTTTGTGAGTTTAGGGGAAGAATTAAAGTGAGATAAAGTTAGAAGGAGGAGGTGTGGATGAGGAATTATCCTTCCGTATATTGGAGGCCATTCGCAAACTTTTTTGTGTATATACAGTATAACTAAGAATTTTCCACAAATGTAAGCTGCCTGAGGGCAGGGAACTTTCCATTTTTATTTTTGTATCTTCAATGTCTACAAATGCCTTGTAGTAGGAGCTTAATAAGTATTTGTTGAGGTAAACCGAATAAAACTAAGTGGATAATTTTTACAACTGTTCAAATAATTCATGCCCAAAATAAAATTTTGCACCAATTATCCAGGTAAACTTTCAGGTAAAGCTGATACCAAGAACTGAAATGAAAACTTCGAAAGAGATGATGTAGAAGTTTGTAGCTGGGGTTTTTTTAAATGGAAATAAACTCAGTCTTCCCACACTGTCAAAGGCTGGTAACCTCTGGACCACAAAGGAATAAAGTTGTTGTTAGTGGTACTATTTTCTGCTTTTCCTCACCTAATCCTACACATCTACTTCATATAATTTTCAAAGTATTTTATTTAACTCAGAATGTGGTTTTTACCCAGATTCTCATTATTAATTTGTCCCTATATTGTAATAAATCGAGAACAAAGCAAACAAACATGTACAAACAAGCTATACACTGTATGAACAGAAAATAAAAGAGGAAAGGCACTAAGAATTAAGAGGGTTTGGGAAAGCTTTCCTATTGAACATGGGATTGACAAAATAATCTCTGTATTCATATCTTATTAATATTTATGGTATCAATAAGATCAGCATGGCAGTGGTATGCAGTACAGTAAGGGGAGGGGCAAGGCTGGATTCTTGGCCAAGGGCTAGAGAAGACCTCAGAGGTCATCTAGTCCAAGCCCCTCTGTTTCCTCCTCCCTGCATGGGGTGATCCTGGACTCCTGAAGATTACGCCATTGAAGTGAAACACCTGGCCAGTCCTACTAAGCTTGAAAAGGCTCCTGGTGCAGTCCTGCTGACAGAATTTGTATCTGTGAACCCACAGATCGGCTTAGCTATTTTCACCAGAGAATTAGCCACCAGGTGATAACACAGCAATTCATGAAACCATCTGCTAAGGCACAGAATGTAGAAAGAGAGTACGCATCAATGAAATCACGGATCCCTGAAATACTGAAGTATAAGCAATGGAATTAATGGTAAAGACTGTGATATTGCTCAGGTCCAATTTATTCTGGCTGTCACGTCCCAACTGACTTGTCCAATCTTATCTCATACAACTGCCCTTACTATACTTTATTCTGAGTGAAACTAAAGTACAGGTATACCTCGTCCTATTGGGCTTTACCTTATTACTCTTTGCAGATATTGTGTTCTTTACAAATCGAAGGTTTGTGGCAACCCTGCTTCGACCACGTCTATCTGGGCCATTTTTCCAAGAGCATGTGTTTACCTCATATCTTTGTGTTACATTTTGGTAATTCAGTATTTCAAACTTTTTTCTTTATTATTATATGTTATAGTGATCTGTGATCAATAATCTTTAATGTTACTATTGTAATTGTTTTGGGGCACCACAAACTGCATTCCTCAGAATGCATTTCATAAGAAAGTAAACTTAATTAATAAATGTTGTGTATTTTTTGACTGCTCCACTGACCTGCCTATCTGATCTCTCTCCCTCTCCTCAGGCCTGCCTTTTCCCTGAGACACAACAATTCTGAAATTAGGCCAGTTAATAACCCTGCAATGGACCCTAAGTGTTCGAGTGAAAGGAAGAGTCACTCAACACGGCAAACTTCATTGTTGTCTTTTTTAAGAAATTGCCATAGCCACCCCAGCCTTCAGCATCCACCACACCAGCCAGTCAGCAGCCATCAACACTGAGGCAAGACCCTCCACCAGCAAAAATATTATGACTCGATGAAGGCTCAAATGATGATTAGCATCTTTTAGCAATAAAGTATTTTTAAATTCGAGGATGTACATTGTTTTTATAGACATGATAACTATTGCATACTTAATAGATTACAACATAGTGTAAACACAACTTTTATATATGCTGGGAAACCAAAAAATTTGTATGACTTGCTTTATTGCAATATTCACTTTATTACTTTATTCTGTCTGGAACCAAACCCGTAATATCTCTGAGGTAGGCCTGTCCTCACAATGCCTGCCCTCTCCCTGTTCTCATCCTGCCCTCTCTTGTCTTTCCTCATGCTGCTTCTCATGCCTAGAGCACTCTTTCCTACTCCATTCACTGAAGTTCCCCTCTTTTTTCATGGCTCAACTCAGATGCCTTCTGCGACCAGCCCCTTTCCTCCTGCTGCAAGTGATTCTCGGCCTGAAATCTCTCATAGGACTTTGTATGTAATATTCCTTCATAAATACCTCACTTTCCCTTGTAGCAAAGTTTTTTGGTATATTTGTCTCTCTTGCCATTAGATTGTAAGCTCCTTTAGAGAAAGACCTGTTTCATTACCTATCCCTTCATTTTCAATATCTAATACTGTTTTCTACATATATACATAATTAGTATTTGTTGAATTTAATTTTAATAATAAAATTACCTTCTATTACAGTTGTATTCTCATCATCTTCCCTCATACATGGTAAACTTTCTGAAGTTTGCTTATTTTTTATAGTGTTCCTTGTACACAGTGTAGTGCCTTACATTCAACAAATATTCATTTGCATTAAATATGAAATTCACCTCTTACCTTTAAATTTCAACTACCAGCAGTCTGATTTACTTGTAATTGGGCTTTCCTCGAACTCCAATCTGTAAAAGAGACAGAAAAATAGAGACATAAAATTAATACTGGGACAGAAATGCTACCTAAAACATTTCAGTGTAGCAAAAATATTCACATTTCTAGATTAAAACCCATTTAACTTAAATATCTCAAATCATGGTTATCCAAGTTCTGTCTCCTCTTATCAAGGTTTCATTGGATACCAATTCTTCAGGACTCATGGTTGTCTATAGGAGCCATGTGGATGTGTAGACCTTTTCTCAGGTCAACATGGAACTTGGTAGCTCAGGCCATTAATACCAGACTTAGCAAAACAGTGACAGTCAATGAGTAGTCAGTTAATAAACATTTATTGAGCAGCACCTGCCATTTACCAAACACAATGCTAAATGCTGGGGATACAAACAGAGGCAAAAGACAGTCCATCCCTCAAGGAGCTCACAGTCTAATGAGGGAGGCAGACAAAAAGCAAACAAAATACACACTGATGAGCTATGTACATGATAAGTGGAAAATAATTAAAAGAGGGAAGGCATTTATTATTAAGTTTAATTAATTAATTATTAAGAATTAAGTTAGGTTGGGAAAGCCTTTCTATAGAAGATAGGATTGACATAATCAGCTCTGTAGTCATATCTTATTAATATTTATGGTATTAATAAGATTATGGCAGCAGTATGCAATATGGTAGGAGGGCAAGATTGGATCACAGGTTTATAGGATCCTGCGTCTAGGACTGGAAAGGGCCTAAGAGATCATCTAGTCCAAGCTCCTCATTTTATAAGTGAGGAAACTGAGGCCCAGAGAGGTTAAGTGATTTTTCGAAGGTCACGTATAAGTGACAGAGGCAGGTTTTGAACCAAGGTTCTCTGACTTCAGAGTTAATCATTTTTTGACTATATCATGATGGCAAGAAAACAAGTTGGGATTTTAAGAAGTATAGGCAGAATCGTCTTCTACAAAACAAATTTTCACATAAAAGAAGTTAGTTATTATGTTTCCACTAAGTCTTCTCTTTTCCAGATTTCATGAAACATTTTAATTTCCTTCATCAGATACCACAAAGCTTTGACCATCCTAGTCATCTTCTTCTAGACACCCTCCATTTTGTCAGTAAACATTTATTAAGCACATAATAAGCTAGGCACTGTGTTAAGTGCTGGGGGAGACATACAAATAGATACATACAAACAAACTCTATTATAGGATAAATAGGAAATAATTAACAAAAAGAAGGTACTAGAATTACGTAGGAGGGGGTTGGAAAGGCTTCCTGGAGAAGATGGGATTTTAGTTGGGACTTTAAGGAAGCCAGGGAAGCTAGGAGGCAGAGATGAGGACAGAGAGCATTCTAGACATTTGTCAGTTTCCCTCTTAAAATGCGGTACTCAGAAAATACACCTCCTTCCCTTCTTTGTAGAGGTGGTAGGCTATGATTGTAGCATACTGCACGGACTGTCAGACTTGGTGGGTGTGTCTGCTAGTTTTGCTGACAGATTTTTTTTCTTTCTTTTTTAATTCTTTCTTACGAGATACAGCTCTCTAAATGGAGAGGGTGGGAGGAGTGGAATGCATTTGGAAATAAAGGTGAAATAAAAACAAAAATTTTCAATGTGGTCAGAGCCGAACATAACACTCCAAATGTTACCTAACCAGGACTGAGTATGGGGGAGTCTACAATCTTCCTTTTTCTGGATACTATACTTCTATTAAATACATCTCAAGCAAGATCAGCTAAGTTCTTTTGGCCATCACATTACACCATAGTTCTTACTGAGTCTGTAATCCATTGTAACTCCCAGGTCTTTTTCACATGAATTATTGCCTATGCACATCTCCCTTATTCTATATCTGTGCAGTTGTTGGATTTTCCTTCCTTCCTTCCTTCCTTCCTTCTTCTTTCCTTCCTTCCTTCCTTCCTTCCTTCCTTCCTTCCTTCCTTCCTTCCTTCCTTCCTTCCTTCTTCTTTCCTTCCTTCCTTCCTTCCTTCTCTTCTTTTCTTTTTCTTTCTTTCCTTCCTTCCTTCATTCCTTCCTTCTCTTTCTTTCTTTCCTTCATTTCTTCTTTTTCTTCCTTCCCTCCTTTCTTTTTTAAATATAAGAGCAGGATTCTACATTTATCCATGTTAAATTCCCATCATATTAGATTTGGCCCATGCATTAAACTGTCGAGATAGTTTCAGATCCCAGGTCCACCATCCAATATACTTTATTAGGCAACAAGTTAAAAAAATCTATACTGACAGGAAAGGAAGGAAGGAAACAAGAATTTATTAAGTATCTACTATATGTGAGGCACTGTGCTAAGCACTTTACAGATATTTTTCACTTTATCCTCATAACTCTGAGAGACAGGTACTGTCATTGTCCCCATTTTACAATAGAGAAAACACAGGCAGACAGAAGTTAAGTGACTTGCCCAGGGTCTCATAGCTGGCAAATGTCTGAGGCTGGATTTGAACCCACACCTTCCTGACTCCAGGGCTAGCACTCTATTTGCTCTGACACTTAGCTGCCTTAAGACTGACATAGGAGGAAAAAGTACCCTAATGACAGGAATTCAATCAATTCAGCACAAAAACTGTTTTCTAGGATAGTAGGGGCCCAAATTCTTCATACAGAAGAGATCTGGTGCCTAGAGAATATAGAAAATACACAATCTAAAGAAAATCAAAAACAAAAACCAAATCCACCTCCTGGGCATCCCCTAGCAACTCAGGAGTTCTGATTTGGACTGAAGATCAAATCTCCTCCATAAGACCATATGTCCATAATCTAATACCTGAAGAAAGGGAAGGATTCCTATGGGATATACCTGTTGCAATATGCTATGTGGAGCTAGCTACAAGAAGACATAAGCATAAATTGTAGGAATGTGTAAATTAAAAGATACTAAAAATGAGTTTCACTGTTTCTGAAGCCATTTATACTAAAGGGATGCTAGAATCAGGGGCATGATTAGACTTGAGTGTGTCAGCTTTTAGCAGTCCCTCCTCCTCACCCCTTGCCCCTACCCTAATGTTTCTAATTTGTTGTAACCAATAAAAAATAGAAGGGTTTCCACAGGAAAATATGGTTATGGTTAAATAGGTACTTTAATTTTAATTTTATTTATTTTAATTTTATTATTATTATTAAATTTTATTTATTTAAATTTAATTTTATCCAAAATACAAATCCATGGGAAAATATGGCTATGGTTAAATAGGTAACTTTTAATTTTATATAAAATTTTAACTCAGTGGACTGTGACCCCAAAGCAGCTTTATCCTTCTCCTACAGAATAATTAATTGTAAGGTCTGAGTTTGTGAATACCATTTGCTGTTGTTGAGTCATTTAAAACATGTCTGACTCTTTGTGACCCCTCCAGGGGTTTTCTTGGCTCAGATTCTGGAATGGTATGCCATTTCCTTCTCCAGTTCACTTTATAGATGAGGAACTGAGGCAAACAGAGTTAAGTGACTCTCCCAAGGTCACACAACTAGTAAATGTCTGAGACCAGAATTCAATTCGGAAAGATAAGTCTTCCTGTCTCCAGGCCTGGTGCCTTATTCCTTCACCACCTAGATGCCCCTGTGAATACTATAGATCAATTCCATTCCATTCCAGCCCCATGGACTTCGGTTCCATTTCTAGTGGTCTATAATCCATGTTACTGAATTTAAAAAAATTAAATATTATGGCAAATAGCAAAGGACTAATTCCTTTTCCCCAAATTGCCTTGCGTTTATTTTTATAAGCAGCATGGCACAGTCAATAAAGAGCTTCCATATCAGCTCTTCTACTTCCTAGCTACTGACTTTAAATAAATTCCTTCGCCTCTGTTGGCTTCAATTTCCCCACCTATAAAATGAGGATGGTGGACTAAGTGCTTCAAAACTCCCAGCCATATATTTATGATCTTATAATAACCTTTGCCCTTAGATAACAAAGCTTTTGTTAGGTTGATGAAGTTAAGGTGGACTGCCATTCCTGGTTTTAGCAATTCACAGACCTATACTCTGCCATGGTTCTCCATTCCCCAATAAGAGTTATACTTTGTGCCTCCATTAGATCGATGCTTGTCATTTGTTCCATCAGCAGAAACTAGTTGCAGTTCTAGATAGGATGTTTCAGAGACATCCTCAACTCTTCCTCTTCACATATTGTGAAGGGTGGTGTGGGGACCCAGCCTGCCAATTTAAGCAGAAACTGGGGAATGGTGCTATCATCATCATCATCATCATCATCATCATCATCATCATCATCATCATCATTTTCTTCTCTTTCTCCTTCTTTCTTCATTTTATTTGTTTTTTTTTTCAAAAACACTGAGACAATTTACTTTTTGTCCTATGTGGTTTTCATTTTTGATTTCTTGAAACATAACTCTGAAAAGACAGGCTTTTAAAAGCCCATTGTATTTTAAATGGAGCTACTTGACTCCAGAGAAGATACCCACCTTATTGGGGCAAAAGGTTCATCCTTCTGTGTAGCAGGAGGTAAGAATGGGGAGTTAGGGCTGGTCAATAGAAAACCTTGGAAAGAAGGTGGAGGAGTTTGTACCTGATCTATTAGATGGCCATTGCAAATTCTGAAGTAGGGAAGTAACATGATGAAAGTAGTGTTTTGAGAAAGATATGTCTGGGAGTGTTGTATAGCAGTGGTGGCAAATTTAAATAGAAAAGTGGAGGCATATTGACTTAGGAAACCAAAAATTAATATTATCTATGTTGTATTGTCCAGAGCAGCTAGGTGGCACAGAGGATAAAGTGTCAGGCCTGGAGTCAGGAAGTCTCATCTTCCTGAGTGCAAATATGGCCTCAGACACTTACTAGCTGTGTGACCCTGGGCAAGTTACTCAACCCTGTTTGCCTCAGTTTCCTCATCTGTAAAATGAGCTGGGAAGGAAATGGCATGCCACTCCAGTATCTTTGCCAGGAAAACCCCAAAAAAGGTCAGACACGACTGAAAAATGACTGAAAAAGCAACCCTTTGCAATAACATGTTTACACTACACAGATGCCCTACCTAAGTTAATTGGCCCAATAGAAATACCACATTGGGTGAAAATATTGTAGAGACACTCCATCTTATACGGAGTGATAAATATAAATACATTCCTGAGTGGCCAAAGTTCAGTCTATAAAAACTTAAATTAGATCTTTATAGAGGCCTGAGACTATATAATCTTTATAATAATAACAGTGATTCCTCCAAAGACCTGAGACTATATAATCTTCATAATGATACCAAATCTCCCTTCCTTAAAACTTTTCCCTTTGCTGCCTCAATAGACTCAGGATTTTTCACCAGAGGGCAAAAAGAAAGGAGAATTGCCCCATAGATGCTCCCTGCCAAGTCCATGGCAAGCTTGGAAGCATCCGAAGGGGCCCTTGACAAAGAGCAGGTCCTATTAGACAACTCTATGCCTTTGCCCTGCAGGTTGCTGTAGGGAAGGAGAAGCTAGGGGCAAGTAATACCCATTCATTCTCTCTTTTGCAGACAGCAAAGAACTGGCGATTAAGGGTATCCAATAATTGGAGAATGATTAAAGAATGCACTATGTGGATGGGAGTCTCTTGTAATTTATTTCTCCTCTCCTGGGTCCCCTAAGCCATAGTTTTGTGATTGGCCTGAGTCATAAATGCAGCTGGGTGAGCTACTCTGTGCTTTCTTCCAATTAGAATACATAAGGGACTTGCATGCCCAGGGATCACTCCCCTGTAGAGCAAGGTTTTGTTAAGTTATGGTGGGGCTGTGGTGGAATTTTTTGGTCCAGAAAAGCTTATGAGCTTATATGCTTTTACTAAGGTTGAAGCTCCTAACGATATTTTCTGATGGAGCCACATAATCAATTAACCAAGCACCAAGCAATATTAAGTACCTACTATGTTCCAGACACAGTGTAGGATGATGGAGACACAAAAGCAAAAGTGAAATCCAAAGTGAAATGGTTCTAGATCATTCTTACATTCTACTGAGAAGATAGCATGTACATAGATAAATATGTACAAAGTCTTGTATGTGGTTATTGGAGAAGGGACTTGAAGGGAGAGATCAGGAAAGGTCTCTAGCAAGAGGTTACCCTTGAGCTGGAATTTTAAGAGGCAGAGGTGAGGATGAAGTGCATTCAAGGCAGGGAGCACATCATGTACAAAAACACAGAGATGGTAAATGGGTTGTTGTGAAACAGAAACAGTAAAAAGGCCAATCTGGCTATGTGGAAGGGGATTTAAGGTGTAATAAGGCTGGAAAGGTAGACTAGAGCCCAGGGGAAAAGGATGTTAAGGACAAAACAGAGGCATCTGGCTTTGGACCTAGAGAAAAAAGGAAACATTGTAGTTTACTGAGAAGGAAAGAGATACAGTCAAGTCCTTGCCTGAGGGAGATTACTGCAGCAGCTGTTCAGAGGACAGACTGTGAAGGACAAAGACTTGAGGCAGAGAGACCAATTAGGAGGCTTCTGCAATAATCCAGGAGAGGTGATGCTGGCCCATACTATGGCAAAACAAGTAAAGAGATGACATAACAGATGCAGAGCCCTCAAGACCTGGCACCTGATGAGCTGCACGGGGTGAGAAAGAAGGTTGTGAATGTGTATAACTGGAAGGTGGCCTCAACATCAATAGGGAAATTTGGAAGAGAAAGGGTTCTGGGGGGAGGGGAAAAGGGGAAAAGATAATGAATTCTGGTTTGGACACGTTGAGTTGAAGATGCCTATGGGACATCCTGTTCAAAATGGCCAACAGGCAATTGATACAGAACTGGAGGTCAGGAGAGAGGGAAGAGTTGTAAGTTTTACTAACAAAAATTTTGGGAACATCCTGTATAAACCTGAGTGCTATCTGAGATAACAGAACCCCATAGGAGCTGATGAGGTCACCAAGAGAATGTTGAGTGTTGAGAGAAAAGAGAGCCCAGGGCAGAGCATCAGGGCACACTCACAGTTAGGGGGGTGGATAAGGATAATAATCCAGCAAAAGATCAGGCAAGCAAGCAGTCAGGTAAGTCATACCCAGCCTAGGGTTAACAGGATAAGCTAAATGTCAAATGTTACTGACACTTATACTAAAGATGGACACATAATTTTTTGCATAGCGTTTATCTCACAAAATGTCAAGGATACCTAGTGACTGTGCTTTTGATACAGCAACTTTGACGCTATTAAAATAGCATCTTCTTCGGTTAGCAATACACATTAAGCAAACTCAGTGCTGCATTCTCTAGAGTAATAAGCAAGTGTTTCTTTCAAAAGCATCAATACATACCAATTTTTCTAAAACGATTCTCCTTTGTAATGCAGCAATTACCTCTTTGATCAATGAATTAATTTTTCCAGCAAAGTTCTGTGATTGCATTGAGATTGACTATCAAATCTCAGAGTAATCTGGAAGAAAGACAGGGAGATAAATGGTCTCTAAGATCCTTTCTAGATCCAGTATTCTATGATTGTACTATCCTAATTAGATTGAGGTTGATGAACATTGGACAAGTCACTTAACCATTCTCAGCTTCAGTTTCATTATACGTAAAATGGGGACCGTAATCTCAGCATCCAAATGAGGATCAAATGGCATGACATGGTAAAGTGCTTTGCAAACCTTCACATACTATATATAAAAGCTGTATTATAATAACAATATAGCCAACTAGGTAGTACAGTGGATAGAGTTTAGACCCAGGAGTCAGGAAGATCTGAATTCAAATCCTGCCTTAGGCACTGACTTAACCTCTCTGTGTCTGCCTCAGTTTCCTCAACCGTGAAATGGAGATGATAATAACAGCACTTGTCTCCCAGGATTGTTGTGAGGATCTAGTAAGATCATATTTATATAGTGCTTTGCAAATCTTAAAGCACCATACAAATGCTCACTATTAATGTTCATATTATTTATGGGGAATTTCAAGGAAGGTATAACATACAGGGTTGCTGCGAGGATTAAATGAGGTACTGTCTGCAAAGTGCCACAGAAATGTCAGTGACTGTTAACAAGGCTAGCAACTTGTCCAGAAGCATTTTCTTTCTGTGTAGGGGTTAACTGAATTCCTTTGCCTGATACTAAAGCGGCTGCATGTGATCCATTTTGGTTGAAGGAGAAAGATCAAATTGTTGGCTATAATGTTCTCTTTGGGTTTCCAAAAAGGACTTTAGTATTAATCTCTGAATCATGGCCAAGTTCTCTTCGAGGTCATTATAGTCTATGCACTGCACCTACATGTCCTCTCTGGTTTCAGCTGGAGATGGTCTCCCCTTTTTGTCAGTCAGACGCTCTTGAGCGTTCATTGTGGGAACCACCAACTCCTGCACTGGCCTACGTGGGATGATTTGAACAAAATAACCAAAATAAAGGACGTTGTCTTCCTGACCTCAGAGAGCTTACAATCTAATGGGAAGGCAGGATAAATTTTCATTAAAAAGGCATAAGAACAAACACTGAAAGCTATAAACAATTACAAACTAAAAGGGCTTCAGCTGGATCTTATTGGTATAATGTTCAAGGGCCAGTATGGAGAGACTAATCTGTATTTTATCTCTGATAGAGAAATGTGCTGCTTCAGCATTTAAAAAATTCTTGGAATGGGAAAAATGGAAAAAAAGGATTAATAAACAAATCAATAAGCATTTATTAAATATATGCTTATTATGTGCCAAAAAGACAATTTTATGGAGAACTCACACAGGGCGTGAGTTCATGTGGTGGTCACAAAAAGCGATACAATGACACTCTCAAGGTCTCTCTTAAAAACTTTGGAATTGATTGTGTAACATGGGAGACACTGGTACAGGTACTCCCAGCATGGCATGCCCTCATCAGAGAAGGTGTCGTGCTCTTATGAGCAAAGCAAAATTGAAGTAGCTTAAAGGAAACTTGAGATGCACAAATTTAGAGAATCCATCTCCAATGTTCAATGGACTAGTTGTGCCCAACTTGTGGTAGAACATTCTGAGCTCGGATTGGTCTGATCAGCCACGGTCAGACACATTATAACTTGACTCTAGGATAGTGATGTCATTTTGGTTTTCTTTGAGAACAAAGGACAGATAATAACTAACCAACCAACTTATTATGTGCCAAGAATTATACTAGGCATTGGGGATACAGAGACAAAAGTAAGACAATTACTGCCCTCAGGGAGCTTACGTTGTATGACAGTCATTATAACATGGACATCGGGAAGTAAATGTCAGCTGTATATTAAATAAATACCAAATAATTTTGGGATGGATCACTAGCAACTAGAGCAGCCATTCTCAAACTTTCTGGTCTCCAGTCCCCTTTAAGCATTTAAAAATTATTAGAGACCCCCTCAAACAGCTTTTGTGAGTTCTATCAATATTTATTGTATTAGAATTAAAACATCTTAGTATTTTTATGAAAATAATTGTGACCCTAAGGACCCTGTGAAAAGGTCTCAGGGACTCCTAGGAGTTTCTAAACCATACTTTGAGAATCGCTGAACTAGAAGAAATCAGGATAGTCTTCTTAAAGCTCACTTGAGGTGACCTATTAAGAAAGCCTGGGGTTCTAAGAGTTGAAATGAGAAGGGAGAGCATTCCAGGTATGAGGGATAGCCTACATAAAGGCTTAGAACGGTGGATTATAGTCTGTCATATATGAAGAAGAGCAAGTACACTAATTTGATTGGAAAGTAGAGTTCACTAAAAGGAATAAAGAATAATCATCTTGGAAAGAAATTCTGGAGTTCTATTGTGAAGAACTTTAAATACCAAAGGGAAGAGTTTATATCTTATCCTAAACGCATACAGTACCTCTGAAGATTCTTAAGTATGGTCAGGCCTTTAGAAATATTGCTTTGGCAACTGTGTGAAAGATGGACTGGATAAAGAAAAGTCTGGATGCAGAAATAACAGGGCTATTGTAATAGATAGGCAGAAGTGATAAGGACCTGAAGCAGGATGGTTCTGAAGTGAATGAAAAGATTGGGTCAGATGTGAGACATGTTACAGTTGTAGAATCAATAAAATATGCAACCAATTAGTTATGGTTGGAAAGAGTTGTGAATGACTGAACCTTAGGAGTTAGTACCTTGGATGATGTCCGTAAAAGCAATGAGAAGTTTGAAAGAGGGTTAGGTTTAGGGTAGAGGTCATGACTTTAGTTTTGGGCATTTTCAATTTGACATGCTTTCGAGATATCTAGATGGAGATTCAGGCAGTTATAGTTGCGGGAATGGAGAACAGGAGGGAGATGAGGGCTGGATATGTAAATTTGGAAGTGCTATGCATAAAGAAGATAGTTGAACCTATGGGAGGTGATGAGATCAGTAGGAAAGAGGGGAAGGGGAGAGGGAAAGGCAGAGAAAAAGAGAGAGACATAGAAAGACAGAGTGAAAGAGAAAAAAGACAGTATATAAGATAGAGAAAGAGTTCTTAAACTAGGGTCCATGGGCCCCCAAGGATTCTGTGGATAGATTTCTGATTGTTCATGAACTTGGTTAGGAAAAAAATTACATCTTTATTTTCATCTCTCTAACTGAAACTTAGAATTTCCTTTACTTATAAAAGCAGACAAGAAACCCTAGCAGTATTTCTGAATAATATTTTATGCTATTCCCAGTTACATGTAGAAAAATCTTTTTTTTTTTTAAATTTTGAGCTCCAAATTCTCTCCCTGCTTTCCTTACCCTCTCCCTGAGGTGGTAAGCAATTTGATATACATGTGCAATCATGCAAAGTATTTCTATAGTATTAAAAATTCCTGTGACTTTGTCACCAATAGAAATTACAGATATTTTCAAATTACATTAAAGTTGCTGTAGATATCTTGAAATATAGTTTATGCTCCTCACTACTTCAAAGATACAGAGGGTATTAGACCTCTTGCTTCATATATTACCATATCACAATTTAAAAAAAAATTCTAACTATATCTCAATATAGTTGCTTTTTTTGTAGTTCTATATATTATTTTATGCATTAAAAACATTACTTTAAGAAGGGAACCATAGGCTTCACCACAGTGCCAAAACAGTCCATGACACAAAAAATGTTAAGACCCTATAACATTTTTGTTGTTTGTCCTTCATTTTTGAAGAGGACCCATTTTGAAGAAGACATGGGGTGATGTCTTGCTTTTCATGAATTGGATTTAAATGAGTTAAGAGTTGCACAGAGTCATCTGCCACACTCCTCTCTCTTTTTTTCTTTCCTTTTTCTTTCTTTCTTTTTTCTTTTTTTTTTGGCTAGGCAGTGGGGTTAAGTGACTTTCTCAGGGTGACACAGCTAGTAAGTATCAAGTGTCTGAGGTCACATTTAAACTCAGCTCCTCCTGACTCCAAGGCTGGAGCTCTATCCACTGCATCACCTAGCTGCCCCTGCTACACTCTGTCTTCCAGAGTCATTGAAGTCCAGTGTCAAGACAAATGTCAGGACAACTGGTGATGGCCCAGGATGCGGTGGATGACCTTGGCACTTTCGATGTCTGACCAAGCTCTAAGCACTCCACAGGGCCTGCTTCAGCCATCTTCATGGCTATTGGAACAAATTGCTCTTATACGCCCATTCCACTAGGGTAAGTCTTCACATGCTTGGGGTAGAAATCCTCAAACTCAACAACAGGTTTGAGGCTTGTAGGATACCCTCAAACTGCTTTAGTCCATCTACTCAGTTTTACTGGAGTATGGCCACTGAATATGCTACAACTTCTTGGAGCCATGGTGGGAGAGAAGACAGCTGAGAACAAAGTTGTTGGGTGCACCCAGACACAGAGGGTAGGACACAAATAAATATTTACAAAGAATATCAGACTGATAAGGAGGAGAACTATAACAAGCTAGTGTCCAGAAACTGATGGAGGAGAGGGTATACAAAAGAAGGGGGGTATTGAACAGTGCCAAATGCTACAGAAAAGTCAAATAAGGATAAGGAATGAGGAAAAAAAGTCATTGGATTTAGCAACAAAGAGTTCATTTCAGTTAAATTTAACAAATGTTTCTTAAGCACCTACTATGAGCAAAAAGGTGATTTATCCTTGTCTCTTATTATCATCACACTTAGGATCATAAAAATTAGAGTTGGAAGGAACCTTAGATTAAAAAGTGAAAACAGCATGTGTACTTCTTCAAATTAAGGCTTGGAGAGTAACTTCCAATCAGGAGAAGCTTATGACAGTGGAGACATTGCCATCATGAGAAAGCCACTAGGATAGAGGTATAGAAGTGGTTTGGGCCATCGTAGGCTGATCTAGATCTACAGAGAGCATGGGGGCATCATTATTTCCATTTCCCCCCCAGGATTTACCTTTGTAAGCTATAGGGTTGAGAAAGATAGTTGTCTTCTTCATTTGTGCATTGGGAGCAATAAGTTGATTTCCAAATACTTGATCTTCTTGACAGATTGCTCTCCTTAGTAGATTAAGTAGTTTGCTGAAGGTTCCACATGTGGTGGTAGGACTAGCATTTGAACCTAGTTCCTTTAACTTCAAATCTTATACTTTCTTCACTATACCATACAGGTATGTAGAGCAATTAAGGGTATAAGTTAAAAAAAGCCCTAAAACCTTTCCTGGGATTAATAGGAAATGGTAAAAGAGACCATGGTTTGGCTAGGACAGTAAGAACTAATAAAAAAAGAGAAGCTGAAGAAGCACTTGCACTCCAAGTGTGGGGGTCCTATGCACAAATCCTCTGGGGTTTTGGATACACAATGCACCATTACTGAAAGTATATAAAGTTTCTACTAATCAGTGATTGACAATAGTTGAATATTTGCATGAAGGCACCAAACTGTGCTTAAGTGTTGATATTTCTTTATATCTTGCTCTAAATCACATAAATCACAACACTCTTTAAGCATGGTCCATGAATAGCAATTAATTAATCTTAATTTTTCTTATTGGAATAAAGAGCTAATTTTTGAAGGAAATCATAAGGGACAAATCACCTAATTATCTGAGATTCAGTTATTAATACCTTTAAGAAACCTAATCATTTGAACCAAAGAACCACAGCCAGGTACTTCTGTTCACTTTGTGACAGCTACACAAATTACAGGTATAGCATTTAAGAAGAAACAAGCTTTGCAAAATTATACCTATAAAATTGTTACTACAATCAGAAAGCCAGGACAGCTGAGCCATAGGAAACAAAAGGAAGCAGCCATGAGGCTTGGAAGAGTATCTTTGTGTCTCTTGCATGCTTGGAGTCTAAAAGCTGAGACAATTAAGATTCCCTACTAATGTTTTATACAACAGCCTATTATACAGCTAGGGCAGCTAGGTGGTGCAGTGGATAGAGTGCTGGACTTGGAGTCAAGAGGACCTGAGTTCAGATCCAGCCTCACACATTTACTAGCTGTGTGACCCTGGGTAAGTCACTTAAACCAGTTTGCCTCTTTTTGCTTATCTGTTAAATGAGCTGGAGAAGGAAATGGCAAACCACTCCAGAATCTTTGTCAAGAAAACCCCAAATGGGGTCACAAAGGACAACTCAACAACAATAACAACAACAAAATTATACAGCTGTAGAAGAACTATTTGTCTGAAGGGGAAGGGGATGCAGTAGAGCCAGGGGAGATTTCACAGCGGAGCAATAGACCTGCAAGAGTCTGATACACAGAGCAGGTGGATTTTGCTTGGGGGCTGTTTTCCCTTATATTGTATATCTCTCTATGGAAGTCATTCATGCTGGGAGCTGCCTTGTAATCTTGGTCACAGAGAACAGAGAATTTGACAGTGATGGATGGATCTATACCACACGGTCAGCAACAGCTGTATCCTTGACAAGTCCTTCTGAACCCCCTGTTGTCTTGATCATGCCTGTGTCAAAGACTGTGTGACACCAATAAAAGCAAGTGCAAACATCATGATAGTATAAAGTATTTGAAATTAATAAATTAACCAGGATAGTGCTTACTGTACCTTAATATCAAATAATATATATAGAAGTCAGTGAGTAAAGTAGTTATTTTAAACTTCCCCTATTCTGGGCAACCAATAGAGTCTTCTTAAGCAGAAGACTATTTCTACACCTTTCTTAGTGTGTGCTTGGCTATCAGCCCAAGAGGCATCTCTAAAGATGTTAAACCCTCACGAACACATTGTAATGAGATGCTCTCTCTCCCTGCTCCTTGTTGTAGGGGAGGCTTGCATAGATCTTTAAAGCAGATGTTAGACACATAATAGCAGCTTGTATCGGGAACTCTGTTCTAAGAGACTAGGTCTAAGAAATGAGCGCAAACTGTGAGACGGGCTATACAGATCTCAGGAACATAGCACATTAGAAAGACAAGAAATGTAATGGTGGGTCTAAGAAAAAAGTAAACATGTAAAATAAGTATAAATTGAAGCAAGATAAATAAGAGGTTTCATTGTGTGCAAAAGCATTTATACAGAAGAGATGCTAGAATCATTGGAATTATTTAACCTTGATATATCAGCTTTTAGCAGCCCTTGGAGAGTTTTAATATTTCCTGAAGATTTCCAGGGGAAATTAGGTTAGAAAACTGGCTAAATCAGTAGCCTTAATTTTACATGTAATTCTAAGTCAGTTGACTAACCCGCTTCATCTCTTTCCTATAAAGCTCAAAGGCTTTGTGATTATTGTTTCCCTCACTGTTAAGAGAATTTTTTTACTTCCTTGGGGTTTGTGCCTGGGTTCTGTGTGGTCAAAGTTCTAGATGATATCTGAATAGTAGATAACTAAGGAATTATTATGCTCTCCCCCACTTATTTTATTACAGATGAGACTTGCTTTAGGAAAAGCCAATATTTAAAAATTTGCCCACAAAACAGATAAATAATTGCTTTAAAAAAGAGGGTTGTTTTTTTCAATTTAGAAAAGATTACCATCTTGATTTCCTTTGATGGTTAATTTTCCAAATGGTTTAAATAATCTGATTTACAAAAATTTCATGTCACCAGAAGTTTGATATAATAGAAAGAGCACTGGATTTAGAAATGGGAAGACCTGTGTTTAAATCCCGCTTCTGCTACTTACTATCTGCATGATGTTCGACAAGTTTTTACAGGTCACTCAGGGCCTCTGTTTCCTAATCTGTTAAATATGATCATTATAAAAAATAATCTTTAAGGTTTCTAAATCCATTGATCCTGTCACCTTTTCAGGGATGTACTTATTATGTAAATAAAAGGCACACTACATTTATTTATAAAAAAAATTATTTACTACATTTGTCCTAAGAAATAGAACATAAAATTTTGTTTTATAACTAATTCTCTTGTTTGGCCTTCTCCTATAATACCTGCTTTTTCAGAGAAAATTGAGAATATTTTAATGAGGAATAAAAATGACCTCTCTCCATTTTGATAACAGTATTACTATTGAAACCAACTTTGGATATTAATAATCCCTATTTCCACTCAATCCTTCTCTGATGCCTCATTATGGCATGGAAGTGACCCTGGATTTTAACAAGGGTGTGCCAATGAAACACAAATTCAGGCATGTGGAACATGTTGGAAGGGAGTCTTTGAGAATAGGCCCATCAATAGACTCTCATTCAAGGACTGACCTAGCTCTATGCAGATAGGCTTATGAACAGGAAGCTGGTCACAAAAATGGCTTTTTTTCCCCCACCATAGTGACCCACTAAGGTGAGAAGGGAATTGAGTCTGGTGCCTGGAGAAGGAAATCACACCCCAATGAAAGCATTTTAGTTCCTTATGTTCAATGCATTCAGATCATTGACACTATCATCACACTGTTATAAATATAAAATATCAAGACTCTGAGACAGGCCAAGGCCTGTACCTTTGGGGTAGATTCACAGCTGTACTACATTCTTTCCAATTCACACTCAGGGGAAAGCCAAGCCCTGTAATTGTCCTGTCATTCCTTCTCAGGACCCTTGTCAACATAAATGAAATCCAGTGAATGCTCAGATTAGAAGATAAGGTATTACTGTTTTGTGGTCCCGTATCCTAGAATAAAAGGCATAGCCAAATCTTACTTCTTTATATTTATCCATCTGTTCTACCGTACTTTGAAAAATAAAAAAAAAGTTAAAACTAAAACTAGACTCACAGAATATAGGCATGTCTATACAGACCAACAAAGCAAAACAAAATTACTATCTGTAGGTTATTTCAATTATGACTATTATCTTACTGTCTAAACCAGACAGACCAAGTAAAGATATATGATAATTTACTTATCTATCAGGCCTTACAGTTAAAAGAATAAATGGCTCAATTGTGTGTGTGTGTGTGTGTGTGTGTGTGTGTGTGTGTGTGTGGTCATAGTTTAGCTGGCACCTATCTACAAATAAACGTTGCATCAGACCTCCTTCAAGAACCAGTATTGTTAGTTATGCTTTTATATGTGAAAAATCTCCCATCTCTCCTTAACCAAACTGTAAGCTTCAAGAGAGCAGAGGAATGTTTTTTTTAATACAGCACATATCAACAAATTAATAAATTGCTCAATAGATATACATTAAATTCCATATATATGTTTTTGAATATTAAATTTTGAAGAATCAATTTTAAAATATTTATTTAATACTTACTATGTTGATTCTATTTCGCTGTTCAACTAAATCTCCATCTTTTTAATTACATGCTAACCACTTTAATTCAGATCCTTATCATGAGAATTGCAGAATTTGAGAGGGAAGAAGGTAGTCCATTCCATACAAAAAGAGGACCCAACAAGCAGGCACAAGACTCTGATTAAAAGCTGCACTAAGAGAGACCCTACCACCTCTCAGGACAGCCTACTCCACTTTTGAATGGTTCTAATTGGCTTTTCTTGACAGAAAGCCAAAATTTTACTTTTTTGCAATTTCTAACCATTTTTCCTCATTTTGCTTCTGTGACAAAAGAGAACAATCTAATGCCTTCTGCATGTGACAACCCTTCAAATACCTGCAGACAGCTATCATTCCCCAGAGTCTCCCAGACTTCTTTAAGGCTAAAGAAGCTGCAGTTCCTTCAACCATTCCTCATATAACATGAATGCAAGGGCATTTAGGAGGTCGAATTTCCTTCCTTGTATTAGGAATTCTAGTTGTTCTTTTCTTAAATTTCAGGCATTTGCATATAGATGTTTGAGACCACAGGCTTCACTATTGGCTCATTTTTCGTATTTTGATTCCTATGAAGTTCCAGATGTCTTGTTTGCTATTCTTCTCTCCTCTCCGCATCCATTTACTATATTATCCAGCTTGCAGGATAGTTATAGGCAGTTTTCTCCCCTCTCTCATCTTTGATAATTTAAGCTCTTTTGATTAGATTCAGAGAAAATGCAATTGTACTTTTTATCTTGCCTTTTATCAGGTCCCCTCCATCCCTGGCCAGGAGTCTGTCATCCCTGTGTTTTAATCCATTACCTAAAAACCCGAATATCATTCTCAGACACTACCTTCATAGCCAGCTGTCCACTTTTCTCATCAAATGTTCTCTTTTTCATTCCTTGCTACTCAACTATACTCTTATAAAAGCATTTTAATTAGTCTCCTGATTTCTGTTCCTCCTCCTTGTAATTTATCTTTCACATAACTGCCAAAATAATGTGCCAGGTCTAACCATGCAATGTCCAAAACTTTCAGCAGCTCTCATCTCTCTAGGATAAAACACAAACTCCTTAGCTTGGCACCCAGGGCCTCCCCATCAACCGGGCTCCAGCCTACCTTTCCAGGCTTATCTCATATTATTTCTCTTCATGAATGCTGCATTGCAACCAAACTGGACTTAGCATGTGTTGCTGATCTGGATATTTCATGTCTTATCTCTACACAAGTTACACCCTCTGCAGGGGATACGCTACCCTAAACTCTGTCTTGAATCTATATTTCCTTTTCAAATTTTCTGTTGACGTTCTTTTTTTATGTCCCTGTCATTTCCCAATACTAATCCCCTTATAATAGACCTGTCCTTGTTAACTAATAAAGTCAAGCAAAACAAATCAACCCATTGGCCGTATCTGAAATTGTATGCTTCCTACCATACAGTGGTGCAGAGGATAAAGCTCTGGACCTGGAGTCAGGAAGATCGGAGTTCAAATCTGGCTGTAAACACTTTCTATCTGTGTGACCATGGGCAAGCCACTTAACCACTGCATGCCTCGGTTTCCTCATCTATAAAATGGACATAATAATAGCAACTGATCCCTCAGGGTTGTTGTGCAGATCAATAATATTTGTAAAGTTGCTTTGCAAAGTACTATATAAATACTAGCTATAATAATAATTATTATTATTATTATTACTTCTACTGAGAGGTTGGAGG
Source organism: Phascolarctos cinereus (assembly GCF_003287225.1). Lineage (NCBI taxonomy): Eukaryota > Metazoa > Chordata > Mammalia > Diprotodontia > Phascolarctidae > Phascolarctos > Phascolarctos cinereus. Next base: position 392,962,028 of record NW_027555847.1, on the reverse strand, counting down.
CATGCTGCAGCCATTAGTCCTGTGAAGTCAGGAATAATTTACATCTTTTTCTATGATAAAATCAGGTCTCACGTCTGAAGATTTCTCTCATCCCAGAAGGTGCTAAAACTTTCCACCCCCTCAGATTATTCTGGATTATGCTAATCTGTGTATACTTAGAGTCCTTGCTTAGAATGTATGTTTCTTCAAGGCTGAACCTGATAGGGGTTTTTGTCTTTTGTGTCCCCAGTGCCTTGCTTACCACCTGTTCTCAGTAAATGTTTCTTCAATTGCACTGTATTTGTAACAAGGTCCCTTTCCCCCAGGAACTTATTACCCAGTGGAGGAGGTAGATTTACATATGAGGAACTAAAATACAAGGTGGTCAGTGGTGCAGGTTAATTCCCCAAATGAATGTTTCCAGTTCTGATGGATATGTCTACCTCAACATCCTTTAGTCAATGCCAGCTCAAAATGTCCCAAGCTAAATAAATATCATCTTCTCCCTAAATACTATCTTTCCTCCCAACTTCCCCATTTCTGTACCTGTTATCATCTCAATCACCCAGGCCTCCAATCTCTGTCAACATTGACTTTTTCCCTGTTCCTCACTCCCTACTTTCAATGAGTTTGCTGAGTCTCCATTGATATTACCTTGGCAACATTTCACATATCCCCTCCTTTCCACTACATCTGCCATTACCCTGCCATGACCTCATTACCTCTTGCCTAGATTATTATAATAACTTCCTAACTTCTCTCTCTGCCTCCATTTTATCACATTTCTAATCCATCCTTCAAACTGCTGCCCAACTAAGAATCCTGATTGCCACACTGTATCACATCTCTTCCCCTAAACCTTTGATGGCTTACCCCTCCCTACTGAATAAAGTATAAACTCTTCTTCCTCACATTCAAAGCCCTCCATAATCTAGCATCAATTTATTTGTCTGACCTAATCTCACCATAAGACTTCCCTTCATGTACTCTATGCTCCTCCCAAACTGAACTACTCTGGACTTCCTTTCTTGACCTTCTCTCTCTAAACAATCAATAAGCAGTCAAGTGTCTACTATGTCTTAAAGAAACAGAGATCAAAAAGAAACAGTCCTTGCCCTCAAAGGGTTTACATTCAATCACCCGACAATACATAGGTACAAAAACAAAATAAGTACAGAGTAATTTGAGGGGGAAGAACTATCAGGTTTGAGAATCAGTCTCATGCAAGAGGTAGCTTTGAACTAAGTTTTAATGGAAATTAGGGATTCTAAAAGGTGGAGGTTAGGAGGGAGGATATTTCATTCATGGGGGGACACACTGGGCAAAGGCTATCTCCAGGTCTTTTCTAATACCATTCCCAATAACTGAACTAGAATCTCCCCCCAACTCTGTGGAAAATCATCCCTTCCTTCAAAGTCCACCTCAGGTATCATCTCCTCTACAAAGCCTTCTCTGACTTTATAGGAATAATGCTAATAATATTGATTCTAACTATGCAAGTAGACTAGAATAATTAGGAAATGGGGGAAGTGTGAGGGAGAAACGTGGCAAGGGGAGGGAGTTTCCTAATAGCATAGGGGATGGAACCAAGATCTGCTTGGGTAATTCCACACATAAAAAAATCTAGATTGGCAAGACAAACATCAACACCTTCAAAGTGGAGAGAGGCAGCCAGCTCACTAAGAACCCAAGGGCTTGGTTATTAGCTCAGACAGCTGCCTGGGGTGGGGGTGGGGGGTGGCGGGGAAGGAGGTAGTGTGCACAGGTGCAGATGATAATTGAAAAATAGTATTACGCCCTTGCTACGGAACAAGGTCAAGAACTTCCCATAGCATGCACACATACCCTCTGCCCCCATCAGCTAGGCATTTATTAATGGTGATCCATGGCACTCCATTTCTAGGCTCCATGCATTTACACTGGTTGGCCCCCATGACTGGAAGGCTCTCCTTTCTTACCTTCTACTCCTAGCTTGCTTGGCTTCCTTCAAGCTTCCGCTCAATGCCTCCTTCCGGGGAGGCCTTTCCAGTATCCTGATCTTCCCCACATTATTCCCTTTCCTCTTAGATCACCTTCTATTTACACTACATATATTTTGTACGTGCATGATAATTTGCATGTTGTCTCCCTCATTAGAATTGTTAGCAGGGACTATGCTTTTGCCTTTCCTTCTGTCTTCAGCATTTAGCCCAGTACCTGGCACATAATAAGTGATTAATAAATGCTGGTTGACTGAGTGACTGACTGAATTGAAACACTGTAAGTGGGGTAAATTCAATCAGTGCTCCAGAAGTTCAGAAAGGAAGAGACACTGCCAAATACATTAACACACACAAAAAAATCTGAAAGCTGGAAGGGACTTCAGAGGCTATTTGTCCAGTGTGGGGGGGGTAGGGGTAGGGGTGTGTGTGTGTGTGTGTGTACCCTTAGAGGTAGGTGCTATTATGATCCTCATTTTACAGTAGAGAAAATTGAGGTAGACAGAAGTTGCCCTGGATCACACAGCTTTGCCTATGTCTAAGGCCAAATTTGAATTCAGATAGACCTTCCTGACTCCAGATCTAGTGTTCAATGCACTATGGTGCCACCTAGCTCTTTGAGTCCAGTAGAGACATGAACAAGAGAGACAGCATGTACAGTGGAGAGACCACTGGGTTTGGAGTCTGAGGGCCCATGTTCCAATCTTGGCCCTGACACTTACCACTCATGTGACCTTGAACTATTCTCTTGCCCTCTCTAGAGCTCAGTTTTCTCAGTAATGTGAGAGGATTGGCCTAGATTAGTGGTTCTCAATCTTTCTAGTCTCAGGGCCCTTTCACACTCTTAAAAGTTATTGAGGACCCCTAAAAGCTTTTGTGTATATGGCTTATATTTATTGATATTTACCCTATTAGGAATTAAAACTGGTAAATTTTTAAACATTTATTTATTAAAATAACAATAAGAAACCTATGCTAACCTGTGCTATATGCCAACAAATAACATTTTTATTAAAAAATAATGTTTTCCAAAACAAAAAATAGTGAGAAGTGCGATTGTTTTACATATTTTTACATACCTCTGTAATGTCTTGTTTAATAGAAGACAGCTGGATTGCATTCAATCTGTTGTGATATTGTGTTTTGTTTGGAGTATATATGAAGAAAATTTGGCCTCACACAGAGCTGCAGTTGGAAAAGGGAGAAGTATTTATTAGGCAAATAATGTCTTAGTATTATCGTGAAAATAGGGTTGATCTCAAGGACCCCCTGAAAAGATCTCAGGGAGGACTTGTGGACCACACTTTTAGAACAGCTAGACTAAATGTTCTCCAAGGTCCCTTCCAACTCTAAATTAACCATCCTATGACCCCTTCCCAAGAATCCTTTCTACAACATAACTGACAAGTGGGTATTCATTCTTCACTCTCATGAAGGAGAATTCCTAGCCTAACTGATTGCTACTTGCAGATTTCCAATGCACCTCCATAATAATCATCTCCAAAGCTTGTATATATCTCTTGAATGGTGGAATAAATGTACTCCAGTATATTAGACTTTACATTTAATCCTAGCTTTCTACTGGCCTCCGATGCAAAAATAGAGAAATTTTTTTGGGGGGGGGTTAAAAAGTTCATTGTTTTGAAAACTGTTATGATGGTGGTGAGCCCTGTGGTATTGTATATAATATACCATCAGTACTATGGCTCCTTGAATTTTTAGATACCCCATATCAGTCTTCTGTAACTGATTCTTTACATCTCTTCTGAATTTAGAATAACTATTCAGTGTTAGTTACTTTCTCAGCAATTTAACAATATTAGTATATTTTCTAGGGAAACAATGGTTAACTTATGGTTAAAATTAGGTATCTGGATTATTTGCGAATTTCATATCCTTGCATGGTTTTCCCCTCTTAAGGAACCAATTGGCAAAATTAAGTCCCTAGGAACAATGCATGTGTACCCATAGTAAGCAATATCACGGTGGTCAGCCAATGGATACTCAGGAGAATCACTACAATGGAGCTTCCAGCTTTAATGAGGATCATTGCCAACCATTGAATTTCTAGGTCATTGGCCAAATAATATCACAGAGAAGTTTTGAGGTGTTAGAATGGGGCTGGTTATGATATACTAAGGCATTACTGAGAAATGACATTGATTAGGCAAATGTTTGCCCTTTCTCCATTGACATGACCCTATAACTCTGAAAAAGATTACTGCCTGTATATCAAATGAATTCCAAGTAGTCTCTTCCTCCAAGGTGTTATTTCTTTATGACAGTAGTCAGTCAGGTAGCTTTTTAGCAGCTCACATGGTATTTAAAAATTCAAAACTTGAAACAACATTGTATATATCTAAAATATGTTTAAAGCCAGGAGTCTTTCAACTAACCCTCTATTAGTCAAATTAGTAGCCTGCTGCTGGGATTCCTCCATTAGCCAGATGGTAAACACTCTGAATTACAAAGGACCCCAGAGTAAGACAGCAAAAAAGCTGTAATGTGGCACTCTATTGCCAATCTTCTAGGAACTATGGGTGAAACAGGAGCTACTGATGTTTTGATGAATTTTTTATGGCAAGCAAAAATTACAAAGAAATGCTACCATAATATTTTCCCATATATTTGCTTCTCTCTTTAATTGTCCAGAGGCAGAAAAGGAACAAAGACTATAATGGGAATTGTGTTTCTATAATGCATTCTTATTTTCTAATTCTTTCTTTAAACTGGTTAATATTTCTTTTGGAGGGAGAGGCAAGATAGAATCACTTTTTGAGGTCTCAGAAAAACACCACTATATTATATTGTCCTAAGTGAGTATTTCTGCCAGCTTCCCCTATTTGACTAAAGATTTAATTACAGAAAGGCAATTTATGTTCATTCATTTCCAGAAGGCCAGTTGACAATGACAACAAAAGACTGAAGAGTTTTAACAAAAGAGATTCACAATTATTCTTTGTTCCATAGCCAGCCATGGTTTGGAAGCTGCAGAGGGATATAATGTTAAAAAGAATTAGTCAGTGTATACTAGTCTGAAAAATACAATGAGGGATTGCCCAGAATCCATGCAATTAGGTCAAACAAAACAGACTTTGAGATATTCAGACTGATCCTTCCTTTCCTGCCTCCCCCACACCCTCCCACTTAGTTTGTCTTTGAGGCTTACTTGAGGAGATATTTGGGAAGCTCACAGCCATTTTCAGCATTTTAGAAAGTTTTCCTAAAAGGGTTATCACACCCAAGCAAAAAGTTCAAACAAAAGGGAAAAAAATCTGGGTGACTACCTGGCTTTCTGAATTGTGTCCAAACATTTCCAAGAGGAAATGTTGAATTGAGTCTGTGGTTTGAGGTAAAGGGGAGAATGCAAGTTTCATCTCCCCTCTCCATCTGGTATTGGTATTCCCCACATGCTGACTACTTTCCCCTTTTCCCTTCCAAATACTATGGGGTTGGAGTGAGACACGGAGTGATGCTCCAGATCAGTTTGTACACATTCAGTGGTGGCAGAAACCAGATATAACCCTCTGTGATACTTACCAGCTGTGTAATGGTGAGCAAATTACATGACATCCCTGAGCTTCAGTTTCCTTATCTGGAAAATGAGGTAATCATACCTGTAGAACTACCTCAAATGGTTGTAGTGAAGATAAAGACTTAATGTATACAAAGTGCATTCTAAACCTGAAGTGCTATATAAATGTCAGTTATTTATTCTTAATAAATAAACCACAATAAGAATCCAAGTAACATCCCTCCCTCATTGGACCTTGAGCTCTATTTAAGGCAATTATCGAAAGGATATTGGTCAAGAAGAAAAAGAAGTCATTTGGACTTGAGTTATAAGGGGAGCTTTTTAAAGATAGGCGCAGAGAATGGACCAGTGATTTCATTGGTATAGGGCAGCCATTCTCAAACATTTTGGTCTCGTGACTTCTTTATACTCTTAAAAGTTATTGAGGATGACAAAGAGCTTTTATGTCTATCAATGTTTATCACATTACCTACCTATATTGTCCAAATTTGCCTTTACTTTAATACTATAGCTTTGGCCTTAGAGAGGAAAAAGTAAATAGGAATCTCATTTTTTTCCTGATTATCTGACCTCAGATTGAGAACACACTGATTACCTTATCCAAATCTCAATTACATTGCTCACAGTGAATTATGGAATATAACGGAAACTGATTACCCTGCTTACATCTGTTACTGCAGTGACATGAGGCATTTCTATTCTGATCACTTGAAATAGGCCATGTTCTAGTTAAAATATTATAGTATAGTTAAACAAAATACATTTTTTCTTCTTTAAGAAAAATATGCCCACACCACACCTATCAGATTGGCCAACATGACAAAACAGGAAAATGATAAATGTTGGAGAGGATGTGGGAAAATTGAAACGCTAATACATTGTTGGTGGAGTTGTGAAATGATCCAACCATTTTGGAGAACAATTTGGAACTATGCCCAAAGGGCTACAAAAATGTGCATACCCCTTGATCCAGCAATAGCACTTCTAGGGCTATATCCCAAAGAGATCAAACAAATGGGAAAAGGACCCACATGTACAAAAATATTCATAGCAGCTCTTTTTGTGGTGGCAAAGAATTGGGAATTGAGAAGATGCCCATCAATTGGGGAATGGCTGAGAAAGTTGTGGTATATGAATGTAATGGAATACTATTGTTCTATAAGAAATGATGAACAGGCTGACTTCAGAAAAACCTGGGAAGACTTATATGGTCTGAGGCTGAGTGAAGTGAGCAGAACCAAGAGGTCTTTGTATACAATAGCAGCCACTTTATGCAATGACTAAGAATGTTAAACTGAACCCTTCTCAGCATTACTAGGATCTAAGACATCTCCAGAGGCCTCGGGATGGAAAATGCTGTCCACATCCAAAGAAAGAACTATGGAAGTCGAATCGCTCTCACTTATTTTTACCTTCAGTTGAGTTTTGTTTCATTTTTCTGATGGTTTTTACTTACAACTTCACTAATGTGAAAATATGTTTAATGGGCATGTAAATGTAAAGCCTATGTCAGATTGTGTGCCGTCTTGGGGAGGATGGGGGGGGGAGACAAAGGGAGAAAAAATTTTCAACTCAAAAGCATATGGAAAAAATAAAAAGAAAAAGAAAAAAAAAGAAAAATATGCATACTTACATGAAAACACCCACTTCCAGCCATAAACCTACCCCCACTATGAGCAAAACAGCTCAAAGCACACATCTCACTGATGGTTAGTGTGCTATCATCATATATTATAAGAAGCACATTCCATTCAGCAAGACCATGGGAAAAACTTCAAGCTCCTACCAAATGCCTCTAGACCACCCTTTAGCCAATCACAAAAGACCCACAAAATGCCACATTATCATCTCATTAAACTGCATTAAAAATCCCCCTACCCAGAATTTATAATCGCAGACAAGAAGGCAAAGAAAAGCCAGAGAAAGAGCTTTTGAGCAGTAGCTTTCCAAAAGGCTTTGGGGATGAATAAAGATATGATAAAAGATAAATGCATGAATTGTAACAGCGCAGGCTGGACCTGAAGAAACTTGCCTACGGAGGAGATGGGGGAGGGGATGAACTTAGATAGTATCTGTGATCTAGTCCCTGCAGCTGACTTCCAATCCTGTAGGTCCATATGCATGCAGCTTGAAGGGCATCTCTCACAAACGGAACAGACACTTCTTCATAGGATTATCATGAGGATGAAATGAAATCATGCAATCCTTTTTGTTTCTTCCCCAGACCATAGATTTCATTGATGAAAAACTCCCAGTGAGGAAACTCTCACTATCAATGTACAATGTACATCTCTGTGATTTATAATTTTCCCCAACAGTATTCGTTGGGCAATCAAGCAATAAGCATTGAGTATATAAGAAGCCCGTGGTCTTACCTAACTGATCCATTGCCCAGTTCCGCCCCACCAGTCAATTTGGAAGGAGGGGAAGAATATTCTCATGCGAGGGGTGACGACTACATCTGTCTTCCCTTCTCAGTCCTTCAGTAGCCCAAACTGCCAGCATAAATAGCTAACACTGATGCTTTACCTACGACTATCTCAGTTTTCTAAACTCAAAACATTGATGTCATCTACGGTTTCTCTTTTCCCTTTATTCCCTACATATAGCCAGTTTATCTTCCAGACCTGCTGGTTCTTTCCCAACAACATTTTTTTTTCAAATTCACCCCTATATCCATATCCTTATCGTATCACATCCTAATCCACATCCGTAATCCACATCCGTAATATAGCACACTTGGATTATTGCAAAACCCTCCTAAATAGTCTCCCGGTATCTAGTTGCTCTGATCTATCCTGTACAACAGAGGAATCAAACTCCAAGCCTAGGGAGGCAAGAAGCCTACAAAACTTCCCTGGAGTCTGAACCAGATTAAAACGCAATTGGGGAATGTTTAGCAAAATAAATAAAAATACAATATGTGATGAGTCATCTTTTTCAGATGTGTTCAACTCTTTGTGACCCCATTTGGGGTATTCTTAGCAAAGATATTGGAATGGTTTGCCATTTCCTTCTCCAGTTTATTTTTACATATGAGGAAACTGAGGCAAACAGGGGTTAAGTGACTTGCCCAGGGTCACACAGCCAGTGAGTGTCTGAGGCCATATTTGCACTCAGGAAGATGAGACTTCCTGACTCCAGGCCTGACACTTTATCCTCTGTGCCACCTAGCTGCTCTGGACAATACAACATAGATAATATTAATTTTTGGTTTCCTAAGTCAATATGCCTCCACTTTTCTATTTAAATTTGACACCACTGCTATACAACACTCCCAGACATATCTTTCTCAAAACACTACTTTCATCATGTTACTTCCCTACTTCAGAATTTGCAATGGCCATCTAATAGATCAGGTACAAACTCCTCCACCTTCTTTCCAAGGTTTTCTATTGACCAGCCCTAACTCCCCATTCTTACCTCCTGCTACACAGAAGGATGAACCTTTTGCTCCAGTTAGGTTGGTACCTTCTCTATAGCCCATGTACATCATGGTCATATTCACTTCCGTCTTGATTTATATTCCTCTTTCCACCTGGAGTACTTCTGATAACATTCTTTTAGATTCATCCATATCCCATTTACCTTCAAGGACCAACTCAAACTCTACTTCCTCCCTTTGCCAACTCCAGCCTCCATCACTGATCCCTTATCCTGTTATTTTATAGCACCTCGTCTCTACCACACAATTAAGTTCTTCATTACAAACACAGAATCAAAGGACTTTAGGACTAGAAGGAACTTTGCAGACAATTTGCATCTCATCTAAGGAGCTGGAAATCAGCCAAGCAAAGATTATAGCTAAAGCCAACAGAAAGGAAGGAGGAAGCTATGTCCTGCCCAGGGGGGAAGGATTGCTAAGTAATGTCATCAGAAGTAGAGGGAAGCAAGCATCAGTGATTCACAAAGCTAAGGGTCAAAAACTGGAAAGTGAGTTAGAAAAGGCATCCATGCCAAGGAAAGAGAAAGAGTCAAGAACTTCTGGCTGGGTGGAGGGCGTTGCATTTTAGGGAGAGGAGTAAAAGCCAGAGGGGCAGTTAGGTGGTACGGTGGATAGAGTGCTGGGCTTGGAATCAGAAAGATTCCTCTTCACGAGTTCAAAGCCAGCTTCAGACTCTTACTAGCTGTGTGACCCCGGGTAAGTCACTTATCCCTATTTGCTTCAGTTTCCTCATCTGTAAAATGAGCCAGAGAAGGAAATGACAAACCATTCCAGTATCTTTGCCAAGAAAACCCCAAATGGGATCACAAAGAGTCAGACAAGACTTTAACAACAACAACAGCAAAAGCTGGAACAAGAGAAAAACATCAGAATAAAGGCCAAGTAAATCAAGACCTAGTATGTATTTTTACAAATGAGGAAGCTGAAACTTGCCCAATATCAGACCGCCACAACAACTCTGATCTACTAACTCCCACCTAGCTGTTCTTTTCACTATAGCATGCATTCGTTGTTCAGTCATTTCAGTCCAACACTTTGTGACCCCATTTGGGGTTTTCTTGAAAAAGATGCCATTTTCTTCTCCAGCTCATTTTACAGATGAGAAACTGAAGCAAACAGGGTGAAGTGACTTGTTCAGGGTCATACAACAAGTGAGTGTCTGAGGTTGGATTTGAACTCAGGTTTTCCTGACTCCAGGCCTGGCACTCTATCTACTGTGCCACACACTATTCTCTCATCATTCTATGGATTGCTGGATTTATTTTTGGCAACTGAGCACTATACTAGACAAGCAGTAACTTTGTACCTCAAGCATGGTGCTCTGTACAAAGTAAATTGTTAGTAAAAATGAATTGTTGAACTGAGCTGAATTAAATTGGTGGTTGGAAAGAACACTGGATTGGGAGTCAGAAGACCTGAAGTTGAATCCTGGTTCTCTTATTTACTACCTATGTTACCCTGGCCAAGTCACCTAACCTTTGTGGACCTCAGTTTCCTAATATGAAAAATGAAATTGAATTAGATGATCATTAAGGTCCTTTCCAGCACTAAATACTCTGATCCAGTTGACTGAATCAAAGGGTTTCCAAAAATCCCAGTACCAGAATGTTCCATAAACATTAAATTTTTCTTTGGAGGCAATCAGGGTTAAGTGATTTGCCTAGGGTCACACAGTTAGTAAGTGTCTGAGGCTGGATTTGAATTCAAGTTTTCCTGACTCTAGGACCGTGCTCTATCCACTGTGCCACCTAGTTGCCCCAAACATTAAATTTAAAAAATGAAAATACTCCACAGGGTACTTGGTCCATTAGTATTTTCCTGAAAAACTTGAGTCTGAAGTAGTATTAAGGCATAGCATGACAAATGAATAACATAATTAAGTCAAGATGAATAGAAATATGTATATATATATATATGTATATATATATATATATATATATATAATTTTACATATATACCTATTTGTTCCTAATGGTAGCCATCTCTAGGGTGGGGGAAAGGGAAGAAAAAAATAAATTTACATGATAACTTTATTATATATATATATAGTAAAAGGAATAGCAATTTGTACATGGTATTTGCAATCATCTGCATGTGCAATCATCTTTTTTATTATACTATGTTATAGAAATGCTTCTTTTATTCCATAAATTAAAAATAAAATTTTTTAAAAAACATAGCAGATAGTGGGCAGCAAAAGGCCTCCAGTCAACAAATAATTATTGAGCACCTACTGTGGATGATAATAAAACAGTAATAATAATAGCTAACATATAGTACTTAAAGGTTTACAAAGTGCTTTACAAATATTATTTCATTTGATCCTCACAGCAACCCTGGCCAAAGAGGCAATTTCATCAAAGAGATTTGCAGAATGAACCATACCATCGGAAGTGGTGTAAGCATACCCCAAAAAATGCAGGGAGGAGGGTGGAGGAGTGTCAGGGGAAATAACTTCAGATAAATGGAGCACACAAATCATAGCAAGAAAATATCACTAACCCAGGGAGTGAAGAGTCATAAATTTATGTCATAAGGTAGGGGAATGGAGGAATATTCCTGATTTGTGGTACTGACTTTGGGTCTGGGACATAAAGAGTCAAATCCCTTGTACCTGACTCCTTCCCCCAAGGTCAGGTCCTATCAGGCTATCTGAGGGCTGCAGATCACCTGGGGCAACAGAGTATAGCAAGGGGCCCTTAAATCCAACTGTGATTCCCAAAATAAACAAATGTAAGTTTTGTAGAACAAATAAATAATGCACTTTTGACTTCTCACTCTCACTTCCTCCACATATCCAACACTGACATATCTTGTTTCTCAACTTTTTTCACATATGTCTCCTGCTCTCTCCTCACCCAAGCACAACCCTAGCCTACACTATTTTGATAGCCTTATATTGGATCTTCTTGCCTCTTCCCACTTCCATTTGTCTTCCACTCAGCTGACAGTGATTTTCTTCAAGTTTAGGTTAGACCATGGCCATCCCCACCCATCACTCCAAATAATAATCTTCTGTGTCTCTCTATTACCTCCAGGGTCAAAGCCTGCCTTGCCACCGGACTCTGATGAGTCTGGAGGAGATAGTGAGGCTGGTGACTTTGCACAGCTCTGCCTCACTTAAATCTAATTCACTTGCAAGTCAAGACATCACTCTCCTGATGTCATTGGTCCTCTTTGAGAAGGAAGGATGAAAAATAGATGAACCAAAACAATTTAAAACATCTGCCTTTTAAAGCCCTTTACAATTTAGCCTCTCTCTACCTATCCACTCTTTTTACACTTTATTCCCCTTGGAACACTCTCTGGGCCAGGTATACCGGCCTATTTGCTGCTCCTTATACATGACAATGACACTCCTGGCATCTTTCATCCTTCATGCCCGGAGTGCTTTCCTTGCTCACCTCCATCACTTCACTTCCCCAGCTTTCACAAGACTCAGCTCAAATCCTACCTTCTGTCACAGGCCTTTTCTGATCCACTGCACCCTCACCTCAGCTGCTAGTGTCTTCCCTTCTGGGGTTACCTGCCACCTACTCTGCATATACCTGGTTGTTGTTGTTTGTCCTTCTCGAAGAGGACCATGACATCAGGAAGATGATGCCATGACTTGCAAGTGAATTGGGATTTGAATGAGGGAAGGCTGTGCAAAGTCACCAGCCTCACTCTCTCCTCCAGAGCCATCCGGGTCCAGTGGTAAGACATAGATCAGGACAATGGGAGGATGGCCCCAGATGTGGTGGGAGACCTTGGCCTTTTTAAGCTAAGGCCTTTCCCATAATGGACAGAAAGATAGAGGCAGGATGACCTGGGTTCACATCCTGTCTCTGACATATACTGGCTTTGGTGACATTGCACAAGTCATGTAACCTCTCAGTGCTCTAGGCAATATTCAGAAACTATACATGGCAGAGGAGGTGCTGGCCTGTATTGGTACAGCAATAAACGTTGTATGGACCAACTTAATTGCATGTTACTTCCCCATTAGAATGTGTGCTCCTTGAAATAAGGAACTATGGAGGCAGCTAGGTGGTGCAGTGGATAGAGCACTGACCTTGGAGTCAGGAGGACCTGAGTTCCAGTCCAGCCTCAGACACTTGACACTTACTAGCTGTGTAACCCTGGGCAAGTCACTTAACCCCATTGCCTAGCAAAAAAAGAAATAAGGGACTACGTTTTGTTTTTCTTTGTAATCCCCAGTGCATAGCATAGTATTTGAAATTATATTAAGCACTTAATAAATACTTGATGATTTTCTCGTTGTGGGAAGCTTCCTTTTTATAATTGTCCTCCATCGATGTGATTCAGCAACTCCTCTGTACACGATAGTTCTAGAGAGATGCGTAGGGACTTATCCATAGTCATTATGTGTCAGGTGCTAGTTTTGAACCCAATCCTTCCTCACTTTGAGGCTGGCCCTTATCTCTCCACCAGCTTGCCTCTTATTCAGGGTGTCCCAAAAGTCTTATAGGTTATTATATTTTGGCTATTTTTCAAATGTATGCAGGAGCTTTTCAAAATTAATGTAATATGGGGGGCAGCTAGGTGGCACAGTGGATAGAGCATCGGACCTGAGTTCAAATCCGGCCTCAGAACAAACACTTGACACTTACTAGCTGTGTGACCCTGGGCAAGTCACTTATCCCCAGTTGCCTAAAAAAAAAATTAATGTAATATGACTAATATGAAAATATGTTTTGCATGATAGTACACATATAATCTATATAAAATTGTTTATTGTTTCAGGGAGGGGGGAAGAGAAGGAGAAAGAAAGAACATTTGGAACTCAAAATTTTTTTTAAATGAATGTCAAAAATTGTCTTTACATGTAATTAGCCAAAATGAAATATACTTAAAAAGTAATGTAATACAAATTTGCCATTAAATTCATAGTAGATTTTTGTTATGTATTTTCTCCATACCTGCATACTAATAGTCCCACTATCATGTGAGGGGCAGAGAGAACTTTTTTTTTGATGTTACTTGAAAACTTTGTGGATCCCTGACCTAAGAATCACTTCCTGCACTGCAACACAAAATGATTCATTGAAGAAGCATTTATTAAGGGTCTACTACATGTCAGACACCGTGCTAGGTGTCAAGCATACAAGAGCAAAAATTAAACAGTGCCTGTCCTCAAGAAGCAGAGATTGCGGGGGGGAAATGACACATATCATTAGTGCACTAATACACTATTACTTCAGTCAATAAGGGGTACCTGGAATGAGATACCTAGAAGAGTTAGTTTACCTCCCTAAGCAAGCATTTTAAAACAGAAAAAAATAACTTTCCAAACTATGGACAACAACAACAAAAACCCAACCTGGCTGATATTACTATTTTAACACTAATTAATAAGGGTTTAATATTAAATGCACAGCAAAAAGAAAAGAAAAATCATGCATCTGTGTGGTTCATAAGAAGCAAAGAATAATACAGTTTATCATAATTTACTTTGTATGGACTACAAAAATGTTATTTGGAAAATACAGGTAATCTTTTCAATTGGACCATTTCCATATTGTTACTGATTCCTAGACTAGAGTTTAACCTGGGGTGGGGGTGGGGTGGAAGGGAGGAAAGGGTAATTCATGCTTGTAAGTTGAAAAAGGAAACCTGCCCGTTAAGTCATCGGAACAACTGGAAATGCCTTTTGAAAACATGTAAGTACTAGTAAAATAAACCTTTGCCTTTTGATATCTTAATTAATGCAAAGGTTGCATTCTAAGGATGCATTGTTGTCAGACACATCATTATCAGAGATGGAAATAATATAAGAGGCACAGAGATGAATTCCACAATGTCAGAAAAGTTGGGCTATGATATGAAAAGATCATTAAACACTGATTAAAATAATGTCAGATGTGGCAGAAAAGTTTAAAATATGCACCTGGGTGTCTTGGGGCAGAAGGAGGGGACAAGGAGCTGTGGCAAGGCCCCATCTGTGCTTTGTCAGGAAAGAGAAGGGAGGAGGGCCCAGATTTTGAAAGAAGTCAGTGATGGGATGCAGGCTTTTCTGCCCCCAGTAATGAGCTTCTAACAACCGAGCAAGCTCTCCCAAGTAGGCTAGAGCTACCTACTGTGAGGAGATAACTTGGACCAATCTTTCTGATCTCCAACCTGTCACTTGCAAAGCACTAAGTCAATTTTACCTTGAGGGTCAGCCAAACATTAGATGTGATGCCAGAAGTTGCCCTTTCTTCCCCCTTTCCCCTCCCCTCAGTTTTTCACACTTGGCTCCTCAATGTCAGAAATCCCTACAACTGGGGACAGCAATACAATTGGGGACAGCAATTTGAACTCTACAATTAGGGACAAAAGTCTTTAAATGCAAATGCCTAACTGGGAGACAAGGTGGGGGGGACACAGTGTGTGCACCTGGTTAAAGCAAGGAATTGACTGGAACTCACCCTAAAATCTATTAAAGATAGAATCAAGCAAAAAAGTGCAGATGTTACAGAATAGAACTGATGAGAAAGAACAGAATTTTAGAGCTAGGAAATGTTGGAGATTAAAATGGACCTAGAACTGGCAGGGACTTTAAGACCATGTTGTTGTCACTTCCCCCTTACTTTGCAGATGAGAAATTGATGGGGCCGATGCAATAATCAACCTAGATCCTCTCCCCTAGAGGAAGCTAGTAGCACTAGACCTGGAGTCAGGAAGATCTGAGTTCAAATTTGACCTAGCAAATAGTAGGCACTATATAAATGCTCCTGCCCCTTCCCTTCCCCCCTTTTTTCTCTGATGGGCCTGAACCCCAAATCTCAAAACTTTGTTTCCACCTAAACTTTTGGCATTCACACCCTATCTGTTATCTCCTTAAACTGACCTGCCTGTCTTGGCTCCCAGTCCAGGACACACATTCCCACATGGCTATACCTAGCACAATGGAACCATTTGATGGCCATACACTGATGTAGAGATGCCTTAGTCTAGGTCAGGGGAGGGTAACCTTTGGCCTTGAGGCCACATGTAGCCTCAAAGCCACAGGTTTCCCACCCCTAGTCTAGGTTCAACAGCAGTGTTTCTGCCAAACCGTACATTATGTAATCAAGTAGGATAAAACAATTAATCAAAAATTAATTACTATGTACCAGACATTGTTTAGCACTGGGGATGTAAAGAAAAATCTATAGTCCCAGCCCTTAACAGCTCACATTCAAATGGACAAATAACTATGTACATATAAGATATATACAGAGTAAATGTAAAGTAATCTCAGAGCAAAAGCATGGAGAGGAAGGAGGGAGTCAGGGGACCATTGAAGGTCTCCTTGCAGAAGGTGTTGTTGTTATTGGTGGTGGCGGTACTTCATTTTTGAAAAGGACCAATGACATCATGGATGTCATTGCTCATGAATTGGATTTAAGTGAGGCACAATCATTAACCACACACTTTCTTCCAGAGTTATTGAAGTTCAGTGGCAAGACAAAAATCAAGATGATTGGTGATGGCCCAGAATGCAATGAAAGATCTTTGATGTCTGACCAAGCTCTAAGCACCCCACATTGCCTGCTTCAGCCATCTTCCTGGCCATTGGAACAAATTGTTCTCATCTGACCATTCCATCTAGGGAATGCTCCACATGCTTGGGGTAGACATCCCTTAACCACATGCTACAGATTCTTGGAGCCCCAGGTGAGGGTTGGGTGGCAAGTGGACACCCACTGAAGGTGGATGAGCAGCCTTGAAAAGGGCTCAGCAAGGCCTCACACCAGAGGTGCTAGTCCTCCCTGAACACCTTGCAGAAGGTAGAATTCTAACTGAGTCTTGAAGAAAGCCGGGGAAGCCAGGAGGCAGAGGTGATGAGTGAGAGTATTCCAGGCCTGGGAAAGAGCCAATGAAAAGGCAGAGAGTTGAGAGATGGAGTACCTATCATGTTGGAGGAACAAGCAAACCAGCATAGCTGGATTGTAGAGTATGTGTTAAGAAGTAAAGGATAAGAAGATGAAAGGAGAGGAAAGAGGCCAGCTTATGAAAAAATGTAAAGCCAGAGGATTTTATATTTGATCCTGGAAGTAATAAGGCATAACTGAGGTCTATTGAGTAGATTAAACCTTTGCATTAGGAAAATCATTTTGACAACTGTGTGGAGAATGGATTGGAAGGGAAGAGATTTAAGTCACAGAAGGTTGAAAATAAACTGGAAAAAAAAAGAGTTGACAATAGAAAAAGTAATGAAGTTGGTGATTTGTCTGCAACATGCCTAACTTCATCTTTCTTTGTCCTCGCCACCCCCTTCTATACTGACAACTCCTCCAACTACAGACGTCTTCTGAAGAAAAGACAATGTCTTCTCCTGTTGGAATTAGGGTTTGAACTGTAAGGATTGAGGCAGGGAAGGCTTGTGGAGTATGTATATACCTGAATGGTTTGGAAGCTGAGCCTCTGCCCTTCTAAGCCATCAGAAGTAGTGCCTTAGGGGCAGCTAGGTGGCGCAGTGGATAGAGCACTGGCCTTGGATTCAGAAGGACCTGAGTTCAAATTGACCTTAGACACATAACATTACTAGCTGTGTGACCCTGGGCAAGCCACTTAACCCCATTGCCTAGCCAAAAAAAAAAGAAAAAGAATTAGGGCCTTAGTCCTCATCTAAGCATGCTTCAAGACAAAGAGGTTTCCACCATTCTTGTGGCTAAGGATAGTTCTAGTTCTTTTTTCCTCCACAGAGGAGTGGGAATGGGGCAGATACTCGGTCCCATCACATCTGAAGCTGAGTGCCTGGAAAATCTGCATTATCTAGGATGTAGCTAGGGAGACACTGAGAAATATAGGCACAGGGTACAACAGGAAAACATGGTGCCAGAGTTTCATCAAGGATGTATTCTTCATCCTATAGGTCTTGAATTTCTTAGACTGGATGTGACTGATCACTTAGTTCAATCCCTTTATTTTATAAATTAGGAAACTTTGAGCCGGAGAAGGTAAAAGGTATGACCAAGATCATATACTTCCTGACAGAGCCTTGACTAGTACATGCATCTCTTGAGTCACAGGCACCTGACTCCACTAAGCATACTTTCAGGGGAAATGGATTAACTGATTGATTATAAGATAAAAATACTACAAGTTCAACCGAGAGAGACATAGCCAGTGTCTCATAAAACTGCAAAACCAAATAGGCTTATTTAAATAACTTTGCTGTTTATTAAAGAAAGAAAATTGTGGAGTTCTGATAGTGTGGGAGGGGGTTTCAGGTTTCCATTACACTCCAGAGATCCTTATGAGACAAAGAAAAACTCTTAAGTCAAAATTATTGGATCACAAGATTTAGAACTCGAAGGTACCATAGATATCATTAGTTTAATTCTTTTATTTTTTATATGAATAAGCTGAAGCTCAGAATGAAATTGCTTTTTTAAGGTGACTTTTAAAAAGTCACCATCTAGCAGATGGTAGAGTTTTGATTTTAACTTGGGTTCTAATTCCAAATCCAGGTGCAGATACTGGACTGGAGCTCACAACTATTCATTTTCATCCTTTTCTGAAGAAGGATTTTTACGCCTTCTTTATTCAATGATATATTTGCATAATTTACTTGAGGTTATTACCAATACCTTCTTATCAAAAGCTACTCTTTCCTTCCAACCCTGCCAGATACCTCTCTTCCTGGTCACCTATCCACACTTACCTTACCTCAAGCACTCTGCTCATTGCACTAAAACAATTTCTTGCTTTCCCAGAGATTCAATAAGGGTGCTTTATAAAGCTGATGGCCACCTTAGTTATTAACGTTCCTCTTGATGCTGCCCAACTCACTACAGACCTTTGTTATTTGTGAATATCTAAACTTCAGTTTGCTCACTGGGTTCTGATCTATGATGATGGCTTTGTTCCACGGATAAGTTCCATCCCTGAACTGCTCACCTAGTTTCAGACCTCTAGTTCCATGATAATCCATGAGATGCCACTCTCATGCCTTTCCTCTATCTTAGGTTTTCATCCTTGCCCTAGATTTGGTACTGGCTCTTCACCTTGAAATCGGAGATTCACTATTGCCTTTGGTCTGAAATAGTTTCTAAATTATCTGCAATCCCTTTCAGGGAAAGCACTGGCAGCATATCCCGTTAACCTGAGGAGAGAGAGAGAGAGAGAGAGAGAGAGAGAGAGAGAGAGAGAGAGAGAGAGAGAGAGAGAGAGAGAGAGAGACAGAGACAGAGAGACAGAGACAGAGAGACAGAGACAAAGATAGAGATCAGAGACAGAAACAGAATGTGTGTGCATTTATAGTACTCTCCTCCTAAATTCTAACCCCTCAGACGAAGACCAGAGAAGAAAATTACTCATCAGTTGTTGGTGGCCTACATGGCAGCTCAGAAAATAATACAACTGAGATGTCTTGCTAGGCTGAATAGTGGTGCAGGTACACATCTTTAATCAATTGGTTGGAAAACTAGAGTTTATTTTTCAAAAGAGGAAGAAGAGGAAGAAGAAGAAGACGAAAAGAAGAAGATGAAAAAGAAGAAGAAAGAGGGAAAGAAAGAAAGAAAGAAAGAAAGAAAGAAAGAAAGAAAGAAAGAAAGAAAGAAAGAAAGAAAGAAAGAAAGAAAGAAAGAAAGAAAGAAAGAAAGAAAAAAGGAACATATCTTTCATGTACATAGCTTACTCATGTCATCTCAACACGCTGAACCTGAGATCAATTTGTGTCAAGATAATAGGGAAAGGATGACAATTGATGATGAAAGGAGAAAAGTAAAAAAAAAAAGAAAGCACCTGAAGTACACAACACATCTACATGCTGCCATGATGTTATATTACTGTAATTTATTAGTAGTATTCTAACCAAAACAAATGACTTTTTTTTTGGAGCTGCATTTCCACACAAAGAATCATCTTTGAAATCTCTTTATATGTTAAGAAGTAAGTCCACATTAAATAGTTTGGGGTCTCGCAAGGAAAGTTGTCTTAGATTTCCTCTTTAGGTCAATGTTAAGTGTTATAATAGCGGTCTTTAATGATTGGGAAGCATTTTTGTCTCTCTCCAGGGTTAAATTTTTGGCATTACTTACCAAGCATCCATTTCCCCCCTAAAGGTATGCATGTCCCTTCAGCCCCTTTCTCTTCTCCTTTACAAAGTCTTTTTCATCTCAGTGTGTGGCCTCCTTACTATCCCTTTTCAAAGCAACAATGAAATACTCAGGCATTCTTTATTTTCATAACAAATTAGTTAGTTACCCTGTAACTTACACAGTAGGGAAGAGTATTAAACAGCTGATTGCAAACAGCTAAATAGCCACAATATTATTGGAAAAGAGGTGAATGACTTTTTTTAAATCACAGGATCAGCATTTTTAATTTAAAAACGTGTTTTTCAGTTCTCCCGTCACATGTTACATACCGAATGTTTCTTTCTTATCTACTGTAGAGAGAAGAGTCTCCTTTTTCTTTCCTGTGTTCTTTATTGGAGGAAATGTTGACACGGAACCATTTTAGAAAGATTGGATACAACTTAACGATGTATCAGAACTGGAAAGAATCAGTCAATGGCCAATCAGTCCTGATGGCTACGTGTAGAAATCAGGATACTCTTCAGGTCATTGCCTCCATTTCTATAATTTAGAGTCCAAATCAGATGCCATCTCTTCTATGGATACAACTAAGGTTCCCCACTGTTGGGGATGCCATTTTTTGCACCTCTTTAATGCATCTAGCATGCATTTTTATGCAGCATAATTAATTACTTACGTTTAGCCTTAGGCTAGGCTGTATACTTTATAACAGAAAGGACTGCATCTCATCTAAACTTTGTACTTCTCCCGGAGACTATAACAGTACTCTATACACAGCAGGTGCTTAATAAATGTCTATTAAATTCAACTGAAATCTTTAATTCTTTGTCCTTCCTCTTACCCAATATAAATAACAACAACAAAAAAAAACCCAACCCTTTTTGTTTTTGTGAGAGTTCATTGCAAATAATTAGTAGGTGTATTTTACTTTAAAAGAATATTTTTCCATATAAAAACAGCATAACTGAGTGGAAAAAGAATGCTGTGCCTCCTTTGACTTAATTTACCTGCTCATGGGAAGTTCAGCTGTTTGGACTATCAGTCATAGTCCAGGTGCCACCATCCTCCTGGCAGCTAAATTATAGGTACAGTACCAGGAGAAAATAAAGACTCTACAATACTAGCCTTGGAAACCAGAGTCAAAGTTCTTCAGTACTTTCTAGGTGGTGGAATGTATAGAGTGGTAGATATGCAGTCAATGATACCTTAGTTCAAATCCTGTGTTAGACCTTTACTAGGTGTATGACCCTGGAAAAGTCACTTAACCTCTCTCACCCTCAGTTTCCTTATCTATAAAATGGGAATAAAAATAATAACACCTCCCTCACAGGGTTGTGATGAAGATCAAATGAGATAACATATATGAAATGCTTGGCAAATTTTAAAGCATTATATAAAACCTAGCTATTAGTGTTATTCTAAATTCAAATATATAAGTAACGTTTGGGATTATGCTACTCCATTCTTCCATTTTTCCCCCTCAAGGATAAGAGTTGACTATAGTTGGTTATTAAACATTATTAAATAGCTTTGAATATTATCATTCAAAATTTTACCAAAATTTCTTGTTCTGCAAAATGTGCGTTGCGTCCCCTGCTATACTTAGCAATGTCTTACTTTCCAGAAAGGCAACATTTTGCACCTTCTGAGAGAAAACTTCCCAACAAATAAAGCTGTCTGAAAGATGAAGGAGCTGTCTCTTATTAGAGATCTTCTGCTTAGTCATTTGTTAACAAGGATTATTATGTGCTAGGCACTGGTGAAGTCAATAGGGCAATTGATCTGTGGAGGAGGAAGGCAGCAATTCTAGCTGATGTCCTGATAAGAACTCTAGCTTTACTCCCAACATCTGCCTGTAGCCTCCCTACAAAAGCAGAACAGCCAAGCCTTCCAGACTAGGTGTTCTTGTATTGTAGAGCTGGCTGTATCATCAGAACATAGATCATGAGAGGCAATAACACCCTGTGGTGGAGAGCACAGTAGGGCAGTTCTGGGGAGTTGGGTGACCTGGGCAAGATTCCCTGTGTTTGTGTGTCCCTGGCAAGTACCATCCAGATACCTGTAGTCTGAGCTGCTAGTGATCTTAAGACATAGAATTAAGAGAAGCTCAGAGTTGAAAAGAACTTCACAGGAATCTAATCCAAACTGTTCATTATTCTTTCCAACATTTCCCAAACTGATTATCTATCCTTAGCCTGAGGACTCCAAGAAGACCATACAGATTGTCCGGATTTTATGAAGAGACGTGCTACCTACCCCTTGACTGAGAGGTAACTGACTCAGGGTGCAGTTTGAGAACATAAACTTTGTTGGAGGGGAGTTGTTATTGTTTTTTGATGTGATCAGTGGGAAGGAGGATTTGTTTTGCTTGACTATACATATTTGTTGCAAGGGTTTTGTTTTCTTTTTCAATGGGGATTTTGGGTGGAGGGAAAAGAGGAAGCTTTTCACTAATTAAAAAAAGATTTCATATTTTAAAAAAATCCAGTGAAGGAGAACCCACTAGACCAAAGGACTTAGTTGGAGATGATGATGGCATAAGGTAGGCAACAGCTGCATTTTTGACAAAATGTTGTGAGTCTTTCTCTATTCTATTGGCCATATTTTTAGGAAATAACACAGTAATACAAGTACTAATAATAGCCAATGTTTACAAAGCACTTAAAGGCTTGCAAAATAGTTTACATAGTTAATTTAATTTGATCCTCACAAAAATCCTGTTAGGTAGATGCTATTATAGGAGAAGAAATACCAGGAGAGATCTTCAAAAAGGTAGGAAGCACTCAAGAATGAAATTCTGGAGTCATGAAAAAGCTTCACTGAAGAAGAAATGAGAATTTGTTTTTTGAAGATACCACTATGCATTCACAGGGAATTTATCCGTCACCTGAGGTTTCTTTAAAAAACATAAAAAATACAGAAGCAAGGATAGCAAAAATGGAATAAATACAAAAGAGTGGCACAGTCCTGTAAGAAGTGTCAAGACCTGGATAAATCTAAACAAAATCTTGAAAGAAATTAAGGAGATGAATAGAATTTTAGATAAGTTAGACATGCTAGACCTCCGGAGAATATTGAATAGGAATAGAAAGGAATATACCTTTTTTCTCAACTGTATGTGGCACCTTCACAAAAACTGACCACGTATTACTGCATCAAAACCTCACAAACATGTAGAAAAGCAAAAATATTAAATGCATCCATTTTGGACCACAACACAATAAAAGTTGTATTCAATAAAGGGCCTTTGAAGCATAGATTTTTAAAAATTGGAAACTAAATAATCTACTCCTAAAGAATGAGGGGGTCAAAGAACAAATCATAAAATCAATCAATAATTTCATTAAAGATAATGAGAACAAGACAACATACCAAAATTTGAAGGATGCTGCCGAAACAGTGCTTAGAGAAAAATTTATATCTCTAAATGTTTACATTAATAAAAGAAAGAACAGATCAACAAAGTGGACATGCTACTAAGAAAAAAAAACAGAAAAAGAATAAATTTAAAATCCCCAAGTAAATACAAAAATAGAAATCCTGAAAATCAAAGGAGAGAGTAATAAAAATGAAATTTCTTAAAAATGAACTAATATATCAAGAGCTGGTTTTTATGAAGAAGAGTGTCAAGAAGGTGTAAGCTCAGGATAAGCTAGGGTTGGTGAATGATTTAAGCCTTTAGAAAGGGAATAATGATCCCTGCAAAGACTCCCCAGAGCTGCCCTGCTCTGTTCTGCCTCACAGAGTTCTTCCTGGTTTTCAAGCTCTTGGTCCTGTCAGCACAGTTAGCTTTGCAGTATAAGGGCCTGTGTAGAAACCCTATCCAGAAGGCCAACAGCTACAAGGACTTTATAAGCTAGATTGGGGGCAAAAAGGAGATCTGAGAAGGGACTACAGGTGTTGCTCAGGGTGGACAAGAATGGTGATAACTGACAAGAGGAGGAACAGTCGAATGACAGCTCATTTTGTTTCTGTTCTCTGAGTTCCCAGAAAATTAACTTTGTACTAGAAAGGATACATGTTGCACAAGGAGTTGAAATCCAAGATGTGTTAGTGAATAGCAAGAGAGTATCAAACTGCCCCCGTTGGTTCAAATCGCTAGTCCTGGATGAATTACGTCCCAGGCACTAGATGAACTGGTGGGTGTTATGATCGAATTATCACTGATGTTTATTTTAAAGGCCGCAGATAACAGAAGAGGTGCCACTGCACTCCAGTAAGGCAAAAGAAAATGATTTTTAAAAAGAAGGTAGATTCTTCAAATAATAATCCACTGAGATTGACTTTTATGCCTAGCAAAATCCTATAATACATTCTTAAAGGGATGATCTATGAGCCTTGAGAAAGGACAGCAGTGATCATTTAAGCTCTAATATATATTCACCAAAAATGGGTTTCACCAAGTTAACTATTTTTCCTTTCTTTTTCACTTTAACCATTTTCATTTCTTTTTATTAACCCTATTATTAGATTAGGAAAATGTTATGTAGACATAATATGCGTATATTTCCACAAAAATCTTGTGGGCAAGATGGAGAGATTTCAGTTGGAGGATAATATAATTAGGTGCATTTAAACAGGTTGAATGGAAGGACCTAAAGTATAGTGATTAACAGGTGAATGTCAATTTAGAGGAAAGGTCCTCTGTGGTTGGCCATGTGCTATTTGTTTAATGTTTTTATCAATGATTTGGGTGAAGGCAGATGGTCTACTTATCAGTTTGCAGATGACAGTAGTAATAATGGACAACACAAACCTGGGAGAGAAAGCTTGTACAATAAAAGCCAGAGTCAATATGTAAAAAACATTGACAGGCCAGAACCATGGGCTGACTCTAATGAGATGGATAATGGAGACTCAGTCTTAACTGGTGTTGCAGGATCGCTTGCAATCGCCAACAGCCCTCTTCCTTCTTGCTCCAATGTACATTTTTGAGGCTTCTCTAAGTGCCAAGTGGGAAAAATGTGAGTATTTTTTTCCCTGCCTCTAAAAGGACTCAGCTGGAAGTGCTAACCATGTAGGGGATACATTGCCTACTCTCTAAGGCAGGAAAGAGGTGAATGGAATTCTGTTGATCTAACTGGGGACCATCAGTAGAGACAGTTAAGTTGCTATGTTTTCACTGCCACTGAATGCCTCCTTTGTTTGCAGCCTGAGTGGAGTTGTGGCCTGACTAAAATGAAAGAGAGAGAATTATGTTCATTAGCTAGTGGCTTGTTGGCTCTGGCTGTCATATTGTAAGAGATGTAATACTTTCTGGAAGAAGACGAAACATATTAGCAACAGTAGTAGCAGTAAAAGGGTTAATGGAGCACGTTAGATAGCACCTTCAAGCCTCAACAGTGATGAAAGACTGAACAACACAAGACACAGACACCCAGGCCAGGAAGACCCAGAGGCATCCACAATGGAGCACTGAATGGTGAACACAAGACGGAAGAGAAATTGGTGCAGTAAGAACCTGAGGTTCCAGAACCATAAACTAGAAAAAAACACATAATCACAATGTGAAGGGACAAACATGGGCCATGTCATTCACTAGTACTTCTGGACTGTGAAGATCCAGAAAAGGGAAGGAGGTCAACTCTCTATCAACCTAAAGGTCTTTTTCCTGCCTGGAGGTCTTATCATCAGTATATCATATATAAGTCACAATAACTTTATAGCTTCCTGGATAAGGTAGGACTCCCCAGTAGGGGAGGGATATTTAATTTCCTAGCACTCCTGAGTTCTTTCCCAGTTTGAGGGGTGGGAGATGAGGGGAGTGGTGTGATCCTCTAGCACAGGGTGAGCTATAAATCTGGAATAATTGCATCAGGTCCCTGGGAAAGGTGGAACCCACCAGAGGGGACACTTCTCTTGATTGTTTATGGGCTCAGGTACAAGCCTTTTTTCTATATTATTTGTTGCATTTTAATAAAACTTATTGTATGTTCTTTGTTAGCCTGAAGTCCTTGTAGGAAAAATGAAGAGGTTTATAGATGAATAAATTCTCTGAGCATGAGTTATCTCTTTCTTGAATCCAAAAATGAGCTATCACAATGTGGAAAAGATCTGGTAAAAATCTGCTAGAGGAAATCCTTAATTAAATTTCCCAGGGCAGTCAAAGGGCTGCAGTGGAGGACCTAGAGGTCCACATGTGGCCTCGAGGCCACAGGTTCCCTACCCCTGGCAACAGTCAGGGCCAGAAATGCCTGGGTTTTTTTCAGCTTATCACATAAGTAAATTGTATAAATAAAATTGCATTATATTTTACATGTAAAAAGCATTCTTAACTCACAGGGCCTTACAAAAAAGAGAGGGGGGCAATTTGGCCCTCAGGCAGTTTACTGACCCTGGTCTAAATGACCAACTGTGATTCCAGAGGACACAAGATGAAACGTGCTACTGATAAAAAGGTGATGAACTCATAATACAGATTTTTTTTTGACATCACCAAAGTAGGAATTTGTTTTGCTTGAGTACACATGTTTGTATCTGGGGTTTTGTTTTTCTTGCTTTCTCACTTGGAAGGGGAAGTGGAAGAGAGAGAGAATACAGACCTAAAAATAAAATAATATTTAATTTAAAACAATTAAGCAAAAAATAAATACCCATTACTGAACAACACTAAAAGCTAATATGGTCTACTCTTGATTATCAGCATTAATAGAAGGGGTACTGGTTTTGGGTAACAAAAGCTCTACGTATGATGCATCCATTTGAGTTGAGACCATGGACTCTTTCTTGTGGCAGATTTTCCACAATACAGAACACAGCTATCACAATAGCTTGGAATAGATGGACAGCAATGTAGCAGGACATCATGAAAGAGGAAGTAGAACAGTAGTGCTACAGCCTTCCTCTTAGTAATGAGGGGCAACTTTTGGATGATGTTAAAAAAAAACCCAACTCATTTCAACAACAATGGAAGGCTCTCAAAGGGATTTTCTCACAATAATTCTACAAGAGAAATAAAATTCATCATATTTTTAAAGTGCAAATAAATAATTTACATGAGTTGGTCAGTTTCACAATTAAATACATTTGAGATATTGAAGTCACAAAGATCAGGAAAATTTAACCTTGTAAGATACTTCATTTAATTTTTTTATTGCAAGGTAGCATTTGAGTTTACAAAAAAACTCCATAGTTATTAAGTGTGATTATCTCCATTTTGCAGAGAAAACAGGCGCAGAGAGGTTAAATGATTTGTATTTGTTCATAATTACACAGCTAGTGAATTCCCAAAGCAGAATCTGAACCTGGGTTGCATGACTCCAAGAGCAGCACTCTTTCCCCTACCTGATGCTGCCTCTTTAAAGGAAATTGAGAACTAGCCCTATGGATATTTGCTATTATTAAATACACTCAGAGTTGGCAAAAGATACAGATTATCATGAAAATTGAACATTAAGTCATTGAAAGAAAAGCCAGGTATTTTCATTTTCTTTTAAGTATTAAACTGTTTGATAATAATTAGGCTAGTTTTATTTGCTTTTAGCTTTTGGGTACATATGCATAATTCTTTTCACAGCTTGACTGATTTTCTTAATAGAATAATACCATGCATACACAAAGGATGAATGAAACAATATAGAATATGCTACTGGGTCAGATAACAAATGCACTCAGTAGTATACTAAGTTACATAAAGAGATCTGGAATTGTGCTTAATGTTCTTTCAGGGAGCTTAATAAATCATCAATCCATGTAACACCCCTGAGAGAGTAGTGGCAGCAATGAGGTTTTGTGGGTCCTTGTGGAACTGCTCCATTGTGTAAACTCTTGGGCATGTTTTATGCACCAGATTCAATTCTACAAACACTGAATGCCCCCAAAGAGTGGCATTTCTCCTTTTTTCCCACATCAGTCTGACTCAAGGTAGGAAACTCAGCATCCCTGATGCTGTCTCACCACAAACTACTCTGAAGAAAGGATAAAGTGTGAAGTCTATGGTTATTGGCACCTGGTATTTGCAAAAAGTAATATTAAAGTAACCTTTCCAATATTAATGTTAAACTAATAAAGTTATTTGCCTCCAATGACTGATTTTTTCATAAATTATCTTAAGAAGAGTATTCTTGTGAAGGCCAATCTGGAGAGCAATTTGAAACTATGCCTCCTCCTCCTTCCAAATATTAGACTGTGCATGCCCTATGACCCAGCAACCTCAATACTAAGTTTATATACCAAAGAATTGCAAGATAGAAGTATAGGACCCATCTATACAGAAGCTTTCATAGCTTCACTTTTCTGTTGTCACAAAGAACTGGAAACTAAAGGGTGGCTCTCAACCAGGAAATGGCTGAATAAATTATGGTATATTATTTGGAATGGAATTTGGAATGGAATAGTATCGCACTATTAGACATTACAATATGGACACGAGATTCAGAAAAGGTTGGGAGAACTTGAATGACTGATACAGGGTGAAGTGAGCAGAACAAAAAAAAAATAAATAATAACTACAAAATTACAAAGAAGAAAATCCCAAACTATGAAAGAACTCAGTTCAATGTAATGGCCAACCAGGATTCTAGAGGATGAAAGATATAACATGTTTTTCTCTGTTTTCTAAAGATGAAGAATGAGACATGTATTTTTGGACACAGTTATTGTGTAGATTTCTTTTGCTTAGCTATGTTTATTGATTACAAGGAAGGAGTTTTTTTTTTTAAGTGGGGGGAAGGGAGAACTGCTGGGAGAAGAAGGCAATGATATCATAGAAGAAGAAAAAAGATATAAGAACATCAACAAAGGTATTTAGAGGGGAACATAGACAAGCAAAACAGTTCTGGAAGCAATGTGCTGAATGTATTAGAGACTAAAAACAAATCACCCAAACTGTGCATAACGTATATTTGTGGTTTCATACATAGTCCTCTTTTCTGTTCTTTATATATAGAAAGGTTTGTGTTTGTTGGTGTTTATCTAGTTCATAGTGACAAAAGATTTTTAACAATTTTGAAGGAATGCTTTCAGACAAGGGAGTCAAGGGCATTAGCTCCCTGGCTTACTATTCTTAGACTTTAGTTATAATCTATAGAGTCAGTAAGAATGAAAGATGCTGACTATTTCAAGCTTTTAAAGTACTCCCTGGCTCAAGGTCAAAAGACAGAACATATTTGAATAGCATCAAAGCAAAAGGAAATACTGACCATTTCTAGATGGTCTAGATGACTAAACCCAGATAGATTGACCTTCAGAGTTTAACCCCCGCATTCTACAATTGAAGAAATTGTGACCCAAGGTTAAATGATTTACTCAAAGTCACACAGGTAATGAGATTCAAAGGAAGGATTTGAACCTTAGTCTTCTGACTTAAGAGCCAGACCTCATTCATTGTACCGTACTTACAGTCAGCTTACTCCATAAGTTAATGTGGGATGTAGGAGGGGAAAAAAGCATTTCCATACATATCATAGAACTCAACTAAGAAAGTACTTGAATTGGGAGATGAGGTGGGGAAAAGAAGAAAGGAGAGTAAGATCTTTTCCCTAAAAGGCATGAAATTAAAAATGTTGGTATTGGAAGTATATTAAAATAACATTAGTGCTACATGGTTTCCAAGTTTCTTCTTGCTCTAGTATTCTATGTCTATATGGCTGGAAGAGATAATCCTTAGGCATTAAGTGATTAGGAAGTAAAAACAGAAAAATGACATAAAACCAACCTTTAGTAAGGGTGAAACTATTTTGAACGTTCTCTCTTCAGCTCCCAGGAAGAACAAATCAAGTCCTTAATATTTTATACCAAAGACAGCCAGAAACCACAAAAAGTAACATAGTTATCAAACCTCATGGGATAAAGCTACTGCTGTCCTTGACCAGGGACATGACAATTCCCCAGAAAAAAAATAAAATCTTTTTTCTCAGGGAAGTAACTAGGTCAGGGTGACAAAGGCTTGACCTCCCCCCCCCAGGGTGCCACATTTAGAGGACACCCAAATTCAAAGAATACTGATAGTTCTTAAGTCCTCCAGCAACATAGAAACAACTTCCCTGAAGAGAAGCTGCCAGATGGCTGGCTGAGGTGAGGGTGAAGCAGACCAGACTGCAGAAGAATATCTTCATGCCCAGCCTTCCCTACCCCTACCCTGACAGAGCCTGCTGGGCATTTGAAGGTAGAGTGGAAGTACTTCCTCCCTTGTCAGCTCACCCCTTGACCCATCTAGATCTAGATTTCCCTTTCCAATGGTCACAGTTCTGGGCCTCCCTGGTCCCACATATGACTGAAAGACAGATAATGGCATTCCACACTGCTTCAATGCATAGAGAGTCATCAACTTTAATCCTTCGGGGAAATTGGAGGGTCACTAGGCTTTATCACCTGCCTTGCTGCTGAACCCTAAAGATTCTCGGCCTGTCATCTTTCCTGCTGCTTGCTGCTCCTAGGAAGCAGTATCCTCTTCTAACCACCTTTTAGGCAAATCCTCTTATATTTTCACCCAGTTTTCACTCTGTTTTCCCCCAGCACTCAGCACATAACAAGCATTTAGTAAATGCTTTTTTTTGTTCTCCAACTGATTATTTCCCCATTCATGGCTATCTCCCTAGCAGCAGCCCCACACTGACCTACCCTTCCTCCTCAGGCATTCTGCATTCCACTTGCTCCAGGCATAATTTGTGGTATTTTCCTGGGGTGCAAAAATTCCTAGATATGTCTTAGCTCCTTCCAATCCTATCAACATGCCAAGCCCTCATGGACAGAATGGTCTCCAAGGTGGGAGGCGGGCATGAATTCCAGGAGGCTGTTGACCAATCAAAGGTTGGATAGGTGGGTTACATTCTAGCTTCCCTGTGATAGCCAATAATGGGGATTATCTCCAATAAAAACATATCTGCCCTTATTCTCCAACACTCTGAATCCTCCTTTCATAAGTTCCCAATGTCCTTCCTTCTGAACTGGGAATTCTCTAAAAGAATTGAGAAAGGAGAGACCTAATTGCTACTTGGAGAACTTCAACAATAACTGTGTAGGTGCCATTGAGAAAGATCTGTATTCAAGTCCTACTTCTAATACATAGTGGCTCTATGACCTCAGGCAAGTCATTTAACCTCTAAGTATCTCCAGGAAACCTTCTAAGATGAAAAGCTGATCAAGAGCTGCCAGTCTGCACTGGTAGAGGAAGCTTCCTTAACAGGAATACCCTAATATCAATGAAATCCTAAGTCCAGGCTGAAAATATTTTTGAGAAATAGCCTGTGAGATCCAACCAATGTCTAATTCTTCCTAATCTAACACTCTTCCAGAAAAGCCATACTCTATGCCTTCTCATGGCATGGAGGTGATCCTGAATTTTCAAGGGCCATGCCAGTAAAACACAAACTCTGGCCAGCTAGAGAGACTTCAAAAAGAGGTCCAGCGACTGCATGTCTATCATACAAACATCAGTCTGAGTGTGAAGAAGCTCCTCACTCGCAAGCCACTCACAAATGAATTTGATTTAATTTTTTTTGGCCAGAGAAAATCACAAAAACCATTTCCTTACCTGTGATCTGCATTGGTAGAAGGAATACTCACACCAGTGAAGTCACTGGTCTTTTGAAATACTAAAATGTAAATAATTTAACTTGACGACTTTATGGATGAGTTAAAGAAATGTTTGAAGGCAGTATCTAATTGTCAAATTAGTAACATAGAAAATAAGTAGGATTTCTGAGAAGAGGCAGATCATTATAGCCTGGAGTAATTCATCCCAACAGTTGTCAAAATGTGCTCGAAGGTACCTGAGACCCTTTCAAGTGATCCATGTGGTCAAAACTATTTTCATAATAATACTAATATATTTTAATTTGTAATGTGGTAAATACAGACAGATATATAACCCACATAAACAAAGGCTCTTTAAAGTCCTCAATAATTTTCAAATGTGTAAAGAGTTCCTGAGACCAAAGAGTCTGAGAACTGCTGGTCTAGCTGCATCTTATAAAAAAGGTAAAACTTCAGCTTGATCTTGAAGGATGGCTACAATTTGAATATGTTGAAAGGAGTAATGAGAGCATTCTAATGAGTATCAGCAACAGAATATGCCAGTGATGAGAAAACAGCTTTGCCCCTGATTCTGAAGGGACATGCAGCTTTTTGTAGCTTCCTGCTATTCCATGAGCCTACCAAGGAATCACTGGGAATACCCTTGGTGTGAGTATTAGGTGTGGCAGAAGAAATTAACCCCTAGATGTATGGAACATGGTTAGGCATGAGTATTGTTGACAGAAGGATGTAACTGAATTCTGTCCATTTCCTTTTCATAGGATATTTCTTTCAAATTCCCAGTTTTTGTTTTTCGAATGATTCTTACTAGTTTTATCATCCTATACCCTGTTGTGAATCATCCTTTACTTCTTTCTTGCATTAAATTCTACATTCCCTTGTTTACTTTTAAGGCACTCAATTCATTTGTACATCAAAGACCTTGGACAATTCTGGGTTATTCACCAAAAAACAAAATTACAGTTTCTAAGCTCACTAAAAAACCATATATTCTCATGCTGAAGCATGCTCAGTTTTTCAGGCTAGGTAATGTCAGAGTACAGACTTATGTCCCTTGCATTTCAATATGCCCATTCTAAAACAGTCTTTCAATTCTGATCATTGTTGGGACTTTTGTAGAAGTAGAGCCAGCATTTCTTTATATGTGAATTATTTCCTCTGGGCTGCTTGCAAGATTTTTTTCTTTGATGTTGATGATCTGGAACTTTTTTTGAGTTAAACTAAGGGTTCCTCTCTGCTGCATCCTTGTGGATTCTATTGATTTTTTCACTCTGCCTATGTTTCTAATACTTTCAGGAAATTTGATGGTTTACTAAAATAAGATATTCAAATTCTTCCTTTGTACTTTTCTTGGAGACTAAAAATTCTCAGATTATAGATTATTGGATTTTTTTTTTTGGTTAGGCAATGGGGTTAAGTGACTTGCCCACGGTCACACAGCTAGTAAGTGTTATATGTGTCTGAGGCTGGATTTGAACTCAGGTCCTCCTGACTCCAGGGCTGGTGCTCTATCCACTGTGCCACCTAGCTGCCCGCAATTATTGGATTATTAATGCAGAACTGGAAAGAATTTAGAGTTCCAATCCAACGTTCTTTCCACTATACAATGCTGCCTTTCTTCCCTTCATTTTAACAAGCTTTGTCCTCTGGTGCTATTACTTTTTTTATAGATCTGAGCTCTTCTTTGAGATTTTCTATCATCTTTCTTGGTTTGTCAATTCTAATATTCACATTCTTGAATTTTCCCTTTGGTCGTCTTATTTCCAGTCTTGCACACTAGATCCTTTTTGTCATTGTTGTTGTTGTTTCTCTTATTGTGATTCTAAATCACTCCAGAGGTTCTTGAAGTACATCCATCTTCTTACCTAGCAGTATAGTAGTATTATTAGAGTTATGACCTTTCTTGAGATTGCTCTCTTTCTTTCACCCTATTGTATTTATTTATCTGTAACTGTTCCTTTTGAAGAGGGGCAGCTTGGTATTAACTTGTCTGAGCTCATGGTTGTGCAGAGAAGGGAAACACCATCATTATATTCACTGGGAAACTCATATAAATATATATATATGTACATATCATATATATATATATATAAAGATATATATGTGTGTGTGTGTGTATATATATATATACACACATATATGTATGTATATATATAAAGATAGCCACACACATTCAATTTCAGGTGTTTATATAAACACCCCATCAATACTGTGCACTCGTAAGCAAAGCAACAGCTGAAATAAGAGTCCCCCAGGCGCCTTACACAGTCCTGAACAGAATAATCCAGAGAAGAAATAATTACTTAGATTATTGCAAGAGACTCCAAATAATTGCAAAGGAATTAGATAAAGGGAAGCACCCAAGGAAATCTAACAGTTTAATCCAACTGTTTATAGTCACTGAATGCCAGTGTACATAAACCTAAAATAGAACTAAATAGTAAATATGCTGTTTTCAAACTGCCAAACTAGCCCCTTAAATCTACATTTTGCCCTGAATTATCTAGCAAGAGGATTTTTAAAAAATTCTAATTCTATCTACAAAATCTGAATTGAATAGATAATAAATAACCAACTTTTCCCTCTATTTTATACTATGTAGACTTGGCTTTAAAAAAAAAAAAAGGAAGCAAAGGCAGCTATCCAAACCACAATGGGCCAAGGAAGAAAGGTTTAAATCTAGGGATTTTCCCATACCTGCCACAGGTGGAAACTGTACTTTCATTTTAAGTCTTCCTGGCTTTTGGACTCTAAGGAAGCCTTTCATATTCAACGGCATGAATTGTTAATTTTTATGAATACACAAACTGAGGAAATTACTCACAGTAGTCACAGCAAATGCAGAACAGACTGTATACTCTTAAAAAGAGTTCATTATTACATGGATTAAGATAGAAGAACCAAATCATGTCTTCAGTAACAATACAATTACATTCAGTAAAAAGACAATATAGTACAACTAGCCTGTGACGAGGGCATTAGTCCTAATTTTCCTTTTAGGCATATTCATTTACCAAATAAAGAAATTAACACACAGGAAAGTGACCTTCAGCAAATTATTTCATTTCTCTGGACATCAGGTTCCTCATCTGAAAAATGAAATCATTTCTAAGGCCCTTTTAAATGCCAATATTCTCTGACTCTTTGAACTATGTTTTAAAAATGAATGGCAGAACCAGGTACAAAGCCTTGGTCATGCATCTACTAATATCTAGGTTCTGTCCAACACCAAGGTTAAAAAAAAACAACCCAAAAACTTCCATTACATCCCTGGCAGGGCTAATGTTCATATTCAATACTTCATTCTACAATCAAATGACAGATAAAACAGGGAGAGCTATGCTCACCAAAGGTGTTGCCACTGTCATAGAAGATGTTCAAATTGAATAGGAACTCCCTAAGGGTAACAAATAAGGTATTTCAAATTCTTCTCTTTTAAAATTACTTTGTAACGATTGCATGAAGCCTGAGAACCCTGAAGAGCCTTCTAAACAAGACTCTTAATCACTCAAAAGAGTTAAACCTAACTATCCTCGTGGGATAAGTAAATTTAATAAAAATGTCCATTCGTCAAAGTTGGATAGATAGCCCATAGAGCTTGACTGTCAGCCTGTGTGTATATGTATGTCTATATATTATATAGCTATATTTTATAGCTTTCCTATCAGTGAACTAGGCCCAGAATTGAATTGGAAAATGAAAGTAAGTTGGAAAGTTTTGGTAAAATCTTCAGGTCTTTTAATAGCCTCAAGGTTCTCCCTGAAATGCTGAACAAATGTGATTGTGGTGGAATATTATTGTGCTAGAAGAAATTATAGGCATGTAATATTTTTATAACATTTTTAAACATCAATATTTGTAGGTGACTCTATGACTACAAGTCAGGAAACACCAGTCTCTAAAGAATTATTGATCATTTAAGGCACTCAGTCAACAAACATTTATTAAATGCCTCCTAAGGTCAAGGTACTGATTGAAAAATCAGTCATTTGTACCAAAAGGAGCACTTCTGTACACAAGCTAATATTTTCCCCTTAACTATCTTCCTTATATGAAGCTAGCAAATCTAAATTAAAGGTTTGCAGGGGTAGTTTTTTTGTTTGTTTTAAATACATAATTATCCTTTGAAACAAAAGAGTAAACACAAGCATATTATTACTCTATCAGATTCAACAATAAAGTCTTGATAAATCAATTAAACATAGTAACAACAATAATAATAATAGCTAACATTTACATAGTGCTTTCAGGTTTGGAAAGCACATTACATATATTGTTTTACATATTGATTCTCAAACAACCCTGTGAACTATGTCCTTTTATTATCCCTATTTTACAGATGAGAAACTGCACCTGGGAAGGGTTGAGTTACTTTCCAGGGCTCGCACAGTTGGTAACTACTGATGCAAGATTCAAACCTAGCTCTTCCTCACACCGAGTACAATGCTCTATCCACTACACCATACAGGAACACTGTCAACCAATTTGCTAATCATAAGAATTTTATATAGTATAAATATGTTTTATGGATACCCCTCACAATTTCAGAAGTTAGAATACCCATTTTGTGCAAACGCCTTGTCTAAAATCTGCCTTCTCTTTCCTGCTATATTGCCAACTAGAATTCTTGATGCTAACTGAACAGACCTTCCACTTATGGAATATAATATGCTTGGATTTCATCTGGGGGATCCCAGAAAGGGAGACTAACTTTAAGTATCCAACACCAATCCCACAAAGTCCCTTAGAGAATCCCAGTTTAGAAAAGCCCCCACATTCCCCTATACAGTTACTAAGCTGTCCCTGCCTTAAGAGAGATTGGACCTTGAAAACATTCAAAGAATCAAAACAACACCAACTCTATTGGTCCTTATACCTAAATCATCAAAAGCACTAGGTCTCTTGAGTCCCACAACAGAAGAGGAAGAGACCTAATGGGGAAGGCATGGATCTCTGACGAGGTTTTAATAATATAGAATCCACAGCAGGTTAAGTGCTGAAACAATTCACCTGGAGCTCTCCAGGGTTCTGACCCCTAGCTCTGACCTGGCTTTCCTGGACTCCAGCTCTCTGAATCTCTTAATGTGAAACCTTTCAATTAGCACAGATAAAGATCAGTTGCCCCCTGAAGGGATGAGAATGGTGTCACTATAAACTTCATTATGTGGCACTTGGTGGTTGATTGTGCTAGTTAATTAGAGAGAACATTGGGTAAGAGCTGTGTAACTCTAGTAATGTGTGGTAGTTCTTTGTCTTGTGGTTGTGGGGCAAAAAAAAATAGAGACAATCCTTGAATTGGCTGTTGGCCATGATACTTCAGTTCTTTTGACTTAAACTCCCAGTCTTGACCCATTGACATGGACCTTGACCATTCTGACTTCTAGTTCATTATGTAAGTCCTCATTCTTACTACTTAGATTCAACTCTTACTTCTGGTTTCAATTCAATAAATATATGAGACTACTACATGCAAAACATTTTGCTAAGAATTAGTGGAGAAGAAGAGGTACACTATGCCATAATGAACCTTATACTCTATTGGAGACAGAGGGCATAGCATGTAGTAATATACTATAATACCAAAAAGAACATGATGAGTAAAGAAAAGAGGTGCTACATGTTATTCAAGATAAAAAGGACATTATTTCCACTGGATAAATCAAGAAAGGCATCATGAAAGAGACAGCATTTTGAAAAAAGGGCATGATTTCAACAGCCTGGGAAAGAAGAAGGCATTCTTGACATGGGCAATAGCATGAGAAAAGGTACAGAGGCAGTTTCTTTCTAAAGGAGTTCTAGACGATGTCTAGAAAAGGCAAGTTTGTAGAGAAGAATAATCTATGTGCACAAATAATAAGCAATGAGGTTAATTTCATGAGAGTGTAATTTTGCTCACAAACAAGGTATATAATACTTGTTTGTTCCTGTACCATCATACATATTTTCTCCATTTTCTAGAAAGACTATGCCATCTCTTCACCAATCTATATAGCCTTCCTTAGCAGCATGCAATCGATCACTCCCCTGCTTGGTGAAGCTTAGGCACTTGTATTGAGTATTATACCACTTTGCATTTGTTGAAATCTTACCTTTTAAATGTCTTTTTGCTCTAAATATGTTTGGACATTATATCTTCCCAATGAAAGAATAATCCTCCCATTAGGCAGGAACTGTCTCTTTTGCATCATTAGTAGTTAAAAAATAAAATCTAGTACATAGCTCTGCATGCAGCTTTTGACATACTAATTTATTCATACAGAGAAATTGAAGCATATATAAGTTACCTTAAACAAGTCACTGTATCTCTCTGGACTTCAGGTACCTTATCTATGACATGAGAAGATTGGATAAGACCATCTCTACGGTCCCTTTCAACTCTAACATTCCGGGATGCTGTGAACTATCCTGTACTACAAGGAAGTATTAGGTGCAAAACCCCAGTCATGCATCTTCTACTTTTCAGGCTCTGACCACCAAGCACCTCTTCTGGATTTTTCACCTCTTACATTTTACTAAACATACATAATACAAAGGATTTACATTGTTTTAGGAACATTTCACTTCAGAGATTGCCCCTATTATCTGTTCTCACACAAGACAAAGAAGTCTACATTTCTAGGCATCTTGCAAGAGTTCATAGGGCTCCATACGACTCCTGGCCAATACTCCTTTAAATTGTCTAGACCAATAGTTCATCTAGTAGCACATATTGAACCTTTCTGCTATATACTTTCTCATTTCTTTCAAAGAGCAATTGAAGTTTATCTCTGTTAGTTGATAGCTGGTTTAAACCATACCATATTCAAACTGTATTGTTTCAGTTTAGCAAATAATTGACTGTCTTTTTTTTTTTTACTATGAGGCATTGCAGGGGCTCAAGGGGAGTGGTATTTCTTTGCTCTTTAGTAATCATATTAAGGTAAGTCAACAGCACACAATGGATTTTATCACTATGTGTTGAGCATTTTTCTATGAAGTAGGATAGAAAAATTAGGAATAGACACTGTTTTTATGAATCTTATAATCTCTTGGGGGTGGAAGGAGGACAGAGGCCTTCATGTGATATAAGATTAGAGGTAACAACTGCTAACAACTTCAGAGACAGATCGGTGGCACAGTGGATATAGTGCTGGATTTGGAGTCAGGGAGATCTGAGTTCAAATCCTACCTCAGATACTTACTTCAATGTCTAATTCTAGGCAAATCACTTAACCTCTCTCAGCCTCAGTTTCCTCATCTATAAAAGAAGGATGATAGTAGCACCTACCTCCCAGAGTTGTTGGAAAGATCAAATGGAAAAATTCATGCAAAATACTTTGAAAACCTTAAAATGCTATATAAATGGTGCTTTTATTATTATTGTTATTATTTCACAATTCCTGGCTGTTCAATTTCAAAGCAAGAGTTATTTAATTATTCTTTGTCCTGGGCCCTTTTTCTAAATAAAAGTCTGGGGGGGGCGGTAGAGAAGGAGGGAGGGCTTGTTAGTTTAAGAAATTCAGAAGAGTTAATTTGGTTGTTTTTTGGTTTTGTTTTTTGTCTAGTGGGAGTCCAATGGAACATAGTGTAGTAAACTAGCAGAAAAAAATTTAATAACACAGAAAAACCCCAGGAGTAAACAATAAGCAATAAAAGTTGGCATGTTTGTTTCTGATGAAAACACAAGTATGTTTGCTCTCATGTCCCCTATCATTAGTCTTATCATCCTTTAACGTCAGGCCAGGTCTGCTACAATGGTCAGAAGTCACTGGTAACTACAAATTATCTCCTTTTACTTGTTTGGGGCAAAAAATGGGATATTTGAAGTTTTTAAAGTTAAATTTATTTTATTTTCAAACAAATATTTGTCTTTTCTAGTTCCCACTTCCCTTCTTCTGTCCCCATTGAGAAAGCAAGTAAAACAAACCTGTGTTAAAAAATAATGGTTAAACAAAACAAATGTCTAAAAAAATATGTCTCAATCATTACTCTGAGTCCATCACCTGAGGTGGGCAGCATGTTTCATCATGTGTCATCAGGAATTGTAGTTGGTCATTGTACTGATCAGATTTCCCAAGTTTGGGTTTCTTAAAAAATATTTTGTTTTTATCAGGCAAGATCCACCTCCTATTTCCCTCTCCTTCATTAAGAACACAAGAAAAGCAAAATCTATTACAAACATGTATAGTCAAATCAAAACCGATGTTCACATTGGCTATATTCTAAAAAATATTTGTAGGTAGCATGTTTCATCCTTAGTTCTCTGGAATTTTGGCTAGTCACTATGCTGGTAAAAGTTCAGCATAATAGAATTCTATCACATTTATATGCCATAACTTGTTCATCTATTCTCCAATTATAGGCACACATACCCCCAGATTCCAATTTTTGCCCCCTCTAAAAGAGTTAGAAATACTTTTGTATAGCCTTAGAATTTGTTTGGCTTAGGACTAATCTCTCCCTTCATCTACCCTCCAATTTCCTCTTTCCCCTTCTCCCCTTGGCCTTCTATTTCCCTGTTGAGTGAAATGTATTTCTATACTCAACTCTGTGTGTATGTGTGTGTATTTTCCTCCTTCTTTTGACCAATTTTTTTTTTAGGCAATTGGGGTTAAGTGACTTGCCCAGGGTCACACAGCTAGTTGTGTTAAGTGTTTGGTCTGAGGCGGATTTGAACTCAGGTCCTCCTGACTTCAGGGTCGATGCTCTATTCACTGTGCCACCTAACTGCCCCCTGTTGACCAATTTTGAGTGAGGTTTGGGTGTCAGTTGCTCCACCCCTACCCCTTCTCCTTGTTTGTATAGATGTCTAAGTTTGCACCCTGATTATGCAAGATAAAATTCCCTATTCTTCCTTTCCCTTCCATTCCAGCGTATTATTCCTCCCTTCAAAGAGAGGGGATCTTTTCTAAAGATCAAGACTCCCAGGCCTTGTCTAATTGGACTCCCCCTATGAACCCTGAAGAAGACAGGGATCAGAAGGGACACACCTATCATCTCCCAATATTTGAATGAATGCAGTTTATCTTTGTTTAGTTTTTTTATCATTTTTCCTTTGTGTTTATTTTTTTTCTCTTCATTCTTCTGTTTGAACTTCAGTTCTCCACAATTTTTTAGCCTTTTCATAAAGGATTTTTAGAAGTTCTCTATTTCATTAAATATCCATTTTCTCCCATGTAGCATTATACTCAGTTTTGCTGGGTAAGTTATTCTTGGCTATAAACCCACACCCTTCACCTTTTGGAATATCAAATTCCAAATTCTCTGCTCCTTTATAACGGTAGCTGCTACATTGTATGTGATCCTGACTTTGGTTCCCTGGTATTTTAATTCTCTCTTTCCGGCTGCTTGTAGTATTTTACTTTGACCTAGAATATCTGGATTTTGATTTGATGTTCCTGGGAGTTTTCATTTTGAGGTTCCATTCAGGAGGTGACTACTTTGCCCTCTGGTTCTAAGATATCTGGGTGGTTTTCTTTAAAAATTTGTTGAAATATGATGTCTCAGCTCTTTTTTTGGTGAAGGGATTCAGTGATTCTGAAATTTTTTCTCCTTGATCTGTTTTCCAAGTCAGTTATTTTTGCTATGGGATAACTTATATTTTCTTCTATTTTTCATCAGTCTTTTGACATTATTTTAATATTTCTCGTTGTTCCATCACATCATTGGTTCCTATTTGATCCATTCAAATTTAAAGAAAAGTTTGTTCCCTAGACGGTTTTGTACCTCTTATGCCAAGCTGCTAATTCCCTTTTCTAATTCTTTCTTCCATAGCTCTCATTTCTTTCTCATTTTTTCCTTATCTCATTCCATTTATGAAAACATTTTAAAATAATTTTAAACTCTTTTTTATGTCTTCCAGGAATTCTAGTTGGGCTTGTGCCCAAGCTGTGTTTTTCTCTGAGGCATTGATGTGGATGATATGAAATCATTCTCTTCTAACTTTGTGTCTTGAGCATCCCTGCTACCACAATAGCCCATTATGGTGGGGTTTTTCCCCCCTTCTATCCTTTCAGCTTACTTTCAGACTTCAGAGTTGATGTTAGAGATGGGTTCTTTCCCACTTTTGTAGGGAAGGTCTGGACTGGTCCTGTTGCTGCTTTCTTGGGGTATTGTGAACCATGATCTCAGGGACCTACAAACTTTCAGTGCTCCCAAATGATAAATCCAGGGCAAAGCCTGACTGCTGCCCTCCTAGTTTGAGCTTTTCAAGTTCCTAGTCTGAGTTTGAGGCTGAGCAAGAATAGAATGCTGGGGGGCAGCTAGGTGGTGCAGTGGATAGAGCATAGGCCTTGGAGACCGGAGGACCTGAGTTCAAATCTGGCCTCAGACACTTGACACTTACTAGCTGTGTGATTCTGGGCAAGTCATTTAACCCCACTGCCTAGCAGAAAAAAAAAACCGAACAAATAAAAGAGTAGAATGCTGCTGGAAGCCAACTGGAAAGCTCTGCTTGCTCAGAGTGACAGAACTGTAGATTCCCTTTTGGTCTGAGATCCCTGTCCTAGTTAATCATGGGCCTGTTAGAGTAGACACTGGAAGTGAGGCCCCAATTCCCCTAAGTCAGGGGTGGAGAGCCTGTTGCCTCAAGGCCACATGTAGCCTTCTAGGTCCTTGGGTGCGACCTTTTGACCGAGTCCAAGTTTTATAGAACAAATCCTTTTATTAAGGAGATTTGTTCTGTGAAGTTTGGATTCTGTCAAAGGGCCGCATTTGTGGATCTAGAGGGTCCCATGTGGCCTCGAGGCCACAGGTTCCCCACCTCTGCTCTAGGTTCTGAGTTATGCCCTGCTGCTGCTGCTGGCTTTTGATTTCCCTCCTTTTTCCATACATAGCCTAGGGCCTTTCACTTGGAAAAGCCACACTATTTGTTATGTAGGTCCCCTTCTTAGTCCATCCTGGATCTGTGACCAGCAACTGAATAGTGGGAAACAAAGCTGCCAGTTCCCACCTGTCCCCATCACAGTGCCCTGGTATGGGTCTGGGGCCTCCTCTAGCCCCAGCACACAACCTTTCCTGAGTACTGGAGTGCTCTGAAGACACACTTTTGGCTTGATCTGCTCCCAACATCTGAAGACTTCTCTGCCTGTCTCCTTATGCAGACCTGGCTGGATAAAAGAGTCCCCATGACTTTTTTCCTGGATTTCCCCATCAGGATTGTCTTATGCATTTTCTAGAGCTGTCTGGAGGAGGTTGTGGATGGGAACTCATCATCTTGCTTTTTTTTACTCCACCACCTTGGTTCTGCTCTAGAAATATTAATTCTTTAGATTCTCCTCAATCCTCTATATTAGTCTGGGTGACAAATTAAAGAAATACTTCCCTGCCTATAATAATCAATTAATGAGCATTAATTGAGTACCTACTATATGCCAGGTACTGTTCTAGGTACTGGGGATGCAAACAGGTGAACATGGGAATTCCGAGAAATAGTGGGATTTTACTGGCTAAGACATGGTGTGGTGGATCAGAGAAATAGGTTAAATACGCAAGACACAGTAGTCAATGACTATAGTAATCTATTATTTGATAAACCCAAAGACCCCAGCCTCTGGGATAAGAACCCACTCTTTGAAAACAAACTGCTGGGAAAACTGGAAAAGAGTATGGCAGAAACTAGGCATAGACCCAAACCTCACACCATATACCAAAATAAAGTCAAAATGGGTTCATGATTTAGATATAAAGGCTGATTCTATAAGCAAACTGGAGAGCAAGGAATAGTTTACCAATCAGATCTATAGAGAACAGAGGAATTCATGACCAAACAAGAGATAGAGAACATTACAAAAAACAAAATGGATAATTTTGATTACATTAAATTGAAAACTTTTTGCACAAAGCCAATGCAACTAAGATTAGGAGGAGGAAGGTAGAAAACTGGGAAATAAGTTTTACAACCAGTCTTTCTGATAAGGGCCTCATTTCTAAAATACATGGAGAATTAAGTAAAATTTATAAGAATACAAGCCATTCCCCAATTGATAATGATCAAAGCATATGAACAGACGGTTCTCAGATGAAGAAATTAAAGTAATCTATAGTCACATGAAAAAATGCTCTAAATCATTATTGATTAGAGAAATGCAAATCAAAACAACTCTGAGGTACCATATCACATCTATCTGATTGGCCAACATGACAAAACAGGAAAATGATAAATGCTGGAGAAGATGTGGGAAAATTGGAACACTAATGCATTGTTGGTGGAGTTGTGAAATGATTCAACCATTTCAGAGAATGTAATGGAATACTACTGTGCTATTAGAAATGATGAACAGGCTGACTTCAGAAAAACCTGGAAAGACTTGTATGGTCTGATGCTGAATGAAGTGAGCAGAACCAGGAGAACGTTGTACACAATAACAGCCATGTTGTGAGATGACTAATATTGATAAACTTAACCCTTCCCAGCAATACAAGGATCTAAGACATCTCCAGAGGCCTCGTGATGGAAAATGCTATCCACATCCAAAGAAAGAGAACTATGGAAGTTGAGTTGCTATTTTTTTCCTCTTCTGTTGTGTTTTGTTTCCTCTTTCTGATGGTTCCTCCTATTGGTTTTAATTTTTACTTACAACATTACCAATGTGAAAATATGTTTAATAGGAATGTAAATGTATAGCCTATATCAGATTGTGTGCCATCTTGGGGAGGGTGGTGGGGAGGAAGGGGGAGAAAAATTTTAAACTGAAAAGCAAATGGAAGTGATTATTGATAAATCAAAAAAATTAACAAAACTTTAAAAAATAGTGGGATTTAAAAATACATAGCAAAATGCTAAAAAGCTCAGGGGTGTCCCCAAATAAAGACTCCCTTAAATGCTCAACTCCTTCTCGGTATATTTATACAGCCTAAATTTCTCACTAAAAAGACTTATATATACTTTGGGAATCCATTGAGGGAGATCTCATGATATTTCCAGTAAACTCTTTCAGAATTCAGCTGACCTGACCATTAAATGCCATTTGAATTAGACTTCAATCTTTGCTTTTCTGAAGTTTAAGCTGAGTCCTTCAATCAGTGGTCATGAAAACAAGTGATTCTTTTCCATCACCACCAACCTTGGACTAATTTGCTGATTGCTACTCTCTCTCCCCTGAGCTTTCTCTGCTTTAACTTCAACCCTCTCCATTTTCAGTCCAAAACCGCAAGGATGATCTGTTTATCTGCATGTTATAAATTTCACTGTATATAGAAATTAAAAGGCTGGTATGAATAGGATTCCTGACACTTTCCAACACTCACTTCTCCATCTTGTGGCGAATCTTAAGCCCCCCACCTTGCTTATGCTGCATGTTTATTATAACATGGTGGTTAGCATGTTATCTTCCC
The DNA here is from genome assembly GCF_003287225.1 of Phascolarctos cinereus. NCBI lineage: Eukaryota > Metazoa > Chordata > Mammalia > Diprotodontia > Phascolarctidae > Phascolarctos > Phascolarctos cinereus. The sequence continues at coordinate 392,917,289 of NW_027555847.1, read as the reverse complement.
CATTGAAATATTAGGTCCTTGAGCACAAGGACCATTTTTAAAAAAATCTTTTCTTTGTATCCCTAGGGCTTAGCACAGTGCCTAGCACACAGTCTGTGATTAACAATGCTTATTGACTGACTAATTGACTGAGAATCCTAATAACAAGATGCATTGCTTTTCACCTCCTTTCTCAACCTGCTGCCACTCGTGGGATGAGAATCTGGAGAGGGGCAGAATAACCAACATTGTCCCAGGGATCTAGATGCAAAAGCAGTTTCCCTCCCCCTAGAAGACACTTTGGAATCTGGGGGTGCAGAGAAGAGAGGAGTCCAGCAATCCTCTTTTACAGCAACTTCTGTCACCTCACACAATTACACACTCACATACAGACATAGACACACAAATACACAACCTTGTAGACAGATCCTTATGCAAACATATAGTTTGGTGTCCTCATGCAAACTCATTCAAACATCTTCAGACATATCTTCACTCAGAAGTTCACTTTGTGGTCAGCTAGGTGGTACAGTGGATACAGCACTGGCTCCGGCATCAGGAGGACCCAAGTTCAAATCTGGCCTCAGACACTTGATACTTACTAGCTGTGTGACCCTGGCAAGTCACTTAACACCAACTGCCTCACAAAAAAAAATTCACCTTGACATACTCTCTGGCATGTATAGAATTTGAAAGCCAATACACCCACATACTCTCAAACTCTATGATACACAAAATGTGTCCAAAATTAGAACCAGAATCACAAATACTGGACTCCTGGCTGTTCTACAAATAAGACATGCCATCTCTCAACTCTGGGAATTTTCTCTGGCTGTCCCCCATGCCTGGAATGTTCTCCCTCCTCCACTTTAACTACTGACCTCCCTGGCTTCCTTTAAGTCCTAACTAAAATTCCACCTTCTACAGGAAGCCTTCCCAGCTCCTCTTCATTCCAGTGTCTCCCCTCTGTTAATTATTCCCTATTTATCCTGTATATAGCTCACCTTGTATTTATTTGTTTGCATGTTGTTTCCCCTATTAGATTGTAAGCTCCTTAAGGACAGGGACTATCTGTTGCCTCTTTTTCTATCCTCACTGCTTAGCACAGTGCCTGACATAGTAGAGACACTTAATAAATGTTTACTGATTGACTGACTGATTATAGACACACAATGCAACCCTCAAAGTTGTGCAGGAAACAAGACAGAAAAAGAACAAAAAGGGGAAAATAGAAATGAGAGAAAAATACAATTTGAAATAACAAGGAATTATGACAATACATGAAAAGGGAAGAAAGAAAATGAGTTATTGACAGAGCAGACAGTTGAAAGAGAAAACTAAGAGCACGTGGAATAAATAAATATTTGCATAGAATCGTGTTCTGCTTTCCTTTAATCCAATCAAACAAACATTTATTTGTTATTGCTCAGTCATTTCTGACTCTTTGTGACCCCATTTTGGGGGTTTTATTGGCAAAGAGAATAGAGTGGTGTGCAATTTCCTTATCCAGATCATTTTATAGATGAGGAAACTGAGGTAAACAGAGTTAAGTGAGTTGCCTAGTCAGTGTCTGAGGCTGGATTTGAACTCATGGAGATGACTCTTCCTGACTCCAGGTCCAGCACCCTGTCTACTTTGCTACCTAGCTGCCCAAACATTTACTAAGCACATGTAAATCCAATGCATTGTACTAGACAACTAAGATACAGAGATAAAAGAGACACTCCTCCTAAGGAGCATACTACATCATACTTGAGAAATGACGTGTACAAACAAGTAACTCTGACACAGGGAAGAAAGGGCTTTGAGAAATGTGATGGAGCCTGAACTTGGGTAATTGCAATGAGAATGGAAAGGAAGGAAAAGATGTGAAGGATGTTGAACAGGTAGAACCTACAAGACTGTGAAACTGGTTTGTTGGGGGTGGGGTGTAAGAATGGGAAGATTATCAGGTAAGAACATGGAAAGGGCCTACAAGGATTCTAAGGTTACAAGCCTACATGATCAGGAGGAGGATGGTGCCAATGATGGAAATAAAGAAATTAGGTTTTCAGTTTTGGACATGTTGAATTACAAATGCCAACAGAACTTCCTGTTAGAGATTGTGTATCCAGGTAAATGATATGGGAGACTGAATACTGAAGAGAGGATGTTGGCAAAGAAATGAACTTGAGAATTCTCTGCATAGGGGTAAAAATTGAAACCATGAGGGCAGATGAGATCACCAAGAGAAGGAAAACATAATAATAGCTGACATTTCTATAATAATTGAAGGTTTACAGGATACTTTACATACTTCATCCTATTTGGGCACCACAATAACCTTGGGAGGTAGGTATTATAGATATTCTTCTTCTTTTATAGATGAGGAAAAATAGCCTAAGAGACTAACATAGGGTCACCTAGCTAAAGGTCAGTACTCAAAGCCAGATTTTCCTTGCTCCCAGTTTAGTGCTATTTACTGTGTCAAAATGCTTCTACATAGAAAGGAGAGAGCCAAGAGGGAACAGTAAGATTCACTTAAAATTAAGCAATGGGAGGATGATGAGAAAAAAGAGATGGAACAGGCAGAGATAGAAGAGGAAAAACAAAAGAGGTCAGGGCTATGGAAATCAGGAGAGGAGTATCAATAAGGAGGGGTGTTCAAGTGATGGAGACACAAAAGACTTAGTGATAAGAAAACTAGCATCTTTATTGTGGTTGTGGAAAGAGAAAATAAATGGCAAGGGATCAATGAATGAATGGATAGTGAAGAAGTGGGAAAAAGATGGGAAAAAAGCAGATGCCAGCTTAGTGACTAGCACCAACTATAGTAATCTTGGAGAAGTCAGGATCATAAGCAGCAAGCCCCAGACCACTGTGGCTCCATGTTTGGCACCATTGTGCACTTAGGTTACGGAAAAGCACCACTTACTTTGGTGATCCTTTCTGCATTAACTTGAAGCAAGTGATTCTCAAACTTTTCCACTGCAGAAAGGGACTTCCAAGGGGAAACCCTTCAATTTGAATGACCCTTGTAGTAAATCTTCTAAAATTATTATTTTAATGCCTATTAACAAACACAAGGGTCATTAAAAAACAATTTGGGGTTGTTTCAGGGTTCCTTGCAGCAGCACAGTTTGAGTAACATTGTTTTTAAGGATTGAAATGATCAGATTAGGGCATGGGTAGGTTACTTAGGTAGTGGTATTAAAGATAGGTTGGAGAGAGAAAAAGGATAGGGAATACGCCAAAGGACTTCCCCGACGTTGAGCTAGAAGGGACCTTTGAGGTTATCTAGTTAAACACCTGCATTTTACATGTGAAGAAACTGAGTCCTAGAAAGTTTAATGACTTGTCTAAAGTTATACAGGCAGATACAGGGCATACAGTAGCATGCAAGGTTATACACCAGAAGATCTAGAATTCAAACCCAGCTCCTCCGACTTTTGTGTAGTGCTCTTTCTTTCCTTTATAGCACTCTTCTAAATAGGTGAAGTGGTAACATGGCGAGAAAACTTCTCACACTCTTCTTATAAACAAGATGGAGGTATGATTCAGCTCCTCAGAACAACTTGGCAAGATACCCTGAATACAATTCCTTAATTGAAGGAAACAAGAAAGGAAAGAAGAACTAATCCACCAAACTAGTAAGTAGTTGATTATTTACTTAACTGACTTAATGTCTATGTTTTTTCACTTCTGATCAAACTGAACACTCTTCCAACCCACACAATAAGTATTCTCTTCAGTCACCATGGGACCAGGCTTCAGTAACTACTCTAGCACCTTTTCTGGGATTCTCCTCTCTCTAACTCACACTCAAAGGCTGGATCCCAGGAAGGGTAACTACCTTGGATTCAAAGTCCTCTGTGACTCCAAACTCCTAAAGCTCATACGTTCTCACCAGTATGAGTATTTTTAACATTCAGCAGATGTAATTAGGTCAAAGCAAAAGTATTTACTGAGATCATAAGAACAGTAGTAATAAAACATTTCCCCCTTTCCCCACAAATTGGTGTACATCCTACTACAACTGCACACAGTGTCAGTGGGAGAAGTGGTCACACACTAAAAGCACTAATAGAGACTACACTTAGGGAACATGTGTGGTCAAGGCAACTCATTCATCTAACATTACAGGGCCTTGATGTTCTTTCAGTTCTGCCTCCTTAAAGAATGTGTCTTGATTTTAAAAGAACCACTATGAATGAGACCAATCCTTGATCATTCAATGGCTAATTGCCCTCTAATTCCATCCTGAAGAAGTTTTTGACACTTCATAAAGGAATAACAGAATATGGACCCTTCCTTACATGTTGTTAAACATTTTAACATTCTAATCTTCATATCTGATTGTTAGAATCTGTGATTTCATCAACTGGACTGAGGTGAAATTGAGAAAGGTATCCTTCCCCTCACCTCCATTTTATTTACATCTGCCCAGGCAATATAAGTTCATTCAAATCAAATAACCTACACATGATGGTTGATCCCTCTGCTGACAAAGTGAATTGCTAACTAATTTATGGAATTATTAAATAAAACAGGCATGCCTAGTTCTCTAAGTACTTACTGGGAAAGACTGTGTTGGCAACAGCAAGTAATGCTTCAATCACAGCTTAATACAGCACAGAGGGTGCAGGCACAAATAGCATAAAAATACAGAGACAAATAAAAGTGGTAAGGGGATATTGAAGCTGACAGTGTGGGACCTGGGATTCAGTGGTGTAGTAAGACCCGGAGCATAGGGAAGAAAATGGGAAGGGGGATAGGCACAGAGTGTCACTTGCGTTGCTGTGGATTAGAGTTGGAAGTACTCAGCAGCATGGACCCAAACAGGTATAGAGGAGTTGTAGTGGAGCGGGGGATGGGGAAGGGAGTTTGAGGTCTCATTTTTTACAGGGTTTGAGTGAGGGACAGACTAACTCATCCATACCACTTTGCAGTTGGTTCAGCAACACAGTCACACCATCTCAAAGTTATCAGCAACAGTTGGTGTTCTGCTGGTCTCACTGCAAACCTCCGGAGCTTATCTGAGGTTTACAGAGCACAGGACCAAAAAGCCCTGACAACAAGGCCTGACTGGTTTTCTCTGATTTAGCACATAGTCTCAGGATATGATTTTTGGTTAATATATTATACAGTTTACAAATTATCCTCCTTTGATCTATGGGACAGTCTGTGAGTGACTTCCAGGTTCCCCTTTCAATCTTACTTGCTGCTATTGTTACTTTATACTGGCTCCTTATAATATACCACATGAACTAGATAGAATGTGGGGGAGGGGGGTTGAAGGGACCAGAACAAGATGCAATTTTAACACAAAAAGTCATTTCAATGTAATAATTAGTCAGGAAAAGACCAATGTCTTTATAGAAAATGACTGCCAGGCTTATCTTCTTCAAGCACCTCACAGAGGCCATGCAATTGCCCAGCCCTTTGGTTTAGTATCAGTTTAAAAGGATTTATCTTAAAACTGAATACATGACATTTGTCATATTAGGTTGCAGTAAAATGAGACCAGATGAAGTGAAAAGTTAGGAAAATTATCCTCATTAATCCTAGCAGGTGCTTCAATTATCTCTACTTCAGATTAAAACAATTTTTGACTAAATTAATTGCCTCAATTCTTTATTTTGTTAGTATAGACTAGTCCTTTATTAACATTTATAGAACATACAAGAGCATTGGGGTATCAAAGTACTCTTTCAATTTTAACTCATCAGAAGGACATTTATACACACCATCCTCTATAAACACCTCCCTCAGTTGTGAGATTGTGTTCTAAAGGGTCACAGAATCAAAGCTTTAACATTGGAAGGGACCTTAGAGGTAATTAAGGCCAACTCCCTTATATTATACATAAAATTAAGACCTGGAGAGGTTGAGTGACTTGCTGAAAGTAAGTGGTAGAGCCTTGATTAGAAACCAGTGCCTCGGATTCCAAGTCTCAGAATCTTGCCTTGAAATCTCTTAAGTAGTTAGATTATTTCTCTCCATGTCAACAATTGATAAACTAACTTTTTAAGGGGAAAATATATTATTACTGTTAAAGTATTATATTCCTAGTTCTTAATTTTAAAATCAAGTAATTTTAATCTTTTATGTCTGTCCTAAAAAAAAAATAAATTGTTGCTGTCTCATGTCTGGAATGCTCTGCTTGGAATCATTTCTGCCTCCAGGCTTCCCCTAGCTTCAATCAGGTCCCACCTAAAATCCCATCTTCTGCAAGAAGCCACAGCCCCCCTTTAATGCTAGTGCTTTCCCTCAAAGATTATCTCTTGTTGATTCTGTACACATTTTCTTTGTACACAGTTGCTTGCATATTAACTCCCCCATTAGTCTGTGAGCTCACTGAGAGCAGAAAGTAGGTTTGGGAGGTATTTAAGGGGGGGGTGGATTTGGCATTTCTTTGTATCCTCAGAATTTAGCACAGTACCTGACACATAGCAGGTACTTAATAAATGCTTGCTGACTTTACTTCCAAACATCCTTTAATTGACAGAGGCAGGGCAGTATTTCCCAGTCCATGATGGGGGTTGGTAGGGGGTTACATGACCTTATTAAGAAAAAGAAATCGCCTCTAGAGATCCAGGGAGTAAAAGACTTTCCTGGTTTATGGGGAAAAAAAAAGAGGAATGAAAACATAATAATCTTGAATCGACATGATGCTTAGTAAAAAAAAAGAAGTGTGTTGCATTGACCTAGATCAACAGTAAGGATGTGTTCCAACAACACACTTTATTTTAAGAAACTTTGTTACCAGAGGGAGAAACAACAGGAAACATGGAGATACATTCCAGCCATAAGAAATAAACAGGAGGGTTGTGGTGCAAAAATATTGTTAACTAACTAAAATCATGTGAAATGCTTCAGAAAGTACATAATATGAAACTTAATATGAATTTTAGCACTTAACTCTTTTTAAAGTTCAGAAGACTTAGTTAAGATAAAATTATGTCTGTGTACAGATATAATAAAAACAATAGCTAGCATTTATATGATGTCCAAGTTTGCAAAGGACTTTATAATTCAATTTTCTCAATTTCAATTCAACTCATTTTATCCTCACAACAACCCTGGGACATAGATGCTATTAATATCCCCATTTTACAGTTGAAGAAACTTGAGGCAGATAGAAATTAAAGTGATTTGCCCAGGATTAAGCATCTACCAAACATCTGAGGTCACATTTGAACTCAGGTCTTCCTGACTTCAGGTTTAGCCTTCTATCTAGCCACTGCACCCCCAAGCTGCCTATCTATATGTCATACAAATATATATATATATATATATACATATATATATACATATTTATGAGAGACACAAGTCTTATAGCCTTTATTTCAAAACTACTCCTGTGCGTTGGTCAGGACACTAACCAAGAAGTGAGGAGTTGTAGATGCACCTGGCTTCTGACTCTTGTGACTGGACTTTCTCTTCTACTGACTTCTCACATCTCTGGCCTATAAAGTTTGTTGTAATACATGAATTTAAAATACATCCAATTGCTTATCTCCTTACCCAAGAAAGCTCCCCAATTTTTCAATACACTTTGTAAGAGAAATCAGCAAATAATTTTCTGAACCGGTCTCGTGCTATATTTTAAAGTTAGTTGCTCAACATTCATAATGTTTTCTGATAGAAAAAATGCTAGTAGCCAGAAACAGCATCAACAGACATTTATTAAGCACCAACTATGTGCAAGACATATTGCACATCTTGCTCCTTTCGGGTAGATGCTGTCCTTGTATACCTAGCACCCATCACCATGTCTTCTCCATAGGAGACACTTAGTAAGCATTTGTACAATTGAACTGAAGTCATGGTTACGTATTGAAAGATAACTGATAAACAGGTTCCTGTTCTGGTGAAATTTGTAATCTAATAAGGAAATGAGATGCATATGCAAATAAATGCGATAAAAAAGACTTTGCTACCTTCTTGAGAGAGATAGGGAGAAAGTGCTATTACAGCTTGGAGCACATAGGACTCCTACCTTCACATAGATAATTTCTGACTGGGGAGGATTATAGTATTTTAAGATGGCTACACATGGTCATTCCAGGCCAGTCCCCAAAAGCCCATTCAACCCCTTGTGCTAGAAGCACTGTACTCATAAGTGTTGTTCTAGCTATACTTCACAACTATACGCACCATTGCTTCATAGTGGTATGAAGCTGACTGCTATTTTTGTGAAGTCTGTGAAATATGCTAAGTATATCTTATAAATATATTCCCTAGGCTGCCTTAACTATCACTGACATGGATTATTTCATTGGAACTTCACAAGAGGTAAGTACTGAAGATACTATCATCCCTTTTTACAGTTAGCAAACTAAGGCTCAGTGACAGTGAGTTGCCCCAGCAAAAGTTTAAAAAGTACTGGGGTTGGATTTGATACCAAGTCTTCCTGACTCCAAGTCTAGCATTCTGACCTGATGTTTCATGGTAGTTGTACCAAGTCATACCTTTACACTACTAGCCATTTAGCCAGCAACCACCTATGTGACTGTTAATGGAGGCTCAACCTCTCTACTTTGACAGGCTCATCAGCAGAAGGTTGGATACCAAGTGATGAGTTTTTGTTTCTGTTTTTGGCTATAGCTATTCAGGAAGTTTGACTACTAAGGCAAAGGCACAATGATCTGCTTGTGCAGAGGAAGTATAAAGAAAGGTGAAATACTAGGCCATTGGGGTAATGAAGCATCACTCAGTTAGAAAATGCACTTCAAATTCCAACTCAGGATACCCAGAAAAAAAATCCTCCAAGGTATGGGTGAAAGACTTGGAGAGGAGGTGATGGGTGAACCCTAGGTTGATAATTATCCACAAGAGTAGACAGGCACCACATTTACATAAGAGAAGGCACATCTGCACAGCTGTATAAAAGAATTCGATCCCTCTAAGTCAGTCACTCTCTAGGTGTTCGGAGTGGGGGAACAAAGGACAGTTGGGGGGGAGAAGTTCCTGATTCAGAATATTCCTTGTTCTCTTCTTCTTTCTAATTCTCTGTCATCACCACTACACAAAGAAATAGGTTTTAAGTCTGACACTGCCTGTAAAGGAGTCACAAAAATCCTTGTTTATCAGTCCAGGTATCACAGTATGTCTTCTTTCAGAATGTAAGAAAGAAAAAAAAAAGAGTACATTCCACAGTCTTTTCCCAATCTCCTAAACATAGCCACCGTGAAGTAAATATAGGAGTCCTGAAATGAAGTGAGCTTGCTTTGCAATATTTGAAAATTGCTCTGGGGACCATTTCTTCGAGGCTTGCCTTTCAAAGTTGAGTTCCCATTTCTTGCTATCCAGAAATCCCAGCCCCGGAATTCCTATTCAACCATTTCTGTTCCCTAGACCCACAAGGAAGCTTGGAGTTTAATCAGGTGGAAAAAGAATGAAGTGATTGTTTCGGGAAGGGGCGCTTTCTAGCTGAGTCTTCTTTGATCTGGCTAATAAAGAAATTATTTTATACAGATGAGTTCATCAACATTCGTTGAGTTATGGAAAAGAGGCTAGGAAACAAGCAGATATTAGCTTAGAGACTAGTACGGGCTATGGTCCATTCCAGAGAAGTGAGAACCAAAGGCGGGGAGCCCCGAACCTCGCACTTCGCTGCTCACTGGCTGCAGAAAAGAGCCACTGACTTGGGCGGTCACTTCCGCGTAACTCCTAGCAACAGGTGAATTTCTCCATTAGGGAAATTCCGGATATGTATGGTCTGCATAACACACACACACACAGTCCCTGTCTCTGCCCCCTACCTGCTCATCACCCCAGGGACCATTGCACACCCTGGCTTCCTCCAGCTGGTCTCAGGGAGCCGTCTTCAGTCACGTGCTCCTGCCTGGGGTGCTCAACAGTTCGCTCTGAAAAGAGGTTTGAAGTTGGGGAAAAGCAAACCACTGAACTTTTGCGTTCAGCCCCCTGCTTCTCCGCCTCCCAGGAGCCGAGACCTCCTGGCTCAAACAAAGGGAGGCTCTGCTGCCCGCGTTCCCTGGCTGCTAAGCACCCCAAAAGCCTCCTCACCCACCGCAGCTCCGCCAATCAGGCTGTGCCCAGGTTGGGGTCGTGGGGGCTGCCGAGCCCAGCCCAGTTGAGCCCAGCCCCAGAGCCTGCTGAGTCTTTTCCTCCCCTCCCCGAGCTCTCGGCTGGGCTCAGGACTCCAGAGAGTTTCCTAGTTAGTTACCTGGAGAGCTGCTCTTGATCTCGCCGCTGCAGCCCCGGGGCAGGTGAAACAGCCCCTCCCAGGCGCCGCCGCTGCCAGTTATCAGCCGCCTCCTCTTCCTCTTCTTCCTCCTACTCCTTCCACCTGCTGGGCCACTGCAGCAGCTACCAACGTAGCGCCGCAGCTCCCGCAGAGCCGCCTCCGCCGCCGCCGCTGCGGTCGCTGCTCCTGCGGGGCCCGGGACTGACTGGGAATGAATGGGAAAGAGGAGGGGACACGGAAATAGGCGGGCTGGGGAGGGGTGGGGTGCAGGCAGGCAAGCAGGCAAGGCAGCCAGCAACAACCCCTCCTATTCGTCCTCCCCAGTCTCACCCACTCCCCTGGAGGGAAGGCTAAAGATGCGTCTCGAGGGAGGGAGAGAAAGCGGGCGGGAGAGAGAGAAGGAGGGCGCAAGGAAACTGGCACTTGGTTTAGAAGCGCCAACTCCACCTGCTCAGGCTGGTCCTGAGGCAGCGCTACAAGGCAGGGAGGGGACTTCATAGCCCGGAGAAGCCAAGCGGAGGAAGCTCAGGCTGAGCACTGAACTTTTCCAAGTCCCGGCACATCAGAGAAACTGGGGCTTCGACGAAGCCGGGAAGGTGGAAGGCTCAGTTTTGGGTTAAGTCCCAACTATCTCATGTGGCAGAAAATGCTTTCAGGAAAAGATGCCCTGGGACAAACTCTGCAAGCCTCTTATTTTCACTAACTTAGCTAGCTGCCGGAGAAGATAGGACAACATCCCCAACTGAACTGCATGGCTGTAGGCAAGGAAGGATGAGTCCAGAAGAGACTAAAATACCTAGGATAGTGAGAGCCTTGTGTTTTCTAGACTTACTGTCCCTCCACCTCCTTAAGAAAATAGAGAAAATTCTCCACTTCAAAAAGGACGTGGGGAAAAAAAACAACGCATAGAGCACAACTTTTGTCATAAAAGAATTAATGTCTAATCTGTTGTCTCAGATACCATTATCAACAGCTTCTGCTTCTTGTATCTTATTTAATTCTGTTCATGGACTTTCATGTTAGTTTAGTTTGCATTGCTTTCTCCAAGGTCACCAACGACCTCTTCATTGCCGCAGTCGTTGGCTCTTTTATCTGCCTTTTTCTTCTACTGGACTTCTGCACCTGTTGACCACCAAGAAGTTTTCTCCTCCCTTTGTCTTCCAGGGCTCATCTGACCATTCGTCTTTCTCCTCCACTGATGCTTCTTTCTTCTCGAGGGATCAGAGGATTTAGAATTAGGAGAGACCTTAGAGATAATCTCCCATTTTACAAATGAGCACCCCACAAGAACGCTCCCTCTTAAAATTACTTTGTACTTTATACCCACTTGCCTATATGTTATCTCCTCCCACTAAGGGATTTTATTTTTATAAAATGTCCTTTTTTTACATTTTCATCCTCTTTTGCCTAGTGCAGTGCTCTGACCATGGTAGGGACTTAGCAAATGTTTGTTGAATTGACTTTAATGAGGAACTTGTGGTGATGTCTAAAATAGATTAAATGACTTGCGTAAGGTCACGCAACTAATTGCAGAACCAAGATTCAAACCAAGGTCTTCCACCTCCAAATCCAGTGTTCCCTCTGAATCTCGATATTCCCTAAAATTCTGTCCTGATTTCTCTCTCTCTCTCTCTCTCTCTCTCTCTCACACACACAATATCTCCCTCCACGATCTTATCTACTCCCAAACCTTCACCTATCGCATCTTAAATTCTTCTCTGGATCATGTTGTGGAAGATCAAGACCTTGAAATTAGATCAACTCATCTGGGTTGGATAGACAATTGGGCAAACCATTAGTCATCGATAATGGTTGACAGTCATACATACAAGCTAAAACTACCTGATGCTGATATTAATTTCAATGATATGGAATTATTAATACTAAATTAATTATTAATATTAATACTCAACTACATCTGTGGTCTAATCAATATGGCTATTCCTTACAACTTATCTATGTCATCTCATCTTGCATATTTTTAATCCACATAGTTCTTTGAGTCTTCTATATGTTGGAGATCTGCTGCTTTAAAAAAAAAATCTGTTTTCAGAACATAAGTTAAAGGCTTCAGGAATCTGTTACCTTCATCTTCAGTGCAACAACCCACCTCTTTTTCTGGAGATGTAAGTGCATAAAATCATAAGATCATACATTTAGAGCTGGAAGAGATATTGGAAGTCATCGGGTCTAAAACCCTCCTTTCATAGATGAGAAAAGTCCCCTAGGAGGCTGAGGTTAATTGACTTTCTCAAGGTCTCGAAGGTATGTCAGTGGCAGAAGGCACAATTCAGACCCAGATTTTTTTATTTCATAGCCTATGCTCATGCACACACGGGGGTGGGGGTGGGGTCCACACCAAGGGGGACAAGGCTTTTGCAGAATTCCTGGAATGAAATTAAAGAGGAGAAAAAAAGAAGCCTGAACTTACAACAACGCTGAAATTTGTGGTGGAGTATGTGAAGGACAATATCAAGAAGGACTGGACTGCTACTATCTAGAGAATGAGGTTGGACAGAAAGAAGAGGAGAAGAGTGACATCTTCTCTATCAGGGAAGTTAGCTTTCAGCCCACCATGGAGTCTGACTGGAAGGACACACACTACACGTGGCACATGAATTCCTTGGACTGGGCCTTGTATGACCACTTGCTGGGCTTCCTAGTTAACTGAGTGAATGAATACATTTGCTGATGAACCGATCAAGCTCAGCATGGCCTTGGAACACCAGGAATACATCAACTTTCTGGAAGATCTGAAAGGGTTTGTCAAGTGTCATGAGGGGGGATGCTGAGTTAAGTGAGCAGAACCAAGAGAGCGTTGTACACAGTAACAGCTACGTTGTGTGATGACTAACTTTGATAGACTTAGCTCATCTCAGCAAAGATCTAAGACATCTCCAAAGGTCTCATGATGGAAAATGCTATCCACATCCAGAGAAAGAACCATGGAGTTTGAATGCAGGTTGAAGCATATTATTTGCTCTTTTTCCTTCTGTTTTGTTTTGTTTCTTCTTTCTTGTGGTTCCTGCTATTGATTCTAATTCTTCTTTACAACATGACTAATGTGGAAATATGTTTAATAGGAATATATATGTAGAGCCTACATCAGATTTCACATCACCTTGGGGAGGGAGGGAGGGAGGGGGAGAAAATTTAAAACTTAAAAGCTTATGGAGGTAAATGTTGAAAACTAAAAATAAATTAATTTAAAAAAAAATAAAATAAGGCATCAGCAGGGAGGCCTGAGGCTGCAAGACCCCATCTTGGACCCACAGGTCCTTAGAAGAGAACAGTTGTCTAGAAGCTATCATGGAGAAAGTTCAGTAAAATACTTTCAGACATAAATCATGTTACCTAATCCGCTTTTATTTTCCTTGTTCTGCTGGCACTTTTGTACACCACCACAGAATGATGAGAAATAAAACTGCTTAGACTCCTATACAAAAATAAAAGTAAAAAGGCCCCCGGGCTGTGATGTACTGATAATAGCTTTTACTTCATGTTTTGGGCTGCACTAGAAAGAACAGGCACTATGCACACCTTTCACCACCTCCCATCTCTAGTTTCACAGCACTTTAAACACTGTGTTCCCTTAAACGTGGAAATAAAGCACACCCATCTATGTGTCTTTGATTAAAGTTCTAGTCAGTGATACCCACTGGATGCATAGCTCATAGTCACCCAGTCTAGAATGAGATGCGGCTGCTTCTATCATACCTCTTCAGTTCAGGCTTGCTCTTCTAATACCCCAGGGCGCCATGATTCCCAGATCACTGCCATCCAACACTGCTCTACACCAAGCAAAATGCTTTGTTGAACAGAGCAATGAAGATACTGGCTTTATACCTGAGAGGCCCCACTCCTGAGATACTGACTTTCTTTCCCTAGACCTTCAAGATCTATGCTGTAGGGCCTTTGACCACCACAAATGGTGGAAGGGCTAAAGGGAGGAGGGGCTTGCCTAGCCTGTTACTAGCTTTATATATTATCGTATACAGCATGCCATGGGAGGGGGAGAGGACATGTTAATATGGCTTTGCAAGTGCCCATTATCATATATATATACACATAACTCTCTAAGGTTAGAAACAAATCAGAGTGCCCCTCTTCTTCCTCCTCCTCTTCCTCCTCCTCCTCCTTCTTCTCCTTTTCCTCCCTCTCCCATATATACATATATAGGAATATATATGCACGTATATACACAAACTTACATAAATACATTTATACATATGTACATGTAGAAATCTTTGCTTGCTTATTATGTCCCTTAGTTTTGTAAGGGGCATCACCATTTGTGTATATATGTGTGTATATAAACAGTGATTCCCTTCATAATATATGCATATACACATATAATTTATGTGATTATATATTAAAATATAAATTGTAGTATATATGAAATATGCTATACAATACACAATACATATGTACAGAATATGTGTACAACATAAAAATATGTATATATATTCCTTGATATAGAGAATCTACTCTACCAATGTAGATTGGCAACTGGTATACCAAGAGTTTAAACGATTGCCCAGGGTCTTAAAGCCAGTGTATGTTAAAAGTAGAATTTAATCTAGGTCTTTCTGATTCCAAGACTATCTGCCTTTCATAGTAATAGTAATAGCTAATATTTATATAGTAAAGGGTTGTAAGTGGCTTACATATTTGGAAACTGAGGCTAAGAGAGGTTAAGTAATTTGTCCAGGGTCACACAGCTAATCTATGTTTGAGATAGAATTTGAATTCAGGTCCTGACTTGGAAGTCTGATGCTCTATCTACATTAAAACATATATAACCAGACCCACAACTACACCCACCCACTCACATACATATGGGCATACACATACATACATACAGAGGTATACTGGTAATGTTTAACAAATGGCTCTCCAAGAAGAAAAATGTACTCACTATACAGTTTTAAGTTTAATCTACTTTACTACCTACATGGTGAAGTAGATAGGGTGCTGAGCTTGGAATCAGGAAGACCTAAGTTCAAATCTGGCCTCAGACAACTACTAGTTGTATAATCTTGGATGAGTCAATTAACTTCTGTCTCAGTTTCCTCAACTCTAAAATGGGAATGATAACAGCACCTACATCCCAGGGTTGTTGTGAGGATTAAATGAGACAATATTTGTAGAGTGGCACATAGGATGCACTATACAAATGTTAGTGGCTATAATTACTGTTGTTATTCTTCATCATTTTCTTAAATCTAGAAATCAACAAAATAATAAATCAAGTCCTGATCTGCAGTATTTGCCTATTTATGAAGTACAAATACACTGAATTTTAATAATTAACTCTCCTAAGCTGGTTCCAAGCTGGTTCCCACACACCCATGCATTAAGTGTATGAGTATCTGCAAGTTCCATAGCCCTATATGGGAGATCTAGAGTGAAAAAAGAAAAGCTTGCATTGAATAGCATACATATGCACAG
Organism: Phascolarctos cinereus; assembly: GCF_003287225.1. Lineage (NCBI taxonomy): Eukaryota > Metazoa > Chordata > Mammalia > Diprotodontia > Phascolarctidae > Phascolarctos > Phascolarctos cinereus. Next base: position 392,901,667 of record NW_027555847.1, on the reverse strand, counting down.
TCAGACTCATGGCTGACTTAACAGTCACTCATTTGTCACCCATCGTTTTGACACCTGGCACACAACCTCAAGTTGCTGATAGCAACATACTGCAGCCTGGCTGCACTCACTATTGCACTTTCTCATTCATTATCCTCTGAGTCACCTGTAGCTGTGAGTTTCATGAGGCAGTCTGTAATTCACAGCCATAGAGCATAACCAGAAAAAACAAACATCCATCATCAAAGACAAAATTCATTTGGCTTTCTCTGATTTAGAAACAATATTATCATTTTTTGAATTAATAAGCTGTTCAGGAGAAAAGTCATTTTTGAGACTAAATAAAATATTTCAAGAATAAATTGTAGATGGCAATGTTATACCGAAAGCTGTTTGACCTTGTTTGATATAAATCTAGCCTAACCATTTCCATGGAATTTTGGTTAGCAACTAAGCGGGGTTTAATTATATTTCATAAGAAGTTGTTTTCCATCTGGGAGGTGTTAGGTGATCTGGGCATGCCCATGACAAATCCCTCAGGGTGCTTCCTCATTAAGTGATCTGAGCTTGCTGCAAGCTACATTACATGGTAAAGCAGAGTCCCTTGTTTTCCCATAGGGTCTCTGCTTCCATAACAATTCATTGGTGGCCATGACTTCAGCCTAGTATACATGGAACTCTTTCCGTCTTTCCTCATGCCTGACGTTTGAATCACAAAATGCCTCAGCTGGTGCCTCCTCCGTTATCAACTGTGGAAACCCCAAACTTCTGCCAAGTCCCAAGTGAGCTTCTAGTTTTGTGACTTTCCCTAAATTCCTGGCCCTTTTCTCAGCAAGGGTGCTCCCAGTTGGAGGGATAGTTGGGTTGGCAATGCTTCTAGGTCTGGAAGGACCTTTACTCCCTCCCAAAATCTGCTTCTTTTTTCTTTAGTTTGGGCCCTGATGGTTGGTTATGCTCCACATCTGCTCCACACCTGCCTTTAATCCATTTGGGTCCTACCCTGGCCCCTGACCCCCTGGAAAAAGAAGTCATTTTCCTTTCTGGGTCCCAAAGATTCCTCCTCTGTTTTTCAAGTTGCCCAGCACTGACCTTTCAGTCACCTCCATTGCTCCTCCTAGAGATTTCCATGGCTCCTGGCCTGGCATGAGTCCACCATCTCAGGTTACCAGCTCTGCCCACATCCCTTTTTCTCTTTAATGATTCATCACTCAGGTGTTCTGAAGGGGGGGCAAGGGAGAACTTTGCCCAAAGTTCCTTAATCACATTCTGAAATACATGATATTTTAAAACTAAGACCAAAAATCCCCACTGAGAGTAAGGGGTGGTGAATGGTGGAGTTTTTTTTACATTGGGATATTTTAAGGTTCTTAACTCTTATCAAAGACAGAGGGAAATGACCCATATGTTAAAGAAAATTACAACCAAAAAAAGCATTTTTGTTGTAACAAAGAACTGGGAACAAAGTAGGTGCCCATCAATTGGGAAATGAATTGTGGTATATGAATACAATGGAATGTTTTTATGCAGCAAGAAATAACAACGGATTAAGAGAAATTTGGGAAGAGTTATATGAACTGATCTAGAATAAAGTGAGCAGCAATAGGAGAACAATATATACAATAACTACAATAATGTAAGAGACTATAATTTTGAAAGGTCTAAGAACTCTGATTTAATGCAATAATAAGTCATGACATCAGGAGACTGATAATGAAGCATGCTTCTCACCTCTTGACACAGAGTCAATGGACTTGAGGTGCAGAATGGGACATTCACTTTTATCCATGACAAATGGTGCAAATTTACTGTGTATTTATTTGCTACAAATGAGGGGTTTTTTTTAAATAGAGGCAGTTGAGAATTGTGGGGATGGAATGGGAAATAGTGATAATAGTGTCCCCAAAAAAGAAAAGAAAAAGAAGAGTGTCAATGCAACATTAAAAAAATGAAAAGAAGAGAGCAGAAGAAAGCACAGTAGGAAGCACAGACAAGCGGGGAAATGTTGCTCCAACTGTGTTAAATTTAATACGTACTATAAAAACAAGCTGTACATAATGAAGATTCATGGATTTACTATATTTTTTCTGTTCTTTGCATAGAGAAATGTTTGTGTTTATTGATGTTTGGCAAGCCCATGACAAAAAAAAAAGGATTTAAAAAAAAGATCATCACCTCTCATTCTTCACTGGTAAAATTCTTTGACACATAAGGAAATGATACACAACTCTACCCCATCAAGGTTTACCACAGAGTTTCAGTGGCACTACATTATTTCCTGCACTTACAATTTCTTTTGCTATAGATTTTTCTGGAGGGTTTCCAAATTCATAATGTCATCAGGAAACAAGTTCAGGCTCATGGGATGCACAGCTCACGGTTGTAATAAGTAGATGTTTATCACCAGAGGTCTCCCATGTGACTTTCATCCATTCCCAATCAATAGAGACCTTTCCACTCTCAGACCTCACTTAGCACTTTGTACCACTCTAATTCACTTAAGTCTTATGCACAAGAAGGGCTGTGCAACTCAGTGGATGCTAGCGTGCTAGACCTAGAATCAGGAAGACTGAATTCAAATCTTGTTTCTAAGTGTTTCCTAGTCACCTCGCCATGGGCAAGCAAGTCATTCCCCATTTATAAAATGGGCTGAATAACATCTGCGGTATTTTCCTCTCCACAGTGTCATTGTGGGGCCAAAAGGAAATACTACATGTGAAGCAATTTGCAAACTTGAAGTCTATAGAAATATTGGTTATCTACTCTCCCAGACCCAAAGTTCTGGATATCCAATCACGTTTATTGAATTTGGTTCCATTCTACTGGCATTGTCAGTTAGCAAAGCAAATACTTCATGGCTCCTTCTCTTCCTTGTAATTCGCCTATTTTATAGTTGGGATTCTCCATAATATGCCACTTCCCTTGCTCTTTCTGTGCTTCTGCAAATGAACAAACAAACAAACAAATGGATGGATGGATGGATAGGTGGGTGGGTTGATGGATAAATGAACAAATAAAAAATAAAACAGCTAAGGAGTTGTTATTTCAAAGTTTACTACCCTTTTTTTTCTTGCACATTTGTAAGAACTTCAGGATCCAGAACTTTGATAATCTTTTTCCCTCTCCCTTTCACGTTCATGGATGAAAATGAGTGTCCCATTCTGCACTTCTAGTCTATTGCCTCTGTGTCAGGAGGTGAGAAGCCTGTTTCATTATTAGACATACATTAAAGGTTCCATTGAGCTCTGAATTTATGGTCCTACTGCCAGGAAGGTCCTAAATTAAGAAAACCATCACGTCTTTAGCCCAGAGATTTTTTTTATAAGTCCCATCTCTGTCATGTGGGTGTGCCCATGGGCAAGTCTCTTCCAGATGGGCCGCTGCATCAAGCTTTGTTTTATCTCTCTCTGATGACTTTATACTAGATATTATTATCATCCCTAGTATTATGCAATACTAGATTGCATAAGGGTAAGGACATGAACTTTGTTTCCACCTCCACCTATCAGCGTGCTCTACACACACTGGTTATTTAATAAATTTTTTTGAATGGTTAAGTGAAAAAATAAATGAATTAGGTTGGCCCTCTTCTCTCTAATAGTAAACCTGGCTTTTCCCTCTTTGCTTTCTCCCAATCCATCAGTGTCGGCATCTACATTTCTTCCCTCTTTCTGCTTCTAGCCTGTGGTTTATTTCTCTTTCCCATTGTAATTCTTTTGTCATACTTATCCCCACCTGCTGCTCTGCGCACAAACCTCTCCCCACCCCCTTTCCCTCTATCTAGGTCCTCATATCTATTCTGCTTTCATTTATTCCATCCTGATTGTTCTCTCCCTCACTTCCCACCTACTACTTCCTTCCACTGTGCCCTTTGGAAACTACCTTCAACTGTGAACAAACTTCCCACAACCCTGAATAAATTTCTTTCATTTTCCCAACTTCCCCCAACTCCTTGCATTAACTAAAATCTGGCTCCCATTGAAAATATTTTAGTCTCCATTACCCTCTCCCAGAAGAAATTCATTTTCTAAATTCCTTGGCCAAATGGGAAAGTATCCACCCTCCATGCATACCTCCCTTCTTAGCTCTTGGATGCTGTTAGTACCTATTCCTAGGTCCAATGCCACCTTCCTAGATGACTTCAATACCTGCTTCCTATTTTTTCTCCTCCCTCTAGACTCTGATGTAATTCTTGGCAACTTCAACATTTGTATTGATGACTCACTAAAACCCTTTATCTCTGGTTTCCTCATCCTCTTGACCCTGGCGATCTTCCTTATTCCACTGTAGCTCCATAATTATGCATCCCACTCGAGACCTCATTATCACTTTGCATTGTTCTAACTCAGAGAGCTCAGAGTAGTTTTCCTTCTCTGATCACTCTCAAATATCTTCTACCTGGACTACTCCCAAACCTCTAACGAAACTTGGTTTTCTGCCCTCAGTGGAACCAATCTCCAAACTTTCACCTCCTCCCAAATCACCCATTAACTTCTTGATGCTTTGCCCATCCCATCCCCCTGATTGCTTCTCAGTTATGAACTTTTTTCTTAACAAGTCAATCATCTCCTTTCCTGTGTCCATAAGCTTAGATTAGACTAGATAAAGCCTTTAAGAGGTTACTATGTGCCAGGAACCTATGCTAAAGTCTGGGGATACAAATATAAACAAAAAGAAGGTCCCTGCCCTCAAGGAGCTTACATTCTAATGGAGGAAGATAACACATAAAAGGGATCTAAAGGTGAGGCGGAGACAGTGCATGGTGGAAAAAAATGAGCCAGCATGACTGCCATAAGTATTTCCTTAAATGGAGGTTAGAGAAGGAACTCACCAGTCCAAGAAGGAGGAATTTCCAGCATGAGAAGGCCTCTAGGTGTGGAGGTGGAAAAACAGTCTAGAGACTCAAGGGCTAGAGGTTAGAAGTGTAATTTACAAGGGTAAAGTGATGTCATAGCTAAGGTCCACTCCATTCCCATCCATTTGAGACCTGATCAGGAGGAAGGGAACATGCCCAACTAATGTCTGGATCAGAAGTTAACAGGAGAAAGCCTGCAAAGAAAGAGCTGAAGGCTTTTCTCTGATAAAGTTGCAATAGCTGCAGAAGGCAGACATGAATCTTCTCTGGCATTTAAACTATCTTCCTTATCCTCCTTAGTCCAAGTCTATACAGGTGCTGAAATATTCTGATACCCTGAGAGTTTTGAATGAATATTTGGTTTGTGCAATTTTGGAAATCATTGTTATATGTAACAATATAGTAACATTTTATCTTAAACACTTTATTCATCCTTCAAAATTATTTTTGTTGGAGGAGAAAGAGAGGAAAAGAAATCTTTGAAATAAAGCAGAACTCTTCCACTCAGAAGTTTCCATTCTTTTTCTGAACTTTCACCTTTCTAGTAGTGAGTTAAACAGTAAACAAATGCTCATGGATTTTGTTAGTTGGCTAGCTAGACAATAGTTTCCCCTAAGTGAAATTGCTTATGTTTCCACAAAGCTCTCAGAGAATGATTCCAATGGCAGAAGATTCGGGAATTGTGACAGGAGGTGAGGGAGGTATATTTGAGGCAGTGGGGCTTTTGATCATATTCCATAAGGCCAGGGAGTTTATCTGGCAGTCAACACCAGCTGGAGAAGTTTGATAGGGCTAATTTTGCCTCTGCCCAACCCTCCAGTAGTATCTTCAATGTAAATGACAAAGCAATCTGAATATCCTTTATGGAATTCTGCCCAGCAATGGGAAGCCAATGGTGTTGCTGGTGCGTGGACTTCTCGGATCATGTCATCCAAATATGAGGATATAAGCAAGACAACCTTTTGGAAATGTGAGGGAATAAGAAGAAATCTAATCAGGGCAAGTATAATGGATCTTTAATAATCTGCTATCTATTGAAGTAAGCTAACCTCCCTTTGAAAATCCACTTGGTACACAAGTGGGCCCCATAGTGAACAAAGACAGATATTTCTTTCTGCTGGAGGTAAAAGTCCCAAGTTTGAAATGTAACCTATCAATGCTTCCCTGCACCTTTTCCCCAGTCTTGAAGAATTCCGGAAGTATGTAGAAGTTGATCATTGTGAGAGCAAACTACCTAAGTAAACAGGTAGTTAAAGCCGGGCTCTGACTTGAGAACTGTTGATATTGATGAGTTAGTATAGAGCTAAGCTTTGTTCAAGAGTCTGATGTTGACTCTATAAGCCCTTTAAACTACTCCTGTTGCCTGAAGCCTGAATTTATTGCAACATACATCAACTTAGAAGAGTTATATTCAGCAAAAGTCTCTTGTAGGCTTCTTTTGTTGCACTGAAATATATTGCTCAAAGATAACTTCCTTCTCCCTTCCACCCAGCCCCCTACACTACCTCTGTGCCTTAAAGACCTTGAGAGATTTATTTCTCTGAGTTTAGGCACCAGATCTTTTGGATTCCCTCGTTAAAATGCAAATAGCCTATATTGAGCCTTTAACAGCCAATTGACACCTAGTCAGGAACTAGGACGAGCTCCCTAGGGCTTTAGTGAGTTGAGGTCTTATCTTCAAAGAAATGGGACACAGAGTGGATAAAGCAAGCTCAGAGAAGCCTGCCAATAATTGTTCAGTTTGCTGCTAGATCATTTACGCCTTGGAAATCTGAAAATGCTACAAATCAGTGCTTGATTTATCATTTCATTGGTTGTCTAGACTTAAGAAACTAATGGATAGAATATTAATAATGCAAATTAAACATTAAAGTGAGTTCTGCATGCATCTGTTTTTCTTCAGAAGTGGATCCCTTCTTCCTTCTCCCTCTACCCTCCATGAAAAGCTGGCTGTTAAACATTTAGTATCGCACTACTGGATATAAACCAAGTAAAGTTTTATGGTAGGGACAGGGGAAATCTAGAAGATAGGGAGGAAGGGTCCACGTAAGATTTATGTAGTACAATATATGTGGAGGGGGACTAATGAGCAGATAGGAAGTAATCTGAGAGAATTGGGAAGGCTAGCTGCCACGATGGGGAGAAGGTAGGACACTGACAGGAAGTAGGTAGGGCACTGACGGCCTTCTTCCCAATTTTACCTAAAGTTGACCCTGGAGGCATTACTGGTCGTTGCTGCTAAAGTGTGTGGCAGGAAGATGTTTATAAGAACACTGAGAGACTATATAAGTATTTAAGAATGTAATTTTATTTATACAACAATGCTTAGGCCAAAAACTTTTTTTAAATTTTTAACTTTCTTTATCTACCAAATTCTCCAATAAAATCCAATTACTTTTGTTTGGAAGGCAACAGCCATATAACAAAATGGAGAGTATATAACTCAAGATCGAGGACAAAGGCTATATCTTATTCCTTCTGACATGTGCCCTGGGAGATCTTTGGAGTTATTGAACATGTTTTTGTCTTAAATCTCATTTTATGCTTCTACATTCCTCAAAATCTTCTCAGTGATTTAGCTAACTTTCTCTCTTGCTTCATGTGTCACCACCTGTGACCATTTTACCTAAAACTTGCTGTTTATGGTTAGTGTAAAATGAGCAGTTCTGTAAATCTGAATAGAAATGAAGATATCTGCCCTCTTTTAAGAAATACATATTTTAAGGATCTTAAAGCTTTTTCTTTAATTACCACTTTACTGTAAGAGGGGGTGGCCTAGTGGATGGAGAACAGATCTTATGGGAAGGAAAATCTAAGTTTAAGACCTGTCTCTAACATGTACTGCCTATCTTACCCTGGACAATTTGCTTAACTTCTCAATGATAAGTCAACTCCCTCAGACTAGAATGTGTCAGTTTGCACCCATATGTATTGGTGGAGGAAGTTTTCTCATTGTGAGCTCCCAATAACAATGAAATTACAGTTCCAACCCCCTTCATTTTCTTTTACCATCCTTCTCTCTCCCCACACTCTCCCCAAAGCCCCTAGGGTAGGGGGGAACTGGAACAGTCTTCTAAGCACAACATTAAGCCTTTGGCAAACATTCTAGCCAAGCAAAGTCAGCAAACATTTATTAAGCTCAGCCTGGAATACCTAACTGCATTCTGGACATCAACTGGAGGTCCTATTCACATTTCAAACTCAATATGTCTAAAACAGAACTCATCTTCCTCTCTAAACCACCACCCCTCCTCCAAACTTCCCTATTTCTGCTGAGAATACCACTATCATTCAGATCACCCAGGTTCCTAAACTTCACAACCTTCACTTCATTTCATCACCTGGCCATCTTCTCACCAAATGCCACAATGTGCGGCCTCTAATCCCCAACCCTTGCCTTTCCTGCTCTTGAATTACATACGATCAATCCTGTCATTGCTCCTAGAAAGGGTATGTCAGTCTAAGCCCCTATTGCTCCACTTAACATCTCTGGGACCTTCTGACACAAAATCCTCCTCCCTTGCCACCACATCTGTGGTCTCCTCCAATTAGATTGTACACTCATTGAGGGCAGGGACAATGTTCACTTTCATACTTGTATCTTCAGCCATTAACATGGTGCTTGGAGTTTAGTAAGTGCTTAATAAATACTTTCACATTCATTCATCCTTTACTCTTCCTTCTCTTTTATCCTCAGTTGTCCAATCTTGTCAACTGTTGTCATCTCATATCTAGCTCACTCACACAGTCACTACCCTAGCCCAGGATCTTATTTCTTCTCTATTGAATTCTTGCTATAACCATTGCCTCTAGGATAAAATGTCTGGCACTTAAGTTCCTCCATGATCTGGATCTCACCTTCCTTTATGGACTTGTTTCATATTCTTTCTTTTCATGCAACTCTCCTTCCATATATTCTGCTTTCTAAACTCAACATCCCATCTACCATTTCTATGTCTTTGCACAAACAATGCTCTACCCCATATGCCTAGAATACATCCCCCCTCCCCTCTACTTCTTAGAATCCTTAATTCCTTTAGGGTTCAATTCATATATTACCTCCTAAAGTAAGCCTTTCCTGATTTCCTTACCCCTCACTACTGTTCTCTCCCTCCTATGATTGCTGTGTATTTACTGAACTGCATACCTGTTGTATATCCCTAAAATAAAGGTCCTTAAGCTTTTGTGTCATTCACCTGTTTGACAATCTGGTAAAACCTATAGACCTCTTCTCTAAATATGTTTTTTTTTAAATTTTATAATTGAAGGAAATGCTGACTTTCATTTAGAGGTTAGAAAAAAATAAAGGTGCATTTTTCCCATCAAAGCTCATGGACTTCCTCAGATGTACCCATGGAACCTAGACCTACTAGAATTAAGCTCTTTGAAAGCAGGCCTTGCTTGGCACCATGGTTCAGACATAATGAACACTTAGCAAAATCCTGTTGAATTGCATTAAAAAAAAAAAGAATCCCAAACCCAGATGGGTTCTCAAAGAGCCGGACGTGACCGAACAACAGTTTTCTTGAATTGCATTCAAAAGAGTTCGACTTAACTATTCACATAGGAGAAATCAAATGGATGGATGCTGCTTATCCTCTAGATTATGATGTGCTATGCTCAGCACATAAAATTGGTCCATTAGAACATATATCTTGAATAGACACTCCAGATAGACAATAAGTAGGGCTCAGAATTGAATAGAAGGAAAAGTTTAGGCTGGATTCTTTTGGGAAACTTTATATCACTTTATGTTTTCTCAAGCTTCTTACTGAAACAAAACCCCATTTTTTTTTTAACAATAGCATTTTCCCAGTGGTGTTGTGACTGAGCATGAGTGAGAATCACAAATTGCTGGTATCAAAACTATGGGTTACGTAAAGGGCAACATAGGTGAATGGTAAGTGTGGACATTCTGGTCTATTACCAGTAACAAATTCTGAGCACACACAAGAAAGTGCATAAATGATAGAGGCATATGGGTGGAAAAAGGAGGTCAAGGAATGAGTGCAAAGAATAATAGCTGGACAGCCTGTGTGCAGAATTGGGATCCATGTATTATCAAGAGATCTAAAAGAAGGCTTCAGCATGTTGGGCGGACCTCTTGTGGATGACTGACAGGAAGATATGGAAAGATTCACCCAGGATGAGGAGTTGATGGGCACCCTTGGTGTGAACCTCTCCCCTTCTATTATTGAGCACAGACACATCAAAGTATTAATAGGGATCATATCATATATCTCAAGTGTGATTTCAAGGAAAACAAGAAATAAACCAAAAAGCTGTTGTTTTATTACAGGGAAATAATGGCCTCCAGTAAACACTACCTGGCATTGCTATAGTTGAGTATAGATTTATTTGATTGACTGTTTCCTCTTATTTGTCTCACACACCCTCTGCCCTGGTCAGGCCACACCTAGAGAACTTTGTTGGACTTTAAGAGGTTCATTGCAGAAAGGATGTCAGTAAGTTAGAACATGTGTAGAGGAAGGCCAAACAAATGGTGGAGAGTGTGGAAGCCATGCCGCACAAGGAGTGTTTGTGGATATTTAGCCAAGAGATAAGAAGATGGAGGAGAGAAAAGATAGCTGTCTTCAAACTGTTGTTTGGAAAGGAACAATCATTTATTAAGTGTTGGGCACTGTGCTAAGAACTTTACAATTATCTCATTTGATCCTCACAATGACTCTGAGAGATGGGTGCTAATATGTTTCAAATTTTATAATTGAGGAAACTGAGGCAGATTTGCCCAGGTCACAGAGCTAGTATCTGCAGTCAGATTTGGACTCAGGACATCTTGACTCCAACTCAGTATCCTATCCCTTGCCATCACCAGCTCCCTCCTTGGTCAAGAAAAAATATACTACTTCTGGTTGTTCTAAGAAGGCAGAACCCCTGAGTGATGGGTGAAAGAGGAAAAGAGGTACATTTTAGCTCTCTTTCAAATACTCAACTGATCAGTCAGCTGATGAACATTTATTAAACACCTACTATGTTCCAGGTACTATACTAAGCATCTGTGATGTCAAAGATTTAGGAGTTCCCCTCTACAATGCAGTCCTCATCTACACTTGTCCATCTTCTTTGCCTTTTGTCCATGTCCTACCACAATTTCACTACGTGAGATCTCCCCAATGCGCTAGAGATTTTTCTTGCTTTTCTTTGACATCTTGAGACCACCAGTGAAGCATTCCAGCTACCCCAATCTCTCATCCTGGCTATAAAATAACTTGATGAACATCTTGCATTATGGTTCCTGTTTTTCTTTCAGGTTCCTCATTCGTTGCAACCTACTCACACCCATCATAAGCCTCTGCCCCTTGTACTCTGTGTGTTATTTATTTTTAGTTCTTAAGAGTCTGTTGAATCCTGTGTTTCACTACCAGACAACAACATTGGTAGAATATTGGTATAAGGTGAATCTTTGTTTTCATAGGAAATTTGAGGTCATTAAAATAGCTTTGAGGTTTTCTAAAGGCAATCCAACACGGTCTCCCTCTTTTGTACAATTCTGGGCCAAACCTATTGTCCATCTGAGGCTGTCTCAGATATGCACACTCCATCAGAAAGGCTCTATTACTTGTTCTTTTCCAAGTGCGTGTTGTAATCTGGGCAACAGACAGTCTTCATTGTCTTGGTCTGTCCTCTGACTTTCCTAGTATGTCTAACTCTCTATTTCAGGAGATTGTAATGGTTGGGCCTTGATGCAATCAGCACAATGTTATCCACAAACAGGAGCATCTAGGGTAGGGTATCTTAACTTTATTATGCTCCTTAAACCCCTCTGGCAGACTGCTAACACCTATGGTTGGATGCTTTCTCAGAATATTATTATCCATGCCCATGTCAGTCATTTTTAGTCATCTGACTCTTCATGACCCATTTGGGATTTTCTTGGCAAAGATACTGGAGTGGTTTGCCATTTCTTTCTCCAGCTCATTTTTTTACAGATGAGGAAACTGAGGCAGCTAGTAAGTATCTAAGGTCACATTTGAACCCAAGAAGATGAGTCTTCCTGACTCTAATGTTATTAAATGCATGAAATAAAATCCATAGTTTTATGAAGGGTTCTGTTCATTTTCATTGGCTGTTGGGGCAGCTAGGTGGTACAGTGAATAGAGTCCCAGCCCTGGAGACAGGAGGACCTGAGTTCAAATCCGGACACTTACTAGCAGTGTGACCCTGAACAAGTCACTTAACCCCATTGCCTAACCCAAAAAAACTCTCACGTTTTCATTGGCTGTCCCCTTGTGCCCGTTCAAATCCAGCCTCAGACACTTAGTAGTTTCCTCATATGTATAATAGAGAAGGAAATGGGAAATCACTCCCGTGCACCTTGCTTCCATCTCTTAGCTTCTCTGGCTTCCTTCAAGTCTCACCTAAAGTCACATCTTCAAGAAGCCTTCCTGCTTCCCCTGCATGCTAGTGCTTTCCCTCTGAAATTATCTCCAGTTTATCCTGTATATAGCCTGTTTGTATATAGTTGCAAGCTCCATGACAGCAGTGACTATTTTTGTCTTTCTTTGTGTCCTTATCTCTGTATCCACAGAGCTGGGCACATAGTAGGTACTTAATAATGCTTATTGATTTGACCTGATAAAGGAAAGAAGAAAGAAAGGAAACAAGCATTTATTAAACAAGTGCCTACTGTGTGCCAGGCTCTTAACTATTGCAAATATTTTCACAAATATTATAAAGCTTTATGAATATTATTTCATTTGATCCTCACAGCAACCCTGGGAGGTAGAAAACCAATTATATTGAAGTAAAGATGTGGTTTTTTTCTCATCCACATTTGATCCCCTGAAATCTATTTACAGACCCCTGGGGGTCCCATAGATGCCAGATTAAAAACCCCTTATTTAGAAGACTTCACCATACCCAGGGACTGAATCCCTCTTCACCTTGGACTCTGTGCTGGATCTCCTCAATCACAATGACAAACACCTTTGGCAAGCACATAGCTGCCTGTTTTATGCCTCACCTTTGGCTCTCTATGTAATAAACAACCTCCCAACAGCCGAAGGCATCAATGAGTTACCAGAGACTAGAAGTTTTCAAACAGTGACTAGATGCCTGCTCATTGTGAATGCTGTGGGGTGGATTCTTATTCAGATGCAGCTTGGGCTAGATGACCTCAGAGGTCCCTTTGAATTTTGAGATTCTGTGATTCTTCTATCAAAGGAGGTAGGTGGATACACAAATAAGCCAAGGACCACAACAAAGTGCTTCTGAATAAAAACAATACTGCAGACCAGAAGAATATCTAAGTTCTTTACCAAAGACCTTGGTATGCTGGCCCTTAATGACTCATGGGGAAGGATTCTGGATCCCAAGGAGAAAGAGAGAACTGGGAATGGGAGAAGTAGGACCCAGGGACGAAAAAGATGAACAGGAGTCCATTTGTGAGGTTTATAGGTCTTAGAATGTAAGGACTGCTAGTAATAACAGTTTGGTGGAACAGAAAAAAATTTGCCACAGCCAAGGTGGATCTGAGTTTGGTATTGTTTTAGCAGATGCCTGCACATGGGCTTGGACAGCTACATGGCAAAGTAGGTAGATCTCTGAGCCCAGAATCAGAAAGACCTGAGTTCAAAACCAGCCTCAGACACTTACTAGCTGTGTGACCCTAGACAAGTCACTTAGCCCTGTTTGCCTCAGTTTCCTCATATGTATAATGAGCAGAGAAGGAAATGGGAAACCACTCCAGTATCTTTGCCAAGAAAACCCCAAATGGGGTCATGAAGAGTAGACACGACTGAACAACAACTGAACATAGGCTCCCTAAACACACTTTGAATTCATAAGGGATACAAGACTCTGCAAGAGCCAGGCATAATTTTTCTTTGTAAAATTTGTTTCTTTTCAAAGTCTTAAGTGTTTTTCCCTTGAACAGTATTTCATTTCTGGTTCTAAGTATAAATCACTTCCTGAGCTCAAGAAAAGCACTTAAAAGTTTCAAACTGGCCAAGCCTATTTTCATTTCCCTAAAGCTATAGAACGGCCAAATTACCTTCCTAAAACTCTCTTAAATAAAGGCATTGGGTGTTTTGTTTTTCCTGGGCTCAGAAGAGGCATGAGACCTACCTCTTTTCTTTGCAGAGGTAGGAAACTACAGAAATGATTGATGGGTTAGTTGATTGTACTGAATTTCCTTTTTCTTTTTCTTTTAAAACAAGGCGTGGCCCATTGAGTAGAGAAGGAGGAAAGACATGCAGAAATGAAGGCATTAAAAAATGAGTTAAAAAAAGAAATATGAGAATTATTTCTATATCTAAAGACTTTGTGAGGACAAGTCAATCCATTTATGAAAAGAGAAACTTAGAAGGAAAGCATTTTCTGAAGCACAGCTTCCATTTTATAGGTTTCAGTCCCAAGTCCAACCCCTTCCCTCAGTCAATCCTACCTCACTGGCATTGACTTTCTGTTTCCTGTGCTTTACATACCCCCATCCTCATTTGTCACTATGTGGAGGAAAGGAATGGAAAAGAAGAGGAAGCAAAAAGGCAAGAAAGAGTATTTGTTGGTTCTTGAGAGGCAGTATGATATGATATAATATGATATGATATGATATGATATGATATGATATGATATGATATGATATGATATGATATGATATGAAGAGCACTGTTTTAAAAATCAGGAAGACCTCATTAAGCCCTGTTTCTGCCATTTGCTCTTTGCAAGAGTTTCGGCAAATCATGTGATTTTTCCCAATCTTCAGTTTCAGCACCTGTAAAATGGAAGTAACAATTGTTGTACTGCCTACTTCCTGGGGTGGTTGTTACAATCAAAAGAGATGATAGAGGCTCTTTGGAGCCATAAAGTTCTTTATAAACATGTTATTTTTTCATTGTTGACATTATTATTACTTGACGGGTAATACATTTGTGAAGTTAATTTCCCTCCTCAGAAGTTGGGTAATAGAATTAAAGGTGCCCAAATACAAACACTTCCTGACTACCCACAGTACTTACTATCTCTACCACACATTTTTGCCACCCTGTTGCTGTTGTTGTTGAGTTATGTCCAACTCCTCATGACCCCATTTGGGGTTTTCTTGGCAGAAATGCTGAAGTGATTTGCCATTTCCTTCTTCAGCTCACTTTACACATAAGAAAACTGAAGCGACCAGGGTTAAGTGACTTGCTCAGGGTCACGGAGCTAGTAAGTGTCTGAGGCTGGATTTGAACTCATGAGGCTGAATCTTCCCGACTCCAGGGCTGGGCCTCTATCTATGACACCACCTAGCTACCCCATTTTGGCACCTGATCCCATCCATACTCCTTGACAGGATAGTGCCCCGTGCTATTCTCTGATCATGGCATGGATGTAAATACTATTGTTACTTCAGCATGGTACATTTAATTCAGCAAAATAAGCACTTATTAAGCGCCCACAATGTGCAGGGCACTGGGGGAAGGCGGAGAGGAAGAGAAAGTCAAAGGTTTCACCTCTCCAGTAGTTTACATATTCTTAGAACCCAGCTGAATTAAGGCCCCCAAAAGAATAATATCTAACCTCCATGCTCTGCCTTTCCCACTCACAGATACATCCAACTTCAATCTCGAGTCCTATGCAGTGGCTGTTTGAGCAATCACTGTTAAGGACTGAATAATTTAAATGAAATAATTTTATCATAAATCCAAGAATAATGCCTTACACAAGTATAGCAATTTCAATTTAAAATGTACTTTAACATTCATGACCTTATTTGATCCTCACAGGGACCTGGTAAAATAGGCAAGGAAGGACTTTTTATCTCCATTTTACCAATGAAGAAACTGAGGCTTAGCGAGTGGAAGTGGCTTGCCCAAAGTCACACAGTCACTAAGCAGGAACCTGGGTGGACCAGGTTTTCTGACTCCAAGCCCAGTGAGTGTGCCACGCTACTTCACAAGACAGGTAGTACATTTACAGAATCTATTACTCTAGGAAGTGGTTCAGGCTATAAATATAAAGAAAGGTTTAAGATGGTTTAGTGAACTTCATGGATGGCTGCTTCATAATGTATTAACTCCCTGCCTATCCCGGCAGGAACTAAACTCATTCCAATCAGAAAAGCCTCTGCTGGCAGCAGTAAGTGCTGCTTCAAGGAGAAAAGAAAGATATGAAAGGGGGTGGAGAATATGTAGGGAAAACATTGTCCGTGTTTTCACTCTCAAAATCTGTGTGTGTGAAGAGGGGAGGGAGACAGAATAGTTGGGGAAAGCAGCCGAAGGAGGAGAATAAGCCAGAGCTCTGACATTAAGCAAAACAACATGCAATTATCAGGCTCCCAAATACTTGACTCCCTTATATCCCAAGGCTACTGAGAAAAGAAAGCACAAAAGGTGTCCAGGGAAGGTCTGAATGTGGGTCTCTGTGATTGGCTGGGGGCATTTGTACAGCAGAAAGAAGACTTATGCCTTGCAAAGGGAGGATTAACTTGAACAAAGGTCATGTGGCTCTCTCTGTAAAAGCGATGCTTAAGCTCCCTTTTAAGTTAGTATTTGTACAGTGAATATTTTTTTTTTGCCTGCCTGTGGGGGATGGGAAGGGCCTTTCAGCAACAAATGAGCCTAAACTGCGCAAACTGGATGTTATGTTTTTAAATTTAGAAAGATACAGTGAAAGCCCAGTCAGAACTTTTCAAAGAAAGAGATACAGACTTTCACACAGTGAGACAAGATGAAAAAAAAAACTGCATCAGAAAAGCTACCCTTCAGCTTCAAGGAAGTAGCTGCAGGAAAACGTACCTGGTGTAGGCCTTCAGTCAACAGGATCATAGAGCTGGCGCTGAAAGAACCTCGGAGACCTTCTAGTTCAGCATCCCCTCCCACGTTTTTGATTTTGTTCTTTTTGAACTAACCAGGAATCAAACATGTGCGACTTATCCGTGGTCACAAAGCCAGCAAGTATCAGAGGCAGCCTTTGAGGCCAAATCCTCTGACTCCAGAGTCAGTGTTCTTTCCACTATAACACAATGTGTGTGTGTGTGTGTGTGTGTGTGTGTGTGTGTGTGTGTGTGTGTGTGTGTAGATAAAGACAGGAAGATATAGATATATAAGTAGAACATAGATGTGGACAGATATATGAATGTACATATAGATCTAAATATAGATAGATTCTTATATACCATAGGTATTTCTATACATCTAGACCTATATACTATATACATCTAGATTACACATATATCTATATACATCTAGGTGATGATCTAGTTAGTCATTCCAGTCATGTCTGACTTCATGTCCTCATTTGGAGTTTTCTTGACAAAGATACTGGAATGGTTTGCCATTTCCTTCTCTAGCTCATTTTGCAGATGAGAAAACTGAGGCAAACAGGGTTAAATGACTTGCCTGGGGTCACACAGCTAGAAAGTGTCTGAGGCTGTATTTGAATTCGGGAAGGTAAGTCTTCCTGACTCTGGGCCTAGCACTCTGTGCACTGTGCCACCTGCATCTAGACCTATATACTGTATGAGGAAGTAGAAAGAGTATTTAGGAAGAAGAAGTCAGGGAGAAAAGCTAGGCCAGACCAAATGCACGTAAAATTAATCTGTATGTATTTATTAAGTACCTCCTATGTTGCAGGGATTGTGTGAGGCCTTAGGAAAACAAATACAACTAATAAAACAATCCTTGCTCACGAAGAGCTTATGTTCTAAAGGAGAAAGGACATCTATGCTATGTTGGACACTGAGGAATTCATTTTTAAGGTATCTGAAAGAGGGGAAGACACCAAACTGTTAGAAATATAGATGTAATTAGAAGCAGAGTCTGTAATTGTTGGAATTACAGATAGTATTATTAGGAAGATATATATATATATATGTGTATGTATGTGTTTATATATGTATGTCTATGTATGTATGTATACACATACATATATGAAAAGAGACAGAGGGAGATTAGAGAGAGTGAGAGAGACAGCAGCAGAGACAGAGGCAGAGAGGCAAATGTAACTAGTCTGAGAGAGACTCAGGGGACTTTCACCTATTTTGTGTTATGGACCCATTTTGTCAGTCTAGTGAAGCCTATGGATTCCTTTTAAAATTTTAATTGATTAATTTATTGTTATAAATAATTAGAATATAAAAATTATAATAAATAATAAATATTAATTTATTGAAATTATTTTAAATGTATAAAATAAAACAGGATTACAAAGAAACCCAATCATATTTAAATAAGGTAATCAAAATATTTTTTAAAAAGTTCGCAGACCTCAGATTAAGAATCCCTGCTGTAATGGCAAAAGTGAATCAAGTACATTTTTGGGAATTTTCTCTCTCTCTGCTCATAATCTTCACTCAGGAAAACTGCAGTGACATTTGTATTTCTCTAGTCCCCTTCTGTCCCACCAAACTGAAATTGATTCCCTACTTATAGGGTCATGGCCATAATAATATAGAATAAAGGTTTATTAAGAAGAGAAAAATGAAAACAAAATCCTTACTTTTTTAATCCTTAATACTTAATTATATATGTATATTGTATATGTTGTATATGTGTATGTGTGTGTGTATGTGTGTGCATGTGTGTAAATCTGCAGAGCTGGGGCTCTCAATTTGAGATTTCTCTGATGTAGTCCTGTCTGGGACCACAGCTTCTTTTACTTAAAGGAGAAAGGGTAGCAGTAGTGGTTCCTCTCATTTCCTCCCCTCCTGTCTCTCCGTCACCATGCATATTCCTTGACTTTATTGTCTCTGGTTACTTAAACTAGAAGTAAAAGAGAAAAGCGAATTCAATATATCTATTTTGGGGTATAGGCACCATTTTAAACAATTCCTTAATTGTGTTTCTGAAATCCAGGATATACCTAAGGTCCCTTACTTTGGAGAGTAGACCTTTGAAAGCATAAACTAGGTTTTGTTAAGGGGTGGGCCCAGGGGAGAATATTGGTGTTGTTCTAATCGGTGAGTTCTCCTCTAATGAGCCAAGGCCTTGATCTTGACAGGACCAGGAAACTACAGTGACCAGGAAACTAGCCAGTTTTTTGGCTTTTAAAAGAGAGGAAGAAAGGAAGGAAGGAAGGAAGGAAGGAAGGAAGGAAGGAAGGAAGGAAGGAAGGAAGAGGAAGGAAGGAAGGAAGGAAGGAAGGAAGGAAGGAGGGAAGGAGGGAAGGAAGGAAGGAAGGAAGGAAGGAGGGAAGGAGGGAAGGAGGGAAGGAAGGAAGGAGGGAAGGAAGAAAGAAAGAAAGAAAGAAAGAAAGAAAGAAAGAGAAAGAAAGAAAGAAAACAGGAAAGGACAGAAGGAAGAAGGAAGGAAGAAACAAAGAGAAAGAAGGAAGAAGGAAAGGAAAGGAGAAAGGAAGGAAGGAAGAAATTAAGGGTTAGGGTTGCCTATAGAGAAGATCCTACAGGAAGAATGATCTTAGAAGTCTGACTAAGGTTATAATAACTGATATTTTGGCACTTTTTAAAGGTTTGCAAATCTCTTTATATACATTATCTCATTTGGATTGTAAAGAACCCTTTGAGGAAAGGTATCAATTAATCAATAAACATTTATTGAGCACTGTACTATACACTGGAGATGCAGAAAGAGGCAAAAGATAGTCCCCTCAAAGAACTCACAGTTTAATGGGGGAGACAACACACAAACAAACATAAACAAAGCATGCTATGTATGTAGGTTAAACAGGAAATAATCAGCAGAGGGAAAGCAAAGAATTAAGATGGATTTGGGGAGGCTTCCTGTAAATGATAGAATTTTAGCCAGATCTTAAAGGAAACCAGGGAAGTTAATAGGCAGAGTTGAGGAGAAAGAGTGTTCTAGGCATGGGGGACAGCCAGAGAAAATGCCTGAAGACAGAAATGAGTGTCTTGTTTGTGGAATAGCCAGGAGGCAAATGTCATTGGATTGAAGAGTATGTGGCAGGGATTAAAGTGTAACAGACTGAGAAGGTAGGAGGGGTCTAGGTTATGAAGGACTTTGGATATCAAGCAGAAGATTTTGTATTTGATTCTGGAGGCAACAGGGACTCACTGGAGTTTATTGAGTAAAATGATAACATGATTGGATTCTCACTTTAGGAAAATAGCTTTGGTGGCTGAATGGAGGATGGATTGGAGTTGAAAGAGACTTGGGGCAGGTAGATCCACCAGCAGGCCATTGCAATAGTCCAGGCATGAAGTGATGACCTGGTTCAAATTATTTATGTTCCTTATGCAATTTGTAAGTACTAGGGTAAGGCTTGAACCTAGGTCTCTTCTAACTGAAATCCCAGTGTCATTTCCAGGATATCAAGCTGCATCCCAGAGTTTTAAATAAGCTCTGATGTTCCTGTCTTTACTTGTCTAAAACATTTTGAACTACCTCACCTAACAAGTATTTTCTATTAAAGGAAAGAAAATCTACTTTAGCCCTGGTTTCCTATGGGTTCTCACCTAGACAAATTCAAACATGAGGTCTTGTATCAATACCCATCATGGTACTTCTTACTGTCAAGTCCATAGCAGCTTGCAGCATGAAGAAGAAAGCATATACTACAGGGGTGCCTGTGTCTTTTAATAATGGGCCGTCTGCTCAGAAATCCATATGTTTAGGTCATATAAATTTTTTATTGATAACCATAGTGAAGTGAAGTCCATTAGCCATCTACAACCAAAAGCAACCCAAGAAAAAGTTTAACTAACTTTATTCATAAAAATTCATAATTACAAGAGTTTTGCTACTCATTGACTAATTCTGATCAAATTAATTCTAGCTCTGGTATTTAATTGACTGAGCTAATCTTAAAAAAGCCGTGGAGCACATTCAGTCAATGGGCATCTCAGTTTTGACTGCAGGTCAACATCTGTGGTGATAGTTGTCAGCATTAGTTGTAGAAGTTTGAGAAAAAAAGAATGTAACCACAAATAGTGAAGCACTCTCAGACATTGTACAGATTTTAGCCACAGAGTCAGGAATTTCAGATGAATAAGCCTACCAGTCTATGTGTGCTAAAAACACACTTTACTAAAAATCTGAAGCAGGCTGCTTCCAGGGTCACACAGGCCACATTTAGTGTCATAGGCCATATGTTTCCTGCAAGGGATCTGATGCTTTTTGGCCAGCAGGAGAGCTTGTTGAGACATTTTATAAGCTTCAAATAGCGTGGAGGATCACCTATAACCTTCTGGAGCTGAATCATGTGCTTGAGATAACTAAGAGCTCTGGAAGCAATAAAGTCATGCTGACAGCCCTTGTAAGACTTGGAGGAAAGGTCTGGATTTAAAGGGTTGGGAGTCTTACGGCTAGCAGCTAGATTAATTACAAGGCCCTTTGCTATAAGATCACCCCTGGACTAGAAGATAAGTTAATTTCTATGAAGAAGGCAAGGAAAAAGATGCTAGGGCAGCATGTGGTAGACCTAACAAAGCAGATGGTGGAGTGCCAAGTATGATGAAGCCTGGACTCCAGACAGTGGTGGCCAGACTTTGTCCAGGGTCTATAGTGGCTCAACAGTAAGACATCCAAGCATTTCAGATCTTCTGGGACAGTCTTGGTTTCAAGAAAAATGAGTGCATTTTTACTTCTTAAAAATATGCTATTGATCACTACTGTTTTTATTTCCCTTTGATTTATAAATGTCCCTATCTCTTCCCTTCGCAACGAGTCATCCCTTGAATCAATGAATAAAAAAGAAAGAAAAAAAGTAGTACAGCAAAATTAACTAACAAATCAACTGAGTCTGATGATACATGCAATCTTCTACCTTTGGGGAAAAAAAGTGAAATAAGTACATTTTCTCATCTCTTTTCTAGGGCCATATTTGGCTATATTAATTATACAGTATTGAGTTTTGGTTTTTTGTCATTTTCATTTATATGATTGTAATCATTGTGTCTATGATGTTCTTGGTTTTACTTTCTTCAATAAGCATCAGTTCATATAAATCCATTTTCTCTGAATTCTTCATATTCATAATTTTTACAAAATTGTTTATTATATTACATACATGCACCACAATATCTATAACTGTTCCTTGATCAATGGACTTTATTTGCAGTTATTAACTATTTTGGTATATGTAGGACCTGTTTTTATCTGGTTTTGATCTCCTTGGGGCATGTACCTAGAAGTAGGATTTCTGAATCAAAGAGTATAGACAATTTTGTTACTTTCTTAGGCTCTTAGATAAAATGCCAAGTCTTTGTGAAGTCTTTCCTAATTCCTAACTCCTAATTCCCGATGGCCAGAACTCTCTCCCTCTCTAAGTACCTTGTTTTTAACTGCTTTGTATTTATTCTGTATACATTCCTTCTCCATATGCTTATATATGTTCAAGTTTTCTCCCTAGTGGAATATAAGTGTATCAAAAACAGAGATTACTGGGGCAGCTAGGTGGTGCAGTGGATAGAGCAATAGCCCTGAAATCAGGAGGACCTGAGTTCAAATCCAGCCTCAGACCAAACACTTGACACTTACTAGCTGTGCGACCCTGGGCAAGTCACTTAACCCCAATTGCCTAAACAAAACAACACAAAACAGAGATTACTTCATTTCTTCTCCTTGTATCACTGGTATTTAAGCATAAAACCTACTTAATAAATACTTAGTCATTGATTGTTTGAGGTTTTAGCACAATTCCAAATTGCTTTCCAGAATGGTTGGGCCAGTTCAGAAATACCACCCATGTATTGGGGCCTGTCTTTCTACAGCCCCTTCAGTGTTGAGTATTACTATTTTTGGGTCATCTTGGTCAATTTACTGAGTGTAAGGTAACTCCTGAGATTTGTTTTGACTCTAATTTCTCTCGTTATTAGTGATTTGGAATAATCTTTCATATGGTCGTTAATAGCCTGTATTTCTTTTTTCCAGAATTGTTTGTTCATATCCTTTTTTTTTATGCATTGAGGAATAACTCTTGTTCATATATTTGTGTTAGTTTTCTTAGCAAAGATATTGATGTAAAGATTTTTTCCTAATTAACAGCCTCCCTTATCCTAGTTGAATTGCTTTTGTTTATGCAACAGCTTTTCAATTTTGTGTAATTGAAATGATCTATTTTTTTTATGTTTATCTCTGTTCCTTTCTTGGCTAAGAATTCTTCCACTGGTCACTGCTGTGAAAAGTTCTTGACCTCATTGTCTTCTATTTTTTTTTTTTTGGTGGTGTGGTGTTAGCATATTGCCCAAGTGTACATTTTGAGCTTATTCTAGTATGTGGTTCTTCTAATCTTTCAAAATTCACAAAGTTGTAGGGTATTTTGTTCTCTCTTCAATACTGCATCACCCAGGAGCAAAGAAGAAGTTGATAAAACAGAAGCAGAAAAATAGTCACACCATGCCATATTTATATGGGCCACACACATAGTGGCAACCTGGATGGAGAGATGAAAGTCCAAGTCTTCTCTTTCCTCCTGGACACAAAGCATTTCATCCCTCTCTCTCTGACTCAGTCAGGAAAACTGAGAGATCAAACTGAGTATGAGTGCCTTTTGTATGTATTCCTGGCTTAGCAGCCAATCAAAAGGCCCTTTTTTCAGTACATAGTAAGTGGGCAGGAAACAGAATTCCTGTGCATGCTCCAAATGGGAGACTTGGGCCCCTCTATTCTATGTCCTCGTGAACTCCCAGAAGCAGGCTCACCAAACATTCATATGGATCTCCTTAGCACATTCCCATGACTGAGCCTTCAGTGGTCAGTCCTTTGCGGTATGAAAGCAGAACTTGCACTTTGATAAAGGATAGTATTCTTTTTGCAAGATTTTATTCAACACATACTTTCTTTTCTGTTAATCAGTACTGTCCTGGAATATACAGGGTATGTGATTGTTGTAACCTTGGCAAAGACATAGCTAGAAACTTTTCTGCCTGGGGAAAGAACAGTTAGGGATGTTTAGAGTATGGCAGTGATTAAAAAAGAAAAAAGGACAGATCAATCTTCTAGGCAGTGCTCAGAAAGGAGCACTCCAGAAAGTGCTCCTATAGGGGTTTGGGAAAGGACATCCAGGGCAAAGGGACCCTGAGGGTGGCAACCTAGGGTGACTGAGCCACATTTGGCACAGGCTAGAGAAGAAATACCTCCATTCCCATGAAGTATGCCCTTGAGAATAAAGCGTTGGCAGTTTGGGGCAAAGCCCTGTTCACTCTTGCTCCTTAGGCCCTAAAGCCTAAAGTGCCAGTACAAGCCATCAGAGCCCAGCTCACACATTTCCTCAGGCTGCAGCTGTGACCGACATAAGAAACACTTTTGTTGAAAGACCAGGGAGACCTCAGCCTACTTTCTGGGAAGACAGATTTTGGATTAGTGATGACATTGTATGTCTCTGTGGTAAATTTTTAGGCACACCTCCCCAAATTCTTCCAACTCTCCCCTTCTCCCTCACCCCAACACACACTCTCCCTCACCACAGAATAGGACCTACTTTGGAGTGGCACTGTTAACAGCCTGAAGACTAGGTGACAATGAGCCTATTAACAACTGAAAGGCCTGAACTGCCAAATGCTGATAACGAGGTGAGAAAGCAGCCATTCAACAGTCCAAGGCCTTTAGACCACCCTGAAGTGGGAGCCTTCCAAGAGTTATAAGTTAATAAGATAATCAAATTTTAGTGTTGGACAGACTTTAGTTCCAACCTCCTGCCCTACTCAGGAATCCCTTTTATGTAACATTGCTGACAGATGGTCACCTACTCTTTGTTTGAAGAGGGAAGCTCATTAATGATGCCCTGGCAACCGCAATGTCACAACCTCACAACTCAGGGCAGTTCATTTTGAAACAGCTCAAATTGTTAGAAAGTTCCTGTTTTAAAATTCAGCCAAATTATGCCTCCCTATAACTTTTACTCATTATTCTTACTTTTGCCCTCTGCAGATATGCAACATAGGTCTAATTCCTTTTTGAATATTTGAAGACAACCCTTGTTTCCCTGCCCATTTTTCTCTTTTGGAGCTTAAAAATCCTTAGTCCCTTCAATATGACCCCTCACAGGTCATGGTTTCAGGTCTTCTCCCACCCAGCCTCAGTTCATGCCCCCAACCCTGTAATAGTCACTTTCTTCTGCATTAAGGAGCACAAGTGTTAGTATCCCTTTAGCAGAGAGGAAAGATTCTAAGGCAAATGAGTTGGCATTTCACTAGTAAGTCCATCTGCCAGAATTCAAATCCAGACATTTTTATGGTGTTAATGGTCTTTCCATCATACTATACTGCCTTCTTGATTTCTTCTGAAAATTAAGGATTCTTTGGTGTTGCCAAAACTATGGTGGTCTCAAAAAAAAGCATGGTCTACATGGAACAAAAGGGATAGAAATCAGACTGAAAGAGTAAGTTCACTGATGGGAAATTCAAAGTAGGACAGACAGTAAGCAACTTATTCTGGGAACTCAGGGGTCAAAGGAGGTGACAATGCAGACTGTTAGTCATGGATCACTGTGACTTGGGCATCCATTAATTCCTTCCCTCACTCAAGCATTTACTGAGCACCTGCTATGTGTCAGGAACCATTAGGTTCCTTGGACATATTTTTTTTTGTTCATTTGTTAGTTGTTTGTCCTTTTTTTCTCAAAAACCACCATGACATCAGGAGGGTGATGTCATGACTAGCAAGTGAAGTGGACTTAAGTGAAGGAGAACTGTGCAAAGTCACCAGCTTCATTCTCTCCTCCAGAGACATCTGGGACCAGTGTCGAGATATAGATCAGAACAACTGGAGATGGCCCCGGAAGCAGTGGGAGACCTTGGTCTTTTTAAGCTAAGGTCTTTCCTGGGTCTCAGTATGAACTGAGGCAACAACCATTCAGCAATCAAGGCTAGGTAAGAAATGAGGCAAATAATGGCCTCTTTTATCAAGTAAAAAAAAAATCAGCCTGGGAGGGGAAGACCCTTAGAGTGTCTGGCCAAAACAGAAATAATTACTATTTACGCTCACTCTCAGCCATTGAAGCCCAAACAATGACCGAGTGAAGCTTGGCCTGCGACCTATTGTTGGCCAATCAATGAGAGCCAGAGTGATCTGAGTATAAGGCATGGTACTTAAAAAAGAAATCTAGCCATTTAACTCCAAGATATCTTTCAAGATTCCAGGGGTCAAAATTTATATTCATTTGGGCAGAGGACCTGTTAGCCAAAGAGAAAGAACCTATAGAAATTGAATAGTTAGAAGTGAGGCTGAGAAAGGGCATGGGAGAAAGATCCAGGAACTTAAGGCAGGAGGGAATGTCAGAAACATCGAGGAACGTGTACAGGTGAGTAGTTGAGATGGTTGGAGAAATGCTCTTGGGAAAGGCTCTGAAATCAACTGGCTTTGAGCTTCTTCAAGAAGGTGATGTTGTCATTGGCTATGAGATCTGATGGAAGACAATGGGATGAAAGTTCTAAGAGGGCATTGAAGGTGAAGAGTCCACCATGGGTCCCTGGGCAGTGTGCATCCATGACAGATGACTGGTAGTCCTGCAACTCATTTTTAAATGTCTTTTTGCGTGACAAAATTTAGAGAACTCTCAGTTTAAGGAATGAGAATGGGAGAATGACAGAAAGCAAGAGGGGAAGATGAAAGAGGGAAGACAGACATAAGAGAAAAATTTCTTCCCTGACCTGATCTCTACATTCTTATAGATAGATACATAATTACATAGATAGTTAGCTAGCTAGATATAGATATATATTTTCAAGGCCACTTCATAATTTCTGGTGAAGATGAATTCTTCACTAATCTTTCTTTCTAGGGAAAGAAGTTATTCATTTAACTATCTGCAAATTTTCAGGGGGCAGCTAGGTAGCATGGTGGATAGAGCACCAGCCCTGGATTCAGGAGGACCTGAGTTCTAATCTGGCCTCAGACACATAACACTTACTAGCTGTGTGACCCTGGGCAAGTCACTTAACCCCATTGCCTAGCCAAAAAATGAAAAAAAACTATCTGCAAATTTTGGTTGGTATTTCCTGGTTATGGGTTCCTGGTTAAAGCACTTATACTCCCTAAGTTTCAGTACCTTCATCTGTGAAATGAAAAGAGCACCTACCTTGCAGGGTTACTGTGGGGATCCAATGATATTTTATATATACACACATACATACATACATATAAACACATATATGCACAAGTGCTACATACATTCAAGCTACTATCATTATAATGCCTGTCGCTGCCTCTTTGGCTGCTGTAGGCCCCGAGATGCATGATTAGAAAATAATCTGGTTGTGCCAGGGTTATGTTTGGCTCCTTCAGGTTATTACAAGACAAGTAGGTAATGAGAAATGATGAATAATAAAGGAAAAATGTGAAGCATTTCAGGAATTCAGTCGTCTAGACTTAGATCTCACTGTTGGCCTGTCTGCTTCTTAAACACACTGCTCCTTCAGTGGCTGCCCCTGAACTTGTACCCTTAGTCATGTCTGGCTTCTGACCGCACAATTCACCAGAAAAACCAGATGGAAGTTGTAAACTTGTTTCTCCTTGAGAAGTGGAGGCAGAATCCTTTCCTGTCCCCCACCTCTCACATTTTTACATAAGGAAAGAAAGGTGATGGAAAATATTGTCATTGTGCATCGGCCTAACCTTCAGGTTCAGAGTCTAGAGGGAACTGTAGTCAGAGACAAAGGAGGGGTGTGTGACTGAGGAATGAGTAGCCACTGTGATTTTTTACCATAGAATTCCAATTCTATCTGCCCCTTTCCCCACCCCAAAGCCTCACACTTTGTCATGCTGTATAAATCAATGCAGTGAAAGGGATTTCCCAGCTGCTGTGAAGCCCAATATGTGGAGGTCATCTAGCCCTTCACAGAGAGCCTCAGTGGAAAAGGAGAAGGGGGGGGGTGGTGTTTGCAGGCAGGTAATTTCTGTGTCTACATTGATACCCAGGGTGTTCAATAAAGATCCCTACCTGGCTTGTTACGTGTGACCCACAAAAGTTTGGAGAGGGAACAATATTAGCTGACTAATAATAGCTAACATTTATATAGCACTTTAAGGTTTACAAAATATTTTATAAATATTATTTTGTTCTCCTGGGAAGCAGGTGCTATTATTATCTCCATTTTATAGATGAGGAAACTGAGGCAGACAAGTTCAGTGACTTGCCCAGGGTCACACAGCTAGTAAGTATTGGAGGCTGATTTTGAACTCGGGTCTTCCTGGCTTCAGGTCCAGAACTCCATCTGATGTTCTACCTAACTGCTTTTAATGATACAGTAAGTTCTTATAAAAATTGAAATGAAAACAGTGACAAACTATCAACTAATCTTTAAAATCTTTCTTTTTCATCTCCATTATTTATATTCCTTAAAGATATGGAAGTGATGAACCAATATTGCCTCTTTTTTTGTTTGTTTCATTTGGAAATCCTGAAAATTGGGCTTTTCAAATGGAACTGGTGCTCATTTGGTATATTAAAGAATTTTACTTCATGGGAGGTTCATAAAGAGAAGCAACTAACCTCGCTGTGTGACCTTGAGCAAGTGACCATACCTCGCTTTCTTAAAACAAGGAGGCTGGACTAGATGACCTCTGGGAATTTGTTTGATGCTTGATGTTTTTGCTCATATGCGGGATGTTCCCTAGATGTGGGATTCCCTCTTTTCTGTGGAAATGCTGCGCATTTTTCAAGGTCTGACTCAAAGGCAATCTCTCTGCAAACTTCCCTGGTCCTTCCCATGCCCTTCCCCCCTTTGAAGACTTTCCAAACTTGTAACCCTCATAGTACTTTGTATCTCTCATTGATTAATCATGTTGTTTTGTACTATTACAACATTACCACTTCTGGACCCCAAAGGCCTGGGACATTCACTTTCTCTTCCCACTAAGGGGCTCTTACCTAACTCTGCACCCAGATTCGTGGACTGAGTTCAGTCCCAGGGAAGCCCAGAATTCTCTGGCTCTTTACTCTCCTACCAAGGTTCTCCTGGGAGAACCTCACTTACAGCTTAGGTTTGACCCATAAGGGTCTCCTCAAAAGGAAATAAAAAGGAAAAAAAAGTGTAATGTAAATCAAAAGGAAATAAAAAGGAAAAATAATATGCAATTAAATAAAAAAGAAATAAAAAGGGAAAAAAATAATATGTAATGTAAATCTGGGATAAAACAGCTATTTATTTCTAACAAAGATAAACGGTTGGTTGTGTAGTGACCAGATGGACAGCCAGGGTGCTCCACTGGTGCCCTCATGATGTCAAGTCACTGCAAGGCCTTTGGGACCCTGTATGGACCCACTGAGGTGAACTGATGGGAACGTATAGATTAGAATTGTAGCAAGCATTGTAGAGCACTTAGAGATGACACCAAGGTCATCCACTGTATCCTGGGTCATCGTTAGTCAACTTGAATTTTGTCCTGCCACTGGACTTCGATGGCTCTGGAAGACAGAGTGAGGCCGATGAGTTTGTGCAGCTCTGCCTTACTTCAATCCAATTCACGTACAAGTTAAGACATTACCCCATGATGTCACTGGTTCTCTTCAAAAATGAAGGAACAACAACAGTAACAGCTCTAGCATTCTTCCCTCTTTCCTGATTGTGATGTTTATTTCTAAAAAGAAATTTATCATCTGCTTGCCTTTGTTGTAGTCCTGGTAGCTTAGACCTAGAAATTACAAGGTCTGAGGTGGTAACTTGGAAAACCTGGGTTTTAACACTTAATACTCCTGAGATTTAACTCTTAACCTCACCAAAAAAAGGACTAAGATATGCATAGGCATGAGACCATATTATGGCTGCCACGTGGTTCTGGCATAAATTTTCTTGCCAAATTTAGGCAGTATTTGTGCCATACAGCATTAAACCTAGAGAGAATATTACCTTAATATTGGGGTCCACAAAATCTTGCCCCTTGTCAACGTTCTGGATTCACTTCTCCATCATGGAAGACACTGCACATGGTCACTAGCATGAGAACAATCTTCCAACAATGGAAAGCTTCAATGGAGTCCAGGTGGACTCAGACAGGTCCATGCTGAGAAGCAGTGAACACTATATGAATAGGGCAATCAGATCATCACAGACTCAGAGCTGACAGGGACCTTCAGGATCAGATTCAATTTCCTTATTTTATCACTAAGGAAGCTGAATCCCATAGAAGTTGTGACTTACCTAAGGTAGCATGCATAACAACAAAGACTGGATTTGAACCCATGTCTGCTGATGCCAAATCCAGTGCTCTTTCCATGAACCATATTGCCTCTTATTCCACAATCCCTTGTAATAAGTACTTCCTCTGCAACGATGCCCTCTTACTGAGCTGAGTGTATGTATGTAGAAGGAAGCAATGCTTATCTATCACTTAAACCAGCTAATTGTCTGGTTCTTCTGGGGTAGGAGATTGGGACTTACTTATCTAGTTTCTCATATAATTGCTGGCACTATGGTAGTGCTCCTCAGAAGGTCCTCCCTTGGCCCATATCTTTCCTTGAGGTAACTGTCTACTTGTAGTCATCGGTTCTTCTTTCTGCCTGATGACATATAATCACTAGGAAGTTTGGTAGTAGATGATTGTTGAGTTTGTAGTTTTATTTACATGGAAGGACAGCTGTCATGCTGAGCTCCACACAGATCACACTTATTTTCACTCTGTGGCAACATTTACATTTTAAAGCAATGCTTTTTAAAGTTGCCATGTTAAATACACATTCAACTTTTTGACAAAATACATAAACATACAGAGGCACAGATCAATGGAAATAGCAGTCAATGTAACTTTTTTGTTTTAAGTCATAAGCACATGGAAACATTTTCTTGGACAGTTAAAGCTTCTTAATCTTGACTGGATGAAAGATTAACTTTGTCCAGATTACCAAAATGTGAACTGTTCAATGCCATTTTGCCAAAATGTCATTTGTAAGAGTCATAGGCTGTCTTTAGCAAGTCTCTCTTCTCAGTCAAGTTTTTGATATGGAATGCTAAGTTGCCTATTTTCCATTTTGGAAGTGTGTTCCTAAAATTTCAGAAAAAAAAAACCCACTTCTGATTCTACTTTGTTATCAGAGGCTATACATGGGTACTCTCCCTGGGTATTAGTTTACATCTCCTAGTCATGCAGAAGTCTGAAGGTTTATGCAAATAGACCTTCTCTCCACCCCATGTCCCACCCCCAGAGAAATAGATTCACAACCATGACCTTTTAAGGGCAGATAGGTGGTGTAAAGGATAAAGCACTGGGCTTAGTGTCAGACCTGAGTTCAAATTTAACCTCAGTCACTTACTAGCTCTATGAACCTAGGCAAGTCAATCAACTTGTCTACCTCAATTTCCTCAATCGTAAAAACGAAGATACTAACAGCAACTATCTTGCAAAGGTTTTTATGAGGATCAAATGAGATAATCTTTGCAAAGTATTCAGCACAGTGCCTGGCACATAGTAAGAACTATATCAATGCTTCTTCCCACATTCAAAAGTGTGCTTTAGCAAAGACATAAATAAACAGCAGTCCTTAAATTATAACATGCTTTCCCAGAAGACTGATACTTAAAACATCAAGGAATGAAAGAATTTATTGGACTGCTGACTAAACATTCCACTTTTGCTCAGCTCTACTGTGCAGAAGTCTTCTGGTGAGTCAGGAATTGGGCTCATCCGTCTGCCAGTGGTCGTCTTCCCCGAGAAGTACTATAATAGTTGCAGGGGGCATTTCCTGCAGTGCAACAAGCACTGAGGAACTCAGACAATCCCAACCTCTTAAACCAGCATGGTTGCCTCTAAGGCTGAAAAGATTTTCAGGATTTCTTTCTTTTCACCTGTGCTGAGGAGAGAAACACAAAGCAGAAGAGATAGAGCTCTGGCATCCAACCTCAGACTGACACCTAGGCCAGCACAGATGTAAGCCGTTTGCCATTTTTCTGAGGTAGGGAAGGCTAGAGACCTTAAGTTAGGGTAGAAGATCACCATGTGGGTGTAAACTAATTGGAATGCGGATTCCAATATGTATTTCAAAGCTGCTTCATTTGAGCATAGATGGACGGCAATCCAGAGGTTTCTTGGTATATTCGAGTTATAGAAGAGAGGAAAATAGATGCTTTTTAAACTTACTGTTTGTCACTGTTATTATAGGAAGAATTTGACTTAAAATACATTCGTACCCTATTTTCCACCTTTCATAGGCAGCTGATTTGGAGACCAATGACAATGATTACTACCAGCCCCTCTCTTCTTTCTCCCCCATCCTAACCCTCTTAATTATTGTTCATGACAAAATGAACATGTCTCATTACAGTTGTTCTTCACTTACTGGGGGTGATCATGGGGGATTTCAATGTAAATCTAGGCATATTGCTGATTTTTACAGCTGGTTCACTTTTATTGTTCATTAATACTGGTATCAGAAGGTGGGGCAGGAAAAGCAAGGGAAGCTTAAAAAAATAAAAGCAACTTCTTGGTAGCTCTGGCTAAGGTTTGGTGGAAAGGGTGCAGAGATGCTGAGTATTTTGTCTAAGGTGACACAGTTAGTAAGCAGCAGAGCCATTATTTGGACCCATGGCCTCTGGCTCTAAACCAGAACCCTACACAGGAAACTCTCCTGGGCTAGCTGAGCCCCTCATGAAAGTTAAACACCATAATTTGCAAGCAGCCCATCCCTTCCCTCTCTCTCAGGAATAACTTTAAAGGCTAAAATATTTATGGCTTCTGAACACATGTGCCAGGTGTCTGACTGAAATGGTTATAAATCATCTAAGAGGCTTCTGTTTGTTTTTCATCAGCTTCTACAAACTCAGCACTTTCTTGTCACTAGCCTGCTAACTAGACATCCGCCTTACTGGTTAGATGCTTAGAACAGAGCCTTTCTTCACAGAATATGAGCCCAGCCTGTAGAAAGGACACCAGACTTGGAAGCAGGTGAGACCTTGCTTCAACCCTTTCCTCCAGCACTTATTCTCTGTGTGACTGCAGACAAGTCACTAAATCTCCCTGAGTCTCAGTTTCCGTATGTGGAATATGGGGATAATAATAATACTATGGTAGCTGCTGTACAGCATAACTGTAAAGATCAAATAAAATAATATATAAAGCACTTTATACACTTAAGAGCACCATGTCAATGCTGGTCACAAGATCAGAGCTGGAAGGAACCTCAGAGACCATCTAGTCCAACCATTCTTCATTTTACAGTTGAAGAGGCTGAGGCCCAGCTGCTTCAGTGGCTCACCCAAAATCAGACTGGTAGAAAGTGTAAGAGGCAAGATTTGAACCCAGGTCCTTGAATTCTAGAGTTGGGGCTTTTCCCGTTGTACCAAAATGCCTCCCTAATCATGATAAAGGTAAAATCCTTTCTCTTGGTGAACTTCTTGAGGGCAGGGGTTGTTTTTGCTTTTCCTAATCCCCTTAAATTCTAGTGCCTTTTGTCTGTTGATTACCTCCAATTTATCTTGTGATAGTTTGCTTGTACATAGCTGTTTTCCCATTTAGATTGTGAGCTTTTTGAGGGAGGAACTGTCTTTTGCCACTTTTTTGCATCTCCAGCATTTAGCACAGTGCCTGGTACATAGGAGCCACTTAATAATGTCTATTTACTGACTGACCAACTAATTTCATCAGCTCCTATTGGTTCATTAATCATCTCAATGCAGATGAGTCCTAGAGCAATAAATCCAGACTTAATCTCCCCTCTGAGTTCCAGATTCCTCACTGGACATTTCTGACTGAATGTCCTGTTGACGTCTTAAACTCAACATGGTCTTAACAGAACTCATTCATGTCCCCACAAAACTCATCTCTCTTCCAATCTTCCTTATTCCTACTGAGGATACCACCATCCTTCCAATCGCTCAGGTTTGTACATTCAAAGTCATTCTCAGCCCTCACTGTCTTTCATCTCCCATATAAAATCAATTGTAAAATCTTTGCCATTTCCACACCTATGGCAACGCTCATCTGTCTCCTTATAGATACCATCCAAGTCCAGGCCTGATCTTTTCTCACATGTACTATTGCATAAGCCTCCTATGGATGTTTTCGTCTCTGGCCTGTTTCCTTTCCAATCCATCTTCCTCCACAGGTCTGATCATGTCACTGCCCTTCTCATAAAGTTCTAGTTGCTCCCTATTATCTCTAGTATAAGATATTGACTCTTCACTTTGTATTTAAAATCATTTCCAGTAGTGCTGCAGCTGACCTTTCCAGACTTACCTATTCCTACCCTCTACCGTTTAATCAAAGTGGAATAGGTGAACCTCTCCTCTTCTGTAGAGGTGGGAGACATGCATATAGAACGCTTCATAGAATGACAATCTGCTGCTTGGATTTGATGGACTGTTTCCTTCCTTTTTTTATTTGGGTATCTGGGATGGGGAGAAAGGAGGGATATATCAGGAAATGTAAGTGATGTAAAAATAACATTTTTTTGTCCAAGCAGCCTGCCTGCTCTTCTTCACACATGACATTCTGTCTCCATTCGCTGTCTCCTCACCTTTATCTCTTAGAGTCTTTAGTTTCCTTCAAAGATCAGCCCAGGTACTACTGCTTACATACAGCCTTTTCTTGATCCTTCCAGTTTGTTCCCCCAAAATATCTTGAATATATTTTGTATTTACTTACCCATGTACATAAGATCATAGATTTAAAGCTAGAAGAAACTTGGAGTTCATACAGTGCAAACTCTTCATTTCACAGATGAGAAACTGAGGCCCAGAGAGGTTAAGGGATGTGGCCAAGATCACACAGCTGACAATTATCAGAGGCAAGATTCAAACCCAGGTCTTTAGGTTTCAACTACATTGTTTTGTTCTCTACACCAAACGTTGTTTTCCTTAATAGAATATAAACTCTGATGGCAGGGACACTTTACTTTTTGTTTTGTATTTCTAGGGCTTAGCACAGTTTCTGGCACACAAGGTCATCCACTGAATCCCGAACCATCATCAGTCATCTTGACTTTTGTCCTGCCACTAGACTTCGATGACTCTGGAAGAGAGAGTGAAGCTGGTGACTTTGTGCAACTCTGCCTCACTCAAATCCAATTCATGCACGGGTCAAGACATCACTTGAATACTTGATTACCTAAATTACTTAAATACTTGATTAGTGGATTAATAAGATTGTGCTCAGGGATGGGTGCCTCCTAGACATCTGGACAACAGAAAGCAAATCTCCCTTCCATTCTCTCACGGCTGGATCCTTCATCTAGGTTTGTCTGTCTACAAGTTGTCGGCCACAGCATACACCTGGTAGTCACTTCCTAAGGTAACTTTCCTAAAGGCAGTAACACAATCAGATTCATCAGTTACAAGTCATACAGAACTCTATGCTTGTGTTTACTGTCCTTCCTGGGCTGCCAATCCCCAAATCAAGTTTGTGAAAGTCCTGAGGGTCTCTTCTCTGGACTTTAGAGCAGAAGGATAAGGAGAGAGAGAACTTGAGGATGGGGCACAGGCTTCTGTTTCTGTTTTATCCCCTTCTTGGTCTCTGTTTTAAAACCCTAATGGCTTTTGGCTTCAAAATAAAGATGCCCTTTAGTGGAGATTCTGCAGCTTTAATATCCTGGAGTATCTCAGGACAGGTGTGATGTTTGCTGTCATTTCCTATGTTTGTTTTTGCACTGCTGGCCCCATGAGGCTGATTATTTCCTCTCAGGCACATAACTGCCACCATATATCCAGCAATGCCAAGCTATTGCTGTGGTGTAGATAACGAGAAAAAAAATCAGGACTATGATCCAATGATAGAAAGGAAATGATTTTTTTATTAAAAGAATAACACATTACTACTCACCACACAAAAGAGGAAGTAATTCACAAATTGGAGTAAGATTTGCAAAAATCAGAATATGCAGAACCTTTGTCACAATCATCAACTGGTAAATATGGAGGGGGACTGAACACAGGATTTCACTGATATAGAGACTTCCCACATGAGGAAACTCCCTCTACTGATGCAAATTGGCATCATCTCGGCAACTGCCTTTGAAACTGCCTTTAAGTCTCAACTAAAAGTCCATCTTTTACTGGAAGCCTTCCCTCTTATTTCTAGTGCCTTATCTATGTTAATTATTTCCCATTTGCCTTATGTATAGCTTGCTTTGTATATATGTGTTTGCATGTTGTCTACCCATTTGATTATAAGCTTCTTGAGGGCAGGGATTGTCTTTTGCATATTTTTGTATCCCCAGTACTTCACACGGTGCCTGGCACATGGTAAACACTTAATAAATGTTTGTTGATTAATTGAATTATAATCTCATATATGAGGTTAAGTGGGTTGCCCAGAGTCACACAGCCAATGTGTAACAGGAGCAGGACCTGAACCCAGGTCTTTCTGGATCCAAGGCCAGCTTTTTCTATCTACCTCACCATCCTGCTTTCTTGGTAAATAATAAAACCTAATCCAATTCTGATTATTTTCGGTTTAAAATAAATATATGCACATATGTATACATACATATATATGTATATGTGTTTTCTTTAAAATATGCACATGCACACATCTTTGTACACATACACATGTATATGTGTGTATGTACACACACACACACCCATACTTTTGGTACCTAAGAGCTCAGAAAAAAAATTCTTACCAATTAGTTGTCCAAAAGTATCAAAACTTGGGGGCAGCAAGGTGGTGCAGTGTATAGAGCACCAGCCCTGGATTCAGGAGGACCTGAGTTCAAATCTGGCCTCAGACACATAACACTTACTAGCTGTGTGACCCTGGGCAAGTCACTTAACCCCATTGCCTAGACAAAAAAAAAGTATCAAAACTTGCCTTGAGAGGGGATGGGTTCCCCCTCTTCGGATGTTTTCAAGTGGAGGCTCAATGACCGCTTCTCTGTCTTGATATGGTTGGGATTCCTTTCGTGTATGGGTTGGCCCAGCTGGCAGTGAGGTCTCTCCCAACTCAGATTCTGTGATTCTGTTATTCCTGATTTTCTCTGTCTTCTGACAAGACTTTAAGTAGCTTCTCAGAGGGAGGGTATTAATTGCCTCCTCCCTTAATCCCCATCTCCCTCCTAATCTAATTTCTCCCTATGAAAAGGACTAGATTTAGAAATTCAGCTAAATAAGAGTAGTCTAAAAGATACTCCTTAGCCCATGTCTGTGCAAGCAAAGGGGTAAAATCCACTAGTGGCAGGTCCTGAGAATTCAGAAAGCCTTGCATTGAAAGCTGAGTTGTTTAACTCCGATCCAGGAGATGCTTGCCCTGGGTTCTTGCTTTTGTTCAATTCTGCTTGCTGGCAATGGGTGGCTTTGGGCTCATAAATTTGACTGTGGCCGGGAAAAGACTGAGGCCCGCAAACAGATCCTATTTCTGATTGAAGTAGGGAAAGATGACAGAACTTCTTCACCAAAATTCTATTGCAAGTTTAATGAAGTAAATATTTGTGCAGTGTCGTGTTCCAACATGATCCAGAGCAGGTTATTAACTTTTTTTGTGTCAGGAACACTTTGTCAGTTGAAGCCTAAGGAACTTTTCTTAGAAAAATACTTTTAAATGCATAAAAGAAAATACATAGTATTGCAAAAAAAAAAATCAACTTGTTTGAAAAAAATTATAAAGCAATTTTTTAAAATTCATGGACCCCAGGTTAAAAACCCCTGATGTAGATTCTCTTGGACTTAGGTTCAAAATATGGTGACTTTTAAATGGTATCTTGTCTCTCTGGCTTGTTTGCTTTCTCACCTACTTAAAAAAAAACAAATAAGATATATATGAGGTTAACTCAGGTGTAGGTTTCAGGGCTTATCATACTGAGGGACTCAGGCAAAAATAGCATTGAAATAGTAAAATACTTAATCAGTCCATCTCTAGGGCAGAAGGGGCAGAAAAGGAAGAAAAGAGGGGGGGAAAGAAAGTTGCATGATAACTTGATATATTTAAAAGGAATAGCAAGTTGTACAGTAGATTTGCAGTTTCATGTACAATCATCTTTTTTTCTATTCTACTATCTTATGGAAATGCTTATTTTGTTTCTTAAATTTAGAATAAAATAAATAAAATGGAAAAAAAAACCCAATCAGGACAGAAAGGAATAGAAAAGTAGCAAGAAAATGATATGAGCACATGTTCTCAACTGAATACCATCACACTCTTTTTCAGCCCCTGGAATAGTTTGGAAAACAAGCCTTGTGCTCTATCCTTGGGGTGAGGTATAGACAAAAAGCTCAGCAGACTGATTTTGTTTCCGGTTTGGCTTGACCTCACTCACTGAAGAGCTGAGTCAATGTCTAGTCTGCCTAACCTGTGTTCTGGTCCTGCTATCTTCAAAGCAGCTCCCAACTTGCAGCCACAGTTTCGCAACTTTTTCACAGACAGGATGCCTTGTCTCCTTGATCCATGTCCAATCTAACAACAAAAAACTACTACTCCATTTTCTCCACCTCTTTACTCAACCTCACCCTCTGCCTCCTCCACCACTTGGGCTCAAGCTACCCCCACGCTCCCGACAATAGCCCCACATCTCGGTCAGTTCCCTGTGGGAACTGAAGTTTCCGTTTTTCTTCCAGTGTGCTTTTGGCACAATGGGAAATAGAGTTCTTTCCAACAAGTTGGCCATGTCTGTTACATTTGGCTTCAGGCCCTTCAGTTTTCAGTTGCTTAGGTTTTTTTGTTACAAAGTTAACCTAAGTCTAATTAATTGGTTCATTTGTAACACCATGAAAAACATGTAACTAATATTTTCCAGGTGTAAGGGACAAGAATATATTCTCTTCCTGAATTGCTAATAAATGTAAGAAAAAGCAAAGTGGATTTCCTGCCCCCCCCGGACGTTTGCTGAGGAAGTAATCATATACTGGCAAATTGAATCACATTCTAGATATCAGAGTGGCTTTAGATAACCTGACCTTAGTGGTAATTTATTTCATGCTGACCCATCAAGTCTGACTGGGGCCTGCAAAGCCATAACCAAGCTTGGGTTTGTTGAGAGGTTGTCTCTGGGGCTTAGAGATTTTGAGCTACTCCATGTGAGCTCTAGTTAACCCCAAATATGCCTGGCATCTATTAAATTGATATGAAACCTGGGGCAAATAGATGGCACAGTGATAGAGCCCTGGCCCTAGAGTCAGGAGGATCTGAGTTCAAATCTGGACTCAGACACTTGACATTTTCTAGCTGTGTGACCCTGGGCAAATCACTTAACCCCAATTGCTTTGGAAAACAAACAAATAAAAACAACCATGAGACCTTCACCAGAACTAAACTATTGCTCTAGGATTTTCCTAGTTCAGGTACAAAAGCACAGAAAGGCTCCTCCCTCATTTCCCTTCACTATTATCCTCTCTGAGCCCATTGGGACAGTCTGGAGAACTCTGCAGTCTCCAGAACCACCCTGGTTCATGTACTGGAAACGCAGGGGGAAATTTGTAAGTTGGGGTAAGCATTTCTAAAAACATTATGGTGGGACAGAGGTTGGCACTTACTGAAAAATAATCCACTTCTGCTTTCACAAAGGCTGCTTTGGTCAGCTTTTAGCATGGTACAGGGTTTTCTGAAGTGCAGTGAGATTCTTGCTATGGGCTAATGGTACCCTGATTCTTTTATTCTTTGTAGGGAGTGTCAGAGGCTATCATTAAAAATACTAAAGAGGAGGGCAGCTAGGTGGTGCACTGGATTGAGCACCAGCCCTAGAGTCAGGAGGACCTGAGTTCAAATCTGGTCTCAGACATATAATACTCACTAGGTGTGTGACTCTGGGCAAGTCACTTAACCCCAATTGCCTCACAAAAAAACCAAACAAACAAAAACTAAAGTAATTGAGCAAGTGAGAAATGTCAGAGTGGGCTCCTTATTTAAGATAACTTTTTGCTTCCTCCTCCAAAATTCAAAATTGCCTCCAGATGAGACATGAAACCAATCTCAGCAAAATTGCAAAGGAGGTAAATTTTTTCTTTGCTACCCATGGCCTTTTACTATAGGGCCTTACTCCTAGCCTCTATTCATCTAATTCCTGAGAAGATGCTAGCTACAGACAGCTTAGGGTTATTGAACACTGTCTGACTTACTAAATGCTAGGTATGTGGATACAGCTGTCCCAAAAGTCTTGGTGCCATTTTTAAAAACTGTGTAGCTTAAATGTTTTAAGCTTTAGAGCTTAAAAAATTGCACTAAGGCTTTTGGAGCACCCTGTATACCAAACGAGAGCATCTGAAATCTCTTCTAGTTCTATATCTATGGGTTAATATTATCTATGGTGAACTGTCTGCATAGAAGAGATATGAGACAGTTAAGTGGCTAGTGAGTAGAGTGATGGGCCTAGAATTGGGAAAACCTGAGTTCAAATCCTACCTCAGACACTTAACAGATGTGTGATCCCTGGGCAAATCACTTAACGTCTCTTAAGCTCTATTTCCTCATCTGTAAAATGGAAATAATAATAGAACCCAGGTTTGTTGTAAGGACCAAATGAGACAGTATGTATAAAACACTTTGCAAACCTTAAAGACACACATATATGTATATGTGCCAGCTATTTTTATCTTTAAATTTTTTTTTATTTTTAACACATGTTTTTAAAACTTTGGGTTACACATTTTCTCCCTTCCTCCCTCCCCACCCACCCTCATTGAAAAGGTGAGCATCTAGATAAAGGCTATAGATGTGTAGTCATGCAAAACACCTCCGTAGTAGTCCACCAAGGTTAGGACTCCAGGAAAAACATATGCCTGAGCCTGAGCCAGAGCCATAAGCATTGCCAGGGTGGGCTGGAGTTTTCTGCCATTCCTTTAGTTCCATCCAATGTCACAGCACCATTACTGTCAACCTGAAAGTTGGTTAAAGAGACAACAAGCTATATGATAAGTAAATCCATGTTGTTTTATTCCCTTAAGTTAGCAGCATGTGGAGGCAAAGGTTTAACTCTGACTCCAGCTATTTTTATCTTAAGTCTATAATGCAAACATATTATTCCCCATTGGGTCCTGATGGCCTCTGGACAGCATTCCAGGTTTCCTTTCACTCAAGGACAGATACCTACCCTTTTCACCACTGTGTGGCCTCCTGTCTGCTGAAGTACAGATTTCTGATGGTTTGTTCTTTCTCTGGACGCCATTCTAACACCTTGTCCTTGAAGCACCAGACCCTCTGCCCGTTGACCTCATGCTACTGTTTTTTTTAAGATGATATATACCTTATGTTGATATGTACCTTAGAGTAATAGAGGGAGCAGATTAGTAAATTTTACCTCTTTACCATTCTCATTTTAGAAAGAGGGCAAATACAATTTATGTGCAGTAAGCAAAAAGAAAAGGTTATTCTATCAGGAATAGGACATAGTCAAATTACCAGAATGTGACAAGAATGATGAGACATATGAGGACACAAAGATTTGAATTTTGAGGGAACTCTCTAATGCATGAGTGGACTCTGGGCTAAGATTAATGATCATTAGCCCTAGGTAAACTCAGCTCCCATCGATTGTACAAAACAATGCTCTAAGGTCTTCTTGGGATGTTGAAAGGAGTAACCAGAGATCCCATAGGGGCATGTTTTGAGATAGAATCTTCCCTCCATTTTCATATTTGCTTTGGAAGCTTTCATAGGCATTTATACCATCTCCAATGTATTTCTTGGAGGGCTTTGTAGGGTTTGGATAGTGACTACTTATCGGGACGAAAGCACATAAAGAGATCTACCCTAAAGCTTTACTCTGTATGAAGAGGAGAAAGGTGTCAGGGGAGGACTTTTCCAGCTGCTCCTTAAGAACTCTTCAGTGCTTGCTGCCAGCCCCCTAACTATTGAGGAGGTAATCTCCAGCTGGTGTGCAGGCTATTAAACAGTTCTCTGGAGAGGAAATTGAATTTCAGAGTCTCTTGGGTGTAGACACTCTCTACTTATATGCTACCCTCCAGGGCACCAATAATAGCCTCCACTCCAGTGTGCACAGACTAGCAGAGTCAGCTTTTCCTGCTACAGATTTGGGGCCATATTTGCTCAGAGTAAACAGTCTTCATTGGTAATACAAAAAAAAAATTCTAATGACTTTTCCAAAAGGGGACTTGAATTTTTTACCTTTTCCTCTCAGGAGCCAAGGGTTCTCAGAATCAGGGCCTTGTGACCTTGTTATTATAGGGTATATGATTTTCTTAACCGGCTCTCTTGAAACAGCAGAGAATTCCTTCT
The DNA here is from genome assembly GCF_003287225.1 of Phascolarctos cinereus. Lineage (NCBI taxonomy): Eukaryota > Metazoa > Chordata > Mammalia > Diprotodontia > Phascolarctidae > Phascolarctos > Phascolarctos cinereus. The sequence goes on along the minus strand of NW_027555847.1, from coordinate 392,859,889 downwards.
AGATTCTCTGTGACTGACCCCAAAGTGACTGGGCGACATCCTTGACAGGGTCCGCAGCATTTCCCTCTCTCTCTAGGGCCTTCATAGCAGGAATTATCAGTGGGTTTTGTGCTATAGTTTCCTTGAGGGGAGGGAGAAGAGCTTGCAATAGTTTTCCTCAGCCCCACCCCTCCTCTGGGCTTCAGGTTACAGCCAGCCAGGTGCTCAATAAATACTTCTTGACTGATTGATTGAAAACTGGGATGAGAGCTTCCTGTAGGACCAGATGTGTAATGCAACACCAGGGCCTGCATTCTTTCTTTAAGAATGATTGAATAAAATCACAATATGGGCCTCAGTTTTGACATCAGAAAATTGAGAAAGTTGGACAAAATGCTCTCTAAAGTCCCTTTCAGTAAATTTGATGAATCTGGTTGATTCATTCATTATTATAATGGGCATTCACTGAGCAGCTGCTATGAGCAGAGCCCATATATAACACTTGGCATGCCACCATCAGTTAGTGGATTGGACAAAAATTGGTATCCTATATGGGTGCATACATGTAGGAAACACACGTATTTGAGGTACTCATATGAAAGGGCAACTTATATCTCTAACACTGTAGGAACAGAAGATGTCAGTAAATGAATGAATATTCTAAATGAATATTTAGAAGAAATGAGGTAAAAGATTTTTAAAAATGAAATAAAAGCTCTGGAGAAAGGAAGGAGAGCAAATAGATTTAGAAGAGAAATTGATAAACTTTCACCAGTTAAGAGAGACTCCTAAAGACAGAACAGACCAAATAGAAAACAAAGATGCTGTGAGATATCAAGAAAATCAAGAAATATTAAAACAAAATGAAAAGATTGAAAAATTGAAGAAAACTATGATATATGATATAAAAAATAGCTGACCAGGAAAACCAGTTGTTTGAGGGACTATGGTAAGAATTATTAGACTCAAAACCTGAAAATCAGAATTTAAAAGGAAGAAAAAGAAGCCTGAACACTATATTTCAAGAAATCATAAATGAGAACTGCTGAGATCTACTAGAACTGGAGGACGAAGTGAAGATAGAAAGAATCCATCAATTACCTCCTGAAAAGAATCCCAAAAGGATATGTCTAAGGAATGACACAAATAAAGTACTGAGCTCCTATATTAGGGAAAAATACAGCAAGCATACTGAAAAAAGTAGTTTAAGTACCAAGAAACAACAGTCAAGATCACACAAGACCTGGTAGTTTCTACTATAAACCAGAGGAGATCTTGGAATACAATATCCCAGAATGCAAAAGATAGGGGCTTACAAACAAGAATATCTTACGCTACAAAGCTGAATATAATCTTTTAGGGGGAAAATGAACCTTTAATGGAAGAGGATTTTCAAGCATTTCTGATGAAAAGATCAGAACTGAGTAGTAAATTTAAAAATGCAAGAGAAACCTAGAAAGGTAAACTTATTTTAGTAACTAGAAGGGACTATATGATGCTGTAGCACTTGTGTTCTAATAGAGAGAAAAGTAACCAGTGTCCTTTCAAGATCCTAGCATCTTTACAGGTATTGAAGGAGTTAAATAAGAAAAAAAATAGATAACCCTTAGGTGGACTGGTTGTGTTCTGAGAATTTTAGGGGAAAAAGAGAGAGAAAAAGGAATACGCTAAAGGTAAGTGTAACTTGCTAATTCTCATATTTGAGGTACATGAAAAGAAGAATACACAAGTTTGGATGAAGGAGTAGAAGGAGTGAGCATCAGATGAGTCTCACTCTTATCTGAAAAGGACAAAAAAAAATTGAACATATCCACTAAAATAGTTTGGTATAAAAATACATCAAATTCAACAGGGAAACAAGTGAGGATTGGGGAGAGAGTTAAGACGGAGGATAATCTCAGGAAATGGAATGGTTACAAGCCAAACATCCTGATTATAATGGGGGGAGGGGGTTAAAAGAGAAAAGAACTAGAATCTGAGTCGGTATTCATCAAACAAGGAATGATTGAACAAATTGTGAATATGAATGTAAGTGAATATCACTGTGCCAAAGAAATAAATAAAGACAATCTTAGAGTATCCTGGATAGTATAAACTGCTGTAGAATGAAATAAACTGAATCAGAGAACAATTTATACAAGGACAACAGCATTGTTTAAAAAAAACCAACAACTTTGAAAGACTTAAGAATTGTGATTAATGCAATGACCAGCTAAGTCTCCAAAGAACTATAATGAATTATAGAACATATTTCCCACCTCTGTTCAGGGAGATGATTAACCTAAGATGCAGAAAAAACCCCCATAAATTTGTGGAGATGGCCACAGATTCATCTTCCTTGACTATGCTTACTTGTTACGAGGGTTTTTTCCAGTTTTTTTTTAAATGGAAGGCAGGAATAGTAACTGTAATGACAAAATAAAAATAAAAAAGAGGTCCACCGAAATATTTATAAATGAATGGAAGAATACAGAAGGAAATTTAGAAGAAAGAACAGATATGCAGGACAGTTCTAAAAGTAACATGGAATTTATTATATTACATGGAAATTCATGGTTTTGTATATTATCTTCTTTTGTGTTATGTTGTGTACAGGTACTCTTTTTAGGTATTTAAGTTCATAATTTTAAAATAATTTTAAAATATGAATTAGCCTCCATTTCATTATAATAGAATTCATATTCACTTCTTTGTGTTTAGATTTTCCTGCTACCCCATTTCTCTCTCAAGACTGTCCATTGAGTTAAACAGAGCCCACCCTATTCTAAGCTCTGAGGTTAGTGACAGTTTATCAAATATGTGTTTCTTCTCCTTAAACACAACCAATTGTCCTTTCCAAGTCTGTCTTCAGATAACTTTGTGGTCTAGCATGACTGTGCTTGGCTTACTTCTCTTCAATTTATAGTATAAATATTGGAGGGAAAATTACTTGTTAAGAGTTTACTTAGCTAATTGATTTTTCTTATGTGAGCCAACTGACCTCTCTGCTGTGTCTGGTAATAATTATCTGAATAAAGCTTTCTTACTGATTTGGACATATTTTTTTTTTAAATGGGACTTTTGACTTGTACATCTGATACTGAATAATAATCCCTTGTTCCAGACAAAAATCTGATTTAAGGTTAGAAATTCCTAAGAAGCCTGACTGGCTTGGCAAGAAAATTTATTAAAGCCAGAGCAAAATCTAGGTAGAGGAGGCAAGTCCATTGTCTGCCTACCCATATGACAATCATAACAATAATGTATGACATTTATATAATTCCTAAAGGTAAGCAAATGTTATGATGTATAAAAACAACTGCTTTGCAAGCATTATATAAGCAATAATAATATTGTTGTCATTATTGCTTTTGTTAATAAGCATATTCTCTCAAGCAGAATATATAAGTATAATGATTTTTTAAAAGAGTTTAGGTTAAAACTACTTCAGATGAGTATTCTCATTGGGCATTTGGAGAATATGTCCTTGTAGTATAACCCATTTGTCACAAAAACCCATGGATAACAGACCCATGTCTCCTGTCAGGTGTTTCTCCTATTAGTATGGACCATTTCTTGATCTCTCACCCAAAAACCTGAGAAAATCAAACCATTAGAAAACCTTATTGTCTAGCAGTCTTATTACTCTTTACCTGCAGCACCTTACTTTGTATTCCGTGATCCAATGACACTGTCCTCCTTGTTGTTTCTTGAATAAGATGTTTCATCTCCCAACTCTGGGCATTTTTTAGGGCACAGAGAAATTGCAGACAAATGTAAAAAGGCAGAAATATCTAATACACCCTTTGCAGACCATAATGTAATGAGAGTAGTTATTGGTTCAGGCACTACAAACAAAAGATGAAGATCCAAATGGAGACAATAATAAAATCTTAAATAATGAATAGGGCAGAAAAATCATAGAAATAATTAATAACTATGTAAAAGAAAATGAAAATGATGAAACAACATGCCAAAATTTCTGGGATGCAGCTAAAGCAATCCTCAGAGGGAAAATTATATCCCTATAAACATACATTAACAAAATAGAAAAAGTGCATTAATGAAGTCAATACATATTCTTTTAAAAATTAGAAGGCCAACAAATAAATAAACCTAAAATGAACTCCTAAAGAGAATATTAAAAATTAGAGGTGAAATAGACAAATTAGAAACAAAAAAAATCCCATAGATATGATTTAAAAAACCCAAAAGCTGGCTCTTTGAAAAGACTAATAAAATTTATAAACCTTTAATTAAATCAATAAAATAGCAGATGAGCAAGGTAAAATCACAACAAAACCTGAAGAAGTAAAAAAAATCAGAACATATGATATACAATCATATGCTAACAAAATGATAACACAAAAGATGTAGAATACCTCCAAAAATATGAAACACCCAAAATATTGGAAGGCCAGATAGAGATCTTAAATAACCCAGTTTCAAAAAAGGAAATAAATTTGTCTCCAAAGGAGCTACCAAAGAAAGGAGCTGATGAATTAACAGGAGAATTCTATCAAACTTTTAAAGAACAATTAGATCCAGGCTTCATAATTTTTTTCTCAAAAATTGAGAAATAAAGCATCCTACCTGGATTTTTTTTATTAGATAAATATAGTCCTAATACCTAAACTAGGAAAAGATAAAACAGAGAAAAAAACTATAGGCCCAAATCATTAATTAATACTGGCTCAAAAATTTTAAACAAAATCTTATCAAACAGACTACAGCAATTTATCCAAGAAATCATTCATTATGACCAAGTGGGATTTATACCAGGGATGCAAGGATGGCTCAACATTAGGAAAACAATCAATATAATTAACAATATTAGAAACTAAAACATCCAAAATCCCATTATCATCTCAATAGATGCAGAAATAGCTTTAACAAAGTACAACATCCTTTTATTCTGAAACCTTAAAAGTATAAGCATAGAGGTAACTATTTTAATGTCATTAAAAAGCAGCTATCTAAAACCAAAAGCAAGCATCATATGCAACGGGAATACATTAGAGCCTTTTCAAATAAATAGGCAGTAAAGCAGGGATGGTCGCTCTTCCCAGTATTATCTGATATAGTTCTGGAAATGCTAACAATAGCAGTAAGACTAGAAAAAGAAATTAAAAGAATAAAGATTGGTAAAGAGTAGGTAAAACTATCCCTGTCTGCTGATGATAGGGTGGTTTACTTAGAAAATCCTAAAGAATCAGTAACAATACTAATTGAGAAAATTAATAGCTTCAGCAAACTTGTAGGCTACAATTTTGTAGACTACAAAATAAATCCTCAAAAATCAACACTATTTTATGTAATAATAACAAAATACAAGAAGCAATGGTAGAAAGGAAAATTCTATTCTAAATAGCTACAAAATGCATACAATAACTAGGGATCAACCTACCAGAGCACACAAAGGACTTCCTTAGATTCAATTACAACATGCTCCTTAAAGAAATAAAGACCAACTTAAATAACTGATGGCATAATCAATGTTTGTGGCTAGGCCAGGGCAACATAATAAAGGTAGCAATACCACTAAAATTAATTTATACTTTAAATACTATACCAACTTGAAAAAAATAACAAAATTCATTTGGAAAAACAAAACATTTATAATATCAAGGAAAATGATGAAAAGATGTAAGGATGAAGCAAGAAATAGCACTTCCAGACCTCAAACTATAAAACAGCAGTCATCCAAACCATCTGGTATTTATTTAAAAAAAAGAGAGAGGTTGATCAGTGGAACAAACTAGACAAGGATGAATCAAAAACAAGAGAATCAAACAATCCAGTATTTGGTAAATTGGAAAATAAACTATCTAGGAAAAAAATACTTATTTGATAAAAAAACTGCTGGAAAAACTTAAAAGCACTGTGGCAGAAATTAGGCTTAGACCAAGACCTTATAACATATTCCACAATACATCCTAAGTGGATATGCAACCTTAATATTAAAGATTATACTATAAAAAAATTAGAAAAGAAGCAGATCATATATCTCTCTCCCCGTTATGGGTGGGAGATGTGTTCTTAACCATCAAGAAATAGAGACAACTACAAAAGAGAATAGATAGCTTTTGATTATATGAAACTGAAAAACTTCTGCATAGACAATATTAATGTACCTAGGGAAATGGTCAAATGGAAAAAAATCTTTGTAACAAGTTTCTCTGATAAGGATTTGGCACTCAAAATACATAAATAAGTAATAAATATGCATGTGTGTATAACTAATAGCCATTCTCTTAATAGATGTGGGGTCAAAGGATATGAACAAGCAATTCTCAAAAGAATATCAAAGTATTCACAATTGTGTTAAAGAAGGATACAAATCACTAATAATAAGAGAAACACAAATCAAAACAACCCTCAAGTTTCACCTCATACCCTGAAGATTGGCAAAATAAGCAAAATTGGAGGGATTGTAGAATGATAGTCACACTAATTCACCTTTGAAGGAGCTATGAAATGGGACAATTATTTTTAAAAGCAATTTAGAATCATGCAAATAAAGTAATTAAATGTCCATACTCTTTGAACCAGCATCTCCATTACTGGGTTTATACCCCAAGAAAGCCATTAATAAGAAGAAAGTCCCCATATACAAAATATATATAGCAGCATTTTTGTGATAGCAAAGAATTACAAAGTAGATGCACATTAATTGGAAATTGGCTGAACAAATTATAGTACATGGATATAGTGGAATATTATTGGGTTTTAAGAAATGATGAATGTAATGAATACAGAGAAGCATGGAAAGATCTATATGAACTGTTGAAGTGTGGAGTAAGCAGAGTGAAGAAAACAATATACACAGTGACTACAACAATGTAAATACAAAGAAAAATGACACACACAAAAATCAAAAATGAATGTAAAAAAGTATGAAGATCAAGCAACACTTGAAAGAAGGGATATAAAAGGAGACTCCCAACTCAGTACTTCATGGAGGTAGGAGGTGCCCAGATATTACAAATGGACTTTTAAAAAATTGTATCAACTAGTTGTGCTGATCTCTTTTCCTCTCTAAGAAAATTATATTTGTTATATGGGATGGCCCTCTGGGAGAGAGATGGGGAGAGATACTTAGGATAACTATGATGATTTAAGAAACAGAAGATATCAATAAAAACTTATTTTTTAAAGAAGAAAATTAAATAAAAAAGTATATAGCTTTTCCATGCATTTATCCTAATTCAAATCCCCTCTACTGCTTCCCATTGGTCAGCATTCATTCTGGAAAAGCTGCTCTAGCCCATGTCTATATGTCTCTGCCCTGATCTCACTGGCTGCCTTCAGGTCTGTTCTTAGGTCAAGTGAGGTCTCAGCCTATTCCTGCTACTACCAAGTCTATTTTCAGGTCTAGTGACCTACAGAAGGCTACAGAAATCCTCTGAGCCAGGCAAAGATTTCAACAGTCTCTCAGTCTCTCTCTCTCTCTCTCTCTCTCTCTCTCTCTCTCTCTCTCTCTCTCTCTCTCTCTCTCTCTCTCTCTCTCTCTCTCTCCCCCCCCCCACCGCTTCCCTCTCTCTCTCTCTCACAGGGTTGTTGTGAGGATCAAATGAGACAGCATATATAAAGTGCTTGCAAATCTTACTTTTTTTACAGATGAGAATATCGATGAGCACACCGATTAATTTACTTGGCCAAAGTCTAACTAGTGGAAGAATTGGAAGTAGAACACTGGGCCTCTGTCTCCATTAAAAGGATGAATCTTTTCTGGAAAAGCTTTTTAATGAATAATGAAAATAGGAGCCAGAATTAGGTAGGAGCTACAACATAGGATAGGCTGGAAAAATGGGACTTATATCTGAATGATAGAAAAGGGAAGGTGAAAGGGCTTTGGGCTAGAGTCATTAAGAGACTTGTGGAAAAAGCCTGATGGTGAAGCGGACAGAGTGCTGAGGTGGGATGCAGGAGGACCTAAATTAAAATCCTGCCTTTGATACCTACTATCAGTGTAACTCAGGTCCAGTCACAACTTCATTCAGCTTGTTTCCCCATCTATAAAATGAGGGAATTGGACTCTGTCACTCATAAGGTTTCTTCTAGCTTTGAATCTATGATCCTATGACCAAATCTAAACATGTTAGAAAAAAAAAGGGTAAGCAAAAAACTGGAAACTAAAGGGGGACACATTATGGCCAAACAAATTATGTTATGTCAATGTCATGAAATATGATTGTGCTATAAGAAGTGATGAAGGTAATGGGCTTAGAGAAACCTGGGAAGACCTGTATGGATTGATAGAGAGTGAAGGAGCAGAATGGGAGAACAATTTATACTATAACAACAATATTTTGAAGACAAAACTTTGAAAGACCAAATAATTCTGATCACAAATATAATGACCAACCGTGATTCCAGAGGATCCAGGATAAAACATGTTTTCCTATCTCCTGACAGAGAGGTGATGGACTTGGTGTAGAATGAGATATAATTTTTGTATGTTGCCAGTGCCAGAATTTGTTTTGCTTGACTATGTACTTTGTTACAAGGTTTTCTTTTTCTTTTTCTTTTTCCTTAATGGGGGTGGTGTAGTATGGAAAGAAAATAGATTTTCATCAATGAAAAAATTATAATTTAATTTATAAAACAAAAGAGGTGATGTTAAAGTTTAAAAATGAAGGACGGACAGAATTGATCTTAATTAGTGGCTAATTAGCATCCATAGGCTCAGGGGAAACAAAACTAAAGAGAGACCAGGAGAAGAAAGATGGAAGAGGACACAGAGTGGGCCTTACATTGTCTCAGCTCTAAAACATATGCTTCTCGTGTGTGAGCACTTTTGTAAATCACTTAACCTCTTGGAGACGCCGGATTGGAAAAGAGAAGAAAAGAAAGGGAAGGAAAAAAGAAGAGAGAGGAAAGAGAGAGAAATGAAAGAGATAAAAGGAAAGAGGAAGGAAGGAAGAAGGGAAGAAGGAAGGAAGGAAAGAAGGAAGGAAAGGAGGGAGGAAGGGAGGGAGGAAGGGAGGGGGAAAGAGGGAAGGAAGAAAGGAGGAATGGAAGCAAGAGAGGGAAGCAAAGGAGGAGAAGGAAGGGAGGAAGGAAAGAAAGAACAAGGAAGAAATAGAGGGAGGGAGGAATGGAGGGAGGGAGAGACGGATAAAGATTATGCCAGCCAGTGTTTGATAAAAATTATAGATATTTTGAGATAATATTCAAATGCTTATTAAACCAAAAATGCTATGGTTTTGTATGTAGCTTTATTTAACCTTTCCCTTAGGAATTTGAAATCCTTTTTAAAGACAGCTTTTGGCTCCTGGAACTAAAAGAAAGAAATGGGTCTGCGTTCAACCCTAGAGAATCAGGGAGAAAAGAGCACTCCCTAGAGACTAACTGTAGGAGTGGCAGCAGAAGACAGCGGGTACTGGCTTTATCAGAGAGTTAAGAGAGCCTCTGGGTGGGTATAATGGGGTTCAGTTCTGAGTGCTGCCCTCCTCCCCTACCCCATGGGTGAAAACGTGTAGTCTGGGCTATAAATATTTCTCTCCCAAATGTGTGGCAGTGCTTGGAAAGCCTGCTTCCCTCCCCTGGACACATCCTGAAGCAGCCCTAGGTAATTTGAATAAACCAACCTTGGAAGGGGTTGGGGGGGGGGCGACAGGGGAATTAAGGGAAAGTGAGACAATCTAGGATTAGGCTGCTCTCCCGTGTTTCTGGAACAAAGGGAAACGTAGCACCTCAGTGCTAAAGGAGAGAGGCCATCAGATCACAAAACTCACCCAGCGCCAGCATGATATTATTGTTACAGTGACAGTGGAAGTTATGAGGGAGCAGGTATATTCCCAACAACCGGGCATGTTTCTTTGAAGCCTCAGATCACAGGAATATAGTACAAGAGAAGGCTTCAGAAACGAAGGTACACACATCTGGAGCTGTGCTTGGGTCTGTAATATATTACGATACAATGAGTCTGACGTGCTCTTCCCCTTTTGGGTCTGTGCTGGGGACTTGCTTCTCTAGAAAAGAAAAGAGAATAATGGTAGCTAACATTTACAAAGGCTGCTATGCTAAATATTTTATAATTATTATCTCATTTGATCCTCTCAACAACCCTGGGAGGTAGGGTGCTATAATTGCCATTTTACAGGTGAGGAAACAGAGGTAAATACAGGTTAAGTGTTGCCTGGTAGCTTGCAAGGTCCCCACTGATTCACCAGTTCATATGAGACACTGGTTTGGCAGAGTCAAATTGCTTTAACACGACAAGGGCTCAGACAATGGTCTCCTCACCCTCCCATTCTAGCTGAACCTGTATTATTCTATGTGGAATCTCAGTTGTGGTACGATGAATAGAGCCCTGGTCCTGGAGTCAGGGAGATCTAGATTCAAATTCTCTCTCAAAAGGGTCTCTAGGCCGATCTTTTAATTTGTCTCTTTCCTCAATAGAGGAGGAAAGAAAGGAGGAAAATACCTCCTAGGGTTGTCATGAGGATCAAATGAAATAATATTTGTAAAGCACTTAGCACGATGCCTAGCACACAATTGGTGCTTAATAAATATTTGTTCCCCCTTTCCTATCCCAACCATGTCTTTAGATGAAGCTTTGTAGCCTAAGGAGCACGAGCCAGGGGCAGCCTCATTCAGACATACCCACTGCAAGGTCAGGGAGATTCTCCTATGACCTCACACTGCAGGTCATGCAGGCTAGCCTTTCACCCTTTGCTGGGGAAGAGCTGGGCCGGTATGCTTTATCTTAGGTGTAGCTAATGTTAACTTCCGACTTATTTTGAATGCCTGGGCCAGTGGGGTCATAGGGACACTATTGGACCAGAGATAGAAAATTCAAAACTTCTTGGATTTAAACGAACATTTTTCTCTAGGTAATATGACTGCTAGATGGGAACTCCATGAACTGCTGCAGAGGACAAGTCACTGGCCCCGTGACTACTTGACTCCCAAAGGTTTGTTTCGTAGACTGAAGGATGGAACATAAGTTGTTTCTCTGTGTTAGTGTCCTTGATTACACCTTCAGCTGTGGCCCTTTGCTACCACCCTCTGGCAGAAGTATTTTATGCATTTTACCCTTCAGTTCTGTAGGATTTACTCTCCTTTTCCTCCTCCTCCTCCTCCTCCTCCTCCTTCTTCCTCTTCCACATCCTTCCTTCTTTTTCTTCTCCCTCATCTTCATCCTCCTCTTCACATACCTCCTCCCTCTTCTCCCTCTTCATTCTCTGCTTCCTTCTCCTCCACAAACATTTATTGAGTGTCCACTTGGTGCAGTACACTGTGCTAAGCAAAAAGGGATTTGTAGCCTAGTTGGGAAGATAATACACACACACACATACACACACACCCAGTGCTCATTTTCAAATAATGATCATAACCAACATAATTTACATTCATATAGTAATTAAGGTTTGCAAAGCACTTCCCATAGATTAGCTGATTGGTTCTTAATGACCTGGTGGGGAAGGTGCTGTTATGATTCCCATTTTACAGTTGAGAAAATGTAAACTCAGAGAAGTTGTCACTTACATTCCCAGAGCCACATAGCTAGTACATGTGGATGGTTTTTTAGTCAGTTATATGTCAAGGACTACTGCCAGATAAGAATGGAAAGATGGATTAGGGTCAGGTTATAGAGGGCCTCGAATGTTTGAATTTCATCCTGAAAGCAATGGGGAGCTATTAAAAGTTATTGAGAAAGATAGTGACATGACGAAAGCAGCGTTTTAGGGACATTAATAGGATTATGAGGGACAGTAGAACTAAGGAGTTCAATAATATGATGATAGTCCAGGGATGAATGATAAAGTGTTGGATTAGGGTGAGAAAAGGATGGTTATAGGAGACACTGCAAAGTAAACATGGACATGACCTGGTGTTATATTGAATACAGGGCGAGAGGAATCAAAGAGAAGTCCAAATTTCCTTAGTCTAAGAAAAAAGAATGGTCACAGCAGTGACGGGAGTGGGGAAGTTCATGGCTCATGGGAGAACTGAGTGGAGAGAGCCCTGGATGGGAGTCAGGAGATCTAAGTTTGAATCAAAAACATAGAGAATCAGATATCAATGTGGAAGGGACCTTAGAGGCATTGAATTGGCTCTGCTACTTACTTATTTGTGTGACTTCTAGCAAATCACTTCCCCTGTGGATTCTCCCTTCATCTCATCTCTTCTCTGACAATGGTACCACCCTGGGGCAGGCCCTGGTCACCTCACTCCTGGACTATAGCAAAAGCCTGCAGATTGCTCCAGGCCTCCAGTCTCTCTGCACTCCAGTCCATCCTCTACTCAGCTACCATAGTGATCTTCCTAAAGCACAGGTCTGATCATGACATCCCTCCCTCTCCTCTACCCCATTCAATAAACTCCAGTAGTTCCCTATTACTTTCATGATTAAATATAAAATCTTTTGTCTGGATTTTAAAGCCTTTCATAATTTACACTTCCTATCTTTCCACTTTTCTTACACTTTACTCCTTTCCACAAACTGTGCAATTCAGTAGGGAAGACTAGCACCTCTGGTGTGAAGGCTGCCAACCCCTTTTCAGGGCTGCTCATCCACCTCTGATGTCCACCTGATTCACTCAACTCTCACCTGCACAGTGGCCACACTCCGGTAAACTGGTCTGGAAGACACACTAGGCCAGGTTAAAGGCAACTAAGGGGTCTCAGACCCTTTGGTGAGTTAGAGGGGTGTCTACCACAAGCATGTGAAGACTTTCCTTGCCGGAATGGTCAGATGAGAACAATTTGTTCCAAGGACCACAAAGGTGGCTGAAGCAGGCGCTGTGGAGTGCTTAGAGCTTGGTTAGACATCAAAGATGCCAAGGTCATCCACTGCATCCCGAGTCATCCCCAGTCATCTTGACTTTGTCTTGCCACTGGACTTTGATGACTCTGGAAGAGAGATGATTTCAAGTAACCCGGCCTCATTTAAATCCTGTTTGTATGTGAGTCAAGACATTCCCCATACCATTTTACTATTTTGCCTATCTCAGAGTCTTGTGGATGACAGACAAGTAATGAAGAAGCAGGTGCAGATACACTGACAGTTGTAGTTACAATCCTGCCCATAGGCAGCCCAGGCCATAGGGTTGTCTTCTCACTGGAAGCAGCAGCGGGATTCATCAACCAGCTGGGAGTCTGAGCAACCTTTTAAGAACTGCACCGCTCACCTTTTGGTGTGAGAAAGGAGCTAGAAAAGGTGCTCTTAAAATTGTCTGCTTCATCCAACCCTGGCCTGCTTACTGCGGCAGGCAGGGATCCCACTGTGAAGTGGAAACATAACAAAAAGTACAAAATTTTTGCAGAGATGATTCTGCTCATCATCAGTAACACCAGCCCACACCAAAACAGGCGCTCTATGAGTAAAGCAGAATTGTGGTAGCTCAAAAGACATACACAAATTTAGAGCCATCTCCACTCTAAACGTTCATTGGACTATTTGTGCCTGGCCTGTGGTAGAGCCTTCTGAGCTTGTATTGGTCTGATCAGCCAAGGTGGGACACACTGTACCTTGACCCCAACATAGTGAGGTCATTTTTGATCCTCTTCTAGAGCAAAGGACAACAACCATCCAACAAGTCAGGAACATAGTCTCCTTGATGCCCCTCACAGAAGACAAGGCCCATCTTTGTACCTTTGCACTGGCTTTCCCCCACTCAGGGGATGCTTTCTCTCCTTATCTCTGCCTCCTGCCTTCCCTGGCTGCTTTCAAGTAAAATTCTACTTCCTGCAATAAGCCTTTCCCAGTTCCCCTTAACACCAGAGCTCATAGATTGGACGGCAATATGTCCCTGCCCAAGTACCATTTCAAGGTTATTTTTGGGCCCTCCTTGCTCAGAGTGAATGTGAATAGTAACTGTTTTTCTTCTGGCTGGCAACCCTGAGGGTCTTCCCCTCCCAGTTTGATTTATTCATTTATTTTTTTATTAAAGGGGCCATCCCTCAACTCACTTCTTAAAGAGGCCTATTCCCTGAATGGGCGTTACCTCACTCAAAGTGAGAACCTGAAAAGGTCTCCCGTTGCATCCTGGACCATCTCTATTCATCCTGATGAACATCTGGCCACTGGGCCCCAGATGACTCTGGAGGACAAAGTGAGGCTGGTGACCTTGCACAGGCCTCCGTCATTCAAATCAAAGCCAACTGCTTCATATCATCACCTCCATGGTGTCATGGTCTTCTTCAAGAATGAAGGACAAACACAACCTAATGGTAGTGCCTTTCCTCTGTTGATTATCTCCAATTTATCCCGTATGTGTCTTGTTTGTTGTCTCCCTTTTTAGATTGTAAGCTCCTTGAAGGCAAATACTGCTTTTGCTTTTCTTTGTATCTTTGATGCTTAGCACAGTTCCTGGACCAGAATAGATGCTTAATAAACGTTTGTTTGATTTGATGACCTCTCTGGACCTCAATTTTCTCATTTTATACCAGTAGACCTCAAAGCTCTAAACCTTTATGATTCTTTTAGTGTCCACATGTCTCACCCAAAAACATTTCTCCATCTCACTATTATATTTTCTTTTCTAAAATCTCCTAGCCTTTCCCAGAACCAGGATTCTTCTCTCAGGATACTTTCTTCTCTCAGACATATGGTCATACTGCAGAAATCTCTAGTATCATTTCCTTTTGGGAATTATTAGGGTACTTTGAACAAAATGGTAACCAACTCCATTCAATATAACTATAATAGCCACAAAAACTCAAAAGAACTTTTAAGTAGCTGTGGTAATATTAAATTCTGACCAATACCAAGAGTCAAAAAACAAAGAGTTTCTACTAAGAGGATTACTTTCAAGATGATCCCAAGGCCTTTTCTTCTCTTTCAAGGCCTCCTTTCTCTTTCGTTGCCTTTATTTTTTAAAAAAAATTTAGGTCATTTATTTATTTATTTATTTTTTTTCGTTTTCAACCTTCACTGCCATAAGATTTTGAGCTCCAAATTTCCCCCCATCTTTCTCTTCCCCCCACGCCAAGATGGCATGTAAATTGATATAGGCTCTACATATACATTTATTTTGAATCTATTCTCACATTACCCTTTTAAAGAAGAATTAGAACCAATGGGAGAAACCACAAGAAAAAAGAAACAAGCAAAAAAAGAAAAAAGAGAGAGCAAATAATATGCTTCAATCTGCATTCAGACTCCATAATTCTTTTTCTAGATATGGACAGCATTTTCTATCTTGAGTCTTTTGGAATTGTCTTAGATCCTTGCATTACTAAGAAGAGATGAGTCTATCAAAGCTATTAATCGCACATTGTGGCTATTACTGTGTACAATGTTTTCTTGGTTCTGCTCACTTCACTCAGCATCAGTTCATTAATGTCTTTCCAGGTTTTTCTGAAGTCTGCTTGCTCATTATTTCTTGTAGCACAGTAGCATTCCATTACATTTATATACCACAACTTGTTCAGTCATTGCCCAACTAATGGGCATCCCCTCAATTTCCAATTCTTTGCCACCACAGAAAGAGCCGCTATAAATATTTTTGTACATTTGGGTCCTTTTCCCGTTTGTTTGATCTCTTTGGGATACAAAGCTAGAAATGGTATTGCTGGATCAGAGAGTATGCATGGTTCTAAATTGTTCTCCAGAATGGTTGGATCAATTCACAGCTCTACCAACAATGCATTAGTGTTCCAATTTTCCCACATCTTCTCTACCATTTATCATTTTCCTATTTTGTCATATATTGGCCAATAGATGTGATGTGGTACCTCAGAGTCCTTCTCATGGCCTTTATTCCCTCTCTCAGGGTCTGTTTTGCTTGGCTTCTTTGTCAAGTGCTGTTTTCCTGTCCCTGGGTTCTTGAATCCATTCTCAAACAAGGTCCCTTCTTTAGCAAGAACAAACCATTTACCATTTAGCTATTAGAATCAATCTCCATGTTGATGTCTGCCCCCTCACCTCTGCTGGGACATCTCCAAAAGAAAAGGTTTGGACTAGATGCCCAGATCTACATACATGATTCTATGATTCTCCTAATATTTGAGTGGTTTCCAATAGAAGGACCTAGCTTTGTCGACTTTGAAAGTCCCTGAGGGATATAGCACTAGCATCACAAGGTATGTGACCCCTCTAGGCTTTAGACACTCTTCCTCTATCATAATATCCCCATGGCACACTTGCTGGGGATTCTGAAAACACTTAAGCTTCTGAACCACATTTTCTGGTGGGCCTCTGTCCATCAAAATTTGGATTTATATATACTCTGGATGCTGTAATTAATATCTGTGCCTGTTCCCTTGCAGGAACCCTAAAGTTTACTTCTTTCATTGTTGACTTTTCTTTCTATTCTCTCTACCTCAGTAAACCCCAGGCCAATATTCCATTAGATTATATTATTGGCTTTCCCCTGTAGAAAAGAATCACTGTGATTCTGTTGCTTATGGCTTCTTTAACCAGGATGGTGCATTTTATCCCCATTTGACATTTGCCCAGTATTCCTCAGTGGTCTGAGACCATACCTTCCATTTAAACAGCTTCTCCAATGATAGTTGATTAAGAGCATACATTTACCCTTGTTTCTAGAAGGCATTCCTAGCTCTCCTAGTCATACCACCACAACTTACCATTGCCTGCCCACACTTCATCAAATAGACAAACATGGCATCAACCAGATTCTCAAACGAACATAATGTTTCTTAGGTAATCCGAAAGACAATTGGCTCTCATGCTTGTTGACCAATAGTAATAACAGCTGACATTTATAAAGTGCTTTAAAGCTTTGCAAGGCCCTTCACATACATTACCTCATTTGATTTCATGAGTGGTACAGGTGGTATTAGCCTGATTTTATAGATGAGAAAACCGGTGCTCAGAGAGTTTCGGTGACTTGCCATGGTCAGAAGCCAAGATTTGAACCCAGATCTCACTTGGATCCAGGACCACACTATGTCATCTCTCAGACAAGTTTCCAGGTGCCTGGCTCTGATGATGACCCTCCTTGTCCTCAAGGAGCTTACTTTTAATAGAGGAAGAAAACCCATATAGGAGAGTGATGTCCAGGAAGAAATGTTTTGTTCAGGGACATCATAGAGATAGCATTTGGAGTCATAGGAAAACTGACTGAGATGTT
Organism: Phascolarctos cinereus; assembly: GCF_003287225.1. Classification (NCBI taxonomy): domain Eukaryota; kingdom Metazoa; phylum Chordata; class Mammalia; order Diprotodontia; family Phascolarctidae; genus Phascolarctos; species Phascolarctos cinereus. The sequence goes on along the minus strand of NW_027555847.1, from coordinate 392,842,880 downwards.
CTTTTCAGGGATGGTAGAGTCAATTTGATTATTGTTCAAAGAGCTAGAGCTAGAAAGTTGGGTATGAGGCAAGAGGAAGAAGGCCGTGGGATGAAGATGGTAGAGAAGCAGCAACATGGGGAATGTGGGATGGGATTATGTATGGTGAGCACTCACCTATCATAAAACCGGGGTCTCATGCTGAGAGCTGGAGTTCTGGGTTAGAGCTAGAGCCTGGTGCATGAAGATGGTTAGGGAGCAGTGAATGCCATTGGCTAGCCCAAATAACTCCAGCAACTAAAGGCCATCTCTACCAGCCCCATGCTTTGTGGGGTCAGGGCCTGGTGCTTCCTGGAGTTTACACCTGCATCTATTCCACTCCTTCATCTCCTGGGTGACAGATCTAGTATATCCTCTTTCTATCCACTACCAACAATTGCCCTATCAATAATTCATCCCTGCAGCCAGCAGTCAATTAAATGTGCCTGAGATACTTCACTCAACACTTAGATGAGACCCAGAAGGAGTACAAAGGACAGGCACAGGTATGAAAAGGACCCCATCTTTTTCGTAAGGAATAATGTGTGGCTAACCTGCAATCTATTACCTCCAGACATCTAGAAAACATATCATATAAAATTGTATTAAATCACTTCTCTCTCATCCCCATATCCTCTTGCCCTTCTTTATACTAGGTGTTATAGGATCTTAGATTCTAAGACAATTCAGGACAGTCCTTGAATTTCGTAGACTTTTTCAGAAGAATGCATATTAGGAGGGTGAGAGTAGGGGGTAAAGAGTAAGGTCTCCAGTCTCTTTGTCTATTTGACCACAAAGTGAAACAAAGTCTAAATATATGACCAGGCAATCTCACCTCTGCAATGGAGCTAAGGTGGATATTTCTTGAGTAACTATGTCTACTGGCTCCAGTGTAGTCCTGGGTCTCAGGCCCAGGGTGAGGAGGAATACTAGCACACCAGAACTTGCGGCTGCAGTGAAACAGGACCCTCCTCACAGTTCCAGGGCAGAAGAGAGTGCTTGTGGCTGCTCACAGACCAGAGCACTGGCCAGGAGAGGAGTAAACACACCTCTCCTTATCACATCACCTTGGAAAAACTGAAAACTTACAGGTCTGTAGAAATAGCTCAGCACAAAACCAAGCAAAATCCCTGAAAATTGGGACAGCGCACCCTCCACCCTGGAAGCAGAGACCCACTTTAGCAAAGAGTGAAAAGTCAAGAAAAAGGCCGGAAAAAATGAGCAAGCAATAGAAAAAAATTCTGACTATAGAAAGTTACTATGGTGACAAGGAAGAGAAACTATGTTTATTAAGATACACATGGTTCCCACAGGACCAAAATACATTCATCAGTCAGTTGTGGGGTTAGGTACTCGTACTCCCTCTAGAAACATAGCAGAGAAGCCTGTCCACCAACAGACACCCAATTCATACTCTTTCCAGCCCAGGTGTGCCTTATCTATCACTTGTTGGGCTCATTGATTACCCTGCATCCACGGCCTTAGATCCCTCCTTAACAGCGCAGATTCTGAAGTGCTTGATTTGAAAGCAAAGGGAGGAATACAAGCCATGAGCATCTGGAATGGAGAACTACAGTGACTCATCCCCATGTATGTGACAACTCCCACCCCATGATGGAGAGGGGCTGTTACAGATCCTACCCTGAAACACAGGCCGACTTTGATCCTTTGACTCATTTGCTCAATTTGTTGAGTGAGCAGTCAGGCAGTTAACAAGCATTTAAGTGCCTACTATGTGCCATGCATTGAGCTAAACGCTGGGAATGCAAAGAAAGGCAAAAACACTGTCCCTGTCCTCAAGGGGCTCACATTCTAATGGGGAAGACAACATGTAAATAAATAATTTAGTATATACAATATACACACAGAAAAGTCATGCAGAAGGGAAAATGGAGTGAGTCCATGGAAGCTGGATCATGGAGTTTGCCCACTAAGGCATGAGAAGATTGGAAATGTTGGAAGGGGCCAGGTTACAAAGAGCTTTAAATGACAAACAGAAAACTTTATATTTGATCCTAGAGGTAATAGGGAGCCATTGAAACTCACTGAGCAGAGGTGGGGTGACATGTGCTTTAGAAAAATCATCTTGGCAGCTGAGTGGAGAATGGATTGGAGTGCGGATCGGAAAAGGACAGCTTACTCATTAAATAATCATACTGACCATAAGTCCAAGTGGTGGGATTGAAGAAATCCTTTACTGAGATTCTAGAAGTCTGGGTTCTGAACTTAGCTAGTAGCTATGTGGTGCCATAGTGCATAGAGCGCCAGGCCTGGAGTCAGGAAGACTAATCTACCTGAGTTAAAACCTGGCCTCAGACACTTACTAACTCTATGACCCTGGGCAAGACGCCGCTCCTTGGTTGCCTCAGTTTCCTCGTTTGTAAAATGAGCTGGAGAAGGAAATGGCAAACCACTCCAGTATCTTTGCCAAGAACCCAAATGGGGTCACGAAGAGTCAGATACAACAGAAATAACTGAACAACAATTTACTATCTATTTGACTTTGGGCTAGTCAACCTCTATGTCAACCCTGTTTTCTTATTTGGTATGATAATATTTGTACCACCTGCTTGGAGGAAGCAAGAATAGAGCTCAAATTTGGCCTCAGACACTTACTAACTGCATGACCCTGGGCAAGTCACTTAACTGCTGTCTACCTCAGTTTCTTCAAGTGTGAAACGGGGATGTTATTAGCACCTAAGTCTCAGGGTTGTTGTGAGGATCAAATGAGATAATATGTGTAAAGGGCTTAATACCCTGCCTAGAACGTAGCAGGTGATTCATAAGTGTTCGTTGCCTTCCGCCCCTTCCTACTTCATGGGGTCGTTGGGAGGAAATGACTTTGTCAACCTTAAAGTGCTATAGAAACATTAGTTATTGTATCACAACATTCCCCTTGCATTCCTCATCCTATTTTTCTCCTACATGGCCCGTCTCCAAGCAAAAACTCTTTCTGAAAGGCCCAGAATGGGAACCTCTTCTTTACCAAACTCCCCCAACATTCCAAGATAAGCCTCTGCAATTTTGGTCCACTCCCTTCTTCCCATACCCAGACAGGCCCCTGACACGCATAAGCAACCTAGTCTAAAACTAAGAATGAATCACAAATAGACACTGTGAAACAGGGACCCTGTGGCCTGGTTTTCTTTAAACTCTCTCAGTCTTACCTCCTCAGAGTGCAGACAGGCCCTTAACGTGTACATCTACTAATAATAGCTACCATTTATACAGTGCTTCTAGAAATCTAGCACATCTATGGATTTGCCCCCTCCCCCAGCAAAGTCAGAGTTTTTTGAAGCTGAGTCAGGCAGGCTGAGTACAGCTGCAGGGGCCAGCAGCTGCTAGCCCTTTCATCATCTGCTAAATGGTAACAATGAACGAGCGGAAGGGTTAGGTGAGCGCATAGCTGGCAGTGGTCACCCAGGTAACCATGTTCTGTTAGGAGGAAATAATCACAGGCAGGGAAACAGCTTTGTGCAGAGTAGGGGGGCAGGGACAAAGGCCTAGCATGAATTTCTTTTAATCCCCTTCTTTTCTGTTCTGACCGGTAAGGGAAAGGCCTCCCGCTACTGGAGAGAGATACTTTGCCAACTCAGGGAACAGGAAGCCATATGTCAGGGTGTGTATTTCCAGGCATGGCATCACTTTTCATCTTTTTTATCCCCGGTACCTACAGAATTATAGTGCCTTGTACATTGTAGGAGCCTAACAAATATTTGTTGAACTGAATTGAAATGTCTAGGTAATTAAGCATATGTAAATATACGTAATTAGCAACCAATCTGTATTATGTTATTTTACTAAACAAGCAGTTTAATAGAACGCATATAATTTACTAGGTTCTGTACTTTATTTTATGTATACACATATGGCATATGTGTATAACATATATATGCATACATATGGGATATGTAATACACACACACACACACACACACACATCAGTTATTCATATTTGTAGTAATGCTACCCATTGAGCCTGTATTTGAAGCCAGACAACCAGACTAAGCTCAGAGAGAGTCAGAGCTGACAGATGCAGACAGAAGACGCATATAGAATAGACAGGAAAGATCCTGCTTATCTGTGCAACCCCCCACCCACACCCCAACCTCTCTGTCCCAGAAACAGAGGCAGTGAAAAAGTAGCCTCAGTTGAGTTGAGCCTTGAAGGAGCTAAGGCTGATTATTGTTGAGGGCACCACCATCCTCTTGGTCACTCAGGATTTTAACCTAGGTGTTATCCCTGACACCTCACTTCTCCCATCTTTCACTCCCCACCATCCACTCAGTTACTGCATCTTGTCTGAGTTCTTACCCAGCCCTTAATCACTAAATGGGCATTGCCTCAGACAAACTGAGACCTGGGAAAGACCTTAGCTTAAAAAAGCCAAGGTGTCCCACTGCATTCTGGGCCAACACCAGTCACCTTGACGTATGTCTTGTCACTGAACCCCAGTGATTCTGGAGGAGAGAGTGAAACTTTCACAGCCCTGCCTCACTTAAATCCAAGGCACTTGCAAGTCAAGATATCACGCTCCTGATGTCATTGGTCTTCTTTGAGAATGAAGGACAAATGTGTCTTATAATTTCTAACACTGTAATACTTCTTGTATATGCTCCTCTGTTTCCTCTGACCCCATAATCACTCTGGTTCAGGTCCTTATCACCTCATATCTGGACTACTGCAATAGGCCAGTCTCCCTTGCCTCAAGCCCCATTCAACTCAGCTGTCAGGTTGATCTTCCCAAAACACAAGCCTGACAGCCTCATAATGACTCCCTCCCCTCTCATTCAATCAACTCCCATGGCTCCCATTGTCTCTAGGGTTAAATATAAAATCTTGTTTGGCTTTTAAAGTCCTTCATAATGTGGCCCTTTCCTATGTTTCCAGTCTTCTTACACTTCTCTCTCTCTCTCTCTCTCTCTCTCTCTCTCTCTCTCTCTCTCTCTCTCTCTCTCTCTCTCTCTCTCTCTCTCTCTCTCTCTCTCTCTCTCTCTCTCTCTCTCTCTCTCTCTCTCTCTCATACTCTACAAAGTAGTGACACCAGCTTTCTAGCTTTTCCTCCCACATGACAATCCACCTCCTTACTCCAGACACTTTCACTGGCTGTCCCCTGTGCCTGGAATACTCTTCTCCTTCATCTCAACCTTCTGGCTTTCTTGGCTTCCTTCAACTCTCAGCTAAAGTCCCACTTTCTACAAGAAGCCTTTCTCAATCCTCCTTAATCTTAATGCCTTCCTTCTGAGATTGTCTGCCACTTACTTTGTATAGATCTTGTTTGTACATGGCTGGTTTCATGTTGGGTTCCCTGTTAGACTGTGAGCTCCTTGAGGGCAGGGAATGCCTTCTGGCTTTCTTTGTATGCCCACTACTTAGTGCAGTACATGGTGCATAGTAGTTGTTTAATAAATGCTTGTATGTGGGGCTCAAAGGGGCAGAGAGGAACAGGGAAGGAGAGGGAGGGAGACAGAGGAACAGACAGAAATGGAAACATAGAGAAACAGAGATGAACATAGGATTCTATAAAGATTATGAATGAATGACCCACAAACTTTCTTTTAGCCAAAAAAAAAATGTTTTTTAAAGAAAACTGAGGTAGTGGCAGAACAACAAAGGAGTCCCTGGAGCATGAATCACTCAAGGAAAAAAAAACAGTTATTCTGAATCAAGTCTCCTGAGGAGTAGAGATGTACTGTCTAGAGGCCAAAATATAAGTGCTGCAGAGAAGTTGGAGAGCATTCCAGGGAAAGTGACCAAGATGGTGAAAGACATTGAGTCCACATAGCACGAGGACTGGTTGAAGGCAATGGAAATACTAAGCCTGGAGAAGCCTCATGTGTGACAAAATAACAAATATCTAAAAGGCTGTGACATGACAGGGGTATTGATTGCCTTTCTCCATTTGGCCCCAGATATTAGACCTAGAAGCAATGGGTAAAACTTACAAGAAGAACAATTTAAGCTTGAAGTCAGAAAAACAACCATTTGCACTGTCCAAAAGCTGAACGGACTGCATTTATTGGCTTGGCCTGAGACTTCCTCACTATTTCCCTGTTATCAGTGTCAGCTGCTGTTTCTGGGGTCCCATGGTTTCCTCCTCTCCTGGAGCCACAATGAATGAGGTTCCTTGGAGGGAAACTGGTTCTGTGTCTCTGTCCTTGTATATTGTCCTTTTTAAAGGACAAGTCCAAAAGTATATCACAGGTACTTGTTTCATTAATTGGCCAAAAATTATTCTTGAAGGGACAGCTAGGTGGTGCAGTGTATAGAGCACCAGACTTGGAGTCAGGAAGACCTGAGTTCAAGTCCAGCCTCAGATACTACCTGTGGGATCATGGGCAAGTCACTTAATCTCTCTCTCTCTCTCTCTCTCTCTCTCTCTCTCTCTCTCTCTTCTCTCTCTCTCATTCTCACTCTCAATTTCTTCATATGTAAAATGAGGAAAAGAACACTTGTAGAACTCTGGCTTTATTACACATTACTCCCCTTTGCATACTCTGTAGTCTGGCCTTTGCACCTTCTCATAAGCATCAGCATCCTATTTCTTGTTTCTGTGCTTATTCACTGCCATCTCCAATGCCTAGAATTATACTCTCCCCTCACTTCTGCCTCTTAGAAGCCCTGGTTTCTCTCAAAACTGAGCTTATGTCACATTCTATGTGAAACCTTTCCCCACCCCCATCTCTAACTACTTACTAGAAGTTAATACTATTTGACAAGTGTAAAGACTTAAGATTTTGGGATAAAAATTCATTATTTGATAAAAGTTGTTGGGAAATCTGGAAAGTAGTGTGGTAGAAACTGGGTATAGACCAGTATCTTAAACCATTTACCAAGATAAGGTCAAAATAGATACATGACATAGATATAAAGAGAGATATTACAAGAAAATTAGAAGATTACTTAGACTTACGGATAGGCAGACAAGTTATGAATATATAAGAGATAGAGAGCAAAGTTAGGTATAAAATGGATAATTTCAATTACATTAAGTTGAAAAGGTTTTGTATAATTAAAACAATGTAGCCAAGATCAAAGGGAAAGCAGAAAATTAGGGGGAAATTTTATAGACAGTTTCTCAGATAAAGGTCTCATTTATGAGTCATTACCCAATTGATAAATGGTCAAAACATATGAACAGACAGTTTTCCAGTGAAGAAATCAAAACAATTTGTAGTCATATAAAAATGCTCTAAACCATTATTGATTAGAGAAATTCAAATTAAAACAACCTTGAGATATCATTTTATACCTACTAGATTGGTTAAAATGATTGAAGGGGAAAGTGACAAATGTGGGAGGAGATGTGGAAAAATTGGGACACATTCATTGTTGGTGGAATTGTGAACTGATCCAACCATTTTGGAATTATCTGGAATTATGCCCAAAGAGTTATTAAACTACCTATATATACCCTTTGACCCAGCAATAGCACTACTAGGTTTATTTCCGAAGATGATTAGGGAAAAGGGAAAAGAACCTATATGTTCTAAAATGTTTATAGCAGCTCTCTTCGTAGTGGCAAAGAACTAGAAATTGCAGGGATGCCCATCAATCAGTGAATGGCTAAAAAGTTGTGGTATATTATCATGATAGAATACTACTACGCTATAAAAATGATGACCTCAACAATCTTAGAAAAGCATGGGAAGATTTGCACAAAATAATGAAGAGTGAAAGGAGCAGAACCAAGAGAACATTGTATATAGTAATAGCAATATTGTTGTTCGAAGAATGACTTTGAGTCATTCTTAAGTTATTTTGACTATTATAAATGAGTCAAAATAAGTTATTTTGACTATTATAAATACCCAAATTAACTATAAAGGACATACGAAGGAAGACACTATCTGCATCAAGAGTAAGAACTGATAAATAGAAGATATATAGAATAATTTTACATACACACACACACACACCTATTTGTGTCCAATGGTGGCCATCTCTAGAGTTGGATAGAGGGAAGAAAGAAAGAAGGGAAAAAAAAGAAATTTATATGATAAATTTGTTGTATATTTAAAAGAAATAGCAAGTTGTACATAGTAGATTTGCAGTTCCATGTGCAATCATTTTTTTTAAATCTTACTATGTTATGGAGGAAAAAAAAGAAAGAACTCCCATTTGCCTATATTTTGTAGAGTATTTAGCCATTCTTGAATACTATATTTTTGCAAGGCTTTTTCTATGTATGTTGAGATAACTATAGTGGTTTGGGATGTTTCAAAATGTGATTATTTGTCAAATAATTAATTGCCTTATATTAGATTAAGTGCTTATTTGTTAATTATTTTATTATTTTCCTAATGTTGAACCATCTCCTTATATCTTGGTGTAAATCCAACTTGATCATAGTTTCAAATAGATCAAATAGATCAAAAATTATTTTTGAGGATAAATTTTTTTTGCCAGGATTTTAATGAAAAATTTTGAATATATTTTTTAAAAAAGAAGTTAATACTAGAATCCTCCTTCCTTCATCACCTTGTATCTATTTTGTATCAATTATGTATATGACTATATATGTATAAATTGATGGAATGTAAGCTCTTTAGGGACTGGGATTGTTTCCCTTTTGTCTTTGAATCTTGAGAACCTAGGATAGTGACTGATACAAAACAAGTGCCTAATCAATGCTTATTGATGGATTGATTGATACTACCTACTTCACAGGGTTGTGTGAAATTCAAATCAGATAAATGTATATAAAGTACCCTGCCAATTTTAAAGCATTTTATAAACCATGTAAATGTCAGTTTGTTACTTCTATCTATGAGACCTTGGTTAAGTCACTTCAGCTCTCTGAGACTCAATCTGTTGTCATTCAGTTGTTCTCAGTCGTGTCTGACTCTTTGCGACCCATTTGGGGTTTTCTTGGCTGGCTCATTTTACAGATGAGGAAACTGAGGCAAATAGGGTTAAGTGACTTGCCCAGGGTCACTCAGCTATTAAGTGTCTGAGGCTGGATTTGAATTCAGGAAGATGAGCCTTCTTGACTCCAGGTCTGACTCTCTCCACTGCACCACCCAACTCCCCCAAGACTCCGTTTATTCATTTGTAAAATGTCTCTGCTAAAACCCTACTTGAATGTGTCCCTCATTGTGATATGGAGGTGACCCTGAGTTCTTAAAGGCTCTGCCAGAGGGACACACCTTCTGGTAGATACTCTCAAGCTCAAGAGCCTTCAACTAATAGGCCCAGGCATGGGTCATGCGTCTGTCATCCAAGGACCAGTGTCACTGAGTGCAAGAAGGCTAATCAAGAGAAGGCTGGCCACCAGGTGATGGTTTTTCTCAACTATGGTAACCCATGAGAAGGCCATCAATGGAGGCATAGATAGGCTATGAGCTGTGTCAGTAGGAGGCCTGCCCTGCACCAGTGTTTAAATATTGAAGAAGTAACATTGGTGCCTCCTAGATTTTGGAGAAGAGCAAGTGAGATACCATCTAGGATAGTGCTTTGCAAACTATTAGACATCCTAGAAATGCAAAGTATTATGAAACACTAATTTAATAGAGAAGATTTGATATTGAAGTTACTATCTCAAATGTGATAATATTTATAAAGCACCTAGTGCATGGCACATTGGAGGCACTTAATACAGTTACATTCACTTATTACACTTAACACCTGCCCTCTGTAGTATGTGCAAAATATTACAACCATTAATTAATGCAATAGAATCTAACACATGTTGCTTTGAGAAAGACAAAGGTTAGAGTCATAGGGGAAGAGCTGGACACAGTGTTGAGCATTCACTAAGTGACTGAATCCCCAAATGGTATTTCCTTCAATTGCAAAGTGGCCCAGCCCACTCCAGGACAGGCCTGTTTCCTGGCTTTTTGTCTGCTTTCACACCTAGGACAGTACAGAGAATAGCAGCCTAGCAGGAATTAATCTTTGATTTATTGAGTTGAAATTAGGCAGGAAGTTAGAGCTGGAGCTAAAGAATTCAACTGGCATTTTTCATTCAGGGTTGTAGCGAATAATTTGTCTACCTACAATATAGATCTACTAGTGATAGATAGGTCAACAAAAACGTATGAGACACTTTTTACATGCCACACATACGCTAAGTGCTGGATAGAGACCGAGATGTTGCATTGAAACATTACCATCTGGTAAGAACTAAGACTGTGGAGCTAGTGCAGACCTCCAAAGCTACTTCATTTTAGATGTTAAGAATCCAAGACCTAGGGAGGTTAAGTGACTTGCTCAGGGTCATGAAAGTAATAAGTCCGAGGCAGAATGTGAACCCAAGTCTTCTTGACCCCAAATCCAGTGCCCTATCCATTATGCCATGCTGCCTCTCATGACTTTTAAGTTTCCTTCCATCTCTAAATCTGTGATCCTATCTTTCTAGCCTGGAATGAAACATTCAGTGTTCCACCTTGTCATAAATCAAGATTCCACGACCTTTGTCAGTGGAGTACCGATGTTGACCACAACCTACCTTCAACCAAGCAGATAAGGCATAAGGAGTTGTCTGAGGCTCAGAGACTTGCTCATGGTCTCATAGCTGTTATGAATCAGCTTGAATGCTTTAATAAACACTAAATGTAAGAGTTTGTTTTACTTGTTAACATACGATGATCACATTCCTGTCCTCTGATGTATCTGTGATCTTCTCAATTGTTTATCCTTCTTCTGAAAGAACAGATCACAAGCCATCTGCACCATCATACCAGTGAAAATCCTGGTGTATCTTATTGGAAAGGCCCCATATGCCTTCAGTATTTTGTGAAAGTGCTCTCCTGGCAATCATTTGGAAAAGCAAGGACAGCAATACTGTATGTATAAGTGTCAGGTGCCCCACAGCTATGAGGGAAACAGATGGGGAGATTTGCTGTCACCTCCAAAGACACGTAGGAAACTCATGTAGCACACGGAGAGGTGCCAAGGAGTGTGCTATGGTGTATTGGAGGATTAAAGGGGATCCACAGAAGAATCAGATAAGCCAGCTAATGATCAATGCAATAAATAGGCTTTTTTATTTAGCGTTAAGAGAAGGGCACATGACTTTACTCGAGGGAGGACGGAGGGGTCAGGCAGGGGCAACAAAGGAAGGGTGCCAGGATAACATCCACCCTCCACATGGGGGCAGCAGCTGACACCTTCAAATCTGGGATAGACTCCAGATGCACCCCTTCTCCTACACCCCCCACCCCACTGTAGACAGGACTGACTCTTGTAGTCAAGTAGTCAGTCAACAAGCATTTATTAAGCCCTTATTGTGTGCCAGGCGTTGCAGTACTCAGGAAAGGATGTGACTAAGGATATCTCCAAGGACCTTAATCTTTATGATTATGAGAATAAGAGGGAATCTCCTATTAATGCATGGCTAGCCCAAGCCTTTGCTGCAATACATCCTGCAAGCATGTCCCCAAGTGGGCTGGGCCACTTGGCTACTACAGATTCCATACAGGCATCCACTCACTCAGTGTAGGTTCAATGCTTCCAGCTCTCTGCTGGGTCTGTGTTTCAGAGCTCTCCTGGGGTCAGTCCAGAGCACACTAGCTTGCTTGAGTGGGTCATAGAAAGAGGAGGAGTCTCTCGATTGGATCTCATCAGTTTCCTTCCCTCAAGGTCTCAGGCAGGGAGAAGACAATCAGCTAAGAAAGGAGAAGTTTCTGGCCTAAAATAGAAGATTCCACACATAAGGGATTCCAGATAAGGACGAAAGAAAGAGGGCTACCAGACGGGAGGAAGGAGTGTGATAAGGATTCAGGCAGCTTGTTAGACGAGCTCTCAAAAACCAAAGGTTTTTTGACCTCTCAACATAACCCAGAATCATGTAATAGGTGTGAATAAGCGGTGGCAAACCTGAAAACAAAAAAGCTAAATTATGCAGACTGGTTAAAAGACCCTCGAGAGGGATTTAGGAGTAAAAAGCCGAAATTAGCAAGACAGAAAAATTCATAAGTGCAACCACTAACAGCAAAGGAATTCTACCAACCCTTGTGTATATTCTTGTCTGGCTTTATTAAAAGGTAGCTGGGAATTACTTATCCTAGGTTAGAGCACCTGTAAAGGTCAGCAGTTCTCTCTATTGACTTCAGACCCTAACCACCCAGCTCACTTCAAATAGATTTGTAGTTCTGGACAAAGTTGACTTCTGGGTTGGGGTTACCTATATGGTTTCTTTTCCCAGAACCGGAATAAACCTGGGACCAAAGGGAAGAAATGAAATGAAAGCATATGTCTCCTTGAATCCTTTTTGCTGGTGGTTTAGACACTAATAGTAAACCTGAAATTTGATTACAGGTAGGTGTGGCTGTGTTTCTGTTTAGTCAGTCAGTCAACAAATGTTTCTGGTGCTGTGCTCAGTGCTGGGAATACAGATACAAGTAGAAACAAAGACAGTCCCTGCCTTCAAGAAACTTACATTTTAATGGAGGAAGACAACAAATAAAAGACAGCAGAAATGGGGAGGAGAGAGAGGAGAGGAGAGAAGGAAGGAGAGAGAGAGGAGAAGGAGAGGGGAGGAGAGGGAGAGGAGAAGGGGGAGAGAGGAGGAGAGGGAGGGGAGAGGGAGAGAGGGAGAGGGGGAGAGGGAGAGGGAGAGGGAAGGAGAGAGGGAGAGGAGAGGGAGAGGGAGAGAGGGAGAGAGAGGAGAGGGAGAGGAGGGGGAGGAGGAGAGAGAGGGAGAGGGAGAGGGGAGGAGAGAGGAGAGAGGGAGAGGAGAGGGAGAGAGGGGAGGGGAGGAGAGAGAGGGGAAGAGGGGAGGAGAGGGAGAGAGGGAGGGAGAGGGGGAGAGGAGGGAGGAGGGAGAGGGGAGGAGAGGAGAGGGGAGGGGAGAGGAGAGGGAGAGGGAGGGAGGAGAGGGGAGGGAGAGAGAGAGGGGAGAGGGAGAGGGAGAGGGGAGAGGAGAGGGAGAGGGAGAGGGAGAGAGGGGAGAGGGAGAGAGGAGAGGGAGAGAGGGAGAGAGGAGAGGGAGAGGGAGAGGAGAGGAGAGAGGGAGAGGAGAGGAGAGGGAGAGAGAGAGAGAGGAGAGGGAGAGAGGGAGAGGAGAGAGGGAGAGGGAGAGGGAGAGGGAGAGGAGGAGAGAGGGAGGAGGGAGAGGGAGAGAGGGAGAGGGAGAGGAGAGGGGAGAGGGAGAAGGGAGAGGGAGAGAGGGAGAGGGAGAGGGAGAGAGGGGAGGGAGAGGGGGAGGGGGGGGAGAGGGAGAGGGAGAGGGAGAGGGAGAGGGAGAGGGAGAGAGGAGAGAGGAGAGGGAGAGGGGAGAGGGAGAGGAGAGGAGAGAGGGAGAGAGGGGAGAGGGAGAGGGAGAGGGGGAGAGGGAGAGAGGGAGAGGGAGAGAGGGAGAGAGGAGAGAGGGAGAGGGAGAGGAGAGGGAGAGGGAGAGGAGAGGGAGAGGGAGAGAGAGGAGAGAGGAGAGAGGAGAGGAGAGGGAGGGAGAGGGAGAGAGGGAGAGAGAGAGGGAGAGAGGGAGAGAGGAGAGGGAGAGGGAGATACCTAGAGAAAGCCTAGCATGTACCCAGGAGAGGACTAAGAAGGGGATGGCCTGGGTACCCTACTTAAATGGAGGTTTCTGGAGGAGCCATCCAACTACAGGGAGAGGCTGAAGGAGCACAGGGTACTTTTTAATGTGTGAATTCCAGGATTGCAGTGACCTTCCGGGATGAAGAATTACTGAATGGTAGTGGAAGTTCAGAGTGCAGTCTTGAAGGAGAAGGGAAGGGAATGGAATAAACATCTATTAACTGCCTGTTCTACGCCAAGCACTGAGTTAAGAGCTTTACAGATATTATCTCATTTGATTCTCACAACGACCCTGGGAGGTAGGTGCTATTTTCATTCCCATTTTACAGCTGAGGAAACTAAGGCTCAGCCACTTGCTCAGGGTCACATGGCTAGTCAGCATCTGAGGCTGGATTTGAACTCAGGTGTTCTGAACTCCAGGCCCAGTGCTCTATCCACTGCAACATCTAGCTGTCTTATCCTCTAGAACCAAGAGAGTTAGGATGTACACTCATCTTACCCAAAACAACAACAACAACAAACCCCAAACCTTTGCTAGCTCCCTAAAATCTTACATTTTAGTTTCTGCAATGACATACTAAAGCAAGAGCTCTTAGCCAGGTATCTGTGGCCTTGTTTTGCTTCTTTAAAACTATCTGAATACTACTGAAAACTATTTCAATATAATTGGTTTCCTTATATTGTGTATTTTATTTTATGCATTTACAAACATTATTCTTTGAAGGAATCAATCCATAGGTTTCACTGGGTTGCCGAAGGGGTCTAGGATGCAAAAAACGGTTAAGGACCATTTCCTTTGACATTTTAAAAAAGTTAATCCTTTATGTTTTAAAATACTTTCCCATGAAAAATTCATTAAAAAAATTCCAATATTGGAACAATATTAAATTTATTTTCACTTACGCTTGAGGATGTGATGTGGCAAAGACAGATCTACTTTCCTTTTGCTGGGGAATCAGAGCACAGAGTTGGGTTGTAGCAAAGCTGGGACTCCAAGTCTGCCATGGACTTATGTCAGCCACTCCCTGCCCCTTGAGGAGGAGGCCTATGTCCCCCTTCATTGAATTGTCCCCACGAAGGTCCCAGCAATACATTCAGAAGACTAGAGGCAAGCTGCCAAATTAGAAAAGTAACACACCTGGGGAGGAAGGGAGTGGTTCAAGCTGAAACCCAAGAAAGGAAACAGAATGCCCTGGGGATGTCCAAGCCAGGAGACTATAGAGGCAATCAATCCAGAAGGCTGGAGAGGTCAGGGAAATACCACAGAGGAAGAAGTACAAGGCATTAGCAGTGGGACTAATCCTATGTCCTTTTATGGTGGCAGCCTGCTAGCCAAGCCACTTCCTTGCTTAGATATATGACACAGCTGTGGCCCAGGACAGGTGGGCTTTCTCCTTGGAATGAGGTCAAGCGTTAGAATGGAAAGTACCCTGAGTGTGAGACAGGAAATATGGGTTTTCATTACCATTGTCACTTATTCGCCATATGATCTAGCTAGATCTAGTATGTAATTTCTCTAGACTTCAGTTTCCTCATGAGTAATGTTCTATGTTGCATATATTATAAGGGTGATAACCTAGGTCTTGCTTTGTGCTGTTGTAAGGATCTGATGAGATGTGACTTAAAAGTGCAACTCCTCTGTCATACTCTCAAATGACCACCACCCTAATTCAGGATCTCATGACCTGTCACCTCAACCCAGTGATACTATAGCCTTCTAATGGGCCCCCCTGTCTCAAATCTCTTCTCACTGCAATCCATCCTTTACACAGCTATCATGATATCCCTAAAGCTCAGGCCTCACCATGTCACTTCTCCTTCCCTGTTTTAATAAATTCCTGCAGCTTCCTATGGCCTTTGGGATCAAATACATCCTTCTTTGTTTGGCATCTAAGTCCTTCACAACCTGATTCCAGCCTGTCTTTTCAGTCTTACTGGCATATTACTCCACTCCAAATGTTCATGTGGACTATTTGTGCCCAATCTGTGGTAGAACCTTCCACTCTTATATTGATCTGATCAGCCAGAGTTGGGCACAGTGTACATTGACCCTGACACAGTGATGCCATTTTGGTCCTCTTGGAGCGTGAACCAACCGACCATCCAAATTACTAACTAACCAGCTACCCTTCATACAACAGCCCAACCAGACAGGCCTCCTCACAAGTCCTCTGTCCCTGGAAAGCTCTCCTTCCTCACCTTAACCTCCTTTCACCTCCCCATCTCTTAGAATCCTTCATTTCCTTCAGGGCTCCACCAGCCTCCTGCATGAGGCTTTTCCTGATCTCTTCCTTTACTACTGCTTTCCCCAAATTGCCTTGCATTGTATTTGATTTGTTTAAGGTATGTGTGTTTGTTAGCGTCTAAATGCAGGGTGTTCCAAAAGTCTTAGTGGGGTTTTAAAACCTCATAAAAAGAGCTCAGGCTATAAATATCTCACCTGGTTCCTTGCCTACCTCTCCAAAGGATACTGTAATTTCTGCCTTTGTGGGGAGCAAGAGGAGGGTCCTGAGTGGGTCCATGTTCTGCTCTTTCAATGACCTCTCTCCAAAAGGGCAAGTGGGCTAGAATTATATCTATCTACCACATCTCAGATCTTGGTAGTCTAATACTTTAGAACCCATAGTGAATGCCACTTTGCCTGATCATTTTCAAGGGGGAGGACAATACTCAGCTTGCTCTCTCTAGCTTAGCTCCCTCCCACCAAACTGCTCTAGTTATAGAGAAGACCCTTAAGAATAGCTAATGTACCTCTTAATCAAAATAAGCAATAAACAGAAGTCAGGGAAGTTATACAGACAAGAATAGACCAAAGAATACACAAGAGTAAATGAGTATTGATGAATGCAATACTTCCAAAGGTCCACAGGCAAAATTAATTCATTCAACAAAAATTTATTGAGGGGTTATGATGTGCAAGGAGAGGCAGCTTAGTAAGGTGACTAGAGTGCTAGACTTAAGTCAGGAAAGCCTGGGTTTGAATCCTGCCTCACACATTGTGTGCCAACAGTCTGCAAACTTTAAAGCACTATATCAATGCCAGGTATATGTGTGTAAGTTTGTACATATATATGCATGTGTATATATACCACACACATGTTTATAAGCATAGATACAGACATATCATAGGATCATGGATTTAGATCTAGAAGGAACTCTCAGATCATAATTCTCCCATTTTACAGATAAGGAAACTAAGACACAGAGAGGTTAAATGACTTGCTTGGTCACATAGCTACTAAGCCTCTAGGAGGATTTGAATTCAGATCTTCCCTATTCAAAATCCTTGTAGTCTACCCACTATACCACACTTATTTCCTTTCTTTAAACATACAGAAACAAAGTTCCTGAGGCGGCTAGGTGGACAGAAAGTGGGTAGAAAGCTGGGCCTGGAGTCAGGAAGACTCATCCTCCTGTGTTCAAATCTGGCCTCAGGCATTTACTAGCTGTGTGACTCTGGGCAAGTCACTTAACCCTGTTTGTACCAGTTTCCTCATCTATAAAATGAGCTGGAGGAAGAAATATCAAGCCACTCCAGCATCTTTGCCAAAAGAACCCCAAATGGGGTAGTGAAGAGTCAGACACGATTGAAAACGAATAAACAACAAATACAAAGTTCCTATGCAAGGAACTCCAGGGAGAATAAAAACAAGAATGTTCTTGCTCTCAAATAACTAACAACCTAGTAGCAGGGATTAATCCGTCAAAGATACAAAAATCCCTCTAGTACAAAGCAGATTATGATAAGGTCATAAGAACCATACAAAGTGCCATAGAGGCTCAGAGGGAAAAGATCTCACTCATGTGTGGAGATCAGAGAGAGCTTCATGAAGGACATGAGATAAGCCTTGAGAGATGTGTAAGGTATCAACAGATAGAGATGAAAGGGGGGAAATCCCAAGAAAAGGAAAGAATGTGAACCAAGTCATGGAGGCAAGAGAACATGACACGTGCTACGGGGACATTCCCATCTCACTGGGTCATCCAGGAGCATGCATAGGATGGTACCAGAAGGGAAAATGATATGTTGGGTGTGGAACTTGGAGGACTTTGAGTGCCAGGCTAAGGAGTCTGGAATTAATTCAGCAGGCAATAAGGAGATATTGAAGATGAGGGGAGAGAGAACAGGAGATAGGATCAGAACTAGTTTTAGTTATAATTTGGATGAAATTACATTTAAAATCATTGATAGATTCAAGGAATCACTCAGAAACAATTGCATTCACTACCTGTCCAAAGGGGTAAAGTAGGCCCTAGATCAGGGATGGGGAACCTGCAGCCTTGAGGCCACATGTGGCCTTCTACATCCTTAAGCGCAGCCTTTTGACTGAATCCAAATTTTATACAACAAATCCAAAAGGATCTAGAAGGCCATATGTGGCCTCAAGGCTACAGGTTCCCCTAGATCATAAGTCTGTGATAAATCAAAAGAAAAGTATTTTGTTCAATGCAAAATGCCTCCCTCACTCTATTCTACCGCCTTGCTCCCCTCTCCCACCCCCATAACAGAGGTAGGGCCAGATGAACCTTCCATGAATTCAAGAGATTTAGGGAGCTCCTCTTTCTCCAGGTTGCTTCTCATCAGTGGGATCAGGTCAGTACCAAGTCATATCCTTGATCTTGTGATTGTATGCTTTCTAGTCTAGCAACTGTTTTGTTTTTCTCTCTCTTTCCCTGAGCTCCCTCTAGTGTCCACTTTTCCCAGGCTTGGTATACTGCCTCACTTCATAGCATCTGGGCAACATAGGTATCTAGAGTTGGAGGGTCACAGAATCTCAATGTTGGAAGGGGCTTCAAGGCTCATCAGGTCTATCTCTCTCTCCTTGTATAAATACCCTTCACTATAATGTTCTCCCTTGCTAGAATGTAAGCTTCTTGAGGGTAAGGATTCTCTCTGTATCCCCAGTACCCAACATAGTGCCTGGAACAATGACTTTAATAAATGTCCGTTAATTGATTGATTGATCTCCCCTCACTACAACCTACTAGTGAGGCTGAGACTTCTCTTTTCCACAATCTCCAGACTTCCTTCATGGGCTAGGCTCCTGGAATGATGGGCTATCAGAGCGGTGGCTCCCCTAGCTCTAAGCAGGAGTTCCAATAAGACTAGGCCTGGCGACAGGGGAGGGTAAGGTGAACAGGCCAATAAAGGAGTTCCCAGAGTGTTTGATACAGAGGCTCTGGAGTGAGGAAGGGGACGGAGGGGCGGGGGAGGGATAGGATGAGGAGAAGTATTGCAAGGGGCAAGTGGTTGAAGAGATTGAGGAGTTATTTATAGGTGTAACCCCTCCCTAGTTCAAGGAGAACTTTTTAGTTGTGGTCCAGTTCCCAAGTAAACATTACTTCTCCCTAGTGTGTTCTTCCCAGAGTCCCAAAGATTGACCCACACTCTTTTACTTTCCTAGCCATGACTTATTACTTTTGACAAGTTTTCTCACCTCCAGAGGCCTGATGAAGATCAAGCAGTTTCCCAGCTTTCTCTAGCTCCTCACCTCCATGAAATAAACTCATAGGCCTTTGGAAGTTGTCTGTGAGTTCTTACTGCAATAATTGAGAAAGGGTTGGTGTGGGTCGCTAAAAAGTCTCTCTCCTATGTTTCCCACTTCTTTTTTTACCCCTGAGATTCTATAAAGAGAGACAAAGGTGCACATAGGTGCTAAAAGAATATTTTCAGATACGCAGGATTCATGTATGCTTCAGAAAAGGGGTTCTTAACCTGGTATCATGAACTAAAAGATTAATGATTCTATTTCAGTAGTATTAGGTTTTTCGAATCCTGCATGTTTTATTTTATGCATTTAAAAATATTATTCTGAGAACAGGTCCATTGGCTTCATCAAACTTGTAAAGGGGTCCACGATGCAAAAAAGGTTAAGAAACCCCTTGCTTTAGAGGCAAAATCCAACTCCCATTTGCTTCAACACCTCATAACATTAGCTAGGTTGGAGGTGGCGGCTTTGTAGTGAGGAGTGGGACGGGGACATTTTTGGAAAGTGGGAGAAATTTGACTGGGACTAAAATTGCTGTTGAGAGGATCAGTATTAGTGCTGTAAGAGAAGCTTCTGTGGGGGAGGAAGGAAGAGTTTTTACTATAGGAGTTTATCTTCTCCTTCCTCATGGTCTCCTTGTTGCTGTTATCAAGGACTCTTTCCTGGACTTCCCCTCATTTCCTTGTCTGGAGCTGGGAGACTCCATGCTGGGGGACTTATTTTGTTCTTCCCAGTCAAATGCTTTATTGTGATCAGCCAACAATGCAAACAAAGGGAACTTGTATTCCATGTGCTCCTTAATCAATTGTGTGACTATAAAAATGTGACAGCCTACTACCGGAAATTGTACAAAAAGGTCTTATTTCCTGATATGCTTTGTGTTTATTTATTTTCTTAAATCAAGGACGCCCTTGACTTGGGGTTGGGTAATTATCTTTAAGATCTTACGGAGATGAGAACAGAGGCATACAGGTCAGGAGTTACCAATGTTTTCTCAACTGTACCCAAAAAGTGTTGCTAGATGAATGTTGACCAACAGAGGCCACTAGTAGCATGCTGCTCTTGTGCAAGTCCCATCCTTTGGCTGTCCTTTCCCTTTAAGAAGGGAGCATTGGTCAGCACTTGCAACCTTGGTTTAAAAGAAATACTTTCAGGGTATATGTTTAGTGTGACCAAACTGTCAATCAAGTTGTCAGTTTGCCATTCACTTGGTTGCTTTCGCTTGGTTTCTATATCCAATGGATTTGGTTCCAGAAAGGAAGACTACTTTGATAAAGGTATAGACGTCATATTTATCACATTTTCAGATGAGTCAGATCTAGGAAGGACTGATTAGCACACTGGAAGACAGAGTTAGGGTTCAAAAAGATATTGACAGGCTAAATACCAGACTGAATCGCAATAGGGATAAAGGTAGAATTTGACACAGATTCAGAAAAAAAAAGCTTCAGAAGTACAAATGAAAGCAGGATGACTAAAGAGCAAATTGTCTAAAAAAGAACTAGGGGTTTTAGGGACTACAAGATCAATTCATGGCAGCAGTGTGATGCTGTGATCAAAAAAACCAATGGGAACTTGGACAGCTTTAAAAGAAGCACAGCTGACAATTTTGTCTCTGGAATACCAAAATACTTTTGAATTTTGAATAAAATCAATGAAAAAAAGAATTAGAAAAAAGTAGAGTAGAAAATATTTGCACCAAATATCACCAGAATACATAGGAATTGACACAAAGATATAATACTAAGAGCCATTCCCCAATATATAAGTGGTCAAAGGATATGAATAAAGTTTTCAAAAGAGGAACAGAAGATTATAAGTGAACACATAAAAAGATGTTCTAAATTACTAATATCAAGCAAAATATGAATTAATACAACTCTGTGTTTTCCTCCTCACACCTTACAAATTGTCAGAGATGACCAAAACAGGGAGTAATCAATATTGGAGGGACTTTGGGAAGGTGGGTACAATAATACACTGTTTTTTAAATTTAGATAATGCTGTTGAGTTATTTATTATTTTATTCCACATCATATACACATCAAGAAAGGGCAGAGTAGTTTTTCAACATATAAGTCCTTTCAGAGTGGAGGGCATTATACAAGCAACTATCAAAATGTAGTCTGGCAATAAAGATATATATCCAATGCAGTATTTCTGAGAAAAAATAAAAGTTACCAGGGTTGTTCTTATTTAATTTCAGCATTATCAATAAATTTCAGGAATTTTGTAACCTTAACATAATTGGATTATTTTCCTCTTGTAGGATATACAGAAATGCATTTCATAATAGGTGTTAGCAAGATGTGCTAAGACACTGTTCATAAGAGTTATGAAGTGGTCCAAAAACTGTGGAAATCCATATGGAGTTATGTAAGAAGTGACTTAACCATTCATATCCTTTTAACTCAGTGATCCAACTACTGGATACTAGAGGGTGCTGGTAAGTATTTAACAACCAGCTCTTGGTGGTGGTAGGTGGGGGAATGTATGCATGACATACTTTTAAGTTTAATCTGAATTATTAACATTTTCTCCAACACTTTTTTTTAAGTCTAGGAAATCAACAAAACAATAAATCAAGTCCTGCTTTGTGGCATTTGCCAACTTCCAAGGCGTAAATACTCATACTGAAAAAATTTTAAATCAGCTCCTAAGAGCTAATTTGATCTGGCTCTAGTACCCAAGAAAGTCAAAGATAAAAACTAGGATTCAATGTATACCAAAATATTCATAGTAACTCTCTTTGTGGTACCAGGTAGTGGGTGTGGGAAGTGGCTTAAAATCTATAATATATGACTTAAGTGGAATATTATTGTTCAATAAAAAGAAATTATGAAGGGAGGAATTCAGGGAAATTTAGAAAGGTTTATATGAGTTGATTCAGAACAAACCAAAAATATGTATACACAAAATGATCACAACAATGTAAATTAAAAATTCACTAAAAAGAAGTCAAATTCTATGTAACTTAAAAGGCCACAGAGACTAGATAATGAAATAGACTGCCATCTCACAGAAGGGAGTTATGGGACTGCCAGAACACAGTATTGTGTACATTGTTTGTTTCAATCACTCTGTCAGATGTTTTGGCCAAATTTTTTTTCTTTGTCACAAAGAAGAGTTCAATATGGGAAGTGAGATTAAAATGACAGCGATGAAAAAGCAAGAGACAGACAGAGATAGTAACAGAGAGATGGAGGCAAACAAGGAGACATAGAGAGACAGAGAAAAAGAAAGAGAGAGGGGGATAGAGAAAGAGACACACAGACAGAAAGAGAGGGAGACAGACACAGAGAGACACAGAGAGATAAAGACGCAGAGAAAGAGGAAAAGATAGAGAGACAGAAGCAGAGAGAGAGAGAAAGACAGAGAGACAGAGACAAGACGAAGACAGAGAAAGACCAAAAGGATGGAGACAAGGATAGAAATAAAGACAGAGACTGAGACAGGGAGATATAACTTCAAAAATCAGAAAGTAGCTATCCGTCTGTACCCGCCCCTGGCCATACTACGTTTGAAGTAATGTTTTCAGTTCTGAGTGTTCCAGTTATGGAAGGAAATTGATACTTTGGAGCATATCCAAAGGAGGCCAGCTGAGATGATGAGATGAGAAGGGCTTTTAGTCTGTGAAATAGGAGGTTCGGCAGAAGGGTGTGGGGCTGGTTACCCTAGTGAAGATTCAGAGGGCCATGATAATTGTGTTTGATCATTATCTGAAGAACTTGGATATAGAAGGGAAATTAAATAGTTCTATTTCATCCAGAGGCAGAACCTGGAGTTATGAGTGGATAAGTGGAGGGGCAAATTTAGACTTGATATCAGGGGGGGAAATTCCTAACAGTTTGAACTGTCTCTAAAATGGGATAGCTAGCTCTGAAGATAGTGAGCTCCTCCTTATTGGAGGCCTGAGGACCACTTGTCAGGTATGCCATAATGCTCCTTTCAGAAATGGTTGGACTACATGGCCCTTTCCAAATCTAAGTACGTGTGATTCTTTACTCTGAAATATTTGGAGGATTGTACCATAAAAGAATGGTTAAAAGCAATCTGTATTGTTTCAAAAGGGAAAATCAGGACCAGTAGATTGAGGCTATAAGTAGAAAGATTTCTGTTTAATACAGAGAACAATTTTCTATCATTTAAGCCATCAAAGTGGAATGGAATGTCTCGTAACATAGTGACTTCCCTAGCAATGATAGAGTCAAATAGAGTTGGGAAGTCCTGTTTATCTGTGATGTTGAAAAGGGTATTGATGTACTAGGGAAGAGGTTGAACAATCATAGTCAATTGAAGGGGAAAAAAGGTCACAAAATGGTATAAAACCTATATATTATCACAGCATAAAACCTACATAGGTGTATGTGGAATGGGAAAAGGAAAGTCCTCTCCAATTTACCTTAGTGATCCTGGGGAAAATCATGGGCTGAATGTATATTCAGCTGACAACAGAGTTCAACATAATGAAAAATGCTCATTTCCAATTGTACCTTGCAGGAGATGTTGGAATGAATGAAGCTTCCCTAACCTCCCTATGAACAAAGATAAACCCACCAGGCACTTTTGTATATCAAAAGAACTTTCAGAACTTATTAGCATATACCTGATACTTCAAAGGTTCAAAAGGAAGACCTTTGGAATTGCTTTATTTCAAAAATAACATTTGGAATTGAAGTTAAAAAAAATGCTGCCTACTAGTGCAAAAATATTATTTTGAATTGGCAGAGAGCTCATTATAATTTCAAAAGTCAGTGATAACTTATTCTGATGCCCAGAGTAGAAGTGAACACAGCAGGCTAGGTCACAAACATGATCTAGACCAACTTGCAGACCTTTTTCTGTCCCCATCTCCCTCCAAGAGACAGAAGAACACACAGAAGGAGAGAACAGAAGAGGAGGCCTTGGGTTTCAAGCCCATCCTGGCAAAGTGATCATGAGTAAAGTCACTTAATCTCTCTGAGGCTCAGTTTCTCTGATTTGTAAATACTTGCTTTACTTGGTTTATAGATTTGGTGCCAGAAAATTGGGAAGAGAAGCATAAGGAATGACAACCTGCCAAAGACTCCTATCAGTCTATCCAATTTCCCCCAGCATTCCCCATCCTTTCTGCCATCCCTGTGTCCCCCTCCTTACCCCAAGCAATTGTATTGAATTTGCAAACAATCCATTATTTGTAATGTGCTGCAGTTTGTTGACCAACTTCTCCATTGTCATTTGGGTGAACTGCAATTTTAATTCTTTGGAAACTGTGGAATTCCAGTACTTTCATCCATCCATCATCAAAAGAATATTGGTGTTTAAAAAAATGTGAGTCTTGTTTGTAGTAGAAGGTCACTAAAAGACCTGTGCAATTTCCCATATCAATCCACCCCACTTTCTCTCTTCCAGATAGTGAGTTCTGTTTGGGTTGTCCATATAGCTGCAACATCATCTGGACAATAGCCATTCTTATTCTTTATTTTGGTTTTTTTTTCTTGTGTAGATACTTATACCAAACTCTTTTCAGTGACTATAGATCTCATTTAGGAAGCTTTGCCATGTTTCTGAGCTTAATGCAATCAGAACAATGTCACCTGCAAACAGGAGCCTCTGAAGGACTTCCCTTCTGTGTTAGTCACACAAGATTCCTTGAGAGATGCAACAACAGGGATAATGTTGTCCTGTGATCTTTCCATTATTCATATCAAGGGAAGCATGAGATAAGAAGTGTGCCCACCAAAGATGTCTGCCACCTTCATGGAGAATGTCTAGTACAGAGTCCAAACTAAGGAGTAATTTCCTATAGATCTTGAAGTACTCCCTGAACAAAATGGAATTTTTAAAAAAAGAAAGGAGGAACAAGAAAAGGGATAACACAATTTTTAAAAAGACAACTGCAAGACAGAAAAAAAAAAGAAATCCTGACATTTATATAAAGCCTTAAAGTTCCCAAAGCACTTTAACAAATATTATTTCATTTGATGTTCAAAACAACCTGTGAGGTAGTTAGTTACTGCAGGTATTATTTTAATTTCACATAAGAAGACACTGAGGTACAGAGAGGTCAAAGTTTATCCAGGGTTACATAGCAATTAAACATGGGAGGCAGGATTTGAACTCAGTTCTAAGCCCCACATTCTGTCTACTAGGTCATACTACAATTAGTTACAAGAATGAACCCCAAAGCCTGAAATAGTTTTAGAAAGAAATTTATTGGATCATTTGGTAGGGAGAGAACTGGAAAGAAGGTGTGGCTCTCTCCACAGGCTTTTGTGAGGTTAAATTATATAGAGTTCAGATGAGGGGACAAGGACATTTAACTGGTTGACCTCACATAGACAGTAGGTAGTCTCCAAGAGAAGGGCAGTTTGGGATGTATGTTAGCAGGTAAGTCAATGTAGTTTGGGGAGCCCAAAACACAAGCTTTTGGTGGAACCCCAAACAAACACTGGGTGGGATCTAGGCATTCCTTATAACCATCAGGCATTCCTGGAACACCTCTGAGGTAAGCCTAACTTCTACAGTAATGAGCTTTTAGGGTTAGACAACTTTTCTAGCCACATAAAGCTAGGTTCAAACAATATTAATAAATGATAAATAATAAGCACTTCTCCACACTACATATTTAAAAGAAAAATCTGTTTAATGTGTTCCAGCCTAAATTATTCAGGGGGACTAATAGTTGAAATTATAGTGGAGAATAAAGGGGGAAGGAAGAGGCCAAATGGGGTAAGGTGCTCAGAAGCAAACAGAAACTTCTGGTTTAACTTATTCATACAAGGATTATGGCTGAACTGGTCCTCTCTGCATCAGAAGAATGATCTTACGGGAGTAATGGTAAGCTTCCTTTTTTACCAGTCATCTTTTCCTTATGGTATTTTAGGCTTGAAATATTGTTCCTAGTAAAGAATAGTCATATGCTCCAAGGATGCAAAGTTTTCATTTAGGGTTAGTAGTCAAAAATTCATTTCATTGACTGGAGTAAATAATCAGTAAACTAATCATTAGCTCTCAATTTTTGTTCATATTTGAGAATTTGGAATGATTTGAAAGGCCTGGTTTGGATCTTAAATTTCACATCTGCTTTTCTCATTTCATTAACCAACATTTTTTTTGAAATACATACTAGCTGTGGGAGAGACTCTGGCTGCCATGCTTTCTACTGGCTCATGCTCCTGATCTGGCACCATTCTTCGAAGGTGGCATGGGCAATTAGCTTAATGGGTGGGATGCTTACACTAGTCCAGGAATATGAGACATTTCTTGGTAGAACACAGAGCAAGGATAGACAAAGTAGCCTCCTAGTATCACAGAAAGGATGGGAACATGGGGGGGATGTGGAATTGGAAGCTTCATAAGTTCACAAGCTCATATTTTTAGAGCTGGGAGAGACTAGAAAGACCTCTGGTTCAACCTCCTCGACTTACAGTAAAGGAAACTGAGGCACAGAGAGATTAATTGACTCTTCCTTGAGTAGAGTGATTGACTGGTAAGGTAGAACAAGTCATTCACTCAGGAGACATTAAAAGGAGGGATGACACCCTCTGGTGCACTCTCTTCTTCCTTGGATTATGTGTTATCCATACCCATTCTGAAGTATTTCCTTCAACTTTGATTACATAAAGGAATCTCTTGTGCCTCCTCTCTGTGACAAATTTTCCCAACATGCAACTGTGTCAGAAGACGTGTCCTTAGAATTATAGAATCTCAGGGTTGGAAGAGGCTTTAGAGACATTGTAGTTCAACCTGTCCTAAGAATACCTTCTACAGCAGAAGTGGTCATTGAGCTTCTTAAAGACGTTGGAGAGGGGGAGTGGCTGGGTAAAGAGAGTACACATTTACCTCCTGAAGTAGATTATTGCATTGTTGGATTGTTCTAATTCTTTTTCTTTATAAAATGCTAAAATTTGCCCCTACAACTTTGGCTCATTGCTCCTAGTTCTGCTGTCTGAACTCATGTAGAACAAGTCTAATCACTCTTTTATATGAAAGCCCTTCAGATGCTTGAAGATAGGATTCACGCCCCATGTCCTCTTCCCTCAATCCCTAAGTTTTCTTTTCACCAGACTAAACATTCCCAGTTCCTTCGATAAGTCCTTGTATGGTTTGGTCGCCAGGCCCCTCACCATCTTGGTGACTCTCCTCTATACACAATATAGTTTGACATCTTTCCTAAAACGTGGTGCCTGGAACTGAGTACAGTACGAGGTATGGTATGACCAGAGTAGAACACAGCAGGACCATAACCTCCTTTGTTCTGGACGATATGTGGCCTAACATCAAGTTTCTTGGCTGCCATGTTACACTTGACTTATTTTGAGAGAAGGAGGGCATGAGCATTTATTAAGCACCTACTATGTGACACATACTGTGCTAGGTGCTTTGCAATTTATCTCATTTGATCCTCACAACAAGCTGGGAGGTAGGTGCTATTACTATCCCCATTTTATAGTTGAGGAAACTGAGGTATACTGAGTTTAAGTGACTTGCCTAGGGTCATACAACTAGTAAATGTCTCGGGTCAAATTTGTACTCAAGTCTTTCTGACTCCTGGCCTGGTGCTCTATCCACTGTGCTACCCAGTTGCCTTTAGTCCATTAAAAGCCCTAACCCTAGATCTTTTCACCTGAAATGTTATCAAGAAATGCTTCCCCCATCCTGTGCTTGTGAAGTTCATCTCTGAACCCATGTAGAACTTTACATTTATTCCAATTAAATTGCTCCTTATTAGATTAAGTGCATGGTTCTAACCTGTCAAGATCTTTTTGAATCCTCTCTTTGTCATCAATCTATCCCGCTTCTTGTTGTTTGTTATTCAGTCATTTCACTCATGTCTGACTCTTCATGACCCTATTTGGGCTTTTCTTGGCAAAGATACTGGAGTGGTTTTCCATTTCCTTCTGTAGCTGATTTTATAGCTGAGGAAACCAAGGCAAACAGAGTCAAGTGACTTGCCCAGGGTCACACAGCTAGTAAGCATCTGAGGCCAGATTTGAACTCAGGAAGATGAGTATTCCTGACACCGAGCCCAGCACTCTATCCACTGTGCCATCTAGCTGCCTCTGTCCCTGTCCTTCTTAGTTTTGTGTTATCTGCAAATCAATTGATAAGCACATAAGCTTTCCTTTCACTTATTCAAGTCATAGATCAAAATAGTTTTAATTAGCACAAGACCAAACCTGGACGACTGAGAGGAAGGAACTCTTTTAGAGACCTTCCTCTTTGTATGGCCACTCCCCCACCCCCCTCAAATGTCTTTAAGAAGAAGACTGCTTCTGCTGTAGAACGTATTCTTTGGACAAGTTGAACTACAATGTCTCTAAAGCCTCTTCCAACCCTGAGATTCTGTAATTCTAAGGACATGTCTTCTGACACAGTTGCATGGTGGGAAAATTTGTCACAGAGAGCAGAGATCATAACTTTGATCACTCAAACATTTCAGAAGGCATCTAGCTGTACTATCAGTTAGCCTACATATCTCCATCTAGGCCACAAAGTTAGCAAGAGGGACTTTGTCAGAGGCCTCTTTGAAATCTAAGCATGCTGTGTGTACAGCACTGGCCTTTCTAGTTGCTCTGTCAGAAAAGGAGATAACCTTTTCTTGAAGAAGCCATGCTAGCACTTCATGATCATTGCTTCACTTTCTAAATGTTCATGTCATGCCTTTAACAAAAGAAGCTAAAATTTTAACTGGAATCAAAGTCAACCCACTGACCTAAGGTTTGCAGGTGCCATCATCTTCCTTTTTTTAAAAAAAAAATCAACAGTTGTCTTTCAGAACTTCACCTGTTGTCCACAATCTTTCGGGGGTCCTCATCAGTGACTCAGGAATCACACCTGCCAGTTCTTTCAATATCCTAGGATATAGTTCATCTGGACATAATGATTTGAACTCTTGAGGGCAACTAGGTAATGTGTTGTGGATGGGAGGGAAGAGAGCAATCTAAAATATGGAGAACTGCCCAGGAAGATCAGGCAGGACAGGGTTCTGAGCCCTGGACAAGCAAAAGGCATCATGAGGACACTAAACACCTGGAGAGAGGTACTGAAAGGTGAGTACACAGAATGGTGAGTTAAAAAGACAAACTTCTTCCTATACAATTTTTCCGAGCCCTGACAATATATCCCTGATTTCTTCAATAACATTCCTATTGCAAATTAAAAAATTTTGGTAGCATAGGAACATAATGTCAACCTGGAATTTGTGTATCTCTTGCAGAAATATTTTTTCTTACCCAGGAGAATTTCTCAGATTTTTTCCCCTTGTGACAGTGGCTGGAGTTTCACCCATGTTATTTCTAAGAACCCTTTGCACATTTTCACACTGTGTGAAAATCAAAATGTGTTGTGCTATTCATTGGCTATGTACCAGCCTGCTGCTATCTGCATACCATCAGCAATGCTGAAGAGTGAAGCCATGTTTAGGCAGCTCGCTATAGCCACCAAGAATCATCAATTCCCGTGTCATGGATTGTTAGTACAAGAGCTGTCAATCTCTGACCATCAGTGAAAGTGTTGTGTTTCAACGGCTAAGAAAACTGCCTTCTGGGTATAGTGTGCCCAGACACTTATAAAATCAACCGAATCAGCTGAAAAATATCTTCGAAAATGTCATGCCAAGGTAACTTCTTGACTATCAGTTTGGCAATACTTGAATTTGCAAGGATAGTATTATCTGTGAAGCAAGAATTAAAGAAATCAAATAACATTTACAGAGAAAATAGAGGTCATCTGGTATTAATTCTTTCATATCTCTTTCTCCGCACTTCTAAAACTCTCCAGTCCTTACCCGCATACTCCTCCTATGCTCAAGTGTCAGGGGAATGGCATGATCATTCTGCTTGCCAAGACTAATTCCTGTTCCTGTGTCCTCGGTTACAATTCTTCCTATCTGAATCCAGAAACTACTCCATCAATCATCCTCTGTTGACTTTTAATCTCCCCCTATCTACTAGCTTCTTCCCTGATACCTTTAAGCATGCTCCTAAAACAACAAGAACAAAACAAAAGAAAACAAAGCAAAAACCACTTTCCTTTGACCCCAACCCCCACTCAGGCTGCCATCTTTTTCACTATTCCTTCTGGAAAAAGTCATCCACACACTTGCTGCCTCCACCTCCTTGTCTCCTATCCAACAGGGCAACCTCCCACACTCTCGCTTCTGCCCCCACCCCACTCTACTAAAATGCTTCCTAAAACTTGATCGCCCCCAGACAATGACATTTTATCAGTCCTCATCTAAAAATTATTGTCTCCCCATTCCTTGAAATTCTCTCCTTACTTGGTTTTTATGGTGTTCTTCTCTCCTTGTGTTTCTTTACCTCCCTTGTCACTCTTGTCTCGGTCAATTTGTTTTCCTTTTCCTACTCCCTGAATGTAAGCATTGCCCATTCTGTCCTCATCTCTTTTCTCTTCTCTCTCTATATTCTTCCTTAGTGTCTCATCAATTCTTATTTCTTTAATGACCACTTTCATACAGAATAGCTAACATTTACATAGTGCTTACACTGTGGCAAGCGCTTTACAATCTTGGGAAGTAGGTGCTATTATCAATTCCATTTTAAAGATGAGAAAACTGAGGCAAACGGGGAAGTGCCTTGCCCAGGATCACACAGCTAGTAAGCATCTGAGACCACATTTGAACTCGAGTCTTCCTGACTCCTAGCTGCAGAAGCTTCCACAGTCTTTATACCTGTCCCCAGTCTCCTCACTGAGCTCCAGTCCCATATCTTCCTCTTGAATGCCTCCCCCTAGAAGTCCCATAGGCACCACAGACTCAGAATGTCCAAATTGGAACTTTTTATCTTTCCTTCCAAACCAGCTCCTCCTCCAAACATCCCTATTTCTGTCATGCAGGGTTGAAACCTCATCTTTGACTCCTTCCTCTTCCTCTATGGACACATCTACTCAGCTGCCAAATTCTCCTGGTTTTACTTCTGAAATATTTCTAAAATCTATTCCTTCTTTTTCACTCACACAGACAGCACCCTACTCATCACCTCTCACCTTGTCTACTGCAATACCCTCCTAACTAGTCTCCCAGGCTCCAGTTTTTCCTTTTTCTGAATTCAATTCATCCTTCTCACAAATGAAAAATGAATCTGTACAATGCCAAAGATCTAATCACCTTCCCCCACCCTGTTCAAGAACTGGTTTTCTCTCTTTGGGGGTAAAATGCAAACTCCTTAAGCTTGGCTTTCAAGGCCCTTTATAACCTGTCTAAAACTTCTTTCCTGTATGTTTTCAATGGACTATAAGCAGTTGCCCAATTTCTATCTGTCATCTCCTACATCCATGCTTTTGTGTAAACCATCTCCTGGGACTATAATGCATCAGGAGGTTTGGGCCAGCAAACTCAGTGTGAACGATGTGTGATGTGGTGGCCAAAAATGCTAATGCAATCTCAGGCTGCATCAAGAGGGGCACAGCTTCCAGAGAAGAGTGGTGATAATCCCACAGTACTCTGATCTTGTCAAATCACATCTGGAGCATGAGTTCAGTTATGGCTACCACAGTTTAAGAAGCACACTGATAAATTGGATAGTGTCCAGAAAGGGGCAGTCAGGGTGTTGAATTCATTATAGGTAAGGAAGAGTTGAAGAAACTGGACATGTTTAGCCTGGAGAAGAAAGACTCGGGGGGCAGGGGACATGGTATCTGGATTCAAGTATTTGAAGGGCTGTCAATGAAGGAGGGATCAGACTTGTTCTATATGGCTCCAGAGGGCAGAACCAAAGATGTGGAAGTTTCAATGTCTCCAATTTTGGCTTGATGTCAGGAAAAATTTTCTAAAAATTAAAATGGTCCAAAAGTGGATTATCTTGCCTTGAGAGGTTGTGGACTCTCCTTCCTTAGAGGTCTTCAAATAGAGGGGGAATGCCCACTTATTAGACATGTTAAAATGGAAATTCCTTCATCTATGGGTTGGATTAGATGGCCAGCAAAGTCCTATCCATTTCTCAAATTCTGTGATTCCTTGATTCACTCTATTTCTTTTTTTAAAATTTTATTTATTAAAATTTTAATTTATGGAAAAAACAAGCATTCATATAACATAGTATAAGAAAAAAGATGATTGCGTGTGAAACCGCAAATCTATTATGTACAATTTGCTATTCCTTTTAAATATATAATAAAATGCTCTGCCTGTTGAAATCCTTTTCTACCTTCAAGGTCCCCAGCTCGTGGGCCACCTTTTCTATGAAGCTTCCTGATCTTCCCAGAGGAAAGTGATATTTCCCTTTTCAAACTTTCTCAGACAGCTCTGTCTTGTGTCTTTCCTCCATCCTCATCATATTCTGCAATATATTGTAGTTATCTGTGAACGTGTCTCACAGTTGGAAGGGACCTCAGAAGCTGCCTACTCCTACCAAACTGGACCAAGAGTCCTTTCTACAATGTACTCAACAATGATCATCCAGTTTTTATTTGGAGACTTTTAGTGAGGAGAAACCCACTTTTTTCCATTCCGCTTTTGGTCAGCTCTAATTAGTAGGATTTTAAAAGTTACGTTGAGTCCAAATCTTGTTGTGGTTCAGTCATTTTCAGTCACGTCCAACTGTTCGTGACTCTCTTTGGGGTTTTCTTGGCAGAGATACTGGAGTGGTTTGTCATTTCTTTCTCAAGTTCATTTTGTAGATGAGGAAACTGAGTCAAACAGGTTTGAGTGACTTGCTCAGAGTTACACAGCTGGTAAGTGTCTGAGGCCAGATTTGAATATAGAAAGATGAGTCTTCCTGCCCCAAGCCCAATGTCTACTGTGCCACCTAGCTGCTCCTAAATCTACTTTTATACAAATTGCTCCTATAATTGCTCTCTGCATCCAAGTAGAAAAAGTCTAAGACTTCTTCCATGTGATATCCCTTTAAATCCTGAAGAATGTCCCTCCAATTCTCCTCTTCAGGCTAAACATTTCTACTTCCTTCAACAAATCTTCATGTGGCATTCTCACCTGTCCTCGTATCACCCTCGTTGATTTCTCCTGGTTGAGCTCCATCTTGTCTTTATATTTCCTACCACATGATCCCCAGAATAGTGGCGCTATTGCCGTTCTGGCCACTATACCAGCTTTGATGCAGCCTGGTATAATAACAGATTTTTGGCTGCCATTTCCCTTTGTTGACTCACATTCAACTTAAAGTCCATTACAAACTTCAGAACCTGTGTTTCATGGGATCTGCTGTCTAACCGTACCTTCTCTTGTCCTGTACTTATGAAATTGGTTTGTTGGTTGAATGAATAAATTAATTAATCAATGAGCATTGTACTCTGCCTGAAATTAGCTAATAGAACTCACATTCTGCCTGTCATTTCATCTGTACAGTGAAGCCTTGGTGAAGTAGCTATTTTTATAGAATCATGTCCCTGTAAAATTTGGCTGCATATCAATGATGAACCTTTGCCCAAACCTGCAGAGATGCCTGGACTCTAAATTCTGCCCTTTCCCAATCTGGCCTGTCTTCACCAGCACTACAGTACTGGTTATAATAAGAACTGTATACATTGTGCCATCAACCCTGAGCAGAAATGAATTGTGGTTAATGTGAGAGTAAGCTAAACTATAGTATTTGTAATTATGTCTGCCTATAAAATAATAGTAAATATCTTTATCCTGAGTGAAGAGTATCTCAGTTGTTTAAATGTTTGTTACTTCCTACTATGGGGCATCTAAGTGGTGCAGTGGATAGAGTGCCAGGCCTGGAGTCAAAAAGACTCATCTTCCTGAGTTCAAATCTTGCCTCAGACACTGACTAGCCATGTGACCCTGGGCAAGTCACTTAACCCTGTTTGCCTCTGTTTCCTCATCTGTAAATGAGCTGGAGAAGGAAATGGCAAACCATTCCAGTATCTCTGCCAAGAAAACCCCAAATGGGGTCACAAAGAGTCATACACAACTGAAAAATGACTCAACAATAACAACAAATGCCTAATATAAGAAGAGTACCATATTGGGCCCTGGAGAAATTCAAAGCAAAACGCAGTACCCACCCCCCTGGAGCTCAGTCTGTCAGAGGGATGCAGCACATGGACAGATAACTAATATACAACACTACATCAGTGCATCAGAGGGGAGCAAAACAAAGCATTGTATAAATCCAAGGGGTGGGATTATGGTGGGGGGATTGTTACCTATTAGGGGAAAATATCAGAGAGAAAGGGCTTCATGGAGGAGATGGTAGCTGCAATGACCTTTAAAGGGCAAGTAGGAATGCAGGCAAAAGAGGGAGAAAGAGTACATTGCGGGCAGAGGGCCCAGCAGAGAGACAGGAAGTGTGAGGTTTGTTCAGGAGGCAGAGTATTCTCTGGAGGATATGTGGAGGGGATAGTATGAGATAAGGCTTGACCAGTAGGACTGTATCCGATTTAGAGGGCCCAGAATGTCAGGTACAGGAAAGTAAACTTCGGAGACAGTTGGGAGCCATTAAAGACTTTTTGAGCAGAGCTGTGGCATAAGCACGTTTATTTAGTGTGTATACTGAATAGAATTATTTGATAATCAAAGATGATACCACAGACTGCCATCATAAAAATGAGCCACATTGTTCCATAAGACAGTGACCAAATCATGAAATGGAGCAGTCAAAGAGGGTATGGCCCTAGAGTTTTTTTAAAATTTGAGGAAAGATAGTCCTTTTTCAAAAAAGGAAATTGTGGATAAGACTTTTCCATGAACCATCCCTATTCTAGGGCCCTACAAGGCCCCATAACACTCTTGTTCTCCTGGTCCAGAACATGGAAGTCTACACTGGCACTTCTTAAACTGTGGGTCATGACCCCATATGAAGGTGCAAAAAATTTGGCAGCAGCAGCAGATTTCTGAACTCACACTAAAAATTAACTCAAAATCAAATGTGTCCAAGTCGTACCTGCAGCCTTGGTTCTGAACACAAAGCATGAGCACTTCGTACTGCGCATGCCCTCAGGCCATGCAATGCCAAAGAATGCTGCCTAATTGGGGGGAAAGGGTCTTGAGCAGAAAAAGTTTAAGAAGCCCATCTCTACACAAACCTTTTAAGTCTGTGTCTTGCCCTATTTTGTATCCCTAGGATTGCATACATAATGTAGGTCTAATGGTATGTAATTCCTCTGCCGTGATTGTTTAAACCTTCATGACCTGTACCACAATGCCTGATTGGTTTATTCCTTGGTGCTATGAACATACTCTACTGCTATCATACTGCTTATTGTAGGAAAAAGCCACCACGTCTCTCCTTCTCTCTCCCCACACAACACCCCATTTTATTTCTGGGTTGCCACAGCCTAAAGCTGTGGGTTCCAAGCATGCACAGGTTGGGTCCAGTAACATTTGGACCTCCACATAACTCAGAACTTGGGATTTCAAGGACCCAGTGATGACTTTGCTGAAACAAAAAATACCATATAGTTTCTATATAGATTCTTTACCTCATAAACAGCTGGTTTGATCAACTAACAAGTAATGCAGCAGTATGTTCCTTGGCTCCACTGAATAAACCTGAAAGAGTCTGTTGGTTCAAGGCCTCAGTTGATGCCATCAGCATGCAGTTGACACAGCCAGATAGCTAACTATATCTCCTATATTCAATGCCCCAGAAAGGGCTTTTCTTCTATCATATTTTAACAAAAGCTCTGTGAACTAGGAAGCCTGGAATTTGATGGGCCCATTTCAAAATAGGGTAAAGAATTCACAAATGAACTCTGTCTTCAAATAAAAGTTCCCACAGGAAATTTTCTCTTTTTTCTTTTAAATAGTATTTTATTTTTTCCAATCACACGTTAAAAACAATTTTAAACATTCTTTTTTTTTTGTATAAAATTTTGAGTTCTAAATCCTGTCCTTCCCTCTCTCCTTCCCTTCCCCAAGATGGTAAGCAATTTTGTACAGGTTATAAATCTGCAATCATGTAAAACATATTTCCCATATTAGTTACCACAATAAATTTTCAAGTAAATTAAATTATGAAGTTTTTCTGCAGGCATTTTCACAACATTATGTATATACGTATGTGTGTATGTGTATGTATGTGTGAGTGTGTATATACACACACACACACACACACATATATATATATATATACACACAATAATACACTGTGTATATATAATTTTTGAGGCAAAATGGTACAGAGGATAGATAATGAGCTGGCCTCCAAATTAGGAAAAGCTGAATTCCTGTATCTGACAAATACTGGCTGTGAGACTGGGCAAGTCACTCAATCTGAGTGCCCCAGGCAACTCTCTAACTATAAATTGCAGACCAGGTATTGGTAGAGGGAGTTTCATTAGCAGGAGCTCCTTATATCAATTAAATTTGTGCATTTATAGAATAACAGCTAGTATTAATATAATGTTTTAAAGTTTGCAAAAAGCTTTCCCTATGTTCTCTCCTTTGACCCTCACAACAATCCTGTGAGATAGGGGCTATTATTATTAGCATTTTATAGATGAGAAAACTGAGACAGTTTAGGTGACTTGCCTAGGGTCACACAGCTAGTGTCTGAGAGAGAACTTGAACTCAGGTCTTCCTGCTTTATCCAGTATGTCACCTAGTTGGAAAGAGAGAGAGAGAGAGAGAGAGAGAGAGAGAGAGAGAGAGAGAGAGAGAGAGAGAGAGAGAGAGAGAGAGAGGCAGAGACAGAGAGAGACAGAGACAGAGAGACAGAGAGAGACAGACACAGAGAGACAGAGAGAGACAGACACAGAGAGACAGACACAGAGACCTAAAACACAGATACAGATAGAGACAGAGACAGAGACAGAGAGAGACAGAGGGAGAGAAGGGAGAGAGAGACATAGACAGACAGAGAGACAGCAGAAAGAGAGAGACAGAGACAGAGAAAGACAGAAGAGAGAGAGAGAGAGAGAGAGAGAGAGAGAGAGAGAGAGAGAGAGAGAGAGAGAGAGAGAGAGAAGGGAGGGTTTAGTCCAAGGACAAGGGAAGGGCAAAGGAGAGAGCAGAAGGATTGTCTTTTTTTTTCTGACAGATAAGAGAGAACTCTGGCTATAGAAAGAAACAGGTCAGATTATATATCTTTTCCCGAAGCAGAATTAACTAACTTTTATTTTGTCAATAAAAATGTGCGTGTTAGGGATTTTGAGTGCCAAGGAGTGTCTGCTCAATATGAAAGACATTATTGACATGGTGTAGTAGAAGAAAGGCTAGTATGGGGAAAATACCACAGAATGTACCCAGCACATGCCAGTTTATAAAATGAAGCAATGTTGGTTGGGCAGGGCTCAACCCAGAGACATTTTAAAAATGTAGGGAAGAGCCAATCTCATATCAGGAAACAGAACTTAGGAGGTATAATGAATAATGAGTATGGGTATAAATCCTCCATTTGGGTCCTCTTCTGATTCCTAATCAGGGTCTGGAGATCACCCTGGGCTCTAGAAGGCTATGCCAATGTTCTGGCAGATCCCACCAATCTGGAAAGGTTTCTAGTATAGTCCTGGCAATGGAGCACATGTCTGTTGTCTGAGAACCAGTCTAAGTAAGTTCAAAGAAACTCATCTCTAAAAGTCTGGCCACAAATTATTTTCACCCACAGGAACTCATGGAGACTATCTACTAAGGCATGAAGGAGGCACTGGGCTCTACATCAGTGGAGTGAGGGCTCATGCCAATAAAAAAAAAATCACAGATCATTAAAGCATGGTAGAAATTTGGGAAAAGAGACCATGCTTAGGTTTAGAGCGCCTCGGTCCAAAACAAAGTGCCCACAACACCCAAAGCTAATCCATTCTCCTATCCATCAACTACCATGAAGATTTAATAAAATAGGAGAAAAAATTATTTGACAGCTTGAAGGAGACTTTTTCTTTTAATGAGAAAGAAAAATCAGAGTCAGGAGTCAGGAGAGCTGGGTTCTAGTTGAAGTTCTGGCATTAATTAGTTATATGATCTTGAGAAAGCAATCTCATTACCTCATCTACAAAATGAAGGAGTTGGATAATTTTAGGTTCCTGCAAGCCTGAAAATTACATGATCAGATAAATGTTACTGTATAGCTAGGACTGTATCAATAAAGAATGTTCCATTCTCTCATCTATTTTTCAAGAACCGTTTATAGCTCTTTAATTACTCTGACCAAACCTGCTCTCTGCTCTGAATAGAATAAACACAGCATGCTGCCTGAGGGGATTTATTTTGTAGGATCCCAGAACCACAGAACTTCAGAGTTAGAAATAACCTTAGAGGTTACCTAGTCCAATTTTTAAATGAATAGGGATTTTCTCTATAATATTCCTGAAAATGAGGTGGGCCAGGATTGAATAGGAAGAGAATGAGCTAAATTACATCTGGAAAATGGCACAATGCTTTCTGTGATCCCAAGTTACTCTCTGCCACAAGAGCCCATCTTTTCTAACATTAGTATTCTCCTGGTGATGTTCCATGACTATGAATCATGGAACAATATGATCTCAGAAGAGACAAAATTGCAGGGGACACAAAGGGCCTTGAAAAGGCCCATGGTGGGTGTAAGTAGACAGCAGCATATCACCAATAATGACTTACTCATGAGAAATGGTGTAAAAGACAACATCAAGGGCCTCAAAGACATAAACGGGTCTTTGGGCAGCTAGATATTGGACACTGGGCTTGGAATCAGGAAGACTCATTTTCCTGAGTTAAATCCAGCCTCAGACATTTACTAGCTATGTGACCCTAGGCAAGTCACGTACCCGTTTGCCTCAGTTTCCTCATCTGCAAAATGAGCTGGGGAAGGAAATGACAAACCACTTCAGCATCTTTTCCAAGAAAATCCCAAATGGGTTCATGAAGAGTAGGGCATGACTGAAATAACCCAAAAATAAGAACAGCAAGAAAGCATTTGCCTGGAGTCTAATCAGGAGGGCTTTAAAATGAAAGGGAAGGAGAAGAAAACTGCTGAGAGAGACAGAGAGGAGAGACAGAGACAGAAAGAGACAGAGAGACAAAGAGAGAGACAGAGATAGAGAGACACAATAGAAAATAATTGCAACCTAGGAAGAGTAGCAGTAGGACAAAATCCAAGAAAGAAACCAGAAATAATTATGTTTATATACCAATGCATGAAGTATATGGGTTACAAACAAGGTGTAACTAGAGATGCTAACATAAGGAGGTAAATATGGCCTATTAAGACCCATGATGGAAATACAGCTCTCAAATAGTACACACATTTTGATAGTTTTAATTATTTTATTTTGAACTCAATGCCAAAAAAGAATATTTCCACATACACAGTGGAGTGCAAAAAGGGGATTCTTTAGGAAACCATGACTCTCTTTTTCATATCACTAGCTTTAAATATGTGGGTGTATGTGTGTGTGTGTGTGTGTGTATATATATATATATATATATACACACACACACACACACACATATATATATACACACTATATATATGTATGTACGTAGAGAGAGACAGAGAAATATATATATGTATTTCCACTCATTACTTTCTAAACTTGTCCAGCTTGTCTGAACTTCCTTGTGTTTTCATCTGTCCATTCAAAAAATGTTTCAATAATCCTTTTTTTTTTTTGCATCCTTATCGGCTCCCCCACTACCACTATCCCTCAACCCTCCACCTAATTAAAAACCAAGGAAAAATAAGAAAGAAAAAACTGTCCTAACAAATAAGCAGCTCCCTTTCCTTCCCCCTTGATCTTTGAGAGTCAGAGCACTGGAATTTCAGGACCCATTATAGCACCTCCTTAGCAAAATGCTAAGGATCTTGGAACCCTTGGACACCCGGACTCTCCTTCCCTTCAAGTACATAATGATCTATCATGAGGAAGAACGATTCAAATTGCCCTACTTGGCCCCAGAGGGCACGATGTGTGAAAGTTCCAAAGAGGCAGATTGAGGCTGGATGTCAGTAAAAAACTTGTTAAAAATTAAAACCATTCCAAAGTGGAATGTCTTACGAGGTAGTAGATTTGTCCTCACTGATGATCAAGGGAATTCATAACTGGGTATAAGTTCAACTAAGTCAGGCTGAAGTCAAGTATCTCAGTGAATCTCTGAGCACTGGACTTGGAGTCAGGAGGACTTAAGTTCAACTCTAACCTGTTTACTGGCTGGGTGACCATAGGTAAGTCACTTAACCTTTCTGCCTCAGTTTAATCATTTGTAAAAATAAGGTTAAGTAGCACCTAGTACACAGAGTTGTTGTGAGGATAAAATGAGATACTTGTAAAGCACTCTTTAAGTAGTAAAGTATGATATGAATGCTATTATTCCAAGGTCCCTTCCATCTCTGAAATTCTCTTATTCTATGTATGACTGAGGTAGGAGCTGGGTTGGTCAGGCAATGATAGCAAAGAGTAGCAGATGGACAGACAAGCAAAGTATTTCCTAGAACCTGTAAAATATCAAAAAGCCTATAGAAAGGTATCCAGCATATTGGGTGAATTCTCTGTGAAGAATTTAGAGAAGGGCGTAGAAAAGAACCACAGGAAGAGAAGGTATTGATGGATTGGTATCTGGACCAGTAGTGGGAATAATAATAGTGATAAGATTACAGATACATAAGAGTATCAAAAGAATACTTTGTGATAAGGACTAACATTCCCAGCACTCCTACTTTAGTAACTAGCTCTTCCTTATTTGTAGAATGAGGCCCAAAATAGCAATTCTCATCACTTTGGAAGATTGAAACTATCTTAGTACCCCTTTTAATATTTCCCCCTCACCTTGTTGGTTCTCCTGAGATGACACCCTAGATTCAAGGTAGTCTATGTTCACAAATCCAAAACTATAGCTCATGAGCCCTCTCCAAGATGTTCAACTTTAGTAGTCAGCCAGAAGACACAAGTAGTTCAGAGGTAATTACTGAAATGGAATAGTAAGCACAGTAACAACAAAATATCTCCCCTATAAACCTAGGACATACTTTCTCAGAACTACATAATGGGAAGACTGGACATATAGACAGAGTATATAGAAGAGAGGCACATGTGTGTAGGGAACATACGTGGCCGAGGCAAATGACATCTATAGCACCGTAAAGCCCTGATATCTTTTATTGTGGCCTCCTCACACCTCTCCCTCTGGGCAAAATATCTGTCTCATGAATGTGATGTCTCCAACTGAAGG
This sequence comes from Phascolarctos cinereus, assembly GCF_003287225.1. Taxonomy (NCBI): domain Eukaryota; kingdom Metazoa; phylum Chordata; class Mammalia; order Diprotodontia; family Phascolarctidae; genus Phascolarctos; species Phascolarctos cinereus. The sequence goes on along the minus strand of NW_027555847.1, from coordinate 392,801,846 downwards.
AGGTATAAGCTGACATTTCTAATCAAGGAATGGAAGAGAGAGAACTTCCATCAAACACTCAATCAACACACAATATAGTAAGCACCCACTATGTGCCATTCTGCTAGGTGCTAGAGATATGTAAAAAGAAAATCTTAACAAGTACAAGTAATGAAACAATCTCTCCTTGCAAATAGCTGAATTCTACTGGGGAAGACAACAAACACACATAAAAATATGCAGCGTAAATATAAAGCTAATAAATACAAATATATGCTAAGTAATTAAATGCAAGGTAGTTTAGAAGGGAAGGCACCATCAGCCGAGGGAATCAGAAAACACTTCATATGACTATAGTGTTTGTGAGTAGAGAGTCACATGATGAGATATGAGCTTAAGGGAAATGAGTTTGGCAACAAAGATTAGGGAGGACTGGAGTGGTGAAAAACTTGAGGTATTGCAATGTTCCAGGGCTTAATGCAATCAGCATGATGCTGTCTGCACCCAGAAGCATCTGGAAGAGCTCACCATTAGCAGATAGGTGGGGACAGCTAGGTAGCACAGTGGATAGAGCATTGGCCTTGGAGTCAGGAGGACCCAAGTTCAAATCTGGTCTCCAACCAGATACTTAACACTCAATTAGCTGTGTGACTCTGGGCAAGTCAACTTAACCCCAATTGCCTTGCAAAAAAAAAAAAAGTCAAAAAAAGCAGATAAGTGGCACAGTGCTATCCACTGTGTTGGACTTGGAGTCAGGAAGACTTTAGTTTAAATCCTGCCTCAGATACTTACTAGATGGCTGTGTAACCCAAGCCAAGTCTCCTGCCTTCTCTAAGCCTCAGTTTCTTCACCTGTAAAATGGGGATGACAATAGCACCAATCTTACAAAGTTATTGTGAGGATCGATTGAAATAGCATACAAAGTGCTTCAAAAACCTTAAAGTACTGTATAAGTGCTAGTATTACTATTACTATCATTTTCATAATATTTAATTTTTTCCCCAATTACATGTTAAAGCAATTTTTAACATTTGGATTTTTTTAAAGTTTTGAGTTCTATTATTATCAATAGGGAATCCTTCTATTAGGACTCCACACTAGACATCAGCCACATCGGTAGCAAAGACCTCTGTCTTACACTTCCATGGATATTAATGATCAGAAGGTCATTGAGCAACATTGTCTCAGTTGTTTTATCTTTCAAAGAATCTTATATGATTTTGATGTGTGCATTGGAGACATGCTGAAGGAGAGCTTTTTAGGTGGCATTTTGCTGTTAGCATCAAATGCTTTTTTAAAGTTAACAAATAATCAGCATCATAAGATCTTCTACTATTTGAATCTTTCAGTCAATTCTGTTACCGTAAAGATGTTGTCTGGTGGATAATATTCTTTGCAAAAGCTCGCTTATTCCTTTTTATACCTACATCAAATCTATTCTTAATGGATGAGAAAGTAGGCCTCTGAGTAGTTAATTACTGACATGGTCACCTCTTTTTGGTAATAGTAAGGTCAATGACTTTTTTCGAGCATTTCATATTTTCTCCTCTTTCATAGTTCTGTTTTTCAATCCCTTCAGGATGGAATCATCTCCACAGCACCTCCATGTCCATCTGGTCCAGTTGAGCCTCTCCTCCTATTTTTATTTTCTTTAAAGAGATTTCCATATCCTTATGCAGCACATCATGGGCTGTGATGTTGGTGTTTCAATGGTTTAGGTCCACTGCCAGTGATGGATAAAAAAAATTTATTAGCGAAATTTTTATGGATATTTTTTTCACTTTTTGTCTGTCTATTGTCCTCCTTCTACTTTTGACCTTACATGCCTTTGGGATGCTCTGGATTTTGGGGTTGCTTGACAAACGGTCTCTAAACTTGTCTTTCCATCCACTGCTTTTGCTGTTTTATGAGGTGATACAGTTCATAATCTTTCACCATCTTCCTCTGTAAGATTTTATGAATGAGTTTATGTTGTAAACCAGTGTTGCCCTTGGCTTCCAAATCTCTCTGTTGGCAAGGAGATCCAATGTCTGCTGGCGAAGGCAGCGTCTGGGTGTCTTGGGTCTCCACATTGTGGCAACTAGTTTTCTAGTCATTAAACTCCTTTAGGAAATGGTGACAGCCTGTATTCATGTCTTCTCCTTTATCTGTTTCCCATTTTCTGGCATCAAAGCCTTGTTTAAATAGGTCAGGTTAGGACTGTTTTTAATTGCTTAATATCTTCTCTTCATTTTAAAATTCTTTCTTCTAATTTAATATTAATTTTATCTTTGCTTTAGCAAGTTAATAGTCTGACTAATCACAGTCAGCTTATTCAGAAACAACTCCTATTTTGCTAGCCAGTTGCTTCCTAGCTGTCAAAATGTAGTTAATTCCAGTTTTGTGATTCTACTTGGTGATTTCCATGTCTAGACTTTCTGTCTCTCTTTTTGAAGAAAATATTGATGGCATATAGGCATGAGGCTATTGTGTAATCTCTAACTCTTTGGCTTCTCTCATTTCCTTCTCCAGAATAGTGCCGTCCAACATATTTCCCCCATTGTTTCTCTTTGCACACCTTTGCATTGAAGTCACTGAGGGCTAAAGTAGATGTTGACTTAATTTAATGAGCCTCATCAGGTTGTTCATAAGGTTTTTTACACTTTCATGTTCTACAACAAATGAACTCCATTATGATCTTTTTTCAAATGCTTAATACAATATCAGCTGACCAAGTATCCTATGAAATTACATTTCTTATTGGCTTTAGATGCGTAATAAAAACAATATACCAACTCTTTTTTTTTCACATCTTCAAGGATGACCTGTGAGCCATTCTTCCATTTAGCTGCAAAGTCCTTTTGTCTTCTGGTTTCATTAATAACAAGAATATTAAGATGGATATGGTTACTTTTTCCCAACAGTTTGTTCATTCACTAGTCATTGGACATTGATTTCACATTTAAAATGCCAACAATTAAATGAATGTTTATTAATGCCTTAAAAACTGTGATCATTAGCACCTTTTGCTCCCATTCCCACCACTCTGGCATCATCATTGTAGAAGTAGAAGAGGAATCTGAGGTCTTAAGGATTCGTTGCTTTATGTATTGCCATGGTCAAATACTTCATCACCAATTGGCCATTCTACTGGTGATGAGCATCTCCATACTCGACAAACCTGATCCTCAGAAAGCAGATTATTGCCAGGACTATGCTTAAAGCCTTTCTAGGATGGAAAAACTAGCTAGGTGTTGGCCTGTACTAGCATTGCCTTTGGGTACCCAGCATCACTCCCATGTCATGTTGAGAAATCTCATTTTAATATGTCTGCTTTCTAGCTTGCTGAGAACTTTTTGTATCCTACTTCTGTCTTCTAGCGTGTCTCTTTTGGCAGTGTGCCATATTCAATTTTGATAAGCATGCCATCTAGTCTTTCATCCTGATAAAAATTTTGAAGCAAAAGGTCAAGGCTGCTGAACTTAAAGACCTTTCAATAGGTTGACATCAATATATTAAATATGATTATTTGAATCCGTACATTCTAAGTCATTGGATTTGGAGCGGGAAGGGATCTAAAAAGCCAACCAGTTTTGAATCCACTTGATTATACTACCATCTAATACACATCTGTCCTTTTTATTCATAAGGACAGGCTAGAGGGCTTGTCACGTCTTACTGACATGTGGACAAAATAACTCTATGGCATTTCCCTTACTTAGTCTAGTAAGCCTGTCCAAAAAAAAAAAATGGAAACAAGGTTAATCTGACATGACCTATTCTTGGTAAATCCATGCTGGCTCTTAAATTCTTACCTCTTAATTGCTTATAAACATCACTTAAATAATTCATTCTAGAATTTTTTCAGTAATTAAAATCAAGCTAGTGACCCATCATTTGAAGAATTTATACATTCTCTGCATCTCTATGTCTTTTCTCTGTGCCCTTCTCTGTTTTTCTCTGTGTCCCTCTCTGTCTGTCTCTCTGTCTTCATCTCTATCTCTCTTTTTCTGTCTCTCTGTCTCTGTCTCTTTCTCTTTTTGAAAATTGCAGTACTAAAAAAAAAATCGCCGTGACACCTTCCTGGTTCACTACAATTTTGATGAGATCATAGATTCATGGACCTAGATCTGAAAGAGACCTTACAGATCATCTAGTCCGACCCTGTTGTTTTATTGATGTGGAAACTGAGACTTAGGGGGACTAAGTGACTTATTCAAGGTCACTCAGGTAAGATCACTGACAAGTCTTTTCACATACTAAGGGTCCAGGGACTCCAATACTCATCGAGGGGTAGGTAGGTGGTGCTCTTACCATCTCGGTTATCTGAGACTACAGCTCCTTAAAACATGTTAGTCACTCTTTCTCAGTCTAAAGATTGTTCTACTTGATAGGAAAAAAAGCAGAAACAAAAAAAAAAGTTGAGTAGTTCTACATTCTCTATCAATCATTTACTTTCTCTGACTTTCTTCTTGTCTGTCATGGGCTAAAAGAGTCTCTTGTTATTGTTCACCTTCATTGTGTCCCTCAACTTGTTCTCAGCTTTAATGCTCCTTGGCACTTTCTTATAGGATGGTGCCACTCTTGTATTCATCCTCAATTTCTTGCACACACAGAAACACACATACACGTGCATAAGCGTGCGTGTGTGTGTGTGTGTGTATATGTGTTGGGAAAAGATCAATTAATAAACATGTATTAAGCACCCACTATTTGCCAGGCACTATGCTAAACACTGGGGATACAAAAAGAGGCAAAAAGTCCCTGAGCTCAAACAGTTTACAATATAATGGGGGACACAACATGTAAACAAATATATACGGAGCAAGTATGGACAGAATAAATAAGAAATAATTAAGAGAGGGAAAGCACTAGGATTAAGAGGCATTGGGGAAGGCTTCCTGTAGAAGATAGGATTTAAGTTGGGACTTAAAGGAAGCCAAGGTGGTTGGTAGTCAGAGCAGAGGAGGGTGAGTGTTCCAGGGACGTGGGACAGCCAGAGAAAATCTTGGAGCTGAGAGATGGAGTGTCTTATTCATGGAACAACCAAGAGCCCAGTGTCACTGGATCAAAGAGTATATATGTTAGGGAGTGAGGTGTTAGAGGACTAGAAAGGTAGGAGAGGGCTAGGTTATAAAGGGCTTTGAATGCCAAACAGAGCATTTTGTATCTGATGCTAGAGGCAATTGGGAGAGTTTATTGAGTAGGGGGTTTACATGATTGGACCTGTGCTTTGGGAAAATCACTCTAGCAGTGTAATGAAAGAAGTATTAGGGCGAGAAAAGACTTGTGGCAGGCAGACCCACTAGTAGGCTGCTGCAGTAATCCCGGTGATGAAGGCCTGCTCCAAAGTGGTAGCAGTAGAGAGGAGGCATATTCAAGAGATGTTGCAATGGTGGTGAAATTGACAAGCCTTGTAACAGCTGGGATATGGGGTTAGTGAGCAGTGGAGGATGACTCCTAGCTTTCAAGCCTGGGGGACTGGGAGGATGATGTTGCCTTCCACAGTCACAGGGAAGGTAGGAATTGGGGGTGAGGTAGGGGGAAAGATAGCAAGTTTTGTTTTGGACAGATTGGGTCTAAGATGTCTACAGGACATTCATTTCAAGATGTTTGAAAGAAGTTGGAGATTGGAGGTCATCAGAGAGATTGGATGGAATATGATCACTTGAATAAGTAGAGGGGTTAGCCTTGGTAAGGAGTAAGGTCACATCATCATATGAGACAGGGGTGAAGGAGGAGATAGTGGCAGAAGGCATCTGAGGGATGGGAGATGAGGAAGAGAAAAGAAGAGGAAGTGTGGATAGATTGTAGGGTTTTGTAAGGGAAGGCAGAGGGAGAGGTGAACAGCTAATAGACTGTGGTCAGATAAGGGGATTTCAGAATTCCTGAACATGGAGGTAGAATATTTGTGGGTACTGGCAAGATTAAGACTATGACCATCTATGTGTGTGGCTGAGGAGGGATGGGAGAATACCTCATGAAAGGTGAGTAGGTTGAGGAACTGAGTGTTTAGGGTAGTTGAAGGAAAATCAATATGCTACAGAGCATTGAGAACTGACTTGAGAATCAGAAAGACCTAGGTTCAAATCTTGGGTTTGACACATACTGCCTGTATAATCCTTAGCCATTTAGTATTCCACATAGCACATGCCAGACTTTAATCAATGGAGTGGTTGTGGTTTGCTCTGATAGATGGAGCTCCCTCGTGGGGATTTCCTTACATCCACAAAATTATGTGTCTGAATGAAATAAAATAAAATCTAAGATGGGCAATGAATGTATGTTAACCTCCTTAGAGAGTTCCCTCATTCCATCCCCCCCATCATTCCAATGCTCAAATAAATCTGTGAACTCATTGATTTGTGAATTCCCTCCAATGATACAGATGAAACACAGTTCATGCCTGCCCATCCCATGAGACTCTTTATCCTTGATCTCTCATAAGCCAGCCCTTCAAGACACACCAATTCTTTTTCCTACCATTCCAAGAGTACCTCTTGAGCACATTGGCCATCTCTCTGTTATTCCTCATTCTTTCATGTGACCAGCTCATCTTTTCCTACCATACAATTCCTTGATGATATCTTTTATCCCTGTTCTTCTTCCATGTTCCTCATTGGCTGTGATGGCCTGCTCACACCCACCATGTTGTCCTCTGTGGGAGTCTTATATTTAATTCTTTAGATGCAGTTCTATTCCATGTCTTGCTGACATAGGGCAACACTGAGAGAATATTAGTATTTTTTAAACTGGGGCTTTGTGTTCATGAGAAATTTGGGGCCATTAAAAAGCAATTTCCCAAAGACAAACAGCCTGCTCTTCTCCTGTGGAACTCTAGGAACAAGTCATTATCCATCAGTACTACCTGTTCCAGATATTCATACTGATATGTCCATCCAAAAGCATGTCACAATCTGGGCAATAGATATTCTTGGACAATTCATCTTTCCTGTGTGGGACTACAAGGTCAAACCTTTGAGAGATTACAGATCCCTTCCAGGAGGCTCCTCAATGCCCCGGGGCTGGTTGTAATCAGCATGATTTCACCTGCAAACCAGAGCATCTAAAAGACTTCTCATTAGCAGGGATTCCCTCCTAGACCTAGGGTCTCTGCTGGATTTCCTCCATCACAGCACCAGATACTTTTGGTGAACATACATCTCCTTGCTTTATGCCCCACCAGATGTTTGAGACCAGAGGGTCATTGAACAGGGTTATTTCTGTTGTTCTACCTTATGAGATATTGAGTGATTTTAATGTATTCTGATGTAATGACACTTTGTTTTAAAAGAGCCTGTAAGGCAGCATAGTCTAAGAAAAAATTATCAAATACCTTTTCAAAATCAACAAGTAACAAGACTAATGAGATCTTACATTCTTTATATCTTTCAGTCAATTGTGGTACGGTAAAGATATGGCCTGTTGTTGAATACCTCTTGTGAAACCTGTTTGTTTCCTACCAATGTCTTTACTGAGGATACCCTCCATACAGGCAGCTGGGGGTGCAGTGGATAGAGTGCTGGACCTGGAGTCAAGGAGATTTGAGTTCAAACATGGCCTCAGACATTTCCTATCTGTGTCACCCTGAGTAAGTCACTTAACCTCTATTTGCCTCAGTTTCCTCTTCTATAAAATAGAGATAATAATAGTACCCACCTCCTAAGATTGTTGTGAGGATCAAAAGAGATAATAATTCTAAGGCTTTTAGCACAGTGCCTGGCACCATATAAATGTTAGCTATTATTAATTATATGACTCACATAAAGACTTTGTGTAGATGAAAGAGTAGGCATATGGGCCAGTAGTTACTGATGTTCTCTCAGCCATTTTTTTTTTAGTATTAATAAGATTCAAGAATTTTCCCCACATTTTTGATGTCTTCCCCAACTTCATATACTTTTTATACCAGTCCCTCAACGCCTTCATAATTGTGTTGCCTCCAGCATGGACACATCCTAGGCATACACTCGGTCCAATCTAACTGTTTTTCCTGCCTTTGCTCCTTTAGTAGCATTTATACCTCCTCTATAAGGACATCTGAAATATTAAGTTTCAAGCGTGGTGGTTCTACTGCCTTGGATGGAGAAAATAGTTTTCTATAGTGATTTTTATAAATCTTTTCCATTTTTCTTCTGCATATAGGTCTCTTTCCATTTACATCTTTGGATGACCTTAGGATGACTTTGATTAGTTAGTTATTTTCCCAAGCTTTCTTTAAACTGGCTTCACCCTCCACTGCTCCTCTGTCCTTTGTGAAACAATAATGCTCATAATCATCTATCATCCTTCTTTGCAAGATTTGAAAAACTACTTTATATTCTAACCCAGTATGACCTTTGGCAGCATCTCTCTCAATTTGGAAGGAAATCAGATATTTGCTGACATCAGCACTTTCTGGGTATTTGGGGGCTCCTTGTACTCATTCATTGACATTGATGAAACTTCCATATAAAATTATTATAGTCAGTGTTGAGTCAATTCTATTGTCTATTTCCCATTTCAAATTTTCAATTACCTGTTTAAATAGTTCAGGATTAAATTGTTTCAATTATGAGCCATATTTTTTTATTTGTCTTTTGTGTTTTTTCTAATTCTAATCTTAGTTCTAAGACCCTTTCCCCACTAGGCTGGTCTCCTCTCAACTTCTCTGTCATGCCCTTGCTATGAGTATAGTATTCCACTGCATAATCATCACAGATTTTATGCCAATTTTTTTTGCAAAAAAGTGGGGTGCGACCATTATGTGAAGTTTTTTAAAAAATGTGTTGGTATTACTTAAAAATTATTTATTACTAAACTGTCTTTGGTGCAAGATTAGGCTGCACAGAATACTACTGAATATACATTATAATTGGGAAGATGCAAGTCTTACCATATCACATGACTTACTCATGGCAACTTCTCCTGCCAGCCTGCTCCCCTTGTACCTACTTCTTTGGTTGAGTGACAATACCGTTAGTACTAAAGCACTCTAAACAAATCACACAAATCACTTTTCAGAAATTTATTGACAATGTATATGCACTGAGAATTCTAGGCTCATGGCTCACAAAGTACAAGAGATAAGTGCATATCTATATGACTCTGGTGAATTCATTGCTGCTCTGTTTCCTTTTTAAGTGGCATGATGAACAGAATTATACCATGCAATGATTATGTGATGAAAGGTTATAAACCAATTTTTGGACTAAAAAACAGGGTGCGATGACTATACAGTGAAATACAGTACCTTCCCTTTCTCACCCACTACCCCCTTTTCAGTTTCTTTTCATGTGTTGTCTTCCACCATTAGAAAGTAAGCACCCTGAAAGGAGAGGTTGCCTTTCCTTTTAGCACCAGTACCTAATCTAAGGGCCTGGCACATATGCCTAATAAACATTTATTGATTGATAAGTCAATGACCTTACCTTACATAGTTGACTCAAGGATAATTCTCACATTAATAATGAGTTTTTCCTGTCTATTAATATATAATCTATTTTGTTCCTTGTAGTATTATTTGATGTTTGCCATTATTCAGCAGAATAACCCTAATCCCTTTTTAATAAATTTAAAGAGCACAATATATCCTCTCCTCCACCCTACCTCTTCCAAATCTTCTCTTCTCTAGGGTGCTTTCAACTGAACCTTGTAAGCATTAATTTGAGTCTCCCAGCTAGGATGATTACCTTCCTCTGGACTGATTCAGCTTGTCCATGTCAGGCTTAAAAAGTGATACCAAGACCTGAAAAGACTACTCTAGATGTGGTCACACATGTAGAATACCACAGGATTACAACCTCTCTTATTCTGTTAATACAGTCTATGATTGCATGAGGATTTGGGGCTGCCACATTATTCTATTGCTGAATATCAATCTTGAAGTCTCCTAAAAACCCCAGGACTTTCTTTTTACATGAATGACTGTTTATCCACATTTTTCCACCCGTTACTTGTATTTTTGAGTTTTTAAGCCATGTATAAGACTACATTTATCCTTAGTAAATCTTTACCTGATTAAACTTAGCCAATAATTCTAGCCTCTCAGTAATGTTTGAGATCTCAGGTATGGCATGCTGTATAGTGGTTATCCTTCCCAGCTTCATGTCAACTTCATTTTTTTTTTTTAGGCAATTGGGGTTAAGTGAATTGCCCAGAGTCATACAGCTAGTAAGTGTCAAGTGTTTGGTCTGAGGCCGGATTTGAACTCAGATCCTCCTGACTTCAGGGCCAGTGCTCTATCCACTGTGCCACCTAGCTGCCCCTTCAACCTTATTTTTGATAAGCATGCTATCTAACTTATCATTTATGTACAGGTATTACCTTTACTTGCAAAAAATGCTCCCTGAATGTTTGCTTCTGAGGGCTTTTGCAAGATCTTACTCGTTGCTTAATGCTTCTCTTTTTCAGGGAAAAAATTCAACCCCTAAGTTTAATAAATAAAGTAAACATTGACAGAAATCTCTGTTTCAAAAGGATACTTTGCATTTGACCTAAATTTTAGAATCACAGGTATTTTTGAAGTCCTCCCTTTACCTCCTTTTAAATGAAGGGGGGAAAAGCCATAAGTTCCTGCTCTGGAAAGTTGGCAACATCTTGTCTCATTTTCCAGAAAAACAGAGTCACATTGACAGAATAACATCAATTGATAAGCATTCATTGAGCACTTTCTATGTGGAAACTATTGTGGAACATACAAGAAAGGATACAGCCTGTTCCCTGACCTCTGGCACCAGTGGGCAGGAAGATGTCAGGGTCCTGTAATTTCTAACACAAGCAAGGCAGGGAGAATTGAGAAAGGCTCAAAAGGTATTATAAAAGATAAAGTAGTTACTGCTCTGATGAAACAGATTTTCTATTACCTTGTCATTTCATGTTCTTCATGTGAAAGACCTTAGGTATTTTACAGCACAGCCTGGCACCAAAAGAAACCAAAAAATCTTTCCAAGGACAAATACAGGTAAACACCAACATAACCTTCTCAAAAGCTGGCCAGGAACACAAGACTCATTCTGTAACACTGTGACCCAGGAAAGAAGTTCTGTCCAACTCCCTCTCTCTTTCCCTCCATTGATAACCAGCTCTGCAAATAGCAGGTAATAGCCCAGTTTGGAACACTAACCCAAACATGATTTAGACATAATAGGGGATATTATAGGTAAATTAGGGGAGTGTGGAAAACGTTACCTGTCAGATTTATGGATAAGGGAAGAATTTATAATCAAACAAGAGACCGAGGAGATCATGGGAAGTAAAATGGATAATCTCGATTACATTAAATTAAAAATATTTTGCACAAAGAAAACCAGTGCAGCCAAGATTAGAAGGAAAGAACGAAACTGGGGGGTTGGGGACTGGGAATTTTATGGCACTAATAAAGGCCTCATTTCTCAGATATATAGAGAACTGGGTCAAATTTATAAAAATGTAAGTCATTCCTCAATTAACAAATGGTCAAAGGATATGAACAAGCAGTTTTCAGAAGAAGAAATCAAAATTATCGGTAGCCATATGAAAAAATGCTCTAAATCACTACTGATTAGAGAAATGCAAATTAAAACAACTCTGAGATACTACCTCACACCTATCAGATTGGCTAATAAAACAGAAAAGGAAAATGACAAATGCCAGAGGGAATGTGGAAAAATTGGGACACTAATACACTGTTGGTGGAGCTGTGAACTGGTCCAACCATTCTGTAGAACAATTTGGAACTATACCTAAAGGGCTATAAAACTGCATACCCTTTGACCCAGCAATACCACTACTAGGTCTGTAACCCAAAGACAACAAAGGAAAAGGAAAAGGATCTATACATACAAAAATATTTATAACAGCTCTTTTAGTGGTGGCAAAGAATGGGAAATTGAGGGGATGCCCATCAATTAGGGAATGGTTAAACAAGTTGTGGTATATGATCATGATGGAATTCTATTGCGCTATAAGAAATGATGAGCAGGATGGTTTCAGAAAAACCTGGAAAACTTATATGAAATGATGCCAAGTGAAGTAAGTAGGACTAGGAGAGCGTTTTGCACAATAACAGCAATGTTATAAGGATGCTCAACTGTAAAACACGTAGCTACTCTGATCAATACAATAATTCAAGACAATTCCAAAGGACTTAACATGAAAAATGCTATCTGCCTCCAGGGAGAACTGATGGAGTCTGAGTGCAGAATGAAGCATAATTTTTCCCATTCTTGATTTGTTTTGCATGATTTCATATGTATAACTGATCACATTTCTTGCCTTCTTAATGAGCAGGAGAGGAATGGGAAGGGAGAGAATTCAGAAATCAAAATTTAAAAATTAAAGTTAAAAATAAATAATGAACTTAAGAAAAAAAAACACCAGCCCAAACATTTACCTTTTTCTGACCTTTTATGTACAGCCTGTAAAAAGCCTCAACATGTAAGAGAGGCTGATATAGTCCTCAGAGTTACTGCCTGAAGAAGCTACTTTTCAGCCCAGTTTGCTGTTGTGGCTTTTCTTCATGCTGTTTCCCCTATTCGAATGTAAACTCCTTGAGGGCAGGGACCATATTTCCTTTTATTTGTATCTTCTCTGCTTAGCACAGTGCCTAGCACATAGTAAGTGCTTAATGAATACTTGTTGATTGTTGTCTGATTGATTGGAAACCATAGGTTTGTATCTGTACTTGTCTGGGGAAGCAACAAGAATCATGCTCCTTAGATGAGTGATCATCAATTGTGGGCCAGTTATATGTTCTAGACACCTGGCCTGTGCTGCCCTCCAGGTTTAAAACCTAGTCTGGATGATAACACATGCATAAGATTTTGTACGACCTGAAGATGGACAATTACAAAATTCTGAGAAGTGAAATAAAGAGCTGAAGAATTGGATGGAATTCAGTATTCATGGAGTCTTCTGACTAATAGAATGAAAAATACTTCTCAAAATAATTTACAAATTTCATAGAGTGCTCATCAAAATACCAAAAATTTCTTAACTGTTCAAACCTTTCGACTCAGTTATCCAAATACCAGGCATGTGCCAAGATCACTAGAAAGAATAAAGATCCCATGTTCTTGTTCAGTATAAGCCGACATGTAAGTATCAAATAAACAACACATTGAGAAACTACAAGGGGTAAGAGGAAGATAGCTTTGGGAAAGGGTTATCCTCAAATTCTTCACTAAGGAGATAAGATATTATCTAAGCCTTAAAGAATGAATTAAAGCCAGCTAGGTGGCAGAGTGGATAGAGCTCTGGTCTTGGAGTCAGGAGGACCTAAGTTCAAATTCGGCTTCAGACACTGGATACTTACTAGCTATGTGACCCTGGGCAAGTCACATAACCCTGATGGCCTCACCAATAAAACACACACACACACACACACACACACACACACTGAATCGGATTTAGAGAGACAAAGGAAGATGGGCAAGGACATTTCAGACAAGGTCAGGGAAGCAAGAAAGCATAAGGAGTGTTAGGGATAAAGCAACCAGATCAGTGGAGCTGGAGTGGAAGGATATTGCTAAATAAACTTGGAAGGGCAAGTTAGCACCAGTTTATATAAGACCTAGAATACTAGATTTAGGAGTTTTAATTTTATCCTTTAGGTAATGGGGAGCTCTCAATGGCTTTTTAGTAGTACATCTGTCTTAAGACCTTTCAGAGTCAGGTTGGGGCAGTGTGACCCTAGGGCCCGGGCAACTTGATCTGTCTTCGGACAAGAATTTGGTTGGGTTGACCCTGCAAGCAGAGTATGCTAGGGGGTGGAGAAGAAGAGAATTTCCTGGGAGACTTCCATGGAAATGGGGGTGGGGAGGATCTACTAAAACCATTATCCATTTCAAATCTCCCTGGGATAGAGCCCAAATCCTCACTTTGACATCAGGAGACAAAAGGGAGAGAGGAGTTTGGAAGAAAGCTGGGTCTAAACCAAAGTCTAAAAAACAAAGCAGTATTTAAGATTTGAACTTTCTGTCTGTCTCACCTCCACAACTTGCCTTCTTAATTTTCACAACTATATGGAGAAATCGTATCTCCCCTTGGTTTTTTTTCTCTCATCGGTAAAATTAAATTTAATCCAGGACTAAATCCAGTCCATAGATGGAGACTATCTCTACTTGCTCTAGTTACTTCTTAGAGTCAATCAATCAATCAACATTTATTATGCACCTTCTATGTACCAGACACTGTGCTAAGTACTGATGAGGCAAATGACCACACTAGACCTCAGGAATTTATAATCTAAGGTATCAATCTGCTAGTTTTAAAGAAGTTTCAGGGAAAGGAATGCTGAAGTTGAAGTCAGAGAACTTGAGTTCAAATCTCATCCCTTCCCTTAGCTCTCTATGTAATTTTGGGTGTTGGTTTTTTCCCCTTTCTTTTTTTTTAATGCTCTTTTTTTAAACTTTGAGCTCCACATTTTTTCCCTCCCTCCAGCCCCTCCCTCATCTACTGAGAAGGCAAGCAATGTGATACCCATTATACATGTGAAGTCATGCAAAACATATTTCCATATTAGCTGGGCAAGTCATTTAACCTCATCCCATAAAGTGAGGGTGTTGGGCTAGTTCCTTTCCAGCTTTAAAATACATGATCTTTGAACATCATTTTACTTCTATCGGCACCTTGGGTATGCGGAGTGAGATGGGATTGACAATAAGAAAAAGGAGAGAGAGAGGCAGAGATCAAATATGGGTTTCCCTATTTCAATCTCATTTTCATGTGTCTGACCACATGGTTTCTCTTATCTTATCCTGAGCACTGAACTTCCCTAAATGAGAGTCCTTTCCTCAATTTTGGGTTTTTTCAAATATCTTGTTGTAGCCAAAATACAGGCATGTCCAGCTTCTGCCCTGAAGGCTAGTGATGGTTCCCCATAAGTCCATACTGCAGCTCACAACACAGGTTGTAAATACCCACCAGTACTGCTCAGAGCCAGAAATCTCTTTTCTTTTCTTTTCTTTTTTTCTCCATTGACCACATTGCTTAATGGATTCTGCAGCTTACTGAAAAATTCCAACCACAAAATCATGGAAAACTCAAAATCTTTCCTCAGTTTTCACTGCCTTTTGAAATGGATTTCCCGGAGAAGAACTTGTTATGAAGTATTGCATTTCCAGTGGCAAGGACAATGAGGTATGGGCACAGATCCAAACAAAAATCAGGGATCCAGCTAAACAGGGCGAGCACAGCAATGGTCATGTGGTTAGGAGTAAAAAGTATGCCTTTATATCAATGCCAGGAGCTTAAAACCAAGACCCAGAGAGTGAGGATATTTGGTTTGGCAAAAGAAGAGTACTGACATAATTGGTGCCTCAGAAATGAGATAATGCACCCTCTACATCAATGGGGAGCAGCAATGGCCTGCTGCAAATAGAGGCTGGGTCACCGAGACAGGGGGCTGCTGGGAAGGAGGGCTGCTCCTCTGGGCCTCCCCCTCTGGTTTGTATTGGGAGTTGAGGCAGATATCTTCAATACTGCTTTGTTTTTTAGACTTTGGTTTCGGCCCGACTTTCTTCCAAATTCCTCTCTCCCTTTTGTCTCCTGATGTCAAAGTGAGGATCTGGGCTCTATCCCAGCGAGATTTGAAATGGATAGTGGTTTCAGTAGACCCTCCCCACCCCCATTCCTATGGAAGTCCCCCAGGAAATTCTCTTCTCCTCCACCGCCCTCCCCCCCCAACCCACCCCAGCACACTCTACTTGCTGGGTCGACCCAGCCAAATTCTTGTCCGAAGATAGATCAAGACATATGGTTTTTGTTTAGCTTCCCCTGTTTGTGGGCTCAGTTGTTTTAGGTAACTGGAATTGGTTGATGTTAATAGACAAGGATCTGCATTTTTTTAAAACTCCATTTTAATAAATGTCACAAATACAGACAACAGATTGAGATGACTGTAAATACCAAGGAAAGGTCATTCTAGTACAGAAGAGAAATTTAGATTAGAATCCATATGGTTACTGATCACAGGTAGCAGGCATATATAATTGAAAAGGTAAGAGCTACAGGCCCTTGGGATAATGTAATGTCCTGAAAGAAGGAGGTGGAAGGAGGCCAAAGATATTTTTGCAATTTTGCCCAGGGCTCTGGTGGCAGGCACCCTGTGTGCCACTGAAAATCATCTCCTGTCCTGCCTTTGGCATTCGGCCCTAGGTTGCTGAGGCTTTTTCTATTGTGTAAGTGGAGTAAGCAAAAACTCTGTCAGATAACAATAATTTTACTGAGTTAGGTTTGAAATCTTCTTCTATTTAAAAGTTCCCAGAAAGTGGGTTAAAGTAGCAAGCCGATGGCCAAACCCAGCCATGCAAGCTCCAGACTGTATTTGGAGGCTAATTAATAAGTGGCACCCATGAACCAAACTGCAAAGACAGAAATAGGAAAATGGAACATTTGGACGCTATTTTAGATGAAGATTTTTTTATGGCTCTCTCTCTGAAGCAGAGGTTCTTAACCATTTAGTGCCATGGGCCCCTCTGGCAGTCTGATGAAGCCTATGGGCTCCTCAGTATCATGTTTTTACATAAAGGAAAAGCTAAATCCGTGCTCTATGAAAGGTAAGCTATGCTGAACAGAAGTGTAGAGGGGACCAGCCTTGTTCTCACCCAGGCTAAGTCAAGAGAGGATCCGGGCTTTAGATCAGATAAAGGGGTGTCATTTATCAAAGGATCACAGATTTGGAGTTGGGATAAAGAAACTGATGCCCAGAGAGGGAGTTATTTACATAAGAATGTATAGGCAATAAGATCTGAGGTGGAATTTGAACCCAGGTTTTCTCTCCTCCAGGAATATTTGCTAAATGAATGAATGAATGATATGAACATAATCTTAATTTCAAGTTTATAGGGGGAGAGCAACAAAAGAGGAGAGAATATTTATGGAAAGCAGGTAAAAAGAAGTTGTTGTTCAGTCCTGTCTGACTCTCCATGACCCCATTTGGGGTTTTCTTGGCAAAGATACTGGAGTGATTTGTCATTTCCTTCTCCAACTCACTTTCACAGATGAGGAAACTGAGGCAAACAAGATTAAGTGATTTGCCTAGACCTTAGGATCACACAGCTAATAAGTGTCTGAGGCCAGATTTAAACACATGAAGATGAGTCTTCCTGACTCCAGTCCCAGCACTAAATCTACTTTGCCACCTCACTTTCCCCAGAGAAAGAGAGGAGATTAAAATAAATTTGGATATAAAAGAAGCTTCTGGGAAAACTCTTCTTCCAGAGGTATTACATTGGGGACAGAAGGCAGGCAGATTTGAAAACCTCACAGTAAGGTTACAAGGCAATTTGAAAAATTTGAGTGTATGACTCATCCAGCCTAGACAGAACTTATTGGAAGTTTGGGAAGGAAATAAATTGTGATATTCTTCCATACCCCCCCCAACATGGAGATTTAAATAGGTCCTTTTAAAGATGGGGAAAGCATCTGGGACACATTATTTTAAAAACTACAGGAATTTGAACCAAGGAGACCAGCAAAAATCTGAACTATTAACTTACCTTAAAATATCCTGATGAGGCAGCTGGCAAATGTTGGTGACCCCATTTTGTGAGTGAGATACAGAACAGAGAGGTTGGGATCTGTGTCTAAAATTGCACAAACCATATGCCAGGAACATGTACTGATGTCCCATGTTAACCAGAAGGCAAAATATACATTAAGGACAACACCCCGTATGTGGGGTGGAAGGATGTACGAAGATGTCTGTAGGCATCTGCAAGACATTGTATGAGATTGGAGGACCCAAATGGGAATGAAGTCCCAAAGGTTTCTCCAAAAGGTCTTCTCTTTCTTGACCTTGCAAGTGTCAAATCTCCCCAAGCCAAGTCAAGGCAAGTTAACAAGCATTTATGAAGTCCTTATAATGTGCCAGGCTGAGCTAAGTGCTGGGGATACAAGTGACCATGAAAAAGAATCCCTGCCTTTAAGAAGCTCCCAGTCTAATAGGGGAAATCATGCATAAACAACTACGTACAAATAAGACCTATACAAGAAAAACTGGAGATGATCTTAGAGGAAGGGCATTGTTACTAAGGGAAGAGGGAAGACTTCTTTTAGAAAGTGGAATCTTATCTGAGACTTGAAGGAAGCTGAGAAAGCTGGGAGGCAGAGACAAGGAAGGAGGGGGGGTATTCCAGGCAGAGGGAACGACAGCTAGTGAAAATGCCTGGTCTGAAGGCACAGGGTCTTGTGTGAGGAATGGCACAGAGGCCAGGCTCAATGTATTACAGAGTATTGGTGGGGGGAGACAGAGAAAGTTTGAAAAGGACTGGAGGGGTAGGAGGGGACCCCATGGGCTTAGCTGCTCTGGTCTATGCAGACAGAGCGTGTGTTCTAGAGCTACCAAGCTTCAGCTCTGAAAAGGACATTTTTGATAGTATCTGAGGGAAACGGAGACTGTGGAAGGGTATGAATGGGGTGCTAATTAGACTAGAAAAGATCTGAGGCGTAGCATTTTACAGCGTTTGTGCTGTCAGACCCATTGTGGAGTCTACCCATCCATTTTCAACTCTGTCAGGTCTGGAACTGGAACTATAAAGTGAACTTATTTTCCAAAATGTAAAACTACAGAGAGTCAATCATATGCCCTGAACAGGATAAAAAACCCCAAAGGAAAAAAGCTGAGTGAATGGGCTTAGTTGACTATAATGACAAAACTGGACTATTTCAATTTCTTTTCCTTCCTTCCTTCTTCTTTTGTTCTCTTCCTCCTTTCTTTCTTCCTTCCTTCCTTTCCTTTTCTTCCTTCCTTCCTTCCTTCCTTCCTTCCTTTCCTTTCCTTTCCTTTTCCTTCCTTCCTTTCTTTTTTCTTTTTCTTTTTTCCTTTCCTTTTTTTTCCTTCCTTCCTTCCTTCCTTCCTTCCTTCCTTCCTTCCTTCCTTCCTTCCTTCCTTCCTTCCTTCCTTTCTTTCTTTCTTTCCTTCTTTCTTTCTTTCTTTCTTTCTTTCTTTCTTTCTTTCTTTCTTTCTTTCTTTCTTTCTTTCTTTCTTTCTTTCTTTCTTCTCTTTCCTTTCCTTTCTTTTTCTTTTACCTTCCTTCCTTCCTTCTCTCCCTCATTACTGTCAAGAACACCATCATACTTTCAGTCACTCAGATTCACAACCTTAGGATCACCCTTGACTCCTCACTCTCATTAACCCCACATATTCAAACAATTACTAAATTCTGTCCTTTCTGCATCCATACCTCTTGCATACATCTCCTCCTCTCTATTACTCACATAGTCATTCACCCTATAGAAATTCAGGCACCCATCACCTCTTACCTGTATTATTGCAATAGTCTCCTATTTGATTTCCCTGCCCAGGCCTCTCCTTACTCCAATTCATCTTTCTCATAGTGGCCAAAGTAATTTGCCAAAAGAGCAAATCTGATAAGGCTCCTAGCCCTTGCCTCCCCCTACCTCCCCACACCCTCCCTGTTCAATAAATAAACCCCAGTGACATCCTATTGCCTCTAGGATTAGTTAGTCACTCAATAAACATTTAAGTGCCTACTATGTGCCAGGCACTATGCTCAATGCTGGGGATACAAAAGAAGGCAAAAGACAGCCCCTGCCTTCAAGGGGCTCACAATCTAATTGGGGAGACAATAAGTAAACAAATACATACAACCAAGCTATATACAGGAAAACTAAGAAATAACTAAGAGAGAGAAGTCATTAGAATTAAGAGGGGTTGAGAAAGCTTCCTATAGAATATAAAGTCTTCTATATGATATTTAAATCTCTTCACAAAAGATCTACCTCTCTTTCTTATATCTTACTCTCCTCATTGCATTATATAATTCATGCTCTAAAACACATAAAGTTACCTATAAATCTGGATATGTTTTCTCTCCAGATAGATACTTCTTGATCAGGAAAGAACAATTACAAAAGAGAAAAAAGCATTCAGGGGCCAAGGCACAAACTCAGCTAAGTAAGCCTCCTGCACTAAGGACCAAGTGGCAAGGTCTCTCTAATGCTAGAATGGAAAGGGCCAGCCCACCCCTCACTGGATGTCTGTGCATTACAGGAAGCAACCTCAGGAGAAGCAAAGGAAGAAAGCTGGAGCCAGAAGCGATTTTCTCTCATAATTGACATAGCAAAAACAGAGACAGAGACAGAGATTAATAGATGAATACATTTTAAAATTAAAAAAAAAAAACTAACACAATAATCCTGTCAGGGGGTAAGAGAAGACCAAGGGACAAACCCAAGGTTTCTATCTCAAAGCAAAGCCTAGTCCTTTCAGTACTGGATCATCATCTGGCCAGAAGAAGCTCCCAAAACTCCCATATGGTCAACCAAACGTGAGAAAGGAAACTGAATGTGCTCCATGGAATGGCCCTATATGCTAATTTAACCTTGCAAAACTTTCTTCTTTTCTTCCTTCCTTCTTTCCTTTCTTCCTTCCTTCCTACCTTCCCAGATCCCTTTCTCCCTCCTCTCCCTTTCCTTCTCCTCCTCCTCCTCCTTCTTCTTCCTCTTTCTCTCTCTGTCTCTCTGTCTCTGTCTCTGTCTCTCTCTCTTTCTCTGTGCATGTGTAGGAAGGCAGGAAGAAGAGCAAGTAAAGCAAAAAAAGACCCTTTATTTTGTTTCAGGAGAAAAGGGGGGAAAGACAAAGAGAAATGGTATCATTTTGTCTTTCCTTTGCAAAAGGCTTTAGTCTGCAACAACAAGGACTGTTAATTATGGCCAGTAGCCCTAGCTCCGGCTGAAGGGATCCAGGCCACATTAAAGGTCAGGGAATTTGAAATGGGGGTGTTTGTGGTCATCTTCAGATTTCCACTGGCAATTTCTTTAAAGGCAGACAAAGAGTTACAATTAAAATAGAAATGGATCCAATTATTTCCTCCTTCTGTCTGAAAAGATCTAGCTGAGTAATGAGAATCACATGTATAACCTTCTGCGGCTTTCAGTTCCATGCAAGTTGACTCATGAGAGAAATTCCTTCTTTTCAGTAAACCTTCAATAGTCTGTATTTCTTGAAACTCCAGCAGCTCCCTGGACTTCACTACTATCATTGTTTATTCTACTTTCAAAGCTGGCAATAAGCAGCCTAATCAGTACAG
The DNA here is from genome assembly GCF_003287225.1 of Phascolarctos cinereus. NCBI lineage: Eukaryota > Metazoa > Chordata > Mammalia > Diprotodontia > Phascolarctidae > Phascolarctos > Phascolarctos cinereus. Next base: position 392,780,874 of record NW_027555847.1, on the reverse strand, counting down.
CCCAGTCACCATTATAGTTTTCATTTGTTTCCCCTTCTGACACTTCAGTGGATTTGTGAGTGCATGAAGACAGGTATTTCCCCTCAATGGATTGCAAGCCATTCATGCCTTTTTATCCTGTGTGACATTTGTCCATGTCCTATCATAAATCTCCCACTGGTGATTCACCCAGCATGATGGAAGACTTCCTCTGAGTCTCTTGATATGACATGGATACAAATGGAGTCCAATGGCTGGCGATACCTTGTCTCCATTACATAACTGGCCTGCCTCTTTTTCTAGTCATACATTTCTTTGATATCTTTTTAAAATGTGCTGGGAGCGCCTGCGTCCCCGGCTGTGGTATGATGCCGGCAGAGTGTGAAGAGAGAAAGAATCACGGGCCAGGTGAGAGCAGTGAAGAACAAACTCTGTTTATTGATCTGAGGGCTCAGGCTTATATAGTACTGGATCAAGCAATAGTAACATTGTTATTCATGAAAAGTACAAATCTAATTAAGTGATTTCCTTACTTCCTTGTACCTTGTCTGTTACATTCTTTCTTGCATCCTGTCCTGTACTCTATCCATTTCCTGCCTTCCTGAATGCTGTTCTCAAGAGAGGGAATGGGGGGGTGGTGAGCTGACATCCTGAGTTTCACAGCTGTTGGGCTTAGTACAATCTATAGGTAAGACCTGGGCTGGCCTAAGCCTTCCAACTCCCCAAAGCTGGCGTTCTACAAAAATGTTTTATTAAAAATCTTACATCACCATCGCTCCTCTGGACAGCAAGGTGGCAGAGTGGATAGAAAGTACTGGCCCTGGAATCAGGAGGACTTGAGTTCAAATCCAGCCTCAGAGACTTACTAGCTGTATGACCCTGAGCAAGTCATTTAACCCTATTTGCCTCAGTTCCTCATCTGTAAAAATGAGCTGGAAAAGGAAATGGAGAACTATTCTGATATCTTTGCCAAGAAAACACTAAATGAGGCCACAGAGAGTCAGACTTGACTGAAACAACTCAACAACATCACTCCTCTTCTTCCTTTCCCTGCTCCCTCCTCCACTGTGCCCCAGAACCTTTCCTTCTAACAAAGATAGGCAAACAACAATAATAAATAAAAATTTTAAAATAATCAACAGATTGTTCATGTCTGGCAATATGTGTCTCATTCTACATCTCTAATCTACCACCTCCTTTGTGACAGACCAATCAATCAGTCAATAAGCATTTGTTAAGCACCTACTATGTGCCAGGCACTGTGCTAAGCACTGGGAATACAAAGAAAGGCAAAAGATAGTCCATGCCCTCAAGAAGTTCATAGCCTAATGTCACCTTCCCTACCCCTCAACCCCCGCTCCCAATAACTCCAGTGGTTCCCTTTAAAGCCCATTACAAGCTGACTCCTTCCAACATTTCCAGTCTTTTTACACTTTACTCCTTCCCTTGTTCTTGGCAATCCAGAACATTAATCTTGATACTCCTCCCATATGAGACTCCTTCTCTTGATGCCATGTCTTTTCTCTGGCTCTCTATCCCTCATGCCTGGGGTACTCTCCTTCCTTATCTCTGTCTCCTGGCTTTTTGGTTTCCTTAAAGATTTAGCTCAAATCCCAAACCCTCCTTCTACCCTCCAGTGACTTCCCTTGGATATTACCCTCTTTCTCCTCTGTATAGATCTTTTATGTCTGTATTGTAGCTCTTGCATATCATCCCCTTCATCAGGATATGACCTTCTTGAGGGCAGGGAACACATTTCTCTCTCTCTCTCTCTCTCTCTCTCTCTCTCTCTCTCTCTCTCTCTCTCTCTCTCTCTCTCTCTCTCTCTCTCTTTCTCCAACACTTAGTAAAGTTCCTGCCAAATAATAAGTAAATAACATTTATTGGTTGATGAGGCATGTTCCACCATCAGTCTTCCTGAAGTCATTGATAATGATCACCACATTGATCAGAGTTCAGATCAATGTCATTTTCTTCTACATTATTAAGGATGTCACCTGGTTCTGCTTACTTCACTTTGTATCAGATCATTCAAGTTTTCCTAGGTTTTTGTGAATTATTCGTATTTGTCATTTTTTACAATGCAATAATATTCCATTACATTCGTATGACAAATTATTTATTCTTCTATTTATGGGCACTCAACTGATTTCCATTTTCCATTTCTTTGCTACTAAAAAAAATACTGCTATACATCTTTTAATATATGAAAAATTTTTCCTTTGTCTTTAAGTTCCTTGGGGATATTTTTCTAGAAGTAGGATCACTGGACAAATGCTATATAATGTTTAGTGACTTCTTTTAGGGGCAGTTAGGTGGTGCAGGGGATAGGCCAGGAGTCAGGATGACCTGAGTTCAAACCAAGCCTCAAACTTTTTGTGACCTTGGGCTAATCACTTGGCCACTGTTTGCCTCAGGTTTTTCATCTGTAAAATGGGAAGAATAGTAGTGCCTATGTTCCAGGATTGCTGTGAAAATCAAGTGAGATAATGATTGTAAAGTACTTAGCACAGTGTCTGGCACATAGTAGCACCATATAAATGTTAGTTATTATTATTATTATTATAATTGTTATTTTGGTATAAATTCAAATTGTTTTCTAGGATAGTTGGACCATTTCATAGCTACACCAACAGGGGAATGTACCCGCCTCTCTAACATTTACCATTTTTGGGTTTTGTCAGTTTTGCAAATCTAATAGATATGAGATAAAACTTCATAATTGCTTTAGCTTCCAAACTTTTGTTATTAGTGATCTGGAGCATTTTTCATATGGCTGATAATAACTTGCATTTCTTCATTTGAGAATTGCTTATTCAAAGCCTTTCAGTGTTTCTGTATTGGAGAATGACAGACACACATGTATGTATATGTATATATGTATGTGTGTGTATATATACATATATACGCACACATATATACATACATACTGCAGGGATTCTTAACTTGAAATCAATGAACTTTTAATAATATTTTTATAACTTTATTTCATTATAATAGGTTTCCTTTGTAATACATTTACAAGTATGATATCGAGAAGGGGTCTTGGGCTTCACCAGACTGCCCATGACATGAAAAAAGGACAAGAATTTTTTAAAAGTTAAAACTTAGAAGATTAGGAACTTTAAATTTTTTTTTAAAACTTCAGAACTTCTGGAATGGCTAGAGAGCTGGCCTTGAATCCAGGAAAACCTGAGTTTAAGTCTCACATTTGACAAATATGGTTTTGTGTAACTTTGGACACACTACTCAGCATCTCCAAGCTCTAGGCAACTCTCAACAACTATAAATTGAAGAGAAGGTGCTGACCTATAGTTATAGAGGGAGTTTCCTCACCTGGCAATTCCCTATCCCAGTGAAATCACAGGTCCAGTATCTATACCACTCTAGGTATATATATATATATATGTATCAATTCTCTAGATATCCTGGATATCATACCTTCATCAGAGATATTTGCCACATAGATTTTTGTAGTGAAACAAATGCTTCTCTTCTAAATCTAGCTGCACAGATTTTGTTCATGCAAACACTTTTCAATTTTATGTAATCAAAGTAATCAATTTAATTTTCTATGTTTGATCATCTTTTTACTCCGCTTTTTTTTAGTGCACTTCTTTGTTGGCAATATACCACAGTCTGCTTACATCTCCCATATACCGAAAGAATCTTCATTGCCATTTGGGCAACCTTCATCTTTAATTCTTCAGAGATTGTATTATCCCACGCCCTAGATGTAACTGGTCAAAGAATTGTATACCTTTTTTTCTTGAAAGAATGAGGAACAAAATTAATACCTGTAGGATGAGAAAGGAAGCAGTTAAATTGAAGAAAAAACACACTTTACATAAAATTTCCCAAATAAGGGTTTAGTATTGAAGGTATATAAACAACTAATATATATATATATATATTTGTATATGTATATATGTCTGTGTACAAGAACAAAAGCACCCAACAGAGAAGTGAATAAACAGTTCTCAAAAGAATTTAAATTATTAATCATATAAAAGAATGATCCAGATCAATAATAAAACAGAAATGCAAATTAAAACAATCTAAAACTTTTACATTGACAAAGATGACAAGAGATGACCATAGTCAATACTGGGGGGAAAGAGAGGTACACTAGTTCATTGGTGGAGCTATAAATCAGTACAGTCATTTTGGAAAGCAAGTTAAAATTATGTAAATAATGTCCATTTCCTTTGACCCAGAGATTCCACTACTAGCTGTATACCTTAAGGGTGTCATTGATAAGAAGAAAATCCCCACATACACCAAAATATTCATAGCAACATTTTTTCGTGGTAGCAAATAATTGGAAACAAAGTAAATGACCACCAATTGGAGAATGTCTAATAAATTGTAGTACACGAATATACTAGACTATTACCATGATGACAGAAATGACAACTATGTTGAATACAGAGAAGCATGGAATGATCTATATGAACTGATGTAGAGAGAAGCAAGGAAAACAAAATATACAACGACTACAACCACAAAACAACCAAAGTGAATGTTGCAAAATTATAAATAAAATGCATGGCCCCAAAGAAGAGATATGAGAAGATACCTTTTTCACTCCTTTGCAGAGGAGAATGGTCCACAGGTGTGGAATATTGCATATATTTTCCAGACTTTTTCTATGGATTGATCAGTTTTGTTTCTTTTTTTCTTTTTTGCTTGAGAAATATTCTTTGTTATATGATATGACTTTCTGGGAGGGAACAGAGAGGAATGCTGGGAGAAATTTGGGGAATGAAAAAACAGAAGATATCAATAAAGTTCATTTGAAAAAAAAATTTAAAGGGGGGACCAAAGGAAGAAGAATTCAAGATACAAAAAAAGGTGAATAATCTATAATCCAATACTAATAACTGTATGAACAGACATTTCCTCAAAAGTAATAATCAGTTGAAGAGTGAAGTAAAACAAATTATCATTACCAGTAGCAGTCTCAGGGGTAGCCCATGGCACTCACAGATGGTCGTCACTCAATTCAGGCAAAATAGGAAGAGGCCTGTACTGAAAGTGAAGAACCTTGGATTCTAGTCCCAGTTCTGTTACAACTAGTTGTGTGACCTTATATAAGTCATTACATTTCTCTGGGCTGCATTTTTTTTCATTTGTAAATTGGGGGGGGGTTAAACTACATGACCTCTAAGATCCCTTCCAATTTTAAAATCATATAATTCTATGGTTCTAAAAAATATCCAGTTCCATGATTTTACTATGTATAAGGGATAAACGGCACAAAAATGTATAGCAATTGGGGAATACAAAAGTGGAACACTTGCTGCTCCCAAAGAGATAATCTGATAAGGGATAATCTAATAACAGTAATAATAATAAGAGATAACCTAATAAGGGAGACAAAACATAAGTGAATTATTTTAGTGCAAAATATAATATGGTAAGTGCCAAAAGAGAGATCCAAACTAAAACTAGTTGGGAAGAGGGATAAAGAAACCGTGCCCAGCTGGGGGACTTAGAAAAAAGTTTTATGAAAAAGATGGTGTTTTAAATAGACCTTGAAAGACGGTTAAGATCTGAGCAGACAGAGGTACAGAATGTATTCCAGTGAGTGTGAGAGCATCATGTGCCCAGAAATGGGAAAGCACAGTGTGTGTATTCAGGGAATGGTGAGCAATACAGTTTAACTGGAGCTTAGGATACATATGGGAAATAGTGAGAGATAAAATGGGAAATATTGGGAAGGGCCATATTGCAGAGTGCTTTAAATGCCAAAGCAAGAAGTTTGGACATGGTCTGGTAGAAAATGAGGAGCCAATGATGGCTTTGGGGTCCCAGAAGGGTGCCATGATCAGAAATCTGCTTTAGGAAGATTAATCTTAATTAAAATCAAAATCTTTAATTAAAATTAAACAGCCTATATAGTGATTTAGAGATGAGGAGAAAGCAGTAAGACTAGGGTTGGGGAGTGTAGGGAGGGATCTTGGAAGAGTAGAATCTTTGCCCCATGAATCTGGCCAGAGAATCTCTGGTTTTATACCCTCCATCATTGCCCAGAGCAAGACTTGGAGCAGGAGCTTTGGCAGGAGGATTAACCAACAATTTGAGTGCAGTTTTCTCCTGGAATTTCTTCTGCAGGCAGAGGTCAGGTCACTATTGTACATGTTAGACACGAAGGAAACAGCTGCTACTCCTGCATCTGTATGAAACAGACAACCCAGCTTTCCAGTCTTTCCTGAGAACTATTCAGTTTGCCTGACTGCTTGCTGTGGCACATAAAATAACAAGGTCAATGAGCAAAAGGAACACATATTTTAGAGTCTGGACTGGACATTAAGTTACATACATTTTTAAAAGGTTCATGTGAATACTGCCTGAGGTAAAAGCTTGAGAGTTTGATTTCTGAGCCTCCATTTTTTGTCATCACAGCTGACAGGAAGCTGAACCAAATTGTAGGTGACTTAGGGTGTCATTTATTAGGATGGTTGCAAATAATTATCAAATACCAACCAGTTAGCCTAATGGGTCATCTAGGAACTGGAAGAAAAACTGAGACCAAATTTCATGCTAATAACAAAGAAATCATCATGTCACTTGTTAAAAGCTTACCTTTGCATGGTGTTACACTGAGCTGAAGTGTTTGCCTCCTCTTATTTAATGTCATAATTTGTTTTTTTAAAATATATTTTATTTGTAACTGAACAGTTCCCTGTTACATATGGATGCCTCTTGCCTTTACTTCTCAGTAGCATTAATTTCTGGAAAAACAAAACAAAACAAAACAAGAAAAAACCATATCCACCATTGCAAATCAAGCCCTTCCTTTGTGACAAAGGAAAACAATTAAGTAAAAACATTCAATACACATCTCGAATCTCCTGGTATACATGCTGTTCTGTTCTTAAAGACTCTCTACTTCTCTGCGAGAGAGTTGAAAAGTATGTTTCATTATCTGTCCCTTTCACTGTTTTTTCCACTTTTAGTGATAATTTCATTTACATTGTTGTAGCAATTGTCTATATTGTTCTTTTGGTTCTAAACTGATCATTTAACTCCGGGACTTTTCTTTGGATTTAAAGATATGTGAGCTAGGATTCTGTTAATTGTCATGAGATGAAAATTTGTTCCAAGGTTGGAATGGAGGCAGGAGAGTGTTGGGAAACCTGTCTAATGGTTTGAATCCTGTAAAGAATATAGCATACGAGTGAGAGAGAGAGGGAGAGAGAGAGAGAGAGAGAGGGAGAGAGAGAGAGAGAGAGAGAGAGAGAGAGGAGAGACAGAGAGAGAGAGAGAGAGAGAGAGAGAGAGACAGAGAGAGAGAGAGACAGAGAGAGAGAAACTAACAGACTGAGACTGACATAGAGAGACAGAGACATAAAGAGAAACATAAAGGAGAGAAGCAGGCAAAGGATACAAACAATGTATCTCAAATGAAGACTTGCAAAATATTGATAACTATATGAAAGCTTGCTCCAAATAACTAATGATAAAAGAAATGCAAATCAAAACAACTCTTAGGTTTCACCCAGCAAATTGGCAACATGATAAAAGAAGAGGGATATTCAATGTTGGTTTGGAGGTGTCTGTGTTTGTGTAAAGTTAAACATACTAATTAATACACTATTAATTAAGCCTAGACATTCCAGAAACTAATTGGGAATTATGTTAAAAAATTACTAAAATGACTTTTTTGTAAAAGCCTGATACGTATTTGTAAATTAAGATATAAATAAATGCCAATAAATGAAAAGGGCTGTTAAGAAAAATAGACATTCGTAATAGAATTATATCACCTAATCAGATATCAGAACAACATAAAAATTTTTAAACCAAGTTAGAAGAATCTCCAAGTTACTAAATCCTCAATTTGAAAAGACTACTGATCCACCTTTGCTCACAAAACCTGAACAGTTTGCAGATAAATTATTTTGAGCATTTTACTCAGTAACAACCATATGCATCAATGAACATTCATAATTAAAGGGGTAGAAACTATTGCAAAACCCAGAGTTCTTACAAAGGAATGATTTGCTTCTTATCTCTGGGGTAGACAGGAATGCTTCTCAGGGCATGGTTTGTATTTATGCCCCTTTGTCTTGTGGGAAACACATAAGAAAGATCTGGGATTCCTGCCAGGCCCCCTGAATACTTAAAATTGGCAGCATATGATGGGAGGGTGCCTGAGGAAAAAGGCGTTTAAAAGCATTACCCTTAATGCTTTTCTTAAGAAAAACGGGCTTTGGGAAAGTATAAAGCTGGAGGCAGCTAGCCCATCTTTTCCTCAGGCACCTGGATTCGTTGTAGTACCCGGTGATTGCCTCTAGAGGGTCTCAGTTGTGAATAGAAATAAGCAAGGGGCAAAGGGAAGATTAGGCAGTGGCGAGCTAACTGCAAGAGAACTCTGTACAGACAAGCATAGCATTTCAAAGTTGAAATAGACCTTAAAAATAAGCAAGCCTGGCCCACTCTGTTCACTTGAAGGAGTGGGGAGTGGCACTACTGGGAGGAGAATGGGGTCGTCTGAGACCACGGGCTGTCACAAAGAGAGTAGCTGTTGTCCTTGTTGTGGTTAATGATGATGATGATAATGGTGATAATGATGATGATGATGATGATGATGATGATGATGATGATGATGTTGTCATTGTTGTTGTGGTTGTTGTTGAACGTCAAGAGGGTGATGTCTTGACTTGCAAGTGAATTGTATTGAAGTGAGGCAGAGCTGTGCAAAGTCCTCAGCCTCATTCTCCCCTGGGGTTCAGTGGCAGGACATAGGTCAGGACGACTGGCGGGCGGTATGCAAAGGGGGCAGGCTATACCAACATGATGTAAGTGTTCTGGGGAGCAGCTCTTCTACTTTCTGGCTGAATCCTATTTTTTAAAACTAAGGAGTTTGGAGCCCAAAAGGGTACCCCAAGAGGAGCCTTCTCCCAATAGAAACCATCTGGTCCAATCTACTTATTTTATAAATGGGAAACTGAGGCCCAGGAAAGCTAAGTGACTTGCCTAAGGTCACACATAGATTGTAAATGTTGGAGCTGAGATTTGAACATAAGGCTCTGGATTCAGTCATCTTTTTGTAACACCGAGATGCTTCCTTGACTGTTGTATTTTCCTAGTTCTTTTCCCACTTCTCTGGTTCTTCTTCTTCCGTTTCCTTGGATAAATCCCCTTCATCCTCCTACACCATTAATTAGAGGAGGGGAGTATCCTCCAAGGCTCTGAGGTATTGGCAGCACTCTGCCAATGTACTCACCTCCCTGGACAACTCCTTTACTCTCCTGACCTCAAGTATTACCCCTTTACTGATGACTTCTTTTTAAAATGTCTCGATAAGTTTTTTATATTACCTTCATTTCCATATACATATATATATATCCCCCTTCCCCTCTCTTACCTAGAAAACCCTCCCAATGTAATAAGTTGCAGATGACTTCCTGACATATATTTATAAGCCTGAACTTTCTTTACATCAGTCCTATATTTCCACCTATCCAGGTAGGTGGAATATCAAATTATACGTCCCTCAGACATAGCACGTCCAAAAAAGATATCATCTCTCCCTACTCCCAAAATCAATTTCCCTCGTGGATTATCTCATTTCTATCTATTGGTATCATCCTTCCACTAGCTCAGACTACAAATCTTGGCTGACTCTTCACTAGCCTTCATCCCCTTTATCCAATTGGTCACAAAGTTCTGTAGTTTCTTCATTTATATCTTTCTTATTGCTTTTAAGTTCAGTTCCCAATGCCACCATCCTAATCTAGGACCTCATCACCTCATGCCTAGCCTCTGAGCTCCAGTCTCTTCAACAAATTCTGCCTACCAACAAATTCAGCTCCACAAAGCTTTCTTAAGTGCTTTCTGTGTGTAAGGTGCTGTGTTAGGCACTGGAGATACAACTTTTAAAATTATATAGTCCTTTCTCTCAAGTAGGTTGCATTCTTTCAGGAGGCAGGAAGGGAAGGAGAAGAAGAATGTTCATACAGGTGAGTATAATGTAAGGCAGACGAATGAGGAAAATAAAAGATGCATGTAAAAAGCGCTAGGGAACTTTGAGGAATGGAATGTTTTTATCTGGAGGCAATGAGGGACCCACTCTCACAATGTCACTTTATGTTCTAGAACAGGGGGTTCTAGACTTGGGGTTAACAAACTCCTAAAGACTTCATGGGTAGATTTTAGAAGGTCTGTGTACTTGGATGGGAAAAAATGTATCTTTATTTTCACTAACCTATGACTCAAATTTGGATTTCCTTCAATTATTTAAAAATTTTATTCTAAGAAGGGGTCCATAGGCTTCTCCAGACTTCCAAAGGGGCAACCCATCACACACACACACACACACACACACACACACACACACACACACACACACACACAAGGATAAGAACCCCCTCCTCTAGAACATACCACAAAGAATCCCCTGCCTGGCTTCCAAGGACATCAGTAACCTTATTTCAACCTGTCTATTCAACCTTATTTCCCATTATGAAAGCATTATCAAAAGAAGAATCAAGGATTTAATGATTGGATGCCTATGGGTGACAAGCAATGGAAAGCAAAGATGTAAGTTGTCTTTATACTATGAATAGAAGTTGGCTAGTTCCTTAGGAACTTAAGAGACTTTACTTCTGTATATTAATTTTAAGGAATTAAACACTCAAAGCAAATCATTTGACAATCCTTTATTTGAGAGTGTAAGTTTCAAAACTTACCAGGGGGTAAATATAACACTAAAAAGGCTCTCTAGAGATAATAATAGTGGTATACATTTACATAGTACTTTATGGTACAAGAGGCTGCCATTATTTCAACTGATCTCACAAGAGCCCCCATGAGGTTGCTAAAATATTCATATTATTACTCTTTTATAGTTTAGGAAATTGAAGCTCAGAAGACTTAAGTACCATGGCCAAACAGTGGCAGATCTTGGGACTCAAAACTAGGTCTTGTTCTCTCACCACTGCATTGCAGGCCTCAGAGGACAACCCCTGACAACCCCTCAGAGGAATCTTGTAAGGTGATCTTATCACAAGGCAGTTGGCAACGACAGGTGCTTGACACGCTGACATGAAGTTTAAGGCAGGTTTTGCCAAATATTCAACTAATTCATCAGTGTGTCCAATACAGCAGCTCTCCGAGCTTTGTTCAGTCATTTCAATCCTATCTGACTCTTTGTGACCCCATTTGGGGTTTTCTTGGCAAAGATACTGGAGAGGTTTGCCATTTCCTTCTTCACCTCATTTTACAGATGAGGAAACTGAGACCAACAGGGTTAAGTGACTATCCCAGGGTCACCCCTCCAGTTAGTGTCTGAGGCTGGATTTGAACTCAGGTCTTCCTGACTCCAGGCTGAGCATTCTATCTACTGCATTGCCCAACTGCTTCCAGCTTAGGGTCCTTATTTCCAACTTCCTTCAATATTCCCACTAATGGTAGCATTGGTCCTCTTAACACTTTCTTTTTTTCCCCCAGAAATTATTCAGTCAATTCTCCACTATGTAAACAAACTTGGGAAATAGAAATAGTTTTAAACCTCAAGTTTAAAAAAGGAAGCCTTTTCATTATTTCCAACAGCTTCTCATACTTAGCATCTGGTACAATCAAGCGGACAATAGCTTTTCATGCTCTCTAATGAAACACAGCTGCTACTTTTGCTCATGAGAGGTGTGATGAAAAGACTGTTACTGGTGCTGGAAACTGCCCAGTATTAGTAACATATGTGTAAAGTACATTTTATAGTACTTAATAATAATAATAATGATAATAATAATGGGAATCTAAAAAGGTATCCTGGGAGGATACCTGAGTCACCAAAAAGAACCAGGTTAGGGGACCTGAGTTAGGAAATGTATGAGCAGTCACTGGGGTTAGGGCCTGTCAGTCATCTGTACTCAGCAAATGAGCCAAGAGTTGGAGGCATACCATAAGTTGTGAACAGGAGCTTGGTGGGAGGTTCAACATGGAGTTCAGGCATCAAAAAAAGAAGAGAAGCCAATTTGCTCCTGGTGTTGGGAAGAAGCTGTTGTGATACAGAGATTTCCAGGCATGATGGGGCTTATGATTGAGCCCATATGACCACCTTGGAAAAAGATTCACCCATAAGAGGGTGAATGAGATAGGGTTCTGGGGGTCCCAATTTAATTCAAACCAATTTGTGGTTATGCTGTGGTTACTTTAGGAAAGGACCTTAAAGGTCATCTAATCCAAACCCCTTGTTTTACAGATAAAGAAACTGAGTCTCATGTGAATTAAATGATGTGCCCAAGGTCACACAAAGTAGTACCATCAGGAATGGGATTTGAACCCAGGTTTTCTGACTCCAGAGCCAGTGTTCATTTCACTACAGTACATTGCCTCCTTGTTTAACACTATGCACCATAAATTCATTTCTATGCTTTTGAAATTTGTTTTGCTTTTCCTTATTTGCCCAGTAATGTTCCTTTTAAATAAGCCCCCATATCCAAATCCCAAATATCCAAAGGGCTTGTTACATGGAAAAAGGCTGAGATACGTATGTTTTGCTTGGTTCCAGGGGACAGAACACACAACAAAGATTAGATGTTTCAAAGAGTCAGATTTCAGCTCCATATAAGGAAGACTCCCTAACAATTAGATCTTATCCAAACAGTAGAATAGACTGCCTTAGGAAAAAGTGAGTTTGTCTGCACATGAAGTCTAAGAGCGTGCATTTAGGGTAGTAGTATAGACTAGCAGCATAATAGAATAACTACTGGATGAGGATTCTGGTAGAGGGCACTCTGGTCAGGCACAGGTTGCTCTAGATGGCGTCTGAGTCTTTTCCACCTCTGAGATCCTGTGATTCTGTGAATTTTGCCTCAGATAAATAATTGGGGGGAGGTGGGGAGGAAGAGGTCCTCTGACTCCTGAACAATTTCCATGGTACCATATTTCCTGTCATGTAGTCTGTTCCTTCAAGGAGCTTATGAAAAGAAGACCTTATGTTAATATAGTACTTTTAGAAGCAATACGAACAGTGAAGAGGGAGCTAGGTTTGGAATCAGAATGACATAGGGTCAAGCCATGCCACTGATTTTTTCACCTCTAGAGAGGAGTCAAACTCTTTTTCTTACATTCTTTGGCTCTTTAAATCTCCACTTAAAAACCTAAAAGACAAATCACTTCAAGCTTAGGCTCATATCTAGGGTCACCTTCAAAGGGATTAAAAAAGTACTCAGTGTAGAAGGTAGATCAGGTATAGGACAGCTATTTATTTCTTCAACCACAGAGAATGCTTAAAATACATGTACTAGGCTTCCAAACAAGCCTGAGGCATCTTGTGCACAGCTCAGTTCTCCCAGGGTGATGTGATTTATAATTGGTGAATTGGAGAATGCGGAGGTGAAGCTGGATACTTGTATGAAAGGCAAATTTGGTGCCAGAGAGAGAGAGAGAGAGAGAGAGAGAGAGAGAGAGAGAGAGGAGAGAGAGAGAGAGAGAGAGAGAGAAAGAGAGAGAGAGGAGAGAGAGGAGAGAGAGAGAGAGAGAGAGAGAGGAGAGAGAGAGAGAGAGGAGAGAGAGAGAGAGAGGAGAGAAAGAGAGAAGAGAGAGACAGAGAGACAGAGAGAGAAGAGAGAAGAGAGAGAGAGAGAGAGAGAGAGAGAGAGAGAGAGAGAGAGAGACATGTGGTTGTAGAGATTCTTTGGGAGAGACACATAGAAAGAATGACTTTTAAAGCTATAGACATGTAGAGGAAACGGGCTGTGCAGTATGTCCCTATTTCTAGCTTACCTTCCTAGAGACTTTGGAAAGAAAATTGCCACTTGGGGGAGCTCAGGGCCTCTTTCTTGTTTGAGTTGAGAGACTATACTTCCATCTCATTTACTTTTGTATTTTCTGGTAATATTTGATACATAACTGCTTTGATTTCTGTTTGTTTGGGTAAATGTATATACTGCTGTTGACCATTTGTAACCACGAAAGGCAAAAAGGAAATAACCAGTGAGGATAAGCTAAAGGGATGGAGGAAGAAGCTTTTGTTGTTAATTCCTCTAAAACAGTACCCTAAAAAAAAGAAAGAAAGAAAAAGAAAAAGAAAAAAAATAAAAGAAGAAAAAAAATAATAAATAAAACAGTACCCTAGACCAGAGACATCTGATGGGGGCAGATAGGTACAATTTTAGTCCAATACTCATCTTGGAAATACGTGCGAGAAGGAGCAAGCACCCAACCATAGCCCTTCTCCTGCTTCTCTCAAGACAGAAATTACAATCTCTCTTGGAAAGGGGTAGGCCAGATTCCAGAGATATCTGGACTAAATATCCTGTCCATGAGTTAAAATGAAAACATCTAGATAACCGAAGTGGATATATAAACACACAGTAGGCACTTAATAAATATTGATTGATTGATTGATTGATAAAGACAAATCAGGAAAGAGTGGCCTGTAAATGTTATCATGCTCACCCAGGAGGTTGATGAGACTGATGGACAGCAATTTGGCCTTCATTTTGATTTTTCACTGCTTGAACAAGTCCCTCAACGTTAGTAACTTTTGATAAGATAGTGCATGGTTTGGTCTCATCCTCCTGGTACAGGCCACGTCCTCCCAAAAGAACTATAGGAATTAACTCCCAGTGCAATGGGCGCTGATTGAGAGATTATAGTGCTCACCACTACTCAAACTCATGAAGTTGTCTGCAGGACTGGGAATGTACATCTCATGTTCACTGTTTGGTCATCTATGCATTTGAGATTATGTATGTCCTTCAGCAAGGGGCCAGAATCCTTGTCGCATACTCACAGGGTCAAAGCTTGTAGGGCAAGGTTGCTGCTCCTAGTATACAGATGTACATGTGTATCTATACACACATATGTATGTGTACACTCGTGTATATGCAGGTTTACATAAAAATATATATGTGTCTGCATGATTATAATATATTGTGCACATAGATATCCACATATATCTACATATGCATGTATAGTGTGCTTCCATACAACTAGGTGTCAGGTCTGAGAGAGATATGCAAATTAGAATCTGACATAAAGACGTGTTCCATGAAAGAGGCAGAAACAAAGTTCTGGTCTATCTTGTTCCTTCCCTGCCTTCTGCATCACTGTGGTAGATCCATCCAAGCTGCCGTGAGTATCTTGAGACTAGAAAGCTCAGTAAGTGAATGCAGGGTAGACTAAGGCCAAGTCTGCCCCCTGTTTTCATAGCACCCATCATTTGGGGGATCGTCCTCAAATGACAAGTTGTATATTAAGTTCCCTCTGTGTGTGGCTCTGTTGCAGCCTACAGGCTGCAGGCTTCAGGAACAGACGTTTCTTTGTGCCTAGCCACGTGCACACACATACTCCTGTATACACACCCTTAGAGACACACACCCAAACATCTGCAGGCTCAGACACTCTCCCCCTCCCTGCAAAGTTCCCAATACACAGGCAGAAGCTATCTTAGTTAAACTTTGAACCTCCCCCTGTGCCTAGCACAGAGCTCTGTCTATGCTAAATACTCGCTCAATATTTGTTGTACTGTGCTGCGTTGCAGGGACTAACACATTGTTGAATCAACCAGTGTACAGTAAAAGGGTTGGATTATTTGACCTCTGAATCTCCTTCCTGCTTAAAAGTCCCCAAGCCTATGACTTTTGGGGGACAGGGGCAGGAGTCACAGAGAATTAATGCTTAGATCATCAGGAGAGTATACATGAGTGTATTAGTGCAAAATTTGGTCAGGATCCATGAGAAAGAAAAAGCCTCAGAATGCTCAAGAGGAGGCAGGGCCCTAAGTTTACAGGCAAATCAGAATCATCCCAGACCTACACAGATCAAATACCAAATTAGAGGGAGCTATCTATCTCTCAATGGAGACCCATCGCCAAGAAGTTTCAACACTCCCCATTTCCAAACTGACAAAGCAGAGACTTAGTCCAAGCTAGCTCCTCCCTCTCTCTCCACCAGGGCTCAGAGTCCCACTGCAGGCCCACCCCACTGGGAAGAGGCAGCTTTGCAAATGGGATGGCAGGGTTCTGGTCAGAGACATTCTTAGAGCCCCAGTGACAGAGGAAACAAGACCAGGCTATATTTCATGCTAAAAAGTGAAAACCAAATAAACACAACCCCCCTTTCATGGCAACAGTCCAGGTCAGCTGTGTAAGTGAACAGCAAAAACATTCCTCTGTTCTTTGGAAACCTTTGGAGGAAATCCAGAACTGCATGGACTCGGCCCAGCTGTTTTTCTCTTATTGCTTAAAAAATGCCTCTACTTTTTAATTTGTCATATCTTTCGGTTTCTGTCACTTGCTTGTCATTTGGGCTGCTGGAGCAAGGGCGGGAATAAGGACTGGACAATACTGTAAAATAATGCTTCAGTCAGACTTGAAATGGCAGTGCTTATGACAGCCATATTAATACCAGATGGGTTCGCCCTGATTGTTGTACTGCGTCTTTCAAAAACACACCAGACTGAAAGCAATCCATCCAAGCATTTTTTAACGATCCAATGACCTAAAAGGCCGTCCCTCAGAAATGCCCTTCTCATCCCTCACACGGGGCCACGCCTGAACAAGTAAACAGATGGAACATTCGCGTTTTGGGTGGTGAAGATACTTTGATGGAAGATCTGGTAAGTCTGACCATTGCTTTTCCCCAAACTAGATCTCTTGTTATTTCACTTTCAGACAAGTAACTTGTCAGGAATCATGTCAAACATCAGGCCCCATCCAGGAATAGAAGGCAAGGATTCCCCCTCATCTGCTGCTTAACTTCATCAATCAGCATTTGATCTGTTTTCTCTGGATGGCTGTGCTCCGTAGTGACTCTACAGGACCCCTGGTTATTAAAAACTTAGAGCTCAGGGCCCTTTCTCTTCAGGAGATTTGCCCTTTCTCTCATCATCCATGTCTCACCCCATCATAGTAACATATTCTTGCAGATTCCAAAAACTGTTATATTTGAATGGGCAATTTGGATCATGGGATTTTACTCCTGAAGGGAGATTATAGGTCACCCAGTCTCTCGTTTGTAGATAAGAAAATTAAAATCAAGAGAGGTGGGAGGACTTACTCAAGGGGACACAGGTAATAAGTAGAAGAGCCAAGATTCAAAACCAGTCTTCTGACTCCAAATTCAGTGCCTTATCCACTATACCACACAGGAAAGACATAGGAAGTTCCCCTACATGCAGCTCAAGAGACAGATCTTACTAGAAACTTATGTTCAGGGTCATTCTTTCTAGCCAGTTCCTAACTGCTTCAAAGAAATCTGTATTCTCTTATATCAGTATATTACGAAAGAACACTGTAATGAGTTCGAAGACCTGAATTCAAATCTCATCTTTACTATGTACTGCCTTGGGCAAACCGCTTTCTGGCCCTGAGTTTCCTCATTTGTAAAATAAGTGGGTTGGATTAGATGACCTATCAATCCTCTTCCAGTTCTACATCTGTGAACAGACTGGTATCTCTCCCTTGGCTTCTTGAGTTCTACAAGCAAGTGCTTGTAGATGCCTCTGGTTACCAGAGAAATCGATTCCTTCTAATCCCTGTTTGCGCTGAACTAAAACCTTTCCTCTTTTTCTCACCACCTTCCTAGCTGCCCAGATTCCTCTCTGATCTTTTGTTTTTCTGATTTGGAACTGTCCTCTCCTCTGGGAGCCAGACAGGCATCATATTTATCTAATAATAAAAATTAACCATTTACATATACATACAGAGAAGACATCACACACTCATACAAAATATGCCATCATTTCAGGCCATCATCATTTAGGAAAAGGGGACAATTTATCATCTTGATGATTTAGGTTCAAGAGTTTTTGCAGACTCCAGGCCAACCCACCTCACTGTACAGGGTAGAGGAGATGATAGTAATAGGAATGAGAGGTGCTATCATTCTCAACTCTTATATTGCTTCTATTTTCCCTTCCAAAGAAGATGGTTTTTAGAATAAGAAGGGTAAAATAAAATTGGTTAACAGGGAGTTGAAACTCAAGGTCAGTGAGGATGTGGTAAGAGAACATCAGGGGAAGCTAGGTGACATAGTGGATAGGGTACAGGGCCTGGAATCAGGAAGACTCATCTTCCTGAGTTCAAATCTGGCCTCACACACTTATTAGCTGTGTAACCCTGGGCAAGTCACTTAGCCCTGTTTGCCTCATGAGGCTCCTCATCCCTAAAATGAGCTGGAGAAGGAAATGGCAAAACATTCCAGTATCTTTGCCAAGAAAATCCCAAATGGGGTCAATAAAGAGTCAGACACAACCAAAAGGATGGAACAACAAGAAAAAAGAGAATATCTGGCTGCTTTGCACAAATAAAATCAATGCAGCTAAAAATAAGAAGGGAAGTTGTCAATTGGAAAAAAGTTTCACCTCAAATATCTCTGATAAAGGTTTAATATTCAGGATATATAGGGAATATAAGCAATATATTAAGAAAAAGACATTTCTCCACAGATAAGTAATCAAATGATATGAAGGAGTTTAAAAAAAAATGCAAACCACTGACAACCATACAAAAGAATGTTCAAAATCACTAAAATTTAAAAAATTAAAATTAAAGAACTAAGAGATTTCACTTCACCCTATTCACCCTATTGGATTGGCAAAAATGGCAAAAGATTAAAAATGGTCAATGTTATAAGGGCAATGGGAAAAGAGGCACATTAGTACTCTATTGTTAAATCTCAATAGGTCCAACATTTTCTAAAAAAAAAATTTGGAATCATTCAAGAAAAGTGACAAAATAGTTGACCTGGCCATCCCAATGATAGACATATGCCCCAAGGAAATCAAAGACAAAAAAAAAGTAAGATCCAGAGATACAGAAATGCTACTAGCAATAATCAGGATAGCAGACACCCATTAATTGGGGATTAGCTGGACAAACTGTGATATTTGGATGTAATAGAACGTTATTGAACTATATGAAATGACAAATATGATAAATTCAGAGAAACTTAGGAAGATGGATGAATTGATGCAGAATGAAATAAGTACGACCAGGAGAACAATTCACACAATGACCACAATACTCACAGGAGAGAATAATTCAAGAGATTTGGGAGAAGGCACTAAATGGTACTGTCAGAATAAGCCTTCCATGATGCCCAAAACTGCCTCACCCACCTTTTTGAAGAGGGGAAGGATTTGTGGGTAGAAGATAGGAGGGGCCAAATCATACGAGCAGAGCAAGTCAGAAAAGAGAACAAAAGAGTAAAATATGGAAATGGGAAGCTACTAAGAGCTCTGCTACAGAGGCCTCTCAGAAGGATTGGACTGAGTCAGAGCTGTGACAGCAGCCTGAGAGTGACAGCAGCATGGATCTGCAGCTCTGGGGGTGATAAGAGCCAGCCAAAGGGCACAATTAATCCAGTGACCCCTTTTACCTCTTAGTAAAACTGCTTGTCCCCTTTCTAATTACCTGGGTGTCCCAACTTGTTTATTTCTTCTTTATTTACTCTTAACTGAGGTTTCATTTACCTGCTATAAAATTCTGCTTACCATTAGAAATGCTAGGTTGGATTGTTTGTGTTTTATTTAAAGCTTATAAATTGAAAAGGGATAAGAAAGGGTGTGTGCTCCTTATTTTAGGGAGACGGGAAGTCTGGTTTGAACTGACCTTGGGGATTTGGAGCTATTTAGGACAGAGCAATATTAAACAGTTTGAAGCCTGGGAAGTAAATTTGGGATTCATCTGCCAGATTGCAAGCTTGCAAAGGACAAGAGGCAGCAAAGAGAATAAAGCACGGACGTTTTAACTATCATTTTCTGCAACATTGGCTGTAGGCATTTTGCTGTGCTAGGTTTTCAAAAGCAAGCCATGCCCTTGAAGCAAAGTGAGTTGTCTGGAAAGGGAAGAACATGTCCCTGAAAGGGAGGGAGCTGCCAAGGGAGTTCCATCCACAAGAAAAGAACAGGAGTAACTTGTACAAAGCAAATAGGTGGCATAGTGGATAGAACACTGGACCTGGAGTCAGGGAGCCCTGAGTTCAAATCCACCTTAGACATAGATTAGCTGCCTAGGCAAGTCACTCAACTCCATTTGCCTCAGTTTTCTCATCTTTAAAATGGAGATAACAATAGCACCTACCTTCCAGGGATGTTATGAGGATCAAATGAGATATTTGTAAATTGCTTTACAAACCTTAGGGCACTATAACAGTGCTAACTACAGTGGTTATTAGAAACATGTTCAGGAGGTCTGCTGGCTCAGTGGGCAACTGACTGTTCAACCTGCCTAATTTCTTAGGGCCACTAGCTGCCTATAAAAAAAAAAAGGTCAAGGGGAGAAGCACATTGAAGGATATCAGAATTCTGATCAATGCAGTGACCAATATATTTTCAGAGAGTTGATGGTGAAACACATCTCTCTCCTCTTAACAAAGAGGCGGTACAAGATAGGAGTAGTATAAGATATACATTGTCAAACAATGGCCCTATTCTATTTAACATTATTAGTAATGATTTGGATGAAGACTACCTTATGACCCTCAGGAAGTGAGCACTGAATGCCATTATCATGAGACTAGGATGTGTCCTTCTTACATCTGCAGATGACAGGGAGCTGAGAGGCATAATAGATCATATGATAGTCACCAAACTAAAATGCTGACTTAGCCTCAGAAGATGAAACTTAATGGTGAAAATCGTAAACTACACTTTCAAAAATTAACTTCTAAAATGCAAGATAGGGGAAGCATGATTAGAGAGATGTTTTTTACTAGATTAGTTAAAGCTCAGTATGATTCAAGATGGCAGCCAAAAAAAAAGGTACGGTCACTCTAGACTGAATTAATAGAGGCATAGTTGACCAGAACTAAGAAGGTAATTCATTCAGCAAACGTATGTTTGTATCTACTAAGTGCAAGCTAATGTGTTAGACAGTGGGAACTTTATTGTTCAGTTGTGTCTGACTCTCCTTGACCTTATTTGGAGTTTTCTTGGCAAAAATACTGGCATGGTTTGCCATTTCCTTCTCCAGTTTATTTTACAAATGAGGAAACTGAGGCAAACAGGGTTAAGAGACTTGGCCAAGGTCATACAGCTAGTTAGGCTGGATTTGAATTCAGGAAGATGAAGCTTCCTGACTTCAGGTCCAGCACTCTATCCACTGTGTCACCAAATGAAACAGCCCTTGTCCCCAAGGAACTTACATTCTACACAGGGGGATACAATATGTACTGGGGCAGCTAGGTGGCTCAGTGGATAGAACACTGGACCTGGGGTCAGGAAAACCTGGGTTCAAATTCAGCTTCAGACACTTAATAGCTGTGTAACCCTGGACAAATCACTTAATCTCTGCCTCAGTTTCCTCATCTGTAAAATGGGGATGATAATAATAGCCCCTACTCTTATGGTTGTTGTGAGGCTCAAATGAGATAATAATCATAAAATGGTTAGCACAATGTCTGGCACTCAGTAAATACTATATAAATGTTAGCTATTTTTGTTGTTATAGTTCACTCATCTATTGAGGGTTTTGGTGTCTTAATCTGCAATCTGAGTCCATCATCTCTGTATCACAAGGTGGGTAGTAGCATGTTCCATCATTAGTACTCTTGAATCATCATTGGTCATTATGCTGATCAGAATTCCTAAATCTTTCAGAGCTGTCTTTTTAGTATTGTAATAATTGTATAAACTATGCTCCCGGTTCTGCTCATTCCATTTTTCGTCCAAAACCATCCCCCTCCAGTACATTTTTCTTCCCCTTCTTTTCCATTCTTCTTTTAGGATCATCAAGATAACAATTCCAAGGTCTTCTGTATAATTAGAATCCCCATATGACCTCTGATGATGATAGGATTCAGAGGGGATGCATATATATACACATATATATGTATATGTATGTAGATATGTATGTATGTATATATATCCTTTCCCTATGTTAAAATATAAACAGTTTATATCTTTGTATAGTTGATTATCATTGTCTATTCACGTCAACCTTTTTATGTTTCTCTTGTCTCCTTCGATTATACTTCAAACTTTCTACACAGCTCTGGTCTTTTCACTGGGAATTCTTGGGAAGTTCTCTATTTTGTTGAGGAAGGTCCACTTTCCCTCTCTATGTTTATGATCAGTTTTTCTGGGAAAGTTATTCTTGGTTGTAAGCCTGCATTCTTTGCTTTCTGGAATATTGCACTTTAAGCTCTATGCTCCTTAATTTTAGTGGCTGCTAAATCATATTTAATATCCTGGCAAGTTCTTTTCTTTTGTATCTTTTTCATTTTGTATCCCTTTTTCTTTTGTATCCCTTCTCATGCTTTCTTCCACAAAGGACAGTTCAATTGATCTTCTTTGGGTTCGTCTTTCAAAGGAATGTGAACTTGAATTTGCATTCAAGAACTAGAAAATCTTCTTGTTTGTCTGGTGGCAGCACCTTCCTTGACTCAGGTAAATCTTGTATTCGCTGAAGCTGTACTTCTCAACTTTCATGGCTGCAGGAAGGTGGCAAAGAAGATCTTCCCCAGGTATCCGTATTCTGGCTCTATTGGTTTCTCCTCCTAGCTAACTGATCATTCTCTACTTCCTCTACAAGATCATAATACAGGTCTCACACCCTCTGTCCCTGAACAACCCAGGGCTCTCTCCTAGGTCCTATACTTTCTCTTGATGATGTCATCAACCTCCATGGATTCAATTATCATCTCTATGTTACATCTCTATGCAGTTGAGGGCTAGATGGTAATCTAGGGATCTAGACTTCATTCCTCTACTAAGCAGCAGAGTATCAAGTGACTATCTGACATTTTGAACTGGAGGCAGAGCAGCTAGGTGGTGCAGTGGATAGAATCCCAGCCCTGGAGTCAGGAAGACATGAGTTCAAATCTGGCCCCAGACACTTACCAGCTGTGTGACCCAGGGCAAATCACTTAATCCTGTTTGCCTCAGTTTCTTAATCTATAAAATAAGATAGAGAAGGAAATGGTAAGCCGATCCAGTATGTTTGCCGAGAAAACCACAAGTGGGGTCAAGGAGAGTCAGACGTAATTGAAACAACAAAACAACAACAATATCCCATAGGCATCTCAAACTCAACACTTTCAAACCAGAATTCTTTATCTTTCCCCCTAAGTCCACCCTATCTCATAACTTCTTTATTTCTGTTGAGGATACTGCCATTCTTCCAGTCTCCAAAGTTCACAGGAGTTATTCAGCTCTCCCTATTCACCCCACTTCTCACGTATTCAATCAATTGCCATGTCTTGCATATTCCTTCTCGTCAAGATCTCTCACATGTTGCCTTCTCACTTCCCACGTGCGGACCCTACTCCTTTCACCTAAACTATTTTACTAACCTTGTAATTGGTTTCCCTGTATCCAGTCTCTCCTTTATATAGTCTACCCTATCTACAACTGCCAAATTGATAATCTTAAAGTACAGCTCTGTCCGTATCACTCTTCTTCTCAAGGAAGGAAGGAAATAAGCATTTATTAAGCACCTGCTATGTGCGAGGTAAAGTATGGTAAGCACTTTACAACTATTATCTCATTTAACCTTCACAACAATCCTGAGTTAGATGCTATTATTATCTTCATTTTACTGTTGAGGAAACTAAGGCAAGTAGAGGTTAAGTGATTTCTCTAGGGTCACAGAGAAGAAGCTTCACTGGATTACCATGGTCTTCGGAATAAAATACAAACTCAGCTGTTGGGCAGTTAAAGTCCTTTATCACCTGGCTGCAGCCTGATTGCATATTATTCCCCTTGCCCAAAGTGTTCTACTCCATCCAGGTTAGCCAACCTCTTCTCTGTATTCGTTACATCTGCACAAGCTGACCCCCATGCCTAGAATGCTCTCTGTCCTTACCTCAAACTCTTGAAACCCCAACTCAAGTACAGTCTCCTTCAAAAGACCTTTCCCGATTCCCTCAGTTATTAGTGTTTCCCCTCGCCCCCGGCACTATTTTGTATGTGCCCCATATTTACTTATCTAAGAACAGACACCTGCCTAGCAGAATGGAGGTTCCTTGAAGGCAGGGACTGTCCTGCTTTTGCAATTGTACTCCATGCGCACAGCATGGTGCCTGCGCAGTAGGTACTTACTGGTCATTGATTGATTAGCTGAATGAATAGTGAAGATTGAAAGACTCTTGTTTTTAACACAAATGTTCTTTGGGTGATGTTGAATATTGTACCTGTGAGTCATGGAACACTACAGTCTCCAAAGAATTGAAACTGAGGATCAGCCAAAAGGCAATGGAAAGGTGTGTATTGGATATAAACAGGCAGCAACACTTCACAAATAAGGAATTACACAGAAGTGGCGTATAGGATGTCATTAGGGAAACGTATAACTTTGTCCAAAAAAGATGGGACAGTGCTGTGCTCCACCGGGATTCACAAAGGGTTAAAGGATTTAAAAGAAGGTCCCCTAACATGTTGGGTAGACCCCTTGTGGCAGATTCACAGAGGAAAGGAACAAGAGTCTCACAGTTTGGGTAAGCATGGATGGGTATAAAAGACATATCACATTTCAGTTACAGTGTGGTATGCTGTACAATGAAAGTCAATTCACCATAACCTAATAATTTGTTTACCTGAGGGCCTCTGCTGTCACTACGGTATGTTGAGCAGGCAAAGTGATGAATTGCTGTTTTGTTTGCTTTTTGTGCCCAAGGCTATTTTTAAAACATGAAACATCTTTTGATACCATAAGAGCCCCTAAAGAAGACAGTTTAACCACGTAGATCATTAGGTTGAGAAGTGAAATGACAAAAGGGACATAATCTGTTTCTCCGGTGGCAGATAGGCTTTACTTTCCAGTCATGCCTCAGTTTAATGTTTTTATTTTCCTTTTTTTCTTTTTTATGTGTGTTTCCATGGCATTATGGCTGACTTAAATTATATCTCCTCAGGACTGAGGACTATGTTCTTGACACATCAAGCTATTCATTAGGAAGAATAGGAAGATTAATTAGAAGGGGCAGAGACTGAAGACAGGTAGGCTCCTAATGAATAAATCAATGGAAATAAGGAAGCAAAGAAGAAAATAAACATTTATTAAGTGCTTATTATGTGTTAAGCACTGTGCTGGAAATACAAATACGAGCAGAAAGAAAGACAGTCCTTGCCCTGAAGGAGCTTACATTCTAACGGGGGAAAACAGCACACAAAAAGAAGCTGAAAAGCTAAGAGTGAGAGAAATTAAGGTTTCTGGGGGCACAGTTTTGAATTCCAGAGGAAGTCAGGAACAGGGCTGGGAGGAGAAATAAAATGAATGAAAGAACATTGATTAAGCACTTAATACATGCTGAGCACGAGACCATCATAATAAAATCTAACTTTTGTACATCTATTATCTCACAGAGTAGACAAAACAGTCTCATTTCCCCCTTTATACAAATAAACTAAGAATCACAGAGCAATGAACATCCTATGTAATTCTTCACTGTGCTCTCCCATCAATCCTCTATTAAGAATATGTCCAGCATGCTTAAGTTTTAACTCAAGAGTCATAGAATCCATATCAAAATCCCATCTCTATGTGACTTTGGGCAAGTCACTTACCTTTCCCACACCTCAATTACATCATCATCATCATCATCATTAGTTTTATATGGTACTTGAAGATTTTCAAAGTGCTTTATACATCTTAGCCCATTTTAACCTTACAATGATCACCAGAGGTAGAGGCTGTTATCATCCCCCTTTTAGAGGTGAAAAAAAAATTGCCTTACCCAGGGTCACAAAGCTAGTTAGGTCAGATGCAAACTCAGGTCTTCTTGACTCTAGGTTCAGCACTCCATCCAAAGTGCCACCTAGTTGTCTCTGTAAAATGAGGGGATTAAACTAAATACCCTTTGAGGTCCCTTCCAGCTCTGTATCAAAAATCCTATGATCCCCTAGGTCCTTTAATATTCGTTGGTGCTAGCTCAGAGCTCAAAATTTCCATCTGTCATCTCTCACTCTCACTACATGACCACTTCACATCATTTTCCAATCATACATTTTCTTTGTGGTTTATGTTTACATTTATATTCCAGGAAATAAATGTAAAGCTTGAGGCACTATAGAAACAGGAGATGCTTATTATTACACCATGAACTTTGGGGGAATTCTGTTCCCAAGGCTTTACCACTAGAAAGAGGTACTAGTGGCAAAAACTGAAGCCAGATGGTCTCAGTGCCGCCAGGCGAGCTAAAAACGGTGGAGCCGCCAGCGGCACAATCTATTCATGTGTTTATTGCTAATGGATATCACCCATGACATAGACAGCAAGTCTAGCGCCAAAGCAAGGGCGTAAACAGGGTGGAGACACGAGGGATGTGGGGAAAGTAGTTATAGAACTTTCACGTGCATCTTGGGTGGAGTGAAGCAATCAGCTCTTCTCTAAAGCATCCAGGAAGGGCAGAATTATGAAGAATGTAGTGTGGGCCAGGCTTAATCTAGTAACCTTTTAAAAATAACTAAGCAATCGCTCATGTGGAAATTGCTCAGAATTTGCCTTTGTTCAAATGATGTTAACAATAATGATTTTAACAGTTAAAAATATGGTATAAATTTGAAACTAAAGTTATTAGTGAAGATACAAAAAAGTGATAGTCTATTAAATTGGGCCACACTGTTTTTTGATTAGATTTATTGTTACCACTTTTTGCTGCCTCTGTAGTTCTTTACCACAGAGTTTACAATTTCACAGAAGAGCATATTCTTTTTTCGCATATTCAGGTATCCTTGAATCCCCTAGGCTTAGATATATATTCCCAGGCACTTTTTTTTCTTTATCCTAAATGGCATTTCCAAAGAATCTTCTGGCTTTCAAGTACAATGCTGTCATAGCATCAGCTGGGCTATTTGCAGCCAGAACAGTATGTATACCTCTTAAATGTATGGTTTGGATTTCTGGTCCTTGGATTCAATGAAGCTCAGGGGAATATAGACCTGAGTTTCTGTTTCTGATTTGCAAGGATGTAATGCCTGTGGCCTGGCCACAAAGCTTTTTTGAGAGGAGATGAAGGAAAAAGGTGAAGGCATAGGCAGTTTAGAATAAAAGTTAAGATGAATGTGAAGAAGGAGATTAGTACTGTGGTACCCAGGAAGGTTTACAACACCTAGGCAGCTCGTGCTTTGCAGGGGGAGATCATTCCCTCACACTTGCTTGATGTGAAAAGAGCAGATATGCAAATTTAAGGAATGCCCCTGATTGAACATAATAGCATAGTATTCCACCATTTGCCACAATAAAGTCTAAATGGATATATGATTTAGATAGATCATATAATAAAGATTATATCATAAAATTAGAGGAGAAGGGACATACCTTTTAGAACTCTTGGTGATGGAGAGTTGTAGACCATGCAAGGGATAGAAATGATCATAAAGGACAAAATGGACAATTTGGATTATGTGAAATTGAAAAGATTTTGCACAAACAAAATGAATTAGAAGAGAAGCAATTCTCTTCTTAGAAGAAAAGCAATTAACTGGGAAAAAATATTTGCAACAAATTTCTCTGGTAAGGTGCTGATATACAAGATATATAGGGAAGTGATACTAATATGTAGGATTATGAACCATTCAAAATAAGAAATGCAAGCTATCAACATGAGAAAAAATTTCTAAATTGCTACTAGTAACATAAATGCAAATTAAAACAACTCTGAGCCTGCCTTCATGCCCTTCAGATTAGCAGAGATAACATATAAGTAAAGGAAAAAAAACAACAATTGCTGGAGGAGCTGTGGAAGGACAGGTATACTAAAGCACTATTGTGGAGCTGTGAATTGGTCCAACCATTCTGCAAAGCAATTTGGAACTATAACCCCTGAAGTCACTAAATTATAAATACTTTTCAGCCTGGTGATACTAGTATTAAGCATATACCACCAAAGAGATCAAAGACAAAAAGAGCTCCCACATATAAACATATTTAAAACAGTACTTTTTGTTGTACTAATAACTGGCAACAAAGAGGGTACCCATCAGTTAGAGAACGGCTGAAAAAATTATAATATAATACTGTAATGAATTATTATAGTGCCATAATAAATTATGAATATGACAAATTCAAAGCAACTTGAGAAAACTTGAATAAATTGATGCAGAATTTAGTGAGCACAATGAGAACAATTTATACAATGACAATTACAATGTAAAGGGAAATAACTCTGAAAGACTTAAGAACTCTGATCATTACAAAAACCAGTAATGACTCTGGAAGGCTGATGGGAAGCATCTTTCCTGCCACTTGGTAGAAAAATAATGGACTAGAATGCAGGGTCCATGAACTTGATTTTTTAAAATATGTCGACAATTTTAATATAACTGGTTTCCTATGTAATCCTAGGTATTTTATTCATTTCATAAATATTATTCTGAGAGTCATAGACTTCACCAGGCTGTCAGAAGGGTCCATGACACACAAAAAAGGTTACAAGTTCCTGGAGTAGAGACACAGAATGAGGCATACATTTTTTTTGTTTGTTTTTTAAGTTTTATTAATTTATTTTGGTTTATCAACAATCACTTCCACATGCTTTTGAGTTCAAAATTTTTCTCCCCCTTCCTCCCCCCATCCTCCCCAAGATGGCATACAATCTGATACAGGCTTTATGTTTACATTCCTATTAAACATATTTTCACATTAGTGAAGTTATAAGTAAAAATTAAAACCAATAGGAAGAACCATAAGAAAGATGAAACAAAACTCAACAGAAGGTCAAAATAAGTGATAGCGATTCGACTTCCATAGTTCTTTCTTTGTATGTGGATAACATTTTCCACCACAAGGCCTCTAGAGATGTCTTAGATCCTTATAATACTGAGAAAGGTTCAGTTTAACAATATTAGTCATCACATAACGTGGCTGTTATTGTGTACAAAGTCCTCTTGTTTCTGCTCACTTCACTCAGCATCAGACCATATAAGTCTTCCCAGGTTTTTCTGAAGTCAGCCTGTTCATCATTTCTAATAGCATAATAGTATTCCATTACATTAGTATACCACAACTTGCTCAGCTATTCCCCAATTGATGGGCATCCTCTCAATTTCCAATTCTTTGCCACCACAAAAAGAGCTGCTATGAATATTTTTGTACATGTGGGTCCTTTTCCCATTTGTTTGATCTCTTTGGGATATAGCCCTAGAAGTGCTATTGCTGGATCAAAGGGTATGCACATTTTTGTAGCCCCTTTGGGCATAGTTCCAAATTGTTCTCCACAATGGTTGGATCATTTCACAATTCCACCAACAACGTATTAGTGTTCCAATTTTCACACATCTTCTCCAACATTTATCATATTCCTGTTTTGTCATGTTGGCCTCTCTAATCAATAACGATTTAGAGCATTTTTTTCATATGACTGTAGATGGCTTTAATTTCATCTGAGAACTGTCTGTTCATATCCTTTGACCATTTGTCAATTGGGGAATGGCTTGTGTTCTCATAAATTTGTCTTAATTCTCTACATATTTTAGAAATGAGGCCTTTATCAGAGAGACTGGTTGTAAAAATTCTTTCCTAATTTTCTACCTTCTTCCTAATCTTAGTTGCACTGGCATTGTTTGTGGAAAAACTTTTCAATTTAATGTAATCAAAATTATCCATTTTGCTTTTCATAATGTTCTCTATCTCCTGTTTGGTCATGAATTCTTCTGTTCTCCATAGATTTATAGGTAAACTATTCCTTGTTCTCCCAGTTTACTTATGGTATCAGCCTTTATATCTAAGTCATGAACCCATTTTGACTTTATTTTGGTATATGGTGTGAGATTTGGGTCTATGCCTATTTTCTGCCATCCTCTTTTCCAGTTTTCCCAGCAGTTTTTTTTCAAAGAGTGGGTTCTTATCCCAGAAGCTGGGGTCTTTGGGTTTATCAAATAATAAATTACTATAGTCATTGACTATTGTGTCTTGCATATTTAACCTATTCCACTGATCCAGCACTCTATTTCTTAGCCAGTACCAAGCAGTTTTGATGATTGCTGCTTTATAATACAATTTAAGATCTCCGAATTGCTAGGCCACCTTCCCCTGCATTTCTTTTCATTAGTTCCTTTGATATTCTGGACCTTTTGTTTTTCCAAATGAATCTTGTTATTATTTTTTCTAACTCTATAAAATAATTTTTGGGTAGTTTGATTGGTATGGCACTGAATAAGTAAATTAGCTTAGGTAGGATTGTCATTTTTATTATATTAGCTCGGCCTACCATGAGCAACTGATGTTTTTCCAATTATTTAGATCTGATTTTATTTGTGTGAAAAGTGTTCTGTAATTGTGTTCATAGAGTTCCTGGGTTTGTTTTGGGAGGTAGACGCCTAAATATTTTATAATGTCTACAGTAAGTTTAAATGGGATTAGCCTGCAACTTTGCTAAAGTTGTTTATTATTTCAAGTAGTTTTTTACTTGATTCTCTAAGTATATCATCATGTCATCTGCAAAGAGTGATAGCTTTGTTTCTTCTTTGCCTATTCTAATGCCTTCAATTTCTTTTTCTTCTCTTATTTGTAAAGCTAAGGTTTCCAGTACAATATTGAATAACAGTGGTGATAATGGACATCCTTGTTTCACCCCCGATCTTATTGGAAATGTTTCTAGCCTGTCCCCACTACATATAATGCTTGCTGAAGGTTTTAGATATATGCTATTTATTATTTTAAGGAAGACTCCATGTATACCTATGCTTTCTAGTGTTTTTAATAGGAATGGGTGTTGTATTTTATCAAAAGCTTTTTCTGCATCTATTGAGATGATCATGTGCTTTCTGTTGGTTTTGTTGTTGATAAGCTCAATGATGCTGATAGTTTTCCTAATATTGAACCAACCCTGTATTCCTGGTATAAATCCTACCTGGTCATAGTGTATTATTCTTGTGATAAGTTGCTGTAATCTACTTGCTAATATTTGTTTAAAATTTTTACATCTATATTCATTAGAAAATTGTCTATAATTTTCTTTTCTATTTTGACTCTTCCTGGTTTGGTATCAACACCATATTTGTATCATAAAAAGAATTTTAAGACTCCTTCTTCACCTATTTTCCCAAATAGTCTATATAGTATTGGAATTAATTGTTCTTTAAATGTTTGATAGAATTCGCAAAATCCATCTGGCCCTGGAGATTTTTCCTAGGGAGTTCATCAATGGCTTTTCAATTTCTTTTTCTGAGATTATTTAAGTATTTTACTTCCTCTTCTGTTAATCTGGGCAATTATATTTTTTAAATATGTATCCATTTCACTAAGATTGTCAAATTTGTTGGCATAGTTGGGCAAAATAATTCCTAATTATTGTTTAATTTCCTCTTCCTTGGTGGTAGCTTCACCCTTTTCATTCTTGATACTAGTAATTTGGTTTTCTTCTTTTTTTTTAATTAAATTAACCAAAGGTTTATCTATTTTATTGTTTTTTCATAAAACCAGCTCTTAGTTTTATTTATTAGTTCAATAGTTTTCTTAATTTCAATTTTATTAATTTTTCCTTTGGTTTTCAATATTTCTAATTTGTGTTTAGTTGAGGATTTTTAATTTGTTCTTTTTCTAGTTTTTTAGTTGTATGCCCAATTCATTAATCTCCTCTTTTTCTATTTTATTTATGTAAGCATTTAGAGATATAAAACTTCCCCTAAGAACTGCTTTCGCTGCATCCCAAGTTTTGGTATGTTGTCTCATTATTGTCATTCTCTTGAATGAAATTATTGATGTTTCTATGATTTGTTGTTTGACCCAATCATTTTTTAGGATTAGATTATTTAGTTTCCAATTATTTTTTAGTCTATCTTTCCATGGCCCTTTATTACATATAATTTTTATTGCATCATCTGAAAAGGATGCATTTAATATTTCTGCCTTTCTGCATTGGATTGTGAGGTTTTTATGCCCTAGTACATGGTCAATTTTTGTGTATGTGCCATGTACTGCAAAAAAAATATTCCTTTCTATCCCCATTCAGTTTTCTCCAGAGGTCTATCATACCTAACTTTTCTAATGTTCTATTCACCTCCTTAACTTCTTTCTTTTTATTTTGTGGTTAGATTTATCTAGTGCAGAGAGGGGAGGTTCAGGTCCCCCACTAGTATAGTTTTGCTGTCTATTTCTTCCTGTAACTCCCTGAACTTCTCCTGTAAGAATTTGGATGCTATACCATTTGGTGCATATATGTTTAGTAATGATATTACTTCATTGTCTATGGTGCCTTTTAGCAGGATGTAGTTTCCTTCCTTATCTCTTTTGATTAGATCTATTTTTGCTTTTGCTTTGTCTGAGATCAGGATTGCTACCCCTGCTTTTTTACTTCAGCTGACGCATAATATATTCTGCTCCAGCCTTTTACCTTTACCCTGTATGTGTCACTCTTTTTCAAATGTGTTTCCTGTAAACAACATATTGTAGGATTATGGTTTTTAATCCATTCTGCAATCCATTTCCATTTTATGGGAGAGTTCATCCCATTCACATTCACAGTTATGATTACTATCTGTGTCTTTTTCTCCATCCTTTTCCCCCCATTTATTTTTCTTTCTCCTTTTTCCTTTCCCCCTTCACTAGTGTTTTGCTTTTGACCACTGCCTCCTTCAGTCCCTCCCTCCTTTTATTATCCCTTTCCCTTTTCTTCCCTTTACTCTTACTGCTTCTTCCCTCCCTTCTTCCCCCCCCTTTTCTTTCCCCCTCCCTTTTCTTTCCCCTTTTCCCTCCTACTGCCTATAGGGCAAGTTAGATTTCTATACCTAACTGATTATTATGCCCTTCTTGAGCCAAATCTGATGAGAGTAAGGTTCAAACAATGCCCCCCCCCTTCTTTCCCTCTGCTGTAATTGTACTTTGTGTCTTTTCCTGTAATGTAATTTACCCTTGTCTGCCTCCTTTCTCAGTACATTTTCTAAGATCAGATTGATCCACTTATTTGGATCCATTTAACCCACTTGATTAGATTTTTTTATCATTACATCAAAGTCAACTAATATCCACCCTCTTTATGTATACTCCTTTAACATGGTGTAATAACAATACAGTTCTCAAGGGTTGCAAGTGTCATATTCCCTTGTAGGGTTTAAACACCCCCCCCATTAACAACATATTGTATCTTTCTGTCCCATTTACCTTTTATGTCCCTTGAGTCCTGTACTTGAAGATCAAATTTTTTGTTGAGCTCTGGTCTTTTTATCAGGAAAGTTTGGAAGTCTCCTATTTGTGAATATCCACCTCCTCCCTTGAAAAATGATGCTCATTTTTGCTGGGTAATTGATCCTTGGCTGCATTCCAAGCTCCTTTGCCTTAGAATATCATGTTCCATGCCCTGGTCTTTTAATGTAGAAGCTGCAAGGTCCTGTGTAATCCTGACTGTGGTTCCATGATATTTAAATTGTTTCTTTCTGGCTGCTTGCAGCACCTTCTCTTTCATCTGGTAATTTTGGAATTTTGCTATTATATTCCTTGGCATTGTCAATTTGGGATCTCTTTCAGGTGGTGATGTGGATTCTTTCTATGGTTATTTTCCCTTCTGGTTCTAGGACTTCGGCAGTTTTCCTTTATGATTTCCTGAAAGATACTGTCCAGGCTCTTTTTTTCATCATGATTTTCAGGTAGTCCAATAATTTTTAAATTGTCTCTCCTGATCGATTTTCCAGGTCGTTGTTTTACATGAGGTATTTTATTTTCATCTATTTTTCATTTTTTGTTTCTGTTTGACTGATTCTTGCTCTCTCATAGAGACATTAGTTTCCATTTGTCCAATTCTAGTTTTAACAGATTGTTTTCTTCTGTTAGTTTTTGTACTTCCTTCTTCAATTGGCCAATTGTGTTTTTTAGGGACTTGTTTTCTTCAGTGTATTTTTTTCCAATTGGCCAATTGTATTTTTGAAGGACTCTTCTACCTCTCTCATTTGACTATTAAAATCCTTCTTGAGCTCTTCTAAGAAGGCTTTTTGGGCTTCAGACCAGTTCATATTCCCTTTGTTGTTGCAGATGTGGTTTGTTGACAATGTTGTCCTCTTCAGAATTTCTGTCTTGATCTTCACTCTTCTCATAATATGAATCTATGGTACTTTCTTTTTAC
This sequence comes from Phascolarctos cinereus, assembly GCF_003287225.1. NCBI lineage: Eukaryota > Metazoa > Chordata > Mammalia > Diprotodontia > Phascolarctidae > Phascolarctos > Phascolarctos cinereus. Next base: position 392,746,941 of record NW_027555847.1, on the reverse strand, counting down.
TCATGTGTTTCTTTATTCCCTGGCCTTTAAAGAGATTGAGCTCTCCTGCTGGGAACAGGGTACTGACCCAAGCTTCTTGTGTTGGGAGCCTAGGTCTTGGTCACTGGCTTTGTGTGCTGGGCCTCTTATGCTGGCAACTGGACTGTAAGGTTTCTGGCAGCTTACCTCGTGTTGGCTGGAATCAGCAAGGTTGGAACTTTCAGGCAATTCTAGGTTGCCTGCTTTTCCTTTCCTTTAACTTTCTTCAGCTCCTTTTAGATGGGTGCTGCAGGGTGTTTATCTGCCTGGGGGCTCCTGCAGTGTTGTCTCCCTTGTTTCTGCTAATGCACCGGGAGATTCCTTTGTGGAGTGCCCAGGCACCTGGTGGTTTTCTGAGCTGGTTTACACCAGTTTCCCCTGCCCTCACTGAGGCACTCGGAAGTCCAGGTATTGGTGTTTGCCTGCTCTACCAACAGGGCTTCAGGATCTCTTCACAATTGGAGCTGCAGGGCTCCGGGAAGCTGTTAGATCGTTTTCTTCACCTCCTTTCAGATGAATGCCGCAGGATACATATCTGCCTGGGGCCCCTTGTAGTTCTGCCTCCCTTATTTTTGCTGAGGTACTGGGAGACCCGTTTGCTGGGCTGCTGCACTGCTGTTCTCCGTCTTTCTTTTAGTTCAGCTGTTCCAGGATTTTTTTCTGGGGTGATATTTTCTGGGTTTTCAGAGGTTGATAGGGGAGAGTAAGAGCGGATACCTTTTCACTCCACCACCTTGGCTCCCGGAAGCGGAAGTCCAAGGCATACATTTTTTGAAATTATTAACATGTGGACTTTTTTTTTGGCTTGGCTGGACTTATTTGTTACAATGGAGGCTTTGATGGAGTGGTTATGGAGGAGGTTAGAGGGACAGTGATAGGAAGAAAAGAGCATTGATCAAACATTAGAAAAATAAACTGAAAAAAGCCAAAGGAAGTCCAAGAGACACAGACAAGCAGGGCACTGTGGGTACTACAATTTCAAATTACTTATATAATTTCTTTTAAAAAATCTACATGTAATAGAAACTCATGATTTCATATGCACTCTTCTTCTTTGGTTCATCTTTGGATAGGGAAATATTAGAGTTTGTTATTGTTTTTCAAATTCATAATAGCACAGGGGTGGAATTGGAGCAAATTCTAGATAGCTCTGAGCCTTGAGCTCTGATCACTCCTGTGTAAATAGTTCAGTATTCCATGGGGTGTACTCCAATCCAGCCTCTGATTCAGTTTAAAAAGGAAAAAAAAGAAATTTAAATATTAATTTTTAGAAAAAAATTAAAGGAGTACACCTGAAGGTGTTTGAAGATCCAGGAGTGGAGAAGGTGGCTACCTGGACCTGTACAAGCTCAATAGAATACCAGATGAGATCTGCCCATAAAACCTTTGCTTCCTCCAGAAAGACTGGCAAAAATGCTCTGAGCTCCCAAGTCATTCCCATGAGCAGAAACCCCACCCCCCTGGACATCTTGCCAGCTCCCCCATAGGAACTATTGAGTAGGGGATTGAATTTCTCAGTTTAGACCTGACGCAGGAACATTCATTGTTGCCTGATCAGAGGAGAATCATGTGGGGTGAGTGAACCTCAGAGTGGGTAGTATCAATTTACTCTTTTGTAACATTTGGATTTAAGTTATATAATACATTGTCTTAAATCAATGAAACATAAAGCCAGTGACATAGCAAAGAAGAGAAACTAGTGATATAAGAACTAAAGCCATAAGATCTGATTGGGTAATCCACATATGTAAACATTAAACTAAGTGTATAAGGCAACCTTGACTAGAAAAGGGCGGAGTTAAAGGAAGGTGTTGTTGTTTGACCAATGACCACAGAGTGATATCTTGACTTACACGTGATTTGGATTTAACTGAGGCAGAGTTGTACAAAGTCATCAACCTCTCTCTTCCAGAATCATTGAAATTCAGTGGTGGAACAAAAGTCAAGACAGCTCAGGTACAGTGGATGACCATGGCATCTTCAATGCCTGACCAAGCTCTAAGGGCTCCATGGCACCTGCTTCAGTAGCCTTCATGGCCATTGGAACAAATTATTCTCATCTGCCCATTCCACCCAAGAAGTCTTCATGTGCTTGGGGTAGACATCCCCCTAACTCACCAACAGTTTTGAGGCCTGTTGGTTACCCTCAGCCTGGTTTACTAAAATTATTAATACATTGGATGACAACATGGATCCAATCTCGGATCCATGTCATAGAGAATCATGGAGAACTTGGTGATTACCCTCAGAATTCCCTCTGCTGTTGGGCAGTTCACAAGACAGATGGAAAGGAGCATTTGATCAACAGCTCACCCTCTAAGGAAGCCTTCCCTAACACCTCTTAATTCCAGTGCTTTCCTTCTTTTAATTATTTCCTATTTATTCTATCCATAGCTTGCTTTGAGTATATTTGTTTACATGTTATCTTCCCCATTGGATTGTAAGCTTCTTGAGTCCTCAGGGATTTTTTTGCCTGTTTTTATTTCCACAGTGTTTAGCACAGTGTCTGGCATATAGTAGGCACTTAATAAATGTTTATTGAATTGGTCACAGTACCTCCTAGTAGCTAATTATAAAATGAGATAATAGATATGAAAGCACATTGAATTAGTATGTGATGTATGCAAATAGTTATTTTTCTTTCTGTAGCTATTATTATATACTCTAGATATGAAAGTGAAAAGGAAAGAGAAAGGGAAAGATTGTGTTCCTATGCAATGGATTCAGAGTCAAAGTCACTGGACTGAAATCCTAGCTCTGCTACTTATTGTGTGACTCGGAGGAATTCCTTCTATATGTTGAGGAATGTTAAAGTTCAAAGCAATTCAATAAACAGAAAGCATGTACACAACATTGTGCTAGATGCTGGGTAAGATGCAATGTTGTCTCTACTCACAGAGCTCACAGCCTACTACAAGTGTACTGGGTGACATTTTTGCTTGGTGTTTGCAATGGTGGGCTGGAGAACTGCTATCAAAATTCCAGACTGTCTGGTAGAAATAGTATCCAAATTGCACTTATGCCTAAAGGAACTCATGTCAAGAGCATAGCCAGTTCCAAAGAGTACTTCCTGCTCTCATGGGATCATAAGATTATTTATTTAAAGATAGAAGGTGCTAAGAAGTCATGCAGTCCAGCTCTTTCATGTGACAGATAAAGAAATCATGCCCTAGCAAAAATTATTATAATAAAAATCCTAAGGTACTGCAAAAACTCTTTCCAAGTCAATGCTTTGGCTATGGCATGTCATACCCAACATGATCATACCTGATGCCCTCACTTCCCCTACCTCACCCCTCAAAAAAAAGAACAGAAAAAGAAAAAAAATTTTGAGTTGCTATAGAATATATTCTTACCAATCACTTGGCAAACATATATTAAGCACATACTATGTGCCAGGCATATTGTCCTTCTGGAGAAGGAAATGGCAAACCACTCCAGTATCTTTGCCAAGAAAACCCAAATGGGGTCACAAAGAATTGGACATGACTGAAATGACTCAACAACAGCAACAACATGTACAGGCACAATGCCAAGCGCTAGGGATACAAAGGGAAAACTGAAAATAATCCCTACCCTCAAGCAGCTTGCAGGCTAGCTAGGGGAGGCAAGCACAGCCTGCCAAAAATAAGAGGCACTATTTGGTGGTAGAAGGCACATTGGACTTGCAAGCTAAATACAAGTGGGGACTTTGTGCCTTACTAGCCATGGGCTTATAAGCATGGCATTTAACCTATCTCTGAAAATGGAAATGAGCCAGCCATAGCCAGAGAGAGAAATAACAGATGGACAAGCTCACATGCTAAATCCACTTAATGTCAAAAGAATTTCCAGAAGGATCTGGACAAGGTTCACAAAGGATAGGTTGAGAATTGTATCCCCTGGACAGGGGTATGGTGAAATCACAGATTTATCTCAGTGTGGGAGTATAAAATGGGAACAGCGGCTAAGTGGTACAGTGGTTAGAGTGCTAGACTCGAAGGCAAACAGAAAGGAAGGGAACAAGCATTTATTTAAGCACATGCGAAGCACTTTACAAATATTATCTCATTTGATCTTCACAATAATCCTGGAGGTTGGTGTTATTATCCCCATTTTACAGTTGAGGCAGACAGAGGTTAAGTTACTTGCCCAGGATCAAAAGCTAATAAGTGCTTGAGATTGTATTTGAACTCAGGCCAGTATCCTATCTACAATTCATCCTAGTTGTTTACCACATCACAGTTGATGAGCCCAAATAAAAAGTTGTGCCAAGTGAGAAAGACCTTTGCGGGCACAAAAGGCATCCCCCATCTGGCAACCCATGATGTCCACACCATCTGTTACCCAAATTCTCTCACCAAAGTCAATGACATTATTCAGATTGATTTGAAGACTGGCAACATAACCAATTTAATCCAGTTTGATTCCAGGCAACCTGTATATGGTAACTGGTAGAGTTCAGTTGGGTGGAATTGGTATGATCACCAATCATGAGAAACATTTGGGCTCCTTCCATGTGGTCCGCATGAAGGATGCCAATGGCAAAAGCTTTGCCCCCAGGTTTTAATTTTTTTTGTTGTTGTTATTGGCAAAAGTAATGAGCCTTGGATTTCCCTGTCCAAGGAGAGGGCATCCATCTCACCACTGGCAAAGAAAGAGACAAGAGTTTGGCAGCCAAACAGTCCTGTGGATGTGATTGCAAATCACAACAGGGTTTCTGTGGTCAAATAAAGACATTACAATGTGCTTCAAAAAAAAAAAGTCACTTTCATTATTTGTGACTACAGGATTTGAATGAAGGCTGTCAGATTTTCAAGACCTAGCTCGGTTCATGGCTCTGGCTGTTCATGCCCCAGGAGGTTATGCTATACTTTTACTTTGAAAGATCTACCAACATCTGCTCACTGAATTTACAGAATTACTCCATGTTTACAATATGGAAACAAAAAAAAGCATCGAATGAGAAGGGATTGCACCCCTGGTCAAAAAATAAAGTGTTTTGACGTGTATGAGAATCTAAAAAAGTTCTCTGGTTTTGGGGGCCTCTTTGGAGACTTGCAGCAGCCTGTCTCAGATTCTAGATAGGATCTCCTTCCTTCCCCCCTTCTTGCCCTTTTCTGGGAACACCTGAAAAGTTGCACTGGAGAGAGGGGTAGGAATGATTACTGACCATTCATCAGCTTCTTCTTGCCTGTGACATCAGAAATGCAAAATCAATCAAATGTGCCTGAGCGAGACCCTGCCCCAACCACTGGTAAAAATTCATGTCTTTCATCTACCTTTGAGCAAGTCTGGATGAGTCCCTTCCTTGGTTCTGGTTTGAAAGTGTCAGGCATGCTGTTCAGAGTGTAGATTTCCTTTGTGATTCCAGGTCTAGAGTACCTCTTTATGTATCTCTTTATGCCATCCCTTGTATGGTTTAAAATCACCAAAACAAAGGCCTAATTCTTTAAGCATTTGCTGACCTGATTCTTTTATGAAACCTCCTTTAGCTCTCCAGAATTCTGCAATGTCTGGGACTGTGTGTCACTTAACCAAAACGGTCAAAGAATTCACGGAATGAGGTGTCCTGGACAAGGTAATTTTCTAGGGGACTCAAGACTAACTTTTAATTAGGCCTCTAATTGCCTTTTTAAAAAAGTAACTTTAAAAGAGTCTTTTTAAAATGTAGTATACAATTCTCTGCCTTGGAAAACAGCACATTATGGAAATAATTTAATTTTTCTTGATGATTCAGGTTCATCAATTATTGTGCTATTCTGTAGATGTAGCTGGAGTGTGATAGAATTAGATGTGAGGTGGCCTCAGAATATACCAGAGAATTTGTTTCCTTGAAAAAGTCTCAGATGTCTGCTGGCTTTTGAGGGGTTACTTGCCTCTTTATCATGAGAGTAGAGCAAAGGACTTACAATTGCATGACCTGCAGGGAAGATGCTTTCTACAAAATTAACTATTAAATCAGTGGCCAAGGCAGCCTTATCACAACTTGTTTTTTCACCTTCATAAAATCTTCACTACTAACAGCAACATTTAATTGGGCATTTAATCCTATGCTGTCTTGTATATGTAAATATGTAGACATATATATGCGTATATGTACCTATCTATACATGTATGTGCATCCTATCTCTGCCACATGATTGAAAACTACTTAAGGGCAGTGAATGTTTGCTACCTGGACAGTTCAAGGTACCATGTCTTGAACAAAGCTTAATAAATGTATATGTAACTGTTATAATCAAATATATAAAAAATTCACAAAAGTTTGTCTATTTGAAGGTTCTACTTCTTATAGGCCAGAAAAGGAAATAGGATAGCTTTTTTAAAAATTTTTTTTAAAATATAAATTTATTTATTTTTAGTTTTCAATATTTACTTCCACAAGATTTTGAGTTCCAAATTTTCACCCCATGTCACCCCTACCCCTACCCCAATGCATGCATTCTGAATATCCCTTCCCCTAGTCTGCCCTCTCTTCTATCTCTCCCCCGCTTCTCTTATCCCCTTCCCCTTCTATTTTTCTGTAGGGCAGGATAGACTTCTGTACCCCATTTCCTGTATTTCTTATTTTCCAGTAGCATGTGAAAACATTTTTTTAAACACTATTTTTAAAACTTCAGGTTTCAAATTTTCTCCCTTCCTCTCTCCCCACCCACCCTCGTTGAAAAGGCAAGCAACTCAGTATAGGTTATGCATGTGCAGTTGTGCAAAACACTTCCATAGTAGACATGTTGTGAAAAACTAACTCTATTTCCCTTAATCCTATCCTGCCCTCCCATTTATTCTATTCTTTCTTTTGACCCTATCCCTCCTCAGAAGTATTTGCTTCTGATTACCCCCTTTCCCAATCTGTCCTCTTCTCTATCATCCCCCTGCTCCCTTGTCTCCTTCTCCCCCTATTTTCCTGTAGGGTAAGACAGTTTCCATACCCAATTGAATGTGTATGTTATTTTCTCCATAAGCCAAATCCTATGAAAATAAGATTCACTCACTCCCTCTTACCTTCCCCTGTTTCCCCTCCACTGTAAGAGCCTTTTCTTTTCTGTTTTTTTTTTGTGAGATAATTTACCCCATTCTACCTCTCCCTTTCTTCTTCTCCTAGTATAATCTTCTCTCATCCCTTGATTTTATTCTCCAGATATGATCCCTTAATCTTCAACTCACCCTGCGCCGTCTATCTATCTATCTATCTATATACACATACACATAATTTTTTTCCTCCAACTACCCTAATACTGACAAAGGTCTCATGAGTTATAAATATCATCTTTCCATGCAGGCATGTAAACAGTTCAACCTTAATAAGTCTCTTATGATTTCTCTTTCCTGTTTACCTCTTCATGTTCCACTTGAGTCTTGTATTTGAAAGTCAAACTTTCTATTCAGCTCTGGTCTTTTCATCAAGAATGCTTGAAAGTCCTCTATTTCACTGAATGACCATTTTTTCCCCTGAAGGGTTATACTCGGTTTTGCTGGGTAGGTGATTCTTGGTTGTAATCCTATCTCCTTTGCCCTCTGGAACGTTATATTCCATGCCCTGCGGTCCTTTAATGTAGAAGCTGCTAAATCTTGTGTTATCCTGATTGTGTTTTCCTTGATAATTTCTTGAAAGATTATATCTAGGCTCTTTTTTTGATCATGGCTTTCAGACACGCCAATAATTTTTAAATTCTCTCTCCTGGATCTATTTTCCAGGTCAGTTGTTTTTCCAATGAGATATTTCACATTGTCTTCTATTTTTTCATTCTTTTGGATTTGTTTTATAGTGCCTTGATTTCTCATAAAGTCACTAGTTTCCAATTGTTCTAATTTTTAAGGAAGTGTTTTCTTCAGTAATCTTCCATTTGGCCAATTTTTCTTTTTAGGGCATTTTTCTCCTCATTGGCTTTTTGGACCTCTTTTGCCATTTATTTGGGTTAGGCTGTTTTTTAAGGTGTTATTTTCTTCAGTATTTTTTTGGGTCTCCTTTAACAAGCTGTTGACTTGTTTTTCATGATTTTCTTGCATCACTCTCCTTTCTCTTCCCAGTTTTTCCTCTACTTCCCTTACTTGCTTCTCAAAATCCCTTTTGAGCTCTTCCAAGGCCTGGGACTGATTCATATTTTTCTTGGAGGCTTTGGATGTAGGAGCTTTGATATTGTTGTCTTCTTCTGGTTGTGTATTTTGATCTTCTTTTTCACCAAAGTAAGATAATATAGTCTGCCTCTTTTTGCGCTGCTTGCTCATGATCCCAGCCAATTACTTGAGTTTTAAACTCTTTGTTAAGGTAAGAGTCTGCTTCCAATGTGGTGAGTGTACTATCCCAAGCTTCAGGGGTTTGTACAGCTGTTTTCAGAGATACTTGTAGGTACCTGTAAATTTTTATTTCTACCAAGGTGGTATGATAAGGGGCGAGGTGTTTACTCCTTTCCTGGCCTGTGACCACAAGTATTCCTTTCTGTCCTGTAACTGTGAGGAGGGGTTCCTTTCCACAGCCACTACAAGCTCCACCATGCCAGTGCTCCTCCTCACCCCAGCACTGCCGCCCAGAACTGTGACCCAGATTCACACACAGGCAAAGCAAGAGATTCCTGCCTCAGCACTGGCAAAGAGATCCCTGCAGTCCCCCTCTGATCAGCCACTGGATTCCCCCCTCAGTCTGTGGGCTGGAAACTCAGAAGGCAGCTACTCTGCGCTCTGTGCATTTGGGGAACTGGAGCTGAGACCCTGCATTCCTCTCTCAGCACCACAGAAACAGACTTTTCCCACTGACCTTCTAAGTTGTCTTTGGCATTCGTGGATTGAGGAGTCTGGAAACTGCCACAGCTGCCCGAGATTCAGTCCTCTGAGGCCTGCTCCAGGTTCGCTGGGGCCTGCACGCCCATGCCGCGCTGCTCTCTGCTCCCAGCCCAATGGGATATACCTTTCTGATCAATCATCCAGGTTGTCTTGGGCTGGAAATTTGCTTCACTCTGTCTTTTTGTGGGTTCTGCTGCTTTAAAATTTGTTCAGAGCCATTTTTTATAGGTATTTGGAGGGGTTTAGAGAAGAGCTCAAGCAACTCACTGCTTTCACTCCGCCACCTTGGCTCCGCCCCAGGATAGAGTTATTTTGAAACCTCAGTTACATAATTAGATTGTTCTATTAAATAATATCATTCCTTCTTTAAAAACTTCTCTTAGAAATGATTCCCCTAAGATTGGCTAGGTTTGCTACAATTCATAAAGTTAATCTTGTTTTTCTCTTCAGTCTTAAATAATTTCTAATGCTTATGTAGTTCTTTATAATTACGAGTTGCTTTCATGGCTGGCATCTTACTTGAGCCTCACAAAAAGTTAGTATTCTCAGTTTAGTAACTGGGAAATTGAGGCTCAGCAAAGCTGAATGATTTTGTTCAAACTCACACAGCCACATGGCAGAACCATGACTCAAACCCAGCGCTTTGTCTGCTGAATCCAGTGGTCTTTCTACTAGACCAGGCTAGAATTTAAACAATTGTTAGTCATATGCTTCACTCTGCAAAATCCTACCAAATTGTAGAGAAAATGCAATAGAGAATATGTAATTTTACCCTTTGACTTTATTTCACCCACACTTTACTTCATCCTAGAAATTAGAATGGACTTTGGGAAAATGTGTTATGGGCTTCCTTAATTCCAATTTTATTTAAGATTTCCAAAAGCATCTGCCAACTATTTTTCTGTTTCCTTTATAGTTCCAATAAGTGAGCACTTTTTCTTCCAGTCTGTGAGATTTGCATAATTTGAATGGTAGTTATCATGGCTACTTTGACCATGTTTCAAGATCACCTCAAGTCCCACTTCCTATAAAAAGCCTTTCTCCCAGCCATCAACATCCCCAAATTAAGTTGCTTTACGTTATATATGGGTTTTTTTATTTACTTGAATGTGTATTTGTTGTTTCTCCCCAGTAGAATGTAAGCTCCTTGAAGGAAATGACTTTCATTTTCCCCCTTGCACAATGCCTGGCACAGAGAAGTCACTTTTAAATGCTTGTAAAATTGAATCTAATTTAAATGGGCAGGTAATATCAATGTTTTGTGGCTCAGTCTTGTCTGACTCTTCATAACCCTATTTGGGGTTTTCTTGGCAAAGATACTAGAATAGTTTGCCATTTGTTTCTCCAGCTTATTTTACAGATGAGGAAATTGAGGCAAACAGGGTTAAGTGACTTGCCTACGGGCACCCATCTAATAAGTGTCTAAGGCTGGATTTGAACTCAGGAAGATGAACTTATATTTGCATGGTTTGCACCCCTAGCCCCCGCCCCCCAAAAAAGTCTCAATTTTGATTAAATTTTAGTGAACTAGATAAATCTTTTTTTGAAGAGAAGAGGAGGGCAATATTGTTCCCCAAGCAAATCTGGGTCAAGACATGAAGCGGCGACACAAAAATCTGCAGTTTCCATTTCCCTTCAGAGTTCTGTGAATTGGCTGCATCTATAAGCTTTCTCATTTATTACCAAGACGCATGCACATCACAATAGTGTTGCACAGGCATGTTGGATTGTTTGCAAAAAGACAGCTATTTCTGGGAGCTTCTGAGAGGCATACTGTCAACCTAGACAGAAATAACCTTGTGGCGTCTATCCATTACTGATTGTGAATCTGTTGTCATGTTAACTTTAGAAGTCACGATATATTGTCTGTATCAATAATGGACCACTGACATGGCAGACTATTTAAATGTCAGGGGGAAAAAGAGTCACATGGGGTGATTTTTCACTTAGCAGCTGTGCCCAGCTTCCTTTATCACCACAATTTAATGCTAATACAGCTTATCAGTGGGTTTCTCCAACCTTACTGTATGTGTTCCTTGACAGCTGATGCTTAATTCAATTCACCAAGTATCTACTACTCTCAAAGCACTGAAGGAGAAACAGAGATGAATAAGACAGTATCCATATGGTGCTTGCCTTTAAGTAGATTATGACCTAATGAAGAAGATCGTTCAGTCATTTCAGTCATATCCAATGTTTCATGACCGTATTTTGGGGTTTCTTGGTAAAGATACTAGAGTGGTTTGCCATTTCCTTCTCCAGCCCATTTAACAGAGCAGGAAACTGAGGTAAACAAGGTTAAGGGCCGGGGTCACTCAGCTAGTAAGTATCTGAGACCAGATTTGAACTCAGGAAGATGAGTCTTCCTGACTTCAGGCCTGGCACTCTATCCACTGCACCACCTGGCTGCCCAAAGGAGATAAGAAACTTACTGAAATAAGGATAATATAAAATAGAACCTGATGGATACATGAGAACTAATTACAAAAGGACACCAGAAAGTAGAATGTGAAATCTTTCATACTCAACTCTCTGGGGTTCTAGATAGTGTTCTTTGCCTTGTGAGTGAAATAAGATAATTATACAATATTTTTTAAAACAGTGAAGCAGGGGACGCTAGATAGTACAGAGGACAGACTGCTGGGCCTAGAGACAGGAAAATTAGTCTTCCTGAGTTCAAATCTAGCATCAGGCACTTACTAGCAATGTTTGCCTCAGTTTCCTCATTTGTAAAATAAACTAGAGAAGGAAATGGCAAACCACTCCAGTAACTTTGCCAAGAAAACCCCCAAAGGGGTCATGAGCAGTTGGAAACAATTGAAAAACAAAAACAACAAACTCCGCGTTAGCTATTACATGGACAGTCTTGAATAAAATAGTATTTTAAATAATTAAAAAAATAAAAACAGTGAAGTGCTATCTACATGCAGGGGTTTGCTGTTGATGGTGTTATTATTATAAAGTAAGAGATTAAGAGTTCTGTTTCCCAAAGCAAGAGACTGTCAAGGCTTATTTCAACCTACTAGTTTCTCCAACAGAATGCTGTCTATTCCTTAGACCTCATCCCACCTTAGTCTCCTTATCTCCATAATCTCACTGTTCTGGTTATATGGTTTCAGTTAGATTCATGGTCAGTTCTCCTGAGGGTCAGAACAATCTAAAGAAGGAAAAGATACCTTCGAACAATCAAGGATATCCATCCTTTCAGGGGTACAGATAAACAAGGAAGGGCTGCTTCTTAAATATTTATAATTGTGGCCCCTTGATGAGAGAGAGAGAGAGAGAGGGAGAGAGAGAGAAGTGAAATTCTTCTCTGGATCCCCTACAGAATCCAGCTCAGTGTCTTGCACAAAGTAAAGATTCAATAAAGATTTGTAAAATGAATGAATGAATGAATCAATTCATTACCCCACACTTTCCCCAGGGCTGTCATTTAACATTATAAGGTTATAGTGGTAAATTAGTTTGGCCAGATGGTTTCCTCTTAGGTTCAAGCAATTTTCCCTAGAGAGATGGCCTGTGGTGGGGAAGCAGACATTCCAACCTAGATTTTCTATAGGAGATACCATAGCAGAATCACTGCCAACCTTAATAAGCAAATCTCCCCAAATTATTATGTCAGCTGATGAACTCGGAGAAAGTAATGTGCAAAAGATTATAAAATTGATTCCAGACCATCTGAGGGATCAGTGTGCAAATAAGTAGGTATATAAATATTAACAATATATATAAATGAAGACATACCAAATTGGGCTTATCAGGAAATGAAATCAGCATTTAAGGAGAATGTGTTTTTGCTGATGTTAGCTAAAATCATAGGGATTGATCAACTCTCATCTCTACTAACGTTATTTTGCCAGGTGTCTGAAAGAGCGTCTGAAACCTTGGACATGGGGGAATTCATTTTCTAATAGCCAGGTCTTCTGTAGATGATGTTAAAACCAGACAGAAAAGTTAGAAGGTCAGCATCTTTGCATTTGCTTCCTTGTCCTGCCACACTGTAGGACAAAAATTTAGTTTCCATGAAAAAATAATAAACTTACTTTTCTGAGAAAAATACTTATAATAATAGAAAAATCAATCATTGGAATAGTATAGAAGTACCAGATATCCAACCAAAGACATACAAAAATCTAGTCAATAGATCCATAGAAAATAAAAAGTGTGGGAAAGATTCATCATTTAACAAAGGTACTTGGAAAAAGTGGACAGTAACATGGCAGGAAATAGATTTAGATCCATATGTCACGCCATATACTTCAATGAAGTCCATCTAGATGCACTATAAAAAGATGGAAGGAATTGGAATTATAAATCTCAGTTATGGGAAAATATAAATGTGCTCAATTACTTTAAAATAAAAATTTTTATACAAAAACCAAAATAATCAAGAAAAGACAACCAATTGGGGAAATGTCATAGCAAATTATGAGAAATACAAACTTTAAATCTAAAATATATTTTTTAACTACCAAAAAAATTTACCAAAGCAACTTTCACTTCTTAGTAAACAGTCAATCAATATGAAAATGTTAAAAAACACATTCAGGCACACCCAAGTTAGCAAGTCTATTAAATTCCTACTATGTAGCAGACACTGTGCTAAGTGCTAAGGATCTAAAGAAAGGTCAAAAATAAAAGCTAGTCCTTGTCCTCAGGATGCTCACAATCTAATGGGGGAGACAACATGCAAACAAACTGTAGATAATCAACAGAGGGAAGGGATTAAGGGGGATTGGGAAGAACAATTTACAGAAGGTGGGATTTTATTTTTTTTAATTTTAATTTTGTTTTTTGGTAAGGCAATTGGGGGTTGAGAGACTTGCCTAGGGTCACACAGCTAGGAAGTGTCAAGTGTCTGAAGACAGATTTGAACTCAGGTCCTTCTGACTCCAGGGCCGATGCTCTATCCACTGTGCCACCTAGCTGTCCCCAAGAAGGTGGGATTTTAGCTAACATGTTGATTATAATAAACACTGTAAAATGGTCAACTTCATTAATAATCAAAGAGAGACAAATTAACTATCATGGACCACATGATACCAAATTGATAAATAATAATAATAATAATAATTAAACAAATTCATACCTGACTTAGTTGTACAGAAATGGGCACCATCATTCACTATTGATAGACTACAAACTAGTAGATCTTTTCAGAAAAGAGTTTGACAGTGTTCAGTAAAAGTAAAAAAAAATAATAATAATAATCATACCATTTGAACCAAAGCTCAAGATCACGCAGAAGATGGCAGTCAAAATTGTCAGTAACCTGAATCTGGGCACTAAGACAATCTGTCAAAAGAGCATCATCCCCAAACACAGGGAGAGCAGAAGACTCAGGGGGAACTCAATAGCTGTCTTCAAATATTTAAAAAGCTGTTACCAAGAAGAGGGATTAGATCATTCTGTTTGTCTCTGAAAGACAAAAATAGGATCACTGGCAGAAGTTTCAAACTAGAAAATTTAAACTTGATTTTAACAAAAACTTGTGAACAAATTAGTTATGCAAAAGTAGAATGGGCTATCTTAAGAGGTGGTGAGTCTTTTGTCATGGGAAGTTTTAAGCAAAGTCTGGACGGATAACCACTTGCCCGGCACGTTGTAGCATGGATTCATTTCCGCAGATGAGTTTATCCTGTATAGATCTTGTTCCTACATAGCTGTTTGTGCTGTCTTTCATCATTGGACCGTGAGTCCCTTGAAAGGAGGTGCTGGCATTTGCCTTTATTTGAATTCCTGGTGCCTACCACAGTCGCTGGCACAGAGTAGATGCTTCATAAATACTTATCAACTTGAGTAGCTGACCACTGACTCCGAAATTTTGTTTTTAAAATGTTGAATTAAATCTTACACTTAAAGGAACTAGACCTTACCAATTATAGAATCATGCCTCTCCAAGTCCCAAAAGGCAGATGAATAGATTTGCTTTGACCTTCAGAATGTGCTCATTTTTTATTTAAACATGACTATAACCAATTATACTTATCTTGCGAAAACTTAAATTCAAATTAACAAATGCCATGAGAGGCAGTATAGCATGATAGATAGGGACCTCAACTTGGACTCAGAGAAACTTGGGCTCCAGTCAGGCCTCTAATAAATACTGGCCAAGGAATCCTGGACAAATCATTTAAACTCTGAGTGCCCTCAGCAATTCTTTAAAGACTATAAGATGCAGAGAGGGTGCTGACCTGCACCAGTACAGAAAGTTTGCTGGGAGCATTGTGCTAAGTGCTAGAGATACAAAAAGAGCCAAAAGACTGTCCCTGCCCTCAAGGAGCTTATCATCTAATGGGGAACTCAAAATGCAAACAAATATATGGAAAGCAAGCTATATAGAGGATGAACACAGGGAAGGCACTAGAATGAAGAGAGGTTGAGGAATTACAAATCACAAATAATGATACTGTAAGATTCTTTGAAGAGAAAGCTCTTTTTTTTTTGTTGTTGTTGTTGATAACATAAGGTCCTTCCTAGACGCAAGACCACATTTCAACACCTGACTCCAGATGTGGTACTCCAGAATACAAAGGGACTATCCCTCCTTATTCCTAGAAACTGTCATAATATAGGCCAAGTTTGTTTTGGCTTTTTTAACTTAAATAATCACACTGCTCGGGGCAGCTAGGTGGCGCAGTGGATAGAGCACTGGCCCTGAATTCAGGAGTACCTGAGTTCAAATCCAGCCTCAGACACATAACACTTACTAGCTGTGTGACCCTGGGCAAGTCACTTAACCCCATTGCCTAGCCAAAAAAAAAAAAATAATAATAATAATAATCACACTGCTGACTTATATTCAGCTTTTAATCCACTACACCTCCCCCCCAGGAACTTTTTCAGACAAACTGTTGTCAAAACATGCCTCTCCCAACTTGTACTTGTGAAGTAGATTTTTATAGCTAAAGTACAAGACTCTCCATTTATCTGCATTCAAATTCCTCTTATTACATTTGGTCCAGTGATCTGGTCTAGTAAGATGTTTTTGAATCCTGGCTGTCATCCAATATGCTAAAGCCATCCCTCCCATCTTTGTGTCATCTATGCCTGGGGCAGCTTAGGTGGTGCCATAGTGCACAGAGCACTGGTCCTGGAGTCAGGAAGACTCATCTTCCTGAGTTCAAATCTGGCCTTAGACACTTGCTAACTGCAAGACCCTGGGTAAGTCCCTTAACCCTGTTTGTCTCAGTTTTCTCATCTGTAAAATGAGCTGGAGAAGGAAATGGCCAACCACTCCAGCATCTTCTGCAAGAAAACCCCAAAAATGGTTACTAAGGGTTGGACATGACTGAAAATGACTTAACAACAATCACCACCTATGTCTTTGTCTTTATCTAAGCTATTGGTAAAAATATTAAACAATAGACAAATGACTACAGATCCCTGGTGCATTCCACTGGAGGCCTCTTAATTGATATCAACTATTAATAGCTAGTGTTTTAGTCCTGCCATTCAGTCAGTTCCAGATTCATCTAATTATATTCTCATTTAACCACATCTCTTCATTATTTCCATGAGAGTGGCATGATGGACTTTATCAAATGCATTGTTAAAGTCTGGGCGAACTATGCCTACAGAATTTTTCTCAACTTTAGTAAAACACTTCAGTAAACCTTTCACAAAGGGAAATAAGGTTCTTTATGACCTTTGCTTCCTTTTCTGGTTCACCAAACTTCTCTTTAATAATACATTCCAGAATATAGTATCTTGCAAAGAATCAAAGACATGTTTCCTGGTCTATAATTTTCCGATTCTCTTCTCTTCCCCTTTTTGAAAATCGAGTCAACATTTACCGTTTCTCAGTGTCCTTTATGTTGTTACTGTTTTGGAGAAGGAAATGGCAAACCACTAGAGTAACTTTGCCAAGAAAACCCCAATTTCAGAGTCTATTCTCTTCCCTTTTTTGAAAATTGAGTCAACATTTACCTTCCCTCAATGTCCTGTCCCTCTCCAATTCTCTACAGTCTTTCAAAAATCACTGATAATTGTGATCTTCTGCCTGTTCTTTCAGTATCCAAGGCTACAGTTTGCCTGCATCAGGTGACTGGAATTTATCAAAGGCAGCCAGGTGTCTCTCATAATCTCCTTGCTTACCTTGGCTATCAACTCTCTATTAGTCATTTTTGTTCTGTCCTTTTCAGTACAAAGTTCATTCTGCCCTTCAGAGAGAACAGGAAAAAAATGTTGATCAGTTCTACTTTCTCTGTGTCACCAGCTATCATAGTCTTACACGCACCATGCAGCAATCTTATCCTGTGATCTTATCTCATGTTTGGGTGTCCTTTCAAGTTCCAATTCCTAGTCACCACAGAAAGAGCTGTTAGAAATATTTTTTATGCAAATAGGTCCTTTTCCCTTTTTTTGGATGTCTTTGGGATATAAACCTAGCAGTGGTATTGCTGGATCAAAGAGTACAGTTTTATAACCCTTTGGGCTTACTTCCAAATTGCTTTCCAGAATGGTTGGATTAGTTCCACAACTCCACCAACAATGCATCAGTATCCCAGTTTTCCCACATCCCCTCCAACATCCAATATTTTCCTTTTTTTCATATTAACCAATCTGATATATGTGAGGTAGGTACCTCAGAGTTGTTTTTATTTGTATTTCTCTCATCAATAGTGATTGAGAGCATTTTTTTATATGACTATAAAGAGCTTTGATTTCTTTGTCTGAAAACTGCTTGTTCATATTCTTTGACCATTTATCAATTGGGGAATGACTTTTATTTTTATAAATTTGACTCAGTTCTCTAAATATTTGAGAAATGAGAATTTCAACTAAGATAACTGGTGGCAAAAAATTTCCCCCCCAGTTTTCTGCTTTCCTTGTAATTTTGATTGCACTGGTTTTGTTTGTGCAAAAATTTGTTAATGTTATATAATCAAAATTATCTATTTCACATTCTGTAATGCTCTCTATGTCTCCTTGGTCCTAAATTCTTCCGTTATTCATAAATCTGACAGATAAAGTATTTCATGCTATCTTAATTTGTTTATGGTATCACCCTTTTACATATAAATCAGGCACCCATTTTGACCTTATCTTAGTACACAGTCTGAGATGTTGGTCTATACCTAGTTTCTGGCACACTGTTTTCTAATTTTCCCAGCAGTTTTTGTCAAATAATGAGTTTTTATTCCAAAAGCTTGATCTTTGGGTTTATCATATACTAGATTACTATTCTCATTTGTGATAATCTATTCCACTGATCCACTGAAAATTCTGCTTCTTAACCAGTATCAGATTATTTTGATAATTACTGTTTTATAACACTGTTTGAGATCTGGTATGGCTAGACCACCTCCTTTTGCATTTTTAAAAATTAATTTGGGGCAGGTAGGTGGCACAGTGGATAGAGCACTGGCCCTGAAGTCAAGAGGACCTTAGTTCATATCCGGCCTCAGACACATAACACTCACTAGCTGTGTGACTCTGGGAAAGTCACTTTTCCCCAATTGCCTCTCTAAAAAAAAAATTAATTCCCTTGATATCCTTGGGTTTTTGTTCTTCCAGATGAATTTTGTTATTCATTTTCTAGCTCTATAAAATAATTTTTGGTAGTTTGGTATGGCACTGAATAAATAAATTAATTTAGGTAGAATTGTCATTTTTATTATATTGACTTGCCTACCCGTGAGCAATTAATATTTCTCCAATTGTTTAGCTCTGACTTTAATTTGCGTGAAAAGTGTTTTTATAGTTGTGCTCATATAGTGCCTGGGTTTGTCTTGGCAGGTAGGTTCCCAATTGTTTTATACTGTCTACAATTATTTTAAATGTAATTTCTCTTTACATCTCTTGATGCTGGACTTTGTTGGTAATATATACAAATGCTGATAACCTATGTGGGTTTATTTTGTATCCTGCAACTTTGCTAAAATTGTTAATCATTTCAAGTAGTTTTTTAGTTGATTCCCTAGGACTTTCTAAGTATAACTCTAAATTAGTATTGGTTAGGGAAATGAAAATTAAAACAACTCAGAGGTACCACCCCACACCTATCAGATTGGCTAACCTAACAGAAAAGGAAAATGACAAATGCTGGAGGCAATGTGGAAAAATTGGGACACCACTGTTGGTGGGTGGAGTGGTAAACTGGTCCAACCATTGCAGAAAAAAAATTTGGAACTATGCCCAAAGGACTGCAAAATTGTGCATACTCTTTGATCCATCAATACCACTACTAGGTCTGTATTCTAAGGAGTTCAAAGAAAAGGGAAAGGGATCTATATATACAAAAATATTTATAGCTGCTCATTTTGTGGTGGCCATTATAATTCATCCTTCATTCTCAAGGAGGACCAATGACATCAGGAAGGTGATGTCTTGACTTACAAGTGAATAGGATTTAAATGAGGCAAAGCTGTGCAAGGCCATTGGCCTCACTCTCTCCTCCAGGGTCATCAGGAGTCCAGTGGCAAGACATAAGTCAAGATGACTGGTGGTGGACTAGCTCTTTTTGTGGTGACAAAGAACTGGGTATTAAGGGAATACCCATCAATTGGGGAATGGCTGAACAAGCTTTGGTATATGATTGTGATGGAAGACTATTAAGCTATAAGAAATGATGAGCAGGAAGCTTTCAGAAAAGCCTGGAAAGACTTACATGAACTGATGCAAACAGAAGTGAGCAGAACTAGGGGAACATTGTAATAGTGATCAGCTGTGAAAAGCTACTCTGATCAATGCAGTGATTTGAGACAATTCCAAAGTACTCATGATGAAAAAAGCCTGCACATAGAAAACTGACTCTGAGTACATATTGAAGTATACTTTTTTACTTTATTGATTTTTCTTTTTTTTTTTGCAGCATGACTAATATAGAAATGTGTTTTGCATGACTATACATATATAATTGATATATTGCTTGCCTTCTCAATAAGTGGGGGAGGGGCTGGAAGGAGAGAGAGAATTTGGAACTTAAAGTTTTTAAAATTAATGTTAAAAATAAATTAATTAATTTTAAAAAAACTAAATAAAATAAAATAAATCCATTCTTTAGAACTTCTTAACTCTCTTGAGTTGACTTCCCCTAAAATTTTTTCATGCAAAGATGCTTTTTTTTAATCCTTCATCGTAAATCTCTAAAATCTACTCTCTCTAAATCTAGAGTCCATCCAAAACTGTGCTTGGCTTTACTCTCCTCCTAAATCACAAATTCTTGAAGGGAATGTCTACTTCCCCCTTCCATCATTTCCAGCCAAGGAGCCAATTTCTTCCTGTTTGTGAAAATCAGAACTTGAGTAGTATTCCTCTTGATGGTTCCTCTACCTTTTGAAGGATGAAACTACCATTAAGTTAAGTCAAGCTAAGTTATTATCTGCTCTACTTTTGGCAAAGAGTTTGGCACAAACATCATTACTGTGGGGCAGTTAGGTGGCTCAGCAGATACGTGCAAATCTGCTCACTAGCTGTATGACCCTGGGCAAGTCACTTAACCCTATTTGCCCCAGTTTCCTTATCTGTAAAATGAGCTGGAAAAGGAAATGGCAAACCACTCCAGTATCTTTGCCAAGGGAGCCCCAAATAGGGTCATGAAGAGCCAGACATGACTGAAATAATGGAACGGTCACTACTTTACAGTACATCCATGACAGTCTTGTTACCTGTTTCCCAAATTCTATAGTTGTTTTTATTTCTGTCTCATTTGTCTGAAAAATATTTTGATAACAAAATTGCTTCTGTTTCTTTAACCATTGATCTCCACTCAAATGTTTTTCACCATGCTTCCCCCTTCTGATTCCTAGAAAGCCTTTTAAAACTTTTAATAATCTGTTATCCATTAATATTTTATCTCTCTCTGACTACTCCATATGTTCCCACAGAATTTAAGTGTTAGTAATTCTCCTTTGAAGGCATCCATTAATTTCATGAGATATTCTAACACTTCATTAGTCTCTCCAACTTCTATGCTCTGTCATTCCTATATTAAACCCCCTATTCTGTGCTTCTCATTCTTAGATTCTATTTCCCCAAGATTATAAAAGTTTTGCTTTGCTCTGTCTTTTGAAAGATTCTTGCTTTCCAGACCAAACAGAATCTGAAGTGAGTCTCTACTATTTGGTTATATGTCATCAACAAAAGAAATATGCATTGGCCATGCAGTTAGCAAAGTATTGGTAGATTATCTCATCAATAATTTCTTCTGGTAGTATCATTTAGGCTCATTCAAATTACCAGAATTTATCCATTTTGATAGGTCTTGATTCTTTTGATGTCTTGAGAACCACTTTGTTTTGTCTTGGATATAAATCCCAGGAAGACACTGGATTGTAAAAAAAAAAAATTGCCATTATCAAGTTGATAGTAGCTGCCTCACTTACCCCTCAGTGGGAAGTCATCAATCACCAGTACCTTTCTCTTCTTTGCTCTGATCCTCATTGGATAAGCCCTCTCCTGAGAGCACCTATGGATCTACTTTACTTGGAAGACAAAGTAACTGTTTCCTCCTAAGGGTACCTACCTTTCTTCCTCTTCAGGAAGTCTCTAATCTATTTCTTTTTCTCTGTTCTTTCAATTTTGTAAGTTAAATTCTATTTTTTCAATTATCTATTACATTTTTGCTCTCCCTCCAATTTCCCAGTACTGGGGAGAGAGAGATTGAGAGAGAGGAGAGAGAGAGAGAGAGAGAGAGAGAGGAGAGAGAGAGAGAGAGAGAGGGAGAGAGAGAGAACACTTGTAACACCCATTCAATAATCAAGACAAATTGACATGTCCAAAAATGTGTGTCTCATTCTCTCACATGGAGTCCATCACCTCTGTCAGGAGACAGACAGCATGTTTTATTAATGATCTTCTGGAATCATGGTCAATCATTGTGTTGATCGAAGTTCTTTCACAACTTCTTGTTTATAGAGTGTCAAATGCATTAGGTTCCAACTATGTGCAAAGTAATATGCACGTCTCTGGAGACCCAAAAATGAAAAAGAACACAGTCCCTGACCTCAAGAAGCTTGAATTCTTGGGTAAAAAACAGATTCAAAGCCCTCAAGGAAAAGCTGAGGAGGAAAATAACAGCAACCCTTGAACTTGAGAGAGGGGTGCATTGATCCAGGAAGGCTTCCTTGAGAAAATGATACCTGAACTGAGCCTTGAAGGAAGAGAAGGATTTCAACTGGCAGAGATGGGAAAGAAACATGTTCTAAGCATGAGTCACAGCCTAAACAAATACATAGGGTCAGGAGAGGGTTGGATAAGAAGGAGGATTGAAGAATAAGTATATTTTGGGTAGAACTGAGAGCATACAAAGACGAATGTCATATGAAATGAGGCTAATAAGGGAGTTGGAGTCCATTTGTGAAAAGCTTTCAATATCAGACCTAAATGTTTGTCTTTCATCCAAGTAGCCACTGATGATGAAGCATATTGCTCCAAATCCTTATGAAGAGGACATTTATGAACTTCCAAGTCCATTCTATCAGAAGAGGAGGATGCAAAAAGGAGTTAGCTTCAGAGAGACAGGTCAATGTCACATGTATAATGAAGATAATGCTTGACTTGAAGCCAAGAAGACTGGGGTTCTAATCCCACCTCTGACACTGACTAGCTGATGGCCTCAGTTTCTCCATCGATGAAATGGGAATATTAACCTCCCCCACAGATTTACTGTGATAAAATGAAATAATATGCACAAGGTGCCATACAAATGTAAGTCTTGTCTTCCCAACGGGGTGGATGAAAACAGACTCCTCCATTCCCACTCTTGAGAAGCTCTATTTCAGCTGGCAGCCACTTTCTAGACTGTCACAGATTCTCTTTACTCCCACTACACTGAGCTGAGTTTCAAAGATATAATAGGTGCTGAATAAATACATGTTGATGTTGCCGCATCTAAAAGCAACTACCTATTTGAGCATCCCCTGGGGCTTGACATACTAACTCACTCAACCAGCACAGAACACAGACTCCTCTGTTTGACGGTTAAAGCTCTCCTTCATCTAGCTTCGATCTCTCTCTCTCCAGATTGATTTCACATCAAACCCCACCCTACTCATGCTTTCTGTTCTAGCCTGGCTGGCCTAGCCATAGCATCGGACAAAGAGCACTAGGTTGAAAAATCAAAGGACCTGGGTTCAGATCAAGTCACTTGTCCCCTCTGGGCCTCAGTTTCCTTAACTGTAAAAATGTGGAACATTGCCTTCGTTCTCTCTCCCATCTCAGCACAGTTGAACAGGCTGTCAAGACTCAGCTCAATTACATTCCCCTACATGAAGTGTTCCTGGTTCTCTCAATTTTAATGTGCCACCCCACCAAATTACTTTGCATTTAATTGGATATCTATTTTATATCTCTTTATCTGTGCATGTGTTGTATGTCATCTTCCTAGCAGAAAAATAGCCAAAAATAATAACATGATAATATGAAAATTGTAATGTACTATAATAGATAATATGATAATACTGCATAGTCTTACTTTCTAGTCTTTATACAAGGCTTTAAAGTTTATAATTCACCTTAACAATATTATCTCATTTAATCCTCACAACAACCTTAGGAGGTAGGTGCTATTATCATCCCCATTTTACAGCTGAAGAAACTGAGGTAGACAGAGACTGAGGTAGACTTGTTCCTAGCTATTAAGTGTCTGTAACCAGTTTAGCATTCAGGTCTTCCTGACTCCAGGTGTAGAGCCCTATTCACTATGCTATCTCTCTGCCTAATTGAATTTTTGCCCTTGTATTTCCAATTCCTAGACAACACCTGGCATACAGTAGGCATACAGTAGGTACTTGCTAATTATAAGCCTTGTTGATTTTTATTGAATTGAACCAACTTGAATACAAGTTTCTCTAAAGAAGGAAGATACTAGAAGATGAGCATGACAGATAAGTAAGTTTCTAGGTAGGATATGTACAATAAATGATAAAATTCCACTCACCCAAGTAGAAGATTTTTACAGGTCTAGGATGATTGAGCTTAGAAACTCAGAGAGCCAAAGAACTCCATAACAACAAATGGACCATTATCTGGCAGAAACTTTAATGTGATTTGCAGCTCCTCATATGGATTATTAACAGCAACTCAAGCAGGGTGCTGTATAGGTAAGAATGGAGAAGTGAAATTGGGAAAAACTTAGGCCAGAGATATCTCCTTACCAAAAAGTCACCAAATGGGAAGATTGGTAGCTTCACAATAAGAAGATTTGAGTTCAAATCCAGCTTCTGCTACTTCTATGCAAATAGCCTTGAGCAAGTCACCCTACTTCTCTGTGCCTTTGTTTCCTCATTTGTAAAAGGGAAGAGTTGGTCTTAGATCTCGGGTTCTTAAACAGAAATCTGTGACTTGAGCTTTTTCTTTTTAAACTTTGATAACAGTATTTCAATATGAGTTTCCTTTGTAATCCTATGTCATTTATTTTATGATCCTAAACACGATCCTAAAAATGGGTCCATAGCCTTTGCCAGTCTGCCAAAGAGGTCTATCTCACACACACACACACACACACACACACACACACACACACACACACACACACACACACGGTTAAGAACCCTTGGACTGGATATTCCCCATTCAAGGATCCTTCAAGCTTTAAATTCTAAGATCTTCTGTACAGAGATTTTAATCCTTTTCCTTCACCCATCTTTTGACTAGAATGGTAGCCAAAGCTAGAATCTTAAAAAAAAAGTCTAGATTTAGTTTGCATCCCAAGCTCCTATAGTCTTTTTTGATCATCAGAGCTTTCTATTAAAAGCTCGTGCAGAAACAAGGGACATATTTCTTGTCCATCCTTATTTGTAGCCTTGTTTTCCACATGTGCTCACACATGGAAATTCCCCAGCATTCTCCAGGATATCCTTTCCTTTTGCCTTGGCTCCTGCGAAGCCTCTGACCATCCTGTTCTCTTTATCTCGGTTGCAGATGGCCTGAACCACATTCTTCATTAGTGACTCACTGGCTTAGATCATTTGCCTCAGCTTCCTTTCTACCAGCCTTTGGATCAGGCCCCTGTATATTCCTGCTTTCTTGTTTGTCTCATGATTCTCTAAATCATGCAGAAATAATGATTTGTTTCTGCAAGGAAACTTTGCCAGACTCCTTTGTCAGTCCTTTTCCTTTCTTTCTTCTTTTCTCCTACAAATTTAGCCCATTAACTACTATATTTCTGGTTTGCATTCATTTAATGAGTGTTCTAAGCCACCTTTTATGGCTGTCTCCCTGATGCCAAAAGGGGGGAAAAAACCGTAGTTTGATTAAAGTTTGAAAACACCATTCAACTGTTTTAATTCCGTGATTCCAAATACTCTTATTTGCTTTTATATTTTCAATTCTTCTAACCTATTTATGTCCATCAGACCTCTTTCTAGCACCCTCTGGGTCAGCTTAAGGAGGCTATAGCATGTTACCAAGAGCGATCCCAATGTGAAAAGTGATGTAAATGACTTCAAGTATGACATATTTGCAATGAGAGGGAGGAATAGTGGGTAAATGGCCAAGTGTTGCTCTGATACCCAGAAAACCTTAAGACAATCTGAGTAAGGCGTCCAGCAGCAATGGATTGATTATCTGCAGAAGAGTTACAGACAGGAAAAGACAAGAATTGTCCAGGACAAGTTGTGATCTGCACTATATCAGGGAACACCCTTAATGCTAGTGCCTTCCTTCTGAGATTACCTCCAAGTTGTCTTATATGTATCTTGTTTGTACGTATTGTTTGTATGCTATCTCCCGACAGATTGTGAGCTGCTCGAAAGCAGGGGCTGTTTTTGCCTTTCTTTGCATCCTGGTGCTTGGTCCTATTAAGTGCTTAATAGACATTTATTGATTTGACTTGAAAATACTCACGCTGATGACATCATAGGTCCAATGTAACACCCAAGTATTTTGCATTGATCCAGTGTTGGGGCGTTATATGATCAGCCGAATTCTCCTCCTCTACCTTTAAATTAGTCTGTGCGTTCTCTCTCATACCCATCTTCACTACTTCTACTGCCACCACTTTAGTTCAGATTCTTTCACTTAGAATACTAAAGCGGTTCCTTAATTTCTTCTCCCCAATCTCTCCCCGCTCCAATCTATCCTACACATTAGATTTTCCTTGTACACAGAGTTGATCATTTCACTCCTCTGCTCAAAAACCTTCAATGGCTCCCTGTTGCTTAACCAATAAAATTCAAACTCTTTAACCTGATATTCAAAGCCTTCCACAGTGTGGGTCCAACTTATCTTCTTTATCTCATACTACTGTCCTTCACATACTGATCACTCTAGCCAAACTGGATTCCTCACTATCCTTCAAGCTCATGCACTTTTGCGTTTCTGCACCTTTGTTATTGTCGTTCACACTGTTCCCTACACCTGGAATGCATTCCCCCTAGCTCTATCTAATGACATCTAACTTATTCTCAAGGGCCCAGCCCCAATGCTACTTCCTCCATGAAGCCATAGGATCAGAGAATCATAGATTTAGAGCTTGAAGGGAATTCAGAGGTCAACTAGTCCAATCTGCCCCCAATTTTATAGATGAAGAGGCTGAGACCTAGAAGGGTTAATTGACTCTTCCTTGTTCCCTCTTACCCCAAAACTAAGCTGGAAATGATTTATTTATCTGATCTCATGCACCTTGTATTCCTCTTGAGTGTGTATCGTACTCTATTTGTGTACATGTCTTAATACCCTTAGTAAATAATAACAATAGTAGTAGTAGTAGTAGTAGTAATAGTAGTACTAGTAGTAACTAACATGTATATAATGCTTACTATGTGCCCGACAGTGTGCTAAGCACTTTACAATTGTGATCTCATTTGATACTCATAACAACCCTGGGAGACAGGTGCTATTATTATTCCCATGTTACAGATGAAGAAACTGAGGCAAAAAGAGGTTAAGTGACCTGGCCAGGGTCACACAGCTACTAAGCTTCTGAGGCTAGATTTGAACTTCTTAACTCCAGGCCCAATGCTCTATCCACCATGCCAACTAAAGGCCATGTTTATGTATCCTCCTAGCACATTGCATGTATTAGGTAGCTAATAAATGATTGTGGGATTGTTGGGTCTTTTTTAGAAAAAATGTTGATTAAGTGAATATTCACTCTGTGTAATAGGACTTTCTTGGTTTTAAGGCTGATGGGACAGCAGTATTACTTAATTTCAACATCAGCACAGTTTAACTCCATAAGTCCTTATCAAGCATTGCCTGTGTTTGATTTCCTTTCTCCTTCCCCAACAAGATCAATCCCATTCCCCATAGAAACAAACTCACAATACCAGTAGGGAAAGTCCCAGGGGCATGAATGGAATTGGGGACCTTGTGAAGGTCACCTCTGTATCTCACTGCTTCCTTAGGGGATCTGTTCATTCACTTGCTCTGGCCTTATGATGCTTATCCAGTCTGTACTCATCTATCATCCATGTATCCTCAGTATGGCATCACCAGATGAAATGTGGCTCCCACAGCTCCCAGCTGGACTCAGGAACTCCTCTTCCCATTCGGCAAACTGCCATTACCCAGAGTCATCTCTCTTCTCTGGGTTCCTCCTCCCCTAAAAGGCCCTTTCTATAACCCTTTGCCCATGGGCCTCAGGCTTCTGGGGAAAGGCTTCTGGGCTCCTTTCATAGAGAACCCAGATCCCTTCGAAACAGCTCAGGCCCTTTTCTATCAGTAACCTTTGCTGTCCAAACATAAATAAGACTCAATCCATTCCCCCATAGGGCTTACTGTTTAGTGTGGAAGAAAAGACACAGCAGGAGGAAAGATATAAAACGCAGGATGAAAGCATTATTTACCTAGAGTTAGAAGGTAGGTCAAAGATTTTCTAGTCTACCTGATATACAGATGAAAAAGTTAAGGTCTAGAGCAAGAGTGGGGAGCCTGTGGCCTCAGGGCCACATATAGCCCTCTAGGTCCTCAAGTGTGGCCCTTTGCCTGAATCCAAATTTCACCAAACAAATCCCCTTAATAAAAGGATTTGTTCTGCAAAATTTGAACTTAATCAAAAGGCCACACCCAAGGCCCTAGAAGGCCACATATGGCCTCGAGGCTGCAGGTTCCCCACCCGTGGTCTAGAGAAATGAAGTAATTTGCCCTCAATCATACAGATAGTAAGTTGCAGAGCTCAGCCTGGGCTGCCTACCCACTTGACTCCAAACTGACCGCTCTTACTCCTTGGGAACCCTTCTTTTGGAAGCTTCTCAGAATTTATGCTCATTGTACTTTACCCTCCTTAAAATAGTCTCTTATTTTCCAAATGTAACTGCTAACCTATGTTTCAATTGAAAAACTTGACAGTGGCCAGTTGATGGACTTTCACTTTCAACTGCATGGTCTCCCGCCAGGGGTCCGTCAGCATCAAGCTCCTGCAGCCGCCCTTAACATCAGAAAGCTTGTCAGAACCTTACAAAACCACCTCTGACTGTGGCTGAAGTAATCCAGATTATCAAATACAAAAGGCTTTTCGAGTCTGAACATTTTTACACAGCTTTCATTTGAGAAAAGATTAGGAAGAGAGTTGAAGAAAAATCCTACAGTAAACACAAAGCCACTGATTTTCTACCAGGGAAGGTATGTGGAAAGCAGAATGCAGCTATAGGATACCAGATTCTTATTTTCTGTTTCACAATCAGCTTCAAACATAGAATGTGAAGAAGCTAATATAACGTTCAAAGCCTTATTTTCAGGGATTTTTTTTTTTTTTGCTTTCAGGCAATTGGGGTTAAGTGACTTGCCCAGGATCACACTGCTAGTAAGTGTCAAGTGTTTGGTCTGAGGCTGGATTTGAACTCGGGTCCTCCTGACTTCAGGGCCTGTGCTCTATCCACTGTGCCACCTAGATGCCCCCGTAGGGAATTTTTTTAAGGGATCTGGGAAGGTCCTCTGCCCCCACAATAACTCCTCCAGTTAGGTCCCACAATATCTGAAATTCCACTCTGATAGAATAGCTTCTTTGTGGTCTTCTCCATTCAGTCCTATTGGAAAATGCAAATATTCCTAGGAGATCCAATCATACAAATCACTGTACACGGGAACTGACTTTTTTTTTTTTATAAAAGGCCTTCTAATACAGTGGAAAGAACACTGGTCCCGGAATTAGGGAACCTGAGCTCAAACCTGGTTCCACCACTTACTAGCTGTGTGATCTTCCACAAATCACTTAATCGGAGTCTTATTCTCTTTATCCATAAAATAGACATATCATAGTCCCTGCCTGGCTTGCCTCACAGGTTTATGGTGAGCATCAACTAAGGGAATGGAAGTGAAAGTCTTTCACAGGCAATAAAACACTTTGCATTTTTAAGCAAGTAGTTCAAGAGTCTGAGTTCTTTCAGAAGTCTCTAAGAGAGAGACTGGGGGTTGGGGGCAGGGAGGAGAGGGGAAGGAAAGGACACCAAAAAAGAGAAGTGAAGGGTAACAAAGACCAGTTCCACCACTCTGTCTGATTGGCCAACCTCTCCTTTTACTCTGGGGAAAAGTAGCGACTTCAGGGACAATGGTGGGAAAAGATCATAGAATGTTTGGTGTTCAAATGGACTTTAGAGATCATATGAGTAAACCCTGTCATCTTCAATAATAATATCGTCATTCATCTGAGTCATGTTCAGAGCCTGACAGGAAAAGGAAACAGCCCAGTTAAATAGTGTCTAACAAGCAGTAGTGTTCCTGAGATACTAACAGGGCCAAAGTTGTGAGTTGTGTAGATTGTCTGTGAAGGGTTCATGGGGGCAAAAGACACGTATGAGAATTGCCCAAGAGAAGGCTCATGTCAGGTGAGGAATAGCAAGACCAGTTTAACTGTACTGTGGAATGTATAAACGGGAGTAATATATACGGCTGAAAAGACAGGTTGGGGCCAGGCTGCAAAAGACTTTAAATGCTAAACAAGGGAGTTTGTATTTGGCCTGAGAAGTAACAGTGACCCACTAGAGTTTATTGAGTAGAGAAGAGTGACATGGTCAGCTCTGTGATTTAGGAAAATCACTTTGGTGGCTGTGGACGAGGGATTGAAATAGAAAGGCAAGGATACCAAGTAAAGGCCATTGCAAAAGTCCAGAGGACTCATTCCTATTTTCTGATTTTAACAAAATATTTATAAAATATACACACATATCAATGGCATTCTTGGTGAAGGCATGATAATGGAGCAGAATGGCTTTTGCAAATTGTAATTATTACACAATTGACTGAAAGGTGTAATTCAGAGGTGTTAAAACCATGGCCATCAGACTCCATGTGGCTACCAGTGAGGCATGAACCAGATTAAAATGTAACTGGGAAACATTTAACAAAATAAATAAAATGCGATAAAATACAAGTAATATTATACTTTAAAATGAAGTCAATATGAGGCTTGCAGGGAACCTTATGTATACTTTTGTGGCCTTGATTCTTTGAGTTTGAGATCACTGGTGTGGATTATGCAATCTCCCATTGCATTATTCTTCCTTGACCATTAAAAAAGCATTTGACTTGATCGAGCAAAATGCTGCCTTAAAGACTTTTCCACAACAGGATGTTTTCCATTCACACATGTCACAATTGTCCAAGATCCCCTGAAGATTATAACAACAGATTTTTGTGTAATGACCCTTTGATTATTAATATCAAGGAAAGCATAACACAATGACATATGCTAGCAGAAAATGACAGCCACAGTCATGGAGAGTGCCCAGCCCAGATTCCCAATAGAAGTCTTTCCCTAAAAACGGTGAGATTCTCCAAATGTTCCTATTTACTGATTATACTGACTGCTTTAAATGAGATCCAGGTCATTCAAAGGAGATTGGTCTAACCATCCACATTAAAACAAACAAAAGCCAAATGGATGAGAAATACCTATTGTACATATCCAGTTCATTCATTAGTACATATATCTTAGAGATGCACTACAGATGAACAAGAACCTGTCCCAGAACTGAACAGGACGAAGGGAGAGGGCTAGCTTTCTTTTAGAAATTATCAAAATATTTTAATGATCCCAAACTTCTTCCTGTAACAAAGACCCATTTTTTAACATGACTGCTTTTCCAGTGATGCTACACCACTGTGAGTCATACAATATCATGGTCTCCAAAGATTCAAAATTGTGGGTCACTGAAAGGGCAATACAGAATTGTGTGGCAATGGTGAGCAAGCTGCAATACATAACTGACAAATAATTGCAAAGGGAAATCAGTGCAAATGATACTATCAGCTAGATATGTGGTCAGAAAAGGACATGGGCTGGTGTTGTAGTAAGAGTAAGGGATAACCATTGATATCCACGCAAAGTCCTAAGATCCAGAGGAGACACTCCAGCACATGGGGTTGTCCCTTGTGAAAGATTTACAGAAGAATTTGGACAAGGGTCTCAAAGAATGAAAAGATAGATGAGTTGCCTTCTCCACCATTGGAGGGGATCCCACATTCTCCCACACTGAGGCGATCACAGATTCATAGAAATGGCGCTGCGGGGAAGGGAGCATGTCTCAATTGTTTTAGTTATTTTAAAAATCTCTAAGTAAACCAAAATGGCTGGAGCCACTGTTATTATTCAAAGAATATGATTAAGGGGTTCAGGGTTTTCTGCTTGTCACAAGTAGGATATAAGAAATCAAATGCTCTACATGAAAATTTTGTTTTGCCTTTTCTTTTAAATAACATGTATTTAACTCTTGATGGCATGATTTTCACGGGAAACCATCAGGAATATGTATAGCCCAGATTGTACAAAGCTGGATTACTCAATTGTATTTCTTTAAAACACAAGCACATTCTGCCCTCCTCCTGCCCCTTTCTTCTTTATTCTTTTTATTACAAGAAGTGGCTCTGGGCAAGGAAGGGAGGGATATATTCAAAAATGAAGGTGAAAACAAAAACTGAAGGTGAAAACAAAAAAAAAAAAACCAAAAACACAAAGTTATCAATAAAATCGAGATTAATTTTTTTTAAAAAAAAGAACAGGGTGAAAAAGAATTGGAAACTGAGGGAAAGTCCTTAAATTGGGGAATGGCTAAACAAGTTATGGCATGTGAATGTGATGGAATACTATAGTGCTTTAAGAAATGATGAAGGGATGGTTTCAGAAAAACCTGGGAAGATTTGTATGAACTGATGCAAAGTGAAGTGAATAGAACCAGGAGAACAATCTACACAGTGACAGCAATATTTTAAAGATAATCAACTTTGAAAAATTTAATAGCTCTAATCAACCCAATAGCCAACCACAAATCCAAAGAACTTATGATGTTTGAAGCTTCTTTTTTCTTTTTTTTCCTTGCTGATTTTTTAAAACGTGACTAATGTAGATATTTGTTTTGTATAATTATACACATTTGTCATGGATTTTGTTCTTCTTGCCTTCTCAATGGGTGGGGGAAGGGGAGAAAAAGGAAGAAAATTTGGACCTGAAAACAAAATAAAATTGAATTTTAAAGAAGAATAGGGTCAAAATTGGCTTGCTACAAGGAGGAAATAAAACTCACTGTAGGTAAAATATGTCAAAGTTTTCAGGACTTCACTTCTCAGTCAGGAGGCTCACCCCTTTTCATAAGCTCAGGCAGGGTCTTCACTCAATTAACCCCCCGGAGCCTCAGTTTCCTCATCTGTAAATAAGGGAATTGGTCCAAGATCAGGGTTCTTAACCTTTTTTGTGTCATGTCCTTTGACAGTCTAGCAAAACCTATGGGTTCTTTCTCAAAATAATGGGTTTTTTTAATGCAAAAAAAGTAAAATACATAGGATTACGAAGAAAATTAATTTTATTGATATGTAGTTATAAAAAATAAGAATGCCTGGACTAGTTGATGTCTGAAGTCCCTGCCAGCCGTCCATCTCTGATCCCATGATCCAGTGCCCAGGACAGCAGGACAACTTCTACCTTTTAATCTTCACAGTGCCTTTTGCACAATTTCCTATGCGTCTTGGTGAAATATACTCATTCTGGTGATGAGGTCAAGCTTCAGGGCCTGGTGTTACTTCATCCTGGCTCTATCTTTCTTTCTTAATGCAGGTTCTAAAGACATCAGCTTCTGCCATCTAAAGTCTATGTCCTCCACAATAATCCACTGATACCCATATAACCATTGACTCCACATTTGTAACAGAAGAGATTTTTGACACTTTGCCTGTTCTGTTGGAAGTGTCCTTGCGTCAGATCATCATGACCTCTGGTCCTCTGACCCCTGGCTTTTCCAAGTTGAATAGTTCTGTCCCCTGCTACATTTCTCACCAAGTTTTCAGTAAACTCTTGCCTTCAATTCTGGTAGGCCAGTGGTTACCCTTATCACCTTTGCCTTATTTCTCTGGTTGCACAAGAGAAAATAATCTAGAGCTAGTCAAAGTTGAATTTTTCCAATTAGGTCACTCTTTGCAGCTGTGAGATCATCCTCAAGTTTATTTAATCTTTTTAGCAACTGATCAAAATCTGATGGCTTCCATTCAAACTCAAGACGAATTAGGTGTGCCTTCAGCTCTCTTTGGAATATCATACCTCTGCATACTTCCTCCATTCTGACCTCCTCTGCTCCCTCAAGTTTTATGGCTGTTCTCCATATGTGTCTGTGTAGCTGACTGTCCACATAAATTACAAAACCAAAAGGCTTTTCACCTCTGCACTGAATGGTAGAATGTATGAATTTAATATACGTTGCCATGGTGTCCTATGGCTATCACAAATTGTTTCTCTAGTCTTCAGAAGTATCCTTGCCATGTGAATTTAGGCTTTGCAGGCATCACACCCTACACAATTCCAAAAGCTGCTCCTTTTAGGCTTTTTTAGCAGTATACCCCATTTTTTCTTACTCAGGTATGTGTCAATGATTCAGTCACATGGCTCATTCAAACTTCACACATGGTTATTCCTTGGGACAATATGGTTCCTTTCCTGAGAAGATCCAGGAATCCTGAATTTTTGAGAGAATCCAAGGTTAGCATCATGCACTGGAAAGTGTGGAGACCTATCAGCATCTATAGCAGCTGGCCCTTCAAATGAATTTTTCTCCCAGTCAGTCCTGATAATATCTCTAGATTCTCCCTTGTTATTGATCATAATTTTCAATATCATCTTCTGTTAAGAAGCCTAATATTTTCCCAAGTACTTTCCAAAACTCCTATCCTACCAGGAATTTTAGAAGGGTTTGCGTATTAGCACAATTTACAGAAGAGAGACAAAATGTTGTCCTTCCCATAAATACTCCTCATCTCCCCAAATATATGATATCAAAGAAATGTTCTCAAGAGCCTCATCTCATGAGGCACTTTTAACCAACAGTCCTCTGTATGGCTCTAGACAGATTGCCAGGCAGGATTAATCTAAGGAGGTGGCATTCATACTACTCATATCAGCTTCCATACTCATAATGGCATAATAATACAAGGTATCAATACTTATGCACTCAATCATGTAAAAATTATCTCAAAGCAAATAGACTGACTGATAAAGGAAACACATTAGAAAGTTGACTGCCTAATTAACAGAAAACGAAAGGAAGGAGAAATACTAATTGTGCTTCAGTGGATCCTGACAAGAACTTTCAAGATATAGATACTGCAAGATCTCCCACAGTACAATATCCTAGGAAACAGCCCAGCAAGTTAAACAGCACCCTCAGGGGCTCAAGGTCCTGAGTCTACTTGGTTGGGAACTTTACTCTAAACAGACCTGCAACTCTGATAGGAGGCAGCATAGAATAGTCTAGAATTAGGAGAGAACAGGGTTCTGACACTTTACAGCTGTAAGATCTTGAACAAGTCACTTAAGCTCCCAGAGCCTCAGTTTCTTCAGCTGTCAGATGGGTCTAATAATGTTTGCATTGAAAGACAACCAGCTGTGGTATAGAGAAAATTGGTTTTAGAGTCAGGAGATCATATGTTCAAGTCCTGACTCTGATAAATATTAACTGTGCGACCTTCAAGCAACTTTTTAAAGAATTTAAACAACAGAGGCATAACAGCTCTGCATGGGTAGAGGGAGTTTCCACACTGGGCATTACCCACCCTGATGAAATCACAGGTCTGTACTTTAAAAAAAAAAGTTTGCACTATTTACCTCACAGGGTTCACTCATCCCACAAACATTTATCAAGGGCCTACTGTGTGCAGATTACTGTGCTGTTTGGTCCTCTCCCTCTCTGAGCTTATCCAGTAGAAGAATATGAAACATACTGATAGCTATAATTCACCAAAAAAAAATTGTTGTATCAATTGGAATGATAATATGGATAAAGCACTTTGTAACCATAAAATGCTTGATTTTGACTTTTTTTGTCTAGACCTGTGATTTTATCATTTGTGGGGACCTCAAGATAAGGAAACTCCTTCTACTAAGATGGGTCACCAGCTCTTCTGTCATTTATAATCTCTAGAAAGTTGCTTGGGACTATGAGAGGTTAAAGGATTTGCTCAAATTCACACAACCAGTATGTCTCATAGGCAGGATTTGAATCCAGGACTTCCTTCTTACAAGGACATGAGATATTACTACAATAAACATAAATGCTACAACAGAATGCAAGCTCTTTGAGGGCTGGGACTGTTTTTAATTGTTGTCTTTATATTCCCTACATCTAGAACTATGTCTGACACTTAGTAGGTGCTTAAAAAATTCTTGATGAAACATACTACCCATGTCTTGTTAGAGAAGTGATGAATTCATTATGCAGGAGAAAACACACATTTTCAAACATAGACAATACAGGATTTTGTTTTGCATGACTATTATTTTTGTTTGAAAATCTGTCTCTAAATCCTTCCTCATTAATTATTAATAATTTTTACTCTTTGCAATATCCTCTCATCCTCTGCTAAAGGCCTAATAATCATTTTTCAAATACTTTTCAAAATCCCTATCCTGCCAAGAATTATAGAAGGGTTTGGGCATTCAGGTAACTTAACAGAAGACAGACAAGATTTTGTCTTTCTCCCTGCTTTGTTTAGTAAAGACTCCAGATCTCCCCAAAGTGTTTATAACATATTAAATATTATTATTCATGTTTGTTAGAAGGGTTTCGTTTTTCTTTTTTTCTTCCTCGATGGATATGTGGGAGGGAGAAAAAAATTAATGCTTAGTAATATTTTTAAAATAAATTTAATTTTTAAAGGCTTTTTAAAATTATTGGTGAATTGTCTTTTAATTGAACTGACCTTGGGGTTAGTGGTTTTCTTGAGGCTTCTCCAAACACTTCCCCCCTTCCCTCTCGTGGCCCAGCACAGTTTCATATGATTATCAATTGATATGTCAGTCACTGGAGCTTTGGACTGATGACAGGATCAAGCCCCTTTGAGCCTCTGCGCCACCAGCCCTTTTGCACTCACTTTGGAAAAGATCACAGGCTCCAACACATGAGGGCCTGGGAATATGACACATTTTCCTGACCCGAGAATGGAAGAATGTATGTTTAGGTGCTTGCCTTTCACCTGTCAGCAGCCAGCATCCTGTCGGCTAAGGAAAATATTTACTCTTCTGGAGAAGTGCTTTGTTTGGAGTTGGAACAGAAGTGCTGGTGGGTAGAGAACAGTTGAATCATGGAAGAAAACCAGGCTGAGGCTCCGGAAGTCTGTGCACATGGTTGTGTTTCTCATAGCTTTCCAAGTAACTAGAGCCTGTAGCAAACAGAACACTGATTTCAGAGCAGGGGCAGATTATTTAAGGCAAGAAGACGAATTGCCCCAAAGAGATCAAACAAATGGGAAAAGGACCCACATGTACAAAAATATTCATAGCAGCTCTTTTTGTGGTGGCAAAGAATTGGAAATTGAGAGGATGCCCATCAACTGGGGAATGGCTGAGCAAGTTGTGGTATATGAATGGAATGGAATACTATTGTGCTATAAGAAATGAAGAACAGGAAGATTTCAGAAAAACCTGGGAAGACTTGTATGGTCTGATGTGGAGTGAAGTGAGCAGAACCAAGAGGACTTTGTACACAATAACAGCCATGTTATGCAATGACTAAGAATGTTAAACTGAACCCTTCTCAGCATTACGAGGATCTACGACATCTCCAGAGGCCTCGGGATGGAAAATGCTGTCCACATCCAAAGAAAGAACTATGGAAGTCGAATCGCTCTCACTTATTTTTACCTCCTGTTGAGTTTTGTTTCATCTTTTTGATGGTTCCTCCTATTGGTTTTAATTTTTATTTACAACTTCACTAATGTGAAAATATGTTTAATGGGTATTTAAATGTAAAACCTATATCAGATTGTGTGCCGTCTTGGGGAGGGTGGGGGGGAGGAAGGGAGAGAAAAATTTTCAACTCAAAAGTATATGGAAGTGATTGTTGATAAATCAAAATAAATTAATAAAAAAATGAAAAAAGAAGAAAATGAATTGCTCAGTTCAATTCGGTAAATGTGTATTAAACATCTATTGTGCGCAGAATATTCCACTAAGCTAAGACAACCCACACATGTCTGGCCCTCATGGAATTTACAGCCTGGGAGGGGATAACACATAGGCAGATAACTATAATTCACAGTAATAAATGGTAAATACATTCAAAGAGGTAGCCATGGAGTAGGGGATTTAAAAAAAATCAGCCTCAAAATTAGGGAGGCCTGAGTTCAGGTCCTTCCCCTGACAGATGCTGAGTGGGTCACTCTGGACACCTTGTTTTGCCCCTATATATTACCCTAAGTTGGGCAGCTAGGTAACACAGCGGAGATACAGTGCCAGGCCTAGAGTCAGGAAGACTGATCTTCATGAGTTCAAATCTGGCCTCAGACATTTATGAGCTGTGTGACCCTGGGCAAGTCACTTAATCTTGTTTGCCTCAGTTTCCTCATCTGTAAAATAAGCTGGAAAAGAAAATGGCAAGCCATTCTGGTATCTTTGCCAGGAAAACTCCAAAATAGGGTCACAAAGAGTCAGGCATGCCTGAAACAAAACAACAACACAAAAAGATCCTAAGCTGCTGATCTAACCTGGGATAGGGAATTTCCTCACCCAGGGTTCCTTATACAAGTGGAATCCCAAGTCCAGATGAAAACAGGTGCAAAACGAAGCAATCTGGTGGAAAGGGAAAATAACGGTCACTTCCCATGATTTCATTTTGTGGCTACTCCCTACATTTAATCAGAACGTGGTTGAACAATTCATCCCTTGGTGGCTGGCATCTGAATTTAGCCATGCTAGTCCTCTGAAGTTTTTCACAGCCTGTCACATGGCTGGCACTCCAAGCATTTTGAAAGGACAAAAGAAATAAATTGAAGTTAGAGCTCTGAATTTGTTCTTTATCTTCTGATCTCAAAATCTCTCGAAGTTTAACCTAAAGCATGGGTTCTAAACTTGGATTCATAGACTGCTTTGGTATGCTGGTGATGCTTATGGATACTTCTTCAGAATAATGTCTTGTAAAGTCATTATGTGAAATACATAGAATTACAAAAGAAACCAGATATATTAAAATACAGTAGTTAAAATATATTTATTTTAAAAGTTTATAAACCCTAGGTTAAGAACTCTTGACTTAGAGAAGGGCATTCTGAAAACAGGGTGTGGTCAAACTTTCAGAACGTTCAAGCTTTCATCTGGCTCAAGTCATGCTCACCCAACAGTTGGGTTGGTGAAACCACTGGAGTGGGCTGAGAACATGTCAGAATGCAGAGAAGATAGGTGTCTAGGTACAGAAATCAGATCCGTAACTAGAAACAACAGTCTGTACTGAGCAAGTGCAGCTGGGGTGCCTAAGCCATCTAAATTTGGTCGGCCCCTACTATGACTCAGATAGAGAATGGAGTTGTCAGGACCCACCCAATTACAGCAGAATGAGAAGAAAGTATAGTCAGTCAATAGTTTATTAAGTACTTAATACATGCCAGTGATAAAGTGAGTGGGATTCAAAGCACTGAAGACAGAAAGAAAGAAAGAAACAAATAAACCTCAAACACATAGCACCCACTTTCAAGGATTATATATTCTGATGTAGTAGGCAACATGTAACAATGTAAGTTCACACCATTGATTCATATTGAGCATCCATCTATTCTGAAAGCAAAGTATTAGCAGTTGGGAAGACCAGCTCAACAGAAAACCTTTAAGATCATCTGACCTGGTTTTGCACCTTGCTAACAGGCAAGTCAAGGTACATGTATTGTAAAAGTAGAACATTTAATTAGGATTAAAACAATTAGCAAAGGAATACAGAAGACACTTTCCACATGTATACTCCAGAGATTATTCTCACTCTGAAAATAATTGCGGGGAAAACTGGGGCAATAATTCCCAGAAAAGCTGACACTCTCTAGTGCAGAGGACATGGGAAAGTCTCGAGGCTAGCTGGACAGAAGGAGAAATGAGGGGGTAGAAGATTCTCTGAGGAATCCCTTCTCACACTGTACTGCTTTCCACCACTGAAATCAAAGGAGGATGCCCTGTTTCTTCCTCAGTTCTCCTTAGATTGTTCTCAGTGCTCCTGCTTTCTTCTTCCTGTACCAGATGCTCCTATGATCATTATCCACAGTTTCCCCTTTCTTCCTCCAGCCTAGAATCTCTTTGCCCACAATGACATCACTTGCATTCTAGTCATAGTATCTAGTGAGAATTAGGAGTCGTGGGCCATTTATAATTAACTGGTTTTCATTCCTGATGAGAACTGAATTGAGTTCATTGTAGAGAAGATATTTTATGGAGAATTCTGGAGGGGAAATGACATTTTAGCTTTCTATCATGAGGTGAACTCAAGTGAATTCTAAGGAGATATGAACAATTAACTAACATTTCCAATGAGAATCAAGTAAAATAGTGTTCTGAGAGGAACTGAGTTAACTAGATGGAATGAAAGAATGAAAAAGTATTTACCAAGTGTTTACTATATGGAAAGTGTCATAGATACAAATAAGAAAGTAAGACAATGCTTGCTTTTAGGGAACACACAGAGGGAGAAAACAGAAAAAGAGGATTAACCAGCAAAGCCAATGGAAAGGCCCAATGGTCTTTAGAGAAGGGTGGTAATGCATCTTCTGCACTGCTTTTTCTAATAATAAAACCATATCCATTTATGTTTTTATTATTTGGGCTTTTTAAAATTTTGAACCTACAAACAAAATGAAAATTATTTCCACAAACATAGCAGAACACAAAACAGAATTCTATATGAAACTATGACTCTCCATTTCACACTTCATGCTTTAACTGTCTATATCTATATCTATATCTATATCTATATCTATATCTATATCTATATCTATATCTATATCTATATCTATATCTATATCTACATCTACATCTATATGCATAAATTCTATACCTTTCAAAAAAAAACCCATCCAGCTTGTCTGTGCTTTATTCTGAACTTTCTTCTTTTCTGTGCATTTGAAAAAATGCTTTAATCACTCTCCTATTGGGGAGGGGGCATCGTTATTGCTAAACTTGAGTGTTTCTCTGTCATTATTCATAGTTTCCCCATTATGGATAATTATTTGAAGTTTGTCATATTTCTGCACCAAACTTTTTCTGTGTATGCATGTATTCAGTCTTTCTCCATTTCAGATGAGTGATGTGCATCCAATGACCAGTGCCCCTAACCTTTCTTCAGATTTGTGTCTTCTTCTCACGTACCCTTATTATGAAAAATAGCAAGTTTGATCCCTTTCCTCCTCTCTATTTTAATAAACACTTTTTACCCTCATTTCTCTTTCCCTTTTTCAGATTCACATACCAGCAACAATCCTTCCCAAGACTGCTGTTTTTCTTATTTAAGTCCCTTAACATCCTTTTACAAGAATGTTCAGAATGGACACTTATTTCCTCTCCCCCATTTGAATACTGAATCAACATATAGCTACTTCCAATTTCTCAAATAATTTTATATTTCAGGTTTCCCTTGATACTTGTGTTTGTATTTCAAAGTTCCTACTCATTTCTGGTCTTTTTATTCATTCAAAAAATTCTTGGAAGTCCTCTATTTCATTAGAGGTATGTTCCTTTCCCCACCCCCACCCCCACCCCCACCGCCATAGAATTACAAGCAATATTTGTCTGGCATAACTTGTCCTCAATGAGACCATAGCGGCTTTGTGTGATCACGCCTTCCCTTTGTAAGTAGATCATTTTAAGATCTATTTTTACAATTTTGTTAGGATTAATGTCAAGCTTATTAGTCAGGGGCAGCTAAGTGGCACAGTGAATAGAGTGCCAGTTTTGGAATCAGGAAGACTTACCTTTGTGAGTTCAAATCTGGCCTCAGACTCTTATTAGCTGTGTGACCCGGACCAAGTCACTTTACCTTGTTTGCCTTGGTTTTCCTCATTTGTAAAATGAGCTGGAGAAGAAAATGGCAAACTATTTCAATATCTTTGCCAAGAAAACTCCAAATTGGGTCATGAAGAATTGAACTCAACTGAAAACGAATGAACGTGCCTGAACAACAATTATACATCAGAACAGCAGAAAACCTGCCTGCCTCCAGGCTTCTAATGCCACTCCCATTCTCAGTGATTTCTCAAAGATCTCTACCAGTGATTCTATGCTATTAGGAGGCATATTTACTTTCTTGTGTTAAAATTCTCAATTCACTTTTTCAGCAAGAAAGGTTCCTGAAAAGTTGTTCCTGAAAAGCAAAACTGCCACACAACGATAAGAGTTATAGGAGGAAAACAGATGCCAACAGGGAATAGCAGAGGTATTTGGCCTTTCTTGCCCCTAATTCCACAAGCAGCACACAATTGGTGGCTCAGACGAGCAGAAAGATAAAGGCCCAGAGACATGTCGGGCCCAAATGGAATTTCAAGGCACTGAGGACACTGGCCTATCATCAGCGAGCGGAGGTCGTGGGCTAGTCTGGACCACTGAAATGAGTGTATTCTCTGATTTGCCTAATAAGGAATGAGGAATGAGGGGCATGGAGCCAGGAAACTTAACTCTAACTATGCTTCAGCATGAAAGCAGCTGGGAGCTAGGGGTGGGGTGAGTCAAGCCTTAGCATCCTGGGGCCTACAGCCAAACAAGTCACAGAGAATTTCAATGGTTTGCAACATTTTTTTTTTAATCATCCCCTGTTCATTGGTGCACAGGCATCTGAGACCATTAGAAGAGTTCCTGACATTAAGTAGTAAACACCTCTGTCACTATCACATTTTCTGTGATGTCCCGTGTTCGTAATAGTAGTATCCAGTTTTACAGTTTCAGCTGGGCAGCTCCTCACACCTCCTTCCTCCAACCCAAATTTTCAGTTTAAAACCCTCTTGAGAGTGCAACTGGTCTCTGGCCCAGTAAATACTTGTCTCTATTAGGCTTTATCCCTATTAGGTATCTTAAGCCACAGTCCAGAAAACCATACCCTGTTCTTTGACACGGGGTGTCATTCACACATGAATTGGCAAAAGTGAGTAGCTGTTGGAGCATTTGATAAGTCTTAGCAGGCTCTGAGTTATGTATCAGATATGTGCACGCTTCCCAATCAGCCATATCAGGCTGCTCCTCTACCCCTCAGCAGGAAATCACCAACCACTTCCATCTCTCTTTCAACATCCTAAGTCTAGTCACAGGTCAGATAGTGCCAGCTCTTTTGTGAGCCTGGGCAGTGATCAGCAGGCACTTTATTGGGCTGGTCATGCAAACTTAGGCTGATCAGGCAGGCTAAAGTTTCTCAGTGGTTTCAAATATGAAGATCTATTTTTCACATTAAAAAAAAATTAGAGATACCCACATGATAATGCTTCATATGTATATAGATTTTCAGATCCCTTGCAATAAATTGGTCCCCTTTCCCTCTTCTCTCTCTCTCTCTCTCCCTCTCTCTCTCTCTCTCTCTCTCTCTCTCTCTCTCTCTCTCTCACACA
The DNA here is from genome assembly GCF_003287225.1 of Phascolarctos cinereus. Lineage (NCBI taxonomy): Eukaryota > Metazoa > Chordata > Mammalia > Diprotodontia > Phascolarctidae > Phascolarctos > Phascolarctos cinereus. Next base: position 392,704,461 of record NW_027555847.1, on the reverse strand, counting down.
CACACACACACACACACACACACACACACACACACTCACACACACACACACAGCTTTTTGCCTTAAAAGTCAACAAAAGTCAATTACTGGAGGCTACTGTCAGAGACCTATCTTCACCACAAGGACAAAAGATTCTAGAGAGCTCTGCTACCATAAACCTTTCAAACCTAGGACCTAGCATAGTCTTTAGACTTCTCAGACACTTACCTCTGACTCTGACACTAAAAATTCGCCACCTGTTTGACCTTGCACAATTCATTTAGCTTCTCTGGGTCTCAGTTTCCTTATTAGTAAAATGAGGGTGTTGGATTAGATGACTTTTTTTTTTTGCCCTTTATCCTGGTCATCTGACTAAGTACATTTAGGATTTACTGAAAGAGTATTGCTAAACCACAAAGGGAAATATTAGACCAAATGCCTAAATTAGAATGGGGCTTATGAAATTCAGGCAGTAGGCTAGTAAATGCAATTGGGAGACAGACCTGAAAGAAACAATAGATTTCCCTTTTCATCTATTTTTCTTTGCAGGGATCTGGTTGTGAAGGGACCTCGGTCTTCTGTTGATAACACATCCTCCTAGTTGGAACTGGCCAACTAGATCAGTAGTGTCAGATTCAGATTTTAAAAAAAGGGCAATATATTGACTTAGAAAACCACAAATTAACATTATCTATGTTGTATTGTATTTTTATTTATTTTGTTTAACATTTCCCAATTACATTTTTACTCAAACTCAGGCTTACTTAGGAATTTTATAGGCTGGCCCAGAGCCCGAGTTTGACACCTCTAAACTAGATGACTTTCTAGGTACCAAAAATCCTATGATCGTCACAGGGGATGTGTCTGTTCTTCCAAGCCATACCATCTGGATTTGTGGCAGTCATTCTTTTGCCTTCTCTTTTTTATGATGCTTAACGTAGTATGAACCTAATAATGATAATAATTATTATCATATTTTCTTTTTTTACATCAGCTTCAGGTCACTTAACTCAATTTCCCCATCAGTAGAATGGAAACAATAGTACTTACCTCACAGAGTTGTGAGTACCCAGTAAGATAACATATCAAGCAGTATGCAAACCCTTAAGTTCTATGCTACCATTTTTGTAATTTCACTTTTTGTTTACCATAATTTGCTGAGCATTTCTCTACCAATGAGTATCTAGTTTGTTCATGATTCTTTGCCACTACAAAAAGGTCTGCTGCAAATTCTGTGGTATATATGGATCCTTTCTACTGTCACAGTAGAAGGACCACAATTCACATATAATTTGGATAAAGGGCAAGTAGAGAAGCTTTATGATTTATTACAAGCCATGGCAAAGACACATTAATTGATTGATTGATAGCGTTCCTGCGGCAACCAAATGACCTCTGAACACAATTCCCTACCAATATCTAGAGTGAAGTATGCAGAAAAAGTGGAGACCAGTTAGTCTGAGTTTGTAGCTGATCTTAGAGAAGGGACAGAGACTAATCTGTTGTTGGCCTCCAGGAAAGAGAAAAAATGACTCTGTTTTGCTCTAAGGTTGACATAGCAGGTAAATTGAAGAAGAGCAAAATAAAAAACACAGCAAGGTGGAAGTGACTGTCATTTTACATTGAAATGGAAGTTAGATTAAAGATGGGGTCAATTATTCCAGGAGAAGGGAGAAGATACAAGGTTCCTTTCTCTTTACCTCACATTACCTTTGAAATCCTTGAGCTATATGCTTAGCAGTGACATCTCTGGATCAAAGAGTACAGACATTTTAGTCATTTTCTCAGCATCATTCCAGACTGCTTCTAGAATGGTGATCAGTTTACAGCTCCAGCAACAGTTCATAAGTGTGCCTGTTTTCCACAGTTGCTCTAATTTGGACAATTCTACTCTGCTTTTGCAAACTTGCTAGAAGTGAGGTCAAAACTCAGGGTTGTTTTGATTCACATTCCTCTTATTAGTGGCTTGAACCCATATTTCATACGGATGTTAAGAAGTTACAATTTTTTTGAGAACTTCTTGTTCATATCCTTTGAATTCATCCTTTTGGGAATGGCATCACTATTTGTTTTTATTTTTTAATGGAGGACAATTATTAAGTTTATAATGATGACTAAGCCATCAAGAAAAATGGAAGCAGCATTAGCTGAACTTCCAAGGTGGAAGACTAGACAACTCTTCCCATCCTTATGATTTCTCAAACCTCTCCAAAATAGGAATTTTGCACGAGAAATTCACAATTTCAGTTGCCTCCTAAGTCCAGGACATCAAGAACCCAAAACACAACAACCCAATGAACTGAATTCAAAGAAGGTTGATCACTGACCTCTAATGTGCTCAATTACCACTATTCAGCACTGCTCCTAGGGCTGGATGAGCTGACCCCAGGTCTTGTAACAGAACATAGCTCTATCATTCTCTCCTTCCAGCGCCAAGGAAGACCAAGAGACAGAAGCTTGCTCTGGCTGGTACAGCACTGTGGCAGTGATTTATGCCACAACAAAGTTAAAGAAACTGAAAAGCAGAGGCTCTTAGGTCAGAAATAAGTGCATGGCTATGTAGTACTCCATTCAGATTGAGGGGAAAGGCCCAGCATTCAATTAGTACCAGTTCTGTCCCCCTCAAAAGTCACTTAGGACAGAGATTGAGGCCAGTGAAATGGTAGTGTGAAAGGGGGCTGAAACATTTTTGAGGTCCAGACCCCGGGGAAACTGGAATCAAAGGGGAAGGAGTCAAAAAGTGAGCAATAGGGGAAAGTAGTGAGGAAAAGACTACAATTAACAAAGATCTCAAGAGGTAGAAAACTCAGTTAAATATTAAGTGTAAGCAGATAAATCAACAGGAAAGATGTTAATTAAAGAGAGGAATATGACCTCCAAGTCAGCTAAAAGACCCTAAGCATCTATGAATAAATATAAATGAAAGGAAAAGGAAAATAGAAGTATCACTTGTATACAACCATGGTTTCCAAAGTGGGACTAGTGAAGGACCATAGAATGACACTAAGGGAACCACGACTTAACCCCAAGGATTCGTGAACAACCAGTTACAAGGTAGGAAAGTGGGAGATGCCCCATTCTCACACATGTGTATGTGTGAGCACACATGCGCACACACACACACACACACACACACACACTTTTTTTTTTTTGGTGAGTACAAGACATGCAGGTATGGCTGGGTTGAAATTACATTGTTTCCCTCCCCACCCCTGCCACCTTAACCTACCATTCTTCCAGACCCTTTGCTATTCCTCTCAAGGGCACTATCATTCTTCTAGTGTTCCAGGTACTCAACTTCCTCTTTATCCTGGACTGTGCATTCAACTGAAACTGCTCTCTTCAAAGTTAAGAACTATCTTTTTTTCCTGCCAAATCAAATGGTCTTTTCTTAATCATCACCTTTCTTGACTTCTCTGAAGCATCTGATACTGTTGATCAGTCAATAATAGTCAATAAACATTTATTAAACATCTACTATGTTCCAGACACTGTGCTAAGTTCTGGGGATGCAAATATGAAAAAAAGAAAAGGAAAAGAAACTCAGTCCCTATCCTCAAAGAGCTTACAGTATAATGCAGGAAGACAAACATAAAAGGAAATTTAAAAATGGGGGTGGAGGAGGAGAAGAATGTACCTAATAAGGGGTCATGGTGGAGAAGTCAGTCAGAAAATTCCCAAGGTTGTACAGCCAGATGACAAATTAGATGTTTGAGTTGAGCTCTTTCCTTAGATTGAGGCTTGTTTTTTATAGCCCTACCCTTCAATTAAGAAAGCAAAGAGTTGTTGCTGTTGTTGTTTGTTCTTCGTTCTTGAAGAGGACCCTGACATTGGGGAAATGATGCCTTGACTTGTAAGTAAATCGGATTTAAATGAGGGAGGGCTATGCAAAGTCACCAGCTTCACTTTTTCCTCAGAGCCATCTGGGTCTAGTGTCAAGACAGATAAGGATGACTAGAGATGGCACCCAATGCAGTAAGAGGCCTTAGCCTTCTTAAGCTAGGTCTCTGTTTGACTGAGGCAACACCCATTCAGTGATTAAGGCAGAAATGAGGCAGAAAATGGCCTCTTTTACCTAGTCAAAAAAAAATTCTTAAATTGAGGTCTGATTTTCATAGTCCCATCCTCCAATTAAGGAAGCAGAAAGCAATGTTGAGGTAGAGTACCAAAGCGGGTGATGTCTTACAGAATGATGAGGTTAGCCCAATAATGAGCTTCCTGGTGCATGGTAAAGAAACCAGCTAGAAAGCAGAATAAAACAGAATAGCCAGTGAGAAATCATCACATCACACTCTTTTCCTGAATTTATTCTCTCTCTCTCTCTCTCTCTCTCTCTCTCTCTCTCTCTCTCTCTCTCTCTCTCTCTCTCTCTCTCTCTCTCTCTCTCTCTCTGACACTGCTGCTTTCTTTAGGTTTTCCTCCCAATTCTTTGATTGCTCTTCCTTAGGTCCCTAACTGGCCACTCTTCTGTCTACTGTTTCACACTGTTGATTCATGTTGATTTTGCAATGCACTAAAAATCCCAGATCTTTTTCAGACACATTACTATTTGATCATATCTCCTCCATCTTGGACTTGTAAACCTTGTTAACCCAAGTGTAAGTTTTATATTTACCTTTAACAAATTTTATAAAAGTTTACCCACCATTCTAACCTGTTGAGGCGCTTTTAGAGCCTGACATTGTCACAAAGTAAATTAATTATCCCTTCTTCTACCCTAAGCTTTTTGTCATCTGCAAATTTGACAAGCAATGTTCTCTTTGCTTTTAACCAAATCATGGATAAAAATGTTAACAGCACAAGGCCAAGGACAGATTCCTGAGTACTCCAATAGAGACCTCTTACCATGTTGACACCAGCCCATTAATGAGCCCTGTTTGTGTCCATTCATTCAACCACCTCCAAATCTATCTAACTGTACTATCATTTTAATAATATATTCTAGGATTTTTCCAGGAATTGAAGCCAAGCTCATAATCTACATTTTGCCAATTCTACTCTTAGCTTCAAAAACTAGGATAATATTTACCCATCTCTAGTCCTGCTGCCTTTTCCATGTTCTTTTAAAGATCTCTGCCAATGATTCAACAATCACATCTGCCAGCTCTTTTGGTACTCATGGGATTTGGGGGAGGCACACATGAGATCAAATATATCAAGTATGTTGCAGACTTTAAAGTAGTATGTGTCAATGAGGATCATGAGGGACTTGAACTCATCAAGGGTAGCTAAATGTTCCCTTACTCTATCCTCACATATCTTGGGTTTTAACTTCATATTAGCCTTTTTTTCCTATCTTCTTCAGTCTAAAGATCATTCAACTTTTCAGACAAAAGAGAAGCAAAGTAAAAATGAGTTCTGTATTTTCCATCATCTGATTATCCCAACCCCAGCTGCATTCCTATGCCTCCTTTGATCCTTCTCTCTCTCTATCTATATAGACATAGAGAGCAGTACATCTATCTAGACATATATGTAGATATGTTATGTACAGATAGGCATATAAACCAATATATATAGAGAGAGAACACTATCCACAAAGTATGTATGTGTGTATATGTATATATCCACACACACATATAGACACATAGACACACACATACAGACGTGTATATCCACATATATATTAACCTCCAAAACAATTTCCTCCAAATAAATAGATTCCTGTGATGCTAGAAATAGTAATAGGGCAGAACTATGTTAATTCTTTAGTTGTAAGTCTCCTAACTCCTCTAGCTCACTGACTTGTTTGAGTCTGGTTGGTTACCCTTACCCTGGTTTAGCCCATCTGCCAAGATGGTTTTATGGGGGTGTGGCTGCTGCACGTGCTACAGACTCTTGGAGCCACAGTTAAGAGTTGGGTGGAAGGTGGACACCAAAGGTGGGAGAACAGCCCTGAAAAGATCTCAGCAAGCCCTCACACCAGAGGTGCTAGTCCTCCTGAACACTCCATACACTCTAAGAGGTAAAGACTTCCCCCAGGGAGAAGGGGTAGATGAGAACAAGTTGTTCCAACGTCCACGAAGGCAGCTAAAGCAAATGCTGAGGAGCACTTCGAGCTTGGCCAGGCATTGAAGACACCAAGGTCATCTCCTGCATCCTGGACCATCGCCAGTCCCCTTAAGTTTGATCCTGCCACTAGATTGCAATGACTCAGAAAGAGAAAGTGAGGCTGATGACTTTGGGCAACTCAGCCTCACTTAAATCCAACTCACCTGCAAGTCAAGACATCACACACGATGTTATTGGTCTTCTTCAAAAATGAAGGATGAACAATAACAACACGTGATTCGGCACCAGGAATCTGTGTGTTCTTCTATATCTATACTGTCCCAAGTAGCTTAACGTCCCAACAATCTACCCTGTGAATGGTTCACGAAACACTAAGTACTTACTTCCCTTCTAATGTTACCAGCCATTGTGGTTTCAGTAGATACAGGTAAGCATCAGACATGCTACATCACTTGTCCCTATGTGATCACATAGGGAGCCAGCATTTCCTTGAATTGGGGAGAAGACTTTGAATTAGAGGAGTTGTTGCCCCCACTCTTTGTTTCCACACGTGAGAAAGACTCATTTTTGTGTACTGCCAGAATCAATTAACAGGCATTTATTAAGCATTTACTATGCACCAGGTATTGTTGTACTAAGTTCTGGACACAGTGAAAAGTGAAAACTGTCCCTGCCCTCAGGGTATGTATACTCCAAAGAAGAGAGCATTTATATAAATAGGTATATTTAAGATACATATGGAGAAGATGGAACCTAGGAGAGGAAAGTTCTGGGGGGAAGGGTCCTTCCTTTTGTAACACGTCTAATTACCTTACCCCAAGTGCAGTATTTTTAAATTAATTAAATGTTCTCTTTGTCTTCCCTTATAAATAAGCCTTAGTAATGCACTCAATGTCTACAGAATTTGGAGGTGAGAGACAGGATTTAAGAGAGGTGCCAGATGCCAGATTCAGGCACCCAGGTAAGGAGACCACAGCAGCCCAAGGTGGTCAAGGTCTTTAGGGACTGGGTGCAGCAGATTCTTGAGCCCTAGGATGCAAGCAGGCTAAGGGAACAAGGAGGCCTTGAGGCTCAACGCCTCCAGTTGCTATTCAATGATCAGAGGAGGTTTAGAAAGCAGAAAAAATTAAAGAATCAAAGGAAAAGCTCCTTTGATCAGTTCAGAAGAAGAGCTAATGTCCCTGAGAAGCTAACCAAAGTCAGCCAGAGTCTAAGGCTCAAGGCTATATCTTTCACACCAGGGAAGTGAGCAAACCAACTTTCTTGATGATGATGATGACGATGCCTTCCTTGCAATGGTCCAGGTGTGAACCAAGTGACAGGGCCTGCACCCAACTGGTGGTAGTATCAGAGAAGAGAAGAGGGCATATTAGAGAGACGTTGCAAAGGTGGAATCTACAGGCCTTTGCAATAGCTAAGATATGGGGAATGAGAGACAATGAGGACACCTAGGTTGCAAGCCTGAGAGACTAGGAGGGTTGTGCTGCTTTTTAAAATAATAGGGAAGTCTGTAGTGAGGTGTTGTTTAAAGGGAACTAAAATGAGTTCAGTTTTGACATGTTGAGTTTAAGATGTCTACTGGCCATCAAATTTGAGATCTCTGAAAGGCAGTTGGAGATACAAAATTAGAAGCCACCAAAGAGGCTGGGGCACGATAGGCAAATTTGAGAATCTTAAGTATAAAGACGGTCATGCAATCCATGGGAGCTGATGAGACAGCCACATAAAGTAGTATAGAGAGAAGAGAAGTGGGCCTGAGACAGAACCCTGAAGGACACCTATGGTTTGAGGGATGATCTGGAGGAGGGTCCAGCAAAGGAAACTGACAGGACTAGTGAGATAGAGAGTGGTGTCCCAAAAACCTGGAGAGAAGAGAGTATCAAGGAGGAGAGGTCAAACCAGTGTCAAAGCTGCAGAGAGCTCGAGGAGAAAAGACTGAGAAAAGTCACTTTCATAGATATTGAAATTTATTGTGAGTTGTGGCCAAAGATCTTGGCAAATACTATATAAATATGAATCAGGACTATTTCATTTGAGCCTTACAGTATCCTTGTTGGACAGCAATTAGACCTGGTATAATGTGGCAGCTAAAAATGCTAATTCAATCTTAGGCAAAATAAGAGAGAGACCCGGACTGAAAATAGGATCATTTTGCTCTCTTCTGTCCTGGACAGACAGACCGCACCTTGAGGACTGTGCCCAGGTCTGGGCACTGTGTTTTAGGAAGGATACTGATAAATGAGAGTGTCCAGAAGATAACTAGGGTGGTGGAGGGCCTGAGAGCATGTCATATATGAGGGCTGGTCCAAGGGACTGGGATTGTTTACCTGGAGAAGTGGGTACTTAAGGGAAGACGTGATAGTTTCAAGCATTTGAAGGAATGTTGAGAGGCATATGAATTAGATTATATGTTTTGCATGACTTCTCTTGCATAAGCTGTATCCTATTGTTTGCCTTCTCAAGTAACAGGGGAAAGGTGGGAGGGAGTGAAATTGGAACTCAAATTTAAAAAAAATTAATGTTAAAATTTTTTTAAATGTACCTGGGAAATATTTAATGAAATAAAACTATTATTATTAAGAAAGGAAAAGAAAATTAATTAGATTCATTTGACTTGGCTCCCAAAGGAAGAACCTGAAGCAATTAGTGAAAGTTGAGAAAAGGCAGATTTAGACTTAATACAGAGGAAACATCAATCTCAGTTCTTTCTCTGGAGGCAGATAGTATGCTTCACCACTAGTCCTTTGGGATTGTCTTGGATCATTGTATCATTGAGAACAGCTAAGTCGGGGTGGGGAACCCTTGGCCTCCAGGCCACATGTGATGCTCCTTGTCCTCAAGTGTGGCTCTTTGACTGAATCCAAACTTTACAGAACAAATCCCCTTCATAGAAGGACTTGTTCTGGAAAACTTGGACTCAGTCAAAAGGCCACACCCAAGGACCTAGAAGGCCACATGTGGTCTCAAGGCTGCAGTTTCCCCAACCCTTGAGCTAAGTCATTCAGAGATCCTCACTGAACAATACTGCTGTTACTGTACACAACATTCTGCTGGTTATGTTTACTTCACTACGCATCAGTTCATGTAAGTCTTTCCAGGTTTTTCTGAAATCATCCTGCTTGTCATTTCTTATAAAATAATAATATTCCATTATAATCATATACCACAGCTTGTTTATCTATTCCCCAATTGATGGGCATTCCCCCAATTTCCAACAAAAAGAGGTGCTAGAAATATTTTGTACAAATAGGTCCTTTTCCCTTTCTTTTTTTTTGGATGTCTTTGGGATATAGACCTAAGCAGTGGTATTGCTGGATCAAAGAGTATGCATAGTTTTATAGCCCTTTGGACACAGTTCCAAATTCCCCAAATTCAGAATGGTTGGATCAGTTCACAACTCCACCAACAGTGCATTAGTGTCTCAGTTTTCCCACATCCCCTCCAACATCCAACATTTTTTTTTGTCTTATTAGCTACTCTGACAGGTGTGAGGTGGTACCTCAAAGTTGTTTTAATGTGCACTTCTCTGATCAATAGTGATTTAGAGCATTTTTTCATGTGACTATAGATAACTTTGATTTCTTTGTCTGAAAACTGCCTGTTCATATCCTTTGGCTGTCACCTTTAAAAAAAAAAGATAAATAGGTTTGAACTTTTTTACCAGCTAGAAGAAAAACTAGAAGGTAGCTGGAGAGTGATACATACTGCCTGTAAGTTCCACAAGCTTAACATAGGAAGTAGAAATTTCACAGCTTTGGAAGGGTCAATACCACATTTTCTTTTGCCTGGGTATTAAAATAACATCTTGAGGCAGAGTCCTAGGCTATCTGAGTCTCAGGATGAATTTCTGGAGGGGGATCTGTTGTCTGTCTTGTATCCTCTAATATTACTTCTCATCCAGAATGACTTACTTTCTTCTCATCTATCTTGGGTTTCAATTCCCAGTTGAGACCCATAATGGCTCATATCGCAAGAAGGGAAGTATCTATTGTTTCCTGAACAGGACAGACTGTTGGACCATTTGGCCACTTGGGAAAGTATGCAGGACTGCAGAGCCCCTTAGTACTGAGTCATGCACATGACGTAACTAAGGGCTTGGGGTATATGTTCCTGGCCACAGTAATCCAATTGCTTGGAAACTGGATTTGAATGTCTTTTAAAAAAAATTGTTGCAGAAACAAGGAGGACCAAAGGAAGGACCCTCACAAAGGCTGGATGGAATGATAACGGACAATAGTAGACATAATTAATTTTTATTTGACTTTTTTTTAGATGGATGATCTTTAGACTGGAAAGGACAAAACTACAGTAAGAAGATGAAGAGGCTGAACCAGGTAATGACGCAGGTGTATTCAAGGAAGTAAGTCAAGAGAGATGAGCTAATGATCATGGTGGCTTCTCGGGACAAAAGGAGACTGTCCCCTTTTGGTATAGGTGGGGGAAGGTGGGGATGTCCTGCCTGAGGTGCGCTAGGCCACGAGAGTATGGATTCAGTGAGTAATACATCAGTCGGCTTCGTTTAAAGGCCTCCTTTACCTCTCCAAGACTGGATGAGCCATTAATTTGTCACTCGGTCCCAATCAATTTCCACATTGGCCTTTCAGATCCAAAGGATCAGACAAAGCATGGTATGTATCATACAGGACCTAAGTCTACTTTAAAGGGGAAGGCATTCTGTAAGACTAAATTAAGAGTAGGGAGCGCTAAACAGATTTCAAACTATGCCCTTTGGGCGTAAGGACTACAAAAAGAGTTTTTGTTGTTTATGGTATTGGGAGTGAAAGCTCAAGATGTGACCGGACCTTGGCTTGGGCTGGATTGGGCAGTCATCAACAATAAAGAGAAGAGAGCTCCTCAATTCTCAGTTTTCTCTTTACAATTGGAAATGACAGGAGGGAAATGACTAATAGTGGTTGATACTCAAGATAAGGAGCTAGTTGGGGAACATCTAGGTGCCCTTGGTGAATTCAAGTCACATGGCTTAAATGAACTTATATCACTGGGTTCTGGAAGGAATTGACAGATATCGTAATCAGATGTCACTACTGTCAGTTATATCTGAAAGGTCATGGAAAATGGATGAGGCACCACAAGATTGGAGGAGGGCAAATAATGTCTCAATTTATTAATTAAAAAAAAAAAAGAAAGAGAACAGTCTGCAAACTGACTTAGGTTGAGCTTGATCTGGGTTCCTCATTAAATCCTAGGAGAGATCATTGAAGAGATGACTGGCAATCTTCTAGAAAAGAACATGGAGATTACAAAATGCTGGCACAGCTTCAAGTATCGGTCATGACAAATTAGCCTCATTTCCATTTTTTTTTTGACAGAATTACTAAACAAGTAAGTGAGGAAAATTCCAGGAACACAGTTTACCTAAATTTTAGTGAAGCTTTTCATAAAGTATCTTATAATATTCTGGTGGGAAAAATGGGAGAGATCTGGTCTAGACTAGATGATCATATAATCAGATGGATTCAGAACCGGTTGCATGAAACAGAGAGTAGTTGTTAACAGTTCAATGACAATATGGCAGGTGGTCAACAATGGAGCGCCCAAGGGATTTGTGCTTGGCTCCCTTTGACATTTTAAATAATGACTTAGATAACTACTACGGATGCTATGTCCATCAATGTGCAGATGACCCAAAGCTGGGAGGGATAAGTAATACACTGGATAACAAAGTATCCAAAAGGATCTCAACAGGCTTGAGCATTGGAATGAATATAATAAGGTAAAATTCAATAGGAATAAATGGAAAGTATTGCACTTGTGTATAAAAAAATCATCTTCATAAGATGAAGCATGGATAGATAGTTGTTCTGGAAGAGATCTGAGAGTTTTAATAGATTGCAAGCTCAGTGTGAGTCAGCAATGTGAAATGGCAATCAAAAATGCTAATGTGATCCTGGGCTGCATGAAGAGGGGCACTGCTTCCAGCAACAGGGAGTATGGTCAGTTCTAGGTACCATGGTTCAAGATGCTGACAAACTGGAGAGTGTCTAGAGGAAGGCCACCAAGACAGTGATAGGCCTTGAGTCCATGATATATGAGGATAGGCTGAAAAACCTGGGCATATTTAAGCTGAAGAAAAAAATGGATCTGGGGCATGACAGCTGTCTTAAGAATTTGGAGGGCTTTCATGTGGAAAAGGGATGAGACTTTTTCTTTTAGGCCTCAGAGAGCAGGACCAGGAGTAACGGGTATAAAGCTAGAGAAGTGTATTTAAGGCTTGATATCTGGGAAAACTTGCTAACAATTCAAGGGGTCCAAAAGGGGAATGGGTTGCCTCAAGAGGTGGTGGGCCTTCTCCTTGGCAATCTTCAAGCAGGGACTGAAAAATGACTTGCTGGATATATTTTCGTAAAGAGTCTTCTTTTCACATAGGAGTTGAGGACTAGATGGCTGCTGAGTCCCGTCCAACCCTCAAATTCTGTGAATTGAATCTAAGAGAATGTTCCAGTAGTAGAGAAACAGTATAAGCTTGAATGTGCAGCTATAAGAGAGTAGGAACAGAAGGGAAAAAATGGGGATATGCCTCAGGCCCCTAATTGCAGAAAGATAAGGAGAAGTTATCCCAAAAGCTACAATTTTTACGTTTCTCTTCCTTAAAGAATCTCAAGAAATATATCTACTTCTTGCTTCTGCAGGGAAACTGAGACTCTTTCTTTTGGACTCTCATGGTGGGTCACCTTAATGTAGTATCCCGGGCATAAGCCCCAAACCCACCCTAAAGCTTCAGCACTCCACTGGAGGCAGACCTTATCCAATCTCAATCTCAAAGAATGACTGAGTTCATCTGACCAGTTTGGCAACTAGGTGTGAGCAAAGAAGTGCATGCAGAAGCCACGACAACGGATGAAGCCTCTAAAGGTGAGAGTCTTGAAGAGAAAACAGACCAAAGGTCTAAAGACCAAACTTCTCTATTTTACAGGCAAAATAGTCCTAATCCCTTTAGACCAGGGGTTTGTTACCTTTTTTGTGTCTCTTTTGGAAGATCCTTTTAGAAGGTGACACCCATGGACCTCTTCCCAGAATATTTGAAATGATTACAAAGGAAACCTATTATATCAAAATATCAGTTATATTAAAAAAGTTAAAAATGAAGTTCACAGACCTCAGATCCCTGCTAAATTTCTGCTTTGGACATTTCTTTCATTCCTAGTTTTTAGTTCTTTAATCATCTTTAAGGCTCTACCCTAGATCAGTGGTGTCACACTCAAACTCAAATGGTCCAGATCTGTACAGAAGATCCACTGCCGGCTACCTCTGGACTTAGGCTTTAAAACATAATGTTATCTACATTTTATTTGTTCTCATTTACTTTGCTAAATATTTCTCAATTAAATTTTAATCTGGTCCAGGCTGCATTTGTGGGTGTTCTGGGCAGTGGCTGGCAGGCTGCATGCTTGACATCTCTGTTGTAGATCATCTCAAAGTTTTCTACATTCCCATCAAAGTAGAGAACTAGAAGACAGTGTTCTCAAGAGAAAATACTAAGAAGGTATTCAGTCCCAATGCAATGACTAAAACAATGGAAATGAAAAGATCATTAAAGGGAAGCCAGGCTCTGAACAAGTGTAAACCAGTAATATCTCAGGAGAACAGATGAGGAAATATGTCTTTCCCATCCTGGTGGAGGTGGGAGCCTGTGAAGGCAGAATATCTGATATGTTGTTAGCTGTGGTCATTGTGTGTCCACTGTGTTTGCTTACCAGGTTTTCTTTGTCAAAATAAAGGTTTCAATTGGGGGAGGGAGGCAAGATAATATACAAAAACGACTGCTATAAAACAAAAGGCATTAATGATACTTATTTTTAATTATATAGAGAATGTTATGGTGTTATATAAGAAAGCTAGCATGTATTGGGGGGCAAGAATTCAAAGAAATGCTTGGGCTCCACCAACTACTGAAATAAATAAAAAGTGATGTTTTATTACATTTTCCTTGTCAAATACTTTGGGCAAACCCAAAATGTGCTAGTATTTAATTTAGCTGAAAATGTCAAACTTTTAAAAAAGCAAATAAAGAAAAACCTTACATTATATTAAAAACCAAACATTCTTTCCAAGGCACAATACTGGCATTTTCAGATTGACAACAATATGAATGTTTCCTGGAAACAAAATCTTGAGTCCAAAGTCTGCCTTTGAAAAAGTTCCATGCTTCCTCTGAGAAATTTCCCCCAGCTTAGGGAACTATGCTTGTGGCCTTTCTCAAGGCCAGGTAGCCTGTAACCACATCTGAAGGGAGCATCCGAATGTAAGCAAATTCTTCAATTGTGCTGAATCTTAACTTGCTCTGTGGATCTGTATAGTTTGCCTGGAAGAGAAATATTAATGATGAATATAAATCATAGAAATATCTATATTAAAAAGTTAAAAGTGCAAATTATCTTTAAAATATAAATTATTTTAAAAGTTGAATGTATATACATGAATGTTTTATGTTGCCACTGAGAAAGAACTAAATTGTTCGCTTAGGCAGAGATTCATTAATCCACCCAAGTCTAGTTAATCACTTAGGGCCTTGCAAGGAAGAAACTACAAACAGGCTTCCAGCAGTGCTTCTCATTAACAGAATAAGAAGCCATTATGACTAAGATCTTTATTCCCCATCCATATACATCATGTCCCTCCCCTCTTTCTGCTTGTGCTTCACTATCTGCAACATGGAGATAACACCCATTTCCTATCTAGCTCACAGGGAGCTTCTCCTGAAGATCTCAAGATACAGCATGTCATCCAGAACTCATTTCCGGGAAAAAAAAACTTATAAAAGGTTTAAAAATTTTAGTTTGTTAACTTCCAATTCCCCATGCATGGAATATCTGCTCCAATGTAGATTATCTGTGCATGAATATAGGATAAGAGTAATTTAGCTGACAAAGGAATAATTGAGCTGAAACCATTAAGGACCCACGATTTTCAATCAATAAAAAGTCTATTCTTCAACCCCTGAGAATGTTCCTCAAACTGCTTAAATCACTTGGCTTCTTTGTGTCAACTATACCCTATATGAAAAATGGGGCAACAGTGACAAATATCAAACTTACATTGTTTTGCCAAATACAAACTGCTCTATGAATGCTTCATGTGAAAAAAATGTTGGTTTAAGGTTTTGTTGGGTCCAGGTTTCTTCTTTCACCATTCTCTAATATCCTTTCATGAAACAGATATTAAGCAGAGCTTAACTGGAGAAATATTAACTACTCCCTACTGAAGGTAACTAGTTGTATGCTATAGCTTCACTAGCTAATTAGTAGAATTTATTTTCCCCTTAATATTAGGACCCAAGATGTGGACACAGACTTTCATGTCTGACAATTCTATTTTGTATGCATGTGTTCCTAACTCTTGGCTCCAGACATACTGCTGTTTCACTTGTGATATCATATCAGGTTTGGACAGTTATATGATTGTTAATAATTATGACAATGGCTGCTGGTAAAAGAGCTGAATTAGTAAGATATATTGGACAACTCCACCTGCCTAATTTCTGTCCGTGTGTCTAAGTACAGTTTAATTGTCACTTCTTTTATTGTTTTCTACATCCCCTGGCCTTTTTTGAATTAACAGAGCATTTCATCCATCTCACAAAGCATTTTCACATCATATCTTGAATTATAATGACTGGCATACATACTATCTCCCCTACCAGACTATAAGCTTCATGAAGACAGGAATTGTGTCTTTCTCCTTCTAATTCCCCAAAGCGCTTAGTAATAAACACTTCTTGAAATGAATATAGACCCTTAGCTTAAATGTTAATGAGAAAGATTTCAAAAACCATTTCGTTAGGATAACCTAGGGTTAGGGTTTAGCCTAAAAGAAGAACTCCCTTCTAAGTCTGCTCTACCCAGAGTCCTAAAACTCTGATGTAAAAGCCCTGATCCAGACTTCACAACTTGTCACTTTTAAATACTTAAGATATTTTTGTGAAGTGTTCTGCTTTCTCGGGGCAACTATAATAAGAATAACAGCAATAATAACTAATTAGTTCTTAAGTTCTAACAAAGATTTTTATAAGCAAAATCAATGCCACAGAGATGTATTATCACATATGAAGCTTATGTATGTATTTTGGTCAGTTCCTATGGAAACAGAATGCCTATATTTTGCTGCGAGACATAAAATTTAAAGAATATGAATAATTTTTATCTACACAACAAATTGGATTACTCCATTTTCTTTGGTAATAGTAAAGGGTTAAAAAGCCAAATTTCAAAAAGATCTAAAAAGGAGCCTGACAAATAATCTAATCTAATCTCTTGCTTTTACAGATGAGAACACCACAGCCCAGAAAGACTATGTGACTTGCCTGAGGTCACTGGTGACAGATAGAGGATTCAAACCTGGATCTCCTGCCTCCCAGACCAGTGTTTTTCTCACCACATATTATATGCTATATCCCATTAGGGAACTTAAATATCTAAACCACAAATATTCAAAGGGTAACAGCTTTTTAAAAACTTCAACAATAACAAGCATGCATTTCGAAAATAATTGGTCCAGTTCTTTAGTCTTCTACATAACCGAAATGCTGATTTTAAAAAAAGGATTTAATACTCTCTTAATAAAAGCCAGATAATGTCCTGAATGAGCAATGCCAATGCAATAATGCACTTGTTTTCCTACTAAGAAAATGATTTAAAAGGTCACTAAATGTATGGCAATGACCAAGATATATAGCTTTACAAAAGTTAGGTAAAAAAACAAGATAATATTGTTACTAAATTAATAAAGTTAGAAGTATAATTCCTTTCTGTTAACAAACAGTAATTTTCTAAAGATGAACATGACAGGTCCTCTTGTAAATGAGGAAACTGAGGCCAGCAAGGTTAAGTGATTTTGCTAAGGTTCCTGGTCCCCATAGCTACAAGGGTCTTCTCCCCTAAGGTTCCCTTCCATCTACTCTCTATATATCTGGTATAGATTTATTTATGTACCCATTCTCTTTCCCATTAGAATGTAAGCTTCTTGAGGATAGGCATTAGTTTGCTTGTTTTTTTCTTTCTTTGTAATCCAAGCACTTAGCACAGTGCCTGGCACATGGCAAGTACTTAATAAATGCTTACTGACTGAAAAAAATTTTTTTAATTAACACTTTCAAACTTAAGTATTTTTAAGTAATGTAATTTGTGGGGGCATTTGCATGGTTGCTGAGATTATCTCCTGTGTCAAATAAAATATATCAATAAAACGAAAGGCAAATGGGAGCTATCTTGCTGAATGTAATGTACAGGGAAGTCTGATGATCTCTGGCATGGCTACCCCCTCTACAAATATTTACCCCTCTGGATAACACCCCATAGAATCATAAATCTTAGAACCGAAAAGCACCTTAAAAGATGATCTGGCTCAGGTCTTTGTTTCCATGTGGGTAAGTTATTCTTATTCCCGTTTTACAGCTGAAGCAATGGAGACCCAAAGGCCTTAACTGACTTATTCATTTTACAGAAGAGGAAAACTGAAGCTCAGAGAGGTTTAAGTGCCTTTTCCATGGTCTCTTGGCTACAAAGTGTCTGAGGTAGGTTTCAGACCCCGGTCTTCTGACTGCAAGTCCTGTGTTCTATTCACTCCACTGCCCTGCCCCAGTTCATTACAATGACTCGTCCAAGGGTGCACAGCTGGTCGGTAAGTGAAGAGGGTACTAACAACAGGTTTCCTGTCTCTTAGAGCAATGCTGTTTGCATTCTACTGGGCTGCCTTTCATGGTTAGGGCAATCTTATAAACATGTGGTTTGTCACCAAAAAAGCCTTAGGTGTGAATGATTCAGTTTTCCACCCATCTTTAATATTTTGAGGATCTGTGAGGTCAATTATGTGACTATACCCCTCCAAAGATGCAAGAAGCCGCCTATGCCTGAGTAAGCTGTTTCATGAATCGCTATGGCTGAAAAAAAAATTCATCACCTAGTTAGTGGTCAGTCTTCTTGGTGACCAGGCTCTCTAAATTTAGCTTGGCTGGTCCTCATCACGGAGGCTAGGCGCAAAGCCTTTCCAGATCTGCTTCTAGGCGATAGTCTTCAAAAGCTGAGCCTCGCCCCCACTCCATGGTAAGGCACTAGAGCAGAACATGACTACCAGAAACACTACTCAAAGGAAATGTCCTCTTGGCAAAGTCAACAATATCATTTTCACACATGAAAGATGGACTGTCCAAGCAGATACTTCTCAGGAAATTTTGCCAATTTTAGATATAGACATCAATTAATACTTACAATAAGTCCTGAAATATCAGAATACTTCCTGGCTGGTTTAAAGGAAGGAGGAGCATCTATACTGAAGTCTAAAAGGGGAAAAAAAAGACGTAAGCACTTTTCAAATAATTAACAAGACTTATAAAATTTAGTTAAGTTATTACATACTTATAGGACTCTCTAGGGACTAAGAAAAATGTGAAGGAAGCATACGAGCTAGGATAGCCATGAAATTTCTCCAGTTATTATGCACTGATTCACTAAGGGCTACATCCAAGACTGGTTCTGCTCTTGCACATTGCACTCCCATATTCCTACAAAACTACTATAATCAGGAGATGAGAAAGATCTGCTACTCTAATCTCTTCTCCCATTCTCTCTAGCTAAACTATAAGCTCAAAGTATGATTAAAAAAAAAAAGAATCTGTCTTTAAGATGTTTTAAAACATCAGAATGTTTGACATTTCATGACTGCATGTTTTAATTTTCATTCGGCTACCTGCGTCTTATAGGCAGCTTCAACTTAAGTTCTGTTGGAAGAAATGCCCTAGCAGAGAGCCACAAATAGAGTAAAGAACAATATAAGTTTATTGTTTATACTGTATTTCCAAAAGTGGTAGAAGAGAGTCTCATAATACATCTTATTACTTAGACCTAAACATAATACAGCTTAAGTCATGTCTCCAGGACAAATCCACTACACGCAGCCTATGCCTGACATAATATAGTTATTGTCCAAGGTGGGAGTCAATCTATGCTCCAAAATATCCATTCAAGTAGGGTTCCACTCTATTTTAGAACAAAATAGAAGAGCAAAACATATTTTTAAAATAAGCTCATGTAATATAGAGCCACATTATGTCAGCACATACTAGCTTAGTCTGTAATGAAATGTTAAGTGTGACCAAAAAAAAAACGAAACAAAAACACAGAAACACAAAGTCAAAAGCAACCTTGGAAGTTATCTATTTTAACCCTCATTCAGAGCACGAATTCCCAACAAGGCAGCCTTCTTCCACTTAAAGACTTCTAGTGACAGAGAACTCACTAGCCACTACACAAAGAGCAGGTAGCAAATGTTCTTTGTAATCAGTTATTTGGGGCCCCAAAACAACTATGCATAAATGTAGGCATACGTTTTAGCTGACACAAATATAATGCTTTAAGTTTTACCAAACACTTTACATACATTGTAGCTCCATGTGAAGATACACATCTTCTTTATAAGCCACTGCTATAAAATACTAAAGAAAGAGAAGTTTGCCAGTTGCACTGTTTTAAAATTGGAATGTGTTTATCAGTGATGGTGCAGACACACACAAAAAATTTAGGTTTGTTTTAAGACAGTTACTTATAGGCATATTATTTATAAACACATGCAAAGTATCTAAACCACATACAGCTAGGATCGTTGAGTTGCCATGGCAACGCCCTTTCCGAAGCAAGAATCTGTTTTAGGTTCTTCCAGGTCCTGTTCTTCTTGCCTGCCACTGCTCCCCCAATGCCCGAGTGCTGGAATGACAAATGTGGCGTTAGAAGCATCACATTCCCAAAGTGCCATCTTCACTGATTTCTCTTCAAAATGAATAGACGTAGGGAGGCATTCCTCATCCCATCAACCATCAGTTGTTACCCAGGTTAATTTAAGAAATAGTGTGTTGTACACTTTAGGAAAAAACTAAACTTTCAGACTGTCAAAACTAGTTTGCTGGAGATTCTGAGGAAATAAAAGTGCACTTTTCACAGCAAACGGAAAGACAAGAAAACAATGCTTAGTCCAATACTGCTAAATTCCACACCACAGGAATTTCCCATTACATTAAAATCATTTACCACAGAATTGGAGCTAAAAAAGCAAGTAAACTCTTTGGGTATAAGTATCTTACTCGCAAATTATTAGACATGCTGAAAACACACATGAGCCTGCAAAACATCATCGATGGCACTTTTCTTTTGTGAATTAGACAGAAAATAAGAAAAGGAGTAATTGAACACAATACCAGCAAAAAAAAAATTACTTAGCATTTTCAAAACCTTCCAATGATGACAATCTGGTACCAACAATAAATCTAATAATGAATGATCAAATATGATTGTTATGCATTCATTTATTATATCCCCCAAGAATCACAGGAAGAAAAATATTTCTATTTAATAAGCCATAATCTCAATGGCTTGACAATTCTTATTAGTGGACTTTTAGTAGAAAAAAGACTAAAAGTAAAAGGAGCCAGAGGTTCCAGGAAACCTCACTTCATTGGTGAGCAATTATTTCGTGCCACTTGTAAAAACTCATACAAAAATTCTTTGTAATAACAAAAAGCTGGAAACAAAATATGTGCCCAATAATTAGTTGGGGCGATAATTTACTCCTGTCTAATCGATTCTCTCTCCTGATTACCATAACAGCTGTTTCCAAACTTCTCTTCTTTTCTTAAGCCTCCCACAGCTTCCCCATCACCCAGACCTTTCTGCTGAAGCCCTCACCTCATATATTTTGAAGAAAATGGAGTGTTCTCCAAGAGCTTCCTCTTCCCTCCTCCTCCCCTCATCACTCTTTGCCTTCATCCCCCACTATTTCCTCCTTTACTCTGTCTCCAGATGAAAACATGGTCCTTTTTTGCAAGGCCAGTTCCTCTTCACATAGGTTGGATCTCAGCTCTTCCAGTCTTCTCCAACATACTGCCCCTACTCTCCTTAACTCTCCCTCATTAATCTCCAGACTCTTTCTGCTGGCTCCGCCTCTGTTTTCTGCAAACACTGGACTTCAGTCCATCCTTCCCTCAGCTCCCAAAGTGGTTTTCCTCAGCTGCAGGTACATGTATGTCATTCCCCTACTCAATAAACAAATAAAGGCTCCTCTCACTCTAGGATTAAGTACAAACTCTGTTTGGTATTTTAAATTCTCCACAACCTGGTCCCTTCCTCCATTTCTGATCTTCTTACACCTCACCCCCTCCACGCACTCTTTGGTTCAGCCATCCCGACTTATTTCCTGTTTCTCACAGACACTACTCACCTATCTGCCATCTCTGTGCCTCTGCACTGGCTGTCCCCCATATCTGGAATGCTTTCTTTCCTCCCCTTCTCTCAGAATTCCAGGCTTCCTTTAAGACTTGGAAATTGAGGGGATGCTCATCAATTGGCGAATGGCTGAACAAGCTGTGGCATATGAATGTAATGGAATATTGTTGTGCTATAAGAAATGATGAGCAGACAGACTTCAGAAAAACCTGGAAAGACTTGTATGGACTGATGCTGAGTGAAGTGAGCAGAACCAGGAAAACGTTATAGACAGCAACAGCCATCTTACGTGATGACTAACTTTGACAGACTTAGCCCTTCTCAGCAATGTAAGGATCTAAGACATCTCCAAAGGTCTCATGATGGAAAATGCTATTATCCACATCCAGAGAAAGAACTGTGGAGTCTGAATGGAGATCGAAGCATACTATTTGCTCTTTTTTTCCTTCCGTTTTGTTTTCTTTCTTCTTTCTTGTGGTTCCTCCTATTGGTTCTAATTCTTCTTTACAATATGACTAATGTGAAAATATGTTTAATAGGAACATATATGTAGAGCCTATATCAGATTGTACACCATCTTGGAGAGGGAGGTGGGAAGGGAAGGGGAAAAAATTTAAAACTCAAAAGCTTATGGAAGTCATTGTTGAAAACTAAAAATAAATTAATTAATCAAAAAAAAAAAAGAAAGTATCTATTGGATCATAACAAAATATAAGCAACAAATGTTTTTTAAAACTCATTTTAAAAAAAAGAATTCTTTTTCTAACTCATTCTTTCAAGGAAGCCAAGGCAGTGATAATGAATGAGGATCTCCATCCAAAATTCTCTACTAACTGATGGGGCAGAACCTTGTTATCTCACATACTGGGAAAACAAGGTATGGTAATTTAAAATTATGGTTAACTGAGACTTGTGGTTGATTTGTTCCAAAGGCCATGATTTAACATGCATTTCACTCAGATTTATATGATAATTTCTGTTATTATGAGATCCTCTTCTAGCTCACTTGAAAGTCAGTGTAGGGGAAAGGCTTATGGCTCACAGCCTGACTTTGCTCTAATTCACTCCTTTCCTAGCGCTTCTCTGAAACTTAGCATTTCCACTGTTTCTTATCCTTCTCTGCTCTTCCTCCACATTTCCTGTCTTGCTCCTCTGTTGCAGTGACTGGCTTTTCCTGGGCCCCCTGCTGCCCTCCACTGCAGTCTTCCTCTCCCTGTTCTGGAGAGGAGCAGCATCTCCTGGTTGTCTGCGTGATGATTCTTCCTGGAGAGGGTATCCGAGATGTCACTCTCTTCAGCTTATCTCTTTGTCAGTTAGTTGGCTGGATAACAGGGCTTTTACTACACTATAACTGCAGATAAAGATGTGCCCAAGCAGTATAGATCATTTGTTTTTCTTTTTTAACATGGACTGTCCAAACTATAAAATAAATGAAACACTCACCAGCATGGGTAATATTCTTCCTAATTTAGGAATGACTAAGAGGCACAGCTTTTTGACACACATATTTCAACTGCACATATTTCCTTTCTTCAACCCAGCCCTCACAAGGATTTGTAAAAGATCATCCATTTTCTCTAGCTGCCACTATCCTAAATCTTCTACTTTTTCCAAGCACAGAAAAGAGAAGCTTCTGTTTGACTTCAAAATTTCACTAGCTTAGCCACATACAGCAAAACCCTTTTCTTATGAAGGGATAAATAATAAACCTGAAGTGGATACTCCTATGACCTTTAAGTCCTATAAGGCAAAATCAGTTATGTGCTCACAACAAAAAGTCAACACAAGTAGTGCAACAATTGGCAACTGCTCATAAAAAAGTTTGGATGACAAAATAAATTCTCTGTCATGGTTTCTGTCAGCTCTAGACCAAGAGCACGAGAGACGAAGCAGGCCAAAGGGGGCCAAAACAAGACAGGCTTAAACAATGGTACACAGCAGTGCAGATGGTGAAGCATCCAGGCAAAAGGGGCCAAGTCAAGGCAAAAGCTGGTATAGAGAGGGCACAGAAGTACCAACAATCCTGAGGATCAAGCTGAAGTCAAATAGGCTAGATGCAGAGGTTAAATAGATGGGTCAAGTCAGCATTCAGAGTTCCTGACTAGACAGCATGGCTAGGAAGAAGCAGAATTTGATTATACAGGCAGGGGTCTGAGTGCAGGGTTCAAGTTAAATATAAGGAAATAGGGGGAAAGCAAGTGGCTAGGCTGAGAAACTGGGAACGGCCTCTTGGGGTCTAGCAGAGGTAGATGAGTCACCAACAATAGCTGAACTAATTTGTAATTAGAGATCCCAAAACAGAGGCTGTCTACCCATTCCCTAGCTTTAAAAGTTCTTGCTGTAGACAGAGAGGCACCAACAGGTTTGTGCTGCTTCCAGAACAAGGTACACGTCATTGGGAACTGAAACGTTGACAAAGGTCAGGTCCAATGCCCATCATGATGTTCTGCACGCAGCAGACCCTTCACAATTTGTTGTTGTTGTTGTTGTTGTTATTGTCTTCGTAGCTTGATGGTTTTACCAAAACTCTCACTTAATGGGAAGGCTCTGTTCATATACAAGTATGCAGCACCTGACCTGATCAATGCAATGTGCAGATATTTAAAGTTATTCTTCCACTAGCAGGAATGAATTTGTATGAATCCTAATTAACAAACAGCCTCTCGCCTGGTCCCTGTTTAAACCAAAAGCATAGATTCCTGACTGCAGCTGTAGTCTCAGGCAATGGAACAGAGCCAAGCCAACTGCCACGTATGGGAATGAATATCAGTGTCACCAGCCTCGTGAACTAACCAACTGAGCTAATGCAGAACTTCCATCTTCAAGGCTGACAAAGGGATTGCTATGTACATGATTTCCAGCTACAGGTAAAACCCTGTTTCAAGGAATATCACTGTAACCTTTAGCGCTATAAAAATGAACCTGCTTCCAAGCCCACGCTGCTTTAGTGATGAGGATATACAGAATTCTATTAAACAAAAACCCTGTACAATACATTCTCAAGTTTCAGTCAATATATTTAACAAAAAGGTCCTACGGGTTTCCCCCATGTTTCCCAGTTTATTGCATGTGGGTGGACAGACAACACGTTCAGCTAGTCCAATAGTACACATATATCACGGACAAACATGGCACATGGACGATAAGCTGAGCCTAGATTTGAAAAGGAGTTGAAAAGTGAGCTGGATTATATTTGGGAACCTGCACAACTCTTTCAATGATCCCAAATGGCTCCCTGCTACAAAAGCTTATATTTTTAAACACCAATAATCTCCTCACAATACTACAGAACTGCAAAGCACAGAATCAATCTAACAACAAATATTCATTAAGCACCAGTAGGCACTGTGCCTGGCATTAGAGATATAAAAACAAAAATGACACAGTTTCTACCCTCACAGAGCTTACGTTCTACTGAGAAATCACAGTCTCAGAAGAATTGAAATTGCTGGTGACTTCTCCAGAGTTACACAGGCATAAAAAACTGAGCCACAATTCAAATCCTAGTCTTCTGACTTCGCATACACTGCTCTTTCAACTACACCTTGCTACTTCTTTGATCCAAACAATATTTTGGAAAAGCTTTTGGAGGGGCATAAATATGAAACAGATGAGCAGTGAATACAGAAGGGTAAGACAAGGAGGGGTGAAGATAAGGCTTCCAGAATGAAGTTACAGAAGGTCTGTCACAGAGACCAATAGGAACTAGCCAAAATGGAGACCAGGTCCATCAGACAGACTGAGGATGTAAACTGACAGAATACCATTCTGAAAGCAGAGGCAAAGACTACAGCAACTGTGAGGCAAAATGATAAAAATAATGCAGGATTTACATATGGTATTGTTTCACAGGTAAAGACACAGGTGAGACCATTTGTTGGGCAGGAGAACACAGGAGAGCTCCTAACACTAATAGGTTCACTCTAGCACAGGTTCACTTTTGATCCAGTCAGACAAGAAGACAGCTTCAGAGGGGTTAAATAAGCTTACTTTATGCTAGTCTAGTCTTCTCAAAGGGATTTTGCTGATAATGGGAGCACCAACTCCTACAGCATTCCCTAATCACACTTCTTGAAGAGGGAGGCAAGAATAGGAGTATAACTCCTTCAAGATCCCCTGAGCCTCCATGGGGGTTGGCTGAGGCAAACACTGATTCCCCTCAACCCTTGATCAAGGCAGGTACATGCATTCCTCTACGCATTATCCAAATCCCAAAATGGGTTCCCCACTTACTGATCAGTGCTCTCTTGATTTATAGAGAAGCACACAAAGAAGGCATCTTGCCAACATAAGCTCACAAGTTAACTTCGGCAATATCACCATGACCTAGCCCAGGCACGGATGTACATTATGTCATCCCTACATCTCTACTGCGACTGTGTGGTAGAAGTTGTTTTCAACCATAATTCAAGGGAAATATTACCTAGGATCCTGGAACTATTATCTAAAAAGAAATAACAAAATCCTCCTTACACACACTAAAATTCACCTTACTTACAGGTATATTCCCTTAATAAAGTGTCAGCCTAAATTGAAGACTACACCCTAGATTTCTAGGTCCTTGGGTATGGCCTTTTGACTGAGTCCAAGTTTTATAGAACAAATCCTTTTATTAAGAGGATTTGTTCTGTGAAGTTTGGATTCAGTCAAAGGGCCTCACTTGAGCATGCAGAGGGCCACATGTGGCCTCAAAGCTGAAGATTCCCCACCCCTGAGTGATCAAGAAGAGGAGGGTTTCTAAAATGACAATGTTCCAGCCTACTTGAGATTCAACAGACACTAGGCACTTCTCTATCTCCCCCATCTTTCCATCAGGATAGCTCTCCAAACCTGACACCTCTGGTTTTTCCACCTTGAACTATCAAAGATGCCCTACCCAGGATAACCAGAGGCTGCCTCTCCAAAGCCCATTTCCTGCCTTCACTAGCCACTTCACCATGACTGTTGCCTAGGACCCCACCCTGCCCACCTTATCCTGCTCCACCCTCAGAACAAGAACTTTGATGTCCCACCAACTCCAAAGCTCAAAATATTTTCCAAAACCTTTCAATTGTTGTTAAGAATATGTTATATTACACACAAGGGCAGTAACAAGAGAAGGGACAAAAATAAGCATAAATACAAAGCATTATTGCTCAGGCAATGGCAAAAGCTCTTGCCCTGCCCAATCAAATTACTGTCATTATTGGCAAATCTGCTGTGTCCTAAACATTTTCTTAATATAAAAGAATAAAGTACGATTTATTATTTTTAACAAGTCTTCCCATACAAGTTAGGAGAATATTTCTGTTGTTATGAAGCTTGAATATATAGTGCACTAAGTTGGAGGCATCATCAAGCTCATTCTAGCTGTATTTTAAGGCTTTTTATGCGTTTCAAATTCCATAAAATTTGAGGTATATTCTTCCTTTGATATCCCCGGAAAGCCTTCTATTTTAATAGAAAAAATAAAGACACTCCCAGAGGCCAGTCCCTTCTCCTAGATTACCTTCTATATTTTTGGCATCTATTAATAGGTATACATGTTATCTCCTCATTTAGTTTTGTTTTGTTTTGTTTCTTTTGGCTAGGCAATGAGGTTAAGTGACTTGCCCAGGGTCACACACAGCTAGTATGTGTTATGTGTCTGAGGCTGGATTTGAACTGAATTCAGGTCCTCCTGAATCCAGGGCTGGTGCTCTATCCACTGCACCATCTAGCTGCCCCTTATCTCCTCATTTAGAACATAAGCTCCTTAAAGGCAGGGCATTTTTTTTTCCTTTCCTATATCTATTGCCTGGCAATAAATGCTTATTGATTAATTATTCAACATATGATTGATAGGCCAAGGATTCTTGTAAGATTAACAAAACAGCAACACTGTAGACACCATTAAGTAATATGCCTTCCCACCCCATTGCATATATTTTCAGACTTTTTCTATATTGATCAGTTTTGCTGATTTTTTCTCTCCATCTTTTTTTTTCCTTAAAATTTTGTTAGCTATATAGGATGGCTCTCTGGATGGGAAGCAGAGGTATACTGGGAGAATTCTGGTGATGTAAAAACAAAACAAAAAAAATTTAACGTGATTTAAAGAATTACAATTTCAGATTGAAACCTAAACAGGAAGGCTCCCTTCAAATTATCTTCTAGTAAATATTAATTTTTGGCATGGGAAGTATTTCTGTGACAATTTTCCATAAGATATTCACAACTTTCTTGCCAAATTAACATTTAATTTCCATTGAAATAACTTTGGATTATGTGTAGAATAGAAAATACTTTTTCTTTATCTACCACTAAAACATACATGCGTGTTTACTATAAAAATCTTCAAGGAAATCAGCATTTTATTTAGCCATTTCAATGAATCTCTAAGGTATCTAAAAATTAAACAACACTTACCACAAAATTGGGATCCTTAAATGGCAAAGGCTTGGGAGTGGTTTCCACAGGTCCTGTGCTAAAATCAGGGGTCACTACCTTACTTTCACTCACTGTCTCCATGCTGACACCCTGGAAACAGGATAATAACAAATTACACTTTGTAGTAAGTGTCTTTTAGGTGAAGCCCCCCCAAACTTAACTCACTAAATACAGAAAAGAGAAAGGGAGAACCAGAAAACCCTGGTAGTATTGGGTAGAGTAGTCCTAAGGCAGAAGGAATGACAGGTCTAGAGCCAGAAACGACCTCTGAAACCATCCAGACCAACCCCGCCATTTTATAGGTGAGTAAAAGGCTACACTGGTAGCAAATACGAGTGGGAAGACTTGAACCCAGCTCCTCTGACTCTAGAGACAATAACCTTCCAACAGTATCATGCTGCCTCCACAGTGAAAGGTGTCTGCCAGAGAACACTGTAGAAAAACCAGTGCCTGATGATTCCAAATGCTTATTAAGCTTAAAAAGAAAAAAGATGAGCTTCTTTCAAAGTTGACAGCATGTGAAGTCGAGCTAGGGGCAGGGAGGTGAAGAGGAGGTTGGGAAATGCAAATTAGACCTTGCTGAGGCAGGAGGGAAAGAGGCAGCTGAGGAAATAGCCTAGAGCAGCAGCTGGTTGCTGTAGCAACTGAGTGGTGTCACCCGGGCATATTAAGAACAGCTAGTAAACAAGCTGCCCTTAGTGCTTCGGCATCTTTTAAGCTGCACCTATGCTTGAGATGCAGGAAAAAATATTCCTGAGGTAACATTCCCAAACCTAGGAACACTGAGGAAGCCTTTGTCCTGCTGACACCGTTGGCAGTGAGGGCAAGATGACTGATGATTTGAACTGTTGGACATTACCAGATGTTCAATGGACAGCCAAAGGTTTTTCACATTTTTTAACTATGGCATGGAAAAAGCATACTTGGACATATCTCATTCAAATATGGATTAAACAAAAATATTTTGTCTTCTCCCTGGGGGTGTGGAGGGGTGGGGTTGGAGGTGACCCAGGAACTAATTTCTTGCCCTTCCACAATGGCTGTCAGTCCAGGACTAAAGACTCTCCAAAACCCACCACCCTGGAATAATTACACACTCAATAATGAAGAGTAGGGCTAATTAGGCTGGTAATAACTCAATTATTACTCACCAATCTATAACCAGCCAGGCACCAGGACTACACTGACCCTTGCCTTGACCATCAGGCAAGACCAGGAAATAGCTACCTGAGCTTTTCTTGGCATATAGTAAGTCTTTAATAAATATTTGCTGATTGCTTAATTACACACTCCACTCCCTTCTACTACTTGCTCAGAGATTAAAAATCAAATTCACATCCTAAATGCTAAGGTAGATGTGTCCCTTCCCGGATACCACTTCCTTATATCCATCCATGCCAGGCCCATTCTTTCCACATCTCTATTCCACTTTACATCTCCATCATGTCCTCTGAAACTTACATTCTTTTGTTTAAAAAACTGCCCATAATGTTACATGTGTGCCTTCTACCACCACCCCACCCCTAGAAATTACTTTATATCTATGTGGTATTTAATTTTATATGTATATGTTGTCTTACCACCACTAACTACCCTCAACAGAATATAAACCCTTTGAAAGTGGGGCTTTTGTTTTTGTCTTTGTATCTCCAGTACCTGGTACATGACAGATACTTAATAAATGGTGGTTGAATTGAAGGGCCATGCCACCAGAGTCTATGCTCAGATTCCTTTTAGGCTGGAAAGGTTTCCAACATGGAACCAGTGATGTACGTTATGTTAGGACCTGTCTAACAAAGTTCTGAAAGGTTCACCATAAGGCTGGCCTCAGGATAACAACATTGTGTTAATCCACAAAAGTTCTATGAGACCTTCTAAGTGGTAGAAAATGGCTATGGGTTAAATAAATGAATTAACAAAAAAGCATTTATTAAACAATACATGCTAAGTACTATGCTAAGTTGGTTATATAAATAGAAAAAAACTAGACCTTGATCTCAAAGAGCCCAAAATCTAATTGGGAGAGATAACACAAATAAAAGTACTAAACTCCAGAATGGATGGAAAGGCCCAGAAGCCTTAAGGGTACAGTGGCAGGGTAGAGGGCAAGGCCTAGGGGTCCCTCAAGCATTCCAGCAAGTCAGATTAGTGCCAAGGGTCTGGGGGGCATAGCAGCAGAAGAGATGGCAAGGCCCAGAGGACTTCTGGACACTGAAGCAGGGCAGATAGTAAGAGCTATCTCTCTAGGACCGTAGTGGATGACTCCCAGTTCATCCAACCAGTATGAACACCCACAGTCACTCTTCCTACCCCATCAACCAAATGGAGTAGGGACTACTTGAGAGTCTTCGGGGGAGGCAAGAGGGAAGGACACCCTTCCCCACTTGGCTCCCACGGCAGTGCTTCCTACCCAGCTAGCCTGGATGGGGCTACCTCAAAGTAAACATTCTGTCAGTTAGATGTTTTTTTCTGTTAGAATGAAAGACAAAATATAAGATCTAACAAACTCCTTAAAACAAATTTGCTGTTTTAATGTTTTATCTTAATCTGAAAGTGGAATGCCTATTTAAAAGCTGTTTTTATAATGTGATCAGAAGCCCAAATAACAGAACTGCAGCTATGTACCGCTAACACTCATCTCAATCTGCAGTACAGATTAATCGAACTTTGAAAAGTGATAAACAAAACTCTAAATATTCAGATGTTTCATGGAAGTCAAATCCATACCCTCTGAAGAAGAACGTAAAATCCATGACAGCTGGGACTGTCTCACTTTTATTATGTCTATCCTTGGTACTAGGCTTGATACATAATCAAGATTATTCAAAATGTTTGGCAAACCTTAAATCACCGTATAAATGTTAATTTAAGGACTGGCCTATTACTAGAGCCTAGCTGACAAAAAGGACTCCCTGTCTGATGCCTGACTGACCTGCCTATCTACCAGGAAGTTTCCATATAGTCCATAACTGGTTTTATCAGCTTCATTTAGATAAAAGAATTCAACTTTTGCCTGATAATAATCAGTTTAGCAAACTTCATCTAATCCACATATGCAATGTTTATCAAATTATCCTAATCACAATGTTCTTGTGATTGAGGGAAGGGATAGAGGGGTTGCAGTCTGGGCCACCTGCTGACTGACTACACCTAAGGTCCCCCTCCCACTGGATTCTCTTAAAGCTGCCCAACAACAGCAACCAAATATAAGGGCAGAGACCCAGAGCTCTGTGCTCTCAACTGGGATGGGCATCACCATTCTATTGCCATGCCACTACCAGTGCTTGTCCATGGGAACGAAGGGATGGTGAGCCGCATCCCTTCATGCCTGTGTGCAATATACTAAATGACTTGCAATCCTCCGAGTATTTGTGTTCCTTCTTGGTACCTCACCCACAATCTCCACACAGCTGTCGTTGCTACTGATGTTATCATATTATTAGTATTATTATTCTTGTGCCTATTGATTGACTGAATCCATACAAGGACAAATAGAGGAAGGAACTATTAAATACACCAGGATGGAAAGTGAAAACACACCAGCAACAGACAAAGACAGAGAAGCAGCTACAGTTATGTAGGAGACACTGGGCTTCCAGAGTGAATACTTCACCTCCCTTAAAAGGTGCCCATAAGAATCAGCAGGGCAGGTAGTTGCTGAATAAAAATATTAATTTTCTCCATAGCAGGAATAAACAAAAAACAGCATGACCCACAACTCTGGGACATTATGCCTCATTGTCCAGTTGTGTGAGCTGGCATATGCCCCTCAGAACCTGCCCATTCAGGTCCTTGTGTTCCTAGATGAAAGGGACCCATTGGTCTGTGGGCAGTAAGTGGGGGCCTAGGTCAGCCAGATTATGAGTGGTAGCTATTGGAGATAAAACTGAATGCTACACTAGGCCAGGCTGGTTTCTGACTGAGAAGTTCCATGTCTCTATATGTAACAGGCAGCAGTGGATTGAGGGTTAGATTTGTAATTAGAAAGACCTGAATTCAAATACCATTTCAGACAATTCCTATTTGTGGGAACCTAGACAAGTCACTTAACCTCTTTCAGCCTCTCAGTTTCCTCACCTGTAAAATGGGGATAATAATAGCACCTATCAGGGTTGTTGTGAGGATCAAATGAAAATATATTTAAAGTGCTTTTTAAACTTTAAGGTACTCAATAAATATGAGATATTATTATGATGTACAATACTGCTGCGGGCATGTGGAGTGTACCTTTACAGTATGTCTTCCGTATGATACTATCTTTCATCACTAATTCCTTATATCTTCCATGTCCATTACGTTTTAATATAAGCTTCTCTGTCACCACCTCCTTATGCCTCCCTTGTCAAATGCAAGGTCTAAAGATGGTACAAAAAGTATTTTGTTCTTTCAAAACTTTCACAAGAACCAGAATTATCTCTAAGGTGCAACCATCTAACAGATTCTTCCAGAAGGGAGGTTAGTCTGTGCATTCTCAGAGTGCCACACACCAACAAGTAATAAAGACCTCATGAGAACGCTTTCATTCCCTGATTAAAGGAAGGTGAAGCTGGGCCCCAGTGCACAAAAGCAGAAGGAAGAAAGGAAAAGAAATGAAATAAGGCTGCACACAACAGGGTGCAAATGCTCCTCTGCTTGGCTTGAGTTAGCTGCCTCTTGGCATCACAGGGCACAGTGAAAGAATACTGAACTAGGAGACAGAAGACCACTGTTGTAGTGCTCATTCTGAAACTTACTCTCTGTAATCTCTAGAAGTCACTTACCCTCACCAGGGAAGTGAGGATAGCACCTGGCATCATTACTGCGGGGTGAGGATCAAATGATATAATGTGTGTACACTTGGAAGCCATAAAGCCAAATTCAAATGTAAGGTATTATTACTACTTTCATAATTTTTGTTATTATTGCTATTATAACACAATAATAGTAGGCTTTGGAAATTATGAGAAAAGAAGAGTCCCCTTCTTGTAGCTCATGAATGCAGCTACTGAGATTGCCATGCAGGCTAACAACATTTTGCTGCTAGGTGGTGGTGGTACCACTCCTCTGCTGTAAGCCAGGGAGGTGACCGTGCATTCTCTCCAAACCACTCCCTCCAGGAAATCATGCCAAAGAGTGGGGTGGCTGGATGGGCGGTCACTGTCTGGTATCCTGGGAGGAAAATATCTCTGCCTGTGAGTCAGGGGCCTCGCCAATGATTCCAGGAAACTTTTGGCAAATTCAGGAGAGTAAGCAATCCTACTGTCATAGACAAGGGGGAATTCATTTGGAAACTGGAGAAATTACCAAAAAAAGATAAGTAAATCATTATGATATGCGTAAAGGAAAGTTCCCTGACCAGGTTAATATTCAACCTATTTTTCGAGCACCTTCCATATACCCAACATGGTCCTAGACCCCTGTAATGGATTTTGTCTTCCAGACAGTTATAATCTCGTTAGCAAGATAAGACTAATAGGAAAGAGATAAATGGCAATGAGCCAAAAATCATAATTAAGTCATAAAATCGTACCAAAAGCATAATAGGAGTTGAAAGGGAGAATTGACCAACTCTCAACCTGTAGAATATAAGATTCTTTCATTCAATAAACATTTATTAAGTCCCTACTATGTGCCAGGCACTGTACTAAGCACTGGGGATACAAAGGCAGCAGAAGTTAGCAAAAGGAAGGAAAAGATAGTTTTTTGCCCTCGAGGAGCTTACAATCAATCTAATGTTCATGAGGAAAGAGACAAAAAGGTTTTGCTTTTGTCTTTGTAACCCGAGCATCTAACACAGCACTAAGTTCTAAAAACTATACTAAGTTCTTAACATAAGCTTGTTAGGTGAAATCTCACAGATGAGGAAAACAAAGTGTAGGGAGTTAAATGACTTGCCTAAAGTAACCTGAGTATTAAGTGACAAAGGTGGGATTTGAATCCAGGTCCTCTACCTTCAAATCCAGTGTTATTTCCACTGCAACAAAAGCAAAAGTTTCGATTCAGGCCACCTGCCCAAAACCTCAGAATGAAATAGGTCTGATGAGGAGAAAGCCTAGAAGCAAGGCTCTGAGCTGAACATTGGGCAGTGTAGACCCTCAGACAGTGGAGAGAAGCTGTCAGAAACAAGAAAGGCCACTTGAGCTCAGGAGCTAATGAAGCAGGGCAAGGCCAAATTGGTGGGAGCTTCTACACAAGGAGCCTAAGTCCTCATGCAACTATCAGAGCCACTAGTCCACAAAGGCCGAACGTTCTTTGATGAAAGGTTACACAAAAGACTTCCAAACATTGCAAAACTCCCTTCTGTTCCTGACTCTAATCCGTGAATTGCCTTGGATTATTCAAATTACATACCTCTGCCCTAGCCTCATTACCTGGTTTCATCATGACTGACACAGATTGCCTGACTCTATGACTGCTTCAGCCCTCAGGACTCAAACTGCAGAACCTACGACTGACTATTATTTCCAGATGATCATTCTAGAAAGAAAGAAAAAAAAAGTTAAGCATTGAGGAAAGGCTGAATAGATAGCATAGGGCTAGATTGTGGAGAGTTGTGGATGTCAAAGCGAGGAATCTGGACGTGGTGCTGCAGGCAAAAGGGAGCTAGAGATTTCTGAGCAGAGGAAAGACAAGCTGGTTTTCTAAAATCAGTCTGACAATTACATTTAGGCTCTACTGAAGGGAGAAAATAGTACCAGGGAGATCAGTTAGCAGGCTGTTGCAAAACTCTAGAGGAGAAGTAATGAGGGCCTGGATTAGGATGATGGCAGTGGGAATGAAATAAAAGGGATAAATATGAGAACTATTTAGAAGGAAGTAGTGTCAGCCCTTATTGGCTAAATGGATCTAAATCAGGGGTTCTTAAGCTGAGGTCTGCAGATAGATTTTAGAAGGATCCATGAAACTGGCTGGGAAAAATTCATCTTTATTCTCATTAACTTCTAACTGAAATTTAGCATTACCTTCAATTATTTAAAAATTTTATTAGGATTGTCACAGGGGTCCATGACACATAAAAGAAGTCTAAGAAGCCCTGATGTAGAGGATTAATAGGAAGGGTCAAAGATAGTTATGGTCCTGAACGTATTCTCTGTGAGAATGATGGTACACTGGTAGAAATAGTGAATTTGGGAGAGGTCACCTCTGGGAGTGGTCAGAATGTGCTAAAATGTTGAATTTAAGGTGATGGAAGAGGTCATATAAGCAACTGGAGATATGAGCCTGGGATTTGAGTAAAATATCAGAGCTAAAGATAGTTACCTGTATTTGAGAATCATTAGCACAGAAGTGATAATTATGTGGTAAAAACCAGCTTAGCTCACTATAGGAGGGAACACAGAGAAAATCACAGGTTCTGAATTTTTGGGAAAACCCACAGCAAGGAGACAGAAGGAAAGGAGAAGTCAACAAAGGTGAGAGAAAAAGTAGTTTCAGAGGGAAATGAAATTGAAAACGTTAGTGTCACAAAAAGCAAGGGAAGAGAATTTGAAAAAGGAAAAGGTACCCCATGGCGTCAAAAGCTTCTAAGACATCAAGGAAAAGGAGAACTTAGAAAAGGCCATTAGATTTGGCAAAAAGGGCTCTACCAGTGCAGGGATTCTTAACTTGGGATCTGTGAATTTGTTTTAAAAATATGTTGATGAAATTGAAAATGATCTTTACATGTAACTGGAAAAAAAATACTATTTAGTGGGGGAAAAAACCCAAAAAAATTTGTTGATAATTATTTCTTTTTCTCCGCAGGTTTTGTGTTTGTATTTATTCTAATATCTTATTTTTCTCCCAATTACATGTAAAAACAATTTTTAACATTCTTTTTTTTTTAAAGCTTTTAGTTGCAAGGTCTATACCTCCTTTCCTCCCCTTCTCCTTCCCTGAGACAGTGAGCAATCTGATATAGGTTATACATGTGTAATCATGTAAAACATTTCCATATCAGTCATTTTGTGGAAGAAAATTCAAACTAAAAAAAAGAAAAGAAGAGAGAGAGTGAAAATAGTATGCTTTGGGCTGTATTCAGATACCATCAGTTCTTTTTCTGGAAGGTAGACAGCATTTTTATCATAAATCCTTTGGGACTGTCTTGGATCACTGTGTTGCTGAGAATAGCTAAGTCATTCACAGTTGTTCATCATACAGTATTGCTGTTACTGTGTATAATATTCTTCTGATTCTGCTTACTTCATTCTGCATCAGATGATGTAAATCTTTCCAGGTTTTTCGGAAATCATCCTGCATGTCATTTCTTATAGGACAATAATATTCCATTACAATCTTTTACCACAACTTGTTCAGCCATTCCCCAATTGATGGGCATCCCTTCAATTTCCAATTCTTTTCCACTACAAAAAGAGCTGTTATAAATATTGCTGGGTATGTATAGTTTTATGGCCCTTTAAGCATAGTTCCAAATTGCCCTCCAGAATGTCTGCATTAGGTTACAACTCCACCAACCATTAGTATTCCAATTTTCCCACATCTTTTCCAACATTTATCATTTTCCTGTTTTGTCACGTTAGCCAATCTGACAGGTATGATGTGGTACCTCAGAACTGTTTTGATTTGCATTTCTCTTAGAGCATTTTTTCATGTGGTTATAGATAGCTTTAATTTCTTCATCTGAAAACTGCTGTTCATATCCTTTGACTATTTATCAATTGGGAAATGACTTGTATTATAAATAGTTCTCTATACATTTGACAAACGAGGCCTTTATCAGAGACACTTGCTGTAAAAAAAAATTTTCCCCCAGTTTTCTGCTTTCTTTTCTAGTT
This sequence comes from Phascolarctos cinereus, assembly GCF_003287225.1. NCBI lineage: Eukaryota > Metazoa > Chordata > Mammalia > Diprotodontia > Phascolarctidae > Phascolarctos > Phascolarctos cinereus. The sequence goes on along the minus strand of NW_027555847.1, from coordinate 392,668,082 downwards.
TTGGTTATACTGGTTTTGCTTATGCAAAACCTTTTTAATTTAATATAATCAAAATTATGCATTCATGTTTCAAAATTCTCTCTATATCTTGTTTGGTTCTAAATTCTTCCCTAATCCATAGACCTGACAGGTATAAGATTTCATGCTTTCCCTAATTTGCTTATGGCATCACCCTTTATGTATATATCATGTACTCATTTTGACCTTATCTTGGTGTACAGTGTGAGAGGTTGGGCTATACCTAGTTTCTGCTATAGCATTTCCCAGTTTTCCCAACAATTTTTGTCAAATAATGAGTTTTTGTCCCAAAAGCTTGGATATTTAGGTTTATTAAACACTAAGTTACTATGGTCATTTACTACAATGTCTTGTGTACCTAATCTATTCCACTGACCTAACACTCTATTTTGATGATTTTATTTCAATATAATTGGTTTATTTTATAATTGTACATATTTTATGTCATGCATTTTAAAATATTCTGAGAAGTGGTCAACAAGTTTCATCAGACTGACTATGTTGGGGACACAAAAAAAGTTTAGAACCTCTGTATTAATGAGATCTTTAACAGCAGTTTCAAGAGAAGAGTCAAAGACTAGTAACAAGGGATAAAGAAGGAAAACTGAGAAAACAGTTATTTATTAGAGAATAAATAAATGTTTATGAAGTCTATCTAGCAGTAAGAGCAGAAAGAAACAGGAGAGCTATATCAAAAGAAGGTTTTTCAACATGAGAGAGACTTGAATATACTTGAAAGCAGAGGGGAAGAAGACAATGAATTGAAGATTCAGTAAAGTAGCACAGGATAAATATAGAAAAATATCAGCTGATAGCAAAAAGAGACAACATCTGCATGGAGTACTGGACAGATCAAAGCAGTACCTAAATCTAGGGGATGTTTTGGTAAATGACCCTACACAATTAATGACAGATGAGGGAAAAATGAAGCCTGACACCACTTAAGAAGAACTAATGTTTAAAACTAATAGTAAGTATGACTAATATTGGCCATTTGGCAAAAAAAAATAAAAAAAACCAAAACTTGAAATCCATTCAAAAAAGATAACATGGGTTAATGCAAAATGACTTAAACAGGAAGTCAGGTGATCTGGGTTATAGTCCTGACTCTACTACTAACTTACTATGTGACCCTGGAGATGAATAAAATGACTACTATTACATGCTTTAAGGTTTGCAAAGCATATATCTCATTTGATCTTCACAACAGCATACTGAGATAAGTGCTAGAGTAATTATCCTCACTTTGCAGATGAAGAAACTGAGGTCTAGAGAAGTTAAATGATTTGCTCATGGTCACACTACCAGGCAAGTTACTTAGTTTTTCTTGGCTTCAGCTTTTTCATTTGATGAGATGATCAAATATGAATAGATGATTTCTCAGATCCCATTCAGCTCAAGTATTTTAAAATTCTATGACTAGGATATATATTCCAGGGAGATATCAGAGCTGAAAAAAAAATAAATAAATAACAACAACCACCCAGACCCAAGATGAAATCAAATAGGGCTCAAAGAAGAGAAGACCCATGGATGAATTGTTCTCTATTCAAGCAGGATGCTGGCAAGGGCTAAGTTGAGTCTATGGAAAGCTAAGAAACTAGGGTCTGTCTTATTTCATATAATCACAGAGATTAGACTCAGAGGAGTCCAAAGAGAACCAAAATTTTATTATTATTTTTATTAAGACAAGAGCAGAGAAAAGACCAATAGAACAGGCTACACTCACCTGCTTCTCCGCTGCTTACAAATATCTCCTTCATCCTAAAAAAAATCCTCACCTGATCCATGCATGTAGAGGGCCAGCTTTGGGGAGTTGGAAGGCTTAGGCCAGCCCAGGTCTTACCTGCAGCTTGTACTAAGCCTGACAGCTGTGAAACTCAGGATGTCGGCTCACCACCCCCCTGTTCCGTCTCTTGAGAACAGGATGCAGGAAGGGAGGAAACGGATGGGGTACAGGACAGGACGCAGGAAAGAATGTAACAGACAAGGTACAAGGAAGTAAGGAAATCACCTAATTAGATTTGTACTTTTCATGAATAACAATGTTACTATTGCTTGATCCAGTACTATATAAGCCTGAGCCCTCAGATCAATAAACAGAGTCTGTTCTTCACTGCTCTCTCCTGGCCTGTGATTCTTTCTCTCTTCACACTCTGCCGGCATCAGACCACAGCCGGGGACGCCGGCGCTCCCAGCACATGCCTCCCTGCTAGCTATCGTTCTCTATCTCTTCTCTGGCTAAACTCCTTGAGAAGCCTGTCTACAATTGATGCCTTTACTTCCTTCACTCTTACTCTTTTCTTAACTATCTTTAGTTTAGCTTCTAACTTCATCAATCGCCTGAAACTGCTCTCTCCAAAGTTACTAATGATCACTTAATCATCAAAATCTAATGGCCTTTTCTCAGTCCTCAACTTTCTTGACCTCTCTGCAGCCTCTGACACTGTCAATCTTCTCTTGGATACTCTTTTCTCTCTAAGTTTCTCTCCTGGTTCTCCTCCTGCCTGTCAGACTGCTCCTTCTGTCTCTTTTGCTGGATCTTCATCCAGGTCAAATTATCCAACAGATCCAAGTTTAATAACCCTTATATTAAGAGAATATAACATGTAAAAAGATAAGTATATGAGGTAGGACAGATCACTAACAACTTAGGGGATTGGGAAATTATTCCCATAGAAGGAGGCACAAGAGGTGAGTCTCATAAGACAGGTAAAAAGGCTCTGCAAAAACATCAGGCTGGGAGATGGAGGGATAAGTTTGGGGAAGAGCAGGTAGGTCATTTTGGCTGGAACCTAGAATGTGTATAAGGAACTAAGGTCAAATAAGTCTGGAAAGGTAGGTTGGAACCAGATTATGAAGAATGTCTGTTTTATCGCAGAGCAACAAGGGAATTGCTAACAGCTAAAGAATAGGGGAATGATAAGTTCAGATGTGCTTGAGGAGGATGACTGTGGCAGCTGTCTGCAGGACAGATTAGAGAAGGACCCATTAAGGTTTGTTGCAATTGTCTAGGTGACAGAAGATAAGCGTATGCATCCATACACTAAGTGTGTAATGTTAATTGAAAATATTAATTAAAATTTAAATATTTCATGTTTTGCATGATTTCACATGTATAATCAACATCATATTGCTTGCCTTCTCAAAGGGTGGAGAACAGGTGAGAAGGAGGGAGAGAATTTCAAACTCAAAACTGATAAGGATTAACAATTAAAGATGAATGTTAAAATTTTAAAATGTAATTGGAAAATATTTAATGAAGTAAATAAAATATTTTTTGAAAAGTTAAATATTACAGTTAAAAAGATGTGTTTGCACAACGTGGAGACAAGTGGCAAAGGATTTGTTTATTCATGACTCCTACCATTGCAAAATCAGAAAAAAAAAAAGATGTTCCCTGATAGAAGTGTCAGGTGGCAGTAGCTTTGTAGAAGTAGATCTTCCCTGCTAAAAGACTCAGGTGACAAAAGCAAGCCAAACTCGGCTCCAAGAAGAGACTCTGCCGGGGTGAGGAGGAGGAGGGTCAGAGTGATGGCCTGAGCTAAGTGACAAAACCATAGCATAGAATGAGCTGGTAAATCACCTAGAGGGGAAAGATTGCTGGGCTCAGTTTCTCCCTCCCTCATTCATTTTTGTCTCAATCTCACATAAGGCTGTTCAGAATTCGGTTCTCAAACCCACAAAGCTAATATTTACCTTGCCCATCCCCCGCTCCACTCCCCCCCCACACACACGCCCAGCATCCCACAGCCCCAACTGCTAAAGGTCAAACCAGTGACTGTTCTTCAGAACAGTTGTTCTTTCACTCACCTTCTCTCCCCTTTACCACCAAAAAAAGAAAGAAAAAGCAACGTTTTTGTTGTACTTTCCCAACACCAACATCCTGACTGAAAACCAGCAGAGGAGAAAGCCTCAAACCTTGTTGTTTTTTCTCCCCCCACCTCCCTCTCACCACACGCTCAGCGTTTCCCTTCCCTCTTGCTGAGGCCCCAGTGGAGATGACCACATTTATTAATTACTCAACAAGAGGAACTCCCCTTTGGCCACTGGACTCTCAAATGTTCAAGACTTAGATGCAATAAAAAGGATTTATGGCTTTCATTTTCTTATTTTTACACAATCGCTAATGCTACCGAGATGCCCAAGAGGCACTGACTTGCAACCGGACACAAAGGGAGGGGAAGGATTGCCTAACATTACACTTCTCTTGGTTAAAGATATTTTGGCTCGGCCTAAGTCTCATGGTGGGAGAGGAACGAGAGAAAGGGACAGGAATATATCATACAAGGAAAATAAAGACAAAAATATGTCTCCCTTTAACTGAGACAAAACCAACCCTGAGAGGGATCTGAAGGGTGGCTGTCTCAAGTGACAAAGCTGGGACCTGGGGTAGGTCAGAGAAGCAGCAGCCAAGAGAACCTATCTCCCCTAAAGTCCCACTCCAATGCCTTAAAATATGGAAGTGATTCTCGGTTTTCAAAGGCCATGTCAGTCGACCTCCAGCTATCAGAGGTCCTACCAAGCTGGAGGCTTTAAAAAGGGATCCATTGTGGGCCTGTCCACTGGACCTGTCCATAGCCAGTATCTGCTGTCCAAAGATCAGCCTCAATAAATTCAAAGAGCCACACATATCATCAGATGACTGGCTGCCAGGGGGTGATTTTTTTTTGGCCCTAGCAATTCATGGAGAACATCAGGGAGGGGTTATGATCTGTTTCAAGGGATGGAATCCTAAAATTGCTGAAATTACAGATCCTAAAAGTATTTAAGTACATATTTTTAAAAATTTATTTTATTTTTAATTTATGGAATAAAACAAGCATTTCCATAACACATTATAATAAAAAGGTGACTGCACATGAAACTGCAAACCTAATCATGTACAAACCACTATTCCTTTTAAATATATAATAAAATTATCATGTGAATTTCTTTTTTCTTTCTTTTTTCTCCTTCCCTCCCCTCCCCCCTCCCCCATGAAAGAAAATACTTCTGTCAATATAGGAAGCAACATGGTACAGTGGAAAGAGTACTGTTTCTGAAACTGGAGAACCTGGCTTTGAATCCCACCTTATGCATATTACTTTGGGTAGCTTGTTTAAACTTCTCTGGGCCTAAGTTGTAAAACCTGTAAAACGAAGCAATTAAATGAGATGGCCTACGAAGTCTCTTCTAGCTCTCAATGTATAATCATAAATCAGTATTGATTTGGTGATAAATCTAGTTGCATATCTTACAATGAAGGCCCCAAATTTTCAATGACCAAGAAAATACAAAGGACATGATTTTTAAATGCGGGGGGAATGAATTTCCAAATCTGACCTAGAGTAAACAAATAGCATGTACTAGTTCTTCTAGAAGGAGTTGAAGTCTAAAAGAAAGCCATGGTTCCTAAAGAATATTTGGACTTCTTGCTGGCTATTAAGGAAGAGACGCTACCCAGATGAGAATGTCAAGTTGGAAGCAGGTGAGGGACCTGCCATAGGGTTGAGGACCTCAGTCAAGGAGTAGGCAACTATAATACTGATTAGTCACATGGTAGAGGCTAGACTGAGGAGTTCAGTGGCACTGGAAACTACCAGATGAGGAAATTCCTTTTACCAATCCAGGTAGGCAGCTTCTCTGCAGTCCCTCTGCAGGAACACTTAGGCAATCGCTTGCCCCAGGTAACACAGATAGTACCTGGAGGAGGTGGGTCTTCCCAAGTCCAAAGCCAGTCCTTATCCACCACACCATCTCCAATTAGAGAGTGCCCTGGACTGGAAATCAAGACATCTCTATTCAAGTCCTGACTATGCCGCTGGTGAGCTGTTGCAACCTGGAATGAGTCACTTACTTGTCCCCACCTCAGCTTCCCCATTCGTCAAAACAGGAGGAGCTCAACTCTCTCCAATGCTTCTTCTAGCTCCAGCATATTTCCCTATCAGGCTGATCTTTAGCAAAATCCTTACTTATAATGAGCCTTGTTGGATGTGGCAGCTATTTTTTTTTCCTTATAAAGGAAGTGAATTCAAGCCCAGGTTAACTATCCTACTGTATTTTACATGAAAACAACTTTATTCTAAAACTGCTTCTAAAGAAGTGTGAGCTCTCACCTCCACTTACCACCTGTTAGCTTGGATGTGTCACTTCACTCCTCAGGGCCTCTGTTCTCACCTCTGAGAGGTGTCTGTCAAGGCACCTGTTAACTCTAGATATATGAATTCTGTGAGATCCTATGTCATAGGAAAGGACCTGGCTTTAGTCCTTCGGCTGACAACCAGCTGTGTGACTTTGGATGTGTCAGTTAATCTGACTGAGTCTTTGTTTCTTCATCTATAAAATGAAGGGATTTGACTCTGAGATCTCTTCTAGACTGACCATTCTGTGAGTCTAAATAAGGTTGTTACAGTGCCTTCCAGCTGCCTCCTATTACTGTAATGTCTTGCTGCCGTCATATGTTCTCCTAATTATCCTTTTAAAGAAGCATCTGTTGCCTTTCTTTTCGCTCAGTTGTTTTGCTGACTACTTATAACCCATCTTAAATTAGTTTAATAAGGTAGTTATTAGTCTATAAAAATTAATACAACCTAGGTGCCAAAAGCAGCAAAAAGTCAAAACCACAGAAGAGGTGGGAAGTAGTGACTGATGTCAGAATATTCTAGCAAGCGGTCTCTGAGCTTGCTAATTTTGATCTGGCTTCTGTATCTAGTGATACATAGACTAGTGCCTACTATTTATGGATGAGACCTGAAAAAATAGGCAGGCATACACTAGAAAGGGAGCAATCAGCCTGGCTCCAAGACCCTGGCCTAGGAACCTCCGGCTCTGTGGAAGTGGCTCCCTACAAAGGCATGCTGCCTGATGTGATGCAGGCAGAGCCTCTCCTATATGCCCTTGAGCTCCAGCTGCAGTCCTCGATGTCAGGAATGCTGTTCCTCTTCAATTCTGCCTCCTGGCGTCAAGATTCAGCTCAAAGCCCACCTTCTGCAGGCCACTCTTCATCCCCCACTGCTAGTGTTCTCCCTCTGAGATTTACCTTCCATTTACACTGCATCTAAGCTTCTATGTATATAGATCATAAAGGTATGTATGGGGGGCAGGTAGATGATGCAGTGAATAAAGCACCAGCCTTGGAGTCAGGAGGACTTGAGTTCAAATCTGGCCTCAGATACATTATATTCACTAGCTGTGTGTGTGACCTTGGGCAAGTCACTCAACCCCAACTGCCTCACCAAAAAAAAAATAAAAAATAAAGGTATGTATGTACAATTGCACATTGTCCTTCCCATCAGAAAGTGAATCTGTGAAAGCAGGGACTGTTTTTGCCTTTCTTTGTATCCCTAGAGCTCAGCACAGAGTAAATGCTAAATAAATGTTTGTTGAGTCACCGACTCCACCTAGCCTGGGTTTCTTCATGGGCTTCAACTATAGACAGCTCCAGGGTGTAGCTGGAGCCTTCAATATTGGAAAAAGCTGACTGTATGGTGGCTGCCAGGCCGAGACATCTAAAGGGCTTGCTGCAACAGCCACTGGAGCTTTCTGAGGGCAATCAAAAGAGATTTCTGACTTCGAAGAGCTAAGTCCTTCTATATTGGGTTCCCCAACTCCTCTTTTGCTTCTTTCCTTCCTTCTCAAAATATAAAAGCACTAAGGCACTGGACAGAAGGCAAACATACTACACAGGCTCAGTATAAGACGGGATAACCACCCCTCCCCTTCCCCATTTCTATGACATAACAACAGGATCAGCAGAGATACTGGGACAGAAAAGGCAAACCTGTAGTACAGGGTGCAGGAAAAGCAGTGGTTTGTAATCATACAACAGAGATGCTTATCTCAGCTAACAACCCCTCCCCCTATGAATCAGAGGCAGGTACAACTGATGCTGGTTATGTGGTCCAGCTGTTTGCTGCTTCTTTGGTGGGGCAGGTTATAATTGTACAAAAATACTGTTGTGCTCCACAGCTGGAAAACTTGTAAGATCATGTGAAATAAAGCCCTCTTCACCTGCAGTGTTGGAATATTGCAAGTACTGCTCAACTGTATAAATTAGCCATCTCTCTCTTATTTACCTATTCAGGACTGGTTCCAAGGAGCAAACGAGCCCCTTGTATGGGGTTCTGTTGATCTGTGATCTGCTGCATCAGCAGGAAAAAACCAGCAGACAGGCCTGGACCAGAAGAATGATAACAGCAACATCTCTGACTGATGGAACTTGACTGCAAAAGGCCAAGGTACCTCCCACTTGAGAATATACATATGAGGCACTCCTTATCTCTAGCCCTGACATACCTGACATACCCTCATACATGACCCAGCTCATTCTCCTACTAGCAGGGCCCAATACTTGACTTGCTGGCATCCACTCTTGGTTTTCAATGTAATGAACTCTTTTCTTCAGTCTGGCTCAACCTGTGAGAGAGAACACAACTTTTTCCTTATTGTACTTCTAAAAAACAAACAAACAGCACAAACCTTCACTTAGGTGTTTTTAGGGTTTTTATTACTCAGAACTAAAATTAAAACTTAGTTTACTCACTATTCTCATCACTCTCTGGATTCTACCTCCTCCACCTCCTCCCCCTGGAAAACCACCTTCCCACTCTGGAAAAACCTCATTCCCTGAAAAACCTCTCCCCACTCTCCTAAGTGGTGAATGTCTATCCAGACCAATAATTTGGGAGGGTCCCCAGACACATTTCACTTCCCTCACGGCTCAACCCACTCTCCAGACTTCCTCCAATATGCCACCTTGCACACAGTAATTGCTTAATAAATGCTTTATCTATTTACCTAAAAATAACATAGAAGGTTAAACTAACAAAGAGGAAAATATAAAAGTTTACAGAGGTCTCAGAAGTTAATCCTTGTCCTTGGTACAAAACATGCAGAGAAGTAGGCTTTAAATCAAATCTTAGTTCTGTCTCCCCCAGCCTGTGCCCCCACCCCTCCCCATCCCCCTATACCTGACTAAGGTCTTCTTCCAGCTCTTTTCTTTGGAGTCAGCCAGTCTAAGTCTGTTTGAACTGGATCTTGTCTAGCTTTATGCTTCTAGCCAAAAGATCTGCTTTGGCAAAGCTGTTAGGTGTCCTAGCCTTCCTAAAAATCTGTTTTACCTAGCTTATAGTCCTTGGTGGAAGAGCTCTAGCCTGCAGCTGACACCTCTCTCACTTTCCTATCCTCTTCTCTTACAACCTAGGGTGAGTCTCACTTACCCAGACTCTCCGAGGATCTCCTAAGGTAATGGCTAGTCCTGCCTTTTGGGATGTTGTCTCCTCTACCTGCTGCCCTAGACTGTCAATTAAGTACCCCTCCTTTCTGGAAGCCTTGTAGCCAAGCCACCATGGCCCCATCCGTCTCCTGTAAGCTTGGCAGCCCCATACTGACTTTCTTTTTCCAGTTCTCTGTGACCCTTTTCCCCATGCAAGGTTTTTCTGCTCATTGGCAGAGTTGACACAAACATCTTACGGTAAATGAACACTAGACAACTGTGCATGGTTGAAACCACTAGACTAGTTTCAGAGCATTCAGCCGTACCTGAAGACCCCTCTCTCCTACTGAGAGTGATTTACTAGATTCCAAGTGCACAGTTGCAGAAATTCCTTAAAGCTACAGTAAGTAATAACAGAAAATTCCTGACATGAATATCGGTAGGACTTGGCACCACAATCTTATGCTAGTGAATTTAAAATTTATCTGCATAAATGCTGAGTTTAGAAAACAGAATTAATGTACAGTTCCTCTTTTCTACTATAATAGTCCTTCTGGCAATACAAGGCTGGATTAACAAAATATTTTAAATATACACACACACACATATATGTTCTCAGTTGTGTTTTCTGTAAGTTGTAGCTGAGAAAAAAATTATGACATGATACAACCTTCTGGTGAAAAACTTTTCTTTAAAAAAGTTTTATTACTTGGAAATGGTTCTATTTCCCTCTGGCTCCCAAAGGTCTCTAAATGCAAAGCCCAAATTTCATTTAATTACTTAAAGAAAGTAAGTGCTGGGGTGGGGGAAAGGGGTAGGGAGAGGAGAAACTGTCTTAATGTAATAAAGTTACACTTTCAAAAAGATTATACTTTGTAGCCATTCAAATGTAAATAACATAACCAACATGTTAATGATATTAAAGTATATGAATGTATACTCTACTTTTAAGGGGGAAAAAAGAAGAATTTATTGAAGTGGCAAAAATAAAGACAATCAGTTAAAAACCTGCATTTGGATAAAATAAAACCCCTTAAAAAATACTAACTCCTCTCTAATCAAATCTAAGATAGTGGAATATACTCAATATATCCTTGTCTCCTTATATTCTCCCCCACCTACTCCCACCTGTCCAAGTCCCACTTCCACCTGCCCTATTACCACAGAGGCCAACACAGCCTCCCAGTCCTTTAGGCTCCCAATCTAGGAGTCAGCCTGGACTCCTCACTATCTCTAATCCCCCATATCCAAACTGTTGCCAAGGCCTGTCAATCTCACCTTTGCAACATCACACAAATACACCCTCTTGTCTCCTCTTACATTGTCACCACTCTGTGCAAGCCCTATCACCTCACACCTGGATTACTACAATCGCCTGTTGGTGGGTCAGCCTGCCTCAAGTCTTTCCCCACTCCACTCTACCTTCCATTCAGCCACCAAAGGGATTTTCTTAAAGTGCTGGTCCAACCATGTCATCCCCCTACTCAGTAAATTGCAGGGGCTCCAATTCATCACTAAAAGTAAACACAAACTGCTCTATCTGGCATAAATATTCATAACCCAGCCCCTCCTACTTTTCTAGTCTTCTTACTGCCCACCACATACTCTTCAATCCAGTGACTCTGGATTCCTTGTTGTCCCACAAATAAGACACTCCATCTATCAGCTCTGAGCATTTTCTCTCTGTCCCTCTTCCATCTCATTCCATCCATGGCTTTCAGGCCATTCCTAACTCCTCTTAATTTTAGTGCCCTCCCTCTCTTAATTTTTTCATATTTATTCTGTATATAGCTTGTTTGCATATATGTTTGCTTGATGTTTCCCCCACCAGACTATGAACTCTTTAAGGGCAGGGACTGCCTTTTGCTTCTTTTTTGTTAGCACAGTACCTGGCACACAATAGGTGCTTAATAAACTTTCACTGACTGATTGATTGTATTCCCATCTAATCTCCTCTTAAAATGTTACATGAAGCCTTTCCTAAAACTCCTTCCTCCCCATTTACTTTGTATATATTTTGCATTTTTTAATCTGTCCACACTCCCCTCAAAGATTATAAAGTCCTTGAAGTTAGAGACAGTTTCATTTCTGTCATAGTGCCTACAGATGCTTTAAAATACATGTTTAAACTGAGGTACCACCTCACACCTATCAGACTGGCTAATATGACCAAAAAAAAAAAAGGAAAATGATAAATACTGGAGAAGATGAGGGAAAATTGGGACACTTTGTTGGTGGAGTTGTGAACCGATCCAACCATTCTGGAGAGCAATTTAGAACTATGCCCAATGGGCTATAAAAGTGTCCATACCCTTTGATCCAGCAATACCACTATTAGGTCTGAATCCCAAAGAGATCATAAAAAAGGGGAAAGGATCCACATGTATAAAAATATGCATAGTAACTCTTTTTGTGGTGGCCAAGAACTGGAAATTGAGGGGATGCCCATTAATTGGGGAATGGTTGAACAAGTTGTGGTATATGAATGTAATGGAATACTACTGTGCTATAAGAAATGATGAGCAGGCAGATTTCAGAAAAACCTGGAAAGACATATAAACTGATGCCAAGTAAAGTGAGCAGAACCAGGAAAACACTGTACACAGTAACACGTGTGCCCCGTGATGGAAAATGCTATCCACATCCAGAGTAAGAACTATGGAGTCTGAATGCAGATCGAAGAATACTATTTTCTTGTTCTTTTTACAATTTTAAAAAATTTTTTTCCTTTTGTTTGCATTCTTCTTTCACAACATGACCAATGTGGAAATATGTTTAATATGATTGTACATGTTTAGCCTATAACAGACTGCTTGCTGTCTTGAGGAGAGGGGAGGGGATGAAGGGAGGGAAGAAAAAATTTTGGAACTCAAAATCTTATAAAAGTGAATGTTGAAAACTACCCTCACAAGTAATTAGAAAAAATAAGTTACTGTTAAGTAGGGGGAAAATGCTTGTTTCATGAACAATAATGAAATGCTTTTCAAGCCTCCTACATCACCTCGAATCTCCCTCTTGACAGGGAACCTCACTTCTTACTTTACTAAGAAAACAGATGGAATGTTCTGAACTCCCTCTCTTCCCTTAGTCTACACCTCAAAATCTCTCTATCATCCCCAATTCTCTCCTCCTTTGGTCCAGTTTCTGCCAAAGAGATAGTCCTTCTCTTTGCCCAGGCCAAACCTCCCACTTGTGCCTTTGGGACCATCCCCTCCTGCAGACTAGTCCTTTAATCATCTCTTCTCGTTCTGTCAGGAAGCAGATATAGTGGAAGAGCCCTGGCTCAGGAGTCAGAGGATCTGGGTTCAAATCCCACTTCTGACAACTGGTTATGTTACCTTGTACAAGTCACTTAACCTTTCTGGGCCTCAGTCTCCTTATCTGTAAAATGAGGGAGGTCTGACTAGATTGACTCTGAGATTCTTTCCAACTCTGGATCTATGATTCTAAAATCTAATCTTCAACTGTTTCATTCTGTGGTTTCCTTCTCTTACGACTGCAAATTTGGATTGATGTTCAAATCTTCCCATCCTTAAAAAAAACCCTCATTTTGCCCATAACCAAAGAATTTAGGTAAACTTCAATACATTCACCTCTGCCCTTTCTCCACCTCCCTTTTCTCCCTGACTTTTCTCTCCTCCCACCTTTCCCCTCTTTTTTCTCTTACCTTTCCCCACACACACATTTCTATTTCTTCCCATTTTCATCGTACTCTTTCTTCATAGGCCATAATCATGAAGCGACACATTTTGCAAATTATATACTGTAGTCACTGAATAAAGTATCATGTTCCCATTTCTGAATTTTAAAAGTTGGCGAGTTTATATTTTTCTCTAATGAAAAACTGAAATAAATTGTCATTTATTTGGATGTGCCCTATACTGATCTTATTCTGTGGTCTTTGAAAGAAAAAAAAAGATTCTCTACTCTGGTCGTCACTGGGGAAACAGAAAGGGAAGGAACGAGGAAAGGTGGCCTGGGAGGGTGACAAGGCATCATAGGGCTTATTTGTTTCCAGAGCAGAGGAGACCAGCACAAAGGTTTGCTGGAGAAGTTAACACTAAATCACAGACAACAAATAAATCATTTTGTTGTACAGAGTTTGGCTGAGATGAAAAGCTCTCATTTCCCTGGGAAGAGGCAGCCTCATGAAAGCACAATTTGTTCTCCAATGGCCCTTGAAAAAGGTTCCCAACAACAACCACAACCAAGATCGTGAAGGCCCTTAAATGCTAAACTGAGAAACTTGTATTTTATCACGTGGCAATACAGAGCCTTGAGCAGGGGAATGACATGGACATACCTGCAGTGTGAAAGACACAGAGATTTGAGGGCAGGGAGACCTATCAGGAGGCTACTGCAGTAGTCTAGCTCAGTGGTGTCAAACTCAAACAGAAATGGGAGCCTTTAAACTGTACATAAGGATCTCTGCAGGCCACATAGTGACTAGGTTTTCAAATTTAATATTATGTATGTTTTTACTATATTTTCATTTATTGTGTTAAATATTTCCCAATTATATTTTTCCACTTTAATCTAGTTGAGGCCGCAGAGGACTAGCAGAGTGTCTGACATTTCTGGTTTGAGTGAAAGGCGATAAGGGCCTACTCTAAGATGGTGGCCACGTGAGTGCCCATTTCTAAACAAGACTCCCATCAAATACTCTGAACAAATCATTTCCACATTTACATCTCAGAGACCTGGCACAGAGCCGTCAGGCCTCATGTGCTTCAGGCCTTGCTCTAAGACTGGAGGAGCTCATTTTAATGTCAGTGTTGAACTAGCGTTATGTGGGTCTTTGGGTAGCAGTTATGAATCAGCCCAGAATGGAGGTAAGAGATGTTAAAAAAGCAGATATGGCAAAACTTGGCAAGTGACTGGTTATGCGGAGTGAGAGTGAACAGTCCAGAATGACACAAAGGTTGCAAATTTAGGTGACTGGCATAACTGTAGCACTCTAAAAATAAAAAGATTGGGGGCAGTTGGGTGGCGCAGTAGATAAAGCTCTGGCCTTGGAGTCAGAAGAACCTGAGTTCAAATCCGGCCTCACACACTTAAAACTTAACTAGCTGTGTGACTTTGGGCAAGTCACTTAACCCAGATTACCTCACCAAAAATAAATAAATAAACAAACAAACAGATAAATAAATAAATAAATAAAATAAAAATGGAAAGATGGTGAGAAAGGTTGGGCTAAAGGAGAAAGGCTGATTACACATTATTTCCTCTCATGATCTCTATAATCTGGCCACACCAGCCTATGTGCTGTTTCCCATACACAAAATTCCAAGCTATCTCTGATGTCTGCAATGCTCCCTCTCCTTCTCTGGCCTCTTACAGCCCCTAGTTTTCTTAAAAGGATCAGTTCAATTGCTTACTCCTTCAAAATGGAAGAAGGAAGGAAATGAATATTTATTAAGCATTTACTCATTTATTAAGCATTTACTCTGTGCTAGGCATGCTACTAAACACTTTCCAAACACCTCATTTGATCCTCACCTTCGGAGATAGATGTTATTATTATCTCCATTTCACATCTGAGGAAATTAAGCAGACAGAGGTTAAAAGACCCAGGGTCACACAATTAGTCAGAGACTGAGGTCAAATTTGAACTCAGTTCCTTCTGATTCTAAGCCCAGTGCTCTAACCAGGATACTACCTGTTGTTCAGTCACATTCAACTCTTTCTGACCCTGTAGACAATACTGTCTGCGGGGTTTTCTTGGCAAAGATACTGGAGTGGTTTGCCATTTCCTTCTCCAGTGGATTAAAGTAAACAGAGGTTAAGTGACTTGCCCAGGCTCACATAGCTAGTAAGTGCCTGAAGATGATTTGAACTTGGGTCTTCCTGACTCCAGGCCCAGCATTCTATCCACTGAGCCACCTAGCTGCCTTTAAAGGGCCTTCAAAAAGATTTTCTAGATCTCATAAATTGTTAGTATCCTCCCCTGCAAAGTCATTTTGGATTCACTGTACACATAGCCTATGTACAAGAGTGAATGTTACCCCCCAAGCACCAGAAAAGCCTAAGTTCCTTGAGGGCAGGGACTGATGATGTAGACCACTTTTATATCTGTTATCATAGCTGAGAGCCGGGCACATAAATGTTTAAAAAGTGTTTTCTGACCAAAATCCAGTGTAAGTCTATTCACACTCACACTCTGTCTGCTCTGGCTTTGCATTACCCAGTCCCTTGCTCCTCAAACCCCAAGGTATAAGAAAAAGGCAGGGTGTCGGGGCAGAAGCATAGAAAATTAGAGAGAGAAGTTGGCAGGCCAAACAAAAATGCAAGAGAGAAAAACAGAACGTCTTTCTTACCATACCGGCTTCCCCTTTAGGAGTCACACATATTCAAAAATAATCCACATTTATTCATAGACAGTCATCGTTGCTTTCTTTGCCTAAGCTATGAAGTGTTAGTCACTTTGAAACATCCTGACTGTTAGACAACCATGTCTGCAGTAAGGAACCTTTTTCAGAAGATGCCAGGGCCTTCCTGACTTCTAGAAGTAAACACATAAAAGGCAGGATATTTTGGGGAGTTATCAATGAGGCAGGGGTACTCGGGGCTCATTTTCTGTAGAGGTAGCTTTTTTCCCCTCCCCTCACTGAGGCCTTGCAGAGCTGCTCTCCCCATCTGCTCAAGAAGCTGCTGCCCATTTCTAATCAAGATTCTTCCAGGGCTTCCAAATTCTAAAATACTCTGAACAAACCATTTAGATGTTTACATCTCAGAGACTTGGCCCAGAGCCCACAGGCCTCACTTCATGTGCCTCTGCCTTGTGCAACCTAAGACTGGAGGCACTTCTAATGTCAGTATTGGATTAGGGTCATGAGCGTCTTTGGGTAGCAGATGCAGTTTCTGAGCCCAGATGACTCTGAGGGCCACTACTTTATGTTGCAGTCAACTGAAACTTAGCGCTTGTTTCACTTTAACCATTTAGCAAACACTTACAGACTTGTCTCAACAACTTTTAGGTTCTCTAGGAAACAAAATGGATACCCTGCTTTTAGTCATTTTGCTCATTTTGCTCATACTCAACATGGCCTGTCCTTAGGCAAAACTGTGAAACAGGCAAAATCTACCCCCTGGCGCTTCATCCTCCTCTGTTCATTATCATACTTGGGCAGTTTCTTTATGCTGTCCCTGAATGACCAGGGACTCTCTGAGCAGTTCCTTTCCAGGGCTTTAGTCCTTGGCCCATGTTTCAACCTTCCCTGACCTTTACACCAAAATTTTCTAACAGAAGTCCATCAATTTTGAGCTCTGGTCTCTACTAGATGACACTAATTAGTGAACTTGGGATTAAAACATTTCAATGTGAAATTCTACAACTGTTTAACTGAAAACACTTTGATAGCAGTCTTACATATAAACCATACACAGGAACACTTTGTGAAGATCATGCTCATTTAGTGGCCAGCTTTCTCTAAGTCGAGGAACTTATATGGCAACCACATTCATTAGGATTTCTTAAGAGAAAAAAAGTTAAGGGAAAACTATCATATAGTGAGAGAAATTATTATTTCTCTCATATTAATAACCAATTATTGAATTAGAACTAAGGTTTTTTCTTTTCCTATTTTCTCATTGGTACTAGGTCAAATCAGCCTCTGAAGAATAGAGCTGATAATGAGATTGGATTTAACATTCTCCTCAATCTAGTTCGGACCCCACCCAACTGGGGAAGCCCACAGTGTTCTACTCAGGGGTGAAGGGGTGGGGTGGGGGTGGGGTACAGATCCTTTGTCTAGATTGCCCCAGGCTGGGGGTGGTCTGGGTAGAGATAAGTAAGAGTCACATCCCCACAGCCCCTCATTAGAATAAGTCCACCTCTCATTTTAATATTCATTCTTATTAATTGTTAACCAATTAGAGTTGATTGCCACCTGTTGGGAACACCTACTCTTCCTAAGGCACGTAAGCATCACTAGGCCACTATGATAGGTCTTTGGTTTACAAGAGATGGCCAAATGACCATCCTTTTATTAATTATTCACTAGTCATAATTAACAAAATGATTAATTGCCCCAACATTAGATCTCTCGAACTTTTTATACATCACATATAGTAAATGTAATTTCTAAACTTTATTACTAGAAATGGAGATATAAGGAAAGACTATTAGAGCAGTTCAGAATTGGAACAGGTTGCCTCAGGAGGCTGGGAGTTTCCTCTCACAGGAGGCAATAGAACAAAGGCTGAATGAATATTTGCAGGGGATATTACAGAGAAGATTCTTCTTCAGGTACTGGTTGCACAAGATGATCTCTGACATCTCTTCCAACTCTGAGAATCTGGGATTCTGTGAAACACATTACAGTAAAACCTTAGTGGTCTAACACTCTTAAGGAATGAATTTCCCAGATAGCTGAGGGTTAACGCTAGGTGTTTGATCTGTGTTATTTAAAAAAAAAAAACTTGTAGTGAAATTCTTTCTAAAATGTATTGTTTTCCTGACTTCTCAAATAAAGTAAGTATTCTAAACATAACTGACCATTTTAAAATTCCTAATCCTTAGAGTGATCAAAAATAGAAGCTGCTTCATAAATATAAATATGAGAAAGGGAATTCCCTATCACTGAAAGTGTTGCTCACAAAGAGATTGGACAACCATTCTTAGTCATGGATATTACAAGCAGATATCTGTATGGATTCAGGCATGGATTAAATTAGATGATTTCTAGCAAACCTTCTAACTGTAAGATTCTATGATCTTAGGGCTATAAGGCCCAGAGGAACCTATAAGTGAGACTTCCAGGTGACATTTCCTGAATGTGTAGTGCAATGGAAAGATAACAGGATTTGGAGCCTGAAGACCTGGGTTCAAATCCTGACTAACTCACTTATTACCTGTGTGATCTCAGGTAAATCACTTAATCTCTGTGGGCTTCAATTTCCTCAGCTGAAAAATGAGAAGTCAGGCCACATGACCTCCAAAATCCTTTTCAGCTCTAAATCTATAATCCTATGATCCTTCCCTAAACACATGTTTAGGCTCCTATGTGTACCTAGATGTCTATTCTGGCTCCCTCTCAAACAAGATCCTCCTGATTAGCACTTCTCCCTCCCCACAACCATATCCTTGCCTCTAACATGAGATCTCAGGATTTACTGATGGAAGGGACCTCAGACATAATCTAGTAGAACCCTCTCATCTTACAGATCAGGAAACCAAGGCCCAGTGAAGTACAGTAACTTAAGTGACAAGCCAAAATATCACATACGCAGTAAGTAGCATTGTATCATAGGATATGATTTAGAGTTAGAAGGGACCTTAGAGGTCATCTAGTCCAACTCCTCCCTTCAATTTTACACATGAAGAACCCGAGGTGCAAAGAGGTTAAAGGTTAGGTGGCTTGCCCAAGATCATGCTGGTAGGAATAGTAGAATATGAACCCATGTCTTATGACTTCAAAGCTGATGCCCTTTCCACTGCATCACACTAATTACTACTGACTCTATTCCGCTTTTCAACTCACTACATCCTTTAACTTCAGTATGAATACAATCCCCTGTACAAATTCCTTATATTTCTCTAATTTACCCTTACTTTAAAATTTCTCCCTCCCCCACTTTCTGTTGAATCTCAAATCCACTAAAGACAAACGTTTATTACTAAACATACTGATCATCTTTTCCTGACGTCTATTTGTTTTCATAGAAACCTGACTCTCCCTAGAGGACACCCCATCCAACCTGTTCCACAGAAGCCTCGAATATCCCACTGCTACTTCTGAACCAATTCACCAAATAGCAAATATTAAGGGCCTACAATGTACAAAGCAATGTGATGAGACATCAGGTGTACAAAAACTAAAAATGACATGGTGCCTTCCTTCAAAGAACTTGTTATCTATCTACTAAGGAGACAAAACCCAGAGGTAACCAAATAACAACACAACATGTTTAAGTAGATGGGAAAGTGGCTACATGCACAGTATTTTTCACATCCACTCTTTCCACAGAAGGAGACCCCCAAAGAAGTCGGAAGACTCCCAAAGCTCCAATATCTACTATGAGACCACTTACTAGCTATAAGACTGATTTTCCTAAAGGGCTGATCATCAAATCAGCCTCCCTCCCGCAACAACCCCAGGAGCTCCCCATTTAGATCTCTTCACAACTTGTTTCCTTCCTGTGTTTCTAGTATTATCCTTGATTCCCCTCCTCAAACTCTACACTCCAGCCCCCCCCCAAACACACATACCACCCCCCCTCCTGCCTCATTCCTTTGCACTGGCTGCTGCCCACACCTGGAACACACCCAGGTCCTCCTCATCTCTGCTTCTCAGAATCCCTGGTGTCCTTTGATGCTCTGCTCAAGTGTCCCTGCTCACGTTTCAAAGCCTTTCCTGCTCCTCGCAACTAGTGCCCTCCTTCCCCAGACCAACACGTATTAACTTTGTGAATGTACATATATGTATGTGTATGTATCTATGTGTGCATGTGCTGTCTCCTCCATTAGAATATAAGCTCCTTCCTCAAGGGCACAGACTTCACTTTGTCTTTGTATCCCTAGCCACTAGTGCAATGTTTGGCACATAAAAATGACTTAACAAATGCTTATTGATAGACAAGTCATTTAGCCCCTTTGAGCCTTAGATTCACCTGCAAAATGGAGTTAATAACAAGCTACTTCGTTCATAAGGTTGCTGTGAAAAAAAAAACACTCCAAAGTCTCCAAAGCACTGCTTAAATGTGAGTTATTAGTATCAAGTCCATACCCAACATCCTAGCCCAGGCTCTCATTACCAGCTCCCCAACAGTCTCCTAATAGTTCTTCCCATCTTTGCTTCAATAATCATGTTTTATCACCACCCTAATACCCAGGTTTCTCAACTCCTTTTATATCCATCTCTTCTTTATTTATATGACCTTCCCCCCAAATAGTCACATCCTAGACTTTATCATCCATAGAAACTGCTCAACCTACAAGATGTCAAACTTAGAAGTCTCTTCTCCGACCACAATCTCCTGTTGTTCTACCTTTCTAGATCCTAATAACTTCTTAATACTAATACATGCAAATGCATAAGAGAGGGGGAGAAGAAATTATTAATGGGGAAAGTGAGTACGGTAGCATTTAAGTTGGGCTTGAGAAGATGGGTGAGGAGTTTATAGAGGATCATAGGATGTTTTTAAAACATGAATACTGAAGTCAACTAGGGATGATGCCAGGAAACAGGAAAGATAGGAAGACAATCAATCAAGTGATGAAGTCTTTGCAAAAAGGTTAAAAAGTATCCTACAGCAGTCAGTGTTTCCTATTTTTTGAGGGCTCTTTTTATAATAAAAAAAATTTGTTGGATTCCAAATGTATTAGTATCCAATAACTGAAAAAAAAAACCCAAACACCTTGTAGTAGGAATATGTAAGTAGCTACATGATCCTTTGATGTTTCTTAAACTCCTTTTGTCACTTGGAATCCATCTTGTAATTCAGACTTGTGACAGTTTTAATTTGCTGTAGAACTTTACTAGTCAGCTTGCTCAAATATCCTATGCCTTGGCCTCCCTTGACCGTGTATTCTAATAAACTACCATCCCTTGCCCTGTTCCTTGGCATAAGGCCATCACTGGCAAAATGGTTTGAAGTTAGAACATTGTGTGGTCCTTCTTCAATCCTGCATTTAGAGATAAGCTCTATCACTACTCAGAAGCTCGGAAGGAAATGTCCTCTCCTCAGTCAGAAATGAGGGGAAAATGCCTTATTTCTGTTCAGATGGTCAGGGAAATGCCATAAAAAATCCCTATAAAAACCCTACTCAAATCCCTAGTCAGTGCTGTAATCACTGACAACCTTGGACTACTCCTGGCCAGCGCCTGGATATCCACTCCCCCATCCCACAAGGATGTTCCAGTCCCTGGTACAGGACTGCCCTGGGCTGTGCCCCACTCTCCTTCCCTTTTTAAATACCATTAAGCCACTTGCCTCTAGACCATTGCAGCCTACCACCCGACCTACAGTGCTAATAATAAAGCTTCATGCAAGGATTCCTAAAGTTGTCCTTTCCTAACAGAATCCAACTGAACTAGGTGGATGGGTAACAAGCCAAGTCTGAACCGCAGGGATCTTTCATGAGCTGCTGACCAAAGTGGAGATTAGGTGCTTCATCAATAGAAGGAATCCCTCACCCATACCTCTCTCTTAGCTCACAAATCATTGTCCAAACCTGGGACAACTCAGCCAGTCAGACACATGGATATTCTCACAGGCAGCCACACAGACATGCTGATAAGCATGACCTGTGAGCTGAGGGAACTGGTATTTCAACAGGAAGGTCTCCTTTCTCCCTTTAGATCCGTGAGTTGCTGATCAAGGTTGGGACTACGATCGTCTGCAGTCATACCGATATCCAGATGAGCGTGGTATTTAGGATTCTAATTCAAAGGCTGAGGGTGTTAATCCTGTGCCTCAAAGACAAGGAGCTCATTCCTTCCTTTTAGATCCATGAGTACTGACCAAGGCTATGACTAGGGCCTTTGTCAGGGCTCTCTACCTGACCTCTTAGATCCATAAGCCACTGAGTAGTGGCAGGGCTCCGAGTCAACTGTGTCTCAGTAGTAGAGAACTCCTACTCAATTGTGTCAAGGAATGGCTAGAAAGACATACCTCATAACAAAAGGCTACAATGAATTAAGGAACACTTTTAAGAGGTCTGTGATTGATAAGTAAACAAGTTTGACACCTTATGAAACCCAACAATAAACAACTCAGATGACCTATTCCAGAAGGAGCAGCAGTAAAGGTCATATTTCATTCTGAAAGGCCAGAAAAAAATGTTTCCTACTTGGTATAAATAAATGACTGTATTCATGCTGTATATTTTGCTGATGCTAAAGATCAAAACTTGGTGAGCATAGAGACCACTTCAAATAACTCTGTTCTTTTGAGGGTTCAGAGCTTGGGAACCACTGTACTAGAGGTCAGTAGATAGTAGTCACAAAGATTAGAAATGGATTTACGTGAAAATAGCAGCAACTTCAAAGAAAAAGAACCACCACCCTATTTTCTCTACTTCTCTTTATTTGAAATCTATGTTGTCTATTTATACCACTATCCCCAAATAATGAATTTTACTGTCTATCACTCCCTCTGGACTTTTTTTTTAGAGAGTATGGTAAAAACACTGTTCCTGGAGTCATATAACAAGCTCTAATTTTGCTTAGTGATCTCATCAGCTCCCAAAGATTCAATGATCCTTTCTAGGCCAATGATGGTCAGAGATATTTGTCCAGCCCAAAACATCTTTCCTGATTGCCATCTGTAGCTGCCTAGAGAACATCTTAAACTGGATATTTCATAGACATCTTAAACCCTACATGTCCAAAACTGAACTCATTATCTTTCCTTCCTAACCCTCCCATCTTCCTAACTCCCTTATTACTGTCAAGGTTAACACCAACCTTCTTGTCACTCAGGCTTACAACCTAGGTGTCATCCGGATTCAACACTTCACTCTCTCCCACCTCCCAGATCCAATCATTTGCCAAGTCCTATCATTCCTCTCTTTATAACTCTTGGATATGTCACATTTATTTCCTCTGACACTGCCACCACCCTGGTTCAGGCCGTCATCATCTCAGCCTTGGACATCAGCAGGAGCTTTCTGGTTGGTCTCTCTTCACTCCACACATCCTCCTCTCAGCTGTCAAAATAAGCTTCCTACAAAACATGTCTGACCATGTCACTCACTGATTCGATAAATTCCAGGGGCTCTTAATTACCACCAGGATCAAATGTAAAATCTCTGTTTAGCTCTTATAGTCTTGGTCACCTAACCCTTCTTGCACCTTGCTTCCCTCAGTGAACTCTGTGGCCCAATGATGCTGTCCTCCTTGCTGTTCCCTTGGGCATCTTCGCTGGCTGTACCCCATGCCTGGGACTCCTCTCTCAGATCCCAGCTACTCCTCCTGGCTTCTTTCAAGTCTCAACTAAAACCCCACCATCTTTAAAAAGCCTTTCCTGGGCCTCCTTTATTTTGGAGAATATCTCCAATTCATCCTAGATATATCTTGTTTGCATATTGTCTTTTCCTTATGGCTGTGAGCTTCTTGAGAGTAGAGACTGTTTCTTCCTTTCTTTGTATCCTCTGCCTTTAGCACAGTGCCTAGCACATAGCACTTACTTAATAAATGCTAGCTGACTTGACTCTTTCACAAGCTATATGGCCATGAGCAAGCCACTTAACCTTGCAGAATCTCAGTTTCATCATTTGTAAAATTGGGGATAATACTTCCACTCCCTACAGAGCTCTTGCAAAGTGCTTTGTAATTCTTACATGCACCATGTAAATATGTTATTTTCTTCCCCATCTTTAGAATAAGGTTCATTTTTCCTTTCTACCCCTCAACACTCTTCACTTTCCCAAATTTTACTGACCACTGTTTCCACTTGACATCAAGTATAAAGCAACAAGACCACACCTACAATTGCCCTGAACTAGTTTCCAACCTTTTAATTTCCCAATTGGATTCTTCCTGTTTTCTTATTTCTTCTTTTCTAGCCTATCTGAGTACACAGACCTCATTAAATGACTCTTTGATATCCGGAATAGTGCCTAGTAGCATGTTGGAGTCAAAAAAGAACAGTGAAGACTTTTTGATTCTACAGAATTGGAATGGAATGATAAAGACTGAGAGAAAGAAATGCAGGAATGCTTAGGAAGTTAGGTTAGAAAGGGTCATTTCAAGGAACTTCTGCCTTGTTTTCCAGAACAGCATGTGCCAGACACCTGCAGATAATCCAAAACAGGAAGCTATGATGGACAGCTACTTGAGCCAGGAGAAAAAGGTTAACAGACAAACTTTTCCTAATATGAGAGTAGTTTCTCTTTCTCCCAGGATACTAGAGAGGAAATTCTATTACACCTTCTCCAAATCCCAATACAGCCCATTTTTTTTTATTTGTTCACTTCAGATGTCCATACATCTGGCCAGTCCTCCCTACAGCATGCGCCTGTCCTGAAAATTTCACTGAAGTTATTGAAGTACATACAAGGTTCCACCTTTGCCTGGCTATAAGGTCACTATGCTACTCACTAATCTTTCCAAGCTTCATCGAATTGCAATTTCTAACAGTATTTATTACAAAAGTCCTTCAGCACAATGAAGGAATCTGTATATACTCTTAAGTTTGTTATAATGGGATTTGATCTATATTACTTTTAAGTCAAAACTATGAATCATTCATTTACTCAACAAATATTCATGAAACATATATGCTTAGTTAGTACTCTGGCAGGTACATATTACTACACTAGATAGCACACAAGAAGCAGTAACCATAGAAAGATATCATCACTCACTATAAACACCAGATTTGGTCCTACAGGGCAGTTCAGTTCAGTTACAGTCCGACATGGTCAACTGGACAAACATAAATGTGTTTGTCTCTTATACCCAGTTCAGAGCGATACCTTAAACATAGAAAGGATGAAAAGAATAAGGAGAAGTTAGTGAAATTGGTTCTGGTAAAGTTACCAGAGTTAATCCAGAAAAGATTTCATTATATGGACCTGCCAACTTTTTCAGCCTTATTTTGAATTATTTTCCCATATAAACCCCTTCTTCTTGCTTCTGGAGACTTGGAAATCCTTTCTCCCACCATCTTTGCCCATGAGAATCACACCTATTTTTCAAGACCTACTCCAAAACTACACCTTCTGTCTTCCCCGGTTTCTTTCAAGTTCCAGCTAAAATTCCACTTTCTGGGACAGACTTTCTGGATCCTCCTTCATGCTAGTGCTTTTCCTCTACTGACAATCTCCAATTGATCTTAGGCATATCTCATTTGTACATAGTTGTTTTCATGTCACCTCCCCCAGTAACCTGTGAGCTCCTTGGGATTAGGAATTGTCTTTTACCTTTCTTTGTATCCACAGCCCTGAGCACAGTGTCTGGCACACTGTGGGGTGCTTAAGCTGGTGCTTAATAAATGCTTGTTAACTCACAAAAACACTTTCTGACTGACAAATCCAACTTCCTCCAAAGTCTACCAATCGCTCCAACCAGAAATGTTTTCTCCCACCTGTAAATTCTCATGGAATTCAATACTTGCCTGTACCACTCATATGGCATTTAATATACATTGTCTAATATTGTAGTCATCCTCATAAATATCTTTATCTCCTCCCCTACTAGATTGAAAGCTCATGGATGACAATGACCATAGCTCACGGATTTTTAATATCTCCTGCAGTACTCAGAACAGTAGCCTGTACATAAGAGATGCTCAATAAATATTTGTTGGATGAATGAATGACTCAACCTGTGATAAACCAATCTGTAAGTAAGCATTATGTAGTGGAAAGGGTGTTAGAATAGATGCAAAAAGAAAGAAAATACCACCACAATTCCCAAATTAAAAAATACAAAGGGAGCAAATTCAGAAGGAAATATGAGGGTCATTTCATAACTACCACTTAAAATGCAATATACACTTAAAAAACCCCAAAGTATGAAACTGAAATTCACTATTTTTATACTGAAATGTCCATGTTTGCTGATAATTACTAAGTTCATAAGAATTTATTTTAATTTAAAAAAAGAACATTAGGCCTAAGATCTGGGGAGAACCAGATTTGGATCCCACCTGACACTAGCTATGTAACAATAACCAAGTCACTTAACCTCTCTGAGCCTCAGTTTGCTTCTCTTTGAAATGAGAATAATAACCTCAGTACCTAAATCAGAGGCTTCCTGTGAGGATCAAATGGGATAATTACATAAGTGCTTTGCAGATCTTAATTTATAGATAATTTAAATAAATACATAAGTGCCAGCTATTACTAGTACATGTTAAGAAGGTAAGGAAGGAAGAAACATATGCACTGGTGCCTTACAAAGGCATGAGGAGGGAAGAACGGCTACACTGCATCATATCACATAATAAAGTATCATGTGATGGTCCTTTAAGGGAAGTTTGTTGCAGTGGGAAGAGTGATGAATTTGTAGTCACAGGACCTAAATATAATCTTCCTGGGCCTCAATTTCCTTATCTGTAAAATTCAGGGTTTATGTTAGATGGCTCTCTGACATTGCTTCTAGCACTAAATCTTCACTGTGACCTCGGGTAAATGGTTTAATCTCTTTGGGCCTTAATTTCCTCATGTGTCAGAAAAGGAAATTGGACTAGATGACTTCTAAGATAACTTCCAACTTTAAAACTACAATCATATGTAGCTTTAATAATAAATCCCATTGGACCTATCCAAAAAGAATCTTCCTTCTTCTAAATTCCACACAGGAGAACCAATGAACTACAAAATACTAGGAGTGACTACTGTTATATCTACAGCATTATATTAGGCACTTAATAAATAGACACCAAGAAGTTTAAATCAGGGTCTTGAACTTGTAGGAGATGTCAATTTACTTATGAGGATAACACACACAACAAGGAAAAGTTAAACAGAAGGAGACTGATGATCTAATAATAGTGTTAAGTTGGTAAAAACCTGGATTTGTGAGTAGCAGAGGAATGAAAAAAAAGTCAGACATGAGTCTCTTGAAACAAAAATGAGCAGAATTTGGTGGACTGGATATGAAATAGATGAATCAAAGAAGATCCCAGTTTTTATCAAGAGTGATTTTTAAAAAAGGATTGGTGGTACCATTAACAGAGGATGGGAATCAGGAGAAAGCTAGTTGGTAAGGAGGAGTGGGGAGGAAAGAGGAATTCAGTTTTGCATAACTGAGTGTGAGGCACCAGCAGGGCTTTTAAGTAGAAATACATATTAAACAGTGGATTCTGTGGCATTCAATAAACATTTTTCAACAAATGTCCAGTGTAACTTGGAGGTTTCCTAGGTGGGAAAGAATGGCACTCCCTACTTCACTCATGGTAGAAACTTTGGGATCATCTTTGACTCATTATTTCTTTCATAACAAGTCCACCAAATTCTGCTCAATTTTCTTTCAAAAGACTCTCATATCTGACCCTTCCTTTCCATTCCACTTGCTATCTCACAAATCTAGGTTTTTATTATCTTAACATTTTTTATTATTATTGGATGAGTTTAAAAGCTGGAACAGGTAAGGTAAAATAACAATATTTAAAATGTTTATTTAATTCTACAGAAGCCTTCCCTAACTCCTCTTGATTCCAGTGCTTTCTCTCTTTTTAATTATTATTTATCCTCTACATGGCTTGCTTTGTGGATATACAAATATATACAGTCAGGAGTAGATGTATGTATTTGCATATTGCCTCTCTCATTAGATCATAAGCTCCTTGAGGGCAAGGACTATCTTTTGACTCTTTTTGTAACATCAGGCTTAACACAGCGCCTGGCACATAATAGGCGCTTAATAAATTTTTATTGAATTGACATTCCCTTCTCACAGTTAAAAAAGTCTTTACTCTCCTCCAAGTGAGCTCCATCTTATAGGTGAAAAGGCGGCTTCATTTGATGTCAGTAGACCTGGATTCAAGCATTGGTTCTGCATCACTTACCACCTGTGGGAACTCAGCTCGTCCCTCAACCTTTCGTGGCTTCAGTTTCCTTATCTGTAAACTAAGTGAGATGGCCTAACCAGCCTCCAAGATGCCTTCTAGCTCTAAATCGAGGCTCCCCTAGAAGCTCAGAAGGATTAAGTGATTTGGCCAGGGTCACACAAGTAAAAGAGCTGAGCCCAGGACTCCCCAAATCAATCCTGCTAACTGGGGACCAAGAGAAATGCCTTCCTTCCCCCCCAATGCCCAGCTGCATCACCTGCCCTAGAGGACACCCAAGGTCAAAGTAAAAGAACTACCTATTTACCTATTTGGCTCGGGATTTGCTGGATGGAGGGGGCAAAAAGCGAACTCCCCTAGCAAGCAGAGCCCCATCCCCCTTTAACACGCTGTCTCACTTCGCGCGCACATGCGTAGAACGCCGCTCCAGGAAAGACTCCCCCACCCTCTCCGCCTTCACTTCACGCATGCGCGGAGCTCCGCGGAGCCGGTACCTGCGCGAAACTGGCGGCCCCCACTTTCTTCTTCTTGCTGCTGCCGTAGCCGCCGCCGCTGCCGTTGTTCGCAGGGCTAGCCGGCCTTTTCTTGCTGTTTCTCGCGGCGGCCGTAGCAGCCACAATAGGGAGTTGCGCAGCCATCGCTCCCCTGCCCACGACCCCTCCCCTCCTCCTCTTCCCACTCGCCCCCTCCTCCGGCTCTCGGACGTGCGAGGCCGCTTCCGCCTTGCCGGGAAAAACCCGGGCTGGATTAGGAACTTGCTCGCGTAGCCCTTGTGGCCGCCGCCAAAACCCGGAGGGCCGGATGAGCTCGGGCCGCGGACTGAGCGAGCCGGGACTTTGGGGCCAGCGGCTTAGCGTAGAGCCTGGTGCACACTGGAGTAGGCGCGTAATTAGTGCTGCCTCTTTGCAAGCCATTGCCATTACCTTTCCTTGTAAGGCCGTGGGCGAATCTGCTTAAAAACCAGGAGGAATTTGTAGGGGGTTTTAAAAAAAGCTTTTTTTTCCTAAACAAAACGTATAAACCTGTTTTTTTCCCTACATGCTAACCAAGAGCTCGTGTTGGAGAGGAATGTTTTTAAAAGTCCAGTGATGTCTCTTTTAGTATTTAATATTATGTGGTAACTGAACACTTCATATTGGCTGGACGCACAGTAGAATCAAATTAAAAGCAGAGCCAGGACTGATTTCTTGGATGGATGGCCATCTTTAAGGTGTATCAGTCTGTGTTGACTGACCTTTTCCCTTCCTGACTACAGCCATCTCCGTGGCCTTGATAATACTCTTCCTTAAGGATAACACAAAACATTCATTTTAACCACTGCAAAATAAAACATTTCAGACTAACAGTAGCTTCCACAGAATGCTGCTTTCCCTCCACGACTCTTTTTTTCCTATGATGAAGCATGAGAAAAGCCCGAGAAAAGTCACATGTAGTAGAAGACTAGTGCCCTTACAATCATTCTTCAGAGTAATTGCCAACATCTATCCCAGTCTAAGTAACCTTTTCCCCAGGCAAAAAAGTTCTTATACCATTTCTCTACCATTGCTAAAAGTAGACCAGGACACCTAGGTAACAGCCTACTATTGCTTATAGCTTCAACCTCTAGTATTTCTTAAAAAGAGGTGAAAGGTATATTTTCTATTAAAACCGTCTAACTCATAGGGGAAAAAATCAATCATAACATTGCAGTATGCATTTTAAAAAGAAAACGTGATTTTTAAAAAAGTGACTGGGGGCAGCTAGGTGGTGCAGTGGATAGAGCACCGGCCCTGAAGTCAGGAAGACCTGAGTTCAAATCCAGCCTCAGACCAAACACTTGACATTTACTAGCTGTGTGACCCCGGGCAAGTCACTTAACCCCAATTGCCTAAAAAAAGTGACTAAAGTGACCATGTCTTTCCCAGAAATACCAGGCCCTTCCCCAAGGACAATAAAAAACATTAAAAAATTTTAAAATTCTTGTACATCAAAATATTTATAGCACTTTATGTAAATAGCAAAGAACTTATATATTTCCTGCCACTTTTAAAAAATTTATTTATTTTTAGTTTTCAACATTCACTTCCATAAGATTCTGAGTTTTTAATTTTCTCCCCCTCTCTTTTCTTCCCCTCCTTTCTCAAGACGGATACAATCCAATACAGGCTCTACGTATGCATTCATGTTAAGCTTATTTTCCCATTAGTCATGATGGAAAGAACAATTGGAACTAATGGGAGGAACCATGAGAATGAAGCAATAAAATAAAACAACAAAGGAAAAGGAGAGCAAATAGTATGCTTCCATCTGCATTCAAAGTCCATTATTTCTTTCTCTGGTTGTGGATAGCAATTTTCATCATGAATCTTTTGTCTTAGATTCTTGTGTGAAGAGCCAAGTCTATCAAAGTCAGTCATCCCATAATGTGGCCGTACTGTGTACAATGTTCTTCTGGTTCTGCTCATTTCACTCCGCATCAGTTCATGTAAGTCCTTCCAAGCTTTTTTGAATTCTACCTACTCATCATTTCTTATAGCACAAGAGTATTCCATTATATTCATATACCACAACTTGTTCAGCCAATTATCCCCTCAATTTCTAATTCTTTGCCATCACAAAAAGAGCTGCTATAAATATTTTTGTACATGTGGGTCCTTTTCCCTTTTTTATGATCTCTTTGGAATATAGAACTAGTAGTGGTATTGCTGGATCAAAGGGTATGCACAGTTTTATAGCTCTTTGGGCATAGTTTCAAATTGCTCTCCAGAGTGGTTGGATCAGTTCACAACTCAACCAACAATGCATTAGTGTTCCAATTTTCCCACATCTTTTTCAATGTTTGTAATTTTCCTTTTTTGTCATATTAACCAATCTGATAGGTGTGATGTAGTACCGCAGAATCGTTTTGATTTGCATTTCTCTAATCAACAGTGATTTAGAACATTTTTTCATATGACTATAGATAGCTTTAGTTTCTTCCTCTGAGAACTGCCTGTTCATGTCCTTTGGCCATTATCAACTGAGGAATGACTTGTATTCTTATAAATTTGACTTAGTTCTCTATGTGTCTTAGAAATGAGGCCTTTATCAGAGACACTGGTTGTAAAAATTCTTTCCCAGCTTTCTGCTTCCCTCCTCATGTTGGATGCATTGGTTTTATTTATACAAAAACTTTTCAATTTAATGTAATCAGAATTGTTCATTTTGCATTTCACAATGTTCTCTATCTCTCGTTGGGTCATAAATTCTTCCCTTCTTCATAGATCTGAAAGGTTCCTTGCTCTTCTAGTTTGCCTATAGTATCAGACTTTATATCCAAATCGCGTATGCATTTTGACTTTAGCAATCATCAAAACTACTTAGTAGTGACTAAGAAATAAAGGGGTGGATCAGTGGAGTAGGTTAGGTATGGAAGACACAACAGTCAATGACTGTACTAATCTGCTATTTAATAAATCCAAAGACTCCAGCTTCTGGGATGAGAAATCACTATTTAACAAAAACTGCTGAGAAAACTGGAAAAATGTATGCCACTTTTCTTTGGGACTTCCTCTAGCCCCATGCTGAAGGACATGATCTCTTGCAGATCTGACACAGCCAATCCCGTTTAGTGGTTCCCTAGCCTGAAGGTCATGTTGAAGATTAGTGAACTCTGAAGCAGGAAGAACCACCTATTCTGTGGACTATATGAGGAACTGAGTCTTTTTTGGCCACAGTGCTTTTTCTGCTTTGGACTTGTTAAGGAGAGAAAGAAGATTTCTCTCCTCTTCTTCCCAAGAGCAATAGTGACTACCAGCAGGACAGTAAGAATATGTATTTGTCTCAGGGAGCCTTCTTCTGTCTTTGTGTTTCTAACCTAAGCACACAGGTCTTTTCCTGCCTTATTGATAATCTGGGGATTGAAAGTTCCAGAGTTCTGACTCTGGAGCCCTTTCAGCCCAACTACCCTTCTGATGGTGATTTACTTAGGCTTTCCAGAGAAAAGTATAACCCCTACATCAATCATTCTGTAGCTGATCAACTAAATACAGTCCAAGAGACCTGGACTTTGTGAGATGCACACACAGAGTAGGTCTGAGGTGAATGCAAAATATCCTAAATATCTATTTATCATGCCCACAGGGTAATTTTTACCCCCTAAGGGAGACTAATGACCATAAGTGGTCATTTGAGATGTTTATGTTGCTATACTCTTCATGTATGCCTTTGAGTTCTTTGGTGTCTTAAGCATTATTTATGGTGGAAGAAATAAACTGCCAGCTTATACCTGATATTCATAGTGTTTCATATTGTGCACTGAATACCTTTTCTAGGAAAGGCCATGTTGCCCATATTTTGGGGAGACCCTAGACAGGAGCCATACCTCAGAGCCAGAGAGAAAAACCTGCCCTCTATTCTATCACAAAAGCATAAAAACATGAGATAATGATTTTAAAACATCATTTGAATAGTTGTATAAGAAAAAAGGCTTAGCTTTGGCTGTAACATGCAACAACAGTTATAATTTATGTTTTATTGTAGTTTATTCAATAAATGCAAGTCTCTTTATAAATATTTTTTAAAGAATAATTTTTAATACCAGAAAATCATGTAATGTACTAAGTAGCTGAAAATTAAACTGTAATGCAAGGTACACTCAAAAATATCAAGTTACTAATGTACACTCAAAAAATAAGTGTCAAGGTTTGAACCCTTTTTGTATTCATCCAATAAAACTATTTTAAATGGATAACAAAGGCTGTATCTGTCCTTGGTCTTTTTTTTTTTTCACTCTCTCCTTTGGCAATTTCATTCGCTGCTTCAGCTATCATCTTTATGCCTATGACTCCCAAATATCCATCTTTCATCTTGACCTTTTATGAGCTCCAGACTCTAATCTTTAACTGCCTAGAAAACATTACCTGCATGTCCTCGAATTTCCTCAGACTCTGTATCCAAAACAGAGCTTTTATGTTTTCCCTAAACATGCTCGTCATTCTGACTTTTCTATTGTTGTGCACGATGCTGCCATTTATTCTTTTTCCCTCTTTCAAAGGGATTTTCTTTGATGCTTTCTTCTTCCTTGATTTTCTTACTCAATCAATTAACAAGTTCTGTCTTTCCATTCTGATATCTCTTGAATCTCTATTCCTACTGCTGTCATCCTAAGTGGTGATAAGGCCCCCTTCCCTTTATCTCTCTTTTCCCATTCAAATCCATTCTGCACACCATTTCTGGGAAAACATTTCTCATTAATATATCTGGTTGAGTCATTGCTCTGCTAAAAAATGTGCTAGTTTCTCCATATTGGCCACTAAGCAAAGTTCGAACTCCTTGGTCTTGTGGAATGCCAGTTCCACGATCTGGTGCCACCTTATCTTTCAAGCTTTATTTCATATTATACCTCTGAATACTGCGTGCTACAGTCAAACTGATTACACCAGGCCTCTTGAAAAAAAACCCTCTACTCTTGATGTATGGGCATTTGCTTACCTATGACTGGAATGAACTCCCTCCCCTGCCTGACCCCAGTGAGACAGCTCAGTAACTGGTGACAGGTTAAAAAATCAACAATTCTGGTCCTGTAATTCAAAGCAGATCTGGAAATTTTTTTCATATGTTTCTAGTTAAATGGTGTTGCCAGTAGCAAACTTGACATTCACAAAATCCCTTGATAGATGCAAACACAGACACAACATTCCTCTCATTATCAGTTTGAAACTACCCATAAAATGTTCCACAAACGTGTTCACTGTCATGGAAGAGGCTTTGCACAAAGTGCAGCAATGAGATTACCTTTAAATGGTATGGTTCTCCAGATGCTCCTATTTGTGGATAAAATTGTATTGATTAAATTGAACTTCAGAAGACTATAGGGACTCTTCAGTGAGAACCACAGCTCTGCAAAAGAGATCAGCCTATCCACATCCAGAGGAAGAACTATGAAGTCTGAATGCAGATCGAAGCATCCCATTTTCATTTTGGGGGGGGGTTTATTTTTTGGTTTTTTGTGGCTTTTCTCTTTTGTTCTGTTTCTTCTTTCACAACATGACTAATGTGGAAGTATATTTTCATGATTGCCATGTGTTTAACCTATATCAGATTGCTTGCCATCTTGGGGAGGGGGGATAGGAAGGAGAGAGAGAGAGAGAGAGAGAGAGAGAGAGAGAGAGAGAAGAGAGAGAGAGAGAGAGAGAGAGAATTTGAAACTTAAAATCTTACTAAAAATGAATGTTAAGAAAAGAGAGATAAGCCTACTAATCCACAGTTTTACGAAAGACCAAAAAATATATAAATAGCCCAAATGGCATGACAATTGACCAAAAAGAGTGCTAATTTTTTGTAGAGCAAATACTCTTTAAAGGCTCCCATCCAATAAGATGCCTCCCTTGCATATGTCAATCATTCAATCAATAAGCCTTTATTAAGCTTCTACTATGTTCCAGGGACTGTACTAGGTACTAGAGGAACAAAGGCCAAATAAATAAACAAGTAAATAAAAGAATGGGTAAAGATTCCTGCTTTCAAGGAGGTATTGCATTACACAAGCTACCTTGAAAGATATAACAGAGATGAACTTGGTTGAGAAACTTTTAACTATCATCTTCAGTTGAGGCATAAAGCAGAAAGGCATAAGCCCGCCTATAGTATTTTCCAATGACACCTAAAACACCTAAAACAAAGTTCAAGTTGAAGAATGGTTCCCTATAGATGGAGGGCCCTTCCCAATGCTCCTATTTGCAGATAACATTGTACTTATTGCACCAGTTCCCTACTACCTACAAACACACCCATGTCTTTCCAATCTCAAAAAACCTTCGCTTGATCCATCCATCCCCACTTGCTATTGTCCCATAGATCTTCTCCTTTTTGTGACTAAACTCCTTTAGAAGGCTTCCTTAACTCTCTTTCCTCCGTCTTTTTCACTTCCTACAGTTTGGCTTCTAACCTCATCATTGACCCAAAACTGCTCATTCTAAAGTTACCAATGATCTCAGTTGCCAACCATAATAGTGTTTTTCCAGTCCTTATCCTTGTTGACCTCTCTGCAACCTCTGACACTGTCAGTCACCCTATTTTCCCTGATACCCTTTTCTCTCTAGGTTTCAATGATGCTAATCTCTCCTGGTTCTCCTCTTATTTCTCTGACTTTTCTTCAGTCTCCATTGCTGGCTTTTCAATTAGATCATACCCAATAAAGGTGGGTGTCCCTGAGGCCCTGTCTAGGGCAATCTTTTTTATTCCTCTGTACTATTTCACTGGCGGATATAATCAGCTTCTATGGTTTCAATTACCACCTCCATACTGATGATTCTTATATCTACTTATCCAGCCCTAACATCTCTCCTGACTTTCAGACTTGAATGCCCAACTGCCTCTCAGACTTCTCAAACTGGATGTATTATGGCCATCTTAAACTGAACATGTCCAAAAGTAAAATCACTATCTTTCTCAAAAAAAGAGTTGTCTTCCAAACTTCCCTATTACAAGTTAAGGTTTTCAGGCTTGCAACCTAGGTGTCAACCTTGACTCCTTACTCTCTTTCTTACCCCCTATATTCAATTTGTTACCAAGTCCTGTTAACTTTACCTTTAAAATATCTCTTGTATACATCTTCTTCTCTCCTTTGACACTGCTACCACCTTGGTACCACCTCCTCTCCTCACACCAGAACTAGTTAAATGGCCTGCTGGTTGGGCTACTTTCCTGAAGTCTCTTCTCATTACAATTCATCATCCATGAGCTGCCAAAGTGGCCTTCCTAACTATGTCACTGCCCTAGTCAATAAACTCCAGTGGTTCCCTATTATCTCCAGGCTCAAATATAATATCCTTTAGCATTCAAACAGATTCTAGCCCTTCCCCATCCCAACAAACATACTCAGTGATTCAGTGACACTGGCTTCCTTGTTGTTTCTCGAACAAGATTGGACATTTTCACTGGCTGTCCCCCATGCCTGAAACTCTCTTCCTCCTTATCTCCACCTCCTAGTTACCCTGGCTTTCTTCAACTCTCAAATAAAATCCCATGTTCAACAAGAGGCCTTTCTTTTTTTTCATGTTGGTTTTCTCTTCTTTGTTTGTTCATTTTGGCTAGACAATTGGGGTTAAGTGACTTGTCCAAGGTCACACAGCTAGTAAGTGTCAAGTGTCTGAGGCCGGATTTGAACTCAGGTCAGGTCCTTCTGACTCCAGAGCTGGTGCTCTATCCACTGCACCACCTAGCTGCCCCCAAGAAACCTTTCTTGGTCTCCTTTAATTGTTAGGGCTCTATTATCTATTATGTTAGTTTATTCTATTATCTCCAATTTATTCCATGTATCTTATTTGTACATAGTTGTTAGCATGTTGTCTCCCCCCACCCCCCATTAGGCTGTGAACTCCTTGAGGGCAGGGACTATTTTTTGCCCTTCTTTGTATTCCCAGTGCTTAGGGCAATTCCTGGCACATTGTAGGCACTTAACAAATACTTATTAACTGATTGATAAATTGAAGTTGATGATCACCCAAAGAGCAAGGGAGAAGGACATGATAGGTGTGAGCAGGAACAAGGAGAAGTATTGTAAATGATGTTATCAAAGAATTATATGATCAAAAAGTTGTACTGGTTACATAGTAAGAGCAAGAAATAGCCAATGGAAAGATAGCCCATGTGCTTCATTGGCATCATCGTGACATCTGGACAACTTGAGGAAGTCCTCTAGCACAGCGGGTGCCCTCTTTCAGTGGCCAGCATATGGGAGGGCGTGGACAAGGGTCTTGTGGAATGGACAGGTATGAAGGGACAGCTAGTTGTGTCACTGGAGGGAATACCTAGAGAAATGAGACCAGCAATCTGCTGGAGCATTGGAGTATTGAAGTTTTGTGGCAACAAGTACTTATAAAAATATATGCAACATAAAGTTAACAAATACATATATATTTTATATATATATATACACAAAGTAGTTAAATACAAGGTAGTTTGGGAGGAAAGGTCTTAGCAATTGGGAATTAGGAAAGGATACATGCAGAGGATGTATCAGAGCTGCATCTTAAAGGAATACAGGAACTCTGTGAGGCCAGGTAAGGAGGGAGCACATTTCAGGCATGGAGGATGGCCAGTGCAAAGGCACAGAGACAAACAGGAAATGAAGTGTTGTGAGTAAAAAACAGAATTTTGGCTAGATCACCGAGTGCGAGGTGGGGGCAGGCATAATATTCAATAAGCATAGAAGGGTAGGTTGGTGCCAGGTTGTGTAGAGATTTAAAAGCTAAACAGAGGAGTTTATGTTTTATTCTGGGGGTAAGAGTAAGTCACTAGAGTTGATTGAGTTACATGATTAGGTCTGCACTTAAAGAAAATTACTCTGGCATCAGTGTATAGGATGGACTGGAGTGGTGAGAGGCTCGAGGCAGGGATGCCGATTAGGAAGCCGTTGCAATAATCTAGGGGGGACAGTATAGAGGGACTGAACTAAGGTGGTAGCTGTGTGAGCAGAGGAAAGGGGTCAGGTGTGAGAGATGTTAGGAAGGTGGAAACAGCAAGCTTCAGCAGCTGATTTGGCCCAGAGGTGAATAGGAAAAATAAAGCAGGCTGAAATACATTTAGGACATTACATAGCACTTTTAATGCTCCCAATCTGTTCCCTGACTCCAAAACTCATCTTCTAACATCAAAATACAAGTAATGTTATGCTTTTACAAATCTTGGAACACCACTTCCTCAAAAGAATCAGAATTATAGGTAACCCAAAAACACAGTGGAAAGATGCACAGTAGGAACAAATAGGGTGCAGCTATTGCCACACATGAGTTACATGTAAAAAGTGACACAAAAGACATTCCAAGGACATGTATGACTGGAAAAGGTGTGTCTATAATAGAATGAGAATAAGGGATAATAGAAGGACAATTTCAGTGTTGTGCTGGTATCCGTGAAATATTAAAAGACCCAGAAGGCTTTAAATCAATGGAGTAGATTATCCATGGAGGTTTATTGAAAGTCAAAGATAAGAATTAAGCAAGATGAGAAGACATAGATCAATGATAATCTATACTAATGCAGGAAGTAGCCACACTAATGAAATCATGAATCCATATTGTCACCCACAGCCCAGAGGATGCTACCTTCTCACCAAGGGGCCCCAATTCTGGACTCAAGCAGACTGAACTCAATCCTGAGGAAGCCTGATCTCTAAACAGAGATCATGCTTAGACTCTCTGGCTCATTGAGCCCTCACACCAGAATCCTGGGGGAAATTGCTTTAATAAAGCTTAGGTTTGGCTCATGTTTGGATAAAATCAGTTCCACACAATAGGGATTAATAAGATGGGTCCCTTCTCGGAAAGTTACTCAAAGTATGAAGTAGTAGATTATCAGGTACAGTATAGGATAGCCTTTTATTTCCACTATAAAAGAAATGTTTAAAATACAAGAGACTCATAAATACACATTGGCAAATACTTAAAACATGAAACAGAAACAGTAACCCATAACTCCTATTATATTCTCCTTAGAAGTAATGACTCCTGGGAGACTTGTGAAACTGATTAATAGGCATTCCTTTTTTCCCACTTTACAATGTGATATTTACTTCAAAGATATAGCAAGAACAGAAGTACAAACATTTCCCCACAATACCTAGAAGGCATACTGTCACCTACGTAAGATCAGTCCCTGAGGAGTTAGATATACAGATTTATATAGTTTCTATTTAATATTTGCCCTACCAACTTCACTTCCAAACATAGCATAACTGATGGGTAGTTGAGTCCCTGTCTCTGCTACTGCTGAACTGTACCAGGTAGATCACTAAGAACTCTATTCCTTACCATTTGGCTCTTGGTAAATATGGACCATGGTGTGGATTTTGCCTAGTGAAATCTGGTGTCTACTGATATTTCGAAACTTACAAAGTCATAGCCATCTACAATGCCTTCACATAAAACAGGAAAGAACAAATGCAAAGAGGCATGAAACAGGAACCCATAATCATGGGCCACATGTTGGCCTCAGATGGGACGTGCCCAACGCCGCTCCCTTTACATCATTGTCACTCTCATGGAATGCTGGCTGGCAGGAAAAAAAGACTGACCAATTAAGTGCCTTTTGAATACACCCATTGAACAGGCAGTCCACTCTCATCTTGGTTCTGTACTGTCTGAGCAACTCACTCCAGATCCTTATTATCTGGCCAGTCATTGATCAACAATGAACTTGGTCCTCCCAGGCTAGCAAAATCAATCTCAGGATCACTGTTCAGTTACTCGTGCTCAGGGAAAGAACCATCAGGTAGAAAAGGCAACTAGAGAGTTGAAGTCCAGTCTTAGACTCATTTGAACCATCATGTGCTCTAGCTGCTATTTTTGTGTAGTTACCATAGCTGCTACTGGGGAGGGGGAAGGAGAGGGAAATATCCTCCCTACCCCGCCTTGGTAGGAGTCTAAGAGAGAACTGTCAGCATTCAGAGAACCATTTTTTTAAGTGCGGGAAGAGGGGGAGGAAGAAAGACAAAGAGAATAGAAGCTATTTCTCCTTTTAAGAGTCAGCGGCTCTTCCTGCTCAATAAATCATCTTTGACTCAGTCCCCGGTGAAGACCCTATAGTTGCAAATGTGCTTTAGCAAGAGTCCAGAGCATAAGGGCATCACCACACATGCTGCATGTGATATCACCTGTCATTCCAAAGGCAAGTCCCTTAGCTCTAAACTGGAGCACAACTCTCCCCATGAAACGAGAGCATTTACTCCATGGGCTTGTTGTCCCTGTTAGAGGATTCTCAAAGTAACTCACTGATCCTGTTGAAATTTGATATTGTTGTATGGCATAAGGAAGAAGTTTTCATTCATTTTTTGCTTTGCTACTCTTTGATTTCTCCAACAATTTTATTGAATTCTATTCAATATGAATGTATCAAAGATGTATCAAAGAGTGATCTTGCTATCTGGTACCCTTTGGTTCTTTGGTTCTATTTGTGCCACCTATTCTGTTCCATTAACTTATTTTCTCTTTTTTGTCCAGTACCAGATAATTTTAGAAAATGCTGCTTTATAATATGTTTTGAAATCTGATAGGGCAAGTCCTCCTTCATTTACTTTTTCCCCATATTTCCTGATATTTTTCCCCATTTATTTTTTTCATACTAATTTTCTTACTATTTGATCCACTTCTATAAAGTATCTCATTGACTTTTTGATATTGCCTTGTATATATAAGTTAATTTTGGAAATATTGATATTTTACTGTACTGTGTTGTGTCAACCACCTGTTTTTCCTCTAGTTGTTCTTCCTTTGTTTCCACCAAAGATTATTTGCAAATCATCTTTATAAATGTCCTCTGTATATCTTGTTGAGTTAATAACCAAATATTTTATGTTTTTGCTATTACCATAAATAGTATTTTTTTCATCAGTTCTTTTTGTCCTCTATTAGTAGTACGTGAGAATATAATTTTAAGGGTTTATCTTATACCTTGGTAAAGTTGTTTATTATCTCAATTAATTTTTAGTAGGATTCCTTGGACACTACAGGAATGTAATCATATCATGTGCAAATGGATATCTCCACCCATTCATTATTCATGATTATCCCTTTAATTTTTTATTCATTTTTATTGCTATAGCTAGCACTTTTGAAACTGTATGAAATTAAAGCTGTTAAGGTATATAACCCTGTTTCATGTCTGTTTCTGATGAAAATGTTTCTTCATGATATGTAGTATTGACTTTTGGTTTCAAATAGATGTTTTTATCATGCTAAGAAAAAATCCTTCTCTTCTCATATTTTGACATTTTTTTTCTCATGAGTAGAGACTATGTTTTATCAAAGGTATTTTCCCATCTACTGATAGGATCATATTATTTTCATGATTTTTCTTGTTCAACTATTTAATGAATCAAATATTTATTAAGTAGTTACTATGTGCAAGACATTGGGGATACAAGGAGAAAAATTAAGAACTGACCTCAAGAAACTTATATTCTAGTGGGAGTGAAGGGGGAATATAACTCGTACCCACATAAGTAAATGAAAAGACAATTCAGGGAAGGTGAGAGCAA
Source organism: Phascolarctos cinereus (assembly GCF_003287225.1). Taxonomy (NCBI): domain Eukaryota; kingdom Metazoa; phylum Chordata; class Mammalia; order Diprotodontia; family Phascolarctidae; genus Phascolarctos; species Phascolarctos cinereus. The sequence continues at coordinate 392,627,412 of NW_027555847.1, read as the reverse complement.
TAACAGCTAGAAATACCAATATCACATTGGAGGCCTCTGATTCTTTACATGAAAATCTCAGAGCTACTACTACAATACTCAGGATGCCTTTCTTTTGTTCCTTGATTTCACTATATGACCAGTCTGGCTTCTTTCCTGATCATAGGATAAAGGGATGCATACTGAATTTATGATTTCATTGGTATTGGGAATTCCCAGACAAGGAGATTTTCTCTACCAACGCAGGTTAGCATCTTCTCTGCAACTTGTCTTTGAGAAGTGTCTAGGGCACCAAGAGCTTACGTGACTCACCCAGGGTCACATAGTCAGTATGTGGCAGACATGAGATTTTAACCTGGGTCTTCCTGGCTTTGAGAAAAACTTTCTATCCACTATCCCATGCTGCCTTTCTCTGATGATGTGTGGCTAAAATATGTCCTTTGCCCTACTTCTCACAAACAAGTGATCATTTGTAACATTCCTCAGCTTATTTACATCCACCATGTGTTTTTCCATTGCCCTTTGGGTTATTTGTAATTTTAAGTCTCTTGGGGCTGTAGAATTCCATGATCCACAGCCATGTAACATCACTGGGAGAATATCAATGTCAAAATGATGGATGGGCTTTGGCCACAGTGGACACTTTGGCGTAACTAAAAGTACTGCATAATTTCCCAAATGCAATCCTGCTCAATTCTAGGCCCAGAACTTGTCCCTTATAATCTAGGTTGTATATGTCTTGTAGGTATACCTCCATACATATTGTACCTCCTTCTCTTCAGTAGAATGTAAGTTCCTTGAGGGAAAAAAAACTTTCATTTTTGTTTTTATATCTAAGCGCTTATTTGGGGAATTAATAGTATAAAAAATTCCTCCTCAAATGCATGTCAACAACTGGCATGTATAGCCCAGGAAAGATGACTGGATTAAGTGACTTACCCATGGTAATGTAGCTAGAATGTGTGAGAATCAGGACATGAACCTAGGTCTTCTAGGAACTGGTACTAACTCAAAGGTTAGACCTCTATCGACTATGCCATATTGCCTGTTGTTTTGCTAATAATAGACAGTTAATAAATGTTTGTTGAGTTAATAAATGAAGGTAAAAATAAAAACTGATGAACTAACAATGGCCTGCCCATCCAGCTGCATATCATAGTCTGTTTTTCATTCACTTTGTTTTTCTGGTTCAGTTGTTCTCTTTTGTATTGTTGTGAATTTACTTAGTCATTTTTTGTGGTGTTCTGGGGCTCAGGGATTTATGCAATCTTGTCTATGAATAGGAATATTTGGAGAATTCTACCACTGAAAATAAATGCTGCTTTTGGTAATGTGCAAGAGAGATTCCATAACACTGGCAAATATCTTAGGTAAGCATATGTTTCTTTTTTCTACCTTGCTTGATGTCAATACTTGGTGATCATTAATAAAGTTATACTTGTACTAGTGTCCATCATAGTGACAGGATTTTAACATGTATAGGAGATACTTTGTGTTAGGAGAATCTTCAAGGCTACATTTTATTCTATAAACAATAAGCATCAGATATATGGAAACCTTTTATTCTCTAAACTTGTCGGTCAATTATTTGACTGTAAAGATGTTGGACAGCTAGGTGGCACAGTGGATAAAGTGCTGGGTCTGGAGTCTGGAAGACTCATCTTCATGAGTTCAAATGTGGCCTCAGACATTTACTAGTTGTGTGACCCTGGGCAAGTCACTAAACTCTATTTGCCTCAGTTTCCTCATCGGTAAAATGAGCTGGAGAAGGAAATGGCAAACCACTGCAGTATCTTTGCCAAGAAAAAGAGTCAGACACAACTGAGAGCAACTGAACAACAACAACAAAAGATATGGTCTGCTATAGAAAATCATTTGTAAAAGCCTACTTGGTTTCTTCTAATGTTTTCATCAAGGATAACTTTGATGCATACCTAGACCATTCTCATATTGATTCCGTGGAGATGTGAAGTATATGGGTTAGTAGTTATCACTTTTCTTCTCTGTTTTTTGCTTCATTAAAGTTTATCTTTTCTTCCTAACTTTAAGTACCAGTTCCACTTTCCTACATAGTACTTTAGGTAATAAGTGTCATACTACCATTGCCAATGAGAATAGAAAAGTATAGAAACATTGGAAGACCTGTTCAGTAGTGTCTATTGATTATCTCCTTATGATTTTATCTACAAATGTTCCTCATGTTGGATTCAGAAGATAACACTCAAAAGGCAGACATGCATGGAAAGCAAAGAGGGCTTGTAGCTGCTTTTAATTATTAATTACTTCAAAAGTTATAAAAGAGTGTCAAAATGTTCCTTTCATGCTTATGAACATATTTTGGGGGTAGAGATCCAAGTCAACTCAACTCGACAAATACTTGTTAAGCACCTACTATGTAGAATTTAGAATTTAACTGAAAAAGCTTCAGAGAATTTTGGTATTCCTTAAGAGAAGCTTACTCTCACCTTGTAAAGAGAGCTATGGAAATAGCAATTCCATTTGTAAGTGACAGGTCTTTGTCAATTGGAATTTTCAACTCTTATAATCATTAGAACAAAAAAAAATCAAAATCAATTGGATGTCTAACAGGATACGCTTGTTTCCTTGTCAAAGACCACCCCACAGTTTAATGTACTTATTCAAACTAACAATAGCATTTAAACTTATATTTTTAAAATAAAATTTAAGTTTAAATTGCCTATATTTTAAATATGTTGTCTTATTATTTAATTAATAAATAAGTACACATATTACTATATCACAAATTTTAAAATATTTGATCATTGTGTTTGAATATAATTGGTTTCTTTTGTAATCCTATGTATTTTATTTTATGCATTTAAAAACACCATTCTGAGAATAGTGCTATATAGGCTATGCCAGACTGTCAAAGAGGTCTGTGAAAAGGTTAAGAACCTCTAATTTCAAGTATCTTGTAAGCAATAAGGAAAGAATTCCTGAATGATTCAATTTTGAGCTAACAATAGTCTACACAAAGAGGAGAAGAAACTAAGAGAAGTGCCTCTGGGTGTATAAGAAGGGCAAAGCTTGTAGAGCGATAGAGATTTAGTGTTTGTGAATGGGCCATAACAGAGCTTTGGTCTAGTTTAGCTATGAATCAATTAAAAATGAACAAGCATATATTAGTTAGCTCATAGTGCCTGTGTGTAATGACCTTTGATCCTTTTCTTAATGTCTTTTATATTTGTTGTGATTTCCCCTTGGGTATTTCTACTACTGGTAAAATGAGCTTTTCCTTTTTAAGAAATAAATAAATTTGTTAATGGATTTTAAATTATATAGGTCTTTTTGAAAAGTTAACTTTTGTCTGTTTTTATGTCAATTATCCTTTTGTTTTATATACTGTTAATTATTACTGTAGTTCAAATATCACCCTTTCTACTTTCTTTTGACTTGTGGCTTTCTTTGCAGTCTAAACTTATTTTGTTTTTTCCCTTAATTTCTTATTGAGATGGTGTACCAGTAATGCAATTTTAACCCTGAGCTCTTCTCTGGTTTAATCCCATAGACTGAAAAAAAAAGCATTATTTATATTATTGGGATTAGGGAATACTAGTGCTATTATTGTAATTAGGTTCTTTTAGGCCTTCTGTTATAACTTTTATGGCTTTTTTCTTTAGCTAAAATTTTGTTTAATACATAACAGTTTAATGAAATGTTATCAAAGATGCTACACAAACAAATTTAAAAGGTTACATAATATGAGTAGGTGGTATTTATATCAGGAGTGCATGGTTAGTTCTATATGAGGTACACCATAAATGTAATAGACTCTATTAATAAAATAAAAGCAATAAAATCATTTCATTATATCAATAGATACAGAAATGGCTTTTAATAATACAATACTTATTTATGTTAAGAATGTGAAAAAGCATAGAAATAAAATATATTTTTATCAATATAGCAAATGGTATTTACCTAAACCCAAGTCAATATTATCTATAATAGAGAAAAGCTAGAGGCTCTTCCAATAAGAACAGGCATAAAGCAAGGATGTCCATTGTCAATATTTCAGTATAGTTCTAGAAATGCTAAGTATTAAAATATGGCAAGATAAAGAAATTGGGGGGAATAAACACAAGCAAAGAAGAAACAAAATTAAAACTTTTTCAGATGATATGGTGGCTTAGAGACCTCTAGAGATTCATCTAAAAGTTAATTGAAGCCATTGGTAATGTCAATAAAGTGGAAGGATATAAAATAAAGCCACACAAATACTCTTTCTATCTATTTTTTCCCCCAAACCAGCAGAAAGATATAGGGGGGAAATTCTATTTAAAATGACTACAGAATGGATAAAATTTCCAAGAATGTAGTTACCAAAGCACACAGGAACTATATGAATGCAAATATAAAAAATCCTTTATAGAAATATAGACCCAAATAATTGAAGAGATAATAATTGTTAATAGATGGGCAATACAAATAAAATAAAAATGGCAATACAACCAAATTAATTGGTTGTACCAAACTTCCAAAGAAATATTTTATAGAAATAGAAAAAAGTAGTAACAGAATTCATCTGGCAGAACAAAAGGTCAAGAATCTCAAGGGAAGTGACGTAAAGAAGTAAGAAGATGGGGGAAAGGCCTAGTTATAGCAGATCTTAAACTACACTACAAAGCATTAATTATCCAAACCAGCAATGCTCAAACCTGTTGGCCTCAAGACCCCTTTACACCCCCCAAAATTAATGAGGACCCTAAAGAGTTTTTGGTTTTGTGTTATATCTATCAATATTTACCATATTTAGAAATTAAAAGGTTGTAGTATAATTATGAAAAGTTTTTACCTTTTAGAATCCCAGGAGTCTCTGGCCCACACTTGGAGAACCATAGATCCAAACCATTTGATACTGGTTACAAAATAGAAAGAGTGACCAGTAGAACAGTTTAGGCATATGAGACCCAGAAGAAATCAAACAAAGTAGCATTGTTCTTGATAAACCTAAAGTCTCCACCTACTTGGATAAAGAAAAACTATTTGACAAAAACTGCTGGGAAAATCAGAAAGTAGTCTGGCAGAAATTGAGTTTAGACTAACAACTCATATCATATACTACAATAAGCTCCAAATGGATTATAAACTAGATATAAAAGGTCATATTATAAATAAATTAGAGGAATGAGGGAAGGGAAACTTTCAAATAGGAGATAAAAATGATCAAAAAGATAAAATGTTAATTTTGATTGTATGAAATTGTAAAGCTTTTGCACAAACAAAATCAGTACAGTTAGGATTAAAAGAGAAATAGTTAAGTGGGAAAAATCCTTGTAGCAAACTTCTGTGATGTCAGATAACTGAGATATATAAGGAATTCAAATGAATATTTAAGAAAAAAAGAAAATCCAATAGATGCATGTGCAAAGGATATGACTGGACAATTCTCAGAAGAAGAAAGGCAAACTACCCACTACCATGTGAAAAATGCTCCAAATTACTAATAATAAGAGAAATTCAAATTAAAGCCACTCTGAGATTCCAGCTAATACTTACCAGATTGGCAGAGATGACAAAAGCAGAAAAGGATAATTGTTAGATGGCCTGTAGGAGTATAGTCAACAAGTATTTATTTAGTGCTTACAATGTGCCAGGCACGGGGCTAAGCACTAGAGATATGAAGAAAGGCAAAAAACTTCCCTCAAGAAACTCATGTTTAAATAGGGGAAATGACATATAAATAACTGGATATGTGCAAGATATACAGTGACTAGATGGAAGGTCAACTGGAAGAGAAATCCAACCAGCAAAGGATGATAGGGAAAAAAAAAAGGAAACAAGTATTTATTAAATACTTACTATAATAAGTGCTTTGTACATATTATTTCGTTTAAGCCTCAAAGCAACCCTGGGAGGTCTGTTTTATTACTATCATCACCATTTTAGAATTGAGGAAACTGAGGCAGACAGAGGTTAAGTGACTTGCCCAGGTCACAGGTTGGATCTGTACTCAGGTCTTCTTGATTCCAGGCCAAGTGCTCTTTCCTTTGCACCACCTCCATGCTTCTCATCTGGTTTTCAACCTCATTACTCAACTGAACCTGCTTTTATCAAGATACATACAGGATAAATGTGAATGAATCAACAGAGAACAGAATCACTAAAATTAAGGGGGATTAGGAAAGATTTCCTATGGATGATGGGATATTATATTTCTTTTATTTATGTGTAAGATGTTCTTTAGAGAATTTAATTAGAATAACATTTGCTTTGTATATATTTAAAATTAAATTTGGGGCATTAATTTTTCATTTTAAAAGAATATGTTACTTTTATCTAAATATATTCTGGTATGAATTCAATTTTGTCTTCTAATACTGCTGCTATCCTGATTTTTCTAAAGATGCCTATATATTAGACCAACTTTTCTATTTTAAATATGTGCAAATCTTTTCCATTAAAAAGGCTTAGATAAAATACATAATAAATAAAATATTTTATTTTTGATCTATTTCATAACCTTGTTTCTTTTTGTAGGGGAATTCGTTCCATTTACATTCTGTTATAATTGTTAGATTTCACTTCTGTACCATTTTTGTGTATTTGTTATTTATGTTTTTGGAAGAGAATGTAAACTTATATATTATAACTATTTTTATAACAAGTTTACAAAACAAGATATAATTCTGATGTTATTAAGTGTGTAATTCTCAAATACCTGAAAATTAATGGAAGTTTTACTTTTGGATTGCCACCTCCTACTTCCTACCCTACCCTATTTTTATTGTTTATTGTTTATTCTTTGTTCATTGCAGAGCCATTTTGATTTCATATTTATATGTCTTATTCTTTTTTCCCTTGTCCAGATTTTTTTTCTTTTTCAAACCTAGCTGTAACATTCTATGTTTAAATCAATACAATATTATATTTCTTAATCTCTTTTTAGTGGTCTGTATATTCTACCTTAAGATTTCGAAGATGAATGTTACCATATTCTAAGCTCCAATTCTTCTGTTGTGTTAGCTCAAATGACATTTGCAGGTAGGACTTTTTCTATAGTGTGGTGCAAAGTAAAGAGGAATTCAGTTTGAATCCTAACTGTGCCACTTACTTATCTGTCACCTTGGACAAGCCATGTAACCTCTTTAGGCCTTAGTTTCCTCATCCAAAAAATGAAGATAATAGTACTAGTATTCCTCCACTAAACAAAGTTACATATTTTGTTTGTGTTTACTGTTATCTAACTAGTTTCCAAAAGGTTTGTCACCCGGTTGGCTTCAAGATCTAAAAGTTTTAGCCATAGCAATCCTTAAAAAATATTCTTTTTAATGAACAAAGATCTATTTTCTCTTTCTCCCATCTCCCCACTCTCCATTAAAAAAGAAGGAAAAGAAAATCCTTATAACAAATATTCCTAGTGAAGCAAAACAAATTTCCACATTGGTTATATACAGAAATGTGTATCTCAATCTGCTCCCTGTCAGAAAGTGGGTAGTTTATTTTATTATAGATCCTCTGGAATTATCTTTGGTCAACACATACTTTTTAAGTCCTTCAAAGTTGTTTAATTTACAATGTTGTTATTGTATAAATTGTTTTCCTGGTTTTACTCACTTCACTCCGCATCAGTTCCTAGAAGTCTTTTTGAAAGAATTTATTACATGTTTTGCATGACTACACATGTATAACCTTTATCAAATTGCTTGCCTTCTCAATGAGGGTGGGGGGAGACAATTTAAAACTCGAAATTGTAAAAACAAAGGTTAAAATTGTTTTTACATGTAATGGGAAAAAATAAAATATTTTTAAAATGTATTACATTTTATTGATACAAGAAAATCTTAAATATAAAATAATGTAAAATACATAGATATTTATAATAAACAATAAAATCTATTTTTACAAAACAATAAATAATAAAATAACCATAATAATATTTTGTATTGGGTGGCCTCACTTTTAGTGTGAAGTTTCTTAAAACGTTAATGTTATCTTTGATGTTATCTTTGATAACATTGCTACTAATAATCATTTAAAATGTTTTCTTTTATTAGTCTGCCTTTCCCACTTCTCTGGAAGAAAGAAAGAAAAGAAAGAAAAGGAAAAGTATGGAGAAGGGAAGGAAGGGAAAGTGAAAAGAGGAGAGGAGGAGAAAAAGCAAACCTCTAAACACATAAGCAAATAATAATTTTAGCAAAACAAATTCCCACATTAGCCATATCTAAAAATGTTTGTCTCTTTCTGTGTCTTAAGTTTATCACCATTCTGGCAGAAGGTGAGCAGGCATGTTTTGAAAATCATCATTGTTTTGGACTCATGGTTTATCATTGCATTCATTAGCATTCTAAAGTCTTTCAAAGTTGTTTTTCTTCATATTGTTGTTATCATTGTATAAATTGTTCTAGTTTTGCTCACTTTTCTCTAGATCAATTCATAAAGATTTTCCCAGTTTCCACTGAAAATGTGGTTTTTCTAATTTCTTATTCTCAGGTTTATCTGAAGCCATGCCCTTCATTATTTTTCACAAGCACAATGATATTCCGCTATATTCATATTCCATAATTTGTTCAAACATTTCTTAATTGATGGGTTCTTTGCCACACACCCTCCCCCACAAATGCTACTATAAATATTTTTGTACATATGGATCCTTTTCCTTATTCTTTTTTGTATAAGCCTAGAAATGGTATGACTGAGTCAAAGAGTATATACAGTTTGGCAACTTTGGGGGCATAGTTTCAAACTGATTTCCAAAATGACTGTACCAGTTCACAGCTCCACCAAAAATGCATTAGTGTGCTGTTTTCCTAGTAGTCCATCTAAAATTTAGTATTTCCCTTTTTTGTCTACTTTGCCAATCTGATGGGTGCGAGATAAAATATCAGAGTTATTATAATTGTATTTCTCTAATTATTAATGACTTGAAATATTTTTCATATGGTAGCTTGGGTTTCATTCTTAGAATACTGTCCATTCATATGCTTTGACCATTTATCAGCTGGTTTTTATTCCTATAAAGTTGAATTATTTCCTTACATATCTAGGAAATAATATTTTTTTTTATCAGAGAAAGCTGCTACAAAGATTTTTTGTCTCCCAGTCACCTGCCTGCCGTGTATTTTTAGCTCCATTGGTTTGTGTGTATGTGTGCATGCACATGTATATGTGTGTGCACATGTATAAAACCTCATGATTTTATGAACAGCTAGGTCCCAAGTAGTGTGAATAATGAATCCTTTGAGATAATCACAAGTATTTGAATTTATACTCTTTGAAGTTTTAAGTATGCAAAATATGGTAACTGATTCCAGCCCTATGGAAATATATTGTGTGAATTTGAATAATGCAACCATGTCAGAGGTATTCATTATTTACATTAATTAGGACCTGGCTATAATCAAAATTGTCCATTTTATCTTCTGTTGTCTTCTTTATCCCTTATTTATTCATGAACCCTTCCCCTATCCAAAGATATAAAAGGCAATTTCTTCCCTGCTTCTCTAATTTGCTTATGATGTCACCTTTATGTCTAAGCCATGTATCCTTTTAGGCTTTGTTTTGGTATACAGTATGAGGTGTTAATCAATGTTTTTGTTCAACAGCAAGTTCTTACTCCAATAGCTAGTCATTTGGATTTATCAAATGCTGGACTACTGTGTTCATTTGCTTCTATATTTTATAAATCTAGTCTGTTCCACTGATTAAACTTTATTTTATTTTAGAATAACAAAAAATGTTTTACTAAAACATAAGATTTACAAAAGTTTCCAGACAAGCCATACAAAATGGTCACAAGCTTTTCTTAAAGGGAGGTTTCTACACTTGACAGCAGAATCACAATATTAGTGAGGGCTATGATGTTTAATGTTCCCATTTTTGTTCAAACAACCCAGCTTGTCCATCTACAGCATCTAAGGAGTTAGACTTGGCTAGAGGGCATATTCTAAAGTACAACTGTTAACCTCTGTTTCTTAACCAGTATCTAATCATCTTGATAATTATTGCTTTGTAGTGTAGTCTGAGATCCAGCACTGTTAGGCATCCTTCCTTCCCACTTTTTTCATTATTTCATTGGATATTCTTGACTTTTTTCCCTCCAGATGAATGTAATTTTTATTTTTTCTAGCTCTATAATATAATCCTTTAGCAGCCTTATTGGCATGATATTGAATAAGTAAATTAATTTAAGTAGTATTGTCATTTTTATGAGAGTGGCTCAGCCTACCTATAAGCAATAAATATTTCTCCAATTATTTAGGTTTGTCTTCATTTTTGTAAAAAATGTTTTATAGCTATATTCATACAGTTCCTATGTGCATCGACTCCCAAGTATTTTATATATTCTATGATTACTTAAAATAAAATTTTCTATCTCTTTCTGCTAGGTTTTGCTGGTAATATTCAGAAATGTTTATGATTTAAGTGTATTTGTTTTATATCCTGCAATGTTGCCAGAATTATTGTTTTAATTAAGTTTTAGTTAACTTTAGGTTCTCTAAGAAAACTATCATATTATCTGCAAAAAGTGATGATTTTGTTTCCTTTTTACCCATATGTATTCTCTCAATTTCTTTTTCTTACTTTATTTCCATAGCTAGTGTTTCTAGCATTTAATAAAACAATAGTGGTGATAATGAACATCCTTTACTTTACCACTGATCTTATTGGAAAGATCTCTAGTTTATCCCTGTTACATACTACTTATCACGTAAGGGAAAGGCATATTTATTCCTTTGTTTCCTAGTGTTTTTAATGGAAATGTGTGTTATATCTTGTCAAAGGAATTTTCTGCAACAATTGAGATAATCATTTGATTTTTGTTGTTCTTGTTACTGATGTATCCTATTATTTTTATAGTTTTCTTACTATTGAACCAACCTTGCATTTCTGGTATAAATCTAGCATAGGCCTAGTTTGTAATCTTTGTGATATATTGCTCTAATCTCTTAACTAATACTTTATTTGAAAATTTTACCTCAATGTTCTTTAGGGATATTGATCTACAGGGTTTTTTTTCTTTCAACTCCTTGGTTTAGGCATCAACACCATATTTGTATCATAGAAGGAATTTGGTAGGAACTCTTCTTTTCCTATCTTTTCAAACAAGTTATATAGTCTCGGAACTAACTGTTCTTTAAATGCTTGATAGAAGTAGCTGGTAGATCCAACTGGTCCCAGGGTTTTTTTCTTTGGGAGCTCAGTCATAGCAACTCTCCAAGGCTGTCTGTCCACTAAACTCTAAAGTTATTGAAAGATCTTTGAAATATTGAAACAATGTCTTTCTTATTTACCTCACAGGGTTGCTGTGAGGGAAAGACTTCGCAAAACATAAAGATATGTTTTATAATAGAAATTGGAATTGTTATAATTATTTTGAAGTCTGAATACCTTTAGCTTTTTGTCATGCAGAGAGAATAGGTCTCAGAGTCAGGAAAAAGTGGATTCAAGTCCTACCTCTGACTTCTACCAGCTTTGTGACCTAGGCAATTTACCTAACTTCTACCCAGGTAGCACCCTGAAGCTATAAATTATGAGTAGATAGAGAACTCTGGTAGAGAGAGCTTTTTCAAGGAGAGATGAAAAATTGACTTTGACAGGTTAATATTAAAAATATATGCATATTCGATTCCAATTTCTTCCATCTTTTCTAGGTTTTATGGGAAAATCTGATGACATTCTGAAGGTTCTTTTTTGATATTGCTTTCTTCTTTTTGGTGGTTCCAAACTTTTTTTTTCTTGATTGCAATAGTTTTGAAATTTGATGATGTGCACCTGTGTAAGATGAATCTTTAAGTTCTCCTTTTTGGAGTTCTGAAGATTATATTTGTAGTCATTTGTTCTTCATAGTTCTAGGATGCTTTCTTTAAAAAAAAACAGCTTTATTGGTACCTTTCGTTTTTTATATCAAAATCAGTTCTGGGAAGCTTACTTTCTTGAATTCTCCCATTAAATGAAGAAAAATAATTAAACAAAAACATATAACAAACATTGTGACCAAATCTGACTGTATCTAAAACATTCTACCTAAATAGTTTCTCTCTTCTTCACCATAAGGAGTGAGGCATGTTTCATTATCTGGTGTCCTTTAGGACAGTCACTGGCTTTTCAGGTGCTTTTAATATACATTGTAGTAGTAGTGTATATTGTGATATTTGTTCTGATTATTTTAATCTTCATCAGTTTATGTAAACATCCCATGTTTCTCTAGATTCATCACTTCTTACTGCACAATAATATTCCATCATATTCATAAAATACAGCTTCTTTAGCCATTTCTCAATTGGTGGGCACTTACTTTACTTCTAGTTCTTTGTTAACATAAAAGATACTGCTTTGCATATTTTTGGGCATATCTGGCACCTTTATTTCTCTTTCACTTTCTTGGGGGCATATGCCCATTACTTGCTCCGCTAAATGCTTTGGATAATTTAACAATTTTCTTGTATAATTCCAAATTGATATCCAGAACAATTCAACTAATTCACATCTCCACCAACAGTGCATTTGTTTGCCTGTCTTCCCCTACCACCATTCCTGTTTTTTGTTGTTTTTGCTGATTGATAGGATGAAATGAAGCTTGACTTGTTTTTAATTTGCATCTTTCTTACTATTGCTTCAGAATTCAAATGGTAATTTATAATGGCAATTCTTCTTTTGAAAACCATTCAGCTCTTTTGGATAGCCGCAGAATGTATCATTATTTTGGAGCTTTTCTTTGGTTTGTACATTGCGTTGCTGTTTCTAGAAATTGTGTTTTTCTCCACATTTCTACTGCTAATTTTGGGGTTACTATGAAGGAAGAGCTTAGATATCTTACAGTTTCTTCTCCTTCCTCTCTTCTCCTCTTCTTTCTCCCCCCTATTCTTCTCCTCCTCTTTCCCTTCTTCTTCCTCCTCTTCCTCTTTCTTCTTCTTTCCTGCATATTTACACTTCCAGGGAAAATGGGGATAAGTTGTATTTCCACCTAACTGATTTCAAGTGTGGAATTATTAAGACTAAAGTCAGTCACACCACACTGAACAATCAGGCTCTTCTGGAGAGGAAAAAAATAGGAAGAATCCATCCTCTGTGACATGACACTACAAACTTGTGGGTTTTTTTTTCAAGATGTGATTTTTTTTGAAGTGGTATATAATTTTTTTTCATTTCTATCTGAATAAATACACATCACAGAAACAATGACAAATAGTGTCGAACCTAGCAAGCCGTATGTTTTCTGTGTATTTACCGTGTTGCTCCCCTAGCTAAACTTCTTTGGGAAAATTGACTAAAACAATACCTATACTTCTTTACTCCCTACTCTCTTCTCAACCCATTGTGATTTGGCTTCTTTCCCACTGTACTAAAGTTGATTACTCCAATTACCAGTTACCTTTAATCACAAAATAGAAGTCTTTTTTTAGCATTCTTCCCCTTTGACCTCTCTGAAACATGAAGCTAGCCCTCATCTCCTCACTTGCCTTCAGACATCCTGTGTTCCTCTTTCTCCTGCATCTCTAACCTATCTTTTTTATTAGCTTTGCTTATTCTTCCTGTGACGTTAGTGTCCCTTATCTCATTTCTTCCTGTTGTTCCTATCTGTATTTCTACACATTCTTTCTCTTAATTTCATTCAATCCTATGGTGTCAACAAACACCTTCCACTCAGATAACTCTCAGATTTGGATCTCCAGCCCTGAACTCTTTCAGTTTTAAAATATACATGTCTGCATGTCTGCAGGACTCCACCAGCACCTGAACCTCAACATGTCCAAAATACAGCTTGTGAAATTTCCCCCTAAACTTGTCCTTGACTTTGCCGTTTCTGCCCATGACACTACAAACTTAACCCGTCTCCCATGTTCAAAACCTTGAAATTATCTTTGGCCATCCTCTCACTTTTCACATCCATTCAATTACCAATTCTGCCTGTACCTCTCTCCCATCTGTCCTCTCCTCATTCCCATTGTCGTCACCCTGGTATATAGGTATTCTTACCATTCATCTGGATAAGGCAATAGGCTTCTATCCGGTCTTCCTACTTCTGCTCCCTTCCCTCTCCAATCTAACTTTTATACTACTGCCAGAACACTCATTTTTATGCATGTTCTGCTCGCGTCTCTCCCCAACTCAAAAATCTTCGATTGTGTCACATTACTACTACTAAGGAAAATTCAAATGCCTTGTCTCATCATTGGAGACCTTCCACAATCTGATGTTAGCCTTTTTTTCCAGTCTTCTTTCATGTTCCTTTCCTTCCCATCAGTCTTTACTCTAGCCTGCTGTATTTCTCAACACTGTCACAAGCACTGTGCTCTTAGTGTTCCCCTTACCTAGAATGTCGTTTTTTTCTCCCCTTTGCCCATTGAAATCCGAAACATCCTTTGGCTGGTTGGTTGTTGTCCTTTATCCTCAAAGAGGACCAAAATGACATCACTGTGTTGGGGTCAAAGTATAGTGTGTCCAACTGTGGTTGGTCAGACCAGAACAAGCTTGGAAGGCTTTACCACAGAATATTTGGAATGGAGATAGCTTTAAATTTGTGCATCTCCTGTTTCTTTTGAGCTACTACAATTCTGCTTTGCTCATAGAGTACAATGCCATGGTGAGTGGTCCTGTAGCAGTGTCTCCCATGTGTCACAATTGATTCCAAAGTTCTTAAAAGTGTCTTCTGACTTCCATGTGAGTTCTCTGTAAAATAGTCTGTTAGGCAAATGTACTTTTGGCATTCAAACAATGTGACCAGCCCTTTGGAGTTTTGTTTTCTGTAGCAGAGTTTGAATGCTTGGCAGGTCAGCTCAGGAAAGGACGTCAGTGTACCTTATCTTGTCAGGTGATCTTCAGAATCTTCCTAAGACAATTCAGATGAAAGTGATTCAGTTTCCTAACATGGTGCTGGTATATTGTCCAGGCTTCACAGCCATACAACAATGAGGTCAGCACAATAGCTCTGTAGATCTTAAGTTTGGTAGTCAGTCTAATACCTCTTTTCTCCCACACTTTTCCTTCAGAGTCTCCCAAACACTAAGCCATCCTTTAAAGCCCAACACAAGTATCAATTCCTCTGTTAAGCATTCCTTAATCCCTCCTTGTCAGTAAATACTTAATCTCCTACTGTACTCTAAGCTCCATGACGCGTTAGGTTTTTTTTTCTCTTAATCTTGTCCCCTTCAATAATAATAGACATTCTGACTTTGGTTTGTCACCCTTTTAATCTAAATTTTGTATTTCCCCCAGAATCTACCACAGTTTTCTGCACATAGTAGTTATTTAATAATTGCTTTTAAAATAAATGAATATAAATTGTTTTTCTCTGTGTGTTATTGTGTTCTTTTAAAAAAAAACCTTTTGAGCCTGTAATAAGGATAAAAGCTTTCACTCAAATAAACCATTAGGTGGAGAGAGAGAAAAAAATCACAGGCACAACCTACCAATCAATTTATACTACCCTTTCAAAATCATTATCACCATTATCTACTGTTCCCTAAGACCCACTTCCTCATTCTTCAGTGACTTTTTTTCCCTTTCCATCTTGTCCCCTGCTATAATTATAGATACTCTGACCTCACAGTTCCTCACCCTTTTCGACTTTACTGACCTTCATCTCCACCTGCTCCACATCATTCAACCACGAATACCACCACTCCTTGGGCTTATCCATCACACAGGATTTCTCCACCTCTCCATATCTCAGACTTGTTGCTTTCCCTTTCCAATTACAACCGTTACATTGAAACTGCTCTTGTTTTCCTCAAAGGAACCTCATTCACTCAAATCTTCTTACTTCATTTTGTCCATTAACTCTCTTCTTATTATATTTAGGACTAACTCTAGAAGGGTGTGGGACCCAGTACAAACTACTGCATATGTGGCACTACCCTCCATCCCCCAATTTCCCTGACAACATGGAACATTTTTATGAAATCTTTTTGAAATGAGCACCAATAACAGGGTTAAAGCATAGAGAAATCACAAAAGAGCAGCACGAAGAAGTCTTTCCTCATCCTCCCAGAAAGTAGTGCTTCCTTACAAATTATATTGTATTTATTTTGTATATATTTTCATGTGTAGATATTTTCTCTCTTGTTAGCTTATAAGCTCCTTGAGGTGTGAGATGATTTCAGTTTTCTTTTTGTATACCAAAAGCCTGTCACAATGACCAGTATATAAGTGATTGCTTAATCAATGCTTGGTGACTTATTAGAAAAAGTGTAGAAAGAGGGAAGCATTTAATGATGATGGGGACAATCAATCAATAGGCATTTATTTAAAACCAGGAGGCAGAGATGAAGAGGTAGAGAATTCCAGACATAAGCGACATCCAGTGGAAATTCCTGGAGCTGGAGCTGGGAGATGGAGTAACTTGTGCAAGGATCTGCAAGGAGACCAGCGTCACTGAATTGTAGTCTGTGGAGGGGACGAGGGTATAAGAAGACTAGAAGTGTGGAGAAGGGGAGCAGGTTATGAACTGAAGGATTTTTTTTTGATCCTTCTGGAGTTGATAGGGAGCCAATAGGGTTTATTGTATAATGTTAGACCTGTTCTTTGGGCATATCAGTTTGACGGCAGAGTGGATGATGGACAGGAGTGGGGAGACACTTGAGGCAGGGAAACCAATCAGAAAGTCATATGGTCTAGGTAGGAGGTGATGAGGGCCTGCACCAAGGTGGGGGCAATGTCAGAGAGGAGAAAAATGATCTCATATTTTATAGATCTCTTTTATAGATTAGGAAATGGAGGCTCAGAGATTAAGAGACACAGCTAGATACCAGAGGCAGGATTCAAACCTGGACCTTTCTGACACCAAGTTTAGAGACCTTTAAAGTACGTCCAATTGCTTGATGATAGATTGGATAAGAGGGGTAAGAGTTGAAAATGACACTTAGGTTGTGATTCTGGGTAACTAGGATAGTGGTAGCCTCTACAGTAATAGGAAAGGGGAGGTTTGGTGGGGGTGGGGAGAGAAATGGGAGGGGACAACAGCAATGAGTTCACTTTTGGGTATGTTGTTTAAGATGTCTATGGGACATTCCATTCAAGATACTCAGCAGCAGAAATTTGAGTGTGGAGGTTAGGAGAAAAGCTGGATAGATCAAGCCTGGGGAATGCCAATAATTAGGGAAAGGAAGAAGAAGGAAGAGGACGTGCCAAAAAGAGATGAAGAATCAAGGGTTGAAGCAAATTAAAGTGATGTGAGGTCACAGAAACCAAGAGAGGAGAATTTCCATGGAAGGGGGTTGTGGACTTTAAAAAGAGATATGCAAAGATCAAGGAGAAGGAAGACAGATATTGTGGTGAAACATGTTTAAAGTCTCCAGCTTAACTCACTTATGCATGTTGGAACTGATTAGTATTGTTATGTTTGTTTGTTAATGTTCCAAAATAATTGTTTCATAATAATGAACTAGATGCTATGCAGAAGCAATGGGATGTACTTGAAAGGATTCTTGACTTGGCATCAGAAAGATCTGGGTTTGAATCCAGCCTCTGGGTACCTAGCTGTGTCTCAATCTCTGAGCCTCAGTTTCCTAATTTGTAAAACAGACATAATGATAGCTGTAGTATCTACCTTACAGGGCTTTTGTGAGGCTCAAATAAGTTAGCAGTAAAGCGCTTTGCAAATCTTAAACCACTTTACAATTGTCCACTATTAATACAAAGGTCTCCCAAGAAGGTTACAAACTAGTTCAGTGGTTTCATGGATCTTGGTTTAGGGGAGGGGGCATAAGGAAGACATGATGTTATCGCAAGGGATCCACAAACCCATATGTGAAAAAAGAATTGTGATTTTTATCTTTATATATATAGCACCAAAGAAATATGTAATGTGAATAATGAGTTTCGTGTAGAAAGCTTTGTTACCAATATAATCACTTTGCATAATAGGAAAAAATTATTTAAGACCAATCATCAAAAGCACCTTCCTGACTCCTAGCTAAATATTCACTCTGAGTACCCAGAACTAACTTATTATTACTGCATAGTAATGCCTTTCCCTGATGCCTTTTCCCACTACTTATGCCTGTGAAAGTGGATTTTCTATACTTGGTGCATTAATTTGAATAACTGAAACAACTAGAGTTGCAACCAGATCTAAGGTTGGAACTTTCTTCACTTCACCCAGAACTCCAAATTATGAAAGCTACAAAACACCACCTGTAGTTCATTCAGTAATTAAATAAGCAAGGTGGACACGGTACTCCATTCTTGCCTCCATGCATTTGCACTGGTTGTCCTCCCTGCCTGGAATGCTCTGCCCCCCTCACCTCTGCCTCTTAGTTTCTCTAACTTACTACTAGATTTAGTTCAAATCCTAGCTAGCTTTTCCTGGTTACCACAGCTGCTAATGCTTCCCCTTTCCGATGACCTATGTACTCTGTTTGTATGTACCTAGATATTTACATGTTGACTTCCCATCAAAATGTGAGCTCCCAGGAGGGAGGGATTTGTTTTGCCTTTCTTTACACTACTAGCCCTTAGCATCAGCTCTGCCATAATAAACACTTATTGACTGACTGACAAGGTATTCAGTATCCTAAACATGTAGATAGATGTCTTTTCTGTAGACAAAATATAGCTCAAATGTACAGAATTACTATTTTTCAAGTCTATATAGATGCTGTCAAATAAAACACACTTACTTAAAAGTGTTACAGAATCTATAGTTGCCTTTAACCACATATTTAGTCAGTTAACAGATATTAATAAAACAACAACCCATGAGGGTGGAGGTCACAAAGTTTTTTATGTTAAACAGAAGTTCACATACTGGAATAGAAGGAGAATCACTGATCCAGTTAAAAGCTAAAAGAGGGAAAGAATTGAAGACAAAGAAAAGCTAAACAAAACAGAGAACATTTTGGTACAGATTAATTGATGAGGAGTCCCTAACACAGAAATTCAGATTATGAAAGCTACTTGCCTCCAGAATTTTCTTGGGGTATTGGCTTGAGATGGAAAGAGATGACCTGAGAGGGGAGGAATCGCAGTAGTGGCTAACTCCTACCATAGAGTGAAAAAAAGAAAAGAGCTAAACTGAGGGGATTCAGCAGGACAAGTTGGTTTTTTTTTTTCAAGTTTGTTTATCAAGTTTGAGCCCAAGGGTGAGATCCATTTACTTTAGAGTCAAGAATTTATCTGGAGTCCTTTTTCTGTCTTCTGGCTACCATGAACACTTTTACTTGTATACATAATTAACATTGTAGATTATAAACAGCCTTGAGGGCAAAGACTTAAGTTGGTGTTTATTTCAGTGCCTGAGGTATAGGATGTTTTAATGGGTGGATGATTTAGGAAAGATCTGGGCTCAAGAACTGATTCTGCTGATTCTAACTGTGAGACCTTGGACAATCCTCTAGTTGCTGATTCGCACTGGTGGAAAGAGTTTCTATACTAGGATTTCCCTACAGAGATGAAAACGCAGGGCTGATTTCCAAAAAATCACTAGTATTTAGCACAGTATTTAGCACATGGCAAGTGCTTAGTCAATTAATTGATTTGAATTTTTATGATATTTCATTTTTCCTGAGGGGTTGTTAGAAGGACTCCCATAAGGTTATTGATCACTTACCAATATATGAGGGGCTTATAGCATTTTTGTGATTTCACTGATTTCTATGGACATTTTATCAGTAAAGATGCACAAGACATATTTTTGGACATTGCCAATGTGAAAATTTGTTTTACTTGACTCTACACTTGTTGTTATGAAGGTTTTGTTTTTCTTTCTTTCGTTTTTCCAGGGTAGGAGAAGGAAAGAAATTAATGCTGGTTAATTGAAAAAATAAAATATTTTTAAAAAAATATTTAAGAACCTCATGCTCTACTGATTGAGCTATTGGGCTCCTTTAAAAATCATTTTATCAGTATGTCTTTGAGAACTGGTGTACCCCTCAGGATTTTTTAAAAGAAGAATGAAGGGGAGAAAAAGCAAAAGAAAAAAAGTTTTAAAAAAAGTAAAAGGAAGAAATGCAAAAGAAAGATGAAAGACAAACAAAAGAAAAGAGGGAGGGAGAAAGAGAGAGAGAGAGAAAGAGAGAGAGAGAGAGAGAGAGAGAGAGAGAGAGAGAGAGAGAGAGAGAGAGAGAGAGAGAGAGAGAGACTTCATCCAAATTTTGGTATCCATTGATTTGGCTTCTCATGGCTACTGCCTGTGGAGGTAGGGACCTCCAACCAGGCCATCAGCGCCAATGACAAGGATTCTAAATTGCTCCAATGTAGCTTTATGAAGTCCAAAATAATTCATAGTATTAAGTAGACACTAATTTAATATTACAAATAAGGTCCTAAACTGCAGATACATAACTTCTCAAGTAGTAAGCTATTTAATCACTTGATACCTTCACGGAAGTGATTTCACCCCAATGGTAAGGATAGTGCTCCCAAGATGGTGTTTTACTTGCTCTGCTTAACAATGGTGAAATGCCATCTTGAATATCTGTTTTATTTTCTCTGACTTACCGTAGGCTCAAGCCTATACTTCAAAAAATTATAATCTAAACACCTACTCTCTGTGCACTCTGTAGAGCAAGGGAAGCTCTGGAATTACTATAATTCGATCCTCTCAGGAATTCCCTGCCTATCTTGCTCTGCCAAAACTTCAATTTGCTAATCTTCAGGATTTAGTGAAACCTGTTTTGTTAAGTTGGCCGCCCCGATGACGTGGCTGTTTGCAGCTAATGTTTGCATAGCAAATAATGCTATTTAACTATTGCTGCTATGTAGTCTTTTGTTTCTTGCTAGGCAGTGGGGTTAAGTGACTTGCCCAGGGTCACACAGCTAGTAAGTGTCAAGTGTCTTGACTGGATTTGAACTTAGGTCCTCCTGCCTCCAGGGTCCATGCTCTATCCACTTTGCCACTTGGCTGCCTCTCTGCTCTGTAGTTGCCACTGTGGTGTGATGGAAGAATAGCTAAACTGGGAGTCAAGAGGCCTGGATTAAAATTTTTCTTCTGCCCTTTATGCTGTAACCCAGAACTATAACTAGGAATCCTGATGTCTAAGCAAGTTCGGTTGAGTAGGCAGTGGTAGGAGTGAGGACACAGAGAACAAGTCCACTATAATATTAAATGTATCCATACTGGGAAAGGAAAACACCCACCTTATAGGGGAATCTTGCCCAATCTCCTAGAATGAAGTGAATGTAGGGGGAGCAGGGAAAAAGTGTGCTCCCGAATATCAGCACCTTGGGGAAAAGCTCCATTTGTGATTCTGCCATAACTTTGCAAAAGCCACCTGGCATTCCTGGGTCTCACTTTCCTTATCTGTGGGTCATATCTAAAGTTTTTTCTGATTCTAAGTATCCAAGATATAACTTTGACTTATTTCAATTGTACTCGGAAGCAACATGATCTATTGGGGAAAACAAAACAAAACATTGAACTTAAAGTCAGAAAGATCTGAATTTAAGTCCTGTCTTGGCTATGTACTAACTGTGTGACCTTGGGTTCATTATTTCTCTAGCTGACTGATAGTTAATTACGACTTTCCTCATGCCTAAAATGAGGAATATTGGACAGATGATTTCATAGGTTCCTTCTAACTGTATGATTAAGTGATTTTAGGGCTGTTGTGAGGATCGAGTAAGAATGTAAATAAAGAACCTCCTAACTGTAAATTGTTGCACAAATGTGAATTGTTATCATTATTGATAGTTGCACTTTGACATAATTCATGCAAAAGGAGTTTCTAATTGCCATCGTTTTTGCAAGAACATGGACAAGCTAGAGCACATATGGAAGATGTGAGGAGACTTGAAACCAGGGCATCGAGAATATTTCACATGAAAAAGAGAAAATGTGTTGGTGGAGGTAGGGTTGAGAGATGGGGGTTCAAACTTTAATAGCTATCTACAATATTTGAAGAGCTGTCAACAGGAAAAGAATTTAGATATATTTTTCTTGGCCTGGAAGGGCATAGCTAGAACTCATGGTAAGAAGTTTCAGGAAGGTGAAGTTCCGCTAGGTGGCATAGTGGATAGAATACTGGAGTCGGCATTAGGAAGACCTGGGTTCAAATGCTATCTCATATGCTTACTAGCTGTGTGACTCTGGGAAAGTCATTTAACCTCTCTTAGCATTAGTTTCTTCACATGTAAAATGGGGATAATAATAACATCTACTTTGCAGGGTTGTTGTGAAGATTAAATGACATAATATATATGTAAAGTATTTCCTGACTTTTAAGTGCTACATGTTAGCAGTGAAGAAGAAGAAGAAGAAGAAGAAGAAGAAGAAGAAGAAGAAGAAGAAGAAGAAGAAGAAGAAGAAGAAGAAGAAGAAGATGATGATGATGGTGATATAGGGAAAACTTTCTGCTACTTAGGATTATCTAATAGTAGGATGAGCCACATTGATAAGAAGGTAAAATCTCCATCATTGAGGTTCTTCAGAATATTCTAGATGGGATTCATAAGATTATAGATTTAGAGCTAAAAAATACCTTAAGATCATCTAATCCAATGCTCTCATTTTACAGATGCATAAACCAATGGCCCAAGAAGTTATGACTTTCCCAAAGTTGCACAGGTAATAAGCAACACTGATAGAATTTTCACTTAGGTCCTCTAGCTCCAGGTTCTTTTCCACCATACCATGCTGTTTGCCATCTATTGTACCCACAAAATTGACTTAGACTAGATAAACTTGAGTTTCCTTTCAACTCTGCAATCTTTGACTTAATATTTGATCCATCCAATGAATGGTCATGGAATAAAAAAGAGAGAGAGAGAGAGAGAGATTAACAGTTTCAGAAACATTCATACAGTTCAATGTCTCCTTCCTTCCAATTCTCCACCACCATCTCAGGGAGAACCTTTTTCTTCTTCTTTATAAGAGGTCAAGGGCCCTAAACATTTCTTTTCAATCAGTCTTACAGCTAGATGAGTAAGTTAGTCATATATCCAGGCTACAATCTCTTTATTGGTAGGAAGAATGGTCAAATGGGGAAGTACTACAGACAACTGAAGGGTATGATGGAATGAGGCTGTCCTGGACACTCCTCTTTCTCTGCCTTCAGTGAGTCCCAGGTGAATTTCTGGGGCCTGTGGGAGGGAGTTGAATAAGGGTAGCTTGCTAATCCCCATAAACCCGTTTTCCTTTTGGCCAAGTTTTATATTTGCCTACTGTCTTAGATTTGTATGTCAAAGATGATAAAATCTATTCATTGTTTCATTAGAAAATGCTTTGTTTTATAGAGAATCTAAGAGCTTTTGAGACCCACATGAGTAGTTTCTTCCTCTTTTTAATCCCTGTGTTAGGTGACCCCTTTTTGGACTATTGACTTATAAAATTCCTTTAGGCTCTAAACTTATGGTCCCTAGATGAGCATCATAGAACTGAATGAAATGAAGAAACCAGCTGGTTTCAGAAATACCTGGCTCCTCCTCTTTGCCTCTTCTGAAACTCGCCCCACCCTCTAAACTTCTAACTATGTAAAAGCTCTCTTTACCTCATATCTTGCAGCCCATTAACTTCTCAGATTTACTTCTTGGCAGTGGAGCAGCCAAGACCAGGATATCATGGAATGGAATGGAAAACCATTTAATAAATACTATGTGTTAAGCACTGTGCTAAGTTCTGGGAATATAAATAGAAAATGGAGACAGTCCTCACTCTTGAAGTGCTTATATTCTAATTGGGGAGCTAGTGCCTAACTCAGTGTCTGGTATTTAGTTAAGCTTTTAATAAATGCTTGTTGTTTGATTAAGACAACACATGCATCACGTATGATGAAGGACTGGCTAAGCCCAGCCTTTGGGAGCTTGCGGAGCATGCCTGGCTAATGTAATCCCCACCTTAGTAGATGCTTGGGGAACCAACTTCCAGAAAGGTGTGATGATGTGGGAGGGACAAGTCCTGCTTCCTAATTCAGAGCATGCTTAGGTCTGACTGTTTTGGGTTCCCTTACCACGTCAGGGGAAAAAAGAACCTTTAGATTAGCTGCTGTGCCACAACAGAGGCTGCATTTGAAAGATGTTAAATAGCAAAGGCATTTTCTCTTTCTTACTTGGCTGTGTCTGAGTGAGAAGATAAGGACTAGTGCAAGTCCATGGCGGAGGAAGAGACCTCAGACCTTTATCTCCCTACCTGGGCTGCTGCCATGATGCCTGTGAGTGCATTGTCCTGCTGCTGGTTCTGTCTATGCTGTGTCTATCCTTTACTGCCTTAGGGGAGTATTATTGGAGACAAAATGGACTAGGCAGCAACCCTGTGATATTCAAAAGATGAGGAGATAGAATCACCAGATGTCTTGGTACCAGAGTCTAGGCCAGAGTTCAGTTTGCCAGCACAGTCTTCAGGAGCAAGTGGGACCAATCCCAATGGTAGATGAGGTGCTGGTGGGTCTAGCAGTTGCACTAAATTTGGAAGTGAAGTTGGTGAGGGTATATTGTGGAAACTGCTTTAAGTTTGACTCTACTCCAGGAATCAAGATGGTATGGGGAGTGTATGTATGTACTTAGGCATTTGGGAGAAATGTTTGCATTTCTCTACCTCCTCTTTTCTCAGTAAATATCCCTTTATAAAAGCTAAATGATGTTAGTTGTTTAAACAACACTGGAGTACTAATCTCAGGGGATGGATCTGATTGGAAGGGGGAGAGCATTAAAGAAGAATTACCCCAAATCCTCTGAATTCTTTGAAATTCTGAGCAGGAGATGTAGCCTTGGTCACAAACTACACTCATCTGTGAGGATGGAAGTTGAGAAAAGGATCCTCAGTCCTACTAAGAGCTACATATGTTATACTAAATGCTGCACAAAACATATACATACAGCTTTTTTTCAGAGGGTCTTTGATGTTATAAAAGACAAGATGAAGAAACAGACATCTGTACTCTGTTTTTAAATTTTATTTTTTAAAGACTGGGTATAGAGGCAGCCAGGTGGCACAGTGAATAGAACACCAGCCTTGGAGTCAGGAGGACCTGAGTTCAAATTTGGCCTCAGACACTTGATACTTACTATCTGTGTGACCCTGGGCGAGTCACTTAACCCCATTGCCTAGCCAAAAAAAAAAAAAAAGACTGGGTCTCTTTATCTTGCCCAAGCTGGAGGTCCAGAGGCTAGTTACAGACCCGATCTCACGACTGATCAGCACAGGACTTTTGACCTGGTCCATTTCCAATCTAGGCCAATTCACCCCTCCTTAGACAACTTGGTGGCCTCCCTTCTCCTAAGGACTCACTATATTGACACTGAACTTATTGTGGACCTCTGATCTGCATAGTTCACCGCATCAGTTTTTTAAAGTCTTCACAGTTAACATGTTAAGTTTCAATTATCTAGAAAATCATTCATGTAGAAAAGTTCGTTGAACAGATAAATAACACTTCACTATAGTTGTTTCAGAAGACTGTTGGGTGCGGCGGCAGTTTCTTCTTGGTTGTTTTATTTATGGGTTATGCTACCAGACACTAGATAACCGAGTCCTTATTTTATATCACATAGGTACATAGCTATACTTGAATTTATGAAATGTGTTCATGAAAAATGGTAAGCTGACTTATCACAAACAGAATAATTTAAAATGTACCAATCTATTTTAGAATACTATTGTGAATCTTCTCGTAAACTGAAAAAAAAAATCTTATTTATAAATATTTATTTATTTATAAGTTGAATAATAAATTACCTCTTAAGGTACCTATTTTACATATTTGAATTTTCATATGCCAGTTTTGTTTAATAAGAGAAGCACTTGAATGAATGAAAACCATTTAATGAGCACTTGTGCCCAGCAGTGTGCTAAGCTCTAAGGATACAAAAGGAAAAATCAAGTCAGTCCTCATCTCACGGAGCTCACACTATAATTGCAGGAGATAAAACATATTAAACAATGTGGCTGCAGGAGAGATGGAAGGGCCTATAAGTCCTAAAGTTATAGCAGTGGGATGGATGATGAGGCCTATGGGTGTTTAAGTCAGACAACAGTGACTAGGGCCTGGAAAAAATAGCAATGAGATTGATAGTAAGGCCTGCTGGTTCTCTGTCTCACTGGAAGGGTTTAATTGGTCTCTCCCAGCTCATCCAAGTAGTGTGAACAGGCATGTAACTCTTCAGGCAAGCAGCTCTTACAGGGTCTTGGCTGCCAGGGTTTTAGAGGCAGGAATCAAGAGAAGGCACTAGGATTTATGGTAAATGTTATGTCATGTTTTCTAGATTTTCTGAATCTCACTTCTTTTCTCCATCTACTTTGGCAAATAGGTATGGAGAACAGGATTCTTAAAGGAAGACTGCTACCATAGAATATGCCAGGTATACCCAGGCACACACTAATGCCTCCAAAGAAAGAGTGTTTTGCATTTTAGTTGTACGATATTCCTTTTTAATTTTAAACTATGAATTGTTGTATAATACTGCCTTAGTTAAGTTTTAGTTTATTTTGGTGAATAAAAATAATGTCCTTTATGATTAAGTATTAAAAAATGTTTACCTTAAAAAAAAATTCCTTTGGCATATACCCTAATGAAATGTGTTGTATATGCCTATACTTTGTAAAGGGCAGGGAATTTGATAGGAGGAAGAATCTTTTGCTTGCACTCCACTGTTTAATTTTGTTTCTAGGCAACAGAGCTGGGCTAACAGCCTAAGGCAGCGCCCAGAGTTTAAAAAAAAAAAAGTAAACATTAAAGAAGAGAAAGTTAAGAAGGGGTTAATTAATAGATTCTTACTAGGCTGTGTGATTACTTCAAATCTTTGTCATTTAGGTATAGACTCTATGTGACGTTGAGGAGAACAGCGTTCAAGATAGCCTACAAAAGGTAACCTTGAGGATAGAACTTTAAAGTGTAGGCGTTATTTACAATTAACGTCAGTCAGTCAACAGTCATTTGATAAGTCCTTATTGTGTGCCAGGCACAGTGCTAAGACCTGTGGATACAATGAAAGTCAAATACTGTCACTAGATTTAAGGAGCTCACATTCTAATGGAGGAGACTGTAAATAACTAGGCAGGGGAAGGTGACAGCAGCTGGGGGAGCCAGGAAAAGCTTCCTGTAGAAAGTGGGATTTGAGATGGTTCTTTTTTCTTTTTCTTTTTTTGCAACGCAGTCGGGGTTAAGTGACTTGCCCAGGGTCACACAGCTAGTAAGTGTCAAGCGTCTAAGGCTAGATTTGAACTCAGGTCCTCCTGATTCCAGGGCACCTAGAAGCCCTCTTTGAGCTGGTTCTTGAAGGAGGCTAGGGAAATTAAAAAGTAGAGGTGATGAAGGTACCAAGACAGGAGATGGCATGTTGTGCATATATGAGTGCCCATGTAAGAGAGACAGACAGAGACAAAGACAGAGGAGAGAGGCAGAGAAGGATAAGAGACCGAGAGACAGAGATTGAGAGAGAATGAAAGAAATAGCTAAAATGAGTGTGTGTATAAGCTCTTTAATAAAGACTTGTGTAACAGTCATCCTGCAAGGTTGGGGAAACAAATGAAGATTTTGGAACATTATACTGTTACCATCTTGGGAAGAGTGGAAGCTAACACAAGATCAGGACTGGAGGGCAGCGTTTCCTCTTAACAGAGGGAGTTTTGAGGATCTCAAGAGAGAGGAGAAGGAAAGTAAAAGAGTGAGGTGGTGAGCATCTTCCTTGCACCACCACCCCTAATATAAACATCTGAAGTTCCCTTTTTCAAATCCCAGCCTCCACTGGAAAACCGTGAGAAGTGAACTCTAAACTAACAAGTGAAGAGGTAGATAACTGAATGAGGTAGATGACTGGTTTTTTGTTTGTTTGTTTTGGTTTTGTTTTTTTTTTTTAGTCTCAGGCACTGGCTCCAGTAGCCCTGAGAGAAAAACAGAGAAAGCAAGACATAGTGGTCTTTAGCTTCTCCTCCCCCTCCCCAACCCCTTGTCTTATTTCATCTGGATGGGATAGGCATCACTTGTAATTATGTATTTTTTAAAAAATTCTGTTGAAGCCCATATTTGAAGAACATAGTGCTATTTCTCAGAAATGCTTGTGGTTGACCCTGTCCTTAGATTTCATGGTTTCTCTTTTGAATTGATAATTGATTTATGAAATTATGAAGTGAGGACAGGTGTGTCTGGTTCTTTGGGTATTCCCCAGAACCACAATGGAGGTGGGGGGTGACGCTTCAATCACACTTTAATAATATACACAAGAAACGGGGGCAAATGGCATAAAAAGTACAGAGACAAGGATTGAAAGGTTGAGCAATATGGAGGCAGATGGTGTAGGGAACAGGAATAGGAGGCAGGCAGCAAGGAAAAGAGAATGGGGAGGGGGAAAGTCACGTACATAACTGGATTGAAGTTGGGAGCACTCAAGAAGTATAGACCCTTAGGAGATGAAAGGGTGTTTGGGGAGGCAGGAGTTTGAGGTCTCATTTTTATAGGGTTTTCTGGGGTACAGACTAACTCTTGTCTGTGCCGCCTTGGGGTCAGTTCATTAACATATCTAAAGTTAACACATCATCTCGAAGTTGTCAGTAACATTTGGTTTCTGTTGGTCTTCCTGCGAATGTCTGAAACTTATCTGAGATTTATATATCATAGAACCAAAAGGCTCTGAAGGCAAAGCTTAGCTTGCTTCCCCTGATTTAGCACATATTCTCAAGATTTAATATATGATACAGTTTGCAAATTATGCTCCTTTGATATTTGGGACTATGCATGACTTATAGACTGCCCTTTGCAACCTTACTTCCTGCTCTTGTTACTTTATGCTGGCTACTTATAACCTTACTATACTAACTAGAAGGGGTGCGGGTGTGGTCAGGGGAATCAGAACAAAATGCAAGTTTTACACACCTTTTCTGGGGGCGTGAGGTATAAGGTAGCTCTTGGAGCAACACAGGAATAAATTACCTTTTCTACAGATTTCAAAGCCCCAGACTACTCATTGTTCGGGGCAGTTAGGTGGGGCAGTGGATACAGTGCCAGGTCTAGAGTCAGGAAGACTCATCTTCCTTAATTCAGATCTGGCTTCAGACACTTGTTAGCTGTGTGACCCTGGGCAAGTCATTTTACCCTGTTTACCTCTATTGCCTCATCTGTAAAATGAACTGGAGAAGATAATGGCAGAGACTCCAGTCTCTTGGCTAAGAAAATTCCAAATGGGGTCAGGAAGTGTTGAACATTACTGAAAACAACTAAACAATTCATTGTTGAAGTTTTGTTCTCTAACTGGGGACATACTCACAAGTCATTTCATAACTGCACTTTCAAGGACAGAATTACTACAAATTGGGGCCATTTTAAAATCTGCCTCATTACACATGAGCCTCATAGTAACTGGGTTATACCTTATTTCTCATTATTGCTGGTTTCAAATTTTCTCCCATTTTTTCCTATCAACTGTATTTATTAGTCCAACCTAAAGAAATCTGGTATATCATACCCAGGACTGGCAGATACTCAGAGGCTGAGTTGGTATAGTACAGGCAGCAGGACTTTTTTTTTTAACAGAACAAAGGACAATAAATATACATACTTACCTGTGTGACTTTGGAAAAGTCACTTAATCTCCCTAGGCCTCATTTTCCTCATCTGTAAAATTGCTGTTGTGTTTGTCCTTTGTTCTTGAAGATGACCATGACATCAGAGAGATGATGACATGGCTTGCAACTGACTTTGTTTTGGGTGAGAGAAGGCTGTGCAAAGTCACCAGCCACACTTTCTTCTCTAGAGCAATCTGGGTCCAGTGGCTAGATATTCTTCAGGACTACTGGAGATGGCCCAGGATGCAGTGGGAGACCTTGGTCCTTTTAAGCTAAGATGTTTTCAGGTTCTTACTTTGAGTGAGGCAATGCCCATTCAGGGAATAGGCCTCTTTAAGAAGTGAGACGAGGGATGGCCCCTTTAATTAAAAAAAAAAAAATCAAACTGGAGGGGAAGTCTCTGGGATCCCTTCCAACTCTATCTTATGAACCTATGTTACTATATTTTCTATTACCTATACCCACACCTGATAAAATTTTATGCTACAGAAATTTTCTATTCTCTGGCTAGGAGATTTTTTTTGGAAGAAGTGATTTTTCAATTGGAAATCTGGGTGGAATATATCCAGTTGAAATACACTTTGAGATTAACATCAGTTTAGATGCACTAAACTTTGAGAAAGCGATAGAAATCACTTCATAGTTTATCTAGGAGAATATAATAAAAATGCCAATATTACCCAAATTAATATACAGATTTAGTGTTATACCAATTAAACTACCAAGGGGTTATTTTGTAGGACTAGACAATAACCAAATTTGGAAGAGGGAAAGATTAAAAATCTCAAGATACATCTATATCTATGCTGATATAGATACACACACACACACACACACATGCACAGACACACATATTTTAAGTAGGAATTAGTCTCTTACTGATACCAGATTTCAATTATATTATGAAACAATCTAATAGAAAAAATAATCAGTGGAATAAACTTCCAATCCTCACTAAATGTTTTAGAATTCTCAACTATTATAAACTAGCTTGCTGATCAGATGAGATCACCTTAGAGCCAACCAACCAGCTGAACTGTACATGAGATCTCCACATAGGACTGGCCCTAGACAAAATTATGAAACAGTGTCTTGTTAACATTTCCGTAATTTCCCTTTCTAAATGCCTTTCAGCATTTATATCTGTCTTTTCCATAACAGTCTAGCAGACAATATCTTCTTCATGAAGTCTGCCCTTTTCTCCTTTACTGAAAGTGACCTCTTCTGCTTCAGGTTTCTTAGAGTACATTTTTTCTTGAACTCTCCTTTATCCTCATCACATTCTTCCTTGCTGTTTACGTCAATGGATTCATATCTGACTGTATAGATATGCTCTCCAAAAGTGCAGATTGCAACCTATCCCTTAAGTCTCACCTTGTGGACTTTATAACCTTATGTTCCTGTAAATATATCATAAGGAGTCCAAATAAAATGCTGCCTATCTGTTATTCCTCACTACTGTTGCATGACCCCTCCTACCTTCTTTTACAGTCATACATTTCTTTGATGACATTTGTGTTGACTACTTTGTATGCAAAATTAATCATTTATAACATGCTGAAATTTAATTAATTAATCCAGATCTCTCTCTTACTCTTTTTCTCAATTCTGGACCTAATTCATTGCTCATCCACAGTGTCTGCCTTGGAGTCAGAAAGATCTGCATTTATGTTCCTTCTCTGACACATACTGGTTGTGTCATCCCGGGCAAGTAACTCAATCTTTCAAGTCTCTCAAACTGTAAATTGCAGGGCACACATTATTCCACTGTGGAAGAGGGAATTTGCTTGAGGAGAATCCCTTATGTCAATGAAATCATAGGACCAATCCTGAAATTTCAAATCAATAATGACACTAGCAACATCCCATTCTTTGTTTCTTAACAACAACAAAAATACTGGGCACTTACTGGTGAGATGGAGTGTCAAATAACCTACCTGAGGCTTTATTTGGTCCTGAGAAACTTCCACCAAGCCATTACCTCTAGAATGTTCAGAGTATAGAGACCTTGCTAGAATTTGTATGACATCAAAATGTCAACTCAGGGGAAGGATATTGATTTCTTATGGGCAGAATATTTCAACAAAATCTTCATACAATTCTAAGTGCTTAGACTGGACCTGGGCAGGGGAACTCAGCCTAAAAACCACTAAAACAGGCTGGTGGTAAGTCTAGTGGCAGTGTATATACTCAATTCTGGATCAGAGCCTCAGGCAATGTAAAATGCAGGCATTCCCAAGGTACCATCGAGAATGAGGAGAACTTAAGATCATAAATCTAGAGCTGGGAGAGGATTCTGGGAAGGTGGTGGAGTAGGTTGGAAAATTCCAAGCTCCCCAGATTTCCTCCACAAATAAAACAAAATAGCACCTCAGGGTGAATGTAGAGCAGTAAAAAGAAACAAGAATAGGGGCAAAACAGTGGTCCTCCCAGGACAACAAGAGAAGATCCCAGGCTCAGTCTGCATGAAATGTAAATACCTACAGGATAGTTCTGCTGAAATAGCAAGCAGTGAGCCCTGGGGCTAGCTGGGTTGGGAGGTAGCCTTTGCCCCAGTCACAAGAATTTTCACCTCCTAGACAGTGTGGGGAGTCAGGAGTCTGAGCAGGAGAAGATTGAGGGAAACTTTGCTGATAAGGGACACTAGCTGTGCTGCTGAGCTGAGGCCCTCCCTGGACAAGAAGGAACTTGTGAGTGAAGAAGCACTGGAGCAGGGATGCCGTTGGCTGTGGACATTTATAGAAGGGTGGAGTTCTTGGTTTCAGTTCCAGGCCAAAGGGGAGAACTGAAGGAGGATCTGAGGCCAGAGACACCATCGCCCATACCCTAGAACTAGAGATGATTACAATAATAAACTGCCATAATTTTTTTTTAAATGAACAGGCAAAGGAGGAAGAACCCAACCATAGAAAGTTACTATAGGAATAGAGAAGACTGGGGTTCATCTTCAGAGGAGGACACTGAAGCAAAAAAAAAAAAAAGCTTCTTCTACCCCCAAAGAGTAATGTGAAATGGTCACTTGCCCAAAAAGAATTTATAGAAGAACTTTAAAAACACTACAAAAATCAAATGAGAGAGTGAGAAAAACTTTTTTTAAGAAAAATAAGAACAATCCAAGAAAAACAAGAAGAATATGAAAAGAAAGTCAATCAATTAGAAAAGGACATCCAGAATGTTGAGGAAGAAAATGACTCTTTGAAAATTAGAATTGGGCAGAGGAAAGGCAGCAAAGTTTTAAGAGACCAAGAAATGACAAAACAAAATATAAACAATGACAAAATAGAAGAGAAAGTGAAACATCTCATAAGAAAAACAACTGATCTGAAAAACAAATCAAGAAAACAAGAATAATCGGACTACCTGAAAGCTACAATAAAAAAAAAGAATCTTGATAAAATAATACAAGAAATAATTAAAGAAAATTGTCCTCAAGTGTTAAAACAAGAGAGGAAAGTAGAAATAGAAAAAATCCACCAGTCATCACCAGAAAGAGATCTTACCAGGAAAACCTACAGGAATATCATAGCTAGATTCCAAAACCCCCAGCTCAAAGAGAAAATATTACAAGCAAAAAGAAAAAAAATTCAAATATAGCAGATTCACAGTTAGAATCACACAAGATCTAGCAGTGGCTACACGAAAAGACTACAGGTCTTGGAACACTATATATCGAAGGGCAAAAGAACTGAGGTAGTGGCTGAAAATATCATACTTAGCGAAGTTAAGCATAATCCTGAATGAAAAAAAAAGGATATTCAATGAATTGCCAGGCTTTCAGGATTTTGTTGCAAAAAGACCTGGAATCAATAGATAAGCTGACATACAAGATCCAAGACAAATATAAGGTAAACATAAAAGATTAATTACAAGGGACTCAATAAGGACAGACTGTTTACTTTTTATACGAGGAAATGTAAATCATATGTCTAAGATTGTTGTCAGTAATTGGGTAGTTCGAAAAAAAACTGGGGTAGAGCTGAGTATGATATGATACTAAAATGTAAACTGTCTAGGAAAAGGTAAAAAGAGTAATTCTTTTATCAAAATGAGGTGTGAAAGGAAGAATTGATATAGAGGAATAAGATGGGGGAAGAGGGCTGGTAGTTCTGGAACCCCACTCTCATCAGGAATAGGTTAAAGAGGGAGTAATACATATATATCTAGAAGGGCATTAAAGACTTCTAAATTCAGAAAGAAATAAAAGGCTAAGGGGTTAGGGAGGGAGGAGAGAATAATGGAGGGATTTTTAGGGGTAGGTTAAGTAATAGGAGGCCAAGGTTATGGGTAGAAGTAAAGTAGAGGAGTCAGAGGGATGGGAAATAAGAGATACACACAAACAAAAAATAAATATCAGGAGTACAGTTTATTAGGGAAAAAAAAGCAGGGGTAATAATCATGATCTCAGACAAAGTTTAAGCTAAAATAGACTTAATCAAAAGAGAAAATAGGGAAACTACACTATGTGTAGGCATATTAATCATACATATTAATCAATATTGTTTTAGACTATTTAAAATAACTACACAGTATAAGGTTGGAATATTGCTGTGGTATAGGAAATGACATGTTGGTGGACTTAGAAAAATAAGGAAAGACTTGGACCTATGAAGGAAGATGACAGAGAAACAGAGGATTAACAAGTATAGTACAGTCTTACATAGATGCATATGAAGGTATATGTCTGTATATGAGTATGAGTATAAATATCTAAGTATATGTATATGTATGTAAGTGTAGGTGTGTATGTATATATCTATGTATATATATTTGTGTGCATATGTATATATATGTATGTGTATGTGTGTGTGTGTGTGTATATGTATATATATATATATATATATATATATATATATATATATATATATATATATATATATACTTAATTGTAGCCTTCTTGGAGGGGAAAAGGGGGAGGACAAAAAGAACAGAGTAAACAGCGCACAGCAGAGAACAAAAGAAAACTTACAAGGAAGCGAAGAAAAGATGGACAGCTCTGAATACAATGCATAGTATTTATCATATAGGCTTTCTTGAAATGGAAATATATTGCTTTATATTTTAAATCCTCTCTAACATTCTGTTATGCATGTGGCAATGCTTTTTTTCTTTTCTTATTTTACATTTAGGTTTCAGTATTTGTGTGTAAAAAGAAATAAATGAATGGGTAGATAAATAAATAAATGAATGAATAAATAAATAAATAAATAAATGAATGAATGAATGCATGAATAAATAAATAGATGAATAAATAAATGAATGAATGAATAAATAGATCTAGCGCTGTAAGGTCATCTAGTTCAACGTGGTTTAACAACTTCATTTAACAATCAAGGAAACTGGGGTCCAGGAAGATTACACAACTTACCCCCAGATGGCAGGTAGTAAATATCAGAGGCAGGATTTGAAACCAAATTGTCCCCTCTCTCCTACTTGTGACGTACACAGTTCATGGGTGTTCCCTCGCCACATTCTCAGTTGTAGAGTCTTATGAGTCATTTATGAACGACCTCATCTATAGCCTCTATTGTCTTTGGTCTAGACCAGAGTTGTACTGAGATCAGACAGGGCATGGTCAGTAATAATAGTTGATCTGAAAGATCTTAGACCTGAAAGTTTCAGCAGTCAAGAATTCTTCATTCTGCTGACAGGAGTATATCGCTAGTGAGGCTGCAGCTAAGAAGCAGAGGTAAAGATGGGGTCCTATGGCCAACTCTTCACTGTCGACCCTTTCTGTTTTTCTGGCAAGCCCCAGAATAAGCAGGGTTTTTTTGTGAGTTTGTCCCAGTTTCTCACAGTAAACACACCACACCTCTTTCAACTGACTCGTTCAATTGTGGTCCAGGTCCTGCCCTATCTACATTAATTTTTGCGTGTTTAATATAGGATATTCCTAATGGTTGGGGCAGGTAAGATAATCAAGCGAAGCTTCCAAAGGACTATTATCAGAAGTATATGTCTATCCAGGCATATTGTGAAAGTAAAGTAGTCAACTAAGTCAAAGGTTGTGGTAGATTTTTCTACTTGGTTGTGTTTTAAAAAATCAGATGTTCATATATATTTAAATTAGCTAAGCATAATTTAATAACAGTATAGAATCAAACATAGAATTAGTCATAGAATAATTTGTATCCACATTAAGCGAACATATATTTTAGAACATGATTTTAAAGAAAAAAATTACTTATGCACCTCTCTCATTAATATTTAACTATTATCAATTCCTGTTTAAAACTAAAGCTTGTGTTTTCCCCCCATGGGGTTTAACAGAACACCACTTTATATATTTCCCTATATTCTTTTTAGATTTAGACCTTCCAAAACTTATCCATAAGACAAGTCCTTGAGACTTGCAACAATTTACTAGTTGTCAAAACCACAGCAGTTGGTCTTCTATTTCATCTTGAAATGCCTTAGGGGAGAATCTCACTTGTGACTGTTTTCTACTATTCTCAGAAATGGCTTTAGATCACCTTTCTAGTGCACCTGCTTAGAGTTCCTTTGGTTTTTTCCCTTTTATTGCCAGAAGAAACACACCTACATAGATCCTATGTTTGCCAGCAGACTCCCTTGTGATGGTGCTTCAAATCGTGAAGAAGCAATTTTCTCCAAATATGTTTCTATTCTGTGACCTTTAAAACCACATTTGGCATCATACTAAACTTTAAAATAATGCTTATATTTATATTCATTGGACTGATGGTTGCCTTAAGTAATTCTATCTGGCTTCAGGCTCAAAAGCCTATTTCTGATTCTTTTTCAGGTACTATACCCTTTCTTCACTAAAAGTACATTTAAAATCACTTTAAAACAAAACATAGCAAGCTTTAATCCGGGGGTGGGGAACCTGTGACCTCAAGGCCACATGTGGCCTTCTAGGTCCTTGGGTGTGGCCTTTTGTCTGAGTTCAAGTTATACAGAACAAATCCTTCCATTAAGGGGATTTGTTCTGTGAAGTTTGGATTAGGTCAAAGGACCACACTTGAGGACCTAGAAGGCCACATGTGGCTTTGAGGCCACAGGTTCCCCACCCCTGGGACAGAGATAGAAATGTAGCTGACGTTTCACCCCATGGAGCATACATAGGAATGGGCCTATAGGCATCACCTGAGGGAGCACAAGCTAGAGCTCCTTTGGAAACTTCTGGGGACTCCAGGATCATGTGTGACTCAATATTAAAGAGCCTTGCATCCCCCTTACTGGTCATGAAGCAAGAATAGCCATTGACCAGCTCAGTGGATCTTCAAAACAAAGTGATCGGGGCCAAGTCAAGATGGTCAATTAGAGGCAGCAACCAAGCTGAACTCTCTCAACATTCCCCTCCAAACAACTTTAAAATAGCACCTCAAGTCAAAATTTGTAGCAGCAGAGTCAACAAAAGGTCAGGGTGAGACATTTTTCCAGCCAAAGAAAACTTAGGAAGTATGTGACACACGTAGAGGCCTGTCTGGAGTGCAGGCACAAAGCAGTAACACCAGTGGTAGGTTTTGGAGGCTGCAGAAGCAGCAGCAGCTTCAAAAGCTCTCAGCCCAGAGGGGCTAAGATGGTCAGACAACTGGTCAGAAAGAGATTACAAGGGACTAGCTGCTGACACTGGGTGCAGCATGACAAATCTATTGCCTTACACAGTTCTGGGTCATAGTTCCAGGGTGGAAAGGAGGGCTTAGGGTCAGTCACAGAGGCCATGGTTGGAGTTTCAAGGCAGAGGAGAGTGCTAGCACTTGTGGCTTTAGGAGAGCCGGTGACCTGGTCACAATTTGAGGGCCAAGAAGAGAGCCAGGGCTTGTGGCTATAAGGGAGTAGGGGCCCTTCCTGAGTAAAGACCAAAGCACAGACTAGGAGAGCAATGACCACACCTCTACCAGGATCACACCACCTTGGAAGGACCAACCCCCAGAACTAGCTCTAAAACACAGCAGCATGAAAAAGCCTAAAGCTTACAATAGAGCCCAACTTTAACATAAAGTTTAAAGTCAAG
Source organism: Phascolarctos cinereus (assembly GCF_003287225.1). NCBI lineage: Eukaryota > Metazoa > Chordata > Mammalia > Diprotodontia > Phascolarctidae > Phascolarctos > Phascolarctos cinereus. The sequence continues at coordinate 392,590,063 of NW_027555847.1, read as the reverse complement.
AAATGCACTGGAAAAATGAGCATACAACAACATCAAAAGATCTTGACCATGAAAAGCTTCCATAGTGGCAAAGAAGACCAAGAAACAAACTCAGAAGAAGACAATAACTTGAAAACATCTACAAGCAAAATTTCAGAGAAAAATGCTAATTGAACCCAGGCCCAAAATTCCTAGAAGAATTAAAGAAAGAAATAAGAGTGATAGAGAGAAAATTGGGGAAAGAAATAAGAATGAGACAAGAAAATTATAAAAAGAGAATTAACAGCTTTGTAAAAGAGGCACAAAAAATGCTAAAGAAAATAACACCTTAAAAACAAAATTGACTTGGTAAAAAGTGGCAGAAAAATTCACTGAAGAAAATAATTCCTTAAAAATTAGAATTGGGCAAGTGGAAGCGAATGACTCTATGAAACATCAAGAAGTAATAAAACAAAGCCAAAAGAATGAAAAAATAGAAGAAAAATATAAAATAACTCACAGAAAAACAACTGATCTGCAAAATGGATCAAGGAGAGATAATTTAAGAAATATTTGATTACCAGAAAGCCATGATCAATGAAAAAGACTAGACATCATATTTCAAGAAATTATCAAGGAAAATGGCCCCAATAGCTTATATCCAGAGGATAAAATAGACATTGAAAGACTCCACTGAACACCTCCTGAGATTTCAAAATGAAAACTCCCAGGAATATTAAAGCCAAATTCTAGAACTCCCAGATCAAGGAGAAAATATTGCAAGCATTTAGAAAAAAAAAATTCAAATATCATAAAGCCATAGTCAGGATCACACAAGAGTTAGCTATTTGCATGTTAAAGGAGCAGACGACTTGTAACATGATATTCTGGAAGGCAAAGGAGCTAGGATTACAGCCAAGAATAATCTACCCAGACAAACTGATTATAATCCTTCAGGGGAAAAAGTAGATTTTTAATGAAGTAGAGGATTTTCAAGCATTCCTGATGAAAACACCAGAGCTGAATAGAAATTTTGATTTTCAAGTACAAGACTCAAGAAAAGCATAAAAAGGTAAACATGAAAGAGAAATCATAAGAAACTCAATAAGATTAAACTGTTTACATTCCTATGTGGGAAGGTGATATATGTAACTGTTAAGGACTTTATCATTATTAGAGCTGTTAAAAGGAGTTTACATAAAAAGAGGGCATATGTGTGAGTTGGTCATGTTGGAATAATCTCCAAAAAACAATGAAGGGGTGAGAAAGAGGGATGCACCAGGAGAAAGGGGAGGCATGCAAGAAGAGCTTTTATAGTAGAGGGTGAAAATGAGGGTAATGGGGGCAATGCTTAAACCTCACTCTCATCAGAACTGGTTCAAAAAGGGAAGAATACATATACACACTCAGTTGGGTATAGAAATTTATCTTACCCAATAGAGAAATAAGAGGAGAAAGGGGTAAGAAAAAAGGGAGATAATAAAAGGGAGGGCAGGCTAAGAGAGGAAGTGATAGAAGCAAAATAGACATTTAAGGAGGGACAGGATTAAAAAAGAGAGAGAGAAGAGAATAAACAGGAAAAAATGAGATGGAGGGAAATACACAGTTAGCAATCACAACTGTGAATGTGAATGAGATGAGCTCACCCATAAAACAGAAGTAGACAGCAAAATAGATTAGAAACCAGAATGCTACAAAATGTTGTTTACAAGAGACGTATTTGGTTAACATGATTAAAAAAGAGACGGAAGAAAACTAAATCACTAGTATTAAAAATTAAAAGAGTGAATATACTACTAATGAAGATGAAATCAAAGCAATTAGGAGTTATTTTTCCCAATTATATGCCAATAAATTTAAAAATTTAAGTGAAATGGAAGAATATTTTGCAAAAATATAAACCACCTAGATTAACAGAAGAGGAAAGAGAATATCTAAATAAACCCATTTTAGAAAAAGAAATTGAACAGACCATAAATGAGCTTCCTAGGAAAAAAGCATCAGGACCAGATGTATTTACAAGTGAATTCTACCAAATGTTTAAAGAGCAACTAAGTCTAATATTAAATAAATTATTTGTAATAATAGGCAAAGAAGGAGTTCTACTAAACTCCTTTTATGAAACGAATATGGTACTGATACCTAAGCCAGGAAGAGCAAAAACAGAGAAAGAAAATTATAAGCTAATTTCATTAATGAATATAGATGCAAAAATCCTAAAAACAAAACAAAACAACTAGCTAGGAGACTACAACAATATGTTATAATGATTATACATTGTGACCAAATGGGATTTATACCAAGAATGCAGAGATGGTTTAGCATAAGGAAAGCTATTAACATAATTGATCAATAACAAAAGTAAAAAAAATCATAGGATTGTATCAAGAGATACAGAATAAACCTTTGATAAAATACAACACTCGTTCCTATTAAAAACACTTGAAAATATAGGTATAAATGGATTTTTCCTTAAAATGGTAAAAAAAAATCTATCTAAAACCATCAGCAAATGTTATTTGTAATGTAGATAAACTAGAAGCCTTCCCAATAAGATCAGGAGTGAAACAAGAATGCCCATTGTCACCAATATTATCCAATATTGAATTAGAAATGTTTAGCAGTAAAAGAAAAAAATTGAAGGAATCAGAATGGGCAATGAAGAAATAAAATTATTTCTTTTGTAGATGATATGATGATGATATACTCGGAAAATCCTAATGATTCAACTAAAAAAGTTAGCAGAAACAATAATTTTAGCAAAGTAGCAGGATATAAAATAAACTCATATATCATCAGCATTTCTATACATCACCAATAAAAGCTTTCAAGAAAAGATAGAGAGATACCCCATTCAAAATAACAATGGATAGTATAAAATACCTGGGAGTATACCTATCTAAACAAACCCAGGAACTACATGAACATAATTATAAACACTTTTTACACAAATTAAGTCAGATTTAGATAATTGGAGAAATAGCTATTGTTCATGTATAGGCAGAGCCAATAAAATAAAAATGACAATTTTACCTAAACTAATCTATGTATTCAATGCCATCCTAATTAGATTACCCCAGAAAATTACTTTCCTGAGCTAGAAAAAATCATAACAAAATTCATTTGGAAGAGCAAAAGGTCAAGAATATCAAAGGAATTAATGGAAAAAATATGTAAAGGAAAGAGGTTTAGCCATACCAGGTCTTAAACTGTACTATAAGGCAGTATCTGGTACTGACTAAGAGATAGAAAGGTAGATCAGTGGAATAGAATGGACATACAGTAGCAAATGATTACAGTAATCTTTTGTTTGACAAATGTAAAGATTTAAGCTTTAGTGGTAAGAATTCATTATTTAGCAAAAATTGTTGGGAAAGCTAGAAAGCAGTTTGGCAGAAATTGGGCATAGACCAATATCTTACACCATAAGGTCAAGATAAGGTCAAAATGGATACATGGCATAGATATAAAGGGAGATATCATAAGAAAATTAAAAGAACATGAAACATATCAGGTTTATGAATAAGAGAGCAATTTATGAATAAACAAGAGATAAAGAGCAGTGTGTGGTATAAAATGGATAATTTCAATTACATTAAATTAAAACATTTTTGTACACATAAAACCTAAGATTAAAAAGAAAACAGAAAATTGGGAGAAAAATTTTATAGACAGTTTCTCAAATAAAGGTCTCAAACACGTAAGGAACTTTGTCAAATTTATAATTCATACATGGTCAAAGGAACTAAACGGGCAGTCTTCAATAAAGAAATCAAAACCATATAGTCATATGAAAAAATGCTCTAAATCACATTTGATTAGAGAAATTAAATTAAAAATTAGAGAAATATAAATTAAAACAACTTTAAAATATTATCTACAATTTTGAAATAGCATCTTATACCTATCAGATTAGCTAAAATGATAGAAGAGGAAAGTAACAAATGCTGGAGGGGATGTGGAAAAATTGGGACATTAATTCACTTTTGATCCAACAAGAGTTATAAAACTGTGACCTTTTGACCCAGCAATATCACTGTTAGGTCTGTTTCCCAAAGAGATGAGGGGAAAAGGAAAAGAGCTACTACGTTCTAAAATATTTACAGCGGCTCTCTTTGTGATGGCAAAAAACTGGAAATTGAGAGTGTGCCCATCAATTAGGTAATAACTGAACAGGTTGGGGCATATGATTGTGATGAAGTACTATTGTGTTGTGGGAAATGATGAGGGGGTGATTTCAGAGGGACATGGCAAGAGCTCTGTGAACTGATACAGAGCGAGGGGAGGAGAACCAGGAGGTCACTGTGCACAATAACAGCAATATTGTAATGATGATCAGCTGTGAAAGACTTGGCTATTCTGATTAATACAATGATCTAAGACAATGCCAACAGACTCATGATGAAAAAATGCTATCCACCTGCAAGGAGAGAACTGATGAGCTTTCACTGCAAATTGAAGTAAAATGTTCTCACTTTTTTATGATATGGCTAATATGGAAATATGTTTTGCATGATTTCACATGTATAATTGACATCATATTGTTTGCCTTCTCACTGGATAGAGGAGGGGTGTGGAAGGGAGGAAGAGAATTTGGAACCTGGAATTTTAAAAGAAAATAATATTTAAAATAAATAAATAATAAAATTTAAACACAAACCAAAAGGAAGTGACCCATCCTCTGTTTTCCCTTGTCTTCCCATCTTCAGATCCTGCCAAGAATATCTGAGCCTCTCCCTGGAGGGGTCAGAAATGGGTCTGGTGATCTTATCCCATTCCAGCCATGTAATGGTTACAAGCACATAATAGCCAAAGTGTATATCTTTCCTGGACCAGTCAGACTGGATCCCAGAGACCTAGATGTGTCTTCTAATTTGTATTTCTTTGCTTCATCACAGGTGACCAAGTGATCCTGAAATAAACATTTGTCGTCTTGTAAATTACCTTGTGAGTATAGGAGGTCCAGAGATTCTGGGTTCTTAGCTGGTACAGGAAGAGCTCTCTCAACATCCACTACTCACTTCTTAGAAAAGACAGCCACCAATAGGATAATCTCAACACCTGGCCTATTTTGCCAGAAAACATGGACCTGGAAGGAATTGTTTGAACAACACAGAGAGAAGGCAAATGTAAAAGCCTATTCAGCAGTTCCTCACACTGCATCTTATTTTGATGATTTTAGTATCAACTTCCCAGGAAAGCAGAACAGGTGTTGTAAGTTATTATTGCTGCTTTAAGTTTTTCTGTCAATATGGGTTTGTGACTCTTTAGTGGTTAGCATTTCTTTTGTGTGTAGGAAATAAGTAGATGTGCTATACCTAATCTACATTGTACACTAAGTGACCTTTTACTCCCCTGTTTGGGAAGACACTTGGCATGGTGATCTAAACCTAAGCTTTTGGTAATTCCTAGGGCTCCAGGAGGGTGACATAAAGAGGCAGGGAGTTCTAGAAAAAGAACTTGATCTCTGACCTTTTTCATTCTAGACTAGGCTTCCCTTTGTCGGAACATAGTCCTAGTGTACCAGTCTAGAACTAAGAGAGGACTCTTAGTGGAGAAGGGAGGGAGGGGCAGAGTGACCCAGACATTTGGATGAAGCAGCAGCTGTTATTGTTAGGTAATTTTTTTACACCTACACAGAAGATATCTCTCTTTGTATGCCATATTTGTCCCTTGTTTGGCCCTATTCCTTGCATTTCTTTCCTGGACTCCCAGGACATTTAAGGATCTCCCCCTACTTCTCCAGCCATTTCTTTTCTCCATTCTTTTTTATAATCTGCTAATTGTAGCTATCCTTCAACCTTCTTTACTCTCCCTGCCTTCACTGGCTTGGACAGTTCGCCTTCTCTTGACTTCAAATGGCATTTCTCTGCTTATATCTCCTACGTATGTTTTCCAAACATCATGATTCATAGAAGAATTTTTTACTTTCAGAGAACTCATTTCTGAGCACTGAGAATTCCCTGAACAACAATGTGATAAAACCAATTTATTTGGTGATACTGATACTTTCCGGTTTCTGCCAAGTGTGCACATGCCAATTGCCGTTGGGTTTTAGAATAAGAACAGGTTGATTGCATATGTATTGTAGAGCATCAGGTTCCCATAAAATAAGCCTTTTATGACTGATAATTTCATCATCCTAGTACTTTCACAATTGCCACATGTTTGTTTACCTGTTGTCAAGAGTATAAAATAGCACATGGATCATAGATCTAGAGTAGGAAACAACCCTAATGACCATCTGGTCTGAACCCCTCATTTTACAGATGGGGAAGCTGAGGCCCAGAGACATTAACTGACTTGTCAAAGATCACACAAGAAGTAACCTTTAGTGTCTGAATTTGAACCCAGGTCCTCTGACTCTGAAGCCAGTTCTCTTTCCATTGTACATTTCCACTGGCTGGTTTTATCAACTTTTTGTCCGTTTGGTGAAAGATCATCTCAGAGCTCTACATTTACCTAAAGGGAGTGGGGATGTTCTAAGTGAGGCTATCAAAGATCTCATCCTAGGAAAGCCAGGTTAGTTTCTGGAATTACTTTTACCATCTTCCTCCTCTTCAGTGTGGCTCCATACTCTGTTATTCAGATTATGAAATGTTATTACTAAAGAGGTGAGAAAGTTAATCCATTTTATAAGCTCTTCAATTTAAATATAACAAAAATGCAATATTTAATGTTGTCTTTGCCAAGTTCTTTTCAAAACTGAACCTGAGAAGATTAGTCTGTTATACTGGATGAAGTGTTATTTTCTTCTTTTCGTTCTAATGATAATGATGGTGATGATGATGAAGAGTTTAGAGCAAAAGTTTTGGAGCAAATCCTCACATGAAAATATACGAAGGCAAATTCTTGAAATGGTGAGGGCTACACCCTAGGAACGAAAGATGCAAGTGAGATAGAAGAGAGAACTGAAACTGAAAAGGAGGAGCTGATAGTTGATTGTGTTATTGATGTAGAAATCATGTTTGTGTGTGTGTGTGTATGTGTATTTCAAGTGGCACAGGCAAGTCAAGGCTAGCATGCGATCTCCATAAAAAACGTGCTGTCTCAAAATAAGTTACCTGAGAAAATTCATGAATTTGCCAATACCTATTGTTCCTGGCATAGTATGTTTGCCTGGCTTGCTTGATACTGATTTCCCAGGCTTTGGATTTATGAATTCTTTCTGACTCCTGTCTAGACTTTGGGTCTGGTTCATCCATGGTCTTTGGTTTGACCCAACACTGTCTTATTCCATTCTGCTTACTCTCTTGCATCTACATTTGGATCACTCCCTTTCCCCCCATTCTCTCCCTTAGATTTTGTAAATTCTTCAAAGTGTTGGATTGCACAGAATAAGAAGCCATGAATATGTTTTAATTCTAAACCCACAGCTCTGTACTTAGCTCCCTCCTACCCCTCCCCCCGCCAATTTAGTCATTTTCAGTCATGTCTGACTCTCCATGACCCCATTTGGGGTTTTCCTGGCAACTGGATACTAGAGCAATTTGCCATTTCCTTCTCCAACTCGTTTTGCAGACAAGGAACTGAAACAAACAGGATTTAGTGACTTTCCCAGAGTCTCAAAGCTAATAAGTATTTAAGGCCAGATTTGAACCCAGGAAGATGAGTCTTCCTGACTTCAGACCTGGCACCCTATCCACTGTGCCGCCCAATCTATTCCCTAGACTGTGGAAAGCCTCAGGAATTCATTGCTCTAGCTCCAAGTACCATTTATTCAGCACCTGCCGACAACAAAGGGCTCTGCTAGGTACCCAGGCTACAAAGACAAAAGAAAAACATATCATGCTCTCAAGGAGCTGATGTACACCTAGGAGAAAACACTAAAAAGATAAGAGTAGCCATGATTATTTGAGGAGTAGAGAGCACCAATAACCAGAAGATGAGGAAAACTTTTCCATCAGAAGTGCCTCCTACCTGATCTGAACCCTGAAGAAAGCTGAGGATTTTGAGAAGCCAATATGAGAGGGGAATGAGTCAGGGAGACTAGAGATGGAACAATATGTTCAGGGGCAAACCCAAGAAGCCACTTTAACTTGAACACTGAGGGAGAGCAATGGGAAATAAATGCAAAAATGTAGATTGTAAATGGGCTTACATGTCATGCCAAGAAATGTGTACTTTATGCTAGTGGCAATAAAAAGCCACCACCAGCTTTTGAGCAGGAGATTGATTGGGTTAGACTTTTGCTTTAGGAACATTATTTTGGCAGGTATCAATTGCCAAAGGATGAATTAGATCAGAATGGATCCATGGTAGTTTTAAATAAGTGATGTGATCTGAGGCATAATTGCAATAGGCTGAAAAGTGGAGGAAGAATTAGAGGAAGAAGAGACTAGAAGATGGGAATACAATGAAATAATCTGGGTGAGAGGTGATGAAGGACTGAATTAGGATGGTGGTCCCATGATCAGACAGAAGAGGATAGATGTGAAAGATGCTATAGAAGTAGAATCAATTAGACCTAGCAGCTGACTGGATATGGATGTTGAGAGAGGAAATTGTTCTAGGTTTTCAACTTGAAAAACTGGAAGAATAGTGGTGTTAACAGAACTCAAGAAATTTGGAGAGAAAAAGGCAATAAATTATGTTCTGGAAATGATGACTGTGAGATGTCTATGGGACTTTCAGCTAGAGATGCACAAAATAGAATTGGTGATGCAGGAGTAGAAATCAGAAGGGAAGGGAAGGAAATGTGTGTGTGCGTGTGTGTGTGTGTGTGTGTGTGTGTGTGTGTGTGTGTGTGTGTGTACATAGATATATAGATCTGGGAGTAATCTACAAAGAGAGAATAAATGACTACATGGAAACTGATGAATTTACCAAGAGAGGATAGACCAAGGATATTCACCATTAAGGGGTACAACATGAACGATGATCTAGCAAAAGAGAGTGAGAAGCAGCAGCCAGACAGATATAACAAGAACAAGGCAAAGATAATGTGATGAAAGCTGAGGGAGGAGAGTGTTTTCAGAAGGAAGAGATGGGCATCCATACCACATGCCACAGACAGTTTAAAAAGGCTGAGAATGAGAAAAAGATATTGGCTCATTGGTAAACTGTGAGATGACAATTTTAAGTGAGTAGTGTCATCTGTAGGTATATCGGAGCTGAAAAGTGAGTGGGAGGTGTCAAAGTAGTAGCAATCAGTGTAGATGGCTCCTAGGAGTTTGACTATGAAAAGAAGAGATTTAGGATGATACCTTGAGGTGCTTACAAGTCAAATGAAAGATTTTTAAAGGATAGAAATACCTGATATTTGCAATAGGTAGGAAAAAGAGCTTGTAGACAGAGATTGAAGATTGGGGTGAGGAAAGAGGAAGAGGATGGGAATAATTGAAATGTAAACATCTGAAGGAGACCAAAGACAATGCAATCAGAGGCTGGCTGTGACAAGAAGGGTCACCTTTTCTTCAAAGACTGGAGCAAAGGAGAGAATGGGGAATGGTATTGGTTGTAAGAAAGGTGAGAAGAGGAAACTCACTGTGGATGGCTTCTATTTTCTTAATGAAGTGGGAGGTAAGGGCTTCTGCTGGGGTGGGGGTGGGTAAGGTGATGCAGAAGGCTTAAGGACAAAATAGAAATAGATATGAAATGGTTACTGTGAGGTGTATGATGGACAGTTCATTAGGAAAGAATAAAAAGATTGCCATGCAGTGGTGAAAGGATTATTAAGATAAGACAAAAAATCTGCAATGGACTTACTATATCTGCTATGTGACTTCTTCCAACAGTGTTCAGCAGCACTCCTATGGGAGTGGAAAAGATGGATGGCGGGAGTAATCCGGCCAGGGTTGAAGTTTTATAAGGCATAAAGACAAGGAACTAAAAGATTCAAGAACCTTTGTTGTCTGTTTCTAGTAATTGATGTCTTGCCTTGTAACAAATCCTTGTTTTATACCCCAATCCCAATATATGGGTTCCTGAGTTGGGGTTTTGCCTAGAACTCTAGTGCTCTGGGCAATACCTTTCTCTTATCAACCCATATAGGGCTTCCTTCCCTGGCCCCTGATCTTTTTAGGGTTCCAGCCATCTGCCACTGGGCCTCTATGATGCTGATTGAGTCTCTGCTTGGATCTTTCTCACTTGGCCACTGCCAGGCACATACCCACCTGCTTAGTCACCAGCAGCCTAGCATTGTACCTCCCTAATGCCAATCGCCGGCCTATTCAGATCTCCCCATTGTCTCTAATCCAACTTCCATTATACTCCAACCATGAAATTTCCAAATTGGAAAGGACCCCTCAGAAGCTATTTAGCATAAACTACCTATAACAAGAGTTCTTAATCTGGGAATATATACATGCATACATACACACACACACACACACACACACACACACATATATATATACACACATACATATACACACACACATATATACATACATACATATGTGTGGGCTATATAGACGCTCCTATATATATATATATACATATGTAGTTTGGTTTACTTGGTTCCCTTTGTAATTCTATAATTGCATGTATTTTATTTCATGCATTTAAAAATATTATTCTGAAAAGGAGTCCCTAAGCTTTACCAGAGTACCAGTGAGGTCCATCACACACACACACACTCACACACACACACACACACACACACACACACAGAGGATAAGAATCTCTGCCTAGAACACAGCCTACAAGTCATTATCGAGGACTTGCTTGAAGAGCTCCTGGGGGAAGCAGAGGTGGGGAGGGAAATCACTACTTTCTATGGCACTCCTTTTCACTTTCAACTCCAATTATTTATAAGTTTTTTCCTTATATTAACCCTAAATTTGCCTCTTTGCCACTTCCGCCAATTGCCTCCCTCAAGACAGCCTTTTAAAAACTTGAAGGCAACTCCCTTAACGCTTTTCTTCTCCAGGTTAAACATCTGAAATTCCTTCTGCCCCATTCTTTCTGTTCCCTAAGGGGTGGGATAAATGATAGAACTGCCAGCTCATCTATCACTCGTGTGGCCCCATGTTACAAACACAAGCCATATTTCTCTATTATGTCCATTTTCACCTCAGAATTTAATGACTTTTCGTTCTGTGCTAGGGTATTGTTAGCACTATTGGTGCCTATTGGATATGATTAGAAATGTTTTTTGGCTCACAAATGGAGTAAAGAAAACAAAAGAAAGGGGAAGTTTTTCCAAAGGTAACTAGGCGAAGGTTCTTGGACAGGAGGGCAAGAAGATATGTATTAGAAGAGGATGGGGGTGCATATATGGCAAAGATTACCTGAAATGGAATTAACTGAGTTGTGAGTAGTAAAGACCATAGGAAAAGTGTGGGGGTGGGGTGCAGAGAGGTGAAGCATGGATAGGGTGAGAGCAGAGCATGGGGGAATTACTGAATTCTTAGCTGCCTAGAAATAGCTAGGGGGCAGAGTGGATAGAGCACTGGGCCCAAAGTCAAGAAGGTCTGATTTACAATCTGGCCTCAGGCTATGTAAAACTGGATAAGTCATTTAACCTCTATCTGCCTCAATTTCCTCAACTGTAAAATGGAAATAATAATAACACTGAATGAAGATTTCTGAGTTACACGGGCAACAAGATGGAGGAGGAGGCATTTTCACTGATCCTCACAAACTCTCAAACCTCTTCAAAATAGAAATTATGCAACAAAGACAGATCAATTTCAACTGATCTAGGATGCTCAGAATCTAATATAAAATTTGAAAAAAAAAACAATTCCATGACACCTATCTGGATCTCACTTAGCACTTCTCCCTCACCTCTCATGCCATCAGCAATGAGGGTGCATTAGCTGACCAAAACACCTAACAAACACACAGGCTTTTAATAAAACCCAACCAAACTCCCTGGTCCCTCCTCTCTCACTTTCCACTGTTGTGGAGCTTCAGGCTATATAGGTTTGGTAGAGGTGGGATAACCAGCCAGAGGGAGTGGGACAGGACAACATGAGTGAAGGCAGATTATACCACACTCCGTTAAGCCTGACAGAAAGAGCAGAGCATCCAGCTGGAGCCAGTTCTGTTCACCCAAAATTCATTTGTGACAGAGACCCAAGCTTGTGAACTGTGAATTGCCCAGTGTGGAATGCAGCTGAGATGCTAGGACAGCCAGGCCCCAATGAAACTGCCATCAAAAGGGAGAGAGTCAGAAAGTGAACAGTAATGGAAAATTAGTGGGGGGCAGGGGGAGACTACAATTACCAAAAGTCTCAGGAAGAAGAAAACTTAAAGACCTTGAACATAAGCAGATAAGTCAAGAGAGAAAATAATAAGAACAGAAATAAACATGGCCTCCAAGAACTAGTAAATTAATTCATGTATCTATGAATAAATATTGTAAAACAAAAGAAAATGATCCAACAGTTGATGAGACCAAGGATTCTGTGAAATGTGAGAAGAAGATGGAACAACAACATCCTCCTCTTGAGTGGTTCAAAAGAAAATTAGAATTATGAGAGTAGAATTTATGGCCTGCCCAGCAAAAATGACGGGCAGAATAGAAAGCCTCACCAAAGACACAAAAGAGAGAACAATAGGTTGGGAATGCAAACACACAAAAGTAAAGGACAATCTAAAAGACAAGCAAAAATAGCATCAACAGAAAATGTGCTCACAATGCAAGCAAAATATATTGATCTCAAAGATAGGAAGCGTAGAAACAACGAAAGAATTATAGATCTCTCAGAAGAACACGACAGGATTAAAAACCTGAATATCATCATGCAAGAAATAATACAAGAGGACTGCCACAACTTCTGAACACAGAAAATGAAATACCAATTGAAGGAATTTGTAGATTACCTTCAGAAAAACAAACAAAACTCAATGCTGCAAACTACAGGGGACACAGTGATTAAATTAAATGATTCAATTGAGAAACAAGTTCTGCAAGCAGTCAGAAGAAATACTTTCATATACAAAGGAAAGAGAATGCAGATAATGCAAGACTATTCTGTACTCACCAAAAGATGCAGGAAGGAATAGAATAATGTGTTCCAAAGAGCAATGGAGCTCAAGATGCAGTCCAGGATGACCTACCCTGCAAATGTGAGCTTAACTATTAACGAAAAAAAAGATGGATTTCAATAATAAAGAGCATTTCAAGCATTTTTAGAAAGAAAAGCAGAACTGAAGATATTTGCTTCTCAAGCACTGGAGGCAACACAAAAATGCAGGAAGAATGAATAAACACAGCAGCTAAGGATGGTAAAAACAACAGAATAACAGTAAAGAGACCAGTAAGAGACTCCTTTCTTAATGCACATGAGGAGACGGGTGTGAAGGCAGAAGTCTGATGGAGGTAACAGTGAAGAAGCAGGCCTGGGGTATTATGAACAGAACAGAGCAGGTGACACCCTACCTAGAGGTGAATCAATGTGAGATTACAAAGTGGGATTTATTTTGTGGGGTTACAATACAACATGAAGAGTCCATGAAAGGGGGGAGGAGAGTAAGGGAATAAAGAGGAATGTGTGATGTGCCCAGTCAAAACAAGGGCTAGCAATGAGGGGAACATATCCCCTCTGGCTTCAGTAAGAGAACAGCCTGCAGAGGAGCGGGTGAGGTGGAAGGAGAATTGAAAAGGAAGAGAAAGGAAGCAGTCCTTGCTTTGCTTTTAGGGCGTGGGGGATTTCCACTGTTTTGTGTTCCTACGAGTGAAGAGAGATATTTTGTGAACAGAGATAGGAAGCTTGCACTGAGTGTGTCTGAGCTATTTGGTCCTTGAAAAGTCCACTGGTCCTACCTTGGGAGGCTGAAGTTGAATCTTCTAGGGGCAGCTGGCTCCTGGTGGAGTTGGAGAGCATGGATCCAGGGAGGAGATTTTGAGACAAATGAGGGAAAAGGATAACTCCAGGAGGGAATAAATCAGTGGTGGGCAGCATAATCGGGGTTATTGGAGAGGGGGCTTACCATGGAGCAGTGTCTTTTCTAACACCTGAAAAAAATGGCATTCTTCTGGGAGTGAGGCACAATGGAAAAGGGGGATCTACAGGGCAAATTCTACAAGGCAATGGCAGAAACTTCCTCAAGGGGAGAGCCTACCACGGATACTTTGGAAGTTCTGACTGTATAATGAATACAAAGGAGAGACAGAGACAGAGAGAAACAGAGAGATAGAGACTGCTAGTTGTGTAGCTCTTGCAAAATCACTTAATGGCTTTCAGCCTCAGTTTCTTAATCTGTAAAATGGGAGTAATAATATCACCTCTCTCTCAGGGTTGTTGTAAGACTCAAATGAGGTAATATCTATAAATCGCTTTGTAAACCTAATGTAAAATGTTAGCTACTATTATTAGTCAACTTGTCTAATAAGTCAGATAGCTAGTTAGCAGCAGAGCAGGGACTAGAACCTAAGTCTTCTGAACCTATTCTAATGTTCTTTATGCTATGGGTAGAAAAAAGTTATAACACATTTTGCTTATGAGTTGACAGATAATTAAGCTTCAAACTGCTATTCAAATAGACCTGACAAAGTCATCTTTACTTATTTCTCAATCCTAAATTCACATATTTCTGGATTTTTGGTTTGGGTTTTTTGTTTGTTTGTTTGTTTTTTGCCTTGAAGACTTTAGTACTTGAGAAAAAAGCCAGACTTATTTTTAGCCTTATAAGGGTGTCAAAGGTAGCACTTAGGGGAAGGTCAGAGTTCAGGAGGTAATCATGAAAGTCTTTGATAGAGTCCCTATTGCCCTCACCATCCCACTTCATTTGATGGGGTTACAGGGCATAAACATTTGGGGAGGGTGCTTCCCTTAGGCTGAATGTGCTTATTTAGCCCTTATTGAGAGACATTCACTGTAATATCTTGATAGGATAACATAGAGAACTCTTTATTGGTCTCTAGTAACTGGGGACTTCGTGCAGATTGGTAATAGTGTCAGGGATGACTAACTCTTGTTGGAAGAACCTCTTCCCCTGTAGCCAGTAAGAGTATGACTCAAATCTCCTTTGGACTCGTCTGGCTTGAGATCCTTTGCCAATGATTTCTCTCCCTTGAACTTATGACAAAGTAGAGGTGAGCACAGAGGATTTCTTTCCTCATTGCATTGTTCTCACACCCCCATTATATCAGCAATGATATCTTACAGCAGAAACACAAGACAGCAGGAGGATTTGTTGGAATAAATAGACTGGAGATGAGATGACTTAAGGAGATCTATAGCTTTCATCAAATATCTGAAGGAGGTTCAGGAATTAGACTTATTCTGCTTCATCTCAGAAGGTAGAACTGGAAGCAGTGGGTAGAAAATAGAAGGAAGAAGATGAAGGCTTGATTTAAAATTATTCGAAAGTGGCATGTCTTGGGAGGTAGCAGATTACATCTTTACCTTAGGTCTCCAAGGACAGGTCATGTGATCATTCGTTCAGAATTTGTCTAGTTGTTGTTGTTCAGTTGTGTCTGACTCTTCATCATCCCACGGACCACAGGACACCATGCCCTTCTGTCCCCCACTATCTCTTGAAGTCTGTCCAAGTCCATGTTTGTTGCTTCCAAGACACTATCCATCTTGTTGTTCCCTTTTGCCTTCAGTCCTTCCCAGCATCAGAGTCTTTTCCAATGAGACCAGTTTTCTCATTGTGTTGTCAAAGTATTTAAACTAAAGCTTTAGTATTTGACCTTCCAGTGAATAGTCTAAATTAATTTCTTTAAATTTTGACTGATTTGATCTCCTTGCTGTCTGATCTCTTTGTTGACTCTCAAAAATCTTCTCCAGCACCACAGTTTGAAAGCATTAATTCTTCAGTGCTCAGCTTTCCTTATAGTCCAACTCTCACAGTCATACATTACTGCTGGAGAATTCCTCTACAATCTAGAACAATGCCTGGCACATGGTAGGTGCTTTAAAAAAATGCTGATTAGGTTGAATTATGGAGATTAGTCTCTGTTATCTATGAGCTGGACTACATGGCCTCTGAGGTCCCTTCCAGTTCTCTGATTTCATGATACTATTAAATCAGGACTTCCCATAAACACTATAGTTAGAATCTTGTTTCAGATATTTGCTAGATGTATGACCATAAACAAGTCATTTAACCTCCCAGAGAATCAGTTTCTTCTTTTATAAATGGAGATAATAATCTTCAGGCAGCTTCATGGCACAATGGCTAGAGTGGTGGGCCTGAAGTAAAGAATACTCATCTTCCTGAGTTCAAATCTGCCTTCAGACAATTACTAGCTGTGTGACCCTGGGCAAGTCATTTCCTCCTATTTATCTCAGTTTCCTCATCTGCAAAATGAGCTGGAGAAGGAAATGGCAAACTACTTTTGTATTTTTGCCAAGAAAACCCCAAATGAGGTCATGAAGAGTTGGACATGACTGAAGAACAACTGATCTAATAATAAACTTCATACTACCTATCTCATGGAATTGATGTGAGATTCACATGAGAATACCTAGGCAAAGTTCAGTTTGAAGTTTAAAGCAGTGCAATATAAATGTCAGCTATTGTTCTGGGAAGGTTTTTTTTTGGGGGGGGTTGTTTTGTTTTGTTTTGTTTTTAGTACTGGATCTGTTATTTCATTGATGTAAGGAACTCCCAGGAAGAAAACTCTCTGTTCCAAGTCACCACCTGCTTTATAACTTTTAGCCTTAGGGAGCTGTCCATACCCCTGAAAGTTGTTATTTACCCAAGGCCACAAACCCAGTCTGAATCAGAGGCAGGACTCTGATCCCAAGGCCAGCTCTCACTGATGCTACACTGCATCTCATTATTATCCCCTCAAGCAAAACTGTGCTTTCTTGTAACTTCCACTTGCTGCTTTCTACCTCTTCCCTCTGGGAACAAGCAGAATAAACCTATTCTCTCCTTCATATGACAAGTCTTTCAATATTTGAAGATGACCATTGTGTCCCTAAGTTATTCTTTTTCCAGGCTAAGCCCCCTAGTTCCCTCACAACCTATCCTCATCTAACATGAAATCAAGGTCATTCACCACTAGTTTGATCTCTTCTACAAACTCTCCAAATCATCAGTATCCTTTCTAAAAATGTGACACCAAGAATAAACCAGAATTCTCCAGCTATAGTTTCCCCTAGAGCAAAGGAGAGTGAGATGCTTGTCCTATTATTCCTAGACACTGTGCCTCTCTTACACAGCCCAACCTGGAGGTTCACAGCCATTTTCTTGTTGCTTCCGCTGGGAAGGAAAAGCACAAAAAAGGCCGAGAGAGGGACTGTAAACTGACTCCCCAAAGTTCCATGTGTAATATTGAAGCCAGCAGGTAATATTGCACATGCTCTCAGAACTGAGCTTCACTGGCCAGTCTCCAATTACACATACTTAAGAAAAGTTCTTTCTATAGCAGTTTGAAGAGTAGATTGGTGGGGTGGGAAAGAGTAGAAGTGGAAAGACCTGTTATGAGGTTATTACAATAGTCCAAAAAAGAGGCCATGAGGGCCTGTAGTAAGATAGTGACTAGAATAATAGTGAGAAGCGAATGTTGTAAAAGATATTAAGATAGACTAGGCAGCACTTGGTAAGTGATTGGATATTAGAAGTGAGGGAAAGGGAAGACTTAAAGATAAAATCCGGGTTTCACACACTGGAGATAGTAAAGGGTAGGCAACTGACAAGTAGTAAAGTAAGAAGGAGGTGAAGGTTTGGAGAAGACAGCAAGCTCAGCTCTGGAGGTGTTGAGTTTGAAGGACCTGTGGAGATATGCAGATTGAAATGGGCTACAGGCAGCTGGCCATGGAGGACTGGGACTCATCTGTCTGGAAGTTACAGATAAACCTTCTGGAGTAATAATAATAGTGATTGCTAACATTTATTTAGAGCTTTGACATTTGTGATTGCTTTGCATGTATTATCTTATTTGATCCTCACAACAGCCCTATGAGCTAGGTGGCTGTTATTACATTAATATTATGTAATTATTATTATTATTATATTTCATTTTTCAGATGAGGAAACAGGCTGAGAGAGGTTAAGTGACTTGTTCAGAGGTCATACAGTTAGTGTCTCAGGCAGAATTTGACCTCAGGTTTTCTTGACTTATGAGGGTAGCATAGTGGATAGAGGGCCAGGCCTAGAGTCAGGAGGACCTGAGTTCAAATTCAGCCTTAGACAACTTACTAGCTACATGACCCTGGGTAAGTCACTTAATGCTGTTTGCCTCAGTTTCCTCATCTGAAAAATGAGCTGGAGAAGGAAATGGCAAACCACTCCAGTATCTTTGCCAAGAAAACCCCAAGTGCGGCCATGAAGAGTCAGACATAGTTGAAAATGACTTAACAACAACTTCTTGACTTCAGGTTATGCTGCCTAAGGAGAAAGTATACACAAGGGTGCCAGGGCCAAAACCATAGAAAATTTCTGGTAATAGGACAAGCAGAGAAGGGAGGCATTTGGGGGCTAAGAGGCCCTTCTTGTGTCCTTTAAATTCACCACATAGGTGACTGCTGGCTCTGCCTATGAACATTCTTGACTATAATAGTTCATTATGAGAATTGATGCTGCTATGCTTAAAAACTCATCTGAGATGATCTTCCCAGAGTCCCATGAAAACACTCCCCTTTTCTGCTATTTGATCTTTCATCAGTTTGTCAGCTTGTGTTTCCTATAGGTTTGTTTAGCCTAATGCAATATGATTTAATTTTTAAGTATAGGGGGAAAATTCCAATAATGATAAATATAATGTGCTTAACATGTGTTAAATAATAGTTCAGCCTAAAATAAAATGAATTAGCTAGATAATGAGTTCTCATCATTTTTTCCCCATTTCTTTCAGCTAGCAATGAATTAATTCCTTTACTGCCCTGAAACTACATGATCACAAATTCACCTTTAAGTGAAAAGAGAGAACAAGAGGAGCCCAGTGAGTGTGCCCGTCAGCCAACACCCCAGCCTCCTAGATAAATAGACCAGATTGCAGTGTTTCGTGATGGTTATCACAGGATGCCAAGATTACTCTAAGTGAGGCTACCATATTTTTGTAGGGCTAATTTGATCACAAGCAGCTCTCTGTCCCTCCCAATATGATTTCTTAATACTGTAATCAGTTATTGAGAATGGTAGATACCCAGCAGATGGGAAAACTTCTGCCCTGTGCCACCTGCACAAACTTCCTGTGGGGAGGTAAGTGCTGCTTCAGAAGTTTCTACAAAAAGAACAGAGGTTTGCATTAGGATGTTGAAAGAAGAGGCAGTCTGAAGGAGCCTGGAAGGCCTATTCTTTTATTTGTCTCCAATGAGATGTTGCCTTTCCATTTAGTAATCACAGAAGGGGCCTAATCAGGTTGGAGTATCCCAGAATAAACTATAGAAATGGGCACATCCCCTCCCTGTTCCCCCCACCCCTGACAGGAAGCACTATGGTACTCATATGTTCTACTACAACATCTACTCGACTTAGAATCTAAGAGTTGGAAGAGATCTAAGAGATCATTTTGTCTAACCCCCTG
Organism: Phascolarctos cinereus; assembly: GCF_003287225.1. NCBI lineage: Eukaryota > Metazoa > Chordata > Mammalia > Diprotodontia > Phascolarctidae > Phascolarctos > Phascolarctos cinereus. The sequence goes on along the minus strand of NW_027555847.1, from coordinate 392,570,727 downwards.
CATGATTCTCTTCTACAATACATCAAACAAGTGATCATGTAGCCGCTCCTTAAACACCTCCAGAGATGGAGAACTTAATAACCTTTTTGTGATGGTCTAGTGCCAGGCATGGGGTAAGGAAATGTTGCTTAGAAAACACTCTCAGGTGCAAGTCAACAACCCAAACTAAGAGTAATCTTAATCATTGTCTTCTGCCCCTTGGTAAATTGCCCATCTCAGGACCTACTTCTCAGATCTCTCTAGGTCCACATGAATGCCAATAAGTGGAGAGTTACATAAGAGTTCAGCTCTCCCAGGGACACCAAGCACCAGAATCATTTCCCTCTGAACCTCGACCCAGGATACTAGTCCACAAAGAAACAAAAAAAAATGTTAAAAGACAAGAGGTAAGAGATGGAACAAGGGACCACCCACCAGGTACTCCCAAGATAAGCTTTCATTACACTCTAACTCTCAGATGCACAATTCTATTATAAAATCCTCTACTAGTCAAGAGACACAACATTCTTGTTTCTGGGTTTTGTTTTTTTTGGCTAGGTGATGGGGTTAAGTGACTTGCCCAGGGTCACACAGCTAGTAAGTGTCAAGTGTCTGAGGCCGAATTTGAACTCCGGTCCTCCTGACTCCAAGGCCAGAGCTGCCCCCATCACAACATTCTTCATAATCAGCACTGAAAGCCACCATGCTAGTTGCTCTAGTTGCTGTAGTATGACTAGTCCTAGAACAGGGAGGGTAAGTTTCCCCACTGCTTAGGGGCAGGTGTGGATTATATACAACATGCATTTCTGCTGATGCAGTTTTACAATTGCTCCCAAGCCCATGAATCTTCTCTATACCTTTGCAAGTTCCTACCATGGCTTGTGAAGGCTCCAGCACACTGGAATTTTGGGACATTTATGGATAGTTCTAATTTTTAGAAAGTTATATCCTTACATAGAGTCAAAATCTGTCTCTTTGTAATGTCTGTCCTTTGGTTCTTTTACTCCTCATGATCCACGTAGAATAAACAATCTCTTCTTCCTCAGAACAATCTTTCAAGTACTAGAAAGCAATGATCATACCCTCTCTCCCAAGTCTTCTCTTCTCCAAATAAACATCTCCAGTTCTTTCTAATATTCCTCACAAGACATAAAGTTCTCATTCTCTTCTGAGTATGCATCAGTTTGTCCAAATTCCTCCTGGAATGTGGCATTGGTCATGATGTGAGGTCTGACCAAGGCAGAGTACAGTGGGATGTAACCTCCCTTAATCTTAATGAAATCTGAAATTAAAATTTTTTTTTCACTCTGAAGTTCTACCCTAGTGTCTATCATGTGGAAGTGACTCAGGATTCTCAAAGGCTATACATGCTAGGAACTAGCTCAGCAAAGTCTTAATAATCTGGAAGTACTTCAGATAGAAGCCCAGAAGTGGCCTGCATTTATGCCACCTGAACACTAGCCTTGCTGAATGTAAAGAGATTCATAACTAAAAAGTTAGCTATAGCAACTCATGATAGATTTTTTTGGCCACAGGAATTCATAAAGACTGTCTGTTAAGTTATAGGGGGCAGAGTGACCCATTAATATCTACATCAATAGACTGTAAGCTTCTTGAGAGTGGAGATTATTTTGCTTTTTACTTTGTGTAGCACTATGTCTGGCATATAGTAGGCACTAATAAATATGAATATTTTTTGTTTTTTAATTTTTTAAATAAATATGAATGTTATAAAATAGAATTGAATTGTCATAGGAATTACCCATACCAGTGAAAATCATAGACATTTAAATGTATTTTTTGAAGATAAGATAATATTATGGTTTTTTGGCAGTCATTTTACAGTGTTGATTCATTGATCTTTCTATCAACTAAAATCCCCAGGTCCTCTTCACATAAATTTCCATGAAGCTGAATCACTCCCATCTTGCATTTATGCAGTTGGATTTTTTAACCAATGTTGTAGGATTTTGCCCTTCTCCCTCCTCAATGTAAATTTGTAAAAAAATTCAACCCATTTGGGGCAACTAGGTAGTGCAGTGGACAGAGCACCAGTACTGGAGTCAGGAGGACCTGAATGCAAATCTAGCCTCAGACACATAACACTTACTAGCTGTGTGACTCTGGGAAAGTCACTTAACCCCAATTTCCTCACCAGAAAGAGAAAAAAAAATTCAACTCATCATTCCACCTTATCAAATCTTTTAGGATCTATATTCTATCATCTAATATTAACTCTCTCCCAGCTTTATGTCATGAATAAATTTGGTAAATTTACCACTTATATCTTTATCCAAACCATTAATTAAAATGGCAAATGGAAAGTGTTAAGGAGAGTGCCCCCAAAGTCTGCATAAGATACCTTCCATCCTGATTAACACTGATGCATTGATTCACACCCTTTGGGTCCAGTCATTAAACCAGTTCTAATGTACCTAACTTTATTGTTATCCAGCCTGCACCTTTCCATCCCATGAATCTCACATAAGGATATTGTGAGAGTCTTTGTCATATGGCTTACTGACATGCAAAAATACAATGTCTATAGCAGTTCACAAGTCTCCCAGCCTTGTAACTCTGTCAAAGAAGGAAATGAGGCTAATGTGGCATGACTTTGTCTTAGCGAACACATGCTGTCTCCAGTGATCATTACTTTTCCCTCTGGTGTTCACAACAATCTATTTAATTTTGCAGGGGACGGATGTCCTATTCACCAGCTTATATTGTGTGGAATTTGCCTTCTTCCTCTCTTTGGAAACCAGGACATTTGCCTGTTCCCAGGACTGCAGCTCTGCTCTCATTCTCCCACAGTTTCTTAATGATCACCGATGTGGTTCAGTAATCACATCTGAAAGTACATTCAGTCCCCTGGGGAGGAATCTGTCTGGGCAAGGTGCCTTGAACTCCTTTAGGGCCACCAGGTACTCTCCTGCTATCTCTCACTTATCCTGAGTTTCAGTGCTATCATAACCAATATTGTTCTCTCTACTTCACTCTGAGGGTCTTTCTGCTCAAGAAAATAAACAAAAGCAAATTTTCTGTTTCTTTACACAGCACAATCTCTCTTGCCAAAGCATCAGAGGAGGTGAGTGGAGAATTAAGAACTAGAATGAAACTGGAGCCCAGGGGGTTTGCTAATCCTGCTGTCTCAGTTCCAGTCCCCAGTCTTTCTGTGTGCCTCATTCTTGTTTCCATGTTGCCAAATTCCAATTTCTACAAGTTCCCAGCCCTACTGATGGATTTTCGAGGAACTACTTTCAGCCTAGCTGATAGATCTGTAATCTACACTTTTCATATCCTGCTTGTTATTAATTTTTTTTTTTTAGACTGGATCTCCCTATCTCACATAAACTGGAAGAATAATGTCTGCTCATGGGCTCAATCCCATTACCAATCTACATAGAAGCTTTGGTCTGGTCCATTTCCAGCCTAAGCCAGTTCTCCCCTCCTTAGACATCCTGGTGAACCCCACTCCCAAGGGATCACCATATTGGTGAGAGTTAATATAGACACTGCTTAGCCTACTGCAGCTCAGAACTCCTCAGCTCTTTCACCAGCCTTAGCCTCCCTGACATCAGACATTATAAACATATACCACCAAGCCTGGTTGTGCATTGATTCTTGAGGTTTCATAGTGTCTGTTTGTGACAGTATTCTTTACTTACTAATATAATTTTGTTTCCATGTGCCAATTAGGACTTCCTTGCAATGGACTTGATTTGGAATTATAACACTCATTCCTGATGTTGCTTATTGTTGCTACCAGGATGGTCATGGTGGGAGACCTTGCACTATGGGCAGAAATGGTGTACTCAAGACCACATGACGTAATATAATGTAGTTGCTGCACAGCTGCTATAGTTTTTAAAGGATGCTAGCCTGAGGGTGAGATGAAGAGTGCAGACAAGTTACTTTGTTACAAATGAAGGTGGTTCTACCAGTAAGTGGTAACTGTAGTTGAGTAAGCCTGGCCCTCTCACCTTGCTGAGCTTATGAATTATTAGCCACAAAGGTACATTGCAAACCTGGTACCATTACCCAGTAGGAACATAAATCTCCTTACTGTATAGTCCCTAGATGAGAAACAGTGGGACAAACATAATGGATAGCACACTACACTTGGTACCAGGAAGACCAGGGTTCAAATCCCATCATTGATTCTTTTTTTTTTTTAGGCAATTGGGGTTAAGTGACTTGCCCAGGGTCTCACACAGCTGGTAAGTGTCAAGTTTTTGCTCTGAGGCCAGATTTGAACTCGGGTCCTCCTGACTTCAGGGCCGGTGCTCTATCCACTGCGCCACCTAACTGCCCCCCATCATTGATTCTTATTGCCTACTTGACTTAACCTCTGTAACTGGGAATAATAATCCCTGCAGCACTGACATCACAGGATTGTTGTGAGGCAGTGCTACATAAATGTCAGACATTGGAATCTGGCCACCATTTCTGCCCTCGAGTTAGACCATAGGTTAAATCAGCACTGGGGCCAGTAGGCCCAATTCTTGGCCTGATTTAACTTTAGTAGAAAGCAAAAGTTTAGAAGTAGTAAGAGGTGTAGACCAAACCTGATGATATTTCTTAGGCCTAATCACTTTGTGGTGAATTTACCACAAAAACTACAGCAAGATCCCTTCACTCTTTAGCACAAGACTGCCCTGTTTGGTTAGGGTTCAACAACAGCATAGATTTAAAGCTAGGAGAAACCTTACAAGTCATCTCATTTAACAAACCTCCTCATTTTACTAATGTCCAGCAAAACTAATTAATCATAGAGAAGGCATTATACTTTCACTCATGCATATATGTACCCCTGGGAAAGGAACAAAAAGTTACATATTTCTATGATATAAAAATAACAGCAGGTTGCAGCATTTGGAAAATCTGATAACAAGTAGGTCAAATCTTTTGGTAGCCCTGGGTTCACCCTGACATCATGCAGAACACTCAGATGTTTAGTTTATATCCAAATGGATGGCTCTTTTGGGAAAGCTCCATCATTCTTATACCCTCTTTCTTCACCAGCATGCCATTGCTTGGCTCTCTCAGTGGATATTTTCATGAGTTAGCCTGCTCCCAGGGAAGATGGTAAAATTATGTCTGTAGACAACTTGACTAAAATAGTGTCTTCTGTTTCAAACATTCTTCAGGCAGCTGGTACTTCCCTCTTGTTGTGTAGAAGACTTTACCCTTTCATGGACTTCCTAGCCATACTACTTAAGACCATAATATATCTCTCACTTTTGGACATGGAGGAGGCGGAGTTCCCAGGAGTACAGCATCCACTCACAACTTACTTTCTGAAAATGACTCTCAGGGAGGCTGAAGGCGGGCCAGCATAAGACGACCAGCAAAGGGTATGGACTTCTATGTTGATTTGTGTCATTTCTGCTGTGTGCTACAGACATCTAAATTCCTTAACTGGGCATTCAAAGTTCTCCACAATATAAGTTTTGATTAGAGATGACCTCAAGCTATTTTAGCTCTTAAAGACTTGGAAACATCAGCACTCCTCTGTTGCAAAGTCCTTTCCCTCTGATCTCAGCTTTCAAGGTATCAAGTCTTTAATTAAACAGTTACCCTGAATGTTTAGCTAACACTTTTTATTTGAACTTGTCTTGCAAGGTCAAGGGAAAATGACTTTCCCTGAGGCATATCTTCCCTTGACGCTACTCTTCGAATTAATCATTTAAAAAGCATTCATTAAACACCCCAATTTGTTCGAAGCATTGTCAGCTATTGGAGATACAAAGACAAAAGTGGAATAGCCAATGTACCTTCGACAAAAATTGAGGAGTTAGGAAGAGAGGTGGGTTTGAGGGGAAAAAGAAGTTCTTTTTTAGATGTCTTGATTTTGAGATATTTACAGGACATCTAGTTCAAAATGTCCAATATGACATTTGTAATACTGGATTCAAGCTCAAGGAGAAGAACTAAGTCTGAATATATCCATCTGGAAGTTTTCTTTGTCATGAAAAGAGAGGTTCCCTCAAAGAGGGCAAAGCATCCAAAAGGAGAGGATGATCACCAAGAGCATCAAATGCTTCAGAGAGGTCAAAGTGGAATGGAGATTGACAAAAGGGTATTGAGTTCAGCAGTTATGATGTCATTGGTAACTTTGGTAAGACCAATTTCAGCTGAGTAGTGAGGCTGGAAGCCAGATTGCCAGGGAATGAGAAGTGAGTGAGAAGAGAGGAAGTGCTGAGGGTGTGGAAAGTGCTTTCCTCACAACAACCTTGTGAGGTAGGTAGTGGGAGTATTACTTATTTTGCAGAGGAGGAAACAGAAGCTCTGAGTGGTTAAGTAGATTGATTGCCCATTATCACAAGTATCTGAGGCAGGATCCAGTTTTCCACACCCCAACTCTACCCACTGTCATACTGCTTCTTACCTAGTAAGAAGAGAGGATGTGTGTGGAGGTGAGGGAAATAGAAAGAGGGTGTGGTTCAAAGAGAGATTTCTTTCCCTGACTGGTCTAAACCTATGACATTTTCCCTCCAATTAGGACTAGGATTTATCTCCATTACCATGGTGACCAGTAGGGGATTGTACTTGTTTTCATCCAAGTCACTCCTACCTCTTCCCTATTTTAAAGAGGAATCTGCATTTTAAAAATTCTTTCTCTCCCTCAAGCCTGCCAGTTATAGTATAAACCCAAATTGCTGTTTGTTTACTTGTTTTATTTTGTTTTTGCAAATTTTCAATAACAAGATCTTAACAATTCACAGAAAGGATAATAGTAAGCAAATAAAAGTGCCCAGGATATTGAGCAAGACAATCCAGTGAGTGACAGAACATTAGTGACCTATCTTTCTGGAACCTGAGTTTGTTTGGGAATTAACAGTACTACTTAGGGTGTATAGGTATGGAGGCCCATGAGCCAGTTGCTGTGGTTGTTCAGTCATTTTCAGTCATGTCTGACTCTTCATGGCCCCATTTGGGGTTTTCTCGGCAACTGGATACTGGAGCAGTTTGCCATTTCTTTCTCCAGCTCATTTTACAGATGAGGAAACTGAGGCAAATAGGGTTAAGTGACTCACCTAGGATCTCACAGCTAGTTAAGTGTCCAAGGCCAGATTTGAATTCAGGAAGATGAGTCTTCCTAACTTCAGGCACAGAACTCTATTCACTTCATCACCTAGCTACCTATGAATCAGTATCAAAGCTAAAGCACCAAAGCCATGGTCCATGGGTATTATTTGAGGACAAGAACACCTAGGAAGTTTACAGTTTAGGCTTAGGAGAACAGCCAGCAAACAGGGCCAAAGACTGTGGAGAAAATATAAATTAGGAGCCAGGGAATTTTTTTTTTTACTAATTTAAAGTTACTGAAAATATCAGTTTCATAATTCTACTTAAAGCCTTAAAATTAGGTCATTGTGGTAATAGTGTAACACTTGGGACAAAATCTTTTTGTCAAGGAATTTATTTTATTTTTAAATTTTGGCTTGCAAGTGAAAAGAACTGCTTTAAATTAAATTTTCCATAGCATACTAGCCTCACATGAGAGGATTTCTAGATATCAAACAAGCCTGCTGAAAGAAGTGTTAGCAGTTAGAATGTTTTTACAGTGATGTGGCAGGGAGAGTAGTATCCTGTAGAAGGCTCAAACTATTGCTCAGAAAAAATAGGGCTCTCTAAAAACAAACAAGTATAGGAAGAGAAGTCATTCTTTTAATCGTAGATTTATTCCAACATCTATTGGTAGAAACAGCTATTCTTTATTTTTATCCTCTTAAAGCCCCATACCTTTCCCTGGACAAAGGAAGAAAATTCAACAAAGGCTTTGGATCCAAACAGGTCCCAGAGATTGCAGTTGCTGAACTATTATATAGATGACATTGAAAAATTCATTTTTGTTTTAAGTTCTTCAGTTCTATAAAAATTACTGGGAAGAGTTACCTTTTGAATGATAATTATTAATTTGTTTGTAGTTTCATGGTTGGCTTTCAAATGTTGCCAAGATTTCCTTGCTCTTCATCTCTACTTTTCAACTTACCCTTGAATCTATTAATCACAATTTAGAGTTACAAATTCAATCCTGCTGGTTCCAGTGACAGACTGTCAGTAATCTGAGCTAAGGAGAGAGGCTCATCACCTGTGGGTTGGTGATATTCTTTAGTCATGATAACCTGTGAAATAAAAACGGCACTCAGTCCTGTACAGCTCTCTACTACTTCAAAAGTAGTGGTAGAGAGGGGGTTAAAGTCAACTGAGCTACATTATCTCAGGGATATTTATAAGTAAAAGTACCAGGAGAATAACAAGTAGATGAAGAATGGAACAGACTAGTTAACAGTTCTATAATGATGTATTTTCATCATCGATAGCAGAGGAACCATAACATCTTGACAAAGTTGGGAAAAGTGTGTGTGTGTGTGTGTGTGTGTGTGTGTCTGTGTTTGGTGGAGGTACCACACTTGTTCTATACTCTGAACAGTTAAGTAAGTTTTCTTACCTTACTGAGAATATTCAAGCCAACTGGCACAAGCTGTTTAATCTGCCATTCTTCTTACTTTTCTTTTAGACTAGGTGGAACAATGGATAAAGTATTGGATCTGAAGTCAGGTAGACCTGAGTTCAAATCCTGCCTCAAACACTAGCCTTAGAATACTGAGCAAGTCACTCAACATCTCTCAGCCTGTTTTCTCATCTGTAAAATCGGGATAATAATAGCATCCACCTCCCAGAGTTGTTGTAAAGATCTTATGAGATAATATTTGTAAGTGCTTTGCAAACCCTAAAGCACTATATAAATGCTGGTTATTATTCCACTCTGAGAGGTATAGATGCTTTTCTTCCTTGCTAAGATTAAGCCCCTCTTCTATGTGCCAAAGTCTATTTCTTCTTTTCCACATTTTCAGGTTCTTCAATGGCTCCATCCCACTTTCCTTCAAACAAGCACAAAGTTTTTCCAACATAGGGGGAAATAATCTTAATTTGAACTTTCTCCTCCCTCTAGCTATCATCCCATTTCTCTCTTTCATTTTCACCATCAAGCTTCTACAATGACAGGTCTATCCCCACTGATGTCCCATACTGCTCTTCTGAAACCAAATTCTTGAAGGTTGCCACTGATTTCCTAATCACTAAATCTGTTGACTCCTATTTTTTTGCAAGGCACTGTTTTGTTTTGTTTTGTTTTTTTCCTGTTTTTGTCTTCTTTTACCACTTGATACTACTGAGCATTTCCTCCTTCTGGAAATGCTCTTATGCCTTGGCTTCCTTGACATTTCAGTTCCTTGAACTCCTCCTACTTTTGGCACATTCTTCTTTGTTAGTATCCCATTCTCTTCCTGCTCTTAAATCTGAGAATCTCCCACAGATCAGTTCTTGACCCTCTGTTCTTTTTTTTTCACTCTTTGTTTTGGTGAATGGATTCTGTCTCACAACTTTATCTGTCGCCTCTGTGCTGTCAATTCTCAAATACATAACTCCAACTGGCTCTCTATGAAATCTAGTCCTGCACCTCCCTCTATGTACATGACATTTCCACTCAAGATTTTTCATCTCAGTTATCGTATCCCCAACTGAACTCATCTTCCCTCCAAAACAAGCTGATATTTCCAAATTTCTTATTTCTTTCAATAATGACACAGTTCTATAGCTTTACCTACATTATGTTAAGTGCTTTATCTTATTTCATACATTATCTTATTTGATCTTCACAACAGCCCTGGGCAGTAGGTGCTATTATCCTCCAATTAAAGATGGGGAAGTTGAGACTTAAAGAGCTTAAGGAACTGGCCCAAGGCCATGCAGCTGGTAAAAGGTAAAGTGGAGGTTTGAAGCCAAGTACCACTTACTTCTCAGCCAAAAAAGTAGTTGAAGTAAAGGAGGGAAAATACAACATATACTTCTCAGGGATCCAAATCAAAGAATCTTGAATAAAAAGAAGACTGGACTTGTGGAGCTGGAAAGATTAATTTTTACTGAATGAATAAACTAGGAAAAACAATCTTCAAAACTGGTTACTATGTATTGCATATACTTGTTATTCTCTTCCTTGTAAATGAGTTGTACTTACACCAACCTCATATCTGGTAGTGATTGTTATTGTCCTCAGAATGGTTGGCTTATGTGTTACTGTAACAATATCTTAATCAATCAGTCCACAAATATTTATTAGATGCCTGCTATGTGTAAGACACTGTGCCAGCATATAAATACAAGGATTTTAAAAGTCCTTTGCAAGACATTTCATTAACCAGATAAGATGAAATTTGGAAGAGATAAGGTCATAACCACAAAAGAGGGACTTCCAGGAACCTTAAGGAGTAGAACAAAACCAGGGAGCTTTAAAAGCCAGGGGGCTACAGGCTTAGCATGCATAAGGATTATACTTGTGGGGAATACATGAGGTAGGGTAACTCACCCCTCTGATGCTCAGTACCAGACATTATCATACTGCTGTTACTGGGCTGGCTCCTTTTGAGGTGCTTCAATGGTTTCATGGTGACAGCTGGTGCAGTATCATAGGACAACAGATTAATAACTAAAAGGGAACTTATAGAGCCTTTGATCCAACCCTCTTATCTTACATAAGAGGAAACAAGACCCAGAGAGACCTTTATTTAATTATGTTGTTATATTATAATTAACAATAATGTTCTCCGTTCACTGTACATGATGTTAGTGTCTCATAGTCTTTGCTAGGTTGGTCCAATTGTGATTGGTGTGAAAGAAGTCTTCCTTGCTATATGGTATATGGTCTTGCATTTTGGGCACATTGTTCTGCTGTTCCCCTGTCATCTGTGAAGGACTGGTCAATTTACTCTAGGAGTTCCAAAGTCTCATCTAAGTGTTACTAAAGTAGCACTTAGCTGCTTGTCCATTAGTCTTTGTTGAGATCCTGTGAGCTCTTTGAGATCAGGGACTGTCTTTTGCCTTTCTCTGTATCCCCAGTGCTTAGCACAGTGCCTGGCACATAATAGTGGCTTAATAAATGCTTGTTGACTGATTAACTGAGCATTCCTCCCTGCTGCTATCTTCTGTTCATCTTTTCAGGGAATCCAAGTCATATCATCTTCAGTCTGCTACGTCTTAGTGGCCAGAACCTCTCCCAGATCAGCATAGTCTGACAATTCTTGAATTATAACTATCACATTCAGCTAGCAAAAGCCAAGAGTAACTCTATTTTAAGATCAGGTCTTTCCTTTGCAATTCACGTCTAGGAAACAGCAAAGCTGTCTGTTACAGATAACTATCTAAATTAAGGTTCAATACTCATATACTTCCAAGATCCCCGCTGGTTTGGCATGCAAATCTCAGGCAACTTACTTAACCACTATGAGCCTCAGTTTCTGATCTGTAAAATGAAGGGACTGGACTAGAAGATAGTTGAGGTCCCTTCTAGGCTCTAAGCCTATCTCATGAAAGAATTTATTCTTCCTGGAAAAGTCCGAGTTATTAAAAACTTGAGTTTATATACCAAATGGCCAGGAATTGCTGTTATTGGTCAGGTTTCTATTTCACCAGAACATATTGATGAGCTTGCTCCATGACTGACAGTTACTGGGTAGAATAGTAGACTGTACCTGTGGCCTTATCAAGTAACTGGTACATTGTTAGCCCTGAAGACCCAGCTTGGGGGCCTCTTCTTTCAAAAAGCCTTTCTTGGTCCTTACACTAGAAAGTGATTTCTTCATATTTTCTTAAAATACTTTCACTTTGTACCTTATGTCATATTTGTTCATGTTTATATTGTGATAAACTATCAGATTGTAAATTCCTTGAGAGCAGGGACTATGTCGCTTTGTGAACTTTGCATCACTAGTGCCTAGCAAAGTGCCTTCAGTGTAGTAGGCATTAAATAAATGTCGAATTTAATTGATGGTCCCATAATTTTAAATCAATAGTTTATCTTTATCCAGGAGGTGATTACACATAATAGTGAATGTGCTTGATAAAATTAACAAGTTAGTTTTGAGGTTCTCCTGTTACAGAAAGCTCTTCTGGCCAGTGTTGATGCAGCATTTCTTGACAATTATTTTGAATTGTCATTTCTGGTCTGTTGCAACTTTGGAAATTTTCAAGCTACTTGTGTCCTTTTTCTCATCTTCTCCACTTGTTCCCAACTGACCCCTAGTTGATAGGCAACCTAAAGTGTTCAGCTACTTCCTGGAAAATTCTCAATCTACCTGTTTCCTTGAAGAAATGGATTCTGAATTCTTATGTTAACTGCCTCTTAAATAACAAATTAAAATCTTTAATGAAGAAAATTTCACATACACATTTATTAAGGTCCTACTAACATGAATAATACTGTTTTTGACCATGTACAGGTGAAAAACAATATGGCTCCTGTCCTCAAGGGATTTATAATCTATAAGGTAATGTGGGGGGCAGCTGGCCGTGGAGACAGGAGGACCTGAATTCAAATCCAGTCTCAGACTAGATACTTGACACTTGACACTTTTTAGCTGTGTGCCCCTGGGCGAGTCACTGTACACCACTGCCTAGCAAAAAAAAAAAAAAGATAATGTGCAGAGAAGCAAGACAGACTGAACAATGTGAAAATGGAAAAAGAAAAGTCTAGTACCATAAGTACTAGTACTAAGTACCATAAGAAAATTCAAGGAATCAGAAGTCACCTTTGGTAGGCTAGAACACCGGCTCTGGTCTCTATATATCCCATGCTCTTATACCAGAGACATTGCTGGCTTAGGTGTGACAGGAGAAAACGGGAAGCTCCAGGGAGTGTTCCAACCCACAAGCAGCTGACACACAGGACCAGATTTTCTCTTTCTGCTCTTCTGAATATGAACGCTGGAGCAAGCATAACTACATTTTGCACTAGGTACAAGAGGGTGTGGTCATATGAAACAGACCCCAGCCCAGGGAGCTTTGCCATGGAACATGAAAGATCTCTTGGGTGTGATAAAGAGGCCATCGAGGCAAATCCTGTTCTCTAGCTAAGCTGAATTTGCTGTTTCAGGGACTGATTTTTCTCCACTCCTCCTGCCCTCCCTCCCTTGCTCTCCTGTGGCCATCACATGTGGCACCCTGTCCCCACTATTGACTGAGTTTTGCCCACAACACGACCCCTGTTCTGGCTCAGCAGACATTGGATCAGGGTCCACATATCAGTCTTTTCACTGCTTCCTTTTACATGCTGTCTAGAATCATACTCGGGCTCTGATCCATGCTGTCTAGCATACCTGGGGCCTTGCTCTTTTGCTCCCCCAGGTAATCATCTAGGCTTCTTAGACAGCTACATGATCTCCCAAATGCTGTACTTTTTTTTTTCTTTCTTAGGTAATTGGGGTTAAGTGACTTGCCTAAGGTCACACAGCTAGTAAGTGTCAAGTGTTTGGTCTGAGGTCGGATTTGAACTCAGGTCCTCCTGACTTCAGGGCCGGTACTCTATCCACTGTGCCACCTAGCTGCTCCTGTACTCCTTTTCAATTCTTTAAAAAACATTTTTTTTTAAAACACAAAGACTTATTTTGTTTTTTCAAGTCCAAATTCTTCCCTTTTCCCTATTCTTTCTCCCACCCAAGGAGAAGGCAAGAAAAACAAAACTTATTGCATATAGTCATATAAAACAAATTTATATATTAGTTTTTTGAATTCTTTTAAAAAAATGATAGCTTTTGTTTTTACATCATTTTCATTTTCAAATATATCCCTCTCCCCTTTCCTCTCCAGAGAGTTATACCTTGTAACAAAGAATAGTCAAAAAGCAGTTCAGCAAAACAAACCAATACATTAACCAAATCTCATAGAATATGAAGCCTCACACCAATAGCTTCCCAGCTCCCCAAAGGAGGAGGGGCATTCTCTCCTCTTTTCTTTGGGATCAATCTTATTATAATTACAAAGCATTCAATTTCAGTTTTTGTTAGTGTTTCTTTTTATATTGTAGTAATTATGAATGTCTTCCTGGTTCTGCTTACTTCACTTTACATCAGTTTGTATCTTTCCATGACACTTCTTTGCATTCTTTATACACAGTTTTTTATGGTGTGGTGATATTCCATTACATTCATGTACTGAGTCGGCCCAAATTCCTTTTTAACAATTTTCTCCTTCCTGCCTATACCAATTTCCTGGACTGGACTCAGCTTCTTTTGTATTAACTAACTCCCTGGCTTTTATTCCTTACTGTCCAGAAACTTGATATCCATCAGGCTTTCATTTCTGGCTTCTCTTGGCCTGCCTGGTCCATTGCTACTCATCTTTGTATTGACATTCTGATGAGATGGTATGAGTAAAAAGAAAGGGTAGATGAGTCAAGTAGGAACAAAAGGAAGTTATGAATCTTTCTTTGGCTCAGGAAAATCAATGTCATCATCTTTTAAAATTTTCTAGCTCTGTCTTCCTGGTATTAACTGATGTAGCATTTCTCCATTTGTGTTGAGGCTCTCTTTCATCACTTGAGTAAATTGGTATGAATGGTTTCTCCTTATATGCCCAGTGGAAACAAAACAGGTTCAGGTCTTAACCACATTTACAGATTTCATATCCCCTAACTTCAATCACATTTGGTACCTTTTAAATGTTCTTTCGCCAGGCCTATGGACCCTTAAATCACTTTTGCTGTTACTTCTTCTTTAGCTATGTGCTCATTCTGCCCCAACCCCCCCCCCACCCAGGCCCAAGCTTCATTCACCTACTTCCTGAGCTTTTATTTGCTGCCCTAGACTTGTCAATACCTTCCTGGCTTCTCTTCAGATTTAGATCTGAATACATCAGCCAGCCTAGCCTGGACCAACAGGAGTGAGGATTTGAAGATCTATCATTGGCCTTCTCTGCTAAATCTGTGGTGTGTATGCGAGGCGAGGGCTCTAATGCCTAGGCTATGCCCTTAATCCCTTTCCCCTTTCACAGTCCAGGGTCTGTTTTAGGCAGAAGGCCTAGGCTGCTTCTCCCAAACTAAACTAAGCAGGACTTTCAGATAAATTTAATCGACTGTGTTAGGTCCCTTTTGATTCACGAAAAGTATTATCTGGAACATGGCTAAGTACAGCACAACTGAGTGCTACATGAACAATATTTAATGGCACCTTTCAAATATCAGAATTAGTCCTACCCCATTATTTTATGCTACCAGCTTTTCACCTCATATACTTTTTTCTCCCTATTTTTTCTCTGTCCTTATTTCATGTTCAGTCTTCCTTTCTTCCATTTTCTTCTTCTTTCTTGCTTTTTCCTTTACTTTTTCTAACCTCTAACCAAAATGCCTTAGGAGATCTGGCTTCATATAAGAGGGAGAAAAAAATGGGGGTTAATATTTTGGTACTTAATGAAACATACATGTTTCACAGAGGATGATATCACTGTAGTACCTTATTCCTGCCCTTATAAGTGTATGTGTAGGATGTGTTAAATTATTATAGCCTTAAAATATTTCTCTAGATGTGAACCTAAATTCTAGGAAATCATTCCCTTTGGGGGTGTGGGGTATGGAGAGGATATGAGCCATAATCAGAGGATCATAGATTTAGAGTTGGGGGTGGGAGGGTTTTGAGGCTATCTGGTTCAACCCCTTCATTTCACAGATATGGAAATGAGGCCAAGAGATGTTAAATAACTTGCCCAAAGTCATAGTGTCAGTAGAGGGATGTGAAACTAGGTCTTCCTTGTTTTCATGTCCAATACTTTCCCATATTATAATCTGAGAGTAAGAAGATAATTGGATGTAGCTGGGGTGATTAAGGTGTCAATTTCCCATCCAACCTCATTCCTCTGGAATTCTCCATCATGCCCTCTTCTGGGTACTTTCTCTCTACCCCACCCCCTTTTTAGCTTCCTTTTATGTGTTTTTCCCCTCCATTAGATTGTAAACTCCTTGAAGGCAGACTATCTTTCTTTTTGGAATTTGTATCCTCAGCACTTAGTACAGTGCCTGGCCCCTAATAAATGTTTATTGACTCACTGTCCATTATTCACTGGCCCTACCCTATTATTGAATCTAAACTCACTGAAGTATCAGGCTACTTCAAAATTCTTGAGTGCAGCCTGAACTAGATCAAAATGTAATTGGGAAATGTTTAACAAAATAAATGAAAATACATACAATGTCAATTTGTGGTTGTCTAGGTCAATATGCAGTCCAGGGATCCATTTAAGTTTGACATTACTAATCTAACTTTTTTTTCCAGCTCTACTAATGAGGCTTAGTAAGAGGAGGTCCATCCAAGGGCTGAAGCATGGTAATGCCAGGCTCTGGTAGAGCATCATGAAAGAAGGGGCCTGGTCTCATGGGCTTCAGCCATGACGAAAAGAGCAAACAAATGAAGCAGTGAATCTAGATGCCAATCTAGGGTAGATGATGAGGGGAAACTTTGCCACAAAGGGCAACATCAAACCAAAACCAGTGGACTAAGGTATGTGCCTCAGGGAAGAAAGGGGGAGAGCTGTCATTCATCTGAGTCTTTTAGAGTAACCAGAGGGTGAAGACACCAACTACAGGCTTCTGACATTCCAGGGGAGATATCCTGGTAGGTTAAATACAGAAGGATCTTTCTTATCCAAGAATTCTTGCCCAAGAGGGAAGAAACAATCAACTCTTAGTTGGGTCAAAAGCCCAGGGTTTTTCTGAAGGGTGAGGCATTAAGCATAGGAATGAGGTATGTGCCATAATATTGGGGCTCCAACAATTGAAGCTAAGCCTTGAAAGCACATTTAAGAAAAACAGACCTCTGGAAGCTTTGTCAAACTAAATTCACATTATCTTTTTGCACAAAACCTCCCCTCTCCCTAAATTCTCTATTACTGCTGGGTACCACCATCCTCCCAGTCACCCAGGTCAAAAAGCTAGTTGTCATCCTTAACTCCTCAATAACATCCCCCTCCATCCCCTCCACCATTCAATCCGTTGCTAAGGCTGGTTGATTTTACCTTCTTCACATATCCTGCATATACCACTTTTTCTCTTCTGACACTGCTACCAGCCTGGTAGTACAGGACTTCATCATCTCACTTCTGGATTGTTATAATAGCCCGATAGTTGTTCTCCCATTCACAAATCTCTCCCCATTCCTGTCCCATCTTTCACTCATCTGGGAAAGTGATCTTCCTAAAGAGCAGATTTGACTATGTCACCCTACCTCCCTCCTCCCCTCATTCAATAAACTCAAGTGACTATCACTTCCTGGATAAAACAGAAAAATCCTCTGTTTGACATTCAGAACCTTTCATAACTTCCCCGCCCCAATCTTCTTGTCTTGCATTTTCTAACACATCAATCCAGTTACACTGGCCTCTTTACTGTTCTAAGAACAAGATACTCTATCTTCACACTCTAGGTAGTTTTCACTGCCTTTCTCTCATGCCTGGAATGCTCTCCTTCCTCTGCTCTGCCTTCTGGCTTCCTTGTTCCCTCTGAGTCCCAACTAAAATCCCTCCCAGCCTTCCCTATTTCCTTTTTTCTGTTATTTCCAACTTAGCCTGTCTGCATGTTATTCTTCCCACTAGACTGAGAGCAGAGACTGTCTTTTGCCTTTCTTTGTATTTCCTATCCCCAACACTTAGCACAGAGCCTGGCCCATAGTAGGTACTTAATAAATGTTAAGTGACTGGCATCCAGAAATCTAGAGAACTTACAACCCAGTCCAGAAAGAAGTAAGCTAATCTGTTGCAAGGGCAAGACCTAGCCAAAGGGAGTAAGTCTGGAAGGAAAAAGAAACTAAAGAAAGTTTCCTATAGTTTACTGATAGGACACTACAGGGATTACATCTAAGTTTAACTTCTCCTTTTGAAATTATTACACGCCCCTAAAAAAAGGTTTTGTGCTACTCTTAGAAAGCAGGGGAAATGAGAATGGGAAAAAAACAAAAACAAAACACAACACAACAAACTGAAGTACTTTCTATGGGGAAAAATCAGTATGGTGCCAAGCCCATTTACAGCAAGGATCATAGTTTTGTATCTTAGAACTGGAATGGGGGCATCAGAGCCTAATACAACTTCCTCATTTCAGGTATCACAGGTGGGATTGGAACTCAGGCCCTTTGACTCTGTAGACAATGAGCTTTCCATTGTACTCAAGACATAGGGTAAAAGAAAGGGCAGGACAGGATGAATGAAACAGGAGAGAAAGGGAGAGGGAAGATAAAATCGGTGGGGGAGGGGAAGAAAGGAAATAAGAGGAAGAGAAGCAGGGAAGGGAAAGGAAGTGAGAGGAAGGCAAAGGGAAAGGAAGATGGGGAAAAGGAAGAAGAATAAGAGGAGGGAAGAGGGGATGGAAAAAGGAAGGAGGAAGGAGGGAATGGAGAAGGGGAGAAATAAGGGAAAGAGGGAGGAGAAAGGGGGTTAGGAAAGGCTGGAAGGGATTATTAAGAAGGGAAGGGAATCAGGGAGATAGGGAAGGGGGGAGGGTGGGAATGGAGAGAAATGTGGAGAGAGGAGGAAGGAAAGGGAAGAGAAGGAAGGGGACAAGAGGAAAGAAGAGGGGGTGGAAAAAGACGATGGGAAGGAAGGGAGGAAGAGGGAGAAATTAAGGAAAAGGAGTTGGACGGAAAGGGGGGGAAGGGGAGAAAGATGTATAGAGGGAGGAGAGGAAAGAAGAATGAGAGTGAGGCGAAGGGAGGGGGAGAGGGAGAAGGGGGAGAAGAGAGGGAAGGGGTAGAGGAGCAGAGGGAGGGAGGTAGAGTAAGAGAGAAGAGAAGGGAAAGGAAGAGGAGGAGGAGAGAAAGTGGGAGGAAGAGGGCAGGGGGAGGCGCGGAGAAGAGACGACAGGAGAGCCGCAGCCGCCCCCGACAGCCCGCTGCCACCCAGGCTGGCAGGACACTCCGCACACCCACGTGGCCCTCAAGGTGCATCCGGGTAAGCTGGAGTGGGGGCGGGTCCGGCGACGACGCGTGGAAGTAGGGAGGGGACTCGCTCACACGCATCGCACTCGTAGCGCGACCGTCCGCGCTCCGAGAGCGAGAGCGGCGGGGAAGCTTCCTCCGGGCGCCCTGCAGTGCTCCCCTCCCCCACCGTTCCTTCTCCTCCTCCTCCTCTTTCTCCCGTCCCTCCTCCTCCTCCCCTGCGCCAGCTGCCAGCCGCCAGCCGGAGCGGGGGAGCCGGGCTAACGGTTACCGCCAGCGCCAGCGCCGCGGTCAGGAGCGCCGCCCGCCGCAGCCCGTCCGCGCCGGCCCGGGGAGGAGCTCCCGAGGCCATGGAAGCCCGGCGCTTCTGAGGGGGATCCGGCGCCCGGGGACCCGAGAGCGGAGGCCGAGCCCGCGGCGAGCACGAGCGGCTTCGGCGGCGGCGGCGCAGACGAGCAGGATGAGGCACGGCCGCCCGGGGGCGTGCGGAGCCGGGTCCCTGTGCGCGGCGCCCTCCGTGTAACCCCTGCCGGCCGCGGACCCCGGCCCGCGGGCGCCCGAGCCGGCCTCCCTCCCTCTGTCCCTCCCCCTTCCCCCCGCCAGCCGGCCAGCCTGCCCGCCTGGGGCGGCTGAGGGGCCGCGGCGGAGACGGCGGGCGCGCTCCGCGGGGCAGCGGCCGGGAGTCCGCGGCTGCGGGGCAGCAAGGAGCCCAGGAGCAGGAGAGGGCGCCCCAGGAGGCGACGCCGGCCCCGGCCCCGGCCGCCTGCACCCGCGTCCTCCCGCACCGGCCCGGGGCAGGGCCCCCGGGGACCGCGAGCACGACGACGAGGACCCCGAGGCGGAGGTGAGGGTCTCCCGGGCTGCGCACGGGGCGGGAGGAGGCGGCCCTCGCCGTGGCCGTAGCTGTGGCCGTGGCCAGTTCCCTTTTTTTTTTTTTGTCCAGCGTCACTCGGAGGGAACTTGTTCTGACGCCCTGCGGATGCTGTTGAGGGGCGGGGGGGCCTGCTCCCCCAGGACTGGCCGGTGGGGGGTCTAGGTCACCCCCTCCCGGGGAGGTGAGGGTCTTGGCCCTGCAGTGCTGGTGGTCACTCCCCCGGGACCCCCCAGGCTTGTTGCCGCGCTCCTATCGGTCTGGGAAAGTTACCCGAAATGGGGGAGTCTGGAGGTATAATAGGTATATTGAAGTCCGGAGACTGGCCTTCTGGACTTTGGCCCCTTATTTCCTCAGGCCACATCCTTTCCGTTCCCCAGGAATGGGAGGTCACCAGTGACCGATATCGAACATCCCACCCCTCCACCCCCACCCACCCCCCATCTCCTGGGTAGGGGGGGACGCAGCCTCATGGCCGGCTTTAGCTGGGATAGGAGGCAGCTCCTTTTTGGCAGCTGCTAAAAGCATCGAGTTTCGATTCAACTGTAGTCTGACATTAAGTTAAGAGTTGCTTTTCTTTACAAAAAACGGAAGTTTTTGTTTTTTAAAAAAAATGAACAGAAAACCCCTAGGCTGTAGCTTAATATGGTCGTGGCACTTAAGGTAATGGGGAGGAATTTGGAGCAGCGATGTTTAAGACCTGGACCTACTATTTCTTGTGTGTGCTGTAGAGGGATGGGGAGGAGATGCTGAGAGTTATCAGGTTAGTAACCGAACCTCTTCTAGTTCTATAAGAAGCCAGGGCTCACCACAGTTTCGTAAGTTAGTAGGCCTCAAGTGTTTGGTGATAGGTAAGTAACCCCTTTCTCCCCCACCCCCCATTATGTTTTCAGAGATTCTTTGAACTCTCCTATGACAGTACTATTGATAATGTGTTATCTTTCCCATGCAGATTAATAAAATGTTATGACATGCCACATTGATGAGTCAGTATTTTTAAATTACTCCAAGTCGTGGTGGTTTGCATTAAGTGTTCTGCACTCTCACCTGGGTAGGCTTGCTAGAGGGGAAGGAAATTGGGTGTATGTGTGCGTGTGTGCAGTATGTGGCTGTAGAACAGTTCTTTGCATCAAGCTTATGACCTTGGCCTCATTATGAGCATAATGCTCAAACCATGTGAACTAACCAGTCCCCAGAGAGAATAGATTATGTTTTCTCTATGTGTATTTAGTACGGTGCATCCTCATTGGGGTGAGGAAGTGACCCTCACCCTCAAAGGCTTTGTCAGTGGAGTACAAACTCTGGCCAGTCCAACAATCTTAAAAGGCTTTTAGTTAGGAATAGACTGTCTTTTGAAAACCAGTCTCAAAAAGTTTAAGAGGCTCATCACCAGGAAGTTGGCCAATCAGTCAACAAGCTTTTATTAAGCACTTACTAAAAGCTGGGTGTGGAGAATATAAAGAAAAAACAAAAATAGCCTGCCTTCAGGAAGCTTGTCTTTTAATGGGGTGGGGGGGCAGAGAGGAAGGGAGACTGTGTATATAGAAAGGTAAATAGAAGATATATAGAGAGAGTAGATGGAAGGTAACTTCAGAGAGGAAGGCACTAGCATCTTCAGAGACCAAGTAGTGCTTTTTTTTTTTTTTACCGTAGCTTGTTAAACTGGCTCCTAAGACATAAAGGGGTTGCAGTTTGTGTTGGCTGAGACAGTATTCATGCAGTGAAATCATTCTTTTGAGGGACTGTTTATCTGCAGTACAGAAATGAAGCAGTGTGGTGAGCTGATTGATAGAATGCTGGACTTGGAGCCAGAGTCAGAAAGACTCAAAGCTGGCCTGTTAGCTGTATCAACCATTCATTATATCAGTTTGTTTCCTTATCTATAAAATAAGAATAATACCACCTGCCTCAGTTGTTGTTGAGGGTTGATGTGAAGTATATGTAAGGGCACTGTGTAACTCATTATTTAGACAGAACATTATGTTGTAGAATGGAAGTTTCTTGAGGGGAAGAATTACGTGTGGTGACAAAGAATTGTAGAATCCTAGAGTTGGAAGGGACCTCAGAGGTCACCTAGTAAAACTTCTTATTTGAAGCATGAATTCCCTTTATGTGTCTGGCATGAACTCATCCTCCCATTTGATATTGAAGCCCTGACTAAGTTCTGGAATAGGTATTGCATCTGATTTCTGACCCCTTGATAGAACAGTCCAACTGCATTTAGTATGCTTCTAGTACGTAATTATTTTAAAATACCAAGGCAGCAATACTTTGACTAATAATCCTTCAGTAACAAATCTCCATTATAAGGAAATTGGTCATGTTAAAAAAAATACAACAAAACCCTAAAACTTCAAAAATCACAATTAGGGTAAGCTGGTTCATAAGATCATAAAGTTAATTTCTTTTAAGGAGTGAGTTATAAAACTGGAGAGCTTTCTTGAATAGTTAATAGATAAATGATTAGATAAAAAATTAAATTTTTATGTCACTATGAGCTTCAAAGATCAGAGATCTAAGGGTGTCAGGTGGAAGAGAAGTTTGCTACTTTTAGTTTTCAGTCAGAAGAGCCAGAAACCATGTCTTTTTGGCTGTCCTTTGCAACTCCTTGCCCCCCTGTGATACCCCTGCTGATGCAGAGAAGCAAGTCTTCAGTAAAAACTGTAGCAGATGTGTGCTTCACATGTATTCAAAAGCACAAAAAGCATATATATCTGCACGCATACGTTTTGTCTAACTTCTATATGTTCTGTAACATCAAGTCAAATGTTAAAATTCTTGTCAGGATGCATATTTTGTATTGTCTGGAACATGTGACATGATTTTAGTTAATGCCGTTTTTGCACCATAACCTCTTTTTTTTTTTTTTTGGATATCTAGAACAGGGGTAGGGAACCTGCAGCCTCAAGGCCACATGTGGTCCTCTAGGTCCTCAAGTTTGGCCCTTTGACTGAATCCAAACTTCACAAAGCAAATTCCCTTAATGAAAGGATTTGTTCTGTAAAACTTGGACTCTTTTCAAAAGGTGGAACCAAGAGCCTAGAAGTCCACATATGGCCTTGAGGCCACAGGTGTCCCACCCCTGGTCTAGAATGTATCCCTGTACCTACTATTATTTCTCCCTTTGTTAAAGTTTCTTAAAACAAAGTGATCACTACATTATGCTCTTTACTACATATCATTTGAATTTAAGATTGTTCCAATTTCTGATTTAGTGGATAAAACTAGAAAGCTCTAAAATGAGAATGTAAAGCATTTCGAAACTCCACCAAAAAAAAATTAAGCCAGGGCCACATGACAGTAAAAAAAAAACCAACTTTTGTTTTTGAAGAACATATATAACTGATTAAAATTACTTGATTTTAAAATGGAGAACTGACAATATAATATTTTAATTAATGTAGTGTCCTAGGCAGCTCTCTAAGACCATAGGTTGTAGGGAAGATGCCAACCTGAATTGGTAGAGGGAACTTTCTTGTCTGAAAATTTCCCATACCAGTGAAATCACAGGTCCAGTCCCTTTTGTTAATAAATGCAACAAATATCTTTCTTCATGAAAAAGTTTCTCTGTTGTTGCTGTCATTCAGTTGTGTCTGACCCTTTATGACCCCTTTTGGTTTTTTTTAAGTTTAATTTGCTTTATTAACATTTTTCCCATCCTTTTTTAAAAAATGTCTAGACAGTTAAAAAAACCCAATAAATTAAAATCTGATTTGTAAGATTTGCCCAGTTCCAAGGTATAAATGTTCACCCTGAAAATTCAACAGTCAGCTTAGCCCCAGCAGTCTCCAGCACACCTCTGCATGTACCTTTCTATTTTTAGCCTAATTACCACCCGTTTGGGATTTGTTAGCAAAGATACTGGAGAGGTTTGCCATTTCCTTCTCCATTTTACAGATGAGGAAACTGAGGCAAACAGGGTTAAGTGACTTGCCATGGGTCACAAAGCTAGTAAGTGTCTGAGGTCACATTTGAACTCGAGTCTTCTTGACTTTAGGCCTAGCATTCCATCCACTCCTCCATTTAGCTCTCCTTATCTATTGTTAGGAAAACTTTAATAATATTAATTCAAGTAACAGTGTGGGTCAATGGACAAGGGAAAGGATTTAGGGTCAGAGGCCTTGATTTCTGATCTCACTTCTATGTGCATGACCTTAGCTGTGTCATTTAACTTCCCTTTCTTTGTTTCTTTGAGCAGCATGTATTTTAAAATATAATACAATTCCATATTATGATGAGTAAAATGAGGAGAGGCAAAGAGAGAGGCAGATGGAAAAGAGGAGAGAAATGTAATCTATAAAGAACTACAGAAGGAGCTCAACCCAAATCTCTCCTCTGCAGTGAAGCCACCTGTCTTCAGCCACACTGTTTCTATTCTCTGTGCTCTTGTTGCACTTATTGTTGTTATACCACACTTAATTCTATTTTATGTGTTTTTGGTGTAGATTTCCCATCTGGATAGTGAGTCCAGGGGGCTGGGAATATTTTTATAGTGTATATAACATCTGCTTGTGAACTGTAAAGCACTATACAAATGTAAAGACATATTGCTTTTGATAGTGTTGAAAGAATACTTGTTGATAGGGAAGCTTTGTAGATTCTAAAGTATTATCAGATGAACTATTTTTATAACACAATCAGAGTTGGAAGGAGCTTCATTGGTGTAATGGCCAGCTTTTTACAGGTAGCCTTCCCTGAGCGTTTTGAGTACAGCTGGATAACCTCTCTTTAGGATTTTATAGGAAGGTTACGGTTCAGCAGTACAGGTCTGACTAGATGACCTTTGAGGTCTCTTTAGACTGAGACTATCTAATTCTGTGAAGTCATTTAGTGTAGCTCCTTGTTGAAGCTTGCATCTCATCTACAACATTTCTGCTAAGTGGCCTTGCCCCTTTTCTATTTGAAGAACTCCAGAGATAGGAACATCACTGTCTCCTGAGGTAGTCCAGGCCACTTTTTGACTACTCTAATTAGAAAGTTCTTATGTTGAGCAGAAGTCTTTCCTTTAAATTATATCACTTGGTCCTAGTTCTACCTCTGAGGGGATACACCATAATTGTAGTACTTTTTTTTCTAAATGGCAACCCTTACAATATTTGATGATGGCAATCGAATTCCCTTTTAAGTCTTCTCTTCAACCTTAATATTCAGTTGATTCTCACACCATGACTTTGAAACCCCTTGACAGTGCAGATCACTCATGGATCTACTCCATCCAGTTTTTCCTTGTCCTTTCTAAAATGTAATTTCCAGAGCTGAATATATTTTAAATGTGACCCAGCTGACTAGGTTAGAGTACAGTAAGACAATTCACTTATTTCAGACACTATTTCAATATTAGAATCTCATTGTTCATTACATGTGAGCACAGATCCACTGAACACCAGAATCAGCCCTCGTCCAAAAAAACGTGGCCTTTTAATCACCCTCTTAGACTGCATTGGTAGATATAGAAGATTGCATTATTAGCTTTTTCAGTTGCTGTGTCACATTGATAGCACTTAGTTGAGGTTGGAGTTCACTAAAGCCCCAGGTCTGCTTCATGAGTAGTTATCTAGCCATATCTACTCCATCCTGTATTTCCTTGTGAACTTGCTTTAAAAAAAATAGGACTTTTATGTTTTTTTCCTGTTCATTTGATTTTTATTAGATTTTGTTCAATGTTCAGATCCATCATTTTTTCCCCCTAGTCCTATTCCTTTATCCAGTATATTAGCATGAAATGGGAATTATAGCTGCTTGTAGTCTCTGCTGCTGGGGAGGGAGGCTAAGGCTACTGGATTGCTTGTGTTTGTGAGTTGTGAGCTACAGAAGGGCTAAAGCCAACCAGGTGTCTGCACTAAGGTCTGGTTTCAATATGGTGTTCTTCCCAGGGTGAAAGCCCTCCAGACTGACCAAGGAGGGTTGAACTGGCCCACATTAGAGAACTGGAGCAGGTTAAAACTTCTGTGCCAGTCAGGTTGGGGATCAGGCTGTGGTTATTGTACTTCTACCCAGAGAAGATAGCGAAAGCTGGAGGTCCAGTTGTCTACAAATTTGATAAGCATGATATGCTTGTCTTCAAGTTTTTTATTAAAATGTTGGATATAACAAGGCCAAGCACAGAGCCCTATAGCACATCCCTAAAGATCTCTTTCCGAGTTTACATTGATCCAGCACTTTGGATTTGAGAGTTCAAATACTTCCTGAATTTTCCTATACTGTAATCTAATCAACAAAGCATTTATTAAACACCTACTATGTACTAGGCACTGTGCTTTCTCTCCATGATGTTGGCAGAGGCAAATTTTAAAAAAAGCATTAAACATCATAATTATACTCTAACTAATTACATTTAAATTTATTTCAGTGTATAAAGTATAATAGCACATTCTTAGTTACTGTAAGTCTCCGTGAAAGGGGAATTATCATTCTCATTCACTTTTCCTCGTGTGATTGTAATTAGTATGTATGCCATTTTTCTGGTTCTATTTTTTTTTCACTTTGCATCATTTTACAAAAAGTCTTTCCATATTTTTTTTGTATTCCTAACAGTCTCCATCTTAACTGCTTTATAACATTCCATTATATTTATTCAACCATTCATTCTTTAAATTGGCCAAAATTTAATAGGCATTGATATAAAGTGTAACATAAGAGTATAATCTGGGTTGCCAGTGATTCTGGTTTGAAGATTCGCTGCTCCTGATGTTTAAAGAAAGCACTTGTTTAACTTTTGGAGGGAAGTTGAATTATTTACAAATATTTAGATTCATTGTAACTTGAGATTTCTGTTGTTACAATTCTTTTTTAATGTGAGTATCTTCTTGTCTCTCTTCTGTAGAACCATTCTTGATCTCTGCCACCACTTTGACTATTCTCTTCCCTCCAGACCTTAAGGGAGAAAGTCTAGGAGAAACCCTAACCCCAACAGCCTTTGGAATAGCAATGTTTCCATCCCATCCCATTGGATAATATTCTGGCAACTACTGCACATGCTAAACTCAGATCTATTGAACATTCGGAAAAGAAAGTTCTTGTCACTAGTGGCCTAGTAGTCAATGTCAGTAGGTTCAATATCATGATATCAATATCGTGACCATTGATAAATGGTCAAAGGATATGAACAGGCAGTTTTCAGATGAAGAAATTAAAGCTATCTATAGCCATATGAAAAAATGCTTTAAATCACTATTGATTAGAGAAATGCAGTCAAAACTGAGGTACTACATCACACCTATCACATTGGCCAATATGACAAAACAGGAGAATGATAAATGTTGGAGAAGATGTGGGAAAATTGAAACACTAATGGTTGGTGGAGTTGTGAACTAATCCAACCATTTTGGAGAGCATTTTGGAACTGTGTCCAAAGGGCTATAAAAATGTGCATACCCTTTGATCCAGCAATACCACTAGGTCTGTATCCCAAAGAGATCATAAAAAAGGGAAAAGGACCCACATGTACAAAAATATTTATAGCAGCTCTTTCTGTGGTGGCCAAGAATTGGAAATTGAGGGGGATGCCCATCAATTGGGGAATGGCTGAACAAGTTGTGGTATGTGAATGTAATGGAATACTGTTGTGCTATAAGAAATGATGAGCAAGTGAAGTTCAGAAAAACCTGAAAAGACTTGTATGGACTAATGCTGAGTGAAGAGAGCAGAACCAGGAGAACATTGTCCACAGTAACAGCCACGTTGTTCAATGACTATCTTTGATAGACTTAGCCCTTCTCAGCAATGCAAGGATCTAAGACATCTCCAAAAGTCTCATGATGGAAAATGCTATTATCCACATCCAGAGAAAGAACTGTGGAGTCTTAATGCAGATGGAAGTATATTATTTGCTCTTTTTTTTCCCATTTGTTTTGTTTCTTCTTTCTGGTGGTTCCTCCTGTTGGTTCTAATTCTTCTTTACAACATAACTAATGTGAAAATATGTTTAATAGGAGTGTATATGTAGAGCCTAAGTCAGATTGCAAGCCTTCTTAGGGAGGGAAGTGGGGAGGAAGGGGGGAGAAAATTTAAAACTCAAAAGCTTGTGGAAGTGATTGTTGAAAACTAAAAATAAATAAATTAATTAAAAAACAGGTTCAATATCAGAAACTAATATGATTTTATTGGTGGAAATTACATTAAAGAGGCATTACCATCTGCTTGCTATTGCACATCTGCTTTGCACTAAGGTCATTTTAGTTTCTTTAGAAATATTTTTTAAAATTTCTCTGGTCTTCCCTTTCAGACTTTTCCCTCTTTTGCAGTTGGTAGAAGTTCAAGAACTGAGGTCTTTCTTAGGGAAATAGGTTAAGGGGGTAACCAGATTTATCTTCTTTAGAGTCTTGACTTCTCCATTTCCTGAAGCTATTGGTCTATTGAAGCACTCAAGGAAAGTGCCTTCCTTTGCTACTCAGAAAGGTCTAGATTCCTGGGAAGAGGCTTTTCCTTTTAGCCTGGAGTGATCTGAGAAGGAATTGAATAGATACTGTTCTTTGGGAATGTTAACCTCAAGTTATATTTTAACATCATATAACTTTTTTTTGTCTTTAAGAGTCCCCTAAATATTACTTCAAGTCATCTTGGCTTTAGGGAGATGTCAGAAGGGTGGTGGTAAGGTGGGACTATGGCGGTTCTGACATTTCCTAAGATAGAATGGCTTAGGTATTAAGATAATGTTGAATTAAACAAGATAGAGGACTAGACACTGTAGTTATGACCTCTCCGACCTCCAAAAAGTGGATTATGTGCAAGAGATGAAGTAATTTCAACTGTTCTCCATGGTCCAAAACAACAAGAACCCAAACAAGATAAAAACTTGTTGAACCAACAATAGAGAAGGCTGATTATACCTAATCCCTAGAAGGTTTACTTAGTACTCCTCTCCCACTCCCACTGTGTCTATGTCAGCAGGACTGCACGAGCTGACCGTGGGCTTGCAACAGAACTTAGCTTTACACTCCAACCCCCTTCTCTCCTCTCAGTGCCCTGGAGATGCCAAAGACAGAAGCTTTCTCAGTATGCGAAAACAATGTGATAGGGCTGTGTGTGGCAACAGTGGAGAGCTGAGGGAAAGAGGAAACCTAGAGTAGGATGTATGTGACACTCCACTAAGCCTGAGGGAAAGAATCCAGTATGTAGTTGGGGCCAGTTCTATCAAGCCAGATGTTACAGTTGGGGCAAAGACTAAAGCTGGTGAACTCTGAATAGCCCAGCATAGGAAAAAGCTGAGGTATCTGTGAGGTCTAGCAACCCTAAAGGAAACCCTATTCAAAGGAGGAAGGAGTCAGTGAGTGATAGGGCACTATTATAAGGGGAAAAGAAAAGACTGAAATTACTCATAATCTCAGGAGGTGGAAAACTCAGTTGAAGACCTTGAGCATAAGCAGCTAGGTGACTCAGTGGATACAACACTGGACCTGGAATTAGAAAGGCCTGAGTTCAAATCTGGCCTCAGACACTAGCTATATGACCTTGGGCAAGTCACTTAACCTCTGTTTGTCTTAATCAGCTGGAGAAGGAAATGGCAAACCACCATAGTATCTTTGCCAAGAAAACTCAAGCTATGGTTCATGGGGTCATGAAGATATGACTTAGCAACAACATAAGCAGTTGTTAGATATTACTAACAGAAAGGGAATATAGCCTCTAAGTCAGGTAAAAGAGTCCATATAAGAATAAATATTTAAAGACAAAGGAAAATGAATCAGTACTTGAGGCAGAAGACCTCATGGGTTCCAAAGGGAGCATGGAACCACAGCTGGGTGTTCCTGAATGTTTAAAAAGAGAAATGAGAATTGTGAAAGTAGAATTTATGGCCCACATAATAGTAATAATTAGCAGAATAGAAAAATTTGATCTCATGATTGCAAGTCTTACCAAGTGAGGAAGAGAATAACTGATTAGGAATGCAAATACACCAAAGTAAAGGACAATCTAGAAGCAGTAATGTTAAAGGAGAATATGATCTTCATATAAGCAAAACATATTGATCTCAAAGATAGGATGCATAGAGACAATTTAAGGACTACAGGTCTTTCAGAAAAACAGAAGTCAAAAAACCTGAACAGTGCAATGTAAGAAGTAGTGCAAGAAAGCTGCTCAGAACTTTTGAACACAGAAAACAAAGTAACAATAGAAAGAAAACACAAATTACTTACAGAAATAGGAAACAACTATATGCTATAAACTTTAAGACACTTATGGGTTAAATTGAAAATTCCACTGACAAAACATCAAATTCTGCAAATGACTAAAAGTTTTTATAAAGGAAAGGAAGTTGAATAACATTTATTCTATACTCACTAGAAACTGCAGAAGGGTATGGAATATTTTGTTCTGAAGAGAAAAGGAACTTAAGATGCAATCCAAAATGACCTACTCAGTAAATTTGAACCTAACGATTAATGGAAAAAGATGGATGCTCAGGATTTTTTTTTAAAGGGCATTTGAAACATTTCTGGAAAGAAAACCAGACCTGAAGAAATTTATATCTCAAAAAACTCAGACAACAAAAATACAAGAAGGGCAGACATAATAATCAAGGAAAACAGTAACAATAAAATAACACAAAGACCTTTGAGATTTTTTCCTAAATGTACAAAAGGAGACAAAGGTGAAAGCAGAAGTCAAAAAGAAGTGATAGTGGGAAAACAAGGACTAAGTCCCACACTATCTTGCCTACAGTAGGAAAAAAATCTTTTTTGGTAAGACTAAATTACAGAATGGGAGGGTACATAAAAAAGGAGGAGGGGTGGAAGAAAATAAAGGGGGATATGTGATATACCTTAATCAAATCAAATACTGACAGTGATGTTACCTTAACAGTGAAGAATACATCCTACGGTTCTTAGTAAAGGGAAAGTCTGGAGCCTGTAGGAGAAAGGTAGGGAGGCAAAAGGCTGCAGGATTGAAAAGAGGGGGAAAAAATTGGCAAATCTTGTTTCAGTAGTGGGAGGAGGTACCACTGATGAATGCTGCCATGCAAAAAGAGAGATATTCTATAAAAGGAGATTGTGACCTTACAATGGGTACAATCTGCTGGTATTTGGTGCTTAGTGAGACCCCTGTTCCTGCTTTAGGAGAAGGGAAATACTGGAAGCAGTTGACACCAAGAAGAGTGGGAGGGCATGCAACCAAAAAGGAGATTTCAAGGCAGATGGGGGGAAAAAAACAACCATAGAAAGGGTAAAAGTCAATAATGAACCGCACAATCAGGGACATAGGAAAATGCTCTGCCACAGCTCATTATCCTATCTCCTGCAGGAATTGGAATTTCTAAGAGTGAGGCACAAAAGAAAAAAAGGGAGGTTGGGGGCAAGATCTGCAAGGCGACAATATAGAAACTATTGAGAACAGGGAACCTAAAATAGTTACCTTAAAAATTTAAATTCCATGATGAATGCAGAGATTAAAAAAGGACTAAATAAGTATGAGGGCCATGAATCAAAGAATAATAGGCTAGACTATACAGAAAGAGAAGAAAAGTAATGAAGAGAATGAGTGAAAATCACTTTTCAGAAAAAAGGAATAGAAAATGAAATTTTGAAATCTGACAAAACAAGTGAAAGAGGAGGAAAGGAAGGGAGATTTTACTTGACTGCTTAACTGAGAGGAGAAAAAAGAGGAGAAGAAATAAATAACTAGATAGGAACAAGAGAGAGAAAGGAACTAATGAGTTGAGCAAAATCCCAAAATTTGGGAAAAGGGTAACAGAAGTGGGAGGTTTTGAAGGTGAGGGGAAGAGAGCCTTAAAGTAGATTGTTAAAATAATTTAAGAGGCAAAATGTACTATATTTACAGAGGAAGAAGAGAAAATCCTAATTTGGGGGGGAAAGAACCCTTTGAGCCAAAAGGAGTCTTAAACTTGTATAAGCCCAACTCTCCTAACTTTAAATGTAAATGGATAAAGCAATCTATAAAACAAAAAAAGAGTGAGATTGGATAAGAAAACAAAACACCACAGTCTGTTGTTTACAAAAAACCAAACCAAACCTAAAACAAAACAAAGTGAAAAAGAAACAACAAAAACACCAAAGAAATACACAGAATAAAAATGAGGATTTTACTGAGTATCAAAGCAAACCTGAAAAAGGAGGAATTGTAATCATGCTGCTGTTTGTCCTTCCATCAGCAAAGCAAAACACAAAAAGTGATAAACAAGGAAGCTTACATTATGCTGATAGGAATTATATACAACAAACAATTATCGACATTAATAATACTACAAATGCCAGCATATAACTTCAAAAGGAAGAAATTTTTTAAATAGCAGATTTTTCCTATAAGAGGTGTCCTTTTTCAAATATATAGAGAACTGAGCCAAATTTATAAAATTAAGAGCTATTTTCCAGGTGATAAATGGTCAAAGGATATGAACAGGCAGTTAGTCAAAGCTGTCAATAATAATATGAAAAAATGCTCTAAACCACTAATAAAGAAATGCAGATTAAAACAGTTCGGAGATACCATCTCACATTTATCAGATTAGCTAATGTGAAAGGAAAATGACAAATGCTTGAGGGCATGTAGAAAAATAGGTACACTGATACACTGTTGTTGGAGAACAGTTTGGAATTATGTGCTAAGGGCTGTAAAACTGTGCATACCTTTGACCAGCAATACCACTCCTCGGTCTATATCTGAAGAAGAAGCCAGAAACCAGATTATAGAGAGTTAGAATAACTTGCCCAAATTGGGAAAAACAAAACAAAAATAACCAGAAGCTCAGTGCTGGTGGTTTCTTATTCATTGCAGGTGGAATTGCAAACTAGTAGAATCTTTTTGTAAAGAAATCTTGCAGTATGGACTAAGAGTAAAATTTTTAAAAAAGTATAGCTTTTCCTATTGGAAATATGTCCTAACAGTGTTATCAATTGAGAAAAAGCTATCTGTTCAAAGATTTTTATGGCAGAATATTTATAATTGAAGAAAATTGGAAGCACCCTAAAATGTTCAACAGGAGGGAAATGGTTAAATACATACATACATACACACATACATAATTCATTAGTATAATCAATAATGTAATGTGATTAAGATTGAGAAATATAAGAATGATAAATTTAGAGGTACAAGTGCAAAATAATGAAACTTGGGGCTGGAATGGGTTGTGACTTTTCCACAGCCACAAAGATAGTAGTAAGTGGCAACACTGGGATTTGAACCTAGTCTTTTGACTCCAAATATACTGTTCTTTACACATATGGTTCCCATTTTGGGATAGAATAGGTGACCTTTATATTATCAACATCCTGCTCTTTTCAAGTGGGCTGAAATAGAATTATTTCAGTTCAGTTAAATTAAACAAACATTTATTAAGTGAATACTTTGTAAGATACTTGCTAAATCCCGGACATAAAAAAGAATATTTTCTTGCATGTATGCTTTTCCTCCACATCTTTTTTTTTCCCTTTGGAAAAAAAACCCTATGACTGTTTTTTTACACACATTAATTTCCAGATATGCCCTTTTTTCTTCCCAGTGACCCTTCTTTTGCCCAACTTCTTCCTATTTACCAGTCCCACACTTTTTTCTAAAAGCTACATTTCTATATAACTATGCCTTCAACATCAGGGTCAGAATTAAGGAGAACAAGCTCATAGCCACATTGCCAGAAGATCAGAATACATGAGCAAATCTTTAATTTTTAAAAAAATAGTTTAATCATTCCTTTTGACATGCTATTTTGGAAAGAGTTGTCTGGGGTTCAAACTGTGTTTACGCCTACAATTACAAAAACAGATATAGTTGTAAAGTTCTTTAGTGGCAGTATTCTATAATGCAAAGAAAAAAAGCAGAACTAGAAGAACAGTGCACATTAAGACTCAAAGAGGAAAAATGAGGAAGAAAGAATGGACATAAATTATTTTTTAAAAAATTAATTTATTTTTAGTTTTCAGCATTCACTTTTGTAAGATTTTGAGTTTTAAAATTTTCCCCCTCCCTCCATTCCTCTTGCCTCAAGGTGGCATGCAGTCTGGTGTAGGATATGCAATTACAATACTATTAAACATTTCCGCATTAGTCATGTTGTGAAAGAAGAATCAGTCCAAAAGGGAAAAACCAGGAGAAAGAAACAACAACAACAACAAAAGAGAAAATCGTATGCTTTGATCTGCATTTAGACTCCATAATTTCTCTGGATGTGAATAGCATTTTCCATCATGAGTCTTTTGGAACTGTCTTAGATCATTGCATTTCTGAGAAGAACTAAGTCTATCAAAAGTTGGTCATTGCACAGTGTTGCAGTTACTGTGTACGATGTTCTCCTGGTTCTGCTCACTTCACTCAGCATCAGTTCATGGAAGTCTTTTCAGGTTTTTCTGAAATCTTCCTGTTCTTCATTTCTTATAGCACAATAGTATTCCAGTACATTCATATACCGCAACTTGTTCAGCCATTCCCCAATTGATGGGCATCCCCTCAATTTCCAATTCTTGGCCACCACAAAAAGAGCTGCTATAAATACATACATACATACATACATACATACATACATACATACATACATAAATATTTTTTTGGCATGCTATAAATATTTTTGACATGTGGGTCCTTTTCCCTTTTTTATGATCTCTGTGGGATACAGACCTAGTGGTATTGCTGGCTCAAAAGGTATGCACAGTTTAATAGCTCTTTGGGCATAGTTCCAAATTGCTTTCTAGAATGGTTGGATCAGTTCACAAATCCACCAACAGTGCATTAGTGTTCCAATTTTCCCACATCTTCAACATTTGTAATTTTCCCTTTTTGTCATATTAGCCAATTTGATAGGTGTGAGGTGGTACCTCAGAGTCGTTTTTGCATTTCTCTATTCAATAGTGATTTAGAACATTTTTTTCATATGACTATAGATAGCTTTAATTTCTTCATCTGAATACAGCCTGTTCATATCTTTTGGCTATTTATCAATTGGGGAATGATTTGTACTCTTATAAATTTGACTCAGTTCTCTATATATTTTAAAAATGAGGCCTTTATCAGGGACACTGGCTGTAAAAATTGTTTCCATGATTTCTGCTTCCCTTCCAGTCTTTGTTACATTGGCTTTATTTGTGCAAGACCTTTTTCATTTAACGTAATTAAAACTACCCATTTTGCATTTCATAATGTTCTCTATCTCTTGTTTGTTCATAAATTCTTCTATTTTCTGGTAGTGCTAGTGAAGATGAGTGGGGATAAAAGTGAAGGTAATTGAACTTTGTTATTAGTGTTTATCATTGTGGATGTTGAAGTCTCTGAGGATGAGGAGAATGTAAATTATTTGAGAACAGAGACTGTCTAATTTTTGTATCCACCAGTGCCTGGCATATAGTAGATATTGATTGAGAATGACAGAAGATGAAGTAGAGAAGAAGGCTTTGAACCCAGATACTGAGGTCATTGAAAAACATGGGAACATGTTCTGGTTTTGCTGATTCCAGTTTTTCCCCTCTCTTATAGAACCTGCCACACAGATTGTCTTAAGGCATAGTTTGGACCATGTTGATCCCTTAAAAATTTCCCATTGTATTTATAATAAAATATTAACTCCTCAACCCTGGCACTTAAGGCCCTTTACAATTTGACTCCTACTTATCTTTCCATCCCTCCAGTCAAACTGGATAATCTTATGATCCATAAGCTCCACATTCCATCTCCTACCTTTATGTAGTCAAAACTGTCCTTTTCTTTCAAGGGCTAGTTCACCTCCAGAAAGCCTTCTTGGATTTCCCCCTGCCTCCTCCAAAAGAATATTTTCTCCCTCTTTCACCTTTTCCTACAACACTTTGGATCTCTCTTTTACCTCCATCATTTCTTACCTTATATTAAACTTACATGTATGTCAGTGTAACCCTTCTCCCCTTTTCTTCTCCTCCTCCCCCAGCTCTTTGAGGGCAGGGCATATTTGCCTTTTAAATCTTTTTATTACCAATGCCTGCTATAATGCTTTGGGCACAGTAGATGTTTAATAAGTATTTGTTGGATTTGCTGTTTCAGATGATAATAAAATAAAGATAGATAAAGATGACAGAGATAGAATTGTTTGCCTGAACATGCTTAACAGTTTTTGACTTCGCAACTTTATAGTTTATTGCAAGGTGTTAATATATGGAAAATATGGCATGTAAATTGTCTTGTTACATAATTAACTAAGGTACTAAAGAAAAATTTGTAAATACCTTTTAATGATTGGTATATTTTGCTTAGGGCAGAAGTAGATAATTCTGGGTGCCTCATACTCATGTGAGCCCAGGTAGCCAGCCTCTCCCAGTTCTGTCCCACTTACTGGCAGCCCTCCGAGGTGGTTCTGGGAACCTGATTGTGAAATCTGCCACAGTTTGTCAGAATTTTTTTCCCTCAGGGCCATTTGAATTACTGGGGTTCTTTTGGCTTCCTGCTTGCCCATAAGTAAAGTGTGATCATAGGAACTTGTTCCTAAGAGTGATTATTCCCTAAGACAGGTAGAAAAAGTTATTAAATGCGTTCATGAACAAATTATCTCAAAAATAATTCCAAAGAACTTGAAACCTATGATAAGCATATATGATAATACTTGGCTAAATGGCAGTGTTAAGGAAGGGAGTCTTATGATTAAATGAGGATGAAATCATTGATATAGTGAGATTTCTTTTGAAAATGCCCAGGGGAAAAATTTGGTAGGGATTTGCTAATCCAAATGTTATCCAGAATTCTGTCTGATACATTCATTGTTCAGGAGTAGTTTTAGAAATACATATCTTTTATTGACCATAGATCTTCATTTTCATAAACAGATTATTATACTGTGTCAGAATACCCAGGTTCCCCTGTGGCAGCAGCTCCCAAGAATTCTCTTGTTCCCATGTGAAGGTGAGAAAGGGGAGGGGGGAGGAGAGAGACTTCAGCTTTTAAAAAGTGAAATGTTGCAAAGAGAAGTTCATAGAGCTAGTCTCTGAGTGAGGGGAGACCACCTATAACTTTAAAATATTTATTTTGAATCCTTCATTGGTGTTCGAGAATAGTAAAACCATGTGATGTACAGGCTTGGGGAGGGGAAGATCAGGAAACATTTAATTAAGCTACTGTTATATGCCATAGAAGCTTATTAGAGATTAGCAATAACTTGAGGGGTTTTCATTGGTCCTTTGTACAATTGCAAGGGGAAGAATTGAAAGGCCAAGATCTTGGTGAAAAAGTTTTAGCTAAAAAGACATTAAAAAGCAAATGTGTTGTGAAATAGGCCCATTAAGGAACACTGTACCATTTATTAGTGGCCTGATCTTGAACAAAAATACCTCTGGACCTCACATTCTTCATCTGTAAAAAGAAAAGATTGGACTAGATGTTCCCAGGTTCCCTTTCTGGCTCAAATTTTATGGTTCTTGGTTTGAGAAATGGGCATTTTAAAATCGCCACCTTTATATTTTTATACATGTTGGTTTTCATTTTAAGGTCTCTTTTAACGAACCAAAAAACATTTTGTGGGAGGTTTGAGGAGGGGAATTAAGATTAGGATAGGGCCTACAATTTCATTGGCATAGTGAACCTTCTTGTTAGGAAATTCCCTCAACCGATGCAGTTGAGCACCTTCTCTAAGTCATAATCTTAAGAGTTTTCCTAGAGTACTAGGTCCTAGGGCTTGCATGTGTCACAGGCTAGAGGTAGACTTGAACCCAGGTCCTTCTGGCTTAACGCAAATCCTAGTTGGCTTTCTACTACACCATGCTGCTTTTGCCTATTATTTAGGGCTTTGATATTGAAAGCAACAGAAATATCCACCTTTTAATCCTCTTGGAATATTAGGGGTCAAAAAAGAGGTCATAGTAAAGTGAGGAGTGTATTGTCCTAGTTTTGGAAAGGTTAATAGTGAAAGGATGAGTTACAGTAGGACAAGTAAACTACAGATTTGTTTTTGCAAAAATCACCAAGGTCAGGGTGCTTTTCTACCTGGGCTGATAGTAAGGAATCAGAAGTAGTAAAGAGAAATAAATTTATGTTCCAATGAACATTAGGGAATAACTATTTTTCTGAGGCATCATATAACTTGATAACTTTTCCATTTTATTATCTTTACCTTCTTTCACATGTTTTCTTGTATTCACAAGTAGTACATACTTCCAGAGGATTGTACAGTTATTTCCAGAGGAGAAGGATTTAGGGAGATATAGAGATCAGAGTGCACTCTGGATAGAACTCAGTATGGAAGGATATATGGTGGTTAAAAAAGGAAAGGAGCAAAAGGACCACCAGCCTCTGGCATTGGCAAAAGGAATAGTAAAGTTGTTAGAGTGCTGCCCCTGGACTCACATAGACAGCTCAAATTCAGCGCGTCTAAAATTTCGTTATCTTTCCTCCTAAGCCCTCCCTCCTCTTGGTTTTTCCTATTATTTTTTTCTAGTTACCTAGGTTTACAACTTTGGGGTCATCCTCAACTTCTCATGCTCACCCCTGTATCCACTGAATTGCTGAGTGTTGTCCATTCTGACCCCATAGTATTCTTTCATTTCTCTACAATCACATAACTACCACCATAGTTTAGGCCCTCATCATCTCTTACCTGGACTGTTGCAGTAGCTTCCTTGTTCAGTTGGTCTCCCTATCTCCCATCTCTCTATCGCTCTCTTTTCCAATTTGTCCTCTGTACATTTGCCAAATTTTTATTTCTAAAGTACCGGCCTCACCATGTCACTGCTTTGCTGAGGAAGCGTCAGTGATTCCCAAGTGCCTGTAGAATACATTTGACATTGAAAAATTGTCACAATCTTATTCTAAACTACTTTTCCAGACTGATTTCAAATTAGTTCCTCCTATACTATGTTTTCAGCCAAATTGGGCTATTTGCTGCTTCCCTTACACTGCATTCTGTGACTGTTCCTCATGTCTAGAATGCTCTTCCTCCTTGCCTCAGCCTCATGGTTATCTCTAGCTCCCTTAGGTGCCACCTCTTACAGTGGGCTTTTTCAGATTCAACCCTGTGCCAGGACCTCATCCCTCTTTATCCCCAAAGAAATTACTCCGTATTTATTATGTTCTTATTTACCTGAGTCTATGTTGTATCCTCTACAGGAGAATATAATGATCTCCTTGATGACAGGAACATTTTCACTTTTTAATTTCTGGGTCTTTAGTAAATGATTAATATAACTACTTAAATTGAATCACATGTAGTAGACAGCTTAAAATTGATGCATTTCTTTCTTTCCTCACATTCCTCCCAGTTTTTCTTGATTGTTAGAAACACTGGGGTCTTCATTTTTAGTTAGTAGAAAGGATCTTTATAACATTTTCTTGACGCGGGCTTTTGGATTTTTAATCTGACCTTCGCCAGTACACAACTAGGTTCTTTGAAATCCCAATCATATTTCTGTGTACATGCTCCTTAACACCTTTTCATTTCAGAGACTATGGTCTTGGAAGACAGATTCAAATGTTAGTCTACAGTTCTCTAACCCCTTCTCCAGAATTCTTGGGTCTTTTCCAGTCCTTTGCTTTCCAGGACTTGCTGTACCTGTTGTACCAACCCAAGTGAATGGTGACTTACTTGAAGTTAGCCGATAATCTTGTTATCTTGGTGTTTTATTCCTTCCATCCACTTCCCATCATCACTCTCTCTGGAGAAGGTAGTAACAACACACATTTTTACCCCATCAGTGAAGGGGTGGTGGGGTTAGAGGGAGAAAAAGAGGGAAAAGTGTCCTGAAACTTGATCCAGATCTGTAGGTATTCTTGAGATATTTGAATCCAAATTCTTTGCCTACAATTATTCAGATTATTCATTTGACTGATGGTAGTTTTGGCTCTGCGAAAACAAAACAAACCCAGTCTCACAAACCCACTCCCACACACAGATTCATCAAAACTGAGAGTTTGTTTGATATTTTTACACAGTAATCATTGAGACCATATTGACTTAACTCTGTTTCACTTTACTTCTGGCTGGGGAGCAGCTGCATCTTATCGTCCTCACTTCCTGTTGTCTTTACTAGTGGGAAGTTGGTCTGAAGTTGCATTTTTTCTTTCTTTTCTTTTTATTTTGTTTTATTTTGAAGGATGCCTTAGATTTAGGGAGGTTGTGGTGGTGTGGTAGATTAAATCTATGCATTATGTAGTTGGGGTTTTGTTTTGTTTTTGTTTTTTTAAAGAAAACATCCAGTCAATTTATGCTCAGTGGTGTAAAGTAGATAAACAAAAGCATTGTCACTTTGGGCCATCTGCTGGTAGATGGAAATAGCTTTGTTAAACAGAACTTTATTATGGAATTTTATTCACTCTAGTAGAATTTTACCTATTTATAGTTTCTGGAATTGAGCCTTTGGTTTTCTTTGTTTGGATTATATGTTAAATCTGTGACCTAGATTACACTGTCTAGCCTAATTGCCTATTTGTGCTAATTAAAGCTCCAGATTTTATTTAGAATTTCCTTAATGGCATATTAAGTATCCTCAACAGCATAGATAGTGTAGAGATTATGTAAGAAACCATGTTTTCCTGTAAGTAGATAATTGTTTCTAGAAATAGGGGTTGAGAAGAACAGGTATCATCAAAAGACTGCATAAGTAGCATGAAAAAAATTGAAAAATTATTTTAGGATCCTTTTTTACTCTGAATAGCTTTTAAAAACAATAGCTTACATAGCCTTTTACCATTTGCAACACACTTTATACTCATTATCTCATTTGATATAATAACCTTAAGGGTTAGAAAGTATTTTTCTTACAGCGATTCTGTGACATAAGTAGTTTTTCTTTTGCTTTGGATCTGTGATTTCATCCGTGTAGGGAATTCCTGTGAAATTTTCATTACCTCTATAGATCGACAATTTATATATTATTAAAGTTTCTGGGGTACTCAGAGAGTGAGTGACATATGCTCAGGATCACATAACCAGTATTTGTAAAAGGCAATTTGAAACCATATCCTGAGCCTAGTTCTTTATCCAAGCTGAGTGAGTGATATCTCCCTTTTATAGCTGAGAACACTAGTGACTTGCCTAGGGTTGTATAGGTTATCAGCAGGTAAAACTCCTGAGTGCTGCCAAACCAGATTAAAATGTAATTGGGGAATGTTTAACAAAATAAATAAAAATACAGTACAATATAGATAATATTAATTTGTGGCTTTCTAAGTCAATGTGTGGCCACAAGGATTCATTTTTATTTGAGTTTTGACACCATTGTATAGATCCTAATTGTAATTTGGGAATTGAATTTAGTCCTGTAGACTAAGTCATCTTTCTGTTATACCTCTGCTGTCTTAACCTAATAATATTTATTTATTATAGAGAAAAAATTTTTAGCTGCTTTCTTATGAGTAACTTCTTTTCTGAAACATATGAGACAGTTTATTAGTTTAGAAACATTTTGTTTTAACTGACACCAATTAATATTTGCACTGTATTTTAAGAAATGAATTTTGACCATTAGGATTTAGTTTACACTGAATGTTTCCTTTTCGTTAGGGATAGAAATAATACTGACACAATGAAATGTTAATTTGGGATTTAATGGTGTCCTGAGGCATTTAAATTATTGTCTTTGTTTATCTCAGTGGACAGGGCAAATTTAATTTCTTAGAATCAGAGATTTAACTCTGACAGGGACCTCAGATATGTCATCTCAGACAACCTCCTTATTTCAGATACAGATGGGTGCATAGAACTTGCACCTTAACTTGTGTTTATACAAGAAGATTATATATTTACCAGAAATTCTAGCAAAAGTGCATAAACACATGTATCTTAACATTTTTGTAGCATTTTAGTTAAATTCACCATAATAGTAAAGCCAAATTTGTGGTGGTAGAAAAATAATTAGCATGGATAGTTGAAACAGATGATCCTCAAGCATTGTTTTTAGTGAAAATTTCTTAATTTCTTCTCCAACAAAGTGTTTTACCTGAGATGTTATCATTTGCAACATTTATTGGTTGGTTTCATTGAAGAATTTTTTTTGCCTCATTTCTTCCTCACCATTCCTTCCCCTTTGTTGGAAACTCAAATAAAAATAATACTTTGTTGGAGCAGTGAAATGGCCTGCTCAGAGGAAGAGAAGCAGATGACTTTCATAATCCGCAGACTGGATAATCATCTTCTTAATAACTGGAGCTGAATATTTTGTTTGATTCAGCAGGTGTCATGTTGCTTTTAAGGAAAATGAAATAGCTTATTAATAAGTATTTGTTGAATTCCTACTGCATGCCAGAGGCTATAGATTTTAATGCTGTTTTTATATTTTATTACATTTATATAATAATTTTTTTCTGGGTCACAGAGAATTTTAAAAGTTTTTTTTTTTATAGTGTGGTCAGTCAGTAAGCATTTATTAAGCATCTACTATGTGCTGGCATTGTGTATACAAAAAGAGGCAAAAGACAGTCCCTGCCCTTAGAGAGCTTACGCTCTTGTGGGGAAACAGCATAAAAACAACTATGTGAGAACAAGATAGATACAGGATAAATGGAGTTAATTATACAGAAGGGAGGGACTAGTATTAAGGGGGTTCAGGGAAGGCTTCTCTAGTAGAACAGGGGAATTTAGTTGGGATTTGAAGGAAGTCAGAAGGTGGAATTAGGGAGAGCATTCCAGGTATGAGATGTAGCTGACAAAGATGCTTGGAATCTGGAGATGCA
Source organism: Phascolarctos cinereus (assembly GCF_003287225.1). Taxonomy (NCBI): domain Eukaryota; kingdom Metazoa; phylum Chordata; class Mammalia; order Diprotodontia; family Phascolarctidae; genus Phascolarctos; species Phascolarctos cinereus. The sequence continues at coordinate 392,528,556 of NW_027555847.1, read as the reverse complement.
GCTTTAAATTTATGTTGGTGTAATTTCTGCCTCAGATAAAAATTCTTCCATGTGGCTAGGAATAATAGGAAAATATGCAATAAACAGCCTTATCTTAAGAACATAATGCATAATTATGCATTCTAGAATTTGAAGGTTGATCATCTAACAAGTTGGTGGATTTTATTGGCCATTTTCCCATGTGGTTGTAGCAGCAGCACAATTGAAAAGCATTTATTAAGCATTTAATTTTGTATAGTTCTTTTAGATGCCCTTTATACTCCTTAGAAGGTAACACACTGACCAAACCCTGACTCTTCCTCTATGGAAAAAGAGAATCTTTTTCTTTATATCACAGCGCTCCAGTGCAAGCTTACAAAGGCTGACTTGGCAATTTTACACCTGAACAGAAATTATATTAATGGAAAGAAAAGTGTGCGTATCTGTCTGTCTGTCTGTCTAGACTTGTGATTTGATTGTTACAGCAAACTTCCAGTGGGGAAATCCTTCCACCAGTGCAGACCTAGTTTTTAAATGTAATGTTATCTATGTTTTATTCATTTTAATTTATTTTAAAAATATTTTCCAATTGCATTTTAATCGGGTTCCAGCTATACTGGAAGTGTTGCAGGCTACATGCGTCCTAGTTGTGTGTTCTCTAATCTGAACCGTAAAGATAGTTGAACTTGCTTTATCTTGGATGTATAATTTCTGTTTTGGAGAGGTTTGAGAGGTGGTGAGGATCAGAAAAAATGTCTAGCCCGCCATCTTGTGGTCATGTGACCCAAAAATCCCCAACCCCCTCTTTAGATAGATGAAGGAGGAAACTGTAAAAACCGAAGTGTTAGCAAATGTAAGTGTCTAAAGAGATGATGGTAAAATAAAATGAGACCTGTGTTTGAATTCCAACTCTGATACTTAGTAGGTGTGGCCTTGGTTGGGCAAGACACTTTCTCTCTTGGGTCTCCTCCTTCCTTGTGCTTTGGGAGTTGGACTTTGTCAGTTAGTAATCATTTATTAATTGCTTATACTATGCAATGAGCCAGGGATACAAAGAAAAGTAAAAATAATTCCTACCTTTGAAGACCTTAGATAATAATGGGGGAGACGACATATAAATAAATTGATGCATACAAGATACATAGGGAGTCAGTTGGAGGTATCCCTAGAGAAAAAAAACCTAGCAGTTGAGGGGCAGGGAGTATCTTGCAAAAAGTGAGACAAGCTGAGTCTTGAAGAAAGGTATGGATTCCTAGAGTTGGAAGTAAAGAGAGAAAAACATTGTATCAGGATATTTAGCTGCTACAGCCTCCTTTGCAGTAGCTAGCTCTTTGATAATTTTAACACGCAATTGAATTTGAATCAAAACGTGCATTAAAAGTTTCTTTGCTGTCTACTTCATTTACATTTTCTATCTCTGCTAAAAAAATAAAAAACAAGCAACCCTTGATGCTTTTGTCTGAATGGTACCTGTACTGAGAATAATGTGTTTTTTTGTTTGCAAACTTTTGTCTCTACTGCTATAAGGTGCTCTATTCCATCTTTAACATTGTAACACTTAAAATCTTTACATGTGTTTGCAGAGCACAAAAATCTGATGCAGCTTTGCCTTTTAAAATTTTTTTTGCGTACTTATTTTATAATATTCTTTATTACTTATTTAGGCAGTCTAACATCTCTTCCTAATTTGTTCTAGTGTAATAACACTTTTTTGTACTTCTGATATTTCCATCTGAAATATTCTTCCTTTTGTTCATTTTGTTTAAGGGCTCTTTAAAATAAATTAACACAACCCTTTGTAATTTGATACACAGCAGCAAATTACATCCACACAGGACATAGGCAAATGTAGACTGACGACCTACTGCTATATTAAAAAACCCTTGACTAGCTTGCGTGTTTCACATTAATTGAATTTTGGTTCATATTAAATGTCATCTGGTACTCTGTAATTTACATTAAATTGAATTTTGCATTATTTGAACTCATGATAATTGTGACCTAACTATGTTGGTTAGAAAAAGAGCCAGAATGACAATACCTCTGATGATCTCTTCAATTTAGAGAAAGATGGAAATTATTAGCAAATTAAGTCAAGAATATACTAGCTGCCATGTTTTTAGTAGAGATTGATAGTAGATGTATGAATAGTGAAGTTTTCCATTGTAACTACGTCCAGTTTTTGTGCCAGCTTTGTGATCTATGTTAGAGACACATACAGTTCATCCAGCTGGCCTGGTGGCCATTCTCACTACTAATAGTGATTCTGTAGGCAAAGAAGAAACAAAGCTATCACTCTTTGCAGATGACATGATGATATACTCAGAGAATCCTAGAGAATCAAGTAAAAAACTACTTGAAATAATAAACTACTTTAGCAAAGTTGCAGGCTACAAAATAAACCCATATAAATCATCGACATTTCTGTATATTACCAACAAAGCCCAGCAGGTAGAGATAGAAAGAGAAATTCCATTTGAACTTACTGTCGACATTATAAAGTATTTGGGAGTCTGTCTCCTGAAACAAACCCAGGGACTCTGTGAACACAATTACAAAACACTTTTCACACAAATAAGGTCAGATCCACATAATTGGAAAAACATCAGTTGCTCATGGGTAGGCCGAGCTAATATAATAAAAATGACAATTCTACCTGAGCTAATTTACTTATTCAGTGCCATACCAATCAGACTACCAAAAATTTGTTTTATAGAGTTAGAAAAAATAATAACAAGATTCATTTGGAAGAACAAAAGGTCCAGAATATCAAGGGAACTAATGAAAAGAAATGCAGGGGAAGGTAGCCTAGCAATTCCAGATCTTAAATTGTATTATAAAGCAGCAATCATCAAAACTGCTTGGTACTGGTTAAGAAATAGAGTGCTGGATCAGTAGAATAGGTTAAATATGCAAAACACAGTAGTCAATGACTATAGTAATCTATTATTTGATAAACCCAAAGACCCCAGCTTCTGGGATAAGAACCCACTATTTGAAAAAAAAAAACTGCTGGAAAAACTGGAAAAGAGTATGGCAGAAACTAGACGTAGACCCAAATCTCACACCATATACCAAAATAAAGTCAAAATGGGTTCATGATTTAGATATAAAGGCTGATACTATAAGCACACACTGGGAGAGCAAGGAATAGTTTACCTATCAGATCTACGGAGAACAGAAGAATTCATGACCAAATAAGAGACAGAGAACATTATGAAAAGCAAAATGGATAATTTTGATTACATTAAATAGAAAAGTTTTTGCACAAACAAAACCAATGCAACTAAAATTAGAAGCAAGGTAGAAAATTGGGAAAGAATTTTTACGACCAGTCCCTCTGATAAGGGCCTCATTTCTAAAATATATAGAGAATTAAATCAAATTTATAAGAATACAAGCCATTCCCCAATTGATAAATGGTCAAAAGCTATGAACAGACAGTTCTCAGATGAAGAAATTCCATTTATAGTCATATGAAAAAATGCTCTAAATCATTATTGATTAGAGAAATGCAAATCAAAACAACTTTAAGGTACCACATCACACCTATCAGATTGGTCAACATGACAAAACAGGAAAATGATAAATGTTGGAGAAGATGTGGGAAAATTGGAACACTAATGCATTGTTGGTGGAGTTGTGAAATTATTCAACCATTTTGGAGAACAATTTGGAACTATGCCCAAAGGGCTATAAAAATGTGCATACCCTTTAACCCAGCAATAGCACTTCTAAGGCTATATCCCAAAGAGATCATGGGAAATGGGAAAAGGACCCACATGTACAAAAATATTCATAGCAGCTCTTTTTGTGGTGGCAAAGAATTGGAAATTGAGAGGATGCCCATCAATTGGGGAGTGGCTGAGCAAGTTGTGGTATGTGAATGTAATGGAATACTATTGTGCTATAAGAAATGATGAATAGGCTGACCTCAGAAAAACCTGGAAAGACTTGTATGGTCTGATGCTGAGTGAAATGAGCAGAACCAAGAGAACATTGTACACAGTAACAGCCACATTGTGTGATGACTAATATTGATAAACTTAACCCTTCCCAGCAATACAAGGATCTAAGACATCTCCAGAGGCCTCGGGATGGAAAACCCTGTCTTCCTGATAATATTGCTAACTGAATACTATATATATTCAAAAATATAAAGGATAAATCTGTCACAGAGCCTAATATGAAAACTATTTTTTTGAACACAGGAGTTATCTTGTTAATATTTAAGTAGAGTTATGAATTCTGGTAGTATTTCTTTGGGATACATAATCCTAGTTTCTTATGTAAGGAAATTGGTACTAAGAAGTGGTCTCATTCCATATTTCTTCTACCTCACTCTGAAGCTAAGAGGAAAGGAATCATTTCAGTGGTGAAAGCATATTCTGTTTTGATTAGTAGACTACACACAATTTTTGATACAAAAAAGTGTAAATCATGACCCCAGTTATAAGGAGAATATATTTCCAAAGAAAGAACTATGAAAGTTGAATTGCTGTTTTTTTTCTCTTCTGTTGAGTTTTGTTTCCTCTTTCTTATGGTTCCTCCTGTTGGTTTTAATTTTTACTTACAATACTACTAATGTTTAATGGGAATGTAAATGTATAGCCTGTATCAGATTGTGCACCGTCTTGGGGAAGGTAGTGGGGAGGAAGGGGGAGAAAAATTTTAAATTCAAAAGCATATGGGAATGATTATTGATAAATCAAAATAAATTAATGAAATTTTTAAAAAAAAGGAAAAAAATTAGTGATTCTGTGTTCCTCCTTGAATCCTTATTCAAATGCTCTGTGTCATGTGTCTCCCTGCAGTGTTGCCCCTCCCCTGATTTAAAAAAATCTTTTTGCTGTACAGTGCTACCCTAAGTTTCCTATTTAATTTGTTCCTTATAAACAAGGTGTATCCATCCATCTCACCAAGTCTCAGTGATACCAGTGAGAGCATATTTACCTCCCCTTATTACAATATCTGTTTTTTTGTTCTACATTTGTGTATGACATGGGTATAATTTCTGATCTTTTTTTCCTTGCATTCCTGAGGCCTTTACCCTTAGTCTGTTTTTCTTCCACTTTCTGTAGGAGCTGATTGAGCTGCCCTCTCTGGACATTTCCCTATCCCCTTCTTTGTCTTCTGCCTTTTTAGTTTAAATTACTCTTAATCAGATCAGCCTGTTTCTAGGCAAATACATTCTTTCTACTTTTCATTAGATGTGCTCCATGGTGTGACAAGAGCTCTTCATTCCTGAATCTTATGCTTTTTTCAAAAAGCTAAATTCCTTTCACTGATAGTTAGACAGATGTTCACTTCACCTTCAGTTGGCAGCAGTGATGAAAACACCATCTGTGCCCCTGAATTCTTTACTTTCATGCTCAGGGCTTCATGATACCTAAAGATTCATCTGTGTATTCCTAGCATTTGTCAGAGTACATTGTACATCCAGTAGTAGGCACTTAATAAATATTTGTTGAATTGTTACTGAGTTGCTAGATGAGATTAGCAGCTATCTTTTTATTCCAATGAGTACTATACTATGGAATAGGAAAAGATTGTCAACTGAATCTTTTTTCCCCCATATGAACTCATTCCTTTTTTTTTTGTGTTTGAAAACAGGATTCTTTTTGGCCCACTTTGCTTTAATATTTCTGTTTCATAAGGTGAAAGAGAATTATTTAAGATCTTTATTAAGAGAGCCTTGCTGAAAAAAATGTGCAAGATATACAGATGTGTGAATGAGAACATTAATCCATTGTACACTAAAATGTTCATACATTACATTAGATTCCTTATATTTCTTTTAAAAGGTGAAGTTTCAGAGGAAAGCAATTAGAATAACTACAGAGGTTAGAAAAGTATTAGCTGTGATTTCTGTGAAAGGAGTTGGACTATTTATCTTACAGAAAAGAAGCCTGAGGAGTGACTTCATAACTCAGCTTCATAAATAATTCCACTTGCAGAAGGAAGAAAAAGTATTTTAGAGAGTTATAAGGAGAATATATTTCCATAAAAGATAAATGTAATTGCCATAAATTGCATAAGAGAATTAGTTTAGATGTTCAAAACAAAACTCAACCCTGTCTTCCTGATAATATTGCTAACTGAATACTGTATATCTTCAAAAATATAAAGGACAAATCTGTCACAGAGCCTAATATGAAAACTAATTTTTTGAACACGGGAGTTATCTTGTTAATATTTAAGTAGAGTTATGAATTCTGGTAGTATTTCTTTGGGATACATAATCCTAGTTTCTTATGTAAGGAAATTGGTACTAAGAAGTGGTCTCATTCCATATTTCTTCTACCTCACTCTGAAGCTAAGAGGAAAGGAATCATTTCAGTGGTGAAAGCATATTCTGTTTTGATTAGTAGACTACACACAATTTTTGATACAAAAAAGTGTAAATCATGACCCCAGTCTCCAAAGAACTTAAAATTTAGATGAAGATATTACATATGCACTTAAGAAAAAAAGAAGTAATGCAAAATTGTAGTGTATATGCTTGTGTCCAATTGCTATCCCTGTCGATGAATACTGTCTGGGAGCTCTTAACCTTCTTTGTGCTATGGACCTGTTCTTACAGTAATGCTTTTTTAGAAAAAAAAAATTTAGTTTTCAACATTCACTTCCATAAGATTTTGAGTTTTAAATTTTCTCCTCCTACTTTTCCTCCCCACTCCCCAAGACAGCATGCAATCTGATATAGGCTCCACTTATACATTCATATTAAGCATATTTTCCACATTAGTCATGATATATAGAAGAATTAGAACGAATGGGAGGAACTGCAAGAAGGAAGAAGTAAAACAAAACAATGAAAGAAAAGGAGAGCAAATAGTATGCTTCTGTCTGCATTCAGACTCCATAGTTCTTTCTCTGGACGTGGATAGCATTTTCCATTGTGAGTCTTTTAGAGTTGTCTTAGATCCTTGCGTTGCTGAGAAAAGCTAAGTCTATCAAAGTCAGTCATCACACAGTGTGGCTGTTACTGTGTACAACATTCTCCTGGTTCTGCTTACTTTACTCAGCATCAGTCCATACAAGTCTTTCCAGGTTTTTCTGAAGTCAGCCTGCTCATCATTTCATATAGCACAATAGTATTCCATTACATTCATGTGCCACAACTTGTTCAGCCATTCCCCAATTGATGGGCATCCTCTCAGTTGCCAACAGTAATGATTTTAAATGCATACAAATGTATAAGATTAGAATGAAAACCATTTATAGTAAAATACATTTATCACAATATTAAAGAAGAATTTAAGGACCTCAAGTTGAGAACCACTGCTATATAGATGTTTAGAAAAAGAAGAGATAAGTGTGGCTTAGAGTAGTTGGAGAAGAAGGTCCTGTGTTTTTATCTCCCATTACCTGCCCACATGAAAACTTTGTCCCTGCCAGCTGCATCTCTTTACTTATTCCATAGACATGCCTAGTACATTCTTAGAGGGTAAGATCTAGAAGAAACATCTAGTCCAACCAGACCTAAACAAGAATCTCAATTTCAAACTGTATAAGTTGTCTTTCTGCTTCTGTTTAAAGACCTACAATGAGATGAAACTCTCTCAAGGCAGTCCTGTCTATGGTTGGATAGTTCTAATAGGCTCTCTGCAACTTCCAGGTATCACTCTGAGTGTTATCCTCTGGGGAGATGGAGAACAAGACTAATCCTTACTTACGACTGCCCTTCAGATGCTTGAAGATGGCTGTAAATAACTGTCCCTGTCTTCTTTTCACCAGGCTACACATCTCCAGTTCCTTTAGCAAATCCATTTGTTTAGAACATCCTCCAGCTTCTCTGTCTTCCAAAAATGTGCCCAGGATATTTGACTTAGTTGTAGAAATGCTAGTGACAGCAGTAAGACAAGAGAAAAATTAAAGGCATAAACATTACCAAAGAGGAAATAAAATCGTGTCTTTCCAGGCAACACAATAGTTTACTTGGAAAACCCTAGAGAATCAGTAGAAAAATTAATTTAGATGAAGAACAGCTCTAGTAAAGTAGCAGGATACAAAATAAATTACCAAAAATCAACTGCATGTTTATATGGCAATACTAAAACCCAGTAATAAATGATAAAAAAAAAAAAGAAGAAGAAATACCATTCAGAATAGCTTCAAAATGTATAAAATATCTAGGAATCAACCTGCCAACAAATATTCAAGATTTATATAAATACAATTAGAAAACACTTAACAGAAATAAAAGAAGACTAATATAATTGGAGCAATATTCATCACTAATGGTAGACTAGGTCAATATAATAAAAATGACGATACTAACTTACTATATAAATTTAGTTATATGTCAGAATACCAAGGACTTATTTTATAGAACTGGAGAATATAATATATTTCATTTGGAGGAACAAAAGTCTAGAATCTCAGGGAAAATAATTTAAAAAAAAAGAAAAAGTGAAATGGAAATAGTACTTTAGGGCTTCAAGCTATATTCTAAAGCAATGATCATCAAATCTCTTGGATACTGGTTAAAATAGTAAAAAACTAGATGAGTAGAACAAGTTAGATAAGCAAGAATAGAACAGTTGAACTTAGTGTTTTCTAACAATAATGTTCTTACAAGAGCATAAAATATGGAGTATAAGTGGGGAAGATTGCTTATTTGACAAGAACTGCTAAGGAAACGAGAAGGCAATTTGTCAGAAAATAGGTTCTGACTAGAATCTTACCCTATGTACCATAAGTTCTTAATGGATTTGCAAAGTAAATATAAAAAGACAAATCATTAAAAAGAAATCTAAGGAGAATATCTGAAGGTATTTTTTACAGCTATGGCTTAGGGGAATATTTCATAACTAAACAAGGGATAGAGGTAATTGTTAAAAACAGAAAAGACAATTTTGACTACATTAAATTAAAAGGGTTGTGTGAAGATCAGTACAATTAGCTTAAGAAGGAAAATTGACAAATTGAGAATAATCCTGGCGTGAATTCTCTGTGGGGAAACTGTTTATTATTTATCCTCTATTAATATTGCTGAGTCTTGATTTATTTGGCTAGAAGATTGTCTAAACCTAAAAGCTTTTTGTAGAGATCAGCCTGACCTGAGAGAGGCTCCAGGAAAGTGGGATGGATATAAGGAATGCTAGATCCTACCCAGTGCTTTCTTTGGGTCCTCAGGTTTTGTTTTGGGGCCACCCAAAATTTGTGTTTTGGGTTTCCCAGATCATATCAACTTACCTACTGGTATACATGTAACTTCTCTTGGAGACTACCTGCTGCCGTGTAAGGCCAAATCAGGCGAAGTTCCTTGTGCTCTTGTCTGAACTCATAATAATGTAAACTCACAAAGACTTGTGGAGAGTGCCACCCCTTTTTGCATTCTTTCCCTACCAGATAACCTAATGCATTTTTTTTCTAAAACTATTTCGTATTTGGGGTTTGTTCTCACTAATGACATCTGCTAAACATGTGGCATCCAAGATAATGTGGAGAGAGAACTGGCTTCAGCAGTCAAGAGGAACTGCGTTCAACTCCTGACTCTGGTACTGGTTCTGTGACTCTGGACAAGTCACTTAACTTCTCAGCACCCTGAGCATGCCTCTAAAACTGTAAATTGCAGAGCAAGTGTCAGTCTGCATTGGTAGCAAGAGTTTTCTCTAAAAATGAAATCATATCCTAGTCCTATCCAAGATATATAAGTAATTGGCATATAAAACTAGGAGCTGTTCTCTAATAGATAAGTGTTCAAGGCTATAAACAGATTTCAAAGAAGAATTGCAAACCATCAACAATAAATGTGAAAGACTGGTACAAATAATTGAGAAAAATGCCAGTTAAAACAATTCTGAGGTTTTATTGTCACATCTCCTGCCTGATAGTGATCTCTAGGGAAAGAGGAGAAGTACATTTCTCTTAAGGGCATCGTTTCCAGCCTGGTCTCCTGCCTTGGAGGGAGGAGAGTATCACCACTCCTGCTCAAGTTCTTAACTGCCTCACCTGCACTGCTTAAAACTCTGAAAGGATTTCCCACAGAGATCATAATAGTATTATACTTAATACTTTCAGAGATCACAATACTTTGAAAATCTCTCTAAATATTTCATGTAATGATTAGCAAACTACCCCTGATCAGGCCTTCCCCATTCCATTGATTCTTTTTTTTTTTTTTTGTGAGGCAATCAGGGTTAAGTGACTTGCCCAGGGTCACACAGCTAGTAAGTGTTATGTGTCTGAGGCCTGATTTGAACTCAGGTCCTCCTGACTTCAGGGCTGCACCACCTAGCTGCCCCATTCATTTTTTTTAAACATTTTTTTTAAGCTTTATTTTGTTTAATTTCTTTTTGTTTTGTTTTTGTTAGGCAATGGGGTTAAGTGACTTGCCCGGGGTCACACAGCTAGTAAGTGTTGTGTGGCTAAGGCTGGATTTGAACTCAAATTCTCCTGATTCCACATTCCATTGATTCTGAAACCTTGTAGGTCATTATCCAAACCTCATTACGCATCCAGCGCTGCTCAATTCTTTATTCATACTCCCTTAAACCCCTTTCCCCAGACCCAACCAAAAGCTACTTACCCTGTTTCATTGTGCCCTCTAGGACTTGCTTTCATCTTAACTCTTTTACTTTTCCACTCGTTTCATCTTTTGGCCCTCACTGAGAACTGACTCTGCTGTGATGACAAGACTTCCTCGTCACCCTTTTCAGCACCAGCTGCACTTTTACTCATTCCCCTCAGCCTACTATCAAGGTAGGGGACTTAGAATACTCTTGCTTCCCATTGTCACTTTCAGGTTATTTCTCTACCACCATCACTTAGTAACCTCTCCTCCGTTGAGGTTCATGCAGTCCACATCAAATCCCTGGTAGCTATTGTTTATCAGGAGGAAAAGAGCAACCTATATTGCCTTGGGAAAGTTCAAAGTTGTTTAATAACTCCACATTTCTTAAAGGAACAAAAGCCTATCTTTAACCCCCCCCCAAAAAAACCCCCACAACTTTATTATTCTTGTTTTCTTTATTGTTGTTAAATTCTTTATTAATATTTTTTGTTTTTATATTATCTTCATTGTCCAGTGTCTCTTTCTGCCTCTCTCTCCCCTGTACTCAAGGAACTTCCTTTATAAAAATGATAAAAAAGGGGAGACAGTTCAGGAAAGCAGTAAACATCAACCGTATCTGACATTTTAACATTCATAGTTCTCCCATTTCTGTAATAAAAGGAAGGGAAGTGCATTTTCTAAAAACTCCAGTGAAGCCAAACTTGGACTTTATAATTACATAATGATGGTTTTCATTTCTTTGTTCTTTAAATTTGCATTATTGTCTTTGTGTTTTCCTAGGTCCATCTATTTAATACCAATATTCTGGCATATGCCTTGGTTACACATGGAGTTCTACTAGAGGGTGTCAACAGATTGTAATACATTACAAACAGGAAATCATGGAGGAGAACTAGGGTAAAAGGTATCATCAAAGAACACATGAATTTTTTTTGGTTTTTGTTTTTTGGTGAGGCAGTTGGGATTGAGTGACTTTCCCAGGGTCACACAGCTAGTAAGTGTCAAATGTCTGGTCTGTGACCAGATTTGAACTTCGGTCCTCCTGACTCTCGGGCCAGTGCTCTATCCACTGTGTCATCTAGCTGCCCCAAAGAACACATGGATGAAAAAAGAAAATGGATCGGTCATGTAGCCACAGGGGAAGGCTAAGGAATGGAGAGACTGTATCCACTAGCATCCTTTCAGTGTTATGAAGAAAGTACAGGCACATCCTAATACATTGAGTTAAATGCGCTATGCTGAGCTTGTGGATTAGAATTACGTCTGATGAGTGGGCACAGATGGATTGTGATCTGCATCTTTGGCTAGAATATCCACATTTATGACGTCACAGATCCATTTGAGTATTTAAAAGAGATAATTAAAGAGATAATTAGTGAGCATCTAGAAAATTAAGTGCTGATTACTGAAAGCCAACATAGCTTCATTAAGGAAAGGTTATAATAGTCTAAATTTAGTTCTTTCTTTAAAATGATCACTAAATTGATTGATCAAGGAAATGTTGTAGGTCATATTTACATAGATTTTGGCAAATAGTTTGATAAAAGCTTTCTGGCTATCTTTGTGGACAAGATAGAGACATATAAGCCTGATTATAGTACAGTTAGGTGGGTTTGGAATGGGCTTAATGTCTGCACCCACAGATTAGTCATTAATAATTCTGCTTTACCTGAGTACAGAACTAGTAACAATGGGTAGAAGTAGCAAAGAACCACATTTAGACTTGATGTGAAGAAAACAAAATTCTAGTAATTAAGAGAATTGTCCCAAAGTAGAATGGGCTACCTTGGGAAGTGGTGGATTGCTGTTCTTTTGAGCTTGTAAGAATCTCAGTTATCTTCACTGCCGTGCCACCAGGGAGGCTCAAATTAAATCACCTGACTTAATCTAGTCAAAATAGGGCATGCAGTAATGGCTGAAAGTTCTTTTCCCAGTGTGGGGAGGTTGAATATCAATTGGATGCTAGCTCCTCAAGTGATGTTCACTGTACCACCACCCCTAATTCCACTCCCCCACACCACTTCCATCAGTCTGGATCGGGTCTAGAACCTTGGTGTCCAGGCTCCTTGCTCTCTTCTCTAAATACTTGGTCTGATGTGACCTGGATAAGAACCATATAAAAACCCATCCATCACCTTGTTTTACTAATTTTGGTGTCCCCTTCCACTGGTCCCAGAAGACCTACTTTCATCATCCCCACCTCCTCAGTAAAGCTGGATGTAAAACTGTCTAGTGATCTCTGCTTCCTTTAACTGTAGAATTGGAATCCTGAATTTCACCTCAAATTCCATTGACAGATCTTTAAGCAAAGCTAAGATGACCACTTGCGTATTTTGTAGTGGGGTAGACTTTTTCTCATTTGGGTTGGATTGGGTCTCAGGAACTTCCTAACTCTGAATTTCTGTGATATCTGTATGTGAAGTTTGTGTTACATGTGTCTGTAGACCAGTTTGGCAGTTCATGCCAAGTTCATGGTTTTGCTCCTCAGATGGGCCATTTCATTGGGCAATGTGATGTAGAGGAAAGAAGACTGGTTTTGAATTCAGAGGGTCTTGATTCAAAATCTGGCTCTACTCTTTGTGACCTTGGGCAAAGTCACTTGACCTTTCTGTACCTCAGATTTTTCATCTGTAGATTTGGACTAGGTGAAGTGGAATGTCCTTTCCAACTTTGCATGTATAATCCTCTGATCTTCTGAAATTCTTTGAACAGATTGAAGGCAAGTCACTGATTTGAGGTTAAGGTGGATGTACAGAGAGCAATTGAATCCAAAAATCCAGGGGCAAGGGGTATTTTAAAAAGAAGAAATCTCAAAGGAGATCAAGGGAGTTGAGAAATAGTCCTGACCTTGGATTGATTTAAAGATAAACTAGGAAGGGAAACTAGAAACAACTATACTGTTTATGTGCTTTAAGTTTCCTAGTTTGTGTATAATTTGTACACTGGAGTTCCTTTTTACAATACTGAAATAATTTGCCCATTTTAAATGCTTACAGACTATATTGTACTGGTATCCACAGAGGGCCCCTGTAGGGACTTAACTTTTGGAGCACAAATCCTTCATTGGCTCGACAGTTGAGGAAATTTACTCAAGGGTTGGTGAAAGCAACTAGTAATCTTTTAGTTTTGGAGTTGTCTTGGGCTGCATTTTGTTATACATTCCATCCATCATATTAGAAAAGTTGTAATTTTTCTGCCTTTTAGCAAGTGAACATATACCAGAGGTTACTTTGAAATGCTTAGTTCTTTCTAGGTACATTGAAATAGCATTCAGTTGACAAAAATAGTATTTAAATTCCATAAGCAATTCTAATTTAGATTTTAACTGTCTTATCTGGAACACATTTAAATGGTATCCTTACTAAAATTAAATTAAGCTGCACATAAACTTCTTTCTTCTTTTGCTCTCATTTTTGTTCTTTATAGCTTTCCCTCAAGATCTTTATTTATCATGAAACAGTGAGATTATGTCAGGTAGAAGTTTAATTTTCTTCCTTATTAAGAAGGAAGAAGTTTCCCTGGAATTAGTTACTTTTTCCTACATAGGGCAATTTTCTTTAGTTTCAAAAATACTAACTGAAAAATTGAAAGCTAAACTCATCTTTCGACACAATTGTAGATTAATTTTGTAGTATGAATTGTAACAATAAGATCCTTCCCTTTCCTTTTTTTTTGGTGGTATAAAAATATGGTTTTAAAAAATGTACAGCTCTTTATTTTACAATTATTTTAAATGACAATTTCTAGGAAAAGAAAGGTAATGCTAGATAGATAGATAGATAGAGCATTTATTAAAGTTCTTATCTGTGCCAGACACTGTAGTAAGTGGTAGAGATGAATACTGGTACCAGCAAGCAAGACAGTTACTGCTCCCAAAGCATTTCCATTATAATGGGGGAAGCCAATATATAAAAAGGAGCTGAAAAGGGATGGGGCAGTTTATTTGCCCCCCCCCCCCCATACCTGGAATGCTTTGCCATCTCATTTCTACCTCCTTGCTTTCTTCAAGACTAGGTTCAAATCCTACCTTCTGAAGAAAGTTGTTCCTGGGCTTTCCCTCCTTTCTCTTAGTGCCTTCTGAAATTACCTCCCTTTTACACCGTATAGCTCTCAAATGTATGTTTTGTTTTACTTATATATTTATTTGTTTTGCACATGGTCTCCCTTGTTAGAACATTAACTCATTGAAGGTAGTGATTTTGCCTTTCTTTGTATACCCAGTGCTTAGCACAGTGCCTGGCGCTAATAAATGTTTGTTAACTGACTAACTGATGGTGGCATGGTGTGGAGGTGGCCAAGAAGTAGGTGGAGTTCTAGTTCCTGGCAAAATAAGGTGCTGGGAATCAAAGGTTGTGGGAGAGAGGTGAAGATGACAAGAGTGTAGGCAGCTTGGTGAGAAGTGGAAGGGAAGTAACTTGGAAGCCAACCCCTAGGTGAGATATGGTGAAAACTCAACTATTAGAACCACTGTTAAGTATTATTAATGTCATATCTATATTTGGGAAAAGGTTTATATTGAAATGACTTGGATTTTGTTTTTTAAAATTTATTGCTTTTTTTTGTTTTTGTATCACCTTTATTTCCAAATATATATTGCCTCCTTCCACAGAGAGACATTCCTAGTAACAAATAATTAAGGTGTATGTGGAGGGTGGGGAGATAGTGCTGTAGTAAAATCAGTCTGATGTATTTGCTATGTTCCAAACTCAAATAACTTCCACCCCTCCTCCCATCCTCCTACAAAGAAGGGATGAAAATGCATTTTATCATCTCTTCTTTTGGGCTATGCTTAGTTGTTACAATTACACAGATTTTTTTTTCCCCTTTCCATTTACATTGTTGTAGTCATTGTGTGTATTGTTATTTTGGTTGTATATTTTGTGTCCATTTCATATACAGTTTCCTATCCTTCTCTACATTATTCCACATATTAAACTTGCTAAGATTCAGAAATGCAGAAATATCATCTAGTAAGCACATAGTACTTTTTATGAATATTAAAGGCAAACATATTGAAAATACTTTTGTTAGGTAGGAAAGATGGTAGCTAAAGGGTTTAGAGATTCTAAAAGAATCCCACTTTTGACAAATAGATTAAGTCAATATTTAGACTGATGTTGGAGAGATTTATATTTTATTGAGTGACTTAAATTAGACATCATCAATTATTTTTCTTTTACATTGTTATATAAATGGGAAATTACTTGCAATGATTTTCTGTTCCTGAAGTAGAAAATAATAGTCCAAAAATCTCACTAGGCACACAAAAAAAAGGCAAAAAGTAAAGAAATTTTATAACACAAATCTTCAGATACCAAGAATTAATGTTGCAACAGACAGAAACAAAAGCAGTTTAAAGAACTCAGAGGATGATGAAAAACCAGAGTAGTGGCAGAGAACTAAGTCAAACATAACTGGAAAAGGTTGATATATTAAAAAGTTCGGGAAAACAGAAGCAGCAGAAAAAAAATGTAGGGGAGGAGGTTGATACAATAATTATAGCTCACATTTATATAGTGGTTACAGAGCATCTTATATATATTACCTCATTTAATTTTCAGAGCTCTATAAGGGCATTGCTATTATTATCCCCATTTTAGAGATGATTTCTACATCTTTTCCATTTTTTTTCCTCTGAGGTTCAGAGAGGTTACATGACTTGCTCGGAATGACAGCTAGTAATTGTAGGAGGTGATATTTGATCCTGAGTTAGATGGAAAGATGAACTTCACTTCTTGCTTGCTATATTGTTTTTATTAGCGTGAATAGCAATAGAATATAGCTCCTTGAGGGCAGATACTATTTCATTTGTTTGTGTAATCCCACTATTTGGCTCAAAGCTTCTCCCCACAAAATTGCCTTATATTTATATAGCATGTACTTATACATGTGCCTGTCTACCCCAACACAATATAAGTTTCTTGAGAGGAGGGACTGTTTCATTTATTATTATTTTTTTAAATTTCCAGTTTCCAGCATCTAATGAGCACTTGATAAATGTAAGTTGATAATTTATTTTTATTGTTCAGTCATTTTCAGTCATGTCCAGCTCTTCATTTCTGCTTTTGGGATTTTCTTGGCAAAGATAACTAGGGTGGTTTGCCATTTCCTTTTCCAGCTCATTTGACAGATGAGGAAACTGAAGTGAGCAGGGTTAAGTGATTTGTCCAGGGTCCACAGTAAGTGTTTGAGGCTGGATTTGAACCCAGGTCTTCTTGACTCCAGGCCTAGTGCCCTATCCACTGTGCCACTTAGCTGCCCATGATTAATTTATAGTAGTAACTTGATAAGTATCTTTTGATTGGTTGTAGTGTGATGCTGAGCCACATAGCCCCATCCTCTCCTATGGTCCTGGTCATATTGCCTGGGGATCAAGGTGTTTTAGATGAGACACCCTCCTACCCTCTAGTTTTGGATGGATCATGTAGGGAGAGGTTGGAGTCCCTTGGTTACTACGCTAAGTTCTGAAACTTATAGTTCTGTCCAGTCAGTCTTTTTTTTCCACTTTGGTGGATATTATGACACCAGTGTTTCTCTTGGTCATCTCTCCTGTTTGGCAATATTTTACTTTCTGTGTTTTCCATTGTTTTTGAAGGAGCTCATCTTGACTGTGGAACCATTTTTGTCCTAGAAGTACTATGTCCCTTAATCTTCTCCCCCTGTTGTCTGTGCCCTTTTGCCCTTCCCCCTTAGGTGTTTCATTTTAGACTTTGCTCATTTCCTTGTAGAAGTTGAAATGTACTCAAATAGACGTATAGATTTACATATTACTGTTGAAACTTCCTCTAAGTTCTCACACTGTTTTTTGAGATTTAGATAGCCTCTACATTTGTGTTTGAAAAAACAGTAAAGCATATATACGTAAGACATTATTTACTCAGTCTGTAAGAGTCATGTTAACTCATTTATTATATTGAGTCATAACTGCATGTTTATGAAGCTAAATAAAGACCAGTTTTTTGAATTTTTGGTATGCGTATGGATTCTCACACCCCTTACAATAACTCTCTGGCTCCCTCTAGGGTTTGTAGCCCACAAGTTGGAAACTTGCTTTATGGTAATGGTGAAAGAAATTAAAGGTAGAAGTCTCCTGTGTTTAATGTACTGTACAGAATTTCTACAGACAAAAAGATTTTAGTACTTTAAATGAAACCCCCAAATAATGGTATTTCTGTGCCTGTTTACTAAAGAAGAGTTCTCAAATTCTAGAAGTTTTTTTCAATATTTAAAAGTACCATTGTATTAGTGTACCTAATAGTAATGAATAGCCATGGAGAAATAAAATTCTAGTTATTTTCATTTCAAAATATATTTATTTTGTTTAGTCAACAAATATTAAGCACCTGCTATATGCATTATACTGTGTTAGAGACAATAGGAGTTCTAAAGAATAAGAATTTTGTTGACATAAAGGAACTCAAAATAATTTACACCTAGCTCCAAAAATGTATCATGCCTTCAAAGGATAAAAATCCACAGTAGTGTGTGTAAGGTCATAGAGATTTAAAAATATGACATCCTCAATTTCAAGAAGCACTATTATCTTACTGTAACAGGTCATAGAAATCATAAAATTTCCATTTTGGTTTCAAATATTAGATTGGCAATCATTGATTCAGATTATTTCCTAAAACTTGAGAAGACTGAAACATGAAATAATCAAAAAGAATTATGAAAATATTGTAATGATTCTCTGACTAGAGAAATCTCTAATTAAAATCTATTTAGAATGGCAGAACTCTTAATTTTTACAATTTGAGTGTCATTATGCTTTATTATAAAGCTTGGGGCTGTCTACCAAATCATAATCAATAAATATTATTGTGATTATTGATACTGTGCTGAATATGAAGAGATATAAATCATGGCTCTTGTCTTGAAAGGATGTTAGCTTCAGAAGGAGAGGTACTTCATCTTTATCGTTTATTCAGAGAAAGATTGGATGAAGTCACCCTGGGCAAATATAGTGTCCACCTTCCCCTGCTTCCCCCCAATTCAAATCACCAGTAAGTTGCTAAGGCAGCCTCACAGACTGACCTCCTTCTTAATCTGTTCAATAATCACGTTTTTCTTGACAACTTTCTACCCTAGCTTTATATCAGTGTTCCAGTGGACTCCCCTTTCCCTCTTCCCATATACACTTCTTCCTCACACTTTTTATAGTATTTTATAAAGTTAAATGAAGCAGCTAGGTGGTACAGTGCATGGAGTGCTGGCCCTGGAATCAGAAAGACCAGAGTTCAAATGTGATCTCAGACACTTAATAGCTGTGTGACCCCCAGGTAAGTTACTTATTAACCCCTGCCTGCATAAAACTAGAGAAGCAAATGGCAAACTGCTCTAGTATCTTTGCCAAGAAAATCCCATGGACAGTTGGTCCGTGGGGTCATGAAGAGTTGGATACTACTGAACAACAACAGATAATATTTTCATATAATATTGTGTATTATAGCTATCTGTGTTGGTGTCTGAACTCCTCTAAGATATTTGAATGCAAGGACCAATCTTTTTTAAAGTTAGTATCTCCTATGGCACAAAGCAGGGTACCCTGCTCACTTTTATACTTTTGAAGCATTTGTGATCTCATAAATGTTGGTATTTAGTAGTGCAAATTACTACCCATCTACACTTTTCATACTTTGTATCTCTTGTTTGTGTCCTCTTGCAGATTCTCCACCAAAAGTCCACCAAGTATGCTGGGGAACCTTCTCTAAATCTCTTTAAGATTGTGTGGATACTAGTGAAGCATACAAGCTCTTTACCTTGTCATAGGTTTAGAACTAATAGGGACCTTAGCAGTCATTTGATCCAGTCTCCTCATTTTATAGAAGAGTATACTGTGACCCAGAAAAGTTAAGTGACTTACTTGCTCATGGTCACATAAAGGTAACAGAGCTGGGATTTGAATCGCAAGTCAGTCCTTTGACTCCAAATCTGGTGCTCTTTTCACTATACTGTGAAGCACATAGAAATGGCGTGACTTGACTTCTCTTCTTTGCCCTTCCATTAGTAAACCAGATAAGGCACTGAGTCCTTTCCCAGTGGGGGAAAATATGGACTGTCCTTAGGCCAGGAGTTTTTAACCTGGGGTCTATGAACTTATTTTCAAAAATTTTATTTTTATAACTAATATAGTTGATTTGTAATTCCATGTAATTTATTTTAAGCATCTAAAAACATTCTGAGAAGGGGTCTATAGGCTTCACCAAACAACTATAGGGATCTATTGCACGAAAACGATTAAGAACCACTGCCTTAGACATAATATTTTAACAAATATAGATCCAATATTTAAGTCTTGATTGAAGAAACTGTTTTGTGTTTATAGAAGTCAAAAGCATTCTAGTTTTTTTATCATAACATTAAAAGACAGAATGAGAATTTTGATTTTTTTTTAAATGGGGAGAAAATGTGGCAGCACTAGGATAGATGTTTTAAAAGTTTCACTGCCTCATTTAAGTTCTTTTTTAAGAACTTGGGAATCAGGGAGAGGAAACTATCATATTTATCTTAGCCTATGTTACATACTTTGTGGCTGTTCAGTTGCACTATTAACTGAAGTTTTCTTGTACCCATTTAACAGTTAGAAGTGGGAGAATTCAGTCTCTTCCTCTTCCTTAGTGACCAGGCCAAATAATTTTCTGGTGGTATGATCTTTTTTTGGTTAAGGTGCTGTTCTCTGTTGGGACTGTGCTACAGACTTTTTATCTTACTATGTGTACCTATTGTTAAATAAATGTTATTGTCACTCAGCACAAACATTAAATATTTACAGTGTTTAGAATAGTGTATTGGGATAGATAGCAAATTTAGATAAGGCTCATTCCTGGTTCTAGTACTGCATGTGATGAAGTCAGGGTGAGAGGATGGAACAGGAATCCCAGGATGGGGATTATTGATGAATGAAGATAGTTAAGAAGAGTAGTACCCAGTTATGTTTACTATACTTTGATTCAACAAATATATATTAAGTGCCTTTTAATAATGTCCAAGGAATTTGGAATGAAAAGAAAAAAGAAACTGTTTTCTCTCAAGAGTTTACATTCTACTGGTGGAAAGGGCATTAGAGACATGGCATATACAGGTAAGAGCAACTTGAGGGATCAGGAATGGATGCACATAGAGGTGGTAGAAATGAGTTGGGCCTTGAAGGAAACTAAAGATTCTCATTTATCTTTCCTGATGCCCTCAAAGTGTTGCCCTGTATGTTGTTGTTCAGGCATTCAGTCATTCATCATGTCTGACTCTTCATGGCCCCATGGACCATAACACACTAGGCCTTTCTGTCCTCCACTAACTCTTGAAGTCTGTCCAAGTTTCTGTTGATTGTTTCCATCATACTATCTATCCATCTTATCCTCTGTCATCCCCTTTCCCTTTTTGCCTTCAATCTTTCCCAGTATCAACCTTCATCTTCGGTATTTGATGTTCCGGTGAATAGCCTGAATTAATTTCTTTAGGTATTGATTGGTTTGACCTCCTTGCTGTTCAAGGGTATTTTCAAAAGTCTTCTCCAGCACCACAGTTCTAAAGTGTCAGTTCTGTGGCCTTCAGCTTTCCTTATAATCCAACTCTCACAGACATGCACTGCCACTGGAAAGACCATAGCTTTGACTATATGGACCTTTCTTGGTGAGGTGATGTCTCTCCTTTTTAGGGTGCTGTCCAGATTTGCCATAGCTTTCTGTCTTTTAATTTCATGGCTGCAAATCACCAAATGCAGTGACCTTTGAGCCCAAGATTATGAAATCTGACACTGCTTCCATTTCTTCTTCCTCTATTTGCCAGGAAATGATGGCACCAGTTGCCAAGATTTTTTGATGTTAAGCTTCAAGCTAGTTTTTACGTGCTCCTCTTTTATACTCTTCAAGAGGCTTTTTAATTCTTCTTCACTCTCTGCCATCAGAGTGGTATTGTCTTTTTACGCGAGATTGTTGCTGTTTGTCCGGACGATCTTAATTCCAGCTTTTGATTCATCCAGCCTGGCATTTTGCATGATGTATTCTCCATATGAGTTAAATAAATAAGGTAATAGTATATAGCCTTGTTGCATTTCTTTTCCAATATTAAACCAATCAGTCATTCCATGTTTGGCTCTAACTGTTGCTTCTTGGCCCATATGTAGATCTCTCAGGAGATAAGTAAGATAATCTAGTACTCCCATCTCTTTGGGGACTTGCCTCATTTTGTTGTGATCCACACAGTCAAAGCCTTTAGTGTAGTTAATGAAGCAGAACGAGACATTTTTCTGGATTTCCTTTGGTTTCTCCATTATCCAGCAAATGTTGGCAATTTGATCTCTAGTTCCTCAACCTCTTTGAAAACCTATTAGTAATTCTGGTAATTCTCTATTCATGTATTATGGAAGCCTGGTTTGCAGAATCTTAAGCATAATGTTGATGGCATGTGACATGAGTGCAATTGTTTGCTAATTTGAATATTCTTTGGCATTGCCCTTCTTTAGTATTGGGACATTAACTGATCTTTTCCAATCCAGTGGTCACTGTTGTGTTTTCCAAATTTGCTGGCATTTTGAATGCAGCACATTAACAGCATCATCTTTTAGGGTTTTAAGTAGCTCAGCTGGAATTTCATCATCTTCACTAGCCTTATTGTTAGCAATGTTTTTCTACGGCCCACTTGAGTTTTTTCTCCAGGCTGTCTGGCTCTAGATCAGCAAGGATACCATTGGGATTATTGATGATGTTAAGATCGTTCTTGTATAGTTATTTTATGTGTTCTTGCCACCTCTTTTTAATCTTTTCTATTTCTGTTAAATCCCTACCCATTTTTGTCCTTTATCATGCCAATTTTTGTACAGTACTTTCCCTTGATATCTCTGGTTTTCTTGAAGAGATCTCTTGTCTTTCCCATTCTGTTGTTTTCTTCTATGCCCTACATATCTCCTCCTTTCTACACTCAAAATCCTAGAAAAAGTTTATTTATACTTCTTGAATTCTCTTCTTGGGCAAGGTCCTTTAGCTTGAGGAGTTGGGGGAGGTATTCTGTGGGAGGTTTGAGAAAGAAGAGGTTTTTGAGCAGGCTCTCTGGTAAGTGGAATAAAAAATAGATTAGGGAAGTAAAAAGACTGCCTGATGATTAGGTAACATAAATTCATAGTAGACATAGATTTTTACCTGATTTTAGGTCACCATCATCTAGCGTGTGTTTACTATGTGCAAGGCACTGGGCTATGTGCTAAGAATATAGATACAAAGTTGAAAGAAAGGTAGTCCCTGCCAGTAAGGAGGTTACATTCTAATATGGAAGGGGTCCACACATAAAAGAAAACTGAAAAATATGGGGAGGGAGAAGGAGAAGGTACTTGTGAATGGATGTGATGGAGAAAATCTGAAGAGAAAAGGTGGCCTCAGAGCTTTTCTTACAGAGGAGATTCTGGGAGGAACCAACTGATTATAGGAAGTGGCCACTAAGGCAGACTGTACTTCAAGTGTGATAAGGCCTGGAGAAGAGTAAATTTCCAGGGTGGGGAGGCTGCTCTGCCATTGTCCAGAGAGTCAGGAGTAGAAGAGCCTAGAGAGGAATAAAGATCTTCTGACTTTGCCTTCTTTTCACTTTACTAGAAATATAGGACTGTAGAATTAGCATAGATTTAAGGGATTGACCCAGCATCATTATTTAGATTGTGAGAGACTTCAAATGTTATCTGCTCCAATCTTATAGTTTTTACGGGTGACTGGCAAAGCTCTATGCAAAATGCTTTTGGTTTCAGTGTCTTGGTTGTATTTCTAGTTTCTATCATAAGGAATATAAACCTCAGTTATTTAGTTAGCAGTGAGAGGTAGTGCAAAAAGCAGAAAATTTTCTGGATCTGGAATCAGGAAAGACCTAGATTTGAATCCTGACTGTGATTAATGTCACAACCACATAACTGTTGTATGACTTCTGCTACTTGCTTTCCTTGGCTTCCTTCAAGAGGCAATTTATAGCCAGCTTTTGCAGAAGGCCTTTTCTTTCCAACTGCTAATGTCTCCTCTTATAAAATTACCTTTGATCTTTTCTTTGTGTATATTTTGTATATGCATAGCTTTTTGCATGTTCTTTTCCCCTTTTGAATGAAGCTCACTTCTTGAGATCAGGGACTTTTTTTTCCCTTTGTAACCCCAAGCATTTTAAGCCCCTAGTAAGTACTTGCTGAGTAGAAAATGAGAAGAATAATGTCTACAATACCTAGCTCACAGAATTGTTGTAAGGCAGGCACTTTGCTAACCTTAGAAGGTTGCATAAAGGTTATTTTTTATTGTTAAGCTTATTTCTTAATGATGTATTGATTCCTTTGAGAAAGTAACATAAGGGACACTTACCTATTTTGGAGGTTTAAGAAGGCTTTTTATCTTGCTTGGATCCAAGTCTACGATTCCTGGACTTGCAGGAGAAGCCTTGTGGCTTACCCTGCTCTCCTGACTAGACTAGGGACCCATCCATGTGATTCTTTCTCATTTGGGCGGGGAGGGTTATTTATTTATTTTTTTGTCCCAGCTGGGAACTAGGAAGAGAAGCAAGGGTGTTAGTCTCTGACCTTTCTGGGGACAGGAAGAAAGAAACCCTTATAGTTACCAGGGATGGTACAAGGAGTTGCTTTATGTCTTTCTGTCTTGTGCAGACCTCTTTACATTTAAAATTTTGAAGGTGCTCAAGCCAGGCTTCCTATTCTAAAAGGTGGCAAGTAGTTTTAGTTTTAATATATAATATTAGGGAGAAACTTTGGATGAGTTCTAAACAGTCCTAATAAAAGGAAGTGGAAACTCACATGTGAGTCTTGGAATCAATGGAACCATTTGGCCAAAATAAGTGCTACTAGGAAGAAAATTTTATAGGTAAGACCCTTGCATGGACTCAGAGAAGGCCAGCTACCCAGATAAAAGTCTAATGAATGTCTTTTAGGGGTGTTGTTTGAGTAGTCTTTTTTTTTTAATAGTTTTCAAGGTGTTGGGTTAATTTTTATATAAACTTTTATTAATTTGGCTATGAATAAAATTTACATGCTGTCAATTGCCAGATATTTGAGTAATTATGACTGAACTGCCTGATATTTTAATGAAGAATTTATTTGAATAAAGCACACAAAGATACTAAATGACAGAAATCTTTTTTCATAAAAGTTAAAACACAAATCACTAACATTAATAGATGAAATGAATACAAAGTACCCAAGAGAGCAAATTATGTAAAGTAATTGTACTCCTCAGCCCAAGGATGCCCACAGAATATTCTGTGTTTAAAGGACCTGCCTGGATCCATGCTAGGGGCCTGACCTCAAAGGGGTCAAGTGCTCTTTTGCTCCTTAATTTCCATATCTAGATATTCCCAGGAAAATCTTTAAAAGAAAAGCTTTGGTGTGGCTAATATCTAAGGTTTTTCAATGTACAATATGGTTATCAGGTATAGGACAGCTTATGTCCTCTACTACAAGTAATTGTAAAAGAAGAAAAGGATTCACAGACATTAGTACACAAGGAATTTTAAATAAAGATCCATTTTATTCGGTATATTCCTTATGCAAATTTGGGGGACTGTGACTGAGTGCTTTACCTTGACCTCAGACCTTCACTTTTTGGGTAATTCAAGGTGGTTATGGAGCCTTAGAAGAGTTTACATAGCCTTGTTCCTCATTTCTTGACTTTAGGTCTATATCTTCACTGTGACTCTTGGCAGTGTGCCTCTTTTCCTACGAAAAGTGCCTCCCTGAGAAGGAGGGGACCTTTCTAGTTTCCCTGAGTGATTGAACTGCAGGCACCCTCTCTGGCCTCCTCCATAGCAGTTGCCTTGCTGCCGTTCAGACTGCCCTCTTGTAGCTAAACCACAGCTGCTGCCTTGGGTCCTGGGACTATTCCAACCATGGCCAAACCCTTATGGACAATCTTTTGTACATATAAACTCTAAGTAAGTGTCTTCATTCTTTGAATCACTCCTCATACGAAATAGTTTTGTTAGTCTTTACTGTTCCAGTTGTCTGTTTCTGTACACATTACTTCCTTTGATGGGAGCATACATCTATTAATCTAGCATAAAATTTTATGTGGCTTAGTGAATAGGGAGTTGCTTCTGATTCAGAAAGGGCTTGAAAGTCCCTCCTTTGACATATACTGGCTGTGTGATCCTGGGCAAGTCACTTAACCTCAGTGCCCCCAGCTAACCCCATAACACTCTCAGAGTTTCAGAGCCACATGAATTGGTTTAGGAAGTTTCTCACCAAGAGTCCTTTACACTGAAGGAATACCTCTCCCCTCTCCACCCCCCTTCCCCGGGGGAGGGAAGAAAGTTTGTGCTGGGTTTTATGGTTTGGTTTTGTTTTTTGTTTTTTAAAGCAGCTTCATCATACTTTCGGCATGTGCTGAATTCCTTTACTGTGTTTGTATAAT
Organism: Phascolarctos cinereus; assembly: GCF_003287225.1. Lineage (NCBI taxonomy): Eukaryota > Metazoa > Chordata > Mammalia > Diprotodontia > Phascolarctidae > Phascolarctos > Phascolarctos cinereus. The sequence goes on along the minus strand of NW_027555847.1, from coordinate 392,502,672 downwards.
ATATTTATTTTAATTAATATCACTGCACAACATTGTGTTTGTTTGTCTTCCTTCAATTTCATCTTGTTAGGTAAGGCCAGCCCTTTCAAATTTTTTTGAATCTTGATTCTGACATTTAAGGTATTGTAAGTTTGCAAAGTATCTTTGTATTCACCCAAGTCTTTAATAAAAATGTTCTATAGGAAGAAAAGCATAGCACTTTCTGCTAAATATATCAAAGAACTCTTTACATATTGACACCAATCAATTAATTTATTTAAAACATTTATTAAGTACTTACAAAGTATAAGATTTTGGATTAGAGACATGCTATTCTATCACATGCTCATCTGTCTTCTTCCACTTGTCAGGGACCTTTCCTTCCTGGAGGCCACAGAGAGACCTTTCATGTTCCCCATCTCCTGTCTCCTGAGCCTGGTGTGCATGTAAAGGATTAGATAAGAGAGAAACCTTCATCGATCACCTAATTCTTACACCTCCACCCCCACCCCCAGTGGTCCCATTATTGTTTGAGATACTTAACAAATACTTAGAAGAAACTCCAAACTTAGACCAAACCTCTAGTGATGTTAATAATCCATCTGAACTAATCTGTCAATGATTAACAAAATCCCAGCCAACATAACCCATCCCATCCCAGTGATTCTGAGCTCTAGTTGTCATTATTGAGACTCTTCCTTATTCCCACCCCCTTTAGCCAAATCCTTCAATGTCTCACTCTAAAATTACCTATCCCTTCCACTGTGCTGTCTGGAATGTGTAAGTAACAGATTTGTTTTCAATCTTAAATCTTTTCCTTTTCTACTCTTTACATCTGTATTTCACTGAGACTTGGCTTCTTCCTAATGACACAGCCTTCTGACCACCCTTTCTCAGAACTAGTTGCAATTTCACTTTTATCCTCTGACTCATTGATCAGGGTAAGGGAGTTAGAATACTACTTCCCATTTCCACTTAAAAGCTCACAATATATTTATTACACTCTTGACAGTGATATACAATTATATTCTTTCCTGTCATTATTGCTATTTCCCCTGAAACAGATTTGTCTCTGGTTCTCTACTTCTTATCTTCATTTCAGGCAGAATAGTACCCTAGTTTCATTCTCTTTGGTTTCCCAAGAGCAGGACTCTATTCTACTTTGATGTTTTATGGATAGTGAATTCTTCCTCTTATTTCCTGACAGAGTTCCAATAACTTTTCAGAAAATCAGTTATATCTAAAGCCTCTGATTTCTTAATTCTTAGAATTCTTAGGATCAATGAATTTCCAAGGGAAGGTTATATTACCTTAAATGGGCTATCGATACTTTTTTTTTGTAAAAGTGTTCCTCACTCTGTTTTAAATTGTTCAGTTTTACTCCCAAGCCTGTTTCAAACTGTTATCTCCCATAATGTGTTCCTTGTATGTACTAAAACAGTTTTTTCAGTTAATAGGATCTCATTACCTAATTTGTTTAAAGTTATATTCTCTCAAAATACTAGCTTCTGTATTTAGTGAGCAACTAGAATTGCAGACCAAAAGGAGAGTAACATCTGACCTGTTGAGTGTCATTCTTCTCCAAGGGAGAACTTAGGTGGTGTGAAGAAGGGGGATAGAAAGCTCTCTTTACTTTTTCCATCTTCCTTGGTCTCTGGATCTTATTTGAATACAAGTTTGATTACTCTGACTACTCTTGGGTGGTGGAAAAAAATCTAGAAAGATCTGTATGGTCATTTCCTAGTCTAGTAAGGAGGAAGGATAACCCAGATCATGTTACTGGACAGCAAAATTTTCCTAAAAACCTTTTAAAAATGGAGGTAATAAAAAAGTGCTTATACTTTAACACAGCATAAACCATTTTAATCTGTTTCAAAAATTTCCCTTATAAAAAAGACATTTAAAGATAAATGGTGTTATAGTGGAAGGAGTGCTGTAAGGTGATCTGGGTTCGAATGCCTCTTTATATACTAGCATTGTGACATGAGAAATGAAGTTTGGTAGTTCCACAGTCTGTTTCTGTATTTGTAAAATGGGCCTGATTGTGATATTTAAACTGCTTAACTTACAGGGATGCTGTGAGAAAACCACGTTGTAAACTTTTAAGTGCTATATGAATGAGTTTTAAATTTTTTTCTTACAATCTTAAAAAGTTGCATGGTGTACTAAAAGGTTAAGTGATTTTCCCAATAATTACAAAGTTAGTGTGTGTGTCAGAGGCAGGACTTAAACCAATACTCTTTGTGACATCTAGGCCTGTACTCCATTGCCTGTCTCATTATAACTATCTTTTGATCAGGCATTTATTAACCATCTATTGGGTGCAGGGTTCTGGGAATACAAAGTAAAAAAATAGAAGTCCATACTCCTTACTTAGTATTAAAAAAAAAAAGCTTACATTCTATCAGGGGAGACGTCATATGTATGTAAGTATTTAAAATACGTATATAAAACAAACCTAAGTTAATCTTGCATTGGAAAATAATAGAAGCCTTCAGTTCAATTAAGAAGTATTTTTTAGGTACCTACTATGTGTTAGGCACTATTCTAGGGTATAGGGATTCAGCCTCTTTCTTCAAAGCTTAAATTCTACTAGGGGAAACATTGTATACATTTAGAATTGAATATAAACTATTCAAAATAATTTCCATGTGGATAGCTCAGATTAACTATGAAGTGCAGTTAGTTAGCAACAGAACCTGGGTTTCAGAGGGTATAGTGTCTAGATAGGAGCAATTTAGTCATTTTGACTATTAGAAATATTCAAGTTAACCACAAAGGACCTGTGAAGGAGGAACTATCTGCCTCTAGAGAAACAACTGATAAATAGAAGTTATGTATTAAATGATTTTACATATTATGCATATTTGTTTCTAATGGTAGCCACCTCTAGGCTGCAGTGGGATAGGGAGAAAAAGAAAGTTACATTTAGTATTGTGCAGTGATTTTTTTGTTTCAGGCACAATTGCATCTTTTAATTCATTTATTATCGATGTGTTGGCCAGAGAAGTTAGGCTAAAGAAAGGGCCTTTTAATAACTCAGCAATATTACTACTAGGTTTTTACTCTCAAAGAAATCAAAGAGAAAAAGGTCCATATGTACAAAGAATGTAGCAACTCTTTGTGGTGGCAAAGAATAGGAAACTGAAGGGGTGCCTTCAGTTTTAGAAAAACTGAATTTACGAAAATTTAGGAAAAGCAGAACAAGCTTTGGTATGTTTATGTGATGGAATACCATTGTGCTGTAAGAAATGACAATGGGGGGGAAAAAAGAAATGACAATGGGGTTGGTTTCAGAGAAACCTGGGAAGACTTGTATGAACTGTGAAAAAAAAAGAGAGTGTGAAGTGAGAAGAACTAGGAGAACAATTTATACAATAGCTGGTAATATTGTAAAGATAAACAACTTTCCTCCCAAGCTTTTATTTTTATTTATTTTTAACATCCATTTTAAAAAAATTTGTGTTGCACATTCTCTCCTTCCTCTACTGACTAAGAAGGCAAACAATATGAAACCCATTATGCATGTTAGGTCATGCAAAACATTTCTGTATTAACCATGTTGGGGGAAAAAACCCCAAGAAAAAGAAATTGAAAAAACAATATACTTTAATCTACAATCAGAGTTATTAGTTTTTCTCTAGAGGTGGATAACATTTTTTTATCTTAAGTCCTTTTGAATTAGAAGACAACTTTGAAAGTTTTAGGAACTGTGATCAGCAGAGTTGCCAACTACATTTCCTTCCCTTTCCCCTTCCCCTTTCCTTTCACGTGTGTGTGTGTGTGTGTGTGTGTGTGTGTGTGTGTGTGTGTGTGTGTGTGTGTACACGTACGTATATACACAGATTTTGTTTCTCTTGTTTTCTCAGTTTGGGAGGGAAGAAGTGAAAGAGAGATTGTGGATCAGAAAATAAAATAATTTAATTAAAGAAAATAAAAGTATTTAGATGGCTGCATGTCATTTTAGTTAGAATTTTGGGTTGGGTTTCTCCTCTTGAGGGAAATGTTAAACAGCTGGAAATTTCAGAATGAAGCCTCCAATTTGGCATTCAAAAGGATATTGAAAACATTGAAAAACATTACTTAGACCTGTAAAACCCAGGCAATAGAGAGCCATGCTTTTGTCCTTAGGATAATCTTGGCTATGTGTTACAAATTATATCTCTTCACCATCCCACAAAGGAATAGTTCATTATGGTTTCCCAGGAAAAATTTTTAACATTATTTTTTTTAATTGAACCTGATTTTTAAAAATTTACACAAGCTTGGGAGAGAGGTATTTAAAATGTTGGATGGCAGAATCAGGATTTAAAATCTCAGTGAGCTAGAATGATGAACAAAGCCTGTAAGATGAAATATGGGTGGTGTAATGAATGGAGCATTTAAGTGGCTGAATGTTAGGAAGACCTGAGTTGAGTTTTGCCTTTGACACACTTACTCTCCATGTGACCTTTGTGAGTATTCCATTCCCGGAATACTCTTGCCCTGTCTACACCTCTTGACTTCCCTGGGTTCTTCATGTTCTATAAGAAGCCTTTCCTTCTCTCCTTAATACCTGTACTTTCCATCTACTGTTAACATTGAATTTAGCCTGTATGTATCTTGTTTGTTCCTAGTTATTTTTATGTTGTCTCCTCCATTAAACTATGAGCTCCTTGAAAGCATGCACTGTCTTCTGCCTTTCTTTGTATCTCCAGCGCTTAGCACTGTGCCTGGCACTTAGTAGGTACTTAACAAACCCTTGTTGACTGACTTACTGATTGTGGGGAGAGCACTGATTCTTGATTCAGAGGACCTAGGTTCAAATCTTGCATCTGATAATTCTTGACTGATCCTGGTCAAGTTACTTAATCTCCCTGGACCTCACTTTCCCAACCTGTAATATAAAGGGATTGGATAATAAAAGATGTCATTTAGTTCAGATCCCACATTTTACAGGTGAGAAAACTGAGGCCCAGAGAGGTTAAATAACTTGTTCACAGTTTATACAGGTCACAGAAGTAAGTATCAGGACTGAGATTTTGAACCCAGACTCTTTACACTAATTCCGGTGGTCTTTACCCCTGACTAACATGTACTCTTGAGTTAAATGACCATTTTCTCCCGAGCTTCCTGTTATTTCCATTTCTTCTTTTGTGTAGAATCCAATCTGAAGTAACAGTTCTCTTCTAAAACAGATTTTCGTCAGGACAATTTAAGGATTTCTAGCATGCTTAATTTTGATACAAGGACCTCATGTTCTTGGATTTAGAATTAAACTTGGCTTCACATCCTTGCTCTGATGTATATTCACTGTGATACGTTGTCCAGCATTTAATCTCTTTAATTCAGTTTTCTTACCTGTAAAATGTGGGATGTGTAAAATGTGTAATTTTTTGACAGCCTCTCAAATGACACATAAAAAAATAATGCACCCAAAATATTTTATTAATCTTCAAATGCTAAATAAACTTACTTTGATGATATAGATGGTTTGATAATCTGACATCAAAACTATTCTTTATTACAGTGACAGTTTTTTTGTGTTATGTATCAGGAAATCGCAATCTGTTTCCTCCTTCTGTCAGGATAGACTTTGTTGGATCCATGATCTCACTGATACAGATACTCCCTCCAACAATACAGACTGCAGGCTGAGCATACCCTCTCACTTTGTGCTACTTTTGTCCATGTGCTGCTGTAAATCTTTCCATGAAGTCTAACGAATAGAATAATAATAATAATAATAATAATAATAATAATAATAATAATAATAATAGAAACTGCCATGTATACAGTGGCTTAAGGTTTACAAAGCTTTAACTACATTATCCCATTTGATCTTTATAATAATCCTTCTAGGTAATTATTATCCCACTTTGCAAATTATGAAATGGAGATTCAGAGCAGTTAAATGATTAGTCCACACTCAAAACCTTGGAATTGTGAGAGGGGATACTTGAGCTTGATTCTCCTTACTCTAAGTCTAGAGCTCTCTCTATGATAACCATACTCCTCCTCCAAACATATCCAACTATAATCAAATATAGACTCCACTATCACATCTGCTTTGTTCATCTTTGTTTAGTCCTTACCCAAATGTTCTCTACTGTGATTCTTTCTTCAGTTTTGTGCATTTGTGGGATTTAGAGACCCTTACCAGTAGGTAATAAATTAGAACCTCGAGTTATTGCCTAAGTAATATTATCCCAAAGGACTAGAGAAATATTCTTGGGTAAGTGTGATTTCTTATGTCTGTCTTTTAAGTCAGAAGGCTGGCATGAAGGATATTATGGTAGAGTGATTTGCAAATAAAGGGGCCAAATATGTTGTTGATTTTGTAGCACATAACACTCATGGATGTGATTATTTTGGTCAGAGAATTTATCAGATGCAAATTATAATCATTCAGCAAGCATTTAATAAGTGTCTGCTTTGTGCTAGGCACTGAGGATACCAAAAAATTAAACAGACTCTGAACTCAAGGAGCTTGTTATCTTCTATAGCAGGAGAAACAATTACTTACATAGACAAATACAAAATTGTGGATCCCCATAATTGACAAGTGGTAGCCCTACTTCACCAAAGAGATATCTTTACATTGGTTCTCTTTGCTATGTTCTAATCATGTCAGAGATGATCCTTTTATACTATACACCAGTTTGGATTAGTATTTACTTTATGAAGGTTAATTTCTTCATCATATTTTCCCTGGCTTACTCAACCCAAGATTGAGTTTATACAAATATTTATTTCATAGCAAATTAGACAAAGAAGAATACAGTAGTATAATTTATTTAATATGGGAAAAAAATGCTTGTAGCTTAAAGTATAACTTAGGTTCCTTTTTAATGCTTTTGTGTTTAATATACTTCTTTCTTTTCTTTTCTTTTTTTGGCTAGGCAAAGGGGTTAAGTGACTTGCCTGGGGTCACACAGCTAGTAAGCGTTACATGTCTGAGGCCGGATTTGAACTCAGGTCCTCCTGAATCCAGGGCGGGTGCCCTATCCACTGTGCCACCTACCTGCCCATTTTTTATTCTGTTTTTTCCCCCCTTAATATACTACTTTTTTTTTATTTTTTAAATTTTTTTTTATTTTTTTAGGCAATTGGGGTTAAGTGACTTGCCCAGGGTAACACAGCTAGTAAGTGTGAAGTGTTTGGTCTGAGGCTGGATTTGAACTCAGGTCCTCCTGACTTCAGGTCCGGTGCTCTATTTACTGCACCACCTAGCTGCCCCTCCCCCTTTAATATACTTCTAAATAGGAATTATGGCATTAGATCAGTTGTAGTAGCTATATTTAATTTATATGTTATATACCAATTATATATTATATACCAACACATAACTGTTTTATGTCAATAAAAGAAGCGCTGTTCCTTAAAAGAATTTTCTATAAAAATGGTCACTTTAGTGTTTTTAGGCTTATTTTGAATATAAAGTTCATTAGCAATTACAAATGTCCAATCTCATTGATGTCTTTTTGGAAAGCTAAGTAGAATTCTTGTTTCAAATATCAAAGAATTTTAATTCTTAAGTTACATTTATTGAAGTTTCAAATAAGCACCAAAATGAAATAGTACAGGATGTGTATGATAATCTACACTGACTTTTTGCTATAATGTCAAATGAATCACTGAGTTTGTCAAAACGTGGTATTTTGTGACCTTTAAGTATAGCATACTTTAGGCTATTAATTTTTTTTTTCTTTAAGCGTAATTTTAAGCCTTTTTTTCTGCCTGGGAAAAAAAGGCTTTTTATTTGACCTATTTTATGATCGCAGACAATCAGAAAGATTACTGTATCATAAATTTAAAACTGCAAAGACCTTAAAGGCCATCTCATCCAGTCCCCTTATTTTATAGATTAGGAAGTAGAGTCTCAGAGAGGTTAAGTGATTTGCTCATGCCCTTACAGTAGTAAGTGGCAGAGATAAGATTTGAACCCAGGCCTTGATTTCTGTTGCTCTAGTATTATTCATGAATGGCCTAAAAAATTCACCTGATGGTACATCTTTTCGTGATGAATTTCTCCGATTTAAAGTTAGACTGATTCTTGAAAGACAGGCATGAAGTACATTGATTGAACTACCCATACTCACCTCTGTCCCAGCTTGATGAGACCTTTCAGTGTCTATTCTCTTTCATTTAAAAATTCAACTTTATTTTGATTTCAATTCTCAATTCTCTCTCTCTCTCTTTTCTCCTTCCCCTCCTCATTGAAAAGTTGAGAGAAACAAAACCTATTAAAATATGTATAGTTGTGCAAAACAAATCCCTGCATTAGCCGCATCATTAAAAGAGAGACAGACATATACTTTATTCTATACTCTGAGTCCATCAGCTCTGTCTCTAGAAGCAGATAGCTATTTAATCATGAATTCTTTGGAATTATGGTTGGTCATTGTCTTGATCAGAGTTGATTATCTTTACAATATGATTGTGTGAATTTTTTTCTTTGTTCTGCTCACTTTACTTTGCGTCATTTCATACAAGTCTTCCAAGGTTTCTCTGAAACTATTCCCTTCATCATTTCTTTAGACTCTATTCTCCATTGACATTTGTGACAGTGGAGTCTTTCAGAATCCAGAGTCACCTCCATGTTGTAATGAGACATGAATGGAAGACTTTAGTGGAGTTTGTAGAGTTTTACTGTGTATACACAGTGAACTAATTAATCAGTATACATAGAACATATGTATATATATATGTAAGGTATTATTCTAAAGTTACGAGATTGCTGTTGTTTTTGTATTAAACCAACATACTGTCATAGATGTAACTAAATGACTATTCAACTTCAAAGTGATAGAATTTAGAGCTGGAAAGAATCCTAAAGAGCATCCAGTCCAGCCTCTTTATTTTAAAGATGAGGAAAATGAGACTCAAGAGAGGCCAGGTGGCTTCCTGAAGGCCCTGAAGTGATTCAGACACAGGATCTCTGACCTCAAGTCCTCTATTCTGTTCCCTGTAAATCATCACTCTCATGATACTACATTAGGTTTTGGTAGTTCAGTGAACAGAGTGCCAGGCCTGGAATCAAAAAGATTTGAATTCACATTAGACTTCAGACACTACTAGCTATGTGACTCTGGGCAAGTCACTTAACCTTTGTTTGCCTTGGTTTCCTCGTCTGTAAAGTCGAAATAATAATAGCGCCTACATCCCAGAGTTATTGTGAGGCTCAAATGAATACCAGTTGTAAAGTGCTTAGCACAGTACCTGGCACGTAGTAGGTGCTATATAAGTTAAGAAAATTACATTAAGCTCTTGAATTTTCATGAATCTGAAAAAAATAGTAAATATTGAAGTGAATTGGATTGAAATGTTTCTTAAATTAACGGTTTGCAGTTTTAAGTAGAAAACAGTGTAAATGGGGGCAAAAATGAAGCATTTACAGTGAGTTTTAGGTGACAATCTACTGTGAGCATTTCTTGGTCAGGTTTAGTACTAATATAAAAATTTGAAGTGAATAGTACGTTAATCTTATAATTTATTTTCCTAGTTTTCTACTTTTTTGGTTAATTTGAAGTTTTTGTTTTTTATTTTTCTCATTACAGGTTGTGAAGGTGATTTCTCATGAAACTGATTTGAAGTTATCTTGGAGATATTTCTATATTTATATATTTTAAAGAATTTTTGCATTTTATTTAAAGTGCCATGAGAAAATTTGCATATTGTAAGGTGGTCCTAGCCACCTCCTTGATTTGGGTACTTCTGGATATGTTTCTGCTGCTTTACTTCAGTGACTGCAACAAATGTGATGAGAAAAAGGAGAGAGGGCTACCTGCTGGTGATGGTGAGTTAATTTTTAGAATTTTGAAAAAAATATAGCTGCAGCATGCTAAAATTATATTTCCATATTTTAATACTTAGTTGGGAAATGTATTTACTTAATATTAAAAATAAATCTCTGTTCCCAAATAAAATGATAAATTATTGGCTTTGTTAGGTTTTTGATTAATTCTTCCAACAGTTAAAGACATTATTTTACTCAAATGTAATTCATAACATATTACAGTGTGAAATGGTAGAGATGATAGTTATTTCTTGGCTACTACTTTAAATAAAAAAAATGCAAAATTAGTCAGTGATTAAATTTCTTAATATATGAAATCTGCTAATTATATTCTCAACTATCAACAGAGAAAGCTCCCACTCTTCTATCTCATTCCATAGGGAAAAGAAGCTTAATGATGAGAGTTCTGGAGAGGCCACTTTACTGACTAGAACAACTTAGATCTTGCCATCTACATCAATCATAGAATCTGGTCCTGGTACTTGAGAATACTACAACCTTTGAAAAGTAGGGATAGGATCAGCAAGAAATCTGATAGAGGAAATAAATCTGAAATGCCAATATAAAATGAGTCTGGGTAGGTTAATAGTAGTTATCTACAAGCTACCATATTGCATTGCAGACCCAGCAACTTTAGTTTTAAATTCCATGCATTAGAACATCATGATTTCATTAGCATATCAAGTGTTAGAATAAAAATAATTTAACATTTATGTAACCAGTGATTCAACTGTTCAAACTTTAGATCTTTTAGTGTTGGGTTATAGAATATATAATTCAGAACTTTTTAAAGGAACAGTAACTAGTGTAGCCAGTTTTTCTGCAGAAACTCCAGTACATCTGCTATTTTAATTGAGTTTAATTGGTTGCCTACACTAGTGTGCTCCAAGCTAATATAAACATGAGATAATTTTCTGTGTTATTTTTTGTTTTATTTTGTTTCTGGGAAGCTTTGTCTTTTGAAAATTTAACTTTGTTAGAGATAGGAATGGTGGATATAGGGCCAACCTTGAAGTAGGAAAACTTGGGTGCAAGTCCTGCCTTTGAAGCATACTAGCTATGTGGCCATGGGCAAACCACAACCTCTAAGACAGTTATCACAAAGTTGTAAATCTGCATAAGTGAAGAGAATTTCCATTGCTGGAATTTCCCATACTGATTAAATCACAAGTCCCTGCCACTTTTTGTCTTGATTTTAACAGTTCCTTCTATGACTGGTATTTCCAGTCATATCTTTTTCCATGTGTCTGGGGCTGGATTTGAACTCAGGTCCTACTGATTCCAGGGCTGGTGCTCTATCTACTACACCACCTAGTACCAACAGTCAATGATAGTTAGCATTTATTAAGCTCCTGCTACTCACTAGACATTGTGCTAGGTTGTTAGGTTATTGTTATTCACTTGTGTCTCACTCTTTGTGACCCTGTTTGGGGTTTTCTTGGCAAAGATGCTGGAGTGGTTTGCCATTTCGTTCTGCAGCTTATTTTACAGATGACGGAACTGCCCAGATTTGAGCTCAGGTGTTCCTGACTCCAGGCCCTGTGCTCTATCCACTGCACTGTGGCGTGTGTGTGTGAGACAGAGAGAGAGATAGAGATAGAGAGACTGGTATTTAATAGCTTCACTGAGTAACAAAACCCATTTACCTTTTGTTGTTCTCTCTCCCAGAGAGGCTGAATTTAACTTCCTTACATTTCTTTCTTTCACTTAAAGCTCCTTCTGCTTAGGGTTATTTTATTAACCTTTATATTCCTTTTTCAGTTCTTCATTGTGATGTACAAAAAGATGAAGAAAAAAGTCAGTTTTTATATTTGTTCATGTCAATCCCATGTTTTTCATTCATAGTGGAACATTTTTTTCTTCATCCTTCTATAGCTCTCTAACATTTAAAGCTAGAGCTCCTCTTATTTGGATTTTTTTAAAAATTACTTCCTTGGGGCAGCTAGGTGGCGCAGTATATAGAGCTCCAGCCTTGGAGTCAGGAGGACACTTACTAGCTGTGTGACCCTGGGCAAGTCACTTAACCCCGATTGCCTTACCCCCCCCCAAAAAAAGAAGTTACTTCCTTAACAACTATCTCTTAAAAAAAAAAAGCCAACTCGAGTGAAATAGATATTTGATCTATATAGATATCTAGTGTAAATCTTGGAGTTACAGAAAATCTGAGGTTTACCAAACAACTTTTTAAAACAAAGTTAGAATTTTAAACACATATTAAATGGATTTTCTTTATTTTCACATTTGATGTTTGTAGAATTCACAGCATTTCAAGATTGATTATACTAGCTGACATAGCACTTTATAGTTACAAAATACTTTATTTCATTTATGAAGAACTACCTCAGGAAAAGTTTGTAAAATAGATCAGCTAATTTCTTAATGAATTGAACAACTGTAATTGTTAGGAAGCTTATTCTTATTTCCAGTTGAAATTTATATTTTTGTGAAATTTATCTGTTGTTGCTATGTTTGTGGTCTGGGGCAAAGTTCAAATTTAATAATGACTTTAGTATGATGACCTTTCAGGTACATGAATATAGCTCTCATGTATTCAGGCTCAGTGTCCCTAATTCCTTATTATACCTTTCTTGTATAATTCTTCCCTACACAATTTCATGGAAGCAGTACCTGTAGCTGAGCACTTTTGGCTCTTATTTCATTAAATAATTCATATTAAGTGCATACTCTATATAAGACAATCTCAGTGCTAAGAATTCAACGGTCATTAAAAAGTAATCTTGTCATTGTGGCCTTATATTCTACTAAGTGGGATCTTATATGTATGTATAAGTATAACAGAAGGTGGGATGTGTTGGAGACAAAGGTCTCTAGAAAGATTTGAGGAGGGAGAGAACACTTAGCTTCATATTAAGAAGTAGTACATGAGCTGAGTCTTCAAGAGAATTCTGAAAGACAGACATGAGGAGGTACATTCTAGATGAGGGATAAGTGAGAGGTAGAAGTGAGTGGAAATTTTCTTTTAATGTGCAGTGGTGGGTGATATCTTTAATTTGAAGAACAGTCAAGATGCTTTGGATTGAGCACAGTGTGTGTAAATGGAAGTACGCTGAAATAAGGCTGCTGGTATGTTGTAACCAGATTGTAGGGGGCCTTAATGCCAGCTTAAAGAATTTGTTTTGTCCTTTAAGAAGTAGGCTTTTGAAGGCTACTGAAGCTCTGGAAGGCTTTTAAATAAGGAAATGATAGGTTAAGGCTCAAGCGTTGTAAATATTAATATGGCTATTTATGAAGGGTGGTTTGGAGAGGACACAGCAGAGACAGTGAAATCAGCTAAGAAGCTACTCAGTAGTCTAGGAGAGAGGTAATAAGGCCTTGGCATAGATTGGTAGCAATGTGAATGTGAAGAATATTGAAGAGGTAAATCAAAATCAGTTGGCAGTTGATTAGATATGATAAGAAAGCGATAAGAAAGAATCTAGAACTAGCTGTGTGACCCTGGGCAAAAATCACTTAACCCAATTGCCTCACCAAAAAGAAAAAAAAATAAATCTAGAATTACACTGAGGTTGTTAGCCTGGGTGCCTGAGAGAATGGTGATATAATCATAGAAAAGTTTGAAGGTAGATTTGTTATGGTGTCTTAGGTACTGCTGGGTCATCCATGTTAAAGATGCCTGACAGGCAGTTAGAGATGCTAGGTGGAAGGTTAGGGAAGAAAGAGAGGGTTTTTATGGTTTTGGAAGTCAGATTTATATAAGTGAACATTGAACCCATGGGAATAGATGAGACCATTGAGGTAGATAAGAAATTGGCCTTTGACAGGACTTTGGAAGGCACCAAAACTTGACACACAAGAGGATGATAATGGAAAGGAGTTTGAGAAGGAATTTTTTGAGAAGCCAGAGAGGAGTTATGAAAGCCCAGACCGATAAAACATCAGTCCTGTAGTCAGAAGGACCTGAGTTCAAATGCAGACTCAGACACATGATACTCACTAGCTGTGTGACACTGGGCAAGCCACTTGACCCCGATTGCCTTGCCCCTCCCCCCCCCAAAAATTGGCAAGACTTATTGGTCATGTGACCAACAAGATGGAGGACTAGACTTTTTTCTGATCCTCATGGCATCTCAAACCTCTCCAAAACAGAAATTATGCACCAAATAAAGCAATCTCAGCTGTCTTCCATGGCCTTGGACACCAGGAACTTTAAAGTAAAAAATCCCATGAACTAATGTCAGCTCAGGCTCAATCAGAACCCCTTCCCCCACTGCCACCATTTTATGAGTGGGAGTAAGACTACCTTAAAAATGATTAAACTAAAGTCACCGAAGAGAACTAGTATTGTGTTTACAGCAAAAGAGGAGGGGAAATCATAACTTAGAAGATTCAATATTAGAAACAAATGAAGGAAAACATAAGCCTAACTTAACTCATCATTTTAAGTGTGAATGAATTAATCTAATAAAAGTAAGAGTGACAGATTGATTAAGAGAACAAAACCCTACAATTTGTTGCTTATAGGAAACACATTTAAAGCATTTTAAAAAAACAATAAAATTGAGGGAGTAGAAATTTATTATTATTGGTTTTTATGTATCAAGGGAATAAAAGAAATTGCCGTCATGCTATAAGAGAAAGCAAAAACGTTCAAAAAACAAAAGCAATGAACAAGGAAATTACATTATGTTGAAAGGAATAATGCATACTTATTGCCCAAAGTGCCTTAGCATCCAAATTCATTAAGGAAACAATAACTGAGCCGCTAGAATACATAGCCAATATCACAATAGTGACAAGAGACTTCAGTGTCCCTCTCTCAGTTTTGGATAAATCTAATAGAAAAATAAACAAAAGGGAAAATATAGAACTGAATCTTTGATGGTAAGCCTCACCAAAGAAATAAACAAGAGAACAATAGATTGGGAATGCAAATATACAGGAAGGAGGGACAACCTAAAAGAAGAGAGGCAAAAAACTAACCTTAAAAGAAAATATGTTCACTATGGAAGTAAAACATGTTGACTTTGAAGATAGGATACGTACCGACAACCAAAAGATCAGAGGTCCCCCAGAAAACATGACCAGATGAAAAAAAATTGAATATCATAATGCAAGAAATAATACAAGAAAATTATCAGCTTCTGAACATAGAAAATGAAATTCCAATTGAAAGAATTTGTAGATTGTCTTTAGGGAAAAAAATGCCCAAGGCTGCACACTAAAAGACAAATGTTGGTTAAATTTAATAGTTCAATAATTCAATTCAATTCAGAAACACCAAGTTCTCCAAGCAATCAGGAGAAAGCCCTTCAAATACAAAGGGAAAACATATTCAAACAACACAAGACTATTCTGCACCTACCAGAAAGCAGAAAGGAATGGAATGATGTTTTCCAAAGAGCAGTGGAGCTCAGGATGCAGCCCAGGGTGACCTACCCTGAAAATGTGAGTTTAATTATAAATGAAAAAAGATGTTCTATAGTAAAGAGGCATTTGAAACGGTTTTAGAAAGAATACCAGAACTGAAGATGCTATTTGTTCTCCAACAAATTTAGGAAGAATGAATAAGTGCAGTGGCCAAGGACAGCAAAAGCAACAGAGTAACAGCAGAGAGACAAGTAAGAGACTTTGTAAAATATATACAAGGAGACAAATGAAGGCAGAAGTCTGATGAGGGTAACCGGCAGTGAAGAAACAGGCCTGGGGGGCATTATGAACAGAATCTGGTGACACCCTACCTACCTACAGGTGAATCAGTGTTTTTTGTGGGATTACGATAGAACATGGAACAGTCGATGAAAAAGAGAGAAGAAAGAAAGAAGGTAGAGAGGAATGCATAATATGCCCAGGTCAAAACAAGGTCTAGCAATGAGGGGAACATGATATTTGTGGTCTCAGTAAGAGAAGAGCCAGCAACAGAATGGAAGAGGAGGAGAGGGGAGAAATTGAAAAGGAGGAGGGGGAAGGAAGGAGACCTTAGTTTGTTGGGGATGGTGGGGTTTGCTGATTAATATTCCTATGGGTGAAGAGAGATGGAGACAGTGTGTTGGGAGTTGTCTGCCAGGATGGAGACAGTGTGCTGGGTATTGTCGGTGGGGATTTGATGCTTGAAAAGACTACTTTTCTTGTCTCTGGAATGGGTGAGTTGCAGTAGATAGGAATGAAGGAGAGCAGTTCTAAGCATGAGACAACCAAAAAAATGCTTGAAGCTAAGAAATGGAGAGTCTTTTCCTGGAATGGCAAGGAGGCTAGTCTCACTGGATTGAAGAATATGTGGCAGGGAATAAGGTGTAAGAAGACTTGGGAAGTAGGGGAGAATGGAACTAGATTATGAAGTGTTTTGAATACCAAACAGAGAATGTGGTATTTGGTCCTGTAGGAGATAGAGAGCCACTGGAGTTTATTGAGTGTGTATGGGGAGGGCAGCATGATTTGGGAAAATTACTTTGTAAGCAGAATGGAAGATAGATTGGAGTGGTGAAAGTCTTGAGGCAGGCAGACCCACCAACAGGCTATTTAAATAGTGTAAGCATGAGATGATGAGGGCCTGTATCAGAGTGGCAGCAATATCAGAAAACAGAAGGGGAGTATTTGAGAGATGTTGCTAAGATGAAATTGACAGGTCTTGGTAACAGATTGGATTTGGGAGGGTGAGAGATAGTATGGCGTCAAGGATGACATCTAGGACCTGAGGGCTTAGAATGATGGTGTTGCCCTCTTTAGTCAGATGGAAGTTACAGGAGTGGGAGTTTAGGGGAGGGCTCAAGGGGAAATATAATCAGAACTGTTTTGTACATGTTAAGTTTAAGATTACTATTAGGCATCTGGTTTGATACATCTGAAAGGCAGTTGATATGAGATTGGAGGTCTGCCGAGAGGTTAGGGCTAGATAGGTAGATTTAAGAATAGTCAGCATTGAGATAGTAATTAGATGCATGGGAGCTAATGATATCACTAAGTAAAGTAGTATGGAGGGAGAACAAAAGAGGGCCCAGATGTGGGACACCTAATATTGGAGGGCATTATCCGGATGAGGATCAAAGGATATCTGAGAAGGGATGGTCTGATAGGAGGACAACCTGGAGAGAGGGTGGTCTTGAAAACCTAAAAAGAAAAGAATATCAAGGAGGAGAGGGTGATCAGCAGTGTCAGAGACTGCAGAGAGGTCAAGGAGAATGAGAATTGAGAAAAGGCCATGGGATTAGACAATTATGAGATCACTGACAACTTTGGTGAGAGCAGTTTCATTGGAATGCTGATATCAGAAGCAACACGGTGCAAAATGTAGGAGCAAAAGTGTTAGATGATGGGAGTGATCCTTGGCTGAGGCTTGGCAGAATGAAATCAGTGATATGATGAGGAGGCCAGGACTCAAAAGAAGGTGACAGTGTAAGTGTTGAATTGGTTTATCAAGGGGTCAAGATGAGG
Organism: Phascolarctos cinereus; assembly: GCF_003287225.1. Classification (NCBI taxonomy): domain Eukaryota; kingdom Metazoa; phylum Chordata; class Mammalia; order Diprotodontia; family Phascolarctidae; genus Phascolarctos; species Phascolarctos cinereus. The sequence goes on along the minus strand of NW_027555847.1, from coordinate 392,485,526 downwards.
AAAAGAGGAGAGAGTGGCCAGTGCAAGGGGAGATAGCCTGGGAGAGAATTGAGAGATTGGAGGTCATAGTGTGGACAAAAAGTAGGGTTTGGTAAGGAGAGGGGGGGGGAGAGAGGGAGATGAATAGCCAATATAATGGTCAGATAAGAGAATTTTGAAATTCTTGCCGATGGGTGGTACATTTGTGGGTGATGGCAGGATCAAGGGTGTATGACCATCTCTCTGTTTGGCCAAAGTGGGATGGAAGAGTAGGCCATGGGAAGTGAATAGGTTGAGAAACTTAGTGCTTAGGATGTTTGAAGAAGAGACAATATGTATCCAGTATGAGGGCAGGTGGAAAAAATTGTGAGCCAGGTATCAAACTCATTGAAAAAGGAAGGAGACCCACCTGGGGGTGGGGGGGTAGGGAGGTCTGTAGACAGTAGTTACCAGAATTTTGTTTGGATGCATGAACCTCAAAGGAGAAGAGGTTGCTGAGTGATGGAGGTGGGTGGGAGTAAAACCTAGAAGTGACAGTAAGGAGCAAGAAGCACTCCAACTTTCCCCTGCAATGAGCTGAGCAAAATGAGTGAAGGTACAGTCACTAATGGAAAAAACGGCCAGGGAGGAATGTTTTGGTAATAGCTAGCAGGAAGAAGTGAGAGAGACAAAGATTTAGGATAAAGGGGAGTTTGTTGCCTATAGAACAGGCATTGCAGGTGGTACAGTGGAAGGGGTGAATGGCATTTGGTTGGGATTTTGGGGTAGAAGGTTTGAGGGCATGGATGGAGGTTGGGAATAAGTATATAGCACCTACTATGTGCCTGGCACTGTTCTAAGCACTTTACAAATATTATCGTGTTTGATTGTCACAGCATCCTTGTGGTGTAGGTGACTGAGACAAAGAGAGATTAAGTGACTTGCCCAGGACCATACAACTAGTTAATGTCAGAGGACAGATTTGAACTTAGGTCTTCCCTACTCTAGGCCCAACTCTATCCACTTACCATCTTGATGCCTCACATAAGGGATCAAATAAGCAATTATATGGTGGTTGATGAGAAATAGGGTTTTGATGATAACCTACAGGTGTTTAGTATCACAGGGATGTGTAGGGTATGAGCAGGTTTGAGAATGTTCATCACTGGGTGGAAGGCCTCAGACCTGGACATATCCTACTCATCCCAGTGATACTGAACTCCTGTAGGCAATCATCCAAAACCTATTCCCAGAAGAGTGGCACCTTCCACTCAGTGATGAACATTCTAGAGAAAAGGGCAACACAAGATGGAAGACACAAGAGGGAAGTCCCATTTCGCTACTAGTCATCCTTCAGAAGCCTGGAGATTAGGTAGGAGAGGAAGTGACTTTAATTCCTGCCACAAAGGTAAGAAGGAAGTGGGGGCTTGGAGGTGACTCTGCTCTCCTCAGAGACAAGGAGCACTGGAATAGAATTGGGTCTGTCTGTTCTCTTAAATATTACTGATTTAGGGGATATGACACGACTTAAAACAACTGAACAACAATTCCTATTGGCCAGCAAGTGTTATGCCAGGTACTGTGATAGAGTTATGTTGTTGTTCATCCTTTGTTTTTGAAGAGGACGTGTGACATCACTGGGTGAGGTCTTGACTTGTGTGTGAATTGGATTTAAGTGAGTCAGCCTTACTGTCTCTTCTTAAGTTATAGAAGTCCTAAATAGAAGCAACAAGACATTTCATGGAGGAAGGCAGCATATAAATGAACAGCTGAAAAATCAGTAGGGGGAAGGGGAAGAAGGAGGGATATGATGGTTAAGTCTGGACAGATGGCTGTCCTGGGCTTCTCAAAATGGAGGTTCCTGGAAAAACTAATAAGAGGGAGAAAGGGCTTAGTGAGTTGAATGAGGACAGCAGAAGCATAAGGTCATACTTTAGAGAATCAAGGATTGCTGGACTTGGCCTTTCCCCCGAATGATTAAAATTTGTACCTTGTTAGGACCTCTGGAGTGATTTAGTAGTAAGATAGATGCCGACATAATAGAGAAATGATTTACTTAAGAGTAAACATCCATTTACTATATGGGCCATAGGTTGGGGTCATAGCTTTTCCCCAAGGCTGACCTATATGAAATCAGTGTTATTTTTATGTTCTTGATTTTAAAAGAAAATGTTATTTTAGACTGTCTTTTCAGAACAATACAGTAAAAGACAATTCTTGAATCAGTATAGAATAAGATTCTGTAGAAGGCATTACATATCAAAATATGTAAATTGAGTCTAGTTTTTCCAAGTTATATTCCTAAGAGCCTTTTATCTTGCTTTTTATAGAAATGATCAGAAACATTTACTATTTAAATTACCAGTTAGTTATGTGCACATTCAGTGCATAGTGTGAGAGCTTTCTAGGATTTATCTAAATTTAACAAGGCAACATAATAACTAATCACAATTTAATTTTATTTCACATTGAGTAGACCTCTGATAGGAGGATCTACAAGAGACAACAATTGCACAGGATGAGAGGGGCTTAGGTAAATTGCAATTTACCCTGATTGAGGGCACATCCAGCTATAATATTATAGATCCTTTGAACTATTAAAATATTTAAGGTATTTCATGGGAGAAGAAGTGTGGGACCATATCACACGGGTGGGGAACCTACGGCCTTGAGGCCACATGTGGTCCTCTAGGTCTTCAAGTGAGGCCCTTTGACTGAATCCAAACTTCATAGAACAAATCCCCTCAGTAAAAGGATTTGTTCTGTAAGACTTGGACTCAGTCAAAAGGCTATATCCAAGGACTAGAAGGCCACATGTGGCATCAAGGCTGCAGGTTCCCCAGCCTTGGACCATGAGATCAGACCCCAGTCCCTCCAAGCCCCAAGATGAAAAGCCAGAGCAGAGACTCCCTGGAAGCAGGGGACCAAGGCCCTGAGGGCAAGAATCCAGAAGATTGTGGGATAGGGGTTTTACAGTGTTGCAGGCAGACTGCCAAAAGCATTGAGTCAAGTGGTATAACGTTATGTACTAATTAAAAGTAGTATAGCACCAGTGTTAAAATGATCAGCAGATCATTAGCAATAAGTTATCTCTATGGCTGCTGGTTTTCATCCCTTTTATTATAAGGTAAAAGGTTTTGTGAGAGGGAAGCAGTGAATGAAAATGCCTTAGCTTTTGTGTTTGGGGGATGGTTGGACCAGGAAAGTGGTTTGTTTTATATTTATGCCTTCCCTCTCTCTCAAATACCTTTCTGAAACAGCCTATGGTTTTGCAGTGGGTGTGGCTGTCCTTCTCTAAGTGTGTTTTTGTTTATATTGCTTCTGCCTTCCATGTGCATGTTTTGTAGTAGTACTGTTTTTGCCTTAAGTCCATGCTTTGGGGTTTGGGCATTTTTTAGCAGGTTTGTAGGGAGCCATTGTAGGTTGTTGAGCAGGGGAGTGATGTATTTAAAGTGTTCTTAGGAAAATAAATGCAAGAAAAATTGTAGAGGGCAGGAGGCTGGAAGACCAATTAAGATACTTTTGTAGTATTTCAGGTATAACGTAATAAGGGCTGGAATGGTAGCAATAGAAATGTAAAAGAAGGAGATGCAGAGAAGTAGAAGCACAGATGAAATTTGGTGACAAACTCAAGGAAGGTTTCAAAAAAGACAAGTTTCGAGCACATATGGCAAGATTAATAACAGTAAAGAAAGTCAAGAAGTGAAAAGGCTCCTTTGGGGAGATAATTCACCACTTTGATTTTAAATATTTTGAGATTAGAGTTTAGAATTTGAGATACTGGTATGTTATCTAGATATAGGAGATTGGAAATAAAAGACTGAAGCTCAGGAAAAAGGTTAGTGTGGGGAAAGTTAGACTTCATTTACATAAAGATGATAGTTGTAAAACAGTATTTTTCATTTACATAAAGATGATAGTTGTAAAACAGTATTTTTCAGTGTAACGTAATGTTTATGGAAGAAAGTGAAGAATTTTTGTAATCTGATGTGTGTGTGTGTGTGTGTGTGTGTGTGTGTGTGTAGCTTCTGAAAAATAAGACTTCGGGATTTTGAATACTCACACGATAGTAGATTAGTATCTTATTGATTGAATTTGCAAGTGAACATTTGCAAATAAAAATACTTTCTGCATCCTTGCCTAGTAAATTCTATGGATATCTAGGCATCTGTAGCCCATAATTTGGAAACCACTAGACTAGATGATCTTCAAAGCATACTTTTCACATTCTCTGATTCTGGATGTTTTTGAGTTATGGAAAAACTCAAATAATAAATTCTTGAAAGAATATGATTTTTATAGAGGTAAGAAGACAAATTGAGAAAAGTTGCCTTGCAAAAAGGGAACTGCTTTTGGCCCATTTTGTTTTTCCGAGCATTTAGAAGCCTGGCATATAGTAGGTACTTAAAAAATGCTTGTTGACTGATTCAAAAATTTAACTAAACCCAAATAGAAATAGGGGCCAGACCTAAGTCAATATGTTGTCTACATATTGCCTTAGTTTTGAAATGTGATGTTATCTGTGTTTTATTTTTGTAAAATGTTTCCTTATTACATTTTAATCTTGTTCCTATCCACTAAAGAGTGTTGGGGGCTGCATACCCCATAGTTGACAACTCTGCTCTACACTAATGGAATCCCTGGTCTAGACCAAAAAAACCCTGAAATGTGATGGGGGAGCTATGAAAATAAGCTGTTATTTATACATTTAAATACATGATGCTCCTAATTATGCTGTCACTATTTTTGTCTTTAGAAGGGGAATGGGTAGAATATGAGAATTAATTTGCTAGGAGTCTGCCACTCCTTCAACCACAGTTCCCATTATCTTTCTCTATTTTAAGTGACAAATAGGTAAATAGAATTCACTCTAACTTAAACTCTCTTCAGATTGGTAGACAGTATCTTCCTAAGTTCAAAGAAAAGATTTGCCTTTTTGAACATATTTTACTTTTAATAAACATGAGTTTAAAATAATCTGGTTAAGTCTCACTGTTTCCCCTTCATGGAAATTGGTGGGAACTCTTTTTTTTTTTATACAAAATCTGTTAACTTTTGGGTTTTTTCTTTTAATCTTTTGATTTCAAATACTGTTTCTAGTAGGAAGGAAAATCACAAAATTAAGTTGGTTTTAAATTTTAACATCTTTGAAAGTGTCATTTTGTGGCCATTAGAATTACTTTGTATTACTGTCTTTGGAAAATTGCAAATTTCTTTTAAATGCCCAAACTTTTTCACAAAACAAAGGCTCATCTTTTTAAACAAGTATTCTTCTGGTGATGTTACATGCTTCTGAATTATGGAACATTACAGTCTAAAGAATTTGATTTGAAGATTAACCAAAGGGCAGTAGAGAGATACATGATGGTGTAAGCAGATTGCCCCTTATTATGAAGTTATAAAGGGAAAGCAGTGTGAATGATGTCAAGAGAGAACTACATGATCAAAAAAAAAGTTCATGTGGTAAGAGGGGTTAATGGACAGCTCAGATGCTCAGTTGATCTTGTAGTGCTAGAACTCAGGAAGAGTCCATAGAACTTTAGGACCCTCTTATCCTGGTGCCAGATTGATGGTAGGACAAGAATCACACAGGATGGGTAGTCATGGGTGGGTAGCTGTCAACATCCTTGGAAGGGATCCTATACGTGAGAAACTGGATCCGTTGAAGTATTCAAGTACATTCTATAGTGCCATGGTTTGTGAGGTTTGCCAGACTCTTTGATATATCAATTTTAAAAAATTATTATTTTAAAATACATCTTAATTGATGCCTTTTGTTTTTAATGGAACAATAATTTTACAGCACTCCGTTTCAGTTTTCTTATGGTAGTTTTTTTCCCCATATACATTATTGTCATTTTTTACATTGTTTTCCTGCTTCTTGTTTTACTTTTCATCAGTTCATATGTCTTTCTGTATTTGTCATAGATTAATAACTTCTTAAAGACCAGATTTCATTACATTCATGTGGTACTACAGCTTGTTTAGCTACTCCCAGTCAATTGACAGCAACTTTGTTTTCAATTTTTTGCTTCTACAAAAAGTCTTGCTAAAAATATTTTGATATTTATTGGGTCTTTTTATCATTGACCTTCTTGGAGTATTACCTAGTAGCAAAATCTTAAGGTCAGAAGATATGTACATTTTAGTCACTTTCTTTAAATAATTCCAAATTGCTTTCTGGAATTCATTGCTTCAGTGGTGGCACATTTGTGTGCTTACCTTTCCGTACCCTATACCTCCCCTCCCTTCCCAACATTGGCTAGTCCCGTCTTTTGTTATTAGTGCTGTGATTTTTCTTTTTAGCTCTTTAGTTTTTGAGAGTTTTTTTAAAATGCCAATTTAAATGCCTTACATTTTTTGCTTCAAAAGAGCACACTTTTATACTAGTTACTCCCCAGCCAACTTTGTCATCTTCTGCTTAGGGTAATGTAAAATTGCCCAAGAAGAAAGAGATTGTTTGGGGGGGGGGGGTGGAGGCAAGGGACCTAAAATTAGCCAAGCTAATGCTTAAATCTGTTATGATGTAATGAATTGATTATATGTAACATATCTTATTACATTTAACTTAGAGGAAGGTTATGTACTTCCTCTTTGTTGAATGTCTTTAACAATTTCTCAATAGAAATTTAAGATTATATTTATCTAATGTGAATTAGCATTTTTGTACACAGCACTTTGATGCTATACTAATTATATTATTTTAAAGTTTATTCTTGCTTAATATTTAATTTTTCATACTGTTGAAATCCTTTCTTTCAAAGCCCAACTCAGGTGCCCCAGTGATCCCTTCTCTGATTCCCTCCTCCTCCTCCTCCTCAAATTTTTCTATTCTAGTTTGGATTAGAGTTATTTATGCACAATGTTTGTTATTCTTTCTATGAAATTATAATTTCCTTAATGGTATCCAGTATGTCTGACAACCTGTACATTGTCTTTTGTCCGTAGTGGATAGTTAATACGTGCTAGAGAATTTTTTTATAGTTTAGTATAGGCTAGTTTTTATACTTTGGTATAGGCTAGGAGAGTTACCTAGTTAGTCAAGTATTGCCCGTTTGGTAAACTGGAAGCCATTCCTGGTTTTTCTTCATTTTAGAGCACTGGACCTGAGGTCAGGAAGATCTGAGTTCAAGGCTTGCCCCAAATATTTACTATGAGACCTTGGGCATGTAATATATATTACATATTTCGTTTTACCTCTTGGACTCTCAGTTTCCTCATCTGTAAAATAGAGATAATAATTGCATTTGCCTTCTGGGGTTGTGAGGATAAAATGAGGTAATATTTGTTTAAAGCTGTCTGCAAATGTGTTTTGTTATTGCTGTTGTTTTGGAGGAAGGGAGAGGCCTGGGTCTCCCTCTTTAGACTAGATTGGATTTGCAGCAGCCAGTCCATGTTGAATCCCAATACTGATTCACATAGAAGCTGCTACCTGCTCTTTGTTTGCTGACCTGGGTCAATTTGCCTTTCCCTGAGCAGCCTGGTGGTCCTGTCCTCCCGGAGGCTCACCATATTGGTAGCTGGACTTAGTGCAAACATCTGGTTGATATGATACACCTGCCTTAACCTCTCCAGCATCAAGGACTACAGTTATGGGTCACCACACTGGCAAACGTGGCTACTTTTTGCAGTTTGAAAAAATGATATTTTTAATTTAACTTTAGACCCACATTTTCAGATTGTGTTAGACACATGAAGGGATACCTGCAGTCAACTTGTAGAAAATACCCTATATAACTTTTCTCTGGCAGTCTTGGGGTATGATTCCTCCCTTGGAAAAGTTGATCTGATTCTTAGAGTACTAAAAGTTCTCTGCCTAGTAGTTAATTGTTGAAGGAGCTAATTGGAATTTCAAAGGAAATTATAGCTTTCCAACTTGCATACTAATCTCATAATTTATTCAGAACTTCTGACTGCCCATTTTGTACCACAATACCCTACTCCCTTTCTTACTTTCTTATTATTATATTCCTTTCTTAACTTCTATCACATCCTTTCTTCCCCTTGTATTTTCTTCTCATTACTTTTTGTTCCCCCTTAAATAAATATAACACGGAGCTGGAATACATTCTTGCTTACTTTTTCCATTTTTTGAGTGAAGTTTTATATTCTTTTTTTTTTAATTATAGAGAAGAAGTAAGCTGAAAGTTTTGTATTTCTTTTAAAAAGTCACTTTAGTTAAGGGACTTTTAACTTAGCTAACTGAATCTTTATATGGGGTCAGTAGCCCTTTAATAGAAAGATTTAAAAAAATTTTGAAGGATCTCCCACCACCACTGGCTGTATTTGGGAATCCAATTTTTTTTAATATGTAGCTTTTTTTTTTTGTCATGTTGAGCAATTATAATTAGATAGTTTGGACTCTAATTTTGTAAAACAGAAAATCAAATTAGTTTATTTCTATAAAATTAATAATTTATTAGTTAAATTGCCTCCTTATTCTTAGTTCTAGAACCAGTACAAAAACCACATGAAGGCCCTGGAGAAATGGGAAAACCAGTTGCCATTCCTAAAGAGGATCAAGAAAAGATGAAAGAGATGTTTAAAATCAATCAGTTCAATTTAATGGCAAGTGAAATGATTGCACTCAACAGAACTTTACCGGATGTCAGGTTAGAAGGGTAAGTACTTGTGTTTTACTGATAATATTTTTAAATTTAAATGAAGAACAGTGTGTCCTAAATTTCCAGCACCTTAGCTGCTGAAAGTGTTTGGTGAATTAAATCACAACTTAACTTCCGGACAGTCAGATTGGTATTAAGATGCCATCAGTTCTAAGCTTCAGAACTGTGTCTTTCAGACACTGTAATATTCCTTCCAAAATCAAAAGACCTGCTTGTCTTAAAAACAGATTACAAAGAATTTTAATATTTCTGCATCTTTGCTAAGAAGCATTCCTATGGTTGTACCATGTGTGGGGCCTGAGTATAGGTGTTGAGCACTAGTGCAAAGAGAACTACAATGAGGTAGTAGGAAGGAACTGTTATTAAATAAGAATTGGATCACTTTTCTAGCAACAGCCCAGATAAAGACCCAAAAGTGCCACCTGTAGCATCACTGGCTGGATCCAGAGAGACATTTCAGTGATACAATTATGGCTGTCCTTTTTTGTTGTTATTGTTAAGTAGACTGCCTTATGCAATTCAACCCAGAAAGTCACCTTATTACAGATGAGGGGGTTGGGCTGGTTAGGTTTAAGTTGGAGTCATTATGTAGCTGAATAGGTGTCACATACAGTTCTGATGGCTGGGGTCAACCAGTAATTATTATAGCTGAAACTAAGAGAGACCCTTTTTGTTCACCCTGTCTTTCCATATAAAAGTCTTACGCAAATTCCTTGTTTCCTATAATGGTCCAGTCTTGATAAGGAAGGATTAGTCTGGGTAAAACAAAATAATGTGCCTAGACTCTGCTCTTCTTTCTGCTACCTTTTCTTCTACTCCTAGAGGTAAATCCAGTGGTCTTTTTTTTTTTTAAACAATTTCTTTTCTTGTAACTTGAAAACACAGAGCTTGTTATGATAGCAGATAGTCTGCTTGATTAATAGATGGAAATCTTTGTTTTTACAAGTAACCAATTTCAAGCCTCTTGAAATTAGAGGATTTGGAGACATGGTTTGTTTCATTATATAATACTGTATTGATGTTGTTTTTCAAAACATCATTGTGCCTTCCAAGAGTTACACCCTTCAATCCCGCCTCATACACACCTTTCTCTTGTTATAAATAAATGCAATTAAACAAAACAAGTCAGCACATTGGCTAATGTGTCTGAAAACTTATGCTTCATTCTGTACCTGTTATTCCTCATTTTTGTCTATAAGTAAGAGGTATGCATTTATCAGAGTTCAAAAAGTCTTTTACTGCTTTTTTTCCCCTTTTACTTATTGTGGTGATCCTGTGAATTTTTTAGGCAGTTGGGGTTAAGTGACTTGCCCAGGGTCACGTGGCTAATAAGTGTCAAGTGTTTGGTCTGAGGCCAGATTTGAACTCAGGTCTTCCTGACTTCAGGGTCGGTGCTTCATCTACTGTACCATCTAGCTGCCCCCTTGCATTGCTTTTTGAAAAATGTTCATATACTTTGAATTAGTCAACCAACAAATATTTTTAAATAGTATTTTATTTTTTCCCCAATCACATGTCAAGACAGTTTTTAGCATTCATTTTTATAAGATTTTGAGTTCCAAATTTCTCTCTCTCTCTCTCTCTCTCTCTCTCTCTCTCTCTCTCTTTCTCTCTCTCTCTCCCCCCTTCTCTCCCTCCCTCCCTCTTCTCCCCCCTTCTGCAAATAGTAAGCAATTTGATGTAGGTTATACATGTGCTATCATGTAAAACATATTTTCATAGTAGTCACAGTTGTGAAAGAAGAAACAGATCAAAAGGAAAAAACCGTGAAAAAGAATAAAGTAAGTCAAAAAAATATGCTTCGATACGCATTCAGAGCCCCTCAGTTCTTTATCTGGATATAGATAGCATTTTCCTTTATAAGTCCTTTGTATTTGTCTTGGATCAACCAACAGATATTTTTAAATGTTTGCTATGTGCTAGGCATCTGGACCATTTACCACTGGGAATGGCAAGTCAGATATCATAGAGACATTTCCTAAAAAGAATTTTTTCCCAGATAACTACTTCTTTTCTAATTCTAGCTGCATTACTTTTGCTTGATCAAAACTTTTCAATTTTATATAATTGAAGTTACCCATTTCGTTTTTAATGAGGACCCTTATCCTTTGTTTAGTGAAGAACTCTTATCCATTGAGATGTTTAGTTTTACTCTTTTTTACTTCCCTTCCCTCTTTCACACCCTCCAGATATTCATACCCACAGCTGTTTAGTTAAAAGGTTCTGATATTAGCTTGGGACAGTGGGGAGGCATAGGAAGACCTCACTTCCCACCGCCCAACTCCCAGATCATAGAAAAAGATGCTTTATGGGGACATGAGAAAAGTTCACCTAGGAAACATAGACTTATGAAGATATGCCATGCATTGAAGCTGGGTAGAAGGACGGGAATATGATCCATCAAATACACTAGTTAACAATATAGATAAATCCATAGGAACAGTAAATCACTCTATATGCATTACACACTCAAGGTAGATACATTTCTTCATTGGTTTGTTACTGTTAGCAGTTTTGCATTTTCCTAGTTGGTGTAACTTAATATAATGTAATGTCTGTGAAGAAGAATTAACCAAGCTGGGATGAAACCAGAAGAGATTATTAGAATGGTGGGATTATACCTGTCAAACATAGCAGAACAAAAGAATACTAGATTTGGTGTCTGAACATCTGTGTTCATATCCTAGCTATAATTCTTACAGCTTCTGTGACCTTGGGTAAGTTATTTAATTCTTCTTGGCCTCAGTTTCCTCTTTAAAAATGAGATTGAGGGGGCAGCTAGGTGGTGCAGTGGGTAGAGCACTGGCCCTGGAGTCAGGAGGACCTGAGTTCAAATCCATCCTCAGACACATAATGCTCACTAGCTGTGTGACTCTGGGCAAGTAACTTAACCCCAGTTGCCTCACCAAAAAAAAAAAATTGAGATTGAATCATATGATCTCATATGGCCTCATCTTGTTCTACTTCCCATGAACCTATCAAGTTTTTAACTGGCTGTCATGTAGAAAGGGAATTAGATTGTCTTTCTTGTCTAAGGGTTCAGTATAAGGAAAATATTCCTAACATTTAAAGCTGTCTCAGAATTGAACGGAGCTCCCTGTTGCTGTCAGTCTTTAAGTACAAGCCAGAATACCGTGGTAGTAGGTGTCTACGACTTTTAATTAGCTTAATGTAAAACTAAAGTGGCACACTTTTCTTAAGAGACATTTATATGCTCTTGGTTACTAGGTACCAAATGGTCATAAATAGGAAATAAAATACATGGTCCTTAAGGGTAAGCAAAATATGAAACCTCATTAGACATTAATAAAGCAACCTACAAACAAGTTGACTTACTGTGTTATACTATATTAGCACTGACAGAATGATGACTCTCTAAGAGTTAAGACACAAGTAGACAGTGTCTACCAGCTGGGTTAGAAAGGGTAAAGGAAAAAGGTAAAAATGGAAAGAAGTTGGATTTACACAGAAGACTTTCTTACAGATACTAGCTAAGGGCAGTTTTTGTATTTATTAGGCCCTTGAACAGGAATCTTATTATATAGTTCTGTAGTTCAACGGACTTGAATAAGGAAGGACCTGGGAGCCCACTTGAGTACTTATAAGGATCTGTGATCTCCTCGTGTGGGTAATCCTGCCAGTTGTTTTTCAGCAACTCATCTGTGCTTCCTCATTTTGTAGGACTCTTATCCATGACTTCCCATAAGCCTTCCACATGGGTCTACCCAATGTACTTGAGGCCTTCCTCTCTGTATCTTAACATTATTTGGTTTCTAGTATGTGAAGTGTCAACCTGTTAATTACTGCTTTTGCAGTATGATTAGTACATCCTTCCCCTTTTTCTGGTCAAATATTTCCTTGACATCTTTCATGTAGCTTCTTGCTCTTAGTTCATTCTTGTTGCATTTTATAGCTTATTTATACCTTCCATATTTCTTTCAATTGCCCTTTCAGTGACTTATTGTTTAATTATGTTACAAGAAGCCTCATGTCTATACATAATGAATACATTATTAAGAAAAGAGAATTGAGAGGTACTAGACTGTCAGGCACCAAATAAAAATACAACAACAACAAAAAAGAAAGAAACTGACAATATCTTAACAAACAGCAAATGACTAGCTACTTATGTGGAAATCATTTATAAATCACCCCTTTGTATATAATGGCTTGTTCAAGCAGAAATTGAAATCAGCACCAATTAAAATAGTTCTAACTTGATTAATTTAAATAAAATACTAATGCCAAAAAATGAGACGTAGATCAAGGAATGAATTCTGCTGCAGAACACGTTACGGAAGTTTAATGAAGGTAGAACAATCTACACAGTGAGGATAAATCCTTAGCTAGCAAACACTTGATGATGTCCTTGCTACTTTAAGTGAAATGGCTGCCATGGCCAATACTGGTTTAGATACAAAGTGATTTTCAAAATTTATGAGAAAGGAAGGTTCCAGATTATGAATATAGCTTCATTAGAAACATCAGCCATTATTGTACAGTAAGAGACAATGAAAGAAAAATGAGTTTGCAGAAAGCTTGGCATTTAAAAGCCAAGATCATCTGAACATATAATGATGAAACTGGGAAGAACAGTGGAGGCTTTCCCCCCCAACCCGAAAAGACTTGTTTACATTTCTGTAATATCCACATTGGTTACAATGGAGTTAAACCATCTGGACTCAATGCCATAGCCCCCAGTGTACTTCATGAGGGCATAGAAATGTCAATTAAAGAAAACAAATACAGAAAGAGTAGCTGGACCAGACCAAGTTTTACACAGAGGGAGATCTGTGCTGGAGGCAAAAACAATTGTAAGAATATTGAGGTATCAAATATCCAGGTATTTGAAAGAAGGGGAAATAGTGAACAGAGCATAAAACACACTCAGAATGTTTTTACCACTGTCACGAAAGATGCCAGTACAGAGTACAGATAAAATAGAGATTCCTTATAAATGGAGTTTCCCCTGATACTCCTGTTTGCACATGACTTTGGGCTGATTGCGTTCAGGCTCTTGCAGAGCAGCCTAAATAAGATTTAAAATAACTCTAAAGTTCAGTTTAATAGTCTGTTTTTCCCAGTAGAAATATAAGTGAATGAATACTGCCTTTTTGTCCAGACTCTGATGTGAGTTGAATGGGTTATCCAGCTAATTGAACTAGTCTGTTAACATATACATACATACATACATACATACATACATAGATTTTTCATTTTTCTCTAGGTTTCACTCCTTCCTCTCTAGACTTTAAAAAAAAATTAATGTTTTATTATTTTATCAATTACATGTAAAAACAATTTCATGGGGTTTTTTTTGGCTGGCAATGGGGTTAAAAGTGACTTGCTCAGGGTCACACAGCTAGTAAGTGTATGTGTCTGAGGTCAGATTTGAACTCAGGTTCTCCTGAATTCAGGGCCGGTGCTCTATCCACTGCGCCACCTAGCTGCCCTGTTTTTTTTGTTTGTTTGTTTTTGGTTTTGGCTAGGCAGTGGGGTTAAGAATTTTAACATTCTTTTCCCCAAATTTTGGGTTCCAAATTCTCTCCCTCCCTCCTCCTTTCCCTCATTGAGAAGGCAAATAATTTGATATAGGTTATACAGATGCATGTATTTTGGACAGTAAGCAGAACCCAGAATGTAAAAGAAATTTGAAATTGCTTTTATTCTCTGGGAACAGTGTTGGAGATTCTGTCCAGCTATAAAACTTTTTATGTCTTCCCTTTTCCCCACCTACTTTTTTTTTTACTTCTTCATTCTTGTTTAAGCATTTTGCAAACTGCAGTCTTTTAAAACTATCCCTTTCAGCAATTTATAAAAGTCTGTTTGAAACTCTGTTCTCCTTATGAGGTTCTGATATGCCCTTGGTTCGTTCTCCTGCTTGTGCTGCCTAAAGCTGGGGGAAGAACAGGATTGATTCTGCATCTTTATAAAAAGATATAACCATTTTGGAGGAATGGAGTATTTTTTGTTATAGAGATTACATAATATTTTTATTTGAGTTAGTGTCAAATAACTACACATGCCAAAATGTAGATTTGTGGAAGATAACATCAGTGAGGTGTAGAAACATATTTCTGTTCTCTCATCAGTGAAGTTGAAGTGTTTCTGGAAAGAATGGAAGTAGGTCTTTAAGGGGAAAACAGAAATGGAAAAAAAAAAAGCTCAAATGTATAGGGAAATCCATCACGTGTCTCATGAGGAAGACTCAAGAATGATGAGGACCACTGAAATCCTTTCTGATGCTGAGATTCCTTGAGTCTTATCTAAAGGAGAGGTCACTGAATAAATTAAGAGTTGAGTTGTGGTAATCTAATTGCTCCCTCTGGAAGAAATGAGGTTTTTAAGCTGTGTTTTATGGAGATAAATCAGGGTGGCATGGTATAATGGAAAAAGCTCTGGATTTGGACCTGAGTTTTAAGTCACTGATCACATGCTTACTAGCAGTGAAACAATGGGCAGGTCTCTTAAGTTCTACAAGGTTCTGCATACAGCATGTAGCAATTGTGAGGATTTGTAGTTCACCTGCTATTTTGGTGAGTTTGATGAAACCATATACCGTAAAGTTCTTTGTAAACCTTAAAACACCCTCTCTGCTAATATGATGATTATAATTGTTATTGGCAGAGGCATTCATTTCATTCAGTCTTTCCTTCTGTCATGCCTAGCACTCTAGCTCTTTCAGCTTCCCTTTCCCTAGTGTTGACAATGGAAAGCAAACTTGGCTTTGTTTCCTTATTTTTTCTATCTTTGATTGCACTAATCTGCTGTATGATTTACCTATAAACAGTTTTCCTTCATCCTTTTTGTAAAAGGAGGGTGGTGATACTTGCCTCTAACACTTTTGACAGCTGAGGTACCAAACTGATATCACTCCATCAGTAAACATTTATTATCAATTGTGCTCCCCTCCTTAGCCTTCCCGATTCAGGTTGCTATTAGTGAAGCTTCCATGGAGGGATGCGGGCGAGGAACTGACCTGGGGCAGCCTCAGAGCCTTCTGGGAACCCTTACTACTTGCTAACTAAATCCTAGTTCTTGCTAACTAGTTTCTGTTCTGCAGAAGCAGTGAAAGTGTTATCAGAGTGTATGGGTAACACTGAACAATGTTTAAAGAAACATTAGTTGACATTTTTATTCCATCTAAAATCAGTGTTCCCCAGGGAACCCTGCCCCAGTTTTAGCTCTGATACTTGCATTGGCCAGAAAAGCACTTTATAAAGTATTACATGTGAATTGTTAATGATTTTCATCCTTCTGGTGTGGGATATTTAATTTTAAGCCAATTCTCTCTTACCTTTCAGTAGTTTTTAAGTAGCTGTGACTTAAAAGACATATGTATTAGTTATGTTTCCAGCTCTTTCCATTTCACTCTCTGTGTAGCCCTGGGTAAGTGATTTCAGCCTTCTGAGCCTTTGTTTCATTTACTGTAAAATGAGATTGAACTGGATGCTGTGTGACTTCTCTCTAATAACAATGATTCTTCAGCAAAGATGGTGAGGAAGCCATTCTACCCTTATTCTACCCTCTAATCATTTATATTTTCAGTGACAAAAATAATTTCAGTTTGTATTAAGCAGAGTTTTAACCCATTGTGATGTCTCAATCCTGTGTCATTCCAGAATATCCTTCCTTTGTTGTTCTCCCTGGGCTCTATTGAATTTTAGTAGACAACCTTATTCTATTCAATTCAATATGCATTTATTAAGCACCTCTAGGATTTGGAGTTGCAAAGCAAAGAGAGAGGTAGAATGTTAATAGAGTATGCTCAGATAAGGGAATTTAAGAATTCATCAACATGCAAAATGTGTGTGATTGTAAGATTCAAGAGTATGATGATAAATGCAAGGTATTGTTTGAATGGCAGAGTAGTAGCAGTTAGGATCAAGAAAGGCTTTATGTAAAAAGGTGGTGCTTGGGCTACTTCTTGAAGGAAAAGAGGGATTCTGAGGCAGAGGTGAAGTGGGAGTGCATTCAGGGTATGAGGAAATGCCAAGGCAAAGGCAGAGAGACAAATGGGGAATGTTGTATGTGAGGAACAGCAAGAAAGCCAGTTTGGCTGGATCTCAGGATAAAGGGCATGTACAATGTACCGTGAATGAGTATGGAAAGATAATTGGGGACTACATTGTGAAGGACTAAATGTTAAACAGAGGGCTTTATATTTAATTCTAGAGGCAGCAGAAGTTTACTGAATAGAGGAGTGACATGGTTAGATTTGTGTTTAAGGAGTCATTTTGACAGGTGTATAAAGGATCCACTTTATTGGGGGAGGAAATCCAATTAGGAGGCCATTGTTGTAATCCAAGGTTAAATAAGGGCTTGAACTAAGATGGTGCTTGTGTGACTAATGAAGAAGAGTTAGATGTAAAGAGTTGTTGTAAAGGTAGAAATGGTAAGATTTGTAGCTGTGACTGAATACGTAGAATGGGGAAGAATGACACTGGAAAACTGGAAGAATAGTGGTACCTTCAACACAAAGAGAAATGTTTGGAAGAGGGGTGGGTTTAGGGAGAAGGATAGTGAGGGGTTTTGTAGACATGGTTAATTTGAGATGTTTTAGGGAAATCCATTCAGAAGTATCCTGTAGGTGGTTAGTGATATGAGACTGGGGCTGGAGACATAGAACTTTGAAATATATATTAGAGTCCTCAGGAGGATGTCCTTGGAGTAACCACATTTTTGTCTGATCGTCTTTTTTTTGCAGTTCCATTTCAGTTTAGGTGTTTCTTTGAGGCCCCTTCTATTTACAGGTAAGGAACTGAAAGGCAAAGATATAAAGTGATTTGCCCAAAGCCACATCTAGGTAGTAAGCATCAGAGTTAGGATTTGAACCTAGATCTTCTGTGTGCAGAGCCAGCTCTTTTCCCACTGTACCAGGCCCAATCCTTGCTGTTGCAGTTGTTGTTGTTGTTCAGTCCTGTCCAACTCTTCATGACCCCATTTGGGGTTTTCTTGGCAAAGATACTGGAGTGGTTCACCATTTCCTTCTCCTGCTCACTTTACAAGTGAAGAAATTGAGACAAACAGGGTTAAGTGACTTGCTCAGGGTCATACAGCTAGGAAGTGTCTGGGGCTATGTTTGAATTTAGGAAGATGAGCCTTCCTGACTCCAGGCCCAGAGCTCTATCCGCTGTGCCTGCCACCTATTTGCTTATGGGAGCAATGGGAATTATCATTTTAGAAAGATTGTCTGTAGAAACTAAAAGCAAAAACTCAGTTCTTTGGAAAAGCTGGTTTCTGGAAGATGCTGGGTAATGAAGTATCAGACATAAACTGTCTATTTTTAAAAATTTTATTGATGCCTTTTGTTTCTTATGCCACAGCTACTGTCACTCATTTTCTTTTTTTTTTCCCCCCACTCATTTTCTTTATGATCTTCATGCATTAATTACAGCCTTCTTGTGATCTTCTTAGTCTTGGATCTGACTTGATTTACTTGTTTTATTTTTTAATGGCAAACGGCCTTACAAAATAAGAATTGGGAAAAAATGAGAGTCGAAACATGAAGGCAATTATCAATCGGCGATAATTTCTATACTGGTCATTGTGTTAAGTGAGAGGAATACAAAGACAAAAATGAAACAGTCTTTATCTTCAGGGAGGCTATATTTTATTGGATTAAAATTTTACTTTAGAAAACATTTCAGTAAAAGGGAAGTCTATAAATTTTGGAGATATAACCATTTATTTCTCACAGAGCAGTCTTTCCTTTTTTTTTTTAAAGTAGATGCTATATAGAAAGATCATATCTCAAGTATTTTATTTATTAAATACAGCACAGATTCTGGGAGATGTTCTTTTTCAGACAGTTATTTCTAGTGTAAAAAATGCTTTCAAGAAGTCATGTTTCTAAAAAAAAAAGTCATGTTTTTAATATTTAGAAAACTTAGGTTTAACCTTTTAGACAGATAGCTTTATTCCAACAGGGTGACCAAATCATACCTCTGAATTTTCCTAGTCCAACTCATGTCTGAAATAGGAATCTTGTCTGAAATATCCCTGACAAGGGATACTAGCCACCACTTGAAAACTTCAACCTACAAAGAATTCACTATTTTCAGATTTCAAGACTGCCTGTTCCATTTTTGATCAGTTCTAATTCTTAGGAAAGTTTTCTTTATTTTGACCTGAAATCTGTCTCCTTGTAATCTGCCTTTTGGAGACAACTTTAAAAACAAAACAAAAACCTAGTCATTTTACCACATTATATTTCTTCAAATATTTGAAGATACTTCTAATATCACTTCTTCAACATTCTCAGATCCTTTATTCATCTTCTAATGGCATGGTTTTGAGTTAACATCCATGTCCTTTCTAAACAGTTCCCAGAACTGATCATAATACTCAAGCTGTGTTCTCTAACCAGGGCAGAATGGGGAATTCATTCTAGATAGTATACATCTTTTAATGCAGCCTAAGATCGTATTAGCTTTTTTGCCTGCTATACAAAGGTTTATACTGTTAACTCTTATTAATCTTTTTTTTTTTGGACAGTTGGGGTTAAGTGACTTACCCAGGGTCACACAGCTAGTGTCAAGTGTTTGGTCTGAGACCGGATTTGAACTCAGGTCCTCCTGACTTCATGGCCAGTGCTCTATCCACTGTGCCACCTAGCTGCCCTGTACTCTCATTAAACTTATAACTGCTAAATCTTCCCCCTCTTATCTTTTTACATTAACTCCGTTATAATCATATTTCTCCACATCCTATGCCTGTACACTAGGTTTTTTAACCCAAATGTAGGATTTCTTGCCCTCTAAAATTTTAAGATTTTAGAAATTGATATATTTTGTTTTTAATTTCGCCTTCATTTTCATACAATTTGAGCACATATATATTCCCTTAAAGTTTCTAACAGTACTAGGTCTAGACTGTCTTTCAGTGTTTCTGTGTTTCATATATCTGATGTACCCAGCTCTTCTCCACCTTCCTAGTCACTTTCCATGTCTGTTTCAGTTTTTCTAATCATAGGAATTTATACTCATATTCTTCACAGGTATTTGTTTTCACTTAGTCTTTTTTTTTTTTAAACTATAGAGAGCAAGTTCTCCTCCACCTCTTTTTACAGGAAATTGTTTCTATTGGGGATTGGAAGCTGGGGAGGAACAGGTACAAGTGAAGGCTCCAGGAAATCATACAGCTTGTAGGAGGGAAAAAGAGCTAATTTCCCATTGTAAGGAGGAGGGGGGGAGATCTTTGGCTTTATGCATACATATATATATATATATATAACATGTGTGTGTGTGTGTGTGTGTGTGTGTGTGTGTGTGTGTGTGTGTAAGAAATAGCCAAAAGGCAGTGCATTATAGAAGACTACCTATAGTAGGAATCGTTTCATTTAGCATGGATTGCCTTTTGTGATTATCTGATTGGTATTTTGTTATTATCTAGTTGTTGCATATGTAGTCTGTGTATGTGTGTGGTAATGGGGTTAAGTGATTTGCGTAGAGTCACACAGCTAGTGAGTATCATGTGTCTGAGGCTGGATTTTGAACTCAGGTCCTCCTGACTCCAGGGCCAGTGTTCTATCCATTGTACCAGGTAGCTGCCCCCTGCATATTAGTCTTATCAACATTTGTACTTAAGTAAATGTGTAATCTCATCTGTCTAGGTAGTCTTTTCATTTATAACCTGTCTATGCCTTCTAATTTCGTGCAATTTTTGTCCACATCCTCATATATATCCAACATAGGGAATCTACCCGTTGCACTGAACACTATCTCCTTTGTTTTCACGTATTCCACAGCTATATCAGTACTACATTCAGACAGTCTATCTCATCCTTCACATTCATGGTTTGTTTTGTATTCTTTACTATATGATTAGTCTTGACTCTTACCAACCATATATTTCTTGGATGAGGTCTTTTTTTAACACTTCTTGCATAAATGTCATCATGGTTAATTTGCTACAGCCTACTTATGTATATCCTGCTTGTCTGCATTTTAAATCTTAAGAGATTAGGGTTTTTCTTGAGGTCCCATTAGTCTTATTTCCCCAACTAAATTAAAACGTTTGGCTGAAGGGACTATCTTGTATGTGTATCCTTTGTAACACCTAGTACATGTTAACTATTTAGACTATAGCTTAATAAATAAATAATTGCTTTCTTGAATTTTTTGTTTTTCTGATCTTTAGGTTACATTTTCTAACCAAAATATATGTCTGACTTTTTATAGGCTGTGGTAGTACCTATCTATAGTTTTGGGGGAAGTGTTTACAATATTATTTGTAGTTATGTAAATGCTAGTTAATCTGAAAAGATCATTTGAGGATAATGGCAAATTTTCCATCTTAATAGACAAATGCTTGGTGGCAGTATTGTTAGCTTTAAATAATTCAGTTTTTTCCTTTACAAGTTTAATGCGATAAGGCTACCATAAATTTATAACAGTTATTTAACATTTAACATTTACATGGAATTTTAAAATTTGCAAAATGCTTACAGTATCTTACCATATTACATATCACGACAATCTTGTGAGGTAGATGGTATTATTATACCCATTTTGCAGATGAAGAAACTGAGGATGAAGAAGTCAAGTGACTTGCCCAGGGTTTCTAATTAGTGAAATTAATAAGTGTCTGAGCAAGAATTTGAACTCAACTCCAAGTCCAGTACTATAAATTCACTCTACCTTCTAATATGCTATGGCGCATAAACTTCCTGTGATTTTAAGGGTTCTAACAGTCAGTATGAACACTTAGCATTTTCATTTTGATCTGTAGCGCCAATAAAATACTCACTATAATACAGTATAATAAATATGAAAATGTTAATATTTATTTCCTTAGCACCTAACAATGTTTCTCAAATATATGGGATGCTATTATGATTAACAGAATAGAATTTCTTGTAGAAGAGTTATTAAGCAATGTTTTGTCTTCAGTTTTTTTAAGGAGTTTTCAGCTTCTCTTTATTCTGTGATGAAGGTAGTAGACTCTTGTAACCATACTCATATATTTTGTTCATCAGCTTTTCCTGATAGAACAACAGCTGTCCAGTGGGGAATCTTATGAACAAAAAGAATAAGGAACCCCTAATCTAAAGTGTATTGTTAATCAACAAACATTTATTGAGTACCTATTATATGCCAGGCACCATACTAAGAGCTAGGGATACAAAGACAGAAATAAAACCTTTCTGGTTCTCAAGGAGCTTACATTTTATTGGGAGGAAGTAAACAGCATTACTGATACAAGTGTTTGCAAAATAAATGTAAAATAGGGAAACAACTGGGGCAATCAGAAGAGTGTTAGTAAAGTCTTGTGTTACAATTTTGTTTTTTCTAGATGTAAAACAAAGGTATATCCAGATAATCTTCCTACAACAAGTGTGGTGATTGTCTTCCACAATGAGGCTTGGAGTACACTTCTAAGAACTGTCCATAGTGTAATAAACCGGTCACCAAGACACATGCTAGAAGAAATCGTTCTGGTAGATGATGCAAGTGAAAGAGGTAAATCAAAAATATAAAAACCAGTAATGTGCCATATAAGAGAAGAATGCATTTTGCCAATGACAGTAGCTTTTCCTTTTCCTTTTTTTTAAACTTTTATATTAATTTTCTTTTTGTTTCAGAATTCCATAGTCATTTAAATAGTATGTGAAGGAGGGAAAAAATCTCCCCTTTATTAACTCCATGATCACTTCATTTAATTAGCATTCATAATTTTAATAGATTTTATACTGCCAATTCTTAATCTTATATTTTAAAAGAATTAATACTGCATTATATAATGTCTCATTGAAATGCAAGGGATTTTTAAGAATTAGTTTTCTTAGGGTGCTGATTATGACAAACTACAACCCTTACTTGGGGAAGAGATTAAATTTACACGACCTGGGCAGCAGAATAGGAGGCTTCAGCAAACACTGGGTCAGTCCTGGAATAGTAGGGCACTTGGATTAGCCCTATTCTGCCTCCTGCCTGCCACCTCAGCCATAGTAATTTATATTTTACTTACATATCTACCCACTTGCTTCCAGCGTAGTAGGATCTGGAATTACTATTCTATAGTGAACAAACTCCCTTCATTCTTGTCAGATTTCCTGTTATAAATTCTTCTATCTAATTGCTCTCTCACTGAGACCTGGTTTCCTCCAACAACACTAAGTCCCTGGCCATCCTCTCTCACACTGTTCTGCTCTCATTTAACTTTAGTATCACCTTCCTCCCTTTCCCCACCCCAAAACACTGGTCCTGGAGGAAGAGTTGGAATATTCCTTTCTGCTCCGTACTACCACTTTCAGACTTCCTCTTTGCTAGACATCATTCGACAACTTCTCTTTTGAAGTTCACTCTATTAAAATGCTTCACTCACCACAGATTAGGGTGGCTGTTATCCATTAGCCCTCAGGTCATTATCCCTTTTCTCAGTTTTCTGCATGGTTTAGCCTTCCTCTACCCCCATTCCTGACTTTATACTAGGGAACTTCAGTATTCGTGTTAGTACTTCTTTAAGTTATATAATCTCCCAAATCCTCATTCTCAGATCTCATGGCGATGTCCTGTATTCCATTTCAGTTGCACACAGGAATGGTCGCACCCTGAATTTCAGTATTATCCAACAACATTCCTCATGTTAGATAAAATTAAAAAAAAAAACCCTGACATTTCTGTATCTGACATTAAGCTATAATTAATTCTTTTCCTGTGCGTCACCCCTCCTAAGTCTATTCTTCACTTTCATTGTACCTTTCTCATACTATATGTTATCTGTTCTTAGTGATTTTTTTTCTTTTTAAAAATTTTTTTTAATTTATTTTGATTTATCAACAATCACTTCCATAAGCTTTTGCATTTTAAATTTTTCTGCCCCTCCCTCCCTGGCTCCCTCCCCAAGATGGTGTACAATCTGATATAGGCTAAACATATACATTCCTATTAAACATATTTTCACATTAGTTATGTTGTAAAGAAGAATTAGAACTAATAGAAGGAACCACAAGAAAGAAGAAACAAAGCAAAACAGAAGGAAAAAAATGGCAGATAGTATGCTTTGATCTGCATTCAGAGTCCATAGTTCTTTCTTTGGATGTGGATAGCATTTTCCATCATGAGACCTTTGGAGATGGGGGGAATAATACCTTGAGAAAAAAAATTAGAGCCAGATGGGAGAAAATAGAAATCTGTTATTATTAAATGTGAATGGATTAAACAATGCAGTAAACTGAAAAAGAGTGACAAATTAGATGAGGAAACTAAAAAGTGGTTCTCTGAAAAAAAGTAATAAAATCAGTAAACCCATAGGTTAATCTGATAAAGAAGAAAGCAGAAAATCAAATCAATAAATTAGTAAATGAGTTAAGTGAAATCACAACAAAACAGGAAGAAATGGAAAGAATAATCAGAGCATATTAGGCAGTTATATGCTAACAAAATTAAGAAAAGAAATTAAATAGAGCAATACCATATATATGTGTGTGTGTGTGTGTGTATATATATATATATATATGTATATATGTATATATATATATATATATATATGTATATATGTATATATGTATATATGTATATATAAACTGTCCAAACTATCAGAAAACTGAATAGAAATCTTAAATAACCTGATCTCAGAAAAAGAAATAGATCCAGTTTTAAAGGAACTAGCTAAGAAAAAATTCCCAGTCCTGGTGGAGTCACAGGATTCTAGCAAACTTTTAAAGAACAATTAGTTCACAAATTATTCTCTAAAATTGAGAAAGTACCATCAGAATCCTTTTTATGAGACAAATATAGACATGATACCTAAACCAGGGAAAGATAAAGCACAGAAAGAATAGGCCAGTATCATTAAAGAATATTGACTCAGAAATTTTGAAAAAATCCTGTCAAACAGACTACAGAATTTTTATCCAAGAAGTCATTTATTATAAGCAAGGGATATTTATACCAAGGTTGCAAGGATGATTCACCATTAGAAAAACATTCAACATAATTAATAATTTTTAAAACTACAACATCCAAAACTACATGCTTATCCAGGTATTGATTTATCAAAGCACACAAAAGATTTGCATAGATGCAACTAAAAAGTACTACCTAAAGAAATACAGAACAATTTAAATAGCTGGAGGAATATTCAGTACTCATGGCTAGGCTGCGCCCATGTAATAAAAAGGACAATAGTACCTGAATTAATTTTCACTTTAATGCTATTCCATTAAAATTACCAATGGTCTGTTTTTTTAACTTGATAAAATAATAACAGATTTCATTTGGAAAAACAAAAGATTTAGGATATCATGGGAAATGATGACATAAAGTAAGTATGAAGGGGTAATAACATTGAACCAGACCTCAAACTGTATTATAAAGCAGTAATCATTTAAACCAGTTGGTATTGGTAAAAAAATAGAGAAATCAGTGGAACAGCTTGGACAAGAGAGAATCAGAAACAATAGAACACGATAATCCAGTGTTTGATAAAAGGAAAACATAAATTACCTAGGAAAAAAATCCTTATATGATAAAAGTTGCTGGAAAAACTAAAAATTGCTGACAGAAATTAAGTTCATGTATACACCTCATTCCATATTCCATGATATATTCTAAATAAATTATATATTCTTAATAATTAAAGGCTATATTAAAAAATTAGAAGAGAAGCCTCTCATAACTATGATTAGAAGATACATTCTCTTTTTAAATTTGATTTTTTGTTATTATTATAAAAGCTTGCATTCTCACCTGTAGCTAAATATTTACATCATTGGTTTATGTATGCATCAAGCAGTTCCTTGATAAGAATATGAAAAGAAGAGAACATTCAGATGAATTTCTCAGAACACAGATACAGAAAGAGAGAACACAAAATCTCATTGATCCTGTTTTTTACAAATTAATTTGAAAAATAAGATTGTCTTTGAAA
Organism: Phascolarctos cinereus; assembly: GCF_003287225.1. Taxonomy (NCBI): domain Eukaryota; kingdom Metazoa; phylum Chordata; class Mammalia; order Diprotodontia; family Phascolarctidae; genus Phascolarctos; species Phascolarctos cinereus. The sequence goes on along the minus strand of NW_027555847.1, from coordinate 392,460,069 downwards.
ACTATCCTCAAACAAGGTACTTCACAAGGATTTTAAAAATATTCATGGCGTTATGAAAAATGTCACCATGGACAAAACAATGATCCACTGACATATAATGGTGGACACATTTTTTTCCCATATTTTTTTCCTTAAAAGTTTTGTTTATTTCTTTGTTTTGGGCTACAAAAGCTACTTACCTATGTTACATATGCATATATTTACATTTTCTAGAAATGAAAATACATTTCCCAGATATTCCCTATCAATTTATTAAAAATTTAGTGTACTTAAATTTTCAGTTTTTCCTTTATTTCCTTTACCTTTTTTAGTAAATATTTTATCTTTTCTAATTATGTATAAAGATAGTTTTCAGCAGTCATTTTAATAACATTTTTACTTCTAAGTTTTTTCTCCCTCACATCCTTCCTCCCCAAGAAGGCAAGCCATCTGATATAGGTTATACATGTGCAATCATGTAAACATCTTTCCATATTAGTGAAAGAAACAGAACAAAATAGAAAAGAGACACACACACACCACCCCCAAAAAAAGTGAAGATAGTATGCTTTGATCTACGTTCCGATTCCATAGTTCTTTTTCTGGATATGGATAGTATTTTCCATCATGAGTCTTTTGGAATTGTCTTAGATCATTGCTGAGAAGAGTTAAGTCAGTCATAGTTGATAATCACACAATGTTGCTGTTAACTGTGTACAGCGTTCTCCTGGTTCTGCTTGCTTCACTCAGCATCAGTTCATGTAAATCTTGCCAGGTTTTTCTGAAATCCACCTGCTCATCATTTCTTATGGAACAATAGTATTCCTTTACATTCATATACCACAACTTGTTCAGCCATTGCCCGGTTGATAGGCATCCCTTCAATTTCCAATTCTTTGCCACCACAAAAAAAGCTGCTATAAATATTTTTTGTACATGTGGGTCCCTTTCCCTTTTTTATGATCTCTTTGGGATACAACCTAGTAGTGTTATTGCTGGATTAAAGGGTATGTACAGTTTGATTGCCCTTTGGGCATAGTTCCAAATAGCTCTCCACAATGGTTGGATCAGTTCACAACTTCACCAACAATGTATTAGTGTCCCAATTTTCCCATATCTTCTCCAACGTTTATCATTTTCCTTTTCTTGTCATATTAGCCAATCTGATAGGTGTGACATGGTACCTAAGAGTTGTTTTAATTTGTGTTTTTTCATGACTATAGGTAGCTTAAATTTCTTCATCTGTGAACTTGCCTGTTCATATCCTTTGATGATTTATCATTTAGGGAGTGACTTGTAGTCTTATAAATTTGACTCATTTCTCTCTATATTTTAGAAAAGAGGTCTTTATCAGAAACACTGGCTATAAAAATTGTTTCCCAGCTTTTAGCTTTCCTCCTAATCTTGGTTGCATTGGTTTTGTTTGTACAAACCTTTTTAATTTACTGTAATCATAATTATCCATTTTGCATTTCATAATGTTCTTTAGCTCTTGTTTGGTCATAAATTCTTCTCCATAGATCTGACAGGGAAACTATTCTTTGCTCTCCTAAATTCTTTATGGCATCATGTTTTATGTCTAAATCTTCTGCCATTTTGATTTTTTCTTGGTATATGATGTAAGATGTTGGTCTGTGCCTAGTTTCTGCCATACTGTTTTCCAGTTTTCATGAAATATAGTGAGTTCTTATCCCAGAAGCTAGAGTGTTTGGGTTTATCAAACAGTAGATCACTATAATCATTTGCCACTGTGTCTTATGTATCTAATCTGTTCCACTGTTCCACCGCTCTGTTTCTTAGCCAGTTCCAAATAGTTTTGATAATTGTTGCTTTATAATATAGTTTTAAATCTGGTATGAGTAGGCCACTTTTCTTTGGCATTTTTTTTTACATTAATTCCCTTGATATTCTTGGCCTCTTGATCTTCTAGATGAATTTTGTTATTTTTTCTAACTGTATAAAATAATTTTTGGTACTTTGGTATGGCACTGAATAAATTAATTTAGGTAGAGTTGTAATTTTTATTGCATTAGGTCAGCTTACCCATGAGCAAGTGACATTTTTCCAGTTGTTTAGATCTGACTATTTGTGTGAAAAAGTGTTTTGTAATTGTGTTCATATATTTTCTAGGTTTTTCTTGGCAGATAGACTCCCAAATATTTTATATTGTTTACAGTTATTTTAAATGGAATTTCTGTTTTCTGTCTCTTGCCGCTGAACTTTGTTGGTAATATATAGAAATGCTGATGATTTATGTGGGTTTATTTTATGTCCTGTAACTTTGCTAAAGTTGTTAATTAATATTTCAAATAGTTGTTAGTTGATTCTTTAGGTTTCTTTAAGTATACCAGCATATCATCTACAAAGAGTGATGGTTTTGTTTCCTTATTGCCTAGTCTAATTCCTTCAATTTCTTTTTCTTCTCTTACTGCTAAAGCTAACATTTCTAGTCCAATATTGAATAATAGTGGTGATAATGGACATCCTTATTTCACCCCTTCTAGAAACCTAGAAGGCCTCTAGGTTATCCTCATTACAGATAATGCTTGCTGATGATTTTAGGTAGATACTGCTTATCATTTTAAGGAAACTCCATTTGTTCCTATACTCTCTAGTGTTTTAATAGGAATAGGTGTTGTATTTTGTCAAAAGGTTTTTCTGCATCTATTGAGATAATCATATGATTTCTGTTGATTTTGTTATTGATATGGTCAATTATACTGATAGTTTTCCTAATATTGAATGAGCCCTGCATTCCTGGTATGAATCCCATCTGCTCATAGTGTTTTATCCTTGTGATAAATTGCTGTGACCTCATTGCTAATATTTTATTTAAAAATTTTGCATCAATATTCATTAGGGAAATTGGTCTATAATCTTCTTTCTCTGTTTTGGCTCTTCTTGGTATCAGCACCATATTTGTGTCATAAAAGGAATTTAGTAGAACTTCTTCTTTACCTATTTTCCCAAATCGTTTATATAGTATTGTATTCTTTAAATGTTTTATAGAATTCACTTATAAATCCATCTGGCCTTGGAAATTTTTTTCTTAGGTAGTTTATTGATAGCTTGTTCAATTTCTTTTTCTAAAATAGGGTTATTTAAATATTTTATTTCCTTTTCTGTTAATTTGGGCAATTTATATTTTTATAAATTTTCATCCATTTCACTTAGATTATCAGATTTGTTGGCATACAGTTGGGCAAAATAGCTCCTTATTGTTGCTTTAATTTCCTCTTCATTGGTGGTGAATTCACCCTTTTAATTTTTTTATATTGGTAATTTGATTTTCTTCTTTTTTTAAATCAAATTAACCAAAGGTTTATCTGTTTTACAGGTTTTTTTTTTCATAAAACCAGCTCTTAGTTTTATTTTTTAGTTCAGTAGTTTTCTTACTTTCAATTTTATATTAACTTCTCCTTTGATTTTTAGAATTTCTAATGTTATTTAATTGGGGATTTAAAATTTGTTCTTTTTCTAGCTTTTTTTTTAATTGCATGCCCAATTCATTGATCTACTCTTTCTCTGTTTTATATATATAAACATTTAGAGATATAAAATTTCCTGTAAGTACTATTTTGGCTGTATCCCATAAATTTTGTTATGTTTTCTTATGTTGTCTCATTATCATCATTCTGTTTGATGAAATTATTGATTGCTTATGATTTGCTGTTTGACCCATTCATTCTTTAGGATTGGATTATTTTGTTTCCAATTAATTTTTAATCTATCTTTCCATGGCCCTTTATTTTATGTTATTTTTATTGTATCATGATCTGAAAAGGATGCATTTAATATTTCTGCCTTTCTACATTTGATGATGAGGTTTTTATGCTCCAATTACCCAATACATGGTCAATTTTTGTGTAGATGTCATGTACCACTGACAAAAAGGTGTCTTCTTTTCTAACCATTCAGTTTTCCCCAGAGGCTAGCATATCTAACTTTTCTAAAATTCTATTCACTTCCTTAACTTCTTTCTTGTTTATTTTGTGGTTAGATTTATCTGTTTCTGAGAGGGAGAGGTTGAGGCCCCCCACTAGTTTTTGCTGTCTGTTTCTTCTGTAACTCACTTAACTTCTTTAAGAATTTGGATGCTACAATGGAAAATGCTATCCATATCCAGAGAAAGAACTTTGGAATCTGAATGCAGATGGAAGAATACTATTTGCTCTCCTTTTCTTTTGTGGTTTTCTTTTGTTTCTTCTTTCTCATGGTTCCCCTCCTATTAGTTCTGATTCTTCTTTACATCATGACTAATGTGTGAATATGTTTAATATGAATTTATAAGTAGAGCCTGTATCAGATTGCAATTGGGGAGGGGAAAGTAGGAGGAGAGGGAGAAAATTTAAAGCTCAAAAGCTTATGGAAGTGAATATCAAAAACTAAAAATAAATTAATTATTAAAAAAAAGATTTTGGATGCTATACCACTTGGTGCGTATATGTTTAATAGTGATATTACTTCATTTTCTGTGGTACCTTTTACGCAAGATGTAGTTTGCTTCCATATATCTTTTAATTAGATCTATTTTTACTTTTGCTTTGAGATCAGGATTGCTACCCCTGCTTTTTTTTTTTACTTCAGCTGAAGCATAGTATGTTCTGCTCCAGCCTTTTAACCTTTACTCTCTGTGTATCTCTCTGCTTGCAGTGTGTTTCTTGTAAACGACATATTGTAGGATTCTGGTGCTTTCTCTATTGTTTGCTTTCATATTATGGAAGTCTTCATCCCATTCACAGTTAAAATTACTATGTATTTCCCTCTATTCTATTTCCCCCCTTATTATACTTTTCTCACTCCCTTCACCCTCCTCACCAGTGTTTTACTTCTGACCACCACCTCCCCCAGTCTGCTCTTCCATCAGCACCTCCCCGCTTTTCTTTCTCCTTTCCCTACTTCCCTATAGGGTAAAATAGATTTTTCTACCCAACTGTATGTGTACGTTATTCCCTCTTTGAGCCAAATTAGGTGAGAGTAAGGTGCAAACAATGCTCACCTCCCCCTTTCCCTCTACTGTAATAGGTCTTTCTTGTCTCTTCATGTGATATAATTTACTGCATTCTTCTTCCCCCTTTTCTCCTCTCCCAGTACAATCCTTATTTTCAACCCTTAATTAATTTTTGTATCATCACATCAAAATCAACATATACCCACACCCTCTGTCTAAATATATTCCTTCTGACTGCCGTAATAGAGATACAGTTCTTAAGAGTTACAAGTATCATCTTCCCATGTAGGGATGTAAAAACCATGTGTAATTTTCTTTCTTATTGAATACCATGTGTAATTTTCTTTCTTTCCTATTTACCTTTTTATGCTTCTCTTGAGTCTTTCATTTGAAGATCATTTTATGTTCAGCTTTGTTCTTTTCATCAGGAAAGTTTGAAAATCCCCTATTTCATTGAATGTCTATCTTTTCCCCTGAAAGATTATATGCTCAGTTTTGCTGGGTAGTTGATTCTTGTTTGTTATCTAAGCTCTTTTGTCTTCTGGAATATTATGTTCCAAGCCCTCTGATCCTTTAATGTAGAAGCTACTAAGTCCTGTGTATCCTGATTATGGCTTCTTGATATTTGACTTGTTTCTTTCTTGCTGCTTGCAGTATTTTTCCTTGACCTGATAGTTCTGGAATTTGGCTAAAATTTTCCTGGGAGTTTTCATTTGGGATCTTTTTCAGGAGGTGATTGGTAGATTCTTTTGATGACTGTTTTACCCTCTGGTTTTAGGATATCAGGGCAGTTTTCCTTGATAATTTATTGAAATATGCCGTCCTTGGCAACTAGGTGGCACAGTGGATAGAGCACCGGCCCTGGAGTCAGGAGAACCTGAGTTCACATCTGGCCTCAGACACTTGACACTAACAAGCTGTGTGACCCTGGGCAAGTCACTTAACCCATTGCCTAGCAAAAACCAAAAATCAATCTTGACTTATGCTGTCCAGGTTCTTTTTTTGATCATGACTTTCAGGTAGTCCAGTAGTTATTAAATTATCTCTCCTAGATCTGTTTTCCAGGTCAGTTGTTTTCCCAGTATATTCCCAATTTTGTTTTCTCTTTTTGTTTTCACTCTCTTGATTTTGTTTGACTGATTCTTGAAGTCTCATAGAGTCATTAGCTTCCACTTTCCCAATTCTAATTTTTAAGGAATTATTTTCTTCAATTAGTTTTTGTACCTCCTTTTCCATTTGGCCATTCTACTTTTAAAGGAGTTGTTTTCTTCAGTCAATTTTTGTCCTTTTCCAAGCTGTTGACTTTTTTTTTGTAAGTCTCTTGCATAACTCATTTCTTTTCCCAATTTTTCTTCAGCCTCTTTTACTTGATTTTTGAAATCCTTTTTGAGCTCTGCCACGAGGACTTTTTGATCTTGAGACCAATTCATAGTCCCCTTTGAGCCTTCATATGTAGGCATTTTGACATTGTTGTCCGCTTCTGAGTTTGTGTTTCGATCTTCTCTGTTGGCATAGTAGCTTTCTATTGTCAGGATTCTTTTTTGGTTTTTGCTTATTTTAAAAATTTGAGCTTTGCTCCTGGGGTACAATAGACATTGTCCCAATATTCTTGCCCTAGGGCCAGGTGCTTGGTGACTGGCTTTCTGCGCTGGGGCCCATTGCGCTAGGGTGGCCCGGCCTAGTTATGCCTGCTGTGCCCTGGGTTCCTAGGCTGGCAGTTTGCCTTCTGCCCTGGCGCTGGAGGCCTCATAGCTGGCATGCTGTACCACTGGCCTGCTGAGCCGGAACCTCAGGGCCTCAGTTGCTGATCTTTGCCGTGGCTAAGAACCTCTCGCTGACTTGCCCAGACACCACCTGTGCTGGGCCACACTCTCCTTTTACCCAAGTGAGGCAGACCTTCGCTGAAGTCCTTTTAAGTTATCTGGGGCTGGAAAATTGTTTCACTCCATTTTTTTTGTGGATTCTCTTGCTCCAGAATTCTTTTAGAGGCTCGATATATTCTTAACCAAACAACATATGAGGCAGTTACAGAAGATGCAATTGAAAGGCTTCTGCACAGAGAAAATTAGCACAGCTAGAATAAGAAGGGAAGTAGTCAAATGGGGAAAGGCTCTTCATATCAAATTTTTCTGATAGGTTTGAAATCCGAGACATATAAACAATTTATTACACACATACAAGTGTGTCTATGTATGTATATATATACACATCTATATCTATATCTATCTGTGTGTATATATGTGTGTATGTATGTATGCATATATATATGTGTGTATGTTATATATATGTATATAAATACTAGTAGCCATTCTGCAATAAATAAGTAGTCAAGGGATATGAGTAAAAAGTTCTTCAAAAAGAGAATTGCAAAGCATTCACAACCACGTGAAGGAATTGCTAATAATATGATAAATGCAAATGACAACAACCCTGAAGTTTTACCTCACACTCTGCGCATTGGCAAAAATGACCAAAAAATGTCAATAGTCGATGTTGAAGTGATTATGGAATGATAGTTACACTGAAACATTTTTGGTGGAACTGTTAAATTGTACAACCATTTTGGAAAGCAACTGCTGTTATGCAAATAAAATTACTAAAGTGTCCATGCTCTTTGAACTAGAGACTCAATACTGGGCATGTACCTCAAGGAAGCTATCAATAAGAAGAAGTCACTATATACAGCAGAATATTTATAGCAGCACCTTTTGTGATAGCCAAGAATAGGTAATGAAAGTAGATGCCCATTAATTGGGGAATCACTAAAAAACATGGTACATGAATGTAATGTTCTGTGCTAGAAGAAGTGGTGTGTATGATGAACACAAAGAGCGTGGGAAGATGCATGTGAATTCATGCAGGGTAGAGTAAGCAGAGCCAAGAAAACAACATACACCATACCTACTACAGTGTTTATGGAAAACACAACTACACATCAAAAAAAATGAGTATAACAAAATTATAATGATCAAGCAGGACTTGAATGATGAGGTATGTATAGACACCTCCAACCCAACCCTTCATGGAGGTGGAAGGTCCACAGGGTAATACATTGCACATGATTTTGGAATTTTTTTCAGTGTATTTGTCAATTGTGATGATTTTTTTTTTCTCTCTAAAAAGTGCTGTTTGTTATATGGGATGATTCTGGGAGGGGGGAAGGGATACTTTAGATAACTATGATGATGTAAGAAATAGAAAATATCAATAAAAACTTATTTAAAAGAAGAAAAATAGAAAGAAAATGGCCAGAATCAGGAGATAAAATGTCTTTGTTTGAGGAACAGCAAGGAGGCCGATGTAGCTAGATTGCAGAATATGTGCCATGGGTTGAGAAAGGGAGTGGGGAGCGGGGATGGCGTAAGGTATAAGAAGACTGGTAAGGTAGGGGTGGGGTAGGTTATCCTGCGCTTGGAGTGCCAAACAGCAGATTTTTTATTTGATCCTGGAAGTAATAGGGAGATATTGGAGTTCATTGAGTAGTGGGGTGATGTGGTCAGAGCTGCATTTCAGGAAGATGACTTTCATACCTGTGTGAATGGTAGACTGGGATAGGGAGAGTCTGTGGCAGAGAGACCAAGCAGCAGGCTGTTGTAATATTCTAGTTGTTAAATGATGAGAGCTTGCACCAAGGTGGTGGCATTGCCAGGGTAGAGAAGGGGATATATGTGAGAGATGTTATGAAGGTAGCGAAATCGACAGGTTTTTGCAATAGATTGAACATGTGGAGTGAGAGAGAGTGAGGAGTTGAGGATGACATCTAGACTTCAAAACCAGGTGACTAGGAGGAATGTAGTAAAGTCAAAAGCAATAGGAAAGGTAGGAAGAGGAGAAAGTTGTGGGGAAAGAGAGTTCAGTTTTGGGCTTGAGTTTTAAGATTTCTACAAGTCATCCTGTTTGAGACATGCGGTAATTGGGGATGGAAGCCTGGAAGTCACCAAAGAGGTTAGGGCTGGATAAGTAGGTTGGATAATTATCAACATAGAGAAAATAATTAAATCCATGGGAACTGATAATACCCCTAACTGGGTATTATCAGAGTCCTTTAGTACATCCATGCTTAGCAGACATGACCTGTATGAAGATCCATTAAAGGAGGCTGAGAAACAGTCATGTAGATAAGGAGGAGAACTAGGATACAGTAATGTCATTAAAAATCAAGAGAGGAAAAAAGGCGCAAGGAGAAGAGGGTGATTGACAGTGTTGGAGGCTGCAAAGTGGTGAAGAAGGATGAAGATTGATAGTGGGCCACGAGCTTTGGCAATTTTAAATAACAGTAACTTAGGAGGGAAAAGTTTCAGTTGAGTGATGAGGTTGGAAGCCAGAATGTAGAGTTAACAAGTTAGTGTGTGAGATGAAAAAGTTGCCTACACTTACTGGCTCTTCTTCCTCTTCTCACTCTTCTCTTATTTGCCTCTCATCCCTTTGTAGTTAGATTTCCTTCTCTCTCCCCACTTCCCAGTCTTCTTTGCTGGTTCTTCACCCACATCATATATGCCCCCTCATTGTTCTTAATTGCTCAAGACTCTGTACTGGGCCCTCCACTTTTCCATCTAAACACTCTTGGTGACCTCAACAACATCCATTGTTTGGTTTTACTTTTTATAATCTCTATGCAGAGATCTCCCAGATCTATATATCTATAAAGCATCTTTAAAATAGAATCCATTCTTTCCCTTGAAACCTTTCCTTCTTCCAAACTTTCTTATTTCTCTTGAAAGCACCAGCATTCTTCTAGGCTTTCAGGCTTCTAACTTCAAGTTTCATCCTCAGTTCCATACTCTCCCTTACTTTTCACGTCCAGTCAGTTGCCATATCTTGCTCTTTTTACCTCCACAACACTTCTGGTATCCAACTCCTTTCTGTTTCCCGAGTACCTTAGTTCAGGGCCTCATCACCTCTAGCCTAGACTACTACAGTGATATCTTCATTAGTTTCTTTGCCTCATGTCTTCTCACTCCATTCTTTCGTCCCCTCATCTGTTAAAATAATTTCCTGCAAACACAGATCTGACCATGTTACTGCCCTGCTCAGTAAACTCTGTGAGTTCCATATTGCCTTTAGGATAAAATATAGATTTATTTGTTTATTTTTTAAAGTCCTTCACAATCTGGTTCCAACCATTTTCCCTACATTTCTCACACACAGTCTTCCTTCTTTCTCTTTTCCTTTGCACTGTTTTCCTAAAATGCACTCCTTCACCTCCACCTCATAAAATACCTTTTTTTCTTAAAGAAGCAGCTCACACACCATCCAGATGAAGCCTTTACTGCTTCCGCCTTCCTGCAACAACCAGTGTCCTCTCTCATAGCCATGTATTTAACAATTTGTATTTATTTTGTATATATTTATTATGATTTTGCTTATGTATACCATATGGAACCATATTGTCTCCTCCGTTAGAATGTGAACTACTTAATAATAGGGATAATTTCATTCTTTTATTTTTATCCCAGTGTTGAGCATAGTTCCTGGTACTTGTCAGGCACTTAAAAATATTAAATCCTTGTTTAAGAACATTAGCCCCTTTTTATCTATAGCCCTAAAGCAATGGCATATGGAAATATATATTTACGTGTGGCTTGTGTATATTTTAGTTTTATGTTTATTTTAGCTTCTGTCTCTGAGGAGTGTATAATTTAACTTTTTTCCCCCAAAGATGGAGTGGAATCATCCCTGCCCCTAGGACAGTAGGTTTATTATAATATATCCTTCAGTGCTCTGAAAATGATTTGATCCAGTGGTTTTCTCTAGGATGTGTCCTGTTCAGACAGCAGTGTGTCAGATTCTCTACTCTCATCTCATGTATTGAGGTGAATCTGTAGGTGTATCAGTTTTCCATTTCTCTCTTTATAATAATTCAGTCAGAGGCTTATACAAATACCTTCCTAGAACTCTGATAAATAGCAGGAGGAAAGGAAGTTGGGGGAGGTAAGGAGCTGTTCTTCCCTTTTCATTTCATTTCTGGCCAGCCCAAGCTTTCTTTACATACTGGTGAAAATCTACATGGAACCTTTACTTACCACTTTAGCACATGACTGAAGTTACTCTCTAAGCAGTGGAATTGACTGATAGCCTACATCCTTTAACCAGGGATCTCAGCTTCCTTTGTCTTTTCTTCTAGAAATTTTAAGGTTTCTAGAATGCAGAAATTCTAGAGCAGTGGAATTACCTTCCTTCTTTTCTGTGATTTCTTTTGGGGAGAGAATACAACTCTTACTGCTGTAAGAGAACAAGACCAAAGTTTTAGGGGGTCCTTTGTTGACTTGAGAAGAGACTCTTCTATCTTAAAAACAATTCCAGATTTTGAAATCCACTTTTTCCATTACTTTACAGGTACAGATCTTTCCCTACCCTGTGTTCTCAGGTACAGGGCCTAAAAAATTACAACCCTTCAGGGCTTTTTTTCTTTTGCTCTTCATTATGTCCCTAACTTCTTTTTTCTTCTTTCTTCCTTTGCTACCAACCCGTATTATAGGGAAGAACAGTCCATTTCACAGAGAGGATGTTTACTGAACTGTCCCCTGATTTACCTTTGGTAGCTATTGGCGCCAGTTCAGAGCTGACCCCAGATTCCTTATCTCATTACAAGGAAGGAAGTATAATTTAAGCAAGTGAAAGAGGTTAATTTTCTCTGAGTTCTTCTGGAGCAGATGAATTATCTTTATTTCTGGGAGAGAATATGATTCTTCCTCCTGTAGGAAAGCAAGAATCATTTTTCTGTACCCAAGAACCAGCAGTACCTCAGAGTCTGAGGATTTGGTTGTTAACCTAAGAAGGAAAACTTCTTTTGTATTACTTTGTACTTGATGTTCCTTTCCTATACCTATCCTTATTCAAGAAGAGTATCCTTAAGTAAGGAATACGTTTACTTCATCTCTGAGCTAAGGTAGAAATTTTCTTTTGATGTAGAAAGTGAGGTTTGAACTTTTGCCTTTAATAAAACCCTTTCTTCCAAACCTTTCTTTTGTTTCCACTTATTACTGGGGAAAAATTCTCTCCCGTGAAAAAAGATATATCATGGAAACATTTGCTGACAAAACCTTATTGTTTATCTTTTGAAGTAGAACATGTGGTAGCATTTTTGCTCCTGAATCAATCTAATTCTAGATTAATCTTATTGGTAAGTGGAGCCCTAAATCAGTAATATTATTAAGCTACTTATATCCTTTTAGTCTTCATATCCCCATCCCCTGAGAATGATTTAGAAATTAGAATGATGGCTATGACTATAGAGTTCTATTTAAATGTGGCACCACATTGAACTCAAACAAATTAGATCAGATTCTCTTTGAAATATTTTTTCCCCCCAAGAAAATTGAGTTGGAGGTTCAGTCTTTTTCTCTGTTCAGTAGGGTCCATAGGGACTCTTTCAGGAAAAGTCTAGCCACCTTTTCTCCCAAAGTATAGAGTGAGTCAGCCCACCATTCTGTGACACTAGAATTTCAGGCAAATGGAACCAAAGAGATCAAGGCAACTGCAATCCTAAACCCCAACCAGAAAGGTCAGTAGAAACTGTAGCCCATATCTTTAATATAATCTGTATAATCAAATGAGGTTACCTAGTCATGTTTCATGGCTCCTGCCCCAAAAGAAAGCTAACTAAAGTCCTTGCTTCTTCTGGAAACTTAGAGGCCAAGCCTACAGAGGCCCATTTCTTCCACAGTAATTCTAGCATAAAGCCTGAGAGATTCGGGCTTTTTTTTTTCCTTTCCATTTATAGTTCCTTGGAAATTTATAGAGTCTAGACCCACCTGGTACCTCAGGGCATGACATTTCTTATAGTTGAGAGATGTTTTACATTTGGTGTCTATATGCAAACATTCCCACTAATTGGAGAAAGTTTGGTTTTTGTGACTTAGATCTAGAGTAAGTATTCTTAACTTTTTTTTTTTGAGTCATAGACCCCTTCTCAGAACAGTGTTTTTAAATAATTGAAGGAAATGCTAAGTTGGAGGTTAGTGAAATAAAGAGTAATTCTTTTTTTTTCCCCCATTCAGGGTCATAGATGGGAAATTTATATTTGGATCCCAAGCTAAGAACTCCTAATCTAGAAGATGCGTACTCTGTACTTCTATTCACCTGGAGTTTAGGTTACCAGCCACTGCTTTCTGCCCTCCCCCTTGGCCTATCTTGTATCTTAAGGCTCTTCACAAAGTATTCATGGTTGTTGTAGCTCGCCAAATCTTGTTAACTCTCATTACTTAGATAGTTGGTTAATAATGAAGAGGATTTACTGGGCTGCATGCCACCTAGAATCTTTTCATCTTTTCATCCCCAAGTTTCGAATGATCCCAAATTGTTAGCCCCAAATTGTTCTCTCTCAAGAATTGAAGATGGAGGCAAATCTAAACCCAAGATAAAAGAAATTTTTTTTCCAAACTCTGTTACCCAAATCTTAGTACAATGAACCAGACAATTTAGTTACCCCCCCACCCCCACCCCAATCTCAGCCCTGTGCTAACTTCATCTTCTAGGCTTCATAACAGCATCAGGGGATATCCTTGCTGGCTCCACAAGGCATCCATTATGCTTTCCTAAGCCTTGTGGTACCAAAACTTTCAACCCTATTTATTCATCTATCAGTCTTCACAAGTCTCAAGGGCAGTTTAGAGTGTTAGACATTTCAAAATCACCTCCCATTTCTCATTCCTCACATCAGGTATATGTCTGTGAATATTTTCCTATTGATTGGGGAGAACACACATTTTACTTTGAGGACTTAAGTATCTGATTTCACTTAGAAGAGAACTTCCATCTTAACTTTTTCATAGAAAGACCATCATAACTACCATAAAAATTATCAAATAGATATGGCAAATAAAAGAACATTTTAATCCTTTGTGTGGAATCAGTCAAAATTAATAGCAAATTAGTAGAGGTGGACAATAGGATAGTAGATTCTTTGGTCTGCTAGATCCACACTGTCCCTGGAATAAAGGACAATGGATGACCTTGTCCAAAGATAGAAATTTGGGATTCAGATCATGGCTTAAGTTAAAATCTAAACTGACTTGGAACTCCTCGAGAAGCCTTTCAGAGAACAACACAAGGACTAAGAAATGCTTAGCTTTGGTCAGCTTTAGGTATTCAGATAGACTTCCCCTCAGTCCCTCTCATTCACAAGGTCTCATAAAACTCCAAAGGCAGGGAGGACAATTTATTCTAAAACTTGGTGACTTCTACTAGTCCAGCTGGCAAGTTGAAGTCATCAACAGTGTAGTTTTTCCCTGCCAGTTAGCTAAGCATCATCAGGTTACCACAGAAAATGGAGGCTTCGACAGTCTGTGCCTTTGCTTTAGTACCATTGTTTACCTGCTATCATCATGTCAATCTGATCTTCAGCATTTAGTCAGTCAAGTTGCATCCAGTACTTTTTATTTTCTACTTCCCACTGGTAGAAAATCTGATCATATATTTGCCTTAAAATTTTTCTTTCCTGGAAAGGTTTTTCAAGTTAAAGTTTCTAACTGACAAGCATCATTTTTTCCCCACTAGAATCATATAAAACAAAATTATTCTCATGAATCATCCTAATTCCTCCTCAAAGTATATAAAAAGCTTGCATGTTAGTGGAGATTTTCGCGTTAACCTTGGCCTCTACCAACTCTTTCTCTCCTGGGAAGATTGAAATCTCATTCTTTCTATCGGGAGTTGCTGAAGGAAAGAATGACATACTAACAGCTCTTTATTTCCTCTGGGTACGTTCTTGACATCCAGTCTTTAAAAGAATACTTCTTTATAGCTTTCACACAACACTCATTCTGCTACAAGGAAATTGGACTTCCTCTCTTCTCTAAAGTTAGAACCCATTTGTGGAGCCAGAATGGCCTTGGCTTAGAGACAGACCTCTCTGTTTAGAATCCATAGGTTAACCACCTGTTTTCCTTTGCCCTCCCAGTACTTCAAAACAAAACAAAACACTTTTTTTGCTTAAACCTAGCTTCCTGCCAGAAATAATCTGCTTGGTTCTGCAGTTATAATCTGTAATTACTGTTCTTTTCCTACTTCCTGGTAATCCAACCTGCATAGTAACCTATTGTAACAGCTGGCAAGGATGATTCAGTTCATTCTTTCGAGAACCTCAGACTTATCAGTAAAACATTTTTTCTCTGAAGATAGATCTTATCCCTCAAGTGGTGCAGTTCTGTCACTTCTCCCCACTATTGTCTCTGAGATTAAGTCTTCTCTTACAACTTGTTTCCTTACATAATCATTGAATCCTTAGATTGAAAGAGTTATCAATAGCATTATGAAAAAATTCTCTAAATCACTCAAAATCAGTGAAATATAAATTTAAACAACTCTGAAGCAAGAGCCAAGATGGTGGAATAGTAGGAAGAAATATGGTGTACTACCCTCCTGCCCCAGCTCCTCCAGATGAATCTAGAAAACAGCAAACAGAGTCCTGATGAGAAAATTAAAAAAAAAATCAGTGAGTTATTTTACCAGCCTAGGTCAGCATAGGAAGATGGACTAAACTATCTTTGGACACCGGGGACAGGGTCAGGGTCAGGAGTGAACTATATACATTCCTATGAAGAGAGAGGAACCAAACAATGATAAACTGTTTAAATTCTGTTATGAGGAAATGATACATATATCCTGATCAAAATCTATCATCAGCAGTCATAGAGGGAGTCTAATAAAAAGAAGGGAAAGGGAGGGAAGAGGAATGACCTGTTTGGGGGATGGGAGGAAAATGAAATTTTTCACATAATCAGTGTGCTCAGGTAGAAGTCTGTATATGAAGGAGATGAGTGTTGGAGAAACAACTGACACTTGAACCCAAACTCATTGGAACTGAGCAAGGGAGGGAAGAATACACACACACACACACACACACACACACACACACACACACACACACACACACAGAGTTAGGCAGAAAAATACTTTCATTCAGCAGAAAAATAGGAGGGAAAGGGGAGAATAAAGAAAGGGGAATAGGAGAGGAGGTAGATTAAGAGAGGTTTTTAGTCCAAAGTAAACAAACTTTGAGGATTTGCAAAACTATTTATAGCAACTCTTTTTGTGGTAGCAAAGAATTAGAATCTGAATCCCCATCGTTTGGGGAATGGCTGAACAAGTTATAGTATATAAATATGATAGAATACTGTTGTGCTGTTTAGAAAAGATGAAGTGGATGGTTTCAGAGAAATTTGTGTGAACTGTTGCAAATTGAGGTGAGTGGAACCAATTGATACAGTGACAAGAATATTGTGAAGATAAACAACTTTGAAAGATATAAGAACTCTGACCAATTCAATGACCACATACAATCCCAGAGGATTTATGGTGAAACATGCTACCCACCTGCTGATAGAGATACGATGGACTCACACTGTAGCACATTGAGACATATTTTGGGCAGACATGGCCATTGTGGGGTTTGGGTTTTTGTTTTTGTTTTTAGTGTAACAGAAGTTTTGTTTTTCTTTCTCAATGGGAGGTAGGAGTGGAGCTGGGAAGGGTAGGGGGAATTTTCATTGATTGAAAAAAATAAAGAATTGAATTGGAAGCTGAAGAATTTACTAAAAGGTTGTCAGTAATGGAGTATAGAGAAATTTGCCCTTTTCCTGATGTATGGGTGAATAAACAAATTTACTGGTAAATAATGAGGATCTATCAGTTAGGTAATTCCTGCTTAACACAGTACATTGTACTCAGTAAACATTCAATATGTATTTCTAATCAATATGTATCAAAAGACAGTGAATTTATGACATAATATGAAACTTAAGCATGTTATATTCTTCTTCCATCACTTTTGGTATTCTTGCCTGTATGTATCCTTTTCAGAAAAGGCAAGGTTTAGAGCTTATAAACTTCTGACCTGTCCTCTGTATCAAGACTTCAAGTTAATTAAGCTGTGAGCATGAATACAGCTTGGTTTTTTGGTTTTTTTCCTTTTTCCCATAACTTTAGTACCGAATTGAGGGGAAGGCATAAATTGAAGTTGTACTGTGACTTTTCAGGTCCTTTAAAGATAACTGTTGGAGGTGACTAAAAGGGAGAGAGGCCAAGAGCTTCAGACACTTCAGTAGATCCATGAGTCCATCAATATGGGGAGGACAGAAGTACAGGTCGTAGTCTGTCCATGGTTCCTTATCTTGTGTGGTTCTTGTCACATCCTCATTACATCCTCTGAGGCTCTACTCAACATGTTAAAGGCTTTCCTCTGGGTCTTTTAATAGTTTATGGATACCAAAACGTTGCTCCATAATGAGTTATCGTGTCCTCATTATTGGTATTGTAGCTATTTCCCACAAGCCAGTCATCTGGTGTCATGTGCTGAAATCTACTTAAAATTGATGCATGCTTTTTCATGCCCCTTGAGGTAATTGATATTTTAGAGGTTTTTGAGATGATAATGTTTAGTTATACAGCTTGTATTATGGAAGGAAATTTTTCCCATTTGAGAAATGGGTTTAGAGAAGGATTATTGACATCACGATACTTGAATGAGTGAATGAAAAAGTGATTATTAAATGTCTACTATGTGTCCTATATCACGCAAGGCACTGGAGATACAGATAACAAAAGTTAGTGGTAGTCACTGTTTTCAAGGGGCATACATTCTAATAGGGAGGGAACACATAAACAGAGTTCCTAGCCAGAGATAGAAGTTTTGTTCTGGGGAATCACAAGAATGGTAGGTGGAGCTGCTGGCCAATTGACTGTCATACCCTTTCCAGAATCAGTGATTTTGACTGGATTACTTTTCCTAAAGGTAGAAGGGTGAGAGAGGGCAGCTGAGTATTAAACAGGTCACAACAGGACAGATGGCAAGGCATTTAGAGTAGATGGATGTGAAGCATGGGAACTGGCTAGATATAGTGGGTTAGGTAAGTTTGCATTCATTTACCAATTAGGAGAGCTTAGCTTTAGGATGAAGTTGCACAGCTGAGGGTATTAACTCCTCCAAACAAGGTGGTATAGATGGAGAGAAAAGAGGAAGTAGGAGGGCAGATGCAGTTGTTGAAGGTAAATGACAAAGGGCAGTGGAATGGCAAGAAAACTAGACAAGTGTTATCTTCAAGTTTAATAGCATTTGGTATCTATTCTTTAGATAATCAGGGCATGGTTATTCAAGCCTTGCTATGCTTGAATCCCTTGGGACTCTAGGCAGTAGGACTGTGGTATGAGTGAGACAGTGTCAAGATGAATTCTTTCTAGGACTTCCAGTTAGTAAAATACTTTGGACAGAGTCCAATCCCCTATCACCCTGAATTTCATATTCTATTAAGGTTGTGACATATATATATATATTTATATATATATGATTATAAAGTAAATAGATTGGGGTTTATTGTTTGGGGTTTTTTTATTTGTTTGTTTTGTTGAGGCAGTTGGGGTTAAGTGACTTGCCCAGGGTCACACAGCTAGTGTCAAGTATTTGGTCTGAGGCCACATTTGAACTCAGGTCCTCCTGATTTCAGGCCTGGTGCTCTATCTGCTCCACTTAGCTGCCCCCATATGCCTGCTTTTTTACTTCAGCTGAAGCATAATATATTCTTCTCCGGCCTTTTACCTTTATTCTTTGTGTATCTCTCTGCTTCACATATGTTTCTTGTAAACAATATATTGTGGGATTCTGGTTTTTAATCCTCTCTGGTATCTACTTCTGTTACTCTTTGATCCAAATCCAATGAGAATAAGGCTCTAACAATGCTCGCTTCCCTCTCTTCTTTCCCTCTACTGTAATAGGTCTTTGCACCTCTTCATGTGATGTAATTTACCCATTTCTGCCTCCTCCTTTCTTCTTCTCCCATTATAATCCTTTTTTTACCTCTTAATTTTTTTTTATCATGACATCAAAGTCAACTTATACCCCACTCTGTCTAAATATATTCCTTCTAAATGTTGTAATAAAGATACAGTTCTCAAGAGTTACAAGTATCATGTAGGGATGTAAATAGTTTAACCTTATTGAATAACATGGTTTTTTTTTCTTTCCAGTTTATCTTTTTATGCTTCTCTTGAATCTTGTATTTGAAGATCATATTTTCTGTACAGCTCTGGTTTTTTGTTTTGATTTGTTTTGTTTTGTTTTTCATCAGGAAAGAATGAAAGTCCTCTCTTCCCCTGAAAGATTATGCTCACTTTTGCTGGGTAGTTGATTCTTGGTTGTAATCCAAGCTCCTTTGCCTTCCGGAATATTATATTGTAAGCCCTCTGATCCTTTAATGTAGAAGCTAGTAGGTCCTGTGTAATCCTGGCTGTGGTTCCATAACATGTGGTTAAATTGTTGCTTTCTGGTTGCTTTCAGTATTTTCTCCTTGACCTGATAATTCTGGAATTTGGCTGCAATATTCCTTGGAATATTCATTTTGGAATCTCTTTTAGGAGACGATTGGTAGATTCTTTCAATAATTATATTACCCTCTGGTTCTAGGATATCAGTGCAGTTTTCCTTGATAATTTCTTGGAAGATGCTGTCCAAGCTCTCTTTTTGATCCTGGCTTTCAGGTAGATCAATAATTCTTAAATTATCTCTCCTGAATTTATTTTCCAGGTCAGTTGTTTTTCCAATGAGGTATTTAAATTTTTCCCCCATTTTTTCATTCTTCTGATTTCATTTGACTGATTTTTGATGTCTCATAGAGTCATTAGCTTCCACTTGCCTAATTCTGATTTTTAAGAAATTGCTCTCTTCAGTTAGCTTTTGTACCTACCTTTCCATTTGGCCAATTGTATTTCTTTTTTAAGAAATTGTTTTCTTGAGTCAATTTTTGTCTTTCCTTTTCCAAGCTGTTGACTCTTTCTTGCATACTTCTCATTTCTTTTCCCATTTTTTTCTACCTCTCTTATTTGACTTTCAAAAATCCTTCTTGAGCTCTTCCAAGAAGGTTTTGTGGGCTTGAGACTAAATTATACTCCCCTTTGAGGTTTCAGACGTAGGTGTATTGACAGTGTTGCCCACTTCTGAGTTTTGTTTTGATCTTCCCTGCCCCTATAGAAACTGTATATGGTCAGTGTTCATTTTTACTTTTTGCTCGTCTTGTTTGCCTATTTCCAGGCTTTTAAAGTTGAGCTGTGCTTCTGGAACACAGGGGGCACTGTCCCAAGCTTCTTGTGCTGGGGGCCAGGAGCCTGGTCACTGGATTTGTGTGCTGGGGCCTCAGGTCTTGACAGCTGGAGGCTATAGTTGTCTGGCAGCTTACCTGGTGCTGAGCTAGGGACCTAGTGGAGGTATTTGGCATGTGCTGAGGCTAGGTGGGTTTTTTCTACATTTCTCTGGGGCTACACTGAAGGAGGTAGAGGTCTGGCCACTGGAGGATGCCAGCCTAGGGCTGCTCTGGAGCATGGGGAGATTCAGCAGCTGGAGGACACCTACCCACCCGGAGCTGTGTTGAAGCATGTGGAGGTTTGACCACTAGCATGTGGAAGTCTGTTGGTGGAGGACACTTGCCCACCCAGGGGCTGCGGCAGTGCATTTGGTAGTTCTCCAAGCTGGAATCTGGCTATGCTAAGGCATGTGGGGGGTCCTGGTGTTGGCATTTGCTTGCTGTACCACCCTGCGGCTTAGGATGTCTCACTGGTTTGCTGAGGTGGGGCTTGTTGCTGGCTTGCTAGGATGCATCCTGTTCTGGAATGCACTCCCTTTTTATCTGAGTGAGATGGACCTTTCTTGCCCATCTTCCAAATTTCCTGGGCTAAAAGACTGCTCCACTCCATCTTTTCCAGTGACTCCACTGTTTCAGGATTTTTCCTAAGGCAGTACTTTTGGGTTTTTCAGAGGTCAGTGTCGGGGAGTGACAGCAATTTACTGTTTACTCCACCATCTTGGCTCCCAGAACTAGTATAGATATTCTTAACCTACCATCCATGAATGCATTTCAGGAAGTCTATGAAGGTGGACAAGGAAAAAAAATTACCTCTTTATTTTCACTCATCCCTTGTTTAAAAACCAAAACCAAAAAAAAAAACCCTTCATATTTTCTCCAGTTATGTTGTTGGTTTTGGGGGGTTTTTTTAGGCAATTGGGGTTAAATGACTTGCCCAAGATCACACAGCTAGTGAGTGTCAAGTGTTTTGTCTGAGGCCAGATTTGAACTCAGGTCCTCCTGACTTCAGGGCTGGTGCTCTATGCATCTAGCTGCTCCTCCAATTATGTACTTTTAAAAAATCCTTAAAAAACTTTAAAAAATTTTTTTTAAATCTTTTAAAAAAACTCTACTCCATATATCATTCCAGGGCTCATCTAAATTACTTCCATTCTTGTACTCTGTGGTCCAACCAAACTGGCTTTCTTGTTCCTCACACACAACCCTCCCTTTTCTATTTCCATGTCTTTGACCTGGATGTCCCTCATGCTTGGAATGTGAGTCCTTCTTACTTTTGCCTCTAGAATTCCTATTTTTCTTAAAAGTTCAGCTCAAGTGCCACACTCTTCTGATCTCTCTGCCTGCTACTGCCTCCCCTACCCCAGTTATCTTGTATTTATTTACTTATATACATACATGTTGCAAATACCCCCCCAAGTGAAGTACAAGAATCTTCAGGTGATTCAGCTTATATTATGGGAAGAATTTTTCCCAGTTGAGAAATGGGAGGAAGAGAAGCAATATTGACATCATCATGCATGACATCAGCAGTTTGATTTTTGGCTGTATGTCCCCAGCACTGTTCCCCATAACATAATAGATGACTTAAATAAATTCTTGCTTGCTTTACTCTTAGTTACTCATACATTCTAAGGTTGCATTAGAGAGATGTGGTGTCCAGACCAATGGAAGATCATAGTCTTATTGTACTTTGTCATATCTACCATATCAGGAGTGTTCTTTTCAGTTCTAGGTGCCGTAATTTAAGAAGGGTATTGACCTGCTGGAACATGTCTAGACCACCAAGGTGGTAAGAGGGCTGGAGACCATGCCGTATGAGCTTCAGCTTAAGTAACTAATTATATTTAGTTTAGAATTTAAAAGACTTCAAAGGGACATGATATCTATATTCAGGTATTTTTTAATGACCTCACACGGAAGAGGGATTTGACTTATGCTTGATCCCACAGGATATAATTGGGATTAGTAGGTGGAAGTTGTAGAGTTCATTTTTATTTCAGTGTAAGAAAAAACTCCTTGCCAGTTAGAACAATCCAAAAAAGTAAAATGAGGCAGTGGAATTACTTATCAGGAGTGGTCTTCAAGAAGATGCTAGATGTTGTAAAGGGGATTCTTGTTTAAATACAGGCTGGGCTAGATAACTTCTAAGGTCCTTTATCATCTTGAGATTCCCCTCCTTATTCTTAAGACACGTGATTGCCAACTTGTTGTTGTTACCTCTCAGATTCCTCCAGCTCCTAACGCCCTTCCTCCCTCACCACCTCATACCTGTATATTGTTATAGATGTGCTCTTTGTCTCTTCAGATAGAGTGTAAGCTCCTTTTACTTAATGGATTTTTCTTTTTTCTTTTCTTTTTTTTGGAGGGAGGGGGGCAATTGGGGTTAAGTAACTTACCCAGGATCACATAACTAGGAAGTGTCTAAGGTAGGATTTGAACTCAGGTCCTCCTGAGTCCAGGGCCAGCTCTATCCACTGCACCACCTAGCTGCCCCTACTTAATGGGATTTTCAAGAAAGCTCAGGCATAGTATGAAACATCCTTTCAGTTTTATTTCTTTGTTTCCTTCTCTTGCACTCCCTTCCCCCTCCCCCAAAACTCAAAGGTTAAACCAAATTACCAAATAAGAGTAAATCAAAAATTTCCTAGCATTCAAGCTGCAACTAATCCAGCTTTTTATGCTTAATTTTTGTTATTTTTCTTTTCAGACTTTTTAAAGAGACCTCTGGAGAGTTATGTAAGGAAATTGAAAGTCCCAGTTCATGTAATTCGAATGGAGCAGCGCTCTGGATTGATCAGAGCCAGATTAAAGGGAGCTGCTGTTTCTAAAGGCCAGGTCATCACCTTCTTGGATGCTCATTGTGAGTGTACAGTAGGATGGCTGGAACCACTCTTGGCAAGAATCAAAGTTGACAGGTAATTATCTGGGAACTAGTATTCTTTCAGACTGATTTTAGTGCATTCATCCTATGTAATGTGATAGTCTTTACTTCAATACATTGAGTAAATGACATGATAAATGTTCTTCCTGAGTTTGTTTGGGTAGATATGTTCTGTATTATTTTGGGTATAAATCAGATTTCCTTCATTATTTATAAAGTACTTTTTCCAGTAATACTTGCTTTTAAAAAGTTATGTCCTCCTACCTGGAAAGTTAATTGTAGCCTCCCTCCTTTCTACTTTGATAGCTTGGTTGAGACAAAGTGAAATTTCTTAACTTGGAGATCAGTTGGCTTTCCTCTATTTCACGTTCTTGCTTATTGATATAGTTCAGGAAGACTACCTGAGAGGTAGGAAATTTTTAGAGCTTCTTTTCCTAGCATTGGAAGGCAAAACCAGAAAGAATTTAATGGGAAACCATGAAGAGAAAGAATTGAGAAGGGGAAAAGGAAAAGAAAATGATTATTTTAAAGTAAGCTGTATCAAAAGAATTAAACAGTATTAAAGCTTTTTTAAATTGGCACTTAATAAACCTACTGGTTGATTTAGAAAATTGCCTTTATAGCATGTTAGAACTAGCCTTGTAAGTGTTAAATTTAAAATTAATCCATAATTTTCTCCCAGAAGTTGAATGTTGCTCCCTATAGTCTGTTCCACCCACCCCTAGTTAACCTCCATTTCCTCTATCCCTTCCCCAAATCTCTAATCATTCTTATCCTGTCTTAGCTCTTGTGAAAGGTATTCAGTAACCTAGGTATAAAATTCTAGGGATAATTATATATTTTCATACATTTAGACTATTCTTAGCCATATAGTCAGGACATTATATAATGTTACATTTGGCTACAACTCCAAAACCATTCTGTTCTAAACCTAATATGACAGTACTTGTATAGCTGATGAAGTAATAGAATGAAGTACTTAATGTACAGAGAGTTTTTGTTATGTTTCTGAGCCAAAAAATGCAAAAATAAAAAAAACAATTTAGATGATGAGTATTTTTTAATCCACACTGCTTTTAATGTAGTCCTGCAAATAAAATATCTTTAACCTTTAAGGTTCACAAATATTTTTGCTCATGTCCAATTTTTAAAAATTTTACAAGTATTATGCGTTTTATAGAAGAAGTAGTGAGTAGCCTAAAGGAGTGCATAACTATTATTATGACATGGTTTTCAATTATTATTAAATTTTTACTTTAACTAAAAGAAAAATTTCTTTAAAACTTAGGATAACTTACTTTAAAACTTGGGAATGTTTATTTGCACAGATAATTTTTTTTATCTCACTGAACTATGTGTTTTAACATTACTTAGTATATGTTCATAGCGATCAGTAACAATTATTTATTATGCACTTACTATGTACCAAGCACTATACTGGGCATGAGTAATACAGATATAAATGAATGAAATGATCCCTGCTGCTGAGGAGCTTATGTTCTCATGCATGTCCACTTTTCCTATAGTTTTTAAAGATTTAGACCCCAGATAAAATATAAAAATTGCCTACTTTACTCTTTTTCAATTGAAAAATTAGTGAATTTCTACCCTTTTTGTGGGCTCTTTGCAGTGTAGGTAGGGCTTGCTTGGTTTATATTCTCTGATGCTTCTGTAAGTGACCCATCTAAAGTGGGTAACAGTACAGCATGTGTCATAGGCGGTTGAAAAGGAGCACCTAAAAGAGAAGACTTTTCTAACTTAATTAGCCTAAGAGTTAGTATTGCTGCTGCCAGCATATAGGTACATATATTCCCTGTTATTTTAGTTACCTCAAGTAGAGTTAAGGTAGCTATTTTATCCAAATCCCCCATTATATGTCCTGTTTAATCTCTTTCTCTGCTTCTAGGTATTAGCTTTACCTGGACCACCCCCCTCATTCTTTGCCAATCTAAAACCTTTAAGAACCGCCTCCTGGCTGTTTCCATTCCAATCTTCTCTTCTTTGAGATGTGATATTTCAGATCTACTGTAGATTAGCATTATTGCCTTAATATTGTTCTCTAGATGTTTTATGTCTGTTTGTTTTGCTTCCCCAGCCAAGAATATGATTTCAAGGGCAAAGCCTGTGTCTCCTGACTGTTTTTTGCCCTCCAAGCTCTGTCACAGGCACTTAAATATCTGCTGAAAAATGAATAACAAGCAGTACTTTTGTGACTTCAAGCTGGAGACATCAAAAAATTGATTTGACCATAGTGAATCAACAGTTTAGAGGATAAGGTCAAGTGTCTTCTCTCCACTAATCATGCTAGGATGATTATTCTCCCAAATGAGAAATTCCTGTCATAACTTAGTAAATACTCTTTGTACACAGATGTTTTATGTATAAATGAAATAAGTAACTTTTTTATAGTGTGTAATGCATTTTCTTACAGCATGTGTCACACTATCTAATTGGTTTTGATATGTTTCTTTAGAAGAACAGTTGTGTGTCCTATCATTGATGTCATCAGTGATGATACTTTTGAGTATATGGCAGGCTCTGATATGACATATGGTGGATTCAATTGGAAGTTGAATTTCCGCTGGTATCCTGTTCCCCAGAGAGAAATGGACAGAAGGAAAGGTGATAGAACACTCCCTGTCAGGTATAGTGAAATGACTGTTCGTGTTGTTTAAAAATTTTCCTTACATGTTGCTTTTAGGAGACTAAAATGTTTTACAAATAGTACCAGAAAGGTTAAAATTAAGAAAATAAAAACCTGAGATTTTAAAGCTTATATTTAGGATTCATATTTTTTATGAAGAGGCAGTATGGCCTCAGAGTCAGGGAGACAGACCTGAGTTCAAATTCTATTTCTGATACTTACTGGCTGCGTGACCCTCTCAGTGTCCAAACAGTTCTCTAAGAAAAAAGGTTGCAAAGCAAGTGCGTCTATATTAGTTGACAGAATCTCATCACTGGGAATTTCTGTTAGCAGTAAAATCACAGGAATGTTAAAAAAAAAATTTTTTCCTACCACTTTTTTAAAGAAGAAGTATTTTTTTCTCCTCTGTTCTATAAATTACTCCATGAAAATTTCATAGAAAAAAATACAAGTTCCCATACATTTGAAAATTATTGTTGAAAATACCATTGGATTCTTTTGCTTCCTCATGAATTTGAGGTTTGTAGAGCCTAGGTAGTGCCAGTGATATTATCCCCAGTTTACAGATGATAAAACTGTCTGTTCAGAGGTTAGAAGAGTTAAAACATGGTCTCACAGCTAATAAGTAACTGAGCTGGGAATCAAGCCTCTGGACTTTAATTCTTAGCTTAGTGCTCTCTCCATAATGCAATACTACCTCTCTGATATTTACTACATCTTAAGCTAAGGTTCAAGTGTGTGGACCTGGTTGGTTGGTTTTCTCCCTCTCCTCTCCCTCCACATTCTCTCTTGATTATCCTAATGGCTTATATCTATAAAGGAAATGAATGATTTGCAGATTAATAAATCAGAATGGTGTTTATTGTTTTGTGAAAGGTAATCATTTCTTGCTTAAGTAAAACCCTGCCTTAATTGTGTCAGTCTATGAAAATAATAACTAAACTTGGATTTCTGCTGTGAGGTTTAATGTGAAATTTAAACCAGTTTGGAACATTGAATTATTACTTACTGATTTGTTTTAGGCACTCATAAAGTTAGTTAGCGGTTGTTAAAAGTTACATGACTTCATTATTCTTTGAGTATGTGATCTAATTAGGAAAAATCATATTGTTCCTGGCCACTGTAGTAATTAAGAACACCCCAGCTCCCACATGACTTTATTGTTTTATTACCTTATTAGATGGAATCCTTTCTTTTTCCTGAAGTCTTCCAGGTGTACAGTCTGAAAGATTACTTTTTACTGTAGGCTATTTTTCTTCTTTTCTTCTCCTACTTTGTGAAAACAAATCTTAAGCTGAAAAGGATCAGTAGTTACGACTGATGCTTTTTTTTCCACTTCTTTTTTAGCATCTACTCTATCCTCTTTGCCCTAGAAACTGCACTATCTTCTTGTACCATTCCAAAGCTGTCTTGACTTATATTTGAAGTAATTCTTCTCCATTGTTCAGCAGAGGTGGAGTTTAAGTTTTTCAAAAGGAATTTGCATTTCTTCAGTTGTGCTGTGTTTTCTTTAATATAATGCAATCCATGTTAATAAATTTGTGATTTTTTTTATATTGTTGTATAATCATCCTCTCTAGGAGAAGGCCCAGATGGTGATCATATATGACAATAACTGTAGAAACTTCCTAATCCAAGTTCAATATCAATCAGAATGTACTTGAGAAAATATATATGATTTATGGGTTAAATATTGTTTATAAAGAAACACACAGATTAAATATATATTAAAATTTTGGCTTAATTTTATAGTTTTTTCAAATTAAAAATTAGTTTTTGAAAGATTAAAGTTTTATATGAAAACTTTTAAGAGAAACATTGGGTGAAAAAATTTAAACTTTTTTTAAAAATATCCATTGATGTGGTATCATAGGGGATTTGAACACTAGAATGGAGACATTCTTTTACTTTAGTGTACTTAGATGTTGCTGTAATACAGATTTTGACAGCATACTAAAATTTTCACCAGAAATCTTTTCTATCGTAGTACCTAGCAATCCCTGATTGAAAACTCTGGGCTGTCACAAATAATTTTTGTTTGTAAGTGACTGCCCTATCTCTTCCCCTTACTGATGGGACTGTTGCCAGGAAGGAATGTATCAGTTCAGAAACAGATAAAGGAGAATAGCTTATAAAAGCAGTAGTAGTTCACAGAAGCTAGACCTTGGGAAGAGCTTGCCTGTCTGCCTGCCTCTTCACTTACCCCTAAATATCTTTCTCCATTCTACTTGAAATTTTCACTTAATTTTTTTTACATTACCTGAAATTTGCCCATTAGAGATGAGTTAGGTTAATACACATCATCTTTTAGAGATTCATATAAACTAAATTTTTGGGTATTAAAAAGGGTTAGGCACATCCAGTCCTATTTAACCACTTCTGTATTACCATAGTATAAGTATTATATTGGAAGGCTTAAGCAGGAAAGTATTATGACAGAGAATGAAAAATCAGGAAAAAATAGAAAAAATGCAGTGGGAAAGTAATAAGGACACATTTAATTATTTTTGCAGTTTTGTTGCAAGCCAGAAATCTTCTCTGAAAAGAGGGGAGGAATTCCTCCTATATTATAACATACCTAGCTTCCAGGATCCAACCAGTGCCTATTAATATTATGATTCAATTATTTTGTCAAAAAGTGTCTTACCCGAGTAACAGGTCCTTGGACTATCAGACAGTATGCTGCTGGGTTTATTTGCTTCTTTGTGTTATGTACCTAATCTGTCTACCTGATCAACCTTTTTTTTTTTTACCAGTACCAAATTGTTTTAATGATTACCACTTTTTGTATAATTTGGTTTCTAGTACCTTTTTTCATAATTACTTTTGAGATTCTTGACCTTTTGTTTCCTCCATAAGAGTTTCATTATTTTTTTTCTACCTTTATTAAAAAAATAATCCTTTGGTAGTTTGATTGGTATAATGCCAAATAAGTGAATTAATTTAAGTAGTATTGTCATTTTTATTATATTAGCTTAACCTACTCATGAACAATTAATATTTCTCAAGTTATTTAGATTGGTATTTTTCAAAGAGTTGGATTCATATACTTCCTGAGTTTGTTTTGGATTAGCTAGAATTCCAAATATTTTATACCTATATTTATATTTATAGTTATTTTGAATGGAATTTCTCTTTCTATTTCTTGTTGCTAGGTTTTGTTGGTAATGTACAGGAATGCTGATGATATTTGCTAGTTTATTTTATATCCTGCAACCAGTATCCAACTTATTCCCATACTAAGCTGGGAGATCTTTTCTCTTCTCTCCCACCTCTCCTACCTTCCTCTTTAAAATAGTTTGACTGTACTCCAGAGTCCAGACCAATTCCAGTCCCTGGAGCCTGATTTGAGTCTTTGTTCTTTATTCCTTAGCCCTTTTCGTTGCCTTATTCCTCCAGACTCCTGAAATAGACAAGTGAGTCTGATGAAGCAGCCTGGAATTGGGATTTGACTCCTGAACCCTCTCCATCCCTTTAAGCCTCCAGCTCTAATCAATTAATTATCTTTAGTCTTTCAGACATTATATTAGGTAGGATTCAGTACTTTTCCATTGTTCTTTAATTAATTTTGCCTTTCAACTCTTGGTAGTACAACTGTAGATAGGGGACATGGATGAAGAGGTGTCCAAACTCAACATGTAACCAGATATTAAATTTCAAGAGATTCCCAAAGATAAGAGAATTGACTTTTTTCCCATTATGTTACTGGATCATTTGGAACACTATAGATACTTTACTCATTCCCAAAGAGGCCTTTATATCTGGTTCTTCTTTTTGAACCATTGATTCTTCACTAGTTGATTCCCTATGTTGCCAACTTCATCTCTCCATTAATAGCTGATATTTAAATAGCATTTTAAAGGTTAGTACTTGACCATCCAGATAAAGTTTCTGATTCTCATACACTGGCTGCCAACTAATCTAAAATAATTTTTCTGATGACTTGGAGTTTCAGGCCTCCACACAGAGTATTTCTTAGCATGTCTGTGAGGCCTCACTTAGCCCACTGAGTTCTCTGCAATTCCCTATCAAGTCTCTATGAAAACTCATTTTAAATTTATAGCCCAACTTAGGAGTATGAGTCTTCTAATGTAATATTATTCATATGGAACTAACTGTCCCCTGTAATGTTCTCTCTGCAGTCATGTGTTTTTTTTCTCCCCAACAGCATTAAGGTTTATATAGCATTGAAACATTTCCCTTTTTATGGGGATCCTTGAAATATGCTCCCACAAATGTCAGTTTTTCCTGTATAATGCTATTTTCCCCGTTAGAACTCAGATCTTTCTTCATTTTTTCTGATTTCAGTCCAGTTATTTTTAAAAGACAAATACTAAAAATATTTCTTTTCTTTTAAATGAAGGAACGCTAAAAAGGAAAAAGGTAAATGCTTCAGGTTTCAGCAGTTCGTATTATATTTTCTACGTCCATTCTGACTAATATTTCTTTGTTGTTGAAGAATCCACATTCCAAATTGGTATAGCTTTTTGGGGAAGTTTTCAAAGTTTTTCAAATATTTTAAAATCTTTTTTTTTCTTAAGTCTCTGCTTTTAAAATACATTATAAGACTTATTTTTTCTTTTGGAGTACCAAGACAACTTGCCATGAATTCTAGTGTAATAATCCTCTGCAAGAATAGAGGAAGAGGAAGAAGAGAACAGGGAGAGAAACTCAGGAATATATGAAAAGCCAGGAGGGGAGATCCAACAATCATGCAAATCAGGATATCTAGTAAGAAAAGGGTGAGGCACTAGAAATTGGGGACATTCTATAGAGGAAGGGGACAGTTATCATAAGGCAATCTGTTCTACACTTGGAATGACTTTTATCTTTCCTGAGAATTTACTACTTGCTGGGAACAGGGACGTTTTGGAATGGAAGCAGAGTGATCTTGACCCTAAGCGTATTTTTCAACTAAATTGTCAAACCAAAGAACTTCCTTAGGTATTATCAAACGTTGTGGCATCCACTTTGGGCCTAGTTGCACTTAACATTTACTTATTCATAGCAAGTAACAAAAAAAAAATTTGACAGGTAAGGGAAATATTTAAGGTGAAGGCAGAATTAATTATCCAGTTAGGGATCAACTATATGGGATAAACTGCATCTTCAACTTAAGTACCAGGATACTAGCCCAAGGTGAAATCACTCTGTCAGTACCTTACTGTTTCTGTATTCTAGGAAAGCAATGGATTCTCTGTAAGAGATTGATTTTGGTTTTTTGTTTGATTGTTTTTTCAAAAATTTTCAGCAGAAGTGTATCACAACGACACTCTTCCCAATTAATTTTGGGGGGGGGGGGGTGAGGCAATCAGTGTTAAGTGATTTGCCCAAAGTCACACAGCTAGTAAGTGTCAAATGTCTGAAGCTGGATTTGAACTCAGGTCCTTCTGACTCCAGGGCTGGAGCTTTATCCACTGCACCACCTAGCTGCCTCCCCCCCCATTAATTTCTTCAGGTTTAGACCTAGCCCTCCACAAATCCATCATAGATGTGCAGAGCTGCATTTATTACCATTTTACCAGGTACAGTGATGACCATCCAAGAAAGAACCACGCATCCTGGCTTCTCCCTCATTGTCTTACAGTAGAGCTATAGAATTTCTCTCTGTTACACTTTTTTTTTTTGGCTAGGCAGTGGGGTTAAGTGACTTGCCCAGGGTCACATAGCTAGTAAGCGTTAGGTGTCTGAGTCCAGATTTGAACTCAGGTCCTCCTGAATCCAGGGCCAGTTCTCTATCTGCTGCGCCACCTAACTGCCCCTCTCAGTTACACTCTTGCCATACTTCATTTTTTGTACCCCACTCCCAACAATGCAACTTTCCAGACTCCATGCACCAAGTGAAGGAAGGAGGCATAGCCGTACTGGATCTCAAACGATGCTACAACACCGTAATCATCAAGGCACTTTGATGAGAAATAGAGTGATTGATTAGTAGAAGAGATTAGGTACACAATATACAGAAGCAAATGAGCATAGTAATCTAGTGTTAAATCCAAAGAACTCAGCTACAAGAGCAAGAACTCACTGTTTGACAAAAACTGCTGAGAATACGGGACAGTACTCTGGCAGAAATTAAGCATAGATCGGTGTTTATCTCCTCTCATCCTGATCTATATCTTGCCACTGGACCCAAATGGCTCTGGAGGAGAAAGTGAGGCTGGCAACCTTGCGTAGCCCTCCCTCATTTAAATCCAGTTCACTTCTAAGTCATGGCTTCATCTTCATGATGTGGTCATCTTCAAGAACGAAGGACAAACGACAATATAGACCTCACCCTGTATATCAAAATAATCTCAAAATGAGTACCTGATTTTGCCATAAAGGGTGATATCATAAGCAAATCAGAGGAACATGGAAGAAATTACCTGTCTATAGATAGAGGAAGAATTCATGACCAAACAAGATAGAGTTCCTAGACGATAAAATGGATAATTTTGATTACACAAAATTGAAAAAAAAATTGCACAAACAAAACCAATGCAACTAAAATTGGAAGAAAATTGGGAAACTGGGAACACAATTTTACAGCAAGTTTCTCTGATAAAGGTCTAATTTCTCAAGTATTTGGGGAACTAAACCAAATTTTTAAAAATAAGAGCCACTCCATAATTGATCAAGGAATATGAACACAGTTTTCAGAGGAAGAAATTGAAGCTATCAACAGTCATGTAGGAAGTTGCTTTAAATCACTAAAAATTATAAAAATGTGAATTAAAACAACTCTGAGGAACCACCTCATACCCATCAGATTGACCAACATGACAGAAAAGGAAAATGATGGAGAGGATTGTGAAAATAGGTACACTAATACACTGTTGGTGGAGTTGTGAGTTGATATAACCATTGTGGAGAATGATTTGGAACTATGCCCCCAGAGTTAAAAAACCTTGCATAGTCTTTGACCCAGCATTATTGCTGCTAAGTCTGTATCCCAAAGAGATCAAAGAAAAAGGACAAGGACCATATGTACAAAATTTTTTATATTAGCTCTTTTTGTGGTGCAAATTCTGTGTGTGGCAAAGAATTGGAAATTGAGGGGATGTCATCAGTTGGAGAATGGCTGAGTAAATTGTAGTATATGAATCTAATGGAATGCTGTTGTGCTACAAGAAATGACAAAAGGCAGGAAAAGACTCTGACATAACCTTCAATGGCACTAAATTGGTCAAAAACCCATTTATTAAAAGCCTACTAATGTGCCACATTCTGCTCTGGGTGGTAGGAGTGCAAAGACAAAAAGGAAACAGTCTCTGCCCTCAGAGAAAATTACATCCTATTGATAGAGACCAACCCTGTAAGAGTAATGCAAACCTCAATAAGCCTGACCCTTAAAAAGAAGAAGAAGAAGACAAGTCTCACTGTTCCTTTCCAGAAGTGAAAGGTCCACAGGGATGGCAGCATGAATTTATTTTTCAGACGTTTTCAATGTATTGATTCGTTTAACTTAATTCTTTAATTTTTTTTTCTTCTTCTGTAAAAAAAAGAAAAGAAAAAGAAATGACTAAGGGGATAGTTTTAGAAACACATGGGAAGACTTAATATGAACTGATGCAAAATGAAATGAGCAGAATCAGGAGAACAATTTACACAGTAAGAGCAAATTGTAATGATAATCAACTGTGAAAGATTTGACCACTCTGATCAAAACAATGATCCACCACAATGACAAAGGACTTATGATGAAAAATACTCTCTGCCTCCATATAGAGAACTGATTGACTTTAAGAGTGCACATTGAACTATATATTTTCTCTCTCCCTTTATCTTTTTTTCCAGAGCATGACCAACATGGAAATATATTTTGCATGTCTCATAATGTATAATAGACATTGTAATTCTTGCCTTCTTAGCAGATAGGGTAAGGATGAAGAGAAGGAAAGAATTTGAAACTGAAAATTAACATAAAATTGAATTAAAATTTATTTTAAAAAAAGAAACCATCAGCTTTGAATAATTAACAGGATTAGACATTGTCAGTCTCACATTAAGATAGATAGCTTATCAGGGGTAGGGAACCAGTGGCCTGGCTGTGAAGTTTGGATTCAGTCAGAGGACTGCATTTGAAGATCTGAGGGGCCACATTCAGCTGCAAGTTCCCCACCCCTGGTTTAGATAGTCTGTCCACATACTTGTTATAAACAGATCCAGTTTGATATGTGGGAATTTTGACATAGAGATTAAGTCTTTGGTCCGGGTGCAGATGAGTAGCACACATATTATCTAGATAAGTGGGAGTAGTTATATTCAAATACCATATTGGTCTGACATTTTCTCCATCTTTAGATTAAAATGGGTTGGGCTACGTAGTCTTTCTTCAGGTCCCTTCTATATCTAAATATTGTTCATTTCTTTAAAATGCTCTGACAGAGATTATATTGACAAGACATATCTATACGGTAAAAAAAATACTGTATTAGAAAAATACTTAGATTTTTTAAAAACAACTATTTCAATTCAAATAAAAATCTCATTCATTTTTATCTTCACTTATTTTGTCATCATTTCTGTTATTGTACTCTTCCTACACTATGTCTCCACTATCAACCCTTGAATTTGAAAGGCAACTTTTTTTGAAGCTGGAGACAGTGCATCACAGAACTGTTACTAACCATGCATTTAAAATATAGTTGTATAGCCGCAGATCCATTATCATAAGAGTCTTTATTAATTTTTGTTATCATTGTAGGGGTGTATCTTCCCAATGAAAACCAGTTGGAGTGGTAGGGAATTCTCAAAGGCATCATGGTGTGGTAGAAATTGCATTAGATATGAGTTAGGAATTCTGCCTCTAGTTCTTTTTGATCAGGTGACAATGGACTAGGCACTTAGCTTCTTAGAGCTTCAGTTTCTTTATCTATAAGTTGTGAATAATGATACCTGTAATTCTTACTCCACAGGATGGTTGCCAAGATGAACTGAGGTTATTTATATAAAATGTTTTGTAGACTTCAAAACACTAGATAATTATCAGTTGCTACTAATATTGGCCCAACTCAGGTTTTATAAGAATCTAATTTGGGATAAAAGTGAAAATATATTTGGACCGTCTAGTAATTGGGATTTAACTGTACTTTTAAGGTCAGTTATATTTAAATTTACAAACTTGTAGCTTTAAAGCCAAAAACCTGTTCTTAAAGTTTAAAAATGTGATTAATTTTCAGGACACCTACAATGGCAGGAGGCCTTTTTTCAATAGACAGACATTACTTTCAAGAAATTGGGACATACGATGCTGGAATGGATATTTGGGGAGGAGAAAATTTAGAAATTTCCTTTAGGGTAAGTCATCTGTTGTTTGTCAGTCTTCTTCAAAACTTGGAGTAAATGGGTAGTTAGTTTTAATAACCAGTTAACTACAAATACAGGTAAATAAATGTATTATCATGCTCTTTTGAAATGATCAGTTAGGATACTTTATTTTCATTGATAAAAGCTATTCATTTGTCTTCAAAACCTTCATAAAGGCTTAAACATAAAAGTTATTCCTTTAATGAAACATTTATATTAAGAAAATATATTTATTCTCTGGGAGAGCTACCACAAAATTTTATTTGGATGTTATTTGGCATGATTACATCTCTCTTTGATATATTCAATACTGTTAAAGGCCAATAAATATTTTCACTCTAAGTTATTTTAGACATAATTTTGCTCTTATGAATTATGAATTTGGTTATAAAATACATATGAGACAAACTTGTTTAGAATTTCCTACTCATCAATATTTTGTTTCATGTATTTACAAAAACTTGTTTTCATGTTGGATTAAACACAGAATACAGTGTAGGATTTGGAATCTCATTAGTGTAACTGCTCTCTCCACTAGGTCACATTGCCATCCACTTGTGCCTTCATGTTCTGTGTGCTCATTGTCAATGTGCAGCCTCTAATAAAGACTCCACAAAGGCTTTAACTAACAATGATAAAAGAATTCCTCCAAGTCTTTTATCATTTTGTAGGCAACAGTACATTTCCAAAGGCAGTCTTTTAGTCCTCACTTTTGCTATGTGATCTGTCAGTTCAATGAACATTTATTTAGTACCTACATCCTTGATAATGTCTTTTATGCAGTGCAGTTCAATGCAGAGAGTGCCAGATTTGAAGCCTGAAAACCCATATTCATATCCCAGTTCTGCTGCTAACTACTTTGTGACCTTGAGCAATTCACTAGTCTCAGTTTCCTTATCTGTAAAATGCAGTAGAATTAGATGGCATTGTCTTCATTGGTAATATGCTGCAACGTAAACTTAAACTTATCGTGTAATCTCATTGCTCTTGGGTTATTTACAATATTGATTCTTTAGAGATTGTAGTGTCTCATTCATACCCATCACTTGGATAGTAGTGGTGTTGAAAAGATTTGCATCAGAAAGCATAGACAGATTAGGATGAAAAACAGTTTACAAAATGCTATTCAGCCTGTTCTTTTTTATAGTACTCAATTCTGCATCAAGCTCATTACTTATCCCATAGAACCTGTCCAAGATATAGATATTATTTGACAAATTAACATAAAGGGCTGCCTGTGCAAATATGTGTCATATTCTGGACATTTATCTTTCAATCACTTGAATTTTCCATTGTGGGTTGCCAGCAGCTGTGGATTTCACTGATAATACCTTGCAGTATTCTTTGGCTTGATGCAGTCAGCAAAATATCATATTGTAAGTTTTTAAAAATATATATTTATTTTAATCAGCCAAAATCCACCTTCTCAAAACAAATTTCCACATAGGCTATGTCCAAAAAAATTTAACTTATCCTATGTTCTGAATCCTTCACCTCTCTGTGATGAGGTAGATAGCATGTTTCATCATTAATCATCTGGAGTCATGGTTGGTCTGATAAAAGATCAGCCCCAAACTATTCCATCACATTTGCATACCATTATTTGTTCCATCATTCCATAATTTAGGTACATCCCCTCAGATTCCCATTGTTTACCATCTCAAAATACTATAAATATTTTATGCATCCTTAGTTACAATTTGTTTTGTTTAGGATTAATCCCACTCTTAATCTATCCTCCCTCAGATTTCTTCTTCCCCCTTCTACCCTTTCCTTCCTGTTATTCTTTTGAGTGAATTTTATTTCTGTGCTCAACTCTGTATCTCTTTCTCCTTTTGACCAGTTCAGATGAAAGTGGCCTTTTTTCAGTCCTCATTCTCCTTGACCTCTCTGCAATCTGTGACACTATTGATCACTCTCTCCTCCTTAATACTCTCTTCTCTGTAGGTTTTTAGGACACCACTCTTTCCTTATTTTCATTCTACCTATCTGACCATTCTTTGTCTTCCTCCTTTGCTGAATTCTCCTCCAGATCACATCACACTCTCTATCCATAGTTGTCCCTCAGGGTTCTGTCCTGGGCCCCTTTCCCTTCTTCCTCTATGCTATTTAATTTGCTAAGCTTATCAGCTCCCATCATCAGTCTCTCTGCTGATGACTCTCAAATCCACCCATTCTGCTCTTTCTGCTGACCTCCAGTCTCTCATCTCCAGCTGCCTGTTAGACACCTCAAACTGTATGTCCAGAGCAGAACTCATTGTCTTTCCCCCTAAACCATTTTCCCCTTTACCTACCGTATTACTGTAGAGGGCAACACCATCTTCCCAGTCTCTCAGGCTTAAAACCTAGGAGTCCTCCTGGATTTCTCACTATCTCTCACTTTCCATACCCAAGCTGTTACTAAAGTCTGTTGATTTTACCTCTGCAACATCTCCTGAATATGTTAACTTCTCTACCCCTGACACTGCCACCATGCTGGTGCAGGTTCTTGTCACCTCACATCTAGATTTTTGGAATAGCCTGATGGTAGTCAACTTGCCTCAGGCCTCTCCCCACTGCAGTCCATCCTCCATTCAGCCACTGAATTGATTTTCCTAAAACACAGGTCTGATTCTGTCATCTCCCTACTCAGCAAACTCCAGTGGCTTCCTCTTGCCTCCAGAATCATATACAAAATGCCTTGTTTGGTATTCAAAGCCCTTTATAACCTAGCCCTTCTACCTGTTCAGTCTTCTTACACCTTACTCCCTAAAACATAGTCTTTTTGGCTGTTCCATCAGTAAGACACTCCATCTCTGGGCATTCTCTCTGGCTTTCCCTGATGCCTAGAATTCTCTCCCTGGCTTTCTTTAAGTCACAGCTAAAATTCTGCTTTGTATAGGAAGTCTTCTCCAATTTGTCTTAATTCCGGGGCCTTGCCCCTCTTAATCATTTCCTATTTATCCTGTATATAGCTTATTTTGTTTATATTTGTTTTCACATTAACTCCTCATTATACTTTAAACTCCTTGAGGTCAGGGATTGTCTTTTGTCTCTTTTTGTATCCCCAGAATTTAGCACAGTGCCTGGCACATAGTAGGTGCTTAATAAATATTTCTGATTGATTGATTGATTGAGTTCCACTGTTTCTGATTCTCCTTTGTCTAGTCTGTTCCATTGGTCCACCTGTTTATTTTTGAACCTATACCAAATGATTTTGATGACTGTTGCTTTATTATGTAGTTTGAGGTCTGGACTTGCTATTTCCCCTTCATTCCTCCTCTTTTCATTATTTGCCTTCATTTTCTAGATCTTTTGTTTTCCCCAGGGAATTTGTTTAAATTGTTTATTGTTAGAATCATAAATTAACTTTCGTAGTACTGTCATGTTTATTATATTAGCACGGCCTAACCATGAATACTGAATTTCCTATTTAAATTCTGTGTTTCTGTAAGGAGCACTCTGTAATCAAATCTGTATAATTATTCTGCATATGCTTCAATATTGGTACCATTTCTTTCTAAATGTGCCCATCTCTTCTGTAGCTCTTATCTTCTGTTTTTAGCAGTGATGATAATACCACCTGTACCCTTAAAAGTTTCAGTATATATGGTTTGAGAAATCATGAGAGATTCTCTGTCATATCTTGGAGACATGCCCCAAGATGTCTCCAAGAAGACAGCATCCTCCTCTGTTGTTCTCAGGAGAGCAAATAGTTGCCTCAGTATCCTTCAACAAGGTGTGACTAATCATCTTGTCTTCTGACCTACAGTCCTAAGTAAAAAGGAACCATTTACACACATTTGGGGAAATAGATATGGGCTGTATTGTAAGCATTTTTAAGTATTTTTCTGGAGTTCTCCAGGTAAAGATTGCAAGACAAAAAGAATTGACCTTCTTGAGGTCAAGCCTCCCTAAAATCATACAGTTTCTGTGAGTCCAGAGGTGGTTGGGTTTTTTTGTTTGTTTTGTTTTGTTCTGTTTTGGGTGGGGAAGGAAAAAGGGGATCTTAGTCATTGCTTTTGCTATTTTCCCAGATTTATTTCACACACTCTCCCTTCTGGCCGAACTAATTTACTAGTAATTCCCTGTACCTGACATTCCATTGACTATCTTATACCTTAGTACAGTTTATGATCTTTGTCTGGAATATCCTCCTTCACCTTTATTTCTTGGAATCCCTAGCTCCCTCCAAGGCTTAACTCAAGTGATATGTCCTGTAAGAAGGTTTTCCCAATTCCCCTCCTCATTAGTGATTCCAACTGTAACCAGCTGAAATTGTTTCATATTGATTTATATGTGCAAATAAAAGCTCCTTGAAGATAATTACTTTTTCATTTGTCTTCTTATTCCAGCACCTTGTCCAGTACATTGCACATAGTAAGTGCTTAATAAATGCTTGTTGGATTAGTCTTTATTTTTCTCTTTGGAACCTGCATCTTATCTATTACATGATCCTTGAATGCCTTCAAAATTATGTTGCCATTACCACTTACTTCTTTTGGGTGTACTCAAACATGTTAGGTACAAGCCACTCTTTCCAGTTTAACTTTGTAAGTATCATTATCATGTACTAATGTTCCAGTGCCCCAGTGTCCCCTGTCACTGATGACAAAAATAATGCTATGAAGTACCACTGTTCATACTCTTATACCATTTTTTTTCCTTTATGTTTTGAAAGTAAGCTTATACTAAATGAATGTTGTCCTGTAACTTCCATGTCTCTAACATGGCAAGGATGTAAAGTGTTTCCTGGCTAAGGTGATTTCCAGGTTATTTTAGCCTTCTTTTGGTGGTTCTTTTGCATCATTTAGACTTGCAAAATCTCTTTAATTGTGATCTCATTTAGGTGGCTCAGTAGAGTACTGAGACTGGAATCAGGAAGACTTGAGTTCAAATGTGGCCTTGCACGCTTACTAGTTGTTTGATCTTTTGCCATATCACTTACCCTCTGTTTACCTTAGTCTCCTTATCTGTAAAATGGGAATAATAATAATCAGAAGAAGAAGAACAACGTCTACCTCACAGGATTGTTATGAGCATCAAATAAGATAATTATTTTAAAGTGATTAGCACAGTGCCTGGCACATAGTAAGTACTACGTAGATGTTGGCTGCTTTTTGCTGCTGGTATCTCCTCTCAACTTTACCCTTCCAATTTTTTGTTGATTTTTACCTTTCTTCTAACTAGCCAGATATGAGATTTGACTTTTGTATCTGTAACCATTTTTTCCTGTATTTTAAAATAGTCATTTTCATTTTTTTACAATGTTGTTCCTTGCTCATATTCAAAATACACAAATACAATGCTTGAATACTCTGAGTCTTTAACCTTTTTCATTTCTATATCCTGAACCATATTTTTCAACATTTTCCTATATTGTCAACTATCCACCTTTACATGAGTAGCAAGATAATTGTAATCTTGGTTGTGAGAAACCTCATCACATTCTTGAGAATTTCTTCATCCTCTACAGCAGTTTGTTGGCACATAAGCCTTTATTATTTTTATAGGTTTTTTGTTTATGCTTTTAATTAGCCACGACAAGGTTAGATGATCAAGTACCCTCATACAATTATTTTTCTTGGTGCCCCTGGGCACATAATGAGACAAGCTCTTTTGTTCAACTGTCTTTAAGCTCTAATAGCTTAAAACCACACTAAGACTTTTGGGGCACTTTATGTATCTTGAAGTGCTCTGTTGATGTAGGCAATGTGATGGAGAATTTGATAGGATGTTGAGCTTAGCATCCAGAAGAGCTGGCTTCAAATCCTGCCTTCCTAGTGGAGTGACCCCAGGCTAGTCATTTAATATCAACTTGATTTTGCATATCTGTAAAATCTGTAAAAATAATAGGATCAAATCTGTGCAAACCTTAGTGTACCCTACAAATGTTAACTGTCATCATTGTTATCCTCCTCTTCTCCTACTCTTCCTTCCCCCCAAGTAGTATCTACTCATAGATTATTGGGAAAAAATCTTTCATTGCTATTACTAATGTTAATACTAATTAAATGCTTATAGATAGTCCATATTTTGTGGGTTGCCATGGCCAAAGAACTTATTACCTGGTGCCATTCTGCAAAAATAAGCCTCTGGTTCTCAGATAACCAGGTTCCACCAGAGGCTGGAACCATATATGAAGTTTTTCAGACTTCATGCTCATTAAAATCACCCAACTCTGTGAGTGGAACTTTTAAAAAATGTAACTGTATGCATATTTTCAAAGATAATAAACCATTAAAGCACATTGGTTTAAAATATATTTAAGTATATGTTAACTAGAAATTTCAGTTTTTATTTATTTAAAGAAAATAGGTCCTGAGAGAAGCCAAAAGAGTAGGCTAATTAGATTAATTCTTTTTAGAGGAAAAAAAGAAAGGTGATCATAGGTGATTGTTTCGATTTTTGTTGTTATTCCCTTTTCTGGGTATTAACAGGACAATCTGTGACTTAAATTTGAGGTAATTCCAGGTATTTTTATCTCCTGTTGAATACATAATACTCTATACATCGTTGATTATTTGACTTTCTCTTTCCTATTTAACAACATCCAAAACGTAGGAAACTTCCAAGGCAGTATGAATGATGGTAACAAAAGAAACACAATTTTATTGCATATCTTAATATTATTGAAGTGTACAGGGAAGCTAAAAAGATTCTCTGATTTCTAGTGTGTATGGTTCAGAATTTAAACAGAAAACACTGAGCTTCTGAAAGGAAAAATGTCAGATTATCAGGTAACAGTTTTATTTTTTCCCCCCTCTTATTCGAGACATGCCTTGTTATGTAATTTTCATTTATTTTCAGATTTGGCAGTGTGGGGGCACTTTAGAAATTGTGACATGCTCACATGTTGGCCATGTGTTTCGGAAAGCTACACCTTACACGTTTCCTGGAGGCACAGGGCAGATCATCAACAAAAATAACCGACGACTTGCAGAAGTTTGGATGGATGAATTCAAGAATTTCTTCTATATCATTTCCCCAGGTTAGCTACATTTTGAATTTTGAATACCACAGTTGCATCACCTTAAGTGGAGTGTGAGATCTGTTGAGGATAGAAACTTCATCTTATACTTCTTTAAATTGTTCCAAAACACTATACAGAACAGTAAGTACTTGGTAACTACTGTTGATTGAATATATTTTTGAGACTTGTGAATAAAAGGAAATTTCTGGAATTTTCACATCCAAATTAGTGATCCAGAAAACACAGAAAACATTCTTTTAAGACATAACAGGCTTTCCTGAGTCCTTGGGTGTGCCATGCACTTCTTTTCCCTTAGAATTGTAACTATGCACTTGAATATGATGATGATTTCTATATAAAATGATATAGTAAAATATTAAACATTACAGCATTCAAAGAATTTGCTCTTAATATCTTTAAATGGAAAACGCTGACTGACTTTGGTACTTTTCCAGAAAATCATACCCTGTTAGTAAAGCCTTTGTTGCAATAACCCTACTCCTAGAATAGAGCTCTGTTTTGCAGAGCTAGAGTTAGTACAAGATTGTTGTTTATGTTCCAAGAAGGAAAAAAATAGACATAAATTTAAGTGTTTGTGTTTTATCACATAGCTTTTAACAACATTGATAAGTTTCATTCTTTCCCTTTCATTTTTATGCTTTTAAAATCTAAATATTTATATGACAGAATTTTTAAAATTATCATTCTTTAGAAACTGCCTCCGTCAGCAAATATTTGATCTCTTTACCTTTCAAAGAAAGATGGCATCCAAGGACGACCCAAGTTTAGAATCTGAACTTACCTATGAAATCTTATTAATTTTTCATCATCAAGAACAAGTAAAACCTGCCAATTTTGAACTCTTTAGTCTAGCTATGCTGCCTGGAGGAAGTGGAAATGGTACTAAAGAAAACAAAGATATGAAAAAACATTTAGGTTGGTCAGAATTGATAGAAAGGAGGGCTGTACTGTAAGTAGCACAAGTTTAAGGGCTTTAAATTGTTAGTTCTTCAGGTACATGAAGTAGAGTAGATACCAAAGGCATTGAAAAAGGTTTGTCTTTACTATTTCCCTGTCCACTCTCTGCCACCAAAAGATGACTGAGAGAATATGAATAACCAACCAATGACCCACATCTCTACTTTTCTACCTGTTCACAGTTTTTATGAGTATATTCTGCATCATACTGAGGACATCCTTGATGAGCATATTAAAAAGAAATGTCTAGGTTTCCATAAGCAATCCCATCTTTCATAATCACACAATTGACTAAAAGGTGTGAAGAATACAAGATCCCAGTTGCTTATTTTTTATTGACTTTTTAAGAAGCATTTGATTTGTTAGAGCAGAATACCTGACCTAAAGGCCCTTTAAAGACTCTCTTTAATAAGGTGTTTCCAGTGAACATGCCAGAGTCATACAGGCTTCCTTTCAGACTGCCATGACAAAGAGTACTTTGGCCCCTTATCCAGTGAGGCATAAAGCAGGGAGATGTAGGCTTACCAAAGGTGTTCAGCCCTGTCATCAAAGTTCAGTACAGAGTGCAAGTCAAAGACGAATTCCTTAAAAATAATAACGTCCTCCTAATGATAGTTTTCACATTACATTGTGCTTATTACACCAAGCCCAGGGAAATTCCTCCTAAATGAGATTCATAATCACTCAAAATAGCTTAGCCTAACAATTTACTGAGGAATGATTAAGTAGGTGAAAAATGTTTATTGTGAGCTTTTTTTTTTTAATTGTGAGCTTTTCCAAATACACAAAGATTTTGGACAGATGCTGCAAATGAACAGTGTCCAGAATTAAACAGAAAGAGAAAAGATGGCTATATTGCCTTTGTAAAATTAGAGTTCTTTTCATGATCCCAAGCTTCTCACAGCCCCAAGGCACCAGTGAATAGCACAGCAATATTATTCCAGTGATGATAT
This sequence comes from Phascolarctos cinereus, assembly GCF_003287225.1. Lineage (NCBI taxonomy): Eukaryota > Metazoa > Chordata > Mammalia > Diprotodontia > Phascolarctidae > Phascolarctos > Phascolarctos cinereus. The sequence continues at coordinate 392,416,369 of NW_027555847.1, read as the reverse complement.
ATGGCTAAGATTCACAGATAAATACAGTCTCGTAAGAATAAAGTTTAGGATGACCCGAAGGATACTAGAGAAGTATATGGTGCACATGAGTAGTCTGTAATGCATCACAAATGAGGAATTATGCAAAAGTGATGTAAAAGATACCATCAGATAAATGTGTCACTGGAGGGGGTGGAAAATGGGTCAGTCATGGAACCAAGAGCAAGACTGATGAACAGTCTGTCTGTTCTCTTGGTATCCACGTAATGTGAAGAGAAAGTGAATGTTTCCAGCATTACTGATGACAAATTCAAAAGATGACATGGAAAAAACCTTACAAAAGTTGGAGCAGGCATTTCATAGCAAAACAACTGATCTGGAAGACAGATTGAGGAGAAAAGAATTAAGAATCTTTGAACTACTTGAAAGCCAGGACCAAAAACAAACAAACAAACTTAGTAATTATATTTCAAGAAATGTTCAAAAAACACTGACGCCTCTTAGAATCAGAGGGCAAAGTGGAAATAGAAAGATTCTGCGGGTTACCACCTAAAAGAAACCACCAAATTAAAACTCCCAAAAACATTATAGCCAACATCTAGAACTTTGAGTTAAAAGAAAAAAATACTGCAAGCAGCCAGAAAAAATTCAAGTACTGAAAAGCCACAGGCAGGACTACACACTACTTAGCATCCACTACAATAAAGTATCATATTCTTAAGAGTATCATATTCCAAAAAGCAAAGTATATAGGCTTACATCTAAGCAAATTTATACAGCAAAATTATAATCCTACTGAAGGAAACATGCACTGTTAGTGAAATTGGGGACTTCCAAGCATTCCAATGAAAAGACCAGAATATGCAGAAATATTTATAACTTTTTGAGCTGGCAGAGAATGGGTGCTCATCATTTGGGGAATGGCTGAACTAGTTATGGTGTATAACTGTAATAGAACACTATTGTACTTTAAGAAATGATGAGGGGGCAGAGCCAAGATGGCAGAGTAAAAGCAGTGACTTGCTTGAGGTCTCCCCTAAACCCCTCCAAATAACTCTGAACAAATTCTAGAGCAGCAGAACTTACAGAAAGACAGAGTGAAACAAATTTCCAGCCCAAGACAACCTGGATGGTTAATTGGAAAGGTCTGTTGCTCCAGGCTGGGAGAGGAGTGCAGTTCAGCATAGGACATGCAAAGCAAAGACCGGGCATCAGCGAACCTGGAACAGGCCTCAGGGGACTGAATCACGGGCAACTGTGGCAGTTTCCAGACTTCTCAACCCACAAACACAAAAAACAACTTAGAAAGTCAGTAGGAAAAGTCTGTTGGACCACAGTGAGAGAGGAGCTCTATCTGGCCCCAGTTCCGGCGTCGCCCCAGGTGGCAGCTGCTTCCGGAGCTCTTGGACCACAGATGGAGGGGGAATAGAGTGGCTGATCACAGGGGGATTGCAGGGATCTCTTTGCTGGTGCTGAGGCAGGGTTCTCTTGCTTTGCCCATGCTTGGATCTGGGTCACAGTTCTGGGTGGCAGTCCTGGGGCAAGGAGGAGCGCTAGCATGGTGGAGCTTGAGATGGCAGTGGAAAGGGAATCTTCCTCACAGTTCCAAGGCAGGAAAGAGTGCTTATGGTCACTCATATGCCAGGAAAGGAGTAAACACCTTGCCCTTGATCATACCACCTTGGAAGAACTTAAAATTTACAGGTCCCTAGAAGTACCTCTGAAAACAGCCGCACAAAACCCCCAAAGCTTGGGGCAGTACATTCTCCACACTGGAAGCAGACCCCTACCTTAACAGAGTTTAAAACTCAAGTAATTGGGTTGGAACATGAGCAAACAGCACAAAAAAAGTGAAGCCATAGAATCTGACTTTGGTGACAAAGATCAAAACATACAACCAGAAGAAGACAACAAAGTCAAAGCTACTACGTCCAGAGCCTCCAAGAAAAATATGAATCAGTCCCAGGCCATGGAAGAGCTCAAAAAGGATTTTGACAAGCAAGTAAGAGAGAAGTAGAGGAAAAACTGAGAAGAGAAATGAGGGTGATGCAAGAAAATCATGAAAAACAAGTCAATAGCTTGCCAAAAAAAAGTACTGAAGAAAATAACACCTTAAAAAATAGACTAACTCAAATGGCAAAAGAGGTCCAAAAAGCCAATGCCTTAAAAAGCAGAATTGGTCAAATGGAAAAGGAAGTCCAAAAACTCACTGAAGAAAATACTTCCTTAAAAATTAGAATGGAGCAAATGGAAGCTGACTTTATGAGAAACCAAGACATTGTAAAACAAAACCAAAAGAATAAAAATAGAAGACAGTGTGAACTATCTCATTGGAAAAACAACTGACCTGAAAAATAGATCCAGGAGAGAGAATTTAAAAATTATTGGACTACCTGAAAACCATGATCAAAAAAAAGAGCCTGGACATCATCTTTCAAGAAATTATCAGGGAAAACAAAAAACAAAACAAAGAAGGGAGGAAAGGGGGGCAGCTAGGTAGTACAGTGGATTGAGCACCGGCCCTGAAGTCAGGAGGACCTGAGTTCAAATGTGGCCTCAGACCAAACACTTGACACTTAACTAGCTGTGTGACCCTGGGCAAGTCACTTAACCCCAATTGCCTAAAAAAGCAAAACAAAGAAATTATCAGGGAAAACTTCCCTGATATTTTAGAACCAAAGGACAAAATAGAAATGGAAAGTATCCATCTATCACCTCCCAAAAGAAATCTCCAAAGGAAAACTTCTAGGAATATTATAGCCAAATTTCAGAGTTCCCAGGTCAAGGAGAAACTATTGCAAGCAGCCAGAAGGAAACAATTCAAGTATTGTGGAAAGACAATCAGGATAACACAAGATTTGGCAACCTCTACATTAAGGGACCAAAGGCTGGGAATATAATATTCCACAATTCAAAGGAGATAGGATTACAAGCAAGAATCACCTACCCAGCAAAACTGAGTATAATCCTTCAGGGGGAAAAATGGTCATTCAGTAAAATAGAAGACTGAAGCATTCTTGATGAAAAGACCAGAGCTGAATAGAAAATTTGACTTTCAAATACAAGACTCAAGAGAAGCATGAAAAGGTAAACATGAAAGAGAAATCATAAGGAATTTATTAAAGTTGAACTGTTCCTACATGTTTCCTACATGGAAAAATGATATTTGTAACTCGTGAGACCTTTGTCAGTATTAGGGTAGTGGGAGGGGGAAAAAATTATATGTAGATAGATAGATAGATAGATAGATAGATAGATAGATAAATAGAGGGCACAAGGTGAGTTGAAGATGAAGGGATGATATCTAAAAAATAAAATTAAGAGGTGAGAGAGGATTATCCTGGGAGAAGGAGAAAGGAAGAGATAGAATGGGGTAAGTTATCTCACATAAAACAGACAAGAAAAAGCTTTTTCATTGGAGGGGAGGGGGGGAAGGTGAGAGGGAATGAATGAATCTTATTCTCATTGGATTTGGCTTAAGGAGGGAATAACATACACACTCAGTTGGGTATGGGAATCTATCTTACCCTACAGGAAAATAGGGGGGAAGGGGATGAAATAGCAAGGGTATGATAGAAGAGAGGGCAGAGTGGGGGAGGGGGTAATCAGAAGCAAACACTTCTGAGGAGGGACAGGATTAAAAGAGAGAATAGAATAAACAGGGGGGTGGGTAGAATGAAGGGAAATATAGTTGGTTTTTCACAACATGACTACTATGGAAGTGTTTTGCGTGACTACACGTGTATAACCTGTATCAAGTTGCTTGCCTTCTCAGTGAGGGTGGGTGGGGAGGGAGGAAGAGAGAAAATTTGGAACCCAAAGTTTTAAAAACAAATGTTAAAAATTGTTTTCACATGCAACTGGGAAATAAGATATTCAGGTAATGGGGTATAGAAATCTCTTCTGCCCTACAGGAAAATAGGAGGGGAAGGGAATAAGAGAAGGGGGAGAGGTGATAGAAGTAAGAGCAGATTAGGCGAAGGGGTATTCATGCCATCTGGGGTTGGGAGGGAGGGTGGAGATAGGGAGAAAATTTGGAACTCAAAATCTTGTGAAAGTGAATGTTGAATACTAAAAATAAAGACAACAACAAAAAAATGATGAGGGGAGTGGTTTCAGTGGGAAGATTTATATGTGATGCAAAGTAAAGTGAACATAATCAGAATGTTTTATACGGTGACACTAGTATGATAAAAACAAACAATTTTGAAAGGATTAGGAAGTCTGATGAGCATAACTAACCATGACCAATGATAAAACATGAGACTAATCTCCTGATAGGTAAAGGACTTAGTGCATAATAACAATATGTGTCTAATATCCAAATTTATTTTTTCTTACATATTTGTAACAGGGTGTTTTGTTTGTTTGTGTTTAGCTTTTTTGTTCTTATTTGGCAGAACAAGGGGGATTAGGGTACAAGGGAGACAAAGCAGATTTTTGCTGATTGAAAAAAATTTAAGTACACCTTTAATTCCACTTTTCCATGACAGACCTTCAGATATTTAAAGATAATCAATCATGACTGGACTGAGAGTAGTCATTAATGATTCAGTGTCAGCTTGGAAAGAGGTCTCCAGTGAAATGCCACTATATTTGTACTTGGCCCTTGCTATTTAACATTTTAAAATTTAAAAATGACAGAAAGTTGGGAAGGATAGCTAACATGCTGGATGACAGAATCAGGATCCAAAATGACTGTTGGACTGAACCTGTAACAAAATGAAATTCATAAATGTAAATAAAGGACAGGGGAGGAAATGAAAATCTATTTATTAAGTGCCTGCTATGTTTCAGTCATTACACTAAGTGTTTTTACAGAAATCTCATTTGATCCCCACCACAGCCTTGTAAGGTAGATGGTGTTATTATCTGTATTTTTAAAGTGAGGAAACTGAGGCAAACAGAAGTTAAATGACTTGTCCAGGATCACACAGTTTATAAATGTCTGAGGCTACATTGCAAGTTATAGCTTTCAAGAACTGTGACACTGTATTCTTTCCTGGTTGGACCTTATCTTCAGTTTGGAGCACCACAGTTCCCAAAAGATATTTATTATGTCATGATTTAAATTCTGAGAGACAAAGTTTTGATGAGCACAATCAACTTATTAGTTAGGCTTAGCAGTAGCCAGTAAATTGGATTGATAGCCTCTCTCAATGACCAAAGACCTTAAGTGAGGGTTGACAGGGTCTTTATAAATTAGGGAGGTAGAGCAAAATCTTGAGCAGCATAGGTGTGTCTTCTAGTTGGCTATTGTTAGCATAATCAGAATTGAGATTACCTTATTTGGACATCCCCTTCTGCCACGCCCTTAACCACTGCCAAGACAAGGTTCTCTGGTAATGGGATTAGTCTGTGGCCTACAATAATTTAGGTTGATGAGATTTGACCTTTTAGGTTAATCAGTTTTCTCTGCAAAGTGGGTATGAGTGGAGTTACAAAGGTGGCAAGTTTCTCTTGGATGTGGGTGGTAGGTGAAGTTTGCAAAGGGAAGAAAGTGTAAAAGGAAACGTTAAATCTAGTTTGAATTAAGTCTTAGCAAAATTGAATTTATCAATTTTCAATTTTACAATTAGCATCCAAAAGAAAGTAATCAAGATAGTGAAGAGCTTTGGTTGAAGGAATTGGGAATAGTTAGTTTGGAGGAGAGAAGACTGAGAGGTGACATAACAGCTGTCTTTAAGTATTTGAAAGGTTGTGTAATGTGGCAGAGGGATTAGATTTGTTCTCTTTGGCCCTAGAGGGCAGAACTGGGAGCTGCAGGTGGTGGAAGTTGCACGAAAGAAAATTCAGGCTTGATATAAGAAAAAATTCTGTAAATACTGGAGCTATCCAAGTGTGTCCTGTTTTGGAATAGTCCTGAACTCTCTGTCATTGGAAGACTTCAATCAGAGACTGACCATTTATTAAATATATAGTGAGATTTTTTTCTTGTATTGTTTATACTAGATGGCTACTAAGGTCCCTTTCAGCTCTAAAGTTCTGTGATTCTGTTACTCTTTAAATCTTTTCTTAGTTTTAGACTAAGTATTCTTGATTTTTTTAATCACACCTCACGTAAAATAGTTGTGATACTCTTTACTATCCTTAGTTGTCCATTTCCATACACATTCCTTCACTTGATGTGAACACATACTTACTTCTGTGGTGTGAAGCTTAGTGGATAGAGAGCCAGCTTCTGACTTGGCAAGAACTGGGTTCAGGTCCTTCCTCTAGCACATTTTGGCTGTGTGATCCTAGGCAAGTTAATTGTTTAGTACCCTTCAGGCAACATCCTATCCTGTGTTTATGCAATGGATTTATTTTATTATCAGCACAGGACATTACATTTGTCTTCCTTCAATTTCATTTTGTTAGCTTAATGCTATCCTTATCAAATATGTTTGAATTAGGATTCTGCCATTCAAGTTATTCGCTGTCTATTTTGTAAATTTGAAAAGCATCTTTTCCATATATTCATTCCAACCTTCAATAAAAATGTTTAATAGAAAGAGGGTAGTGTTTTCTGTTAATCCTCTAAGGGGTTCTTTACTTATTGGCCTTTATCAATTAATTTAAAACATTTATTAAGTACTTACAATATGTAAGATTTATGATGGTCACTAGGGATACAGAGAATAAAAAAATTAACTAGTCTCTGCCTTCAAAGAGCTTGTAGTCTACTAAAGAGATACATCAGGAAACAGATAATACAAGATAATGAATGTTCTAATTGGATTGAGTCAGTCTCTTAATCATCACTCTTTATATATGATCATTCAACTGCCTATAAATGTACCATCATGTTGTATGAGAACATGTCTTCAAGGCACTATGCTAGGTACTGGGAATACAAAAATTGGAATCTAATAAGAAGAGATGTGGAGTGAACACAAATAAGTATTTTGTAAGATAGAATGTGATGGAGCAAAGGAGAGAGACAAAATATTCTAGGGAGATCTGAGGAAGGGAGAAATAGAATCAATCAACAAGTATTTGTTAACTACTTACTGTCTATCAGGCATTGAGCTAGGCTACTGAACATATCCTGTATTTTGAGGATACAAATACAGTGAATGAAACAAATCCTACTGTCACATAGCTTACATTCTAACAGGGGAGGCAACAAAGTAAGTGTAAAGAGAAAAAATGCAAAGGAGTTAAATACAAAATAGCTTGAGAAAGAGGTCACTAACAGTTGAGTTTGGGAAAAGCTTTGTTTAGAAGGCTGTGTTTGAGCTGCTTCTTGAAGGAAAAGAAGGATTCTGTGTGATGGAAGTGAGGAGGGAGTACATTCTTGGCATGGGGACCAGCCAGGGCAAAGGCATAGAGAGAGGAGATGAAGCATCATATGTGGGGAACAGATAAAAGGCCAATCTGGCTACATCACAGGGTTAAGGAGAAAGAGTAATATATAGTGAGGCGGGAAAGGTAGCTTTGTGCCAGATTGTGAAGGGCTTTAAAAGCTAAACAGAGCATAGAAGATAAAATGGGCAGTTTTTTAATATATAAAATTTAAAAGTTTTTGCACAAACAAAACCAATGCAGCTAAAAATCAGAAGAGAAATAGGTAGTTAGGGAAAAAAATCTTTGCAGTAAGTTTCTCTAAAGAAATATCTCAGGCCAGCTAGGTGGTGCAGGGGCAGCTAGATGGCACAGTGGATAGAGCACCAGCCCTGAAATCGGGAGGATCTAAGTTAAATCCCGCCTCAGACCAAACACTTGACACTTATTAGCTGTGTGACCTTGGGCAAGTCACTTAACCCCGATTGCCTTAAAAAAACCCAAAAAATCATCTCATTTCCAAGATATGTGCAAGTTACTGATTCAAATTTATAAGAATAAGAGCCATTCCCCAATTGATAAATGGTCAAAGGGTATGAACAGGCAGTTCTCAGGGGAAGAAATCCAAGCTTTCAATAGCCATATGAAAAATAGGTTCCATATCACTGATAATTAGAAAACAATCCAATTCAGGTAACTTTAAGGTTCTACCTCATCAGATTAACAAAGTTGACAAAAAGGAAATAACAAATTTTGGAGGGGCTGCAGGAAAATAGGCACATTAATGAACTTTTGGTGAAACAATGAATTGTTCCAGCTATTCTTGAAAGCAATATTCAACTGCCCCAAGAGTTACAAAACTATGCATGCCCTTTAACCAAACAATACTACTAAGTTTAGACTCCAAAAACATAATTTTCTAAAAAAAAAAGGAAAAGGCTTCATAGGAACAGAAATACTGTAGCGGCTCTTTTTGTGGTAGCAAAGAACTGGAAACTTACGGGGTGCCTATCAATTGGGAAATGTCTGAACCAATTACGACGTGTGAGTGTAACTGAATATTATGCTATAAGAAATAATGAAAGTGATGGTTTCATAGAAACCAATGAACGCTTGTATGAACTGTTACAGAGTGAAGTGAGCAGAACCAAGAGAACTGTTTATGCAGTAATAACCACATTGTAAACACAAACAACTTTGAAAGATTTAAGAACTCTAATCCACACAGTAATCAACCATGACTCCAGAATACCAGTAATGAAATATGCTGCCTATCCACTTCCCAACAGAAAGATGATGGACTTGGGGTGCAAAATGAAACATTTTTTTAACATGGCCAATGCAGGAATTTGTTTTGTTTAAATTTAATTTTAAAAAGCTAAACAGGAGTTTATAGTTTATCTTACAGGCAATAAAGAGTCTGAAGACAGGTTAGAAATAGACTTGGTAGCCACTGATAATGTCCTCATGTGTACTTTGTGTTTTGTTTTGTTATTTGATTATGCTAAGAAGTAATTCTTGACTTTTTGCCTTTATTACGTTTTGGAGGTTTCTAATATCAAATATCATAATCTGGTTTAAATACGGTTTTAAGTCATTGGACTTAAAAGTCAGCTTTCACGTATGAATTTAAGTTTTTTACATATGAAGTCGGAATGGACAGTTAATTTAATAATTTGGTATTTTAATAGTAATTTAATATAATTTAATAATAATAACAATAGTCAGGATTTATGTAATGTTTAAGGTTTACAAAGCACTTTACAAATATTATCTCATCTTATTCTCACAACAGTCCTGGGAGTAGGATGCTATTATTATCACAATTTTACTGATGAGAAAACTGAGGCAAACAGAGGTTAAGTGACTTGCCCAAGGTCACACAGCTAGTAAGTGTCTGAGGCAAGATTTTAACTTGTTTTTTCCTGACTGAAAGTCAAGCACTATTCACTGTACCACTTACCTGCCTCAATGTAATAACATAAATTCCCTTTGTACTTTTGAAATAGGGTTCATTTTAATTAAGTAGGGCAGTGGTACACCTCTATAGTGATACCTTCTCTCTTCTTTTCTCCTTACCCCCATCTCCAGCCTTGTTTACTTGACTTGTTAGATGCACTAAAGGAAATTATTTTGTAATTTATTGAAAATTTACTTATTTCTTTCAACAGGAGTAACAAAGGTAGATTATGGAGACATATCAACAAGAGTTGGGCTAAGGCACAAACTACAATGCAAACCTTTTTCATGGTACCTGGAAAATGTTTATCCTGATTCCCAGATTCCACGCCATTATTTTTCTTTGGGAGAGGTAACAAATTTTTATGTTATATATTTGCTAGTATCTCATCTTTAATATCATATATCTAATATCATTGAATCCTTCAGCGCCAAAAGAACACCTTTCTATTAGAACTACATATATTGAAATATCCATTTTATCAGAAAATTATGTCTCTTATGAAGATGCCAAAATATGGTTACTTTAATGTCACTGGATAGTAATTTTTATCATATCATAGTGTTATAGACAGATTTCAAGACCAGGACCTGAAATTAAAACAATTTTTTACCTAGTTACATGTTAAGACAATAAAAAATCACTGTTCCTCAGTACTTTTTTAACTGAAAAAAAATTTAAGATAACCTTTCTCTTAGGTTTGTCTTAAATGTTTAATCATTCCTGTTATACCATGCAATTAAATTTTTGCATGTGTAGTTTTAAAATACAGTTATTATACTATATATTCTTTCTTTTCTCCTTTTTTCCTTCCTCTTTCTGTTTCTGAGTTAGGTTTACTGATTTGTTAGTGAAAATATCCATAGTTCTGTTTATCTTTAATCAAAGCTTAAGGAAGTCCACATCCAAAAACAAACAAAATATGTGAATAAAAAAATAAAACTTACAAGATGATTCAAAATAGACTGTATTTATAACTACATAGGCACAGCATTGATATTTTCCATTTGGACATTATCTCCTTGCTCTTGGTAAAAAAAATTACTCAGAAAATGGTAGAGTGTATAACCAAGGTTAGAAAATGAATTTTAAAGCTAGAAGAGATCTTAGAGATCATCTAATCCAAGTAATTCAGTTTTAGTTAGGAAATTTTCTCTAAAGTTGGAAAAATTCCTCTCATCAATTATTATATGAGAAGTTTTTGTGTTATCTTAGAGTTTTTAGGGTTTTGGGGTTTGTTTTTTTTTTGGTCCAGGGTAAGCCATAGTTCTTAAACTAGTTGGTTTGAGAGGGAGATTTCACCTAGAAGATTGAGGCCATTCACTGAGAGCTCCCTCTTTTCAGACTATAACTGTCTCTGGTGAAGGCAAACCTTCCCCTTGCCAGAGCCTTCCCTTTACACACATGCTTCTGATCCCCTTCCTTCCCATCTTTTCTTCTGTACATTGGCTCCTCTTTCGTCCTCCCTCTTTCACTAATCTTCATTCTCTTCCCACCTACTGGCTCCTTCTTTGCTGACTACAAACATGCCCAGTTCTACCCTCCTCTTGGAAAAACTCTTACTTATCTGGCCATCTCCACTTATCTCTCCCCACTTTAGCTACATTCCTTGAGAAAGCTGTTCATACTAGGTGCCTCCAGTTTCTTTTCTCTCACTCTTTTCTTCATTCAGATCTCATTATTTATCTCAAATTGCCTTCTCCAGAGTTACCAGTAGTCTCTTAATTGGCAAATCAACCTTCTTAACTTTTCTAGAATGCTTGATACTGTGATTACCTTTTTCTAGGTTTTCATGACGTCACTCTCTCCTGGTTTTCCTATAAATTTAACGCTCTTTCTCATTCTTTTGCTGGGTTTTCATCGAGGTCATGAGTACTATCCATGGATGTCCTGTCTTTTCCTTCTACTATCTCATTTGGTGATCTCACTAGTACCCATGTATATCCAGTACTAGTCTCTCTTAAGTTCCAGGAGAGTTCTACATCATGAATTATCTGTTGGATATCTCAAACTAGTTATCATATAGACATTTCAAACAATATATCCAAAACAATTCATTATAGTTCCCCTAAAATCCTCCCTTCTTCCCTACCTTCCAGTAACAGTAGGGGCACTACGATCCTTCCAATCACTAAAGCTTGCAACTTCGGCATCATTCTAGACTGTTCAGTCTCATCCCACATATCCAAACCTGTAGCCCAATTTTGTCATTTCTACATTTACAACTTTTCTCACATTCATCCCCTTCTCTGTATTCACACGGCCACTACCATAGATCAGGCCCTTGTCACCTCTCACCTAGAATCTTGCAGTGACCTTCTCATTGCTCTCTCTACCCCATGTCTCCCAACTCCAGTCCATTCTCCACTCAGCTACGAAAATCATAGGTCTGACCATATCATCCCACAAACATACTCAGTAGACTCCTTTGGCTTTCTCTTGCATCCAGGATCAAAGGCATTTAAAGGCCTTCACTTCCTGGCCTTTTCCTACCTTTCTGTTCTTCTTACACTTACTTTGCCTTTCTCCAGTCCCTGTGATCCAGCCACACTGGCTTACTTGATGTCTTCACACATGACAGTCCATATGCCATCCTGGTACCTTAGCACTAGCTGTTCCCCAAACCCGGAACCTGACTGTGGGCCCTGTGGGCAAGGAATATATAAGGATCACTTGGATTTAAGGGGAAAGTTTGTGAAACTGCCCCCCATCCCACCCCTGACACCCACACACACAGGACTTCCTTGCTACTTTGAGCTTTTTACATTCCTTGGGGGGCTGCTTTTACTTCAGGGTCGTGGGGGGGGAAATATATATATATATATATATATATATATATATATGTATATATTTTAATTAAAGTAATAGTTTATTTGAACCCTTGCCTCCAAGTGGTACATTGCACCAGATATGGGACAAAGAGAAGGGGAGGAAAGGAAGTAAACCAAAGAATTTTAAATAAATAGCAGTGATTCTCTCGAACTATAACTCTTGTGATTTGGCATGTGCTAGGGTTATCTGGTTACTTGAGGTTGGTTTTGTTTTTCTTAAATTCTGTAACTTTCCATCATTATCTCTTTTACTTACAGATCCGAAATGTTGAAACAAATCAGTGTCTAGATAACATGGCAAGGAAAGAAAATGAAAAAGTAGGAATTTTTAACTGTCATGGTATGGGAGGCAATCAGGTGAGTATGATAAGGCATGGGGAAGAATTTTTAAAATTTGAATATAAGTTCTAATCCTTTTTAGTTACATAACCATTTTCAAAAAATATTTCCCCAGCTTTTATAAAGGGGAATAAATGAAGACCTGTTGGTAGGCTGAATATGAATCTTACAGGTATTGAATTGAAGCTATCTTTCAAAAGACTCTCTGTGTTAATTATATTGCTGATGCAAGATATTTGCTTTCTCTTTAGTTAAGCTAATGTGTACCCTTCATAATAAGCTCTTTGTATTTATAAAAACCCTCTTTGTTTTTTCTGACTAACTATAGAATGGCAGAGTTGAAAGGGATATTAAAGGTCATCTGGCTCAGTTTCCTGGGGATGTTAGAATCTCTAAGGGTTTCAGACTTTAATTATTTGAACTCCTCCAGTGATGAGGAACTCATTACTTCATAAGATGGCCCAATTCCTTTCTTGTTGAGGCATTATAACAATGGATGGAGAGCTGTCTTCAAAGCCAGAAAACCTGGGTTCAAGTGCAGCCTCTGACATATATTGGCTATGTGATCCTAGGCAAATCAATTAATCTCTGAGTACTCTAAGAAGCTTTCTAAGGTGCAGAAAATTTGTCAACCTGCAATGTGTTGGAGTAAGTTTCCTGTACCAATGAAATCAGTTTTGGCCCCCCATCTACATTTGTTATTTTTGTTTAGCCAAAACTAGTTTCTCTGTAATTTCCAATCTTTGGTATTAGTTTTGCCTTCCAGATAATTCTGTTTGCTTATCCACATGAGCAAATATTTAAAGACTTTTTATCATATACCTGCTAAAGTTTTCTCTACTTCAGTCTAACTTTCAGTTCTTCCTGAAAATACAGTATTTCAACTAGACCATTCAACATGTGGGTTTTCTCCTTCTTAATATACTCTAATTTTTCATTGTCCTTTCTGTGCTTCCAGAACCAAACACAATATTTCATTTAGGGATTGATCAATGCAAAACATAGTGGAATTGTTACCACCCTTGTTCTAAATCATATTCAAATGTTGAAGGTAATCATATCACATTGCTGAATTATATTGAGTTCACAGTTAGCTAAAATCCCTATTTCTTTTTCATTGAAACTGCTTGTTAAGCTCAGTATTCACTGTCCTGTACTAGTGCTGTCATTCTGCACAAGCTCAATAATAACCTTTACATTTATTACAATTAAAATTATTTTGTTAATTTCCACCCAGTATTATAGCCTGTTCTGATCTTTCTAAGTGTTGATTCTTCTATCTAAATACTATCTTTCCTTCCCTTCTACTAGTATGGTAAACATATCTTCATCTAAATCACTGATAACATTGTTGATAATAAGGACAGCTGTTTAACTGGTCTCTAATATAGCCTCTAATCCTGATCTCCTCTCATTCCGTCCCTTTCTTTGCCAGACTCCTCCTACACCCCTTCTTGAGAGATTGTATGGAGGAGTTCCAAGTCAGAAGGACCTGGTGAAGTAAAGAGGCAGAAGATCCCATGGAAAGAGGGGAGGGAAAGGCCCAACACTTATTTTACTGGTTCTGTATTCGGAGGACCTAGGTTCAAGTCCTACCTGTATGGTCTTGAACAAGTCACCTAACCCTTCTGGGCTTCAGTTTTCTCATTTATAGGCTAGATGACCCCTAACGGTCTCTTCCAGCTCTAGATCTTTGTTCCTGAGTTGTAAATCCTACCTCAAGTGCTTACTAGATTGTGACTCTGGGCAAGTTTTTCAATCTATTAATTCATTATCAATTTATTTCTCTCTAAAATGAGGGGGTTGAATTCAGTGACCTCATAGGTTCCTTCCAATTCTAAATCCATAGTCTTATGATGTAGTAACTTGGATAACAAAATTAGGTATCAGAAAGATCTTGGCAAGAAAATTCAAATATTTCAGATGAAATTTAATAGGGATAAATGTAAAGACAGGATAGGGTTCAAAAATCAACTCCAAAGTAAAGAATGAAGAAGAGATGGCTAGATACTAATTTATCTGAAAAAAAAGATATTTTAATGGACTGCAAGATCAATATGCATCAGCAGTGTAATATGGCATCCAGGAAAGCAAATGTAATCTTAGGTACCATTAAAGTAGCATAGTATCCAGGAGTAGGGGAGATGATTGTTCCACAGTATTCTGCCCTGGTTTGATCCAGTCATATCTAAAATATTGCATTCAGTTGTGGGAACAACATTTTAAGAAGGACATTGATAAACTAGAGTGCCCAGTGGGAGGTACTTATAATATTGAGAGGCCTCGGGTTCTCCAGCTATATTGGGACTGGTTTGAGAAATGGGGTATTTAGTCTGGAAAAGATAAGACACAATAGCAGTCTTGAAGTGTTTTGAAGGGCTGGCATGTGGAAGAGGGATTAGATTGGTTCTTCTTGTCACCAGAGAGTAGAACTAGGAACAATGAATGGAAATCGCAAAGAGACAGAATTAGGCTACCTGTCAGGAAAATTTTCACATATGGAATGGGTTGCCTCAGTGCTTCACACATAGTAAGCACTTAATAAATGCGTTTTCATTCATTTATTCAGGAGATAATGGGTTTTCCTTCATTGAAAACCTTTAAGGAAAGACTAAGCGACCACTTGTTGAAGGGGTTGAACTAGATGGTCTCTGAGGGTCCTTCCAACTCTGAAATTCTGTATGAGTCTAATGGCTATGTTTGTTTGTTTTTTTTTAAGGTTTTCTCCTATACTGCCAACAAAGAAATCCGCACAGATGACTTATGTTTAGATGTCTCCAAACTTAATGGCCCAGTCACAATGCTCAAATGCCACCATCTTAAAGGCAACCAGCTTTGGGAATATGACGCAGTGGTAAGTCCTATAATTATTCTATTTTATTGAGTTGAACAAAACCCAAGCTGTTGTTAAGAATATAAATAATTATTCATCTCATATTATATGATTTATTTCTCACAAAGTGAATTCTTTTTGTTGGGTTGGAATATTAACTTCCTTTCCTCCAAGTAATGGCAAGTAGTAAGATAATTACTTGCCCCTAACTTTTTCCTGTAATTAAATCACCTTTACAACAGAACACGTATTTTTCATGCTTGTAGTGTTTGTGTTGTAAGAATGGGTACCTACCGCACTTTAAGGTTTTATTTAAACTGTTACTGTTACTTTAACTGCTATTAACTAATACTAAGTATTCTTTTTAAAAGAAAGAAAGAAAGAAAAAAAAAACCTTACCGTTCTTGCTATCTTCCATATTTATAAATATGTTCCTTTTTTGTGGAGTAGGGTGGGGTACTAAACCTCTTCATTGTACGTCTTTTATCAGTGTAGGGAGCTCCTAGTGAGAAACTTACTATACAGATGCAATTTGGGACAGCTAAGTGACACAGTGGATAGAACACTGGGTCTGGAGTCAAGAAGACCTGAATTCAATTCTGACCTCAGACCCTAACTCTATGAGTTGGAGCAGGTCACTTAACTTCTATCTGCCTCAGTTTTTACATCTGTAAAGTGGTTATCATAATAGTATCTACTTCATAGGGGTGTTGTAATTTTTTTTTTATAATTTTTTTTTTTTAGGCATTTGGGGTTAAGTGACTTGCCTAGGATCACACAGCTAATAAGTGTCAGCTGTTTGGTCTGATGCCAGATTTGAACTCAGGTCCTCCTGACTCCAGGGCTGGTGTTCTATCCACTGTGCCACCTAGCTGCCCCTGTAGGGGTGTTGTAAGGATAAAATATAGTAGTATTTGTAACTCACTTTGTAAACCTTAAGGCGCTATATAAATATTAGCCACCATCATCATTATCATTATCATTATTATTGTTATTATAGAACCTTCTTTGTAATTTACAGTCTTAGAGTCCCTAGGGCACTGAGTAGTTTAGTGACTTGCCCAGGGTTACATAGCCAGTATGTGTCTGAGTTGGGATTCGAACTCATTTCTTCCTGCCTTGGAGTTCATATGCCTCTCATATAAGTACTTAAAAATCATTTGTTAGAACGTGTGTCCCACTTCTGGGTCACATGAACAACAAGAAGGCAGACTTTTTCTCTCATCCCTATGACCTCTCAGACCTCCCCAAAACAGAAATTATGCACCAAAGTTAAAGCAACTTCAGCTGTTTCTGTGGTCTAGGATCAAAAATCCAAACCAAGGTTAAAAAACAAAAACCCAGGAACTGATGATGTTCACTGAACACCCCTCCCCCACCTCCCAGGCTACCACACTAGTAGACCCAAGGACACAACACAGGCTTACATCAAAACCCACCCCTACACCCTACTCCAGTCCTGCCCTCCCCCCCCAAACACACACACACACACACACACACACACACACACACACACACACACATATTTCCTGTGCCATAGAGATTCCCCCGGCCCCAGGCTGTAAAAGGTTTTTTCAGACCTCAGTAACCGGCTTGGCCACAGCCCTTTGTGAGCAATAGCCTACTAGGGGCTACAACCTGAAACCATCAATGTTGCAAAGCACTGAAGTGCCAGGGAAGTGCGTTTGAGGAACTGTGCAGTATTCCACCAAGCCTGAAGCAAGAGCACAGTATCTAGCTGGGTCCAGTTCTGAACCCCTGAAAGGCATTTGGGGCAGACACCTAGGCTGGTGAATTGTGAATTACCTAATATGGGAGGAGGCTGAGATCCTTTGAGATCCAGCCCCTAAGGAAACTGTTAGAGGAGAAAGGAGTCAGAATGAACAATAAGGAAAATAAGGGGGTTTGGGGGGACTGAAAGCGCAAAGGTTCCAGGTAGAAGAAATCTCAAAGACTTTTAACATAGGTAAATCAACAGGACAAATAAGAACGAAAAAGGAAATATGGCCTTCAGATCTAGTAAAGGAATTCAGGAATCTATGAATGAATACTACAAAACAAAGGAAAATCATCCAACATTTGATGAGACAGGAGATCCTGTGGAAGTTGAGGAGAACATTGAACTATAATATGCTATTCCTGAGTAATTTAGTTGAGAATTATGAAAACAGAATTTATGTTCTGCACGGCAAAAATAATGGGCAGAATAGAAAAACTTGAATCTGCAATGGTAAACCTCACCAAAGAAACAAAAGAGAAAACAATAGGTTGGGAATGCAAACACATAGAAATGAAGAACAGCCTAGAGAAGAGAAGCAAAAAAATGACATTGAAAGAAAATATGCTCACTATGCAAGCAAAACACAGAGATCTCAAAGACAGGGCACATAGAGATAATCTAAGGATCATAAGACTCCCAGAACAATATGACAAAAAACCTTAACATCATAATGAGGGAAATAAGAGATGAGAACTGTCCACAACTTCTGAACATGGACCATGAAATTCCAATAGAATATGTATCTCCACCCTATGCCTTGTTGCCTAGGAGCACCTCTTTATTGTCTTACATTCTTATTTCCTTATACTAATATTTAATGACGGTATCTGTATTAGATTAATGTGTTAACAGTAGGTGGGCTAAAACAGTTTTTCTTTTAAAATTTTAGATAAAAGCTGAGTTCTGACTAGTAGTATAATTTAAACATTATTTTTCAGTTGCTCATACTATATCAGAACATTTCTAATCACATGTTCCCAGCTTTCCACCTCAGCAATACTAATAATAATAGCACTGGATTTGGAGTCTGAAGACCTGAATTTAAGTGTCAGTTCTCCCTGCTATTAATTACCTGTGTGACCTTAGACAAGTCAGTCTTGGTGAGCCTCACTTACCTCATCTGTAAAATGAAGGATTGGGCTAAGTGATTTCTAAGCTTTCTTCCAGCTTATCCTTATGATTTTATGTTCCCATGTTCCTAAAATAGCTGACATCTATATAGCGCTTGACTTACTTGCTTTTCTTACAGTCATTCTGTGAAGTAGGCAGTATAAATGTTATTCCCATTTTTTAGCTAAGGAAAACATGGTACTAGAAGTTAAGTGACTTACCCACACTTAGACAGGTCATTTCACTTCATCAAACATTCTTGTTCCCTTGAGCCCATTCTTTTTGCTTTCCTCTAGAATCTTATTTTCTCAATTATTTACTGCCTAATTATCTCCTTGTTCTACATTCTTTTTAATATGTTACTCTCTGGTGACTCTCTTGCCCATTTAGCTAGCAAGTGACAGAACTGTTATGTAAACTATTTGTCCTGGCTATAAATTCAGTTTTTAATCTACTAAATTTTTACTTCACTGCCTCCATTTATATCTCTCTCCTTAACTGTCCTTTTTTGTCTTCTTTCAGAAGAGAGGGTTTTTCTATTCATCCCAAGACTAGCCCCCTCAATCTGTTTCCTTGACTTCAGTCCCTTTACTTTTCTATTCAATGATCTACCCTTTCTTTTGCCCACATGTATGCATAGACAGTAAAGACTTTTGTTGATACAGCATTTTGTTCTCTGGAACAACCCAGGTAGTAGAAGTACCATTATCTGTTTTACAGAAAAGAAAACTGAGGCTCAAAAAAATTACTTGATTTAACCAAGAGTTGACACTCAAACCCAGATCCTTTTGACTCCTTTTCTGTTATTTTTGTTCCACCATAATTACCTACAGTCTCCTCTATATTGAAAAGATCCCCATTTATCCTCAGGCTGCCATATTCTTTTTATTCTACTCACAGTCAAGCTTCTTCTTGTTGCCTCTAAGTAACTCACCACTTACTCTGTCCATAGTCCTTTGAAATCTGGCTTCTAATAAAACAGTTCTCTTAGAATTCACTAGTGATCACTTGATCACCAAGTCAAAAGTCTTTTCCCAGTTCTGAAACCTGGCTACTCCTTTCCTAAAAATCTCTTCTCCTTTGGTTTGTGGGACACCATGCTATCATGGTTCTCATTTGTTTTCTGCCTTATTTGATGGTGCCACCTCTGTCTCCTTCTTGACCGGACCTATGTGCTGGCCCAGCTCTTCCACTTAATGTGTTTTGTCATATTTATTCACTTGAATGTGTATATAGTTATACTGATTGACTCTGATATTTTATTTTTGAAAAAACTACTTTCAAAAGCTTACATTTTCATTCAGGCCAGTCAGCTTTAAAAAAAAAAAAAAGATTTCATAACACTAAACAAAGTTGTTTTGATTCTAATTAAAGAGAATAAAGCTAAGAAAGAAAAATAAAACTTCCTATCAGACTGCAGGACTGTATTAAAAATGGCTGATGTTTCAAAAATAATGTTTGATTAGAAGTTCAAGAAGCTATATAAGTAATTCTACAAACAACAAAGCAAATGTACTCATGTTTTGACTTAGGATTTGAGTTCCTTATAGATTTAGACTTAGGGCTTAAAACATCTATGAAAAAAATGTTACTATGCCTCCGAGGAAAGAAGGAGTCTTATGCAAGAGATCTTATGAAGGTAAAATAGGTCTCAGCATAGCTTATGTATGTGGGACAAGCAAGAGTGAGAAGCAGAGGATAATACGTAGGTCCTGAACTTCATGTTACTGGGGAGAGGGTAGCACCCTTAATGATAACTAAAGTTAAAAAGAGGAGGTTCGAGGGGGAAATCGTGAGTTCAGTTTTGGGCTTGTTTGGTTTTTAACATACTTTGATGTTTTGTCCCCTTTCTTCTGGTATATGCTATGAGATAGTCTAATTCCATTTTTGGCTGCATTCTTATCCAGTCTCTTGCCAAGTCCTATCATTTCTTCCTTGCAACAGCTCTCATAGACATCCCCTTCTCTTTTCTGACACAGCCACTTCTCTGGTGCAGGCCCTTACAACCTCACATCTCTACTAATGGAGTAATCTTCTCCTTGGTCTCTGGGCATCACTTCTCTCCGCGATCTAGTCCATCCTCTACTTAGCTGCCAAAGTGGTCTTCCTAAAACACAAGTTTGACTATGTAACTCCCCTGCTCAATAAACTTCAATGGATGCCTGTTGCCTCTCAAATATAAAGTCAGATATAAAGTTGTGTGTTTGGATTTTAAGGCCTACCACATTCTGTTCCCTTAGTAGATTTCCCCTGTACATCCTCTGCAATTCTTGGCATTGGCCTCCTTAAACAGGTCATTCCATCTCCTGATTCAGTGCCTTTTTATGCTAGTGTATTCTTTTCTGAGATGGTCTCCAGTTTACCCTGCACCCTCCACCTGTCTTGCAGGTGCATAGTTGTCTGCATATTGTCTCTCCCATTAGACAGCTCTTTGAGGCCAAGGACTGTTTTTGCCTTTGTTTCCCCAGTGCTTACCACATAGTAAGTACTTAATAAATGCTTTTTGACTTAACTTTCCCCAACAGTTTTTATTGATTAATGTTTCCTTTTCTCATTGTTTCATGATTTTATACTTATCAGAAATAATTTTAGTTATACTTTTGGATTAACAGAATAATTTTATAGTGTAATTAGGAAGCAGTTAGGTGGCAAAGTGAATACAGTGCTGGACATGTAGACCTGAGTTCAGATCAAGCCTCAGGCAATTGTTTCTGTGAGACACTGGACTGGTCACTTAATCTCCCTCAGTCTCAGTTTCTTCATCAGCAAAATGAGGATAATAATGGCACCTACCTCCCAGGAATGTTGTGAGGATAAAATTAGATAATATATGTAAAGCTCTTTGCAAACCTTAAAGTACTATGTAAGTGCTAGTTATTATTATTATTGTGCAGTGTAAGTACCTACCCCTTTTTTTTGTTTTCCTTCCATAATTCTGCTTGCTAATCTCACCTTTTTGTTCTTCCACATAGATTTTAATGTATTTAATTGTATGAGGTAGTCCATTGGTTTGATTGATGTAACATTAAAATATATAAATTAATTTTAGTTACTGACTTCCACTGTATTGGCTTTACCTAGCCATGACTGGTTGATTGGGTGGTGATTAAACAGAAATGTTATTGTGATATGAAATTCTAAGTCTTCTGTAAGGAAAAAAAAACCCTCAGCTCTCTTCACTCTTTATCCATATATATTTAACCATGACTTATAGACGCAGTGCTTTCCAAACATTGAAGTGCTCAGGAATGACCCTCATGCAGAGAAAGGGGTCATAAATTTGTTTGCATGGTCTGCTTGCCAACTTTAGCAGTGTGTTATGTTTTGTTGTCCTTTGGACTACACCATTTCAAAAATTAAGAATAGAAAACTGAATTATTGTGTATGCAAATGTAACACTGAGACATAAGTCACAAGAGAACAACAAAAACACACTCAGTTGAAAGAAGCCTTTTTGAAAGGGCAGCAAGGTGGCCCAGCAGATAGAGCACTGGCCTTGGAGTCAGGAAGACTTGAGTTCAAATGTGGCCTCAGATACTTAAGGAGCTATGTGATCCTGAAAAGGATTGCTCAGTTTCCTCATCTGTAAAAAGAGGATAATAGTAACACCTACCTCATAGGGTTGTTGTGTGGATCACATGATAAGATTTGCAAAGCCCTTTGAAAACCTAAAAGAACTATATAAATGCTAGTTGTTATGGCTGTTATTGAAGAGCAGACTTTTGAAGACATGAAGTGATGGTTATGTTAGAGTGGAAAGTTCTCCCAAGAAAAAGGAAATAAGGACAAATAATAATAAGGAAAAAGAAAGACAAAGAATTATAAGTGAAAAAATTAGTTAAAAAGTGTGACCAGTTTTTCTGATGCTTGGCTAAACATTTGTAATTATTCACTACATAGCCTCCTCAGCTGCTGCTTTGGAAGGGGAATCCTTTATATTACTAGGACATTGCTGGCCTTTAAGAGGTCTGTTTTATTTTATTCTAATCCTTATCCATCCTCTCCCTACAAAGGTCAATTATGACTAGTAAAAATTTCTCTAAGAACAAGCACATGGATAGCATCAAATAACAGCATGCCTGCCTCCTTAAAATTTGACAGCGACAACTGAACAGTAGAAGTACCTCCCAATGTATTTGCCACCAAAGTTAATGTAGAATCACAAAGTTGGAAGGCACCTCCTTTATCCTGCAAGTATGGACCTGTTAAAATGCTTGTCATTTTAATGCCAATCTTAATTATATACCATTTAATTCAGTATTTTTAAAGTATTAGGTGTTGGGAAAATAATAAGTATAGAATATATGTATTTCCTAGAAGTCACTGTCTTTTTAAGTTGAGAGAGATCTCACAAGCATCAAAAGTACACAAGAGAGTTGCTCTTTTACCCCCTTTATAATGAACAACTTCTTTTTCTTCCATCCCTTCCAGAAATTAACCCTGCAGCATGTGAACAGTAATCAGTGCCTGGACAAAGCCACAGAGGAGGACAGCCAGGTGCCCAGCATCAGAGACTGCAGCGGAAGCCGATCTCAGCAGTGGCTCCTTCGAAACGTCACCCTGCCAGAAATATTTTGAGACACTTAAAAAAAAATTAAGGATTGACTGGGCTACCTCAGCACACATTTCTGCCACATTCTTAAGTAGCAAAAAAGGAAAAGTGCTTTCCTGCTCTGCAGGATGCCAGGTTTATCAGCCATTAAAACTTTGACTCTCGCTTTTCACTAGCTGTGAACCAGCCTTCCTTTCTAAGGACGTGAAACTACATACTAGTGAAACTGTGCACACTGATGTTTACAAGTTTGAAAGAGTCTTTCATCAAAGAATCATTGTAGAAAATATGTAGACAATGAAAACTTAACCAACGAAATATGCTCTCTGGAGAGCTGCACATATTGTTATAGTTTGCTTCGCACATCAGTAATTTCTGCTGAAAGTGCTATCATAATGAAGAGATTTCCAAGATTTTTTTTTCCTGATTAGAACTGGTAACCAGCATATGAAATATTGATATAAGAAAAATGAAACAGCTGGAACCAGATTCAGTATAATGAAGTAACATTTTTACAGCAAAAACTATATTAAACAGGGTTTAAAGGAGATTAAATCAAAACTATGAGAAGTACAATTTGTTATAGTATAGTATCAAATTTATATGTAGATTTTATACCTCAGTGGGGAAAAATAACTTGATTCCAATGACATTCTTTTGTTTTCATCTGTGTGATAGTCATGGATGCTTTTTTTTCCTGGGGTGCTGAAATTAATTGAGCTGAAAAAATTTGGCTCTTTGAACATCAGTTCATTTTTCCACACTTTTTTATTTGTATTTGGTTTGTGGGCTGTTGGAATTGTAACTTTTTTATTGCCTTCTAAGAAACGGAGGTTTAGCGTAATGTCTAACTTGTTCAGTTTAGACCAGGCATCTCAGTTGCTCTTGGGTCACCTGGCTTGTGGACTTTTCACAAACAAAAAATTTCTTAGTGCATTTTCAATTTCTTAACTTAACTTGACTGATTATGCTTAATACCCAAGACTCATACTACTGTACTACAGATTTGTTTTCATAGCAATAAATCTTTGGTTATTTGTTTATGATTCCAGTCAACAAAAGGCCTGCAAAAGTGATTTATTATTTGGGTAACTGGAGATAAAATATTTGAAGGTTTTCTGGAAAACCTTTTTTTCGCTCCATACTCAGATGTGCTTCATTGTCAAGTGCATACTTAGATTAGATTCTCGAATTGTAATGTTGATCTGCTGCTTTTTTTTTAATAAAATATGACAGAAAATGTTTAATTGGCATTTTTTAATCAGGTAGCCAAAGAAGTGCTTCATATGCCAGTCCTGCATTTCTTACCTAAATTCCATTTTGGTTAAGTTCATTTGGATTTTTCTAATTTTTGAACCACAAGATTATTTGAGTTTACAAGTTGGCAGAAACCTTTTAAAAAAAATCCAGTTCTTTGATATACAAGTTTTTCTTCCGATTTACAAGATTCATGTTTAACTGTTATTCCTTTTGTTGATGATATTCTAAGACTCACTGCTGGCAGTGTTATTTCCTGTACTTAACAATGTTGCTGAAAATAACTTCATCACCAAGGGTACCTGCCATGTTGATTGTATATATATTGTCCAATAATCTATTTAAGTTAATATGTATTGCGCATCCATAGGATCCCTATACTAGGTGCTCTTGGGTGCACTACAAATCAGAGTATGCAGACCAGGCCCCCATGGAGCTTTTAGTCTACTCTAAAATATGAAACATATCATAAATGATTTTTTTCTGTCCCACTGGCTTTGTCAATTCCATCTTTCTGTGGAACTTATGCTTTAATAATCTAGGCCTATTATTTACAAGTAAATTTCGTGACCAAAAATTTATGCTTTAGTAGTGTGCTATAGCCTGGAAATATCCTACTACAAGGGAGCCGTGGAGCAATGAGATTGAACTTCTGGGTCATTATTGTTAGAGCGTGATAGATAACCCCATTGCTTTCTCTTTTTTTCCTTTTCCTTTTTTTTTTAATTAAAAAATAAAATCCTGAATAATGTCTTGAAATTTTAAGATTAACTACTAGTTGTGCCTCAGATTGGTTTCGTTAGTAATGTTTAATGGATTCCCTTCAGTTACAGCTATGCAGCAGGTACTTTTGTGATTGCACATCATTCCACCTGTAAGCTGGATTGGAAGAAAAAAATGGAAAAGAGAGGGCAATGATGGAGATGTAGAGGGAAATGTCACTTTTGACTTAAGAAAAGGACATTAAATGTGACAGAGATGGGTGATAGGCAATTAAAATAATTCTTTAGTTACTTGCCCTTTTTACTTAAGGGACATTCTCCCCAACCCACTCCAGTACTGTTTTTGTTCTTTTGTCCTCAGTAGCGTTCTTGAATACATAGCTTTGTGCAACACTCTGAAAATTGTAGAAGCAACCAGTTGAAATTTACCTTGCTAACCATGTTCAACTAAAAAGAAATTCAAGTTTTGTTTGATTTGTGTAAGGTTCCAAGTAAAAAAAGCTATGTGATCCCAGGCAAGGCGCTTCACCCTGTTTGCATCAGTTTCCTCATCTGTAAAATGAGGCTGGAGAAGGAAATGGCAAACCACTCTAGTATCTTTGCCAAGAAAACCCCAGGGGCAGCTAGGTGGTGCAGCAGATAGAGCACCAGCCCTGGAGTCAGGAGGAGCCGAGTTCAAATCCAGCCTCAGAAACATAACACTTAACTAGCTGTGTGACTGGGCAGGTCACAACCCCAATTGCCTCACCCCACCCAAAAAAAAAAACCTTCCAAGAAAACTCCAAATGGGGTCAAGAAGAGTTGGGCTGAATGAACAAACAACAACAAAAGGAAGGGAACTTGCAATTAGAAGAAGGAAAAGTTTTGTGTTATGAGAAGTACTGCTGGGAGAAGTAGTAATCAAGTGCGGAAGTTTAGGCCACCTTCTGTCCCTTTTTGCCAGTCACTTCTCCCATGTTCTCAGTGATTTCTGTGACTAAGAGCAATGACATCTACAAATCTACATCACACATCCACAGGTCTGCTGGGATGGAATCCATTTGGTCTGGGTCATTTCAGTTCATTTTAAAGCAGTTAGGTCAAATGTTTCCTTATCTCTTTAAATATTTTGGGATTCAGTTCCTTCTGGACTGTGTATGTTTGTTCCACCTATTTTGGTTTGAAGATTATCCTACTTGATGGAATAGAAACTAGTGGAGAGCTTAGAAAGGTCTTCCCCCCCCCCAATTTGTTAATCCTGCCCTCAAGCAGTGGACCTATTCCGTCCTTATTTTTTCATTTCCTCAAAACAGTTTTAAACAAAGGCCATTTTTGTTGGCCTCTTGGTTTATCAAAAGTTCATTCTCAGATTTAGCCTTTTTGATACTGTTACTACAGTTCTTTGCCATTTCTTCTTTTGTACATGCCCTTTAAAACTTAAGTTTATCAGAGAATTCACTAATTTCTTTAAATGCCTACCCCATTTTTGTGTGCCTTCTATTCCTTTTGAGCTGTCTTTCCTTTTTTTCTTAAATTTAGATTATCTGGCTGAATGGTTGAAAGATCATATCTCTCATTCCCTCATCTGTAAAATGGAAGAGTAGGGCTATTAGATGATCTAGAATATGATTTTCAGCTCTAAATCCTATGATTCTGTGATACCATAATATCAATAGAGAGCCCCATTTGTGTAGAGAAGACCCCCAGGCGTGGAAGGGAGGCAGAATACATATCTCCTCCCACCCTTCTTGGAGGTAGTCTTTCATTCCCGCTGGGAGGGGCAACAGGAGCATGGGGCCAGAGACCACCACTCTGGTCACCTCAGAGAAAGGTGGTACCAGGAGAGAGCTGCTTTCTTGAACGTTAGTCTTGGGGACATGATTGGGTTCAAGCTAATTTATCACTTTGTCATTTGGGAGAGAACCTCAAGCTTTATCCAAGGCTTGATCCCTTTCCAACAAAATAACATTTTTTTCCCCTCAATTTGATAAATATGAAGCACTTACTATGTGCCAGGCACTGTGCTAAGCTCTGGGGATTGAAAAAGAGGCAAAAGACAGTCTCTGCCTTTAAGGAGCTTACAGACTGATGGAGGAAACAACATGCAGACAAACATAAAGCAAGCTTTGTGCAGGATTAATTAGGAAATAATTAAAAGAAGGAAAGCAATGCAATTAAGAGGGGTTAGGAAAGACTTCTGGTAGAAGGTGGGATTTTAGTTGGAAGTTAAAGGAAGCCAGGGAGGTCAGTAGTTGGAACAGAGTGGGAAAGCATGCCAGGCATGGGGGACAGCCAGAGAGTATGCCTGGAACTGAAAAATGGAGTGTCTTGTTCATGGAACAGCCAGGAGACCAGTGTCGTCACTGAATTGAAGAATATATCTTGGGGAGTAAAGTGTAAGAAGACTGTAAAGGTGGAAGGAGACTAGGTTTTGAAGGGCCAAACAAAGCATTATTTGGACCTGGAGGCAATAATAGGAAATCACTGGAGTTTAATAAGTAGGAGGGTTTGTGATCTGACCTGTGCTTTAGGCAAATCGTTTTAGTAGCTGAATGGAGGATGGATTGGAGTGGGGAGAGACGTGAGGCAGACAGACTCACAGCAGGCCATTGATAATCCAGGTGTGAGGTGAGGAAAGACTGCACCAGAACTGTTGCAGCATTAAAGGAGAGAAGGGGTTATATTGTGGTGATGTTGCAAAGGTGAAAGCAGGCCTCGGGACTATGAATACACAGTAGTAAAGAAACTCATTTATACACATCATAGCAAAACAAAACAGAGAAGACACATATAGAATGAAGGAGTTCTCCCATTGGGAGCAAGCTAGCTCAACCAGGACAGAGGGTCCTAGATCTCATCCAAGGAGAAACTCCCTGAAGTCTAGAGTAGCACGCTGGGAATAGGGACATGATGGAGATTGCTCATTCCTCTCAGGTCTTCCCAGAATCTTTTCCTACAGTAACCTGAAGTGGGGTTGTTGGCCACTTCCATCTTCTCTCTCGAAGCTGGAAGCCAGGACTGCCCAAAGCAATTCAACACTTGAAGAGACAAGAAGAAAACTCCAAAGTTTGATGAGTCCCCATGGAGGGCACAAAGGAGACTGGCAAAAGCTTTCACCAACTCTGCCCCACCCCTCGTAGGGTGTAAGGTCTTTATATCCACCAAAAAGGAGAGAGCCCCATACCAATAGGCTTTGGGACAGTTTACATTCAGACCTCTCTGAAGTCTACTGTGGTATAATAAATCATAGCCCAAACAAAAACCGTAAGCCTTCATCTTAGAAATTAATACATTTTCAAAGCCAACTATTCACGTAGCCTTTTCTCTTCTAAAGGCACAACTTTTGACTGGAAAAGATGAGACCACCACTTAAACCCCAAATCCTTTAGTTACCTTTCCATTGACCTGGTTCATTCCTTCCCCTATGGATCATCAGATATGGCTAGGAGTCATAGTGGCTTTGGTGAGATTTGACAGGTACTTGAGACGCATATTCTAAGAAGAAGCATATCTCCCACTTGGCCATTTCAGGTCTCCATACAGCTGCCTTTATGCCCTTCAGTGGAGACTACTTCCCTTTCTCTTGGATACAGAGAATAGGATTCCTTCTATGTGTTAGTGCCCATAAGTTTTTTAATTTTTTCTATTGCTTCAGGATGTCTGAATTCACCTCTCATGGGGAAAGTCTCATTCTTAAAAGTGTAGCTGCAATGACAAGCAGTGTCTTCCACCTCTCGTTCCTTCAGTGCTAGATTCTCTTATTGTCAACATCTAGATAGTTGTTTTCCATCCCTTTTACGCATCTTGGCATCTCTTCTGTATTTCTTCTTGGATTATTTCCAGTGGCATAGCATTCATTAATATGATCATAGGAATTATCTCTGC
This sequence comes from Phascolarctos cinereus, assembly GCF_003287225.1. Lineage (NCBI taxonomy): Eukaryota > Metazoa > Chordata > Mammalia > Diprotodontia > Phascolarctidae > Phascolarctos > Phascolarctos cinereus. Next base: position 392,387,876 of record NW_027555847.1, on the reverse strand, counting down.
TTTATAAAACATTTTTTAAAAATTCTTAAAGAGGGTTAGAATTTTCAAAAATTACAACTTATGAGAATTTAATCTTTTAAAATGTATCTAAATTGAACCTCTTTTAAAACTACTATATCTTGATGGAAAAGAAAAATTCGGACAGGCAAATAGAAGGATGTAGTCTTGATTTGGGGAAACAATGTACACAAATGAATGGTAGCATGAGAGGCATAGCAAGTTAGCTATTAACTGAGCTGAATTGTACTAATTGCAGTTTTACGTGGGTTCCACAAAGACCTTACCTTGTGTATCAGAATGAGAGTGTACAGTAGTTGTTAAGATTAATTAAACTAAGCCCATGTGGAACTAGACTTGGGTTTCAGGGTGCCCCTGTGATATTCTTTCAGGTCAAGAGCCTGCAGTGGTCCCTAAATTACATTATCAGATCTCAGTGGCCATATGCACTTTCCATAATAGGACTAGGAGCCCAGGATGGGAGAGCAAGAGGCAAAGTGACTAGAACAGATGGAGGCTTATAAAGTAAATACAGCTACACAGAATGTACAGATTAATAGTTACCAGGACAGGAAGTGAAGTACCTACTGAGCAGCCCCCAGAAAAAGCATAGTCCTCCAGCAGAGAAGAGCCAAAAGTAACTAGAAAAGGGGTGTTTCTGTGGAAGAGAAATCAGGTAACAAGATGGAAGTTTGGTGGTTGGGGTAAGGGAAGGGGACACATGCAGAGGATAAACCCAAGGTGACTATTACAAGGGTTCCTAACCTGGTATCTAAGAACATTTAAAAAAAATTTAATAACTATATTTCAGCTATTTGCTGTCCTTGTAATCCTATAGTATTTATCTTTAACATTGAAAACCATTATTCCGAGAGGGGATCCGTATGGTTCCATGACATATAAGAAGTGAATATTCAGCCTTGCAAAAGAGCTGTCCTCTGGGGGAGGAGGGGGAAGGTGATGGAGAAGTATTTTGTGTAGTCCTGGGGTGCATATGCTGGTAGAACTTTAAGCAAAGGACTCCATGTTACAAAATTACTTCTGCCTCCAATCTTGGGAGATGACTGTCATCAGTTCATACCATATCCATTTTGTGGGGGCCAGGACACACGAGCCCTGATCATGCTTACTTAGATTCTGAATGTGAGCTTAGTCATAAAAATATTTCATATATCTACACAACTTAAGTGAAATAGGGTCAGTTCCCTTCTTTCCTTAAGAATGAGACCACATGAACCAAAATGAAAGTCCAATTGGATGACTAGTAGGTGACTGAGTGAAAACTCACATAACCCTCTCTGTCTACCCAGCCTCAGATGATGCTTCACATCCCATCAAGCTGTCCAACAGGGCACTTAGTCCTACTCAAACCAAACACCTTGACATCTGCCCTTAATGACATCTACTGCCCTATCACTCAACTCACAATCCTGGTCACCTATCAAGATCGAAACTATTTCCCTGGCCCCTCCATGATATGTATCATCTTCCCTAATTAGAAAGTAAGCTCCTTGTGGTAAGAACTGTCTTACTTTTCTGTTTGTTTCCACAGTGCCTGGCATGGAGGAGGCACTTTATAAATGGTTTTTGAATGAATGGATGGATGAATGAATGAATGAATGAATGAATGAATGGTGAGGTTCCTAATGTGTAAGATGTGGTACTGTGGAAAAAAGGTTGGACCCAGAATGAGAACACCTGAAAAGGAATCCAGTCTTTAGTGCTTACTTCAGTACTTACATAGGCACTCAGCCTCCCCAAGCCTTAGTTTACTCATCAGTAAATTGGGAGTGGAAACACTGCATACTTATAACAAGGAAAGACATTTTTGAACCTTAGAGTGCTATAGAAATGTCATTTCTTGTTATTTTCATCATATTTATAGAGAATTCCTGGTCCTGTAATACTTTAATAAGCATAGTTTATTATTAATTAATATAAATATAATTTTGTTTATTAATTTAAAAATTAATTTAATAATACTTTTACATTAAAACTGTAGGTTTTCTTTCCAGTCAAATAAATTATCTTAAAGAACATAAGAACAGAAAAGAGTGAAGTATCTAATAAAATAGTAGAGCTTAAGGAATTCTAGGGAGATATGAAGGGACTTGGAGTTAGGAAGACACATCTTCCTGAGCTCAAATTTCAAACACTTGCTAGCTGCATGACCCTGGGCAAGTCACTTAAACCTCTTTGCCTCTGTTTCCTCATCTGTCAAATGAGCTGGAGAAGGAAATGGCGAACCACTCCAGTGTCTTAGACAAGAAAACCCCAAGTGGAGTCAGGAAGAGTCAGCCACACCTAAAATGACAACAGTGGGGAGTAAAAGAGGGAAATCCTTGATTCTGAGAAGACAGTTATTTTTAGTGCTCTGTTGTAAAAGGAAAAATTTAAAAATATTAGAATGCTATATAGTTATAATGATTAAATTTGTTACCAAAAAGAAAAAATGTGCTTCCCTCATTCTTTGCAAAGGTGGGAAATTCCTTTGGCCTAGTGATGCTACTACAGGCATGTGCCCCAAAGATGGAGACAAAGGGCCATATATATAAAAAGAATATGCAAATATACATAGCAAAGAACTGGAAGTGGGGGGCAGGGGAAGTGGGTGCCCAAGAATTGGGGAATGACTGAACAAAGTGTGCTGTATGAACATAAACCCAGAAAACCATTTACATGATAACATAAAGGAAAACAATTTTGGGAGACGACAGAGCTCTCATCAGTGGAGTGACCTGTCATGACTTCAGATGACTGATGATGAAGCTTGCCTCTAAACTCTTGGGCAAAGAAGTGATGGACCACAGGTGAGAAGGAGATAGACATTTCCAGATGTAGCCAATGTTTTGATTTGTTTTATTTGACTATGCTTATTTGTAATAAGGGAAAACTTCTGTGAGGTGGGGGAGAGGGCAAAGGAGGGGAGGTTGGAGAGAGGGATAGATATTTAAAAAAAACAAAAACAAAAAAACCAAGTAGCATAATTGGGAGACTGAGTATGGAACATTGCATGGATTGTCATTGAGTTGGTTGAGGTATTAGTTTTGTTGAACTGGGTTTGTTTGTTTTTTTATTCTTTGTTGAAAAGGGTGGACCTCTGTGGAGGGGAAAAGGGAAATTAAGATGATATACAAGGAAAAATTATCAATGAAAATATTCTTTTAGATTTGAGCTAGAAAAAAAATTCAGATCCACTGAACAAATGACCCATCTCAACATCAGACCTAGATTCCCCACTTTCTGTGAGGAAAATCTATTACCTTACTTCTCCTGAGCTTTGAGATCATGGAGTGAGGAGGTCCCAAAAGTAAAGTTTCTAGGCAGAGTTGACTGCCCTCTTTTCCTAGTGGAAATCCCAAAACACTTCACAAATCGGGGGCTTTACTGACATGGATTCTTAACAGCAGCAAATGAGATCTACTGATTAAGGACTTTAGATTTAGCATGACAGATACCATAAAGGAGCTTGAGAATGTTGTGTGTAGGTGCGTGTACTTCAGGATCCTCTGGCTGTCCATCTTTTCCATTCTGAAGCAGCAAACCTTCCTAGATGAGTGACATTGGCTGAATCCAACAGCAGTCTACTGTTGATCAAATCCAAACCCTGATCAGGAACTTGCAGAGCTCGGACTAGGGGGAAATGATCAGACTTTGCCCAGGATCAGATCACTTAGGAGCACTGAAGACTTGTAGCTCCCCAGCCTGAGCTGTCTCTGGGAACCTGAAATAACACAACATTCCAATTCCCCCAAGGGACCAGCCCAGACTTTCTCTCCAGAAATGACAGTATTCTGTTCTCAACATAAAGTAAAAAGTCATGAACTAGATTGAAAGACTGAGCAAACAAAAAAAGAATTCAATTATTTAAAAAGAAATACTAAGGAGACAGGGAAGTTCAAGACATGGAAAAAGAGAATGACTCCAAGTCATCTACAAGCAAAGCCTCAAAGGAAAATCAGCTTGGGCATAAATTCAACTCAAATTCCTGGAAGCAATAGTTTGGTTTGTTTTTTGTTCTGGATTTCTTTTTTAATTTTTTTTTTTGCTAGGCAGTGGGGTTAAGTGACTTGCCCAGGGTCACACAGCTAGTAAGTGTCAAGCATCTGAGGTCACATTTGAACTCAGGTCCTCCTGATTCCAGGGCTGGTGCTGTAACCACTGTGCAACCTAGCTGCCTCCTAGTGTTTTTTTTAGTTAAAAATATTTTATAAATGAAATAAGAACTCTAGAGGGGGGAAAATGAAAAAAAAATGAGAGGTATGGAAGAAAGAGGTATGGAAAGGAAATTCATAGCTTGGCACAAAAGGTACAAAACCTTGCCCAAGCAACAACCTCCCTAAAAATTAAGATGGACCAAATAGAGGCCAATGACTCTAAGATGCAACAAAAAAAATACTAAAACAAAATCAGAAGACTGAAAAATACAAGAAAATGCAAGGTATCTCTTAGCAAAAACAACTCACTAGAAAACAAATCAAGAAGAACAAATTTAAAAATCCCTGGGCTACCCGAGGGACATGACCAAAAAAAGATCTGTATTCAGACTCCACAGTTCTTTCTCTGGAGTGGGTAGCATTACGCATCATGAGTCTTTCAGAATTGCCTTGAATCGTTTTATCACTGAGAAGAGCCAAGTCTGTCATAGTTACTCATCATACAATGTTGCTGTTACCGTGTATAATGTTCTTCTGGTTCTGCTCACTTTGCCTAGAATCAGTTCATGTAACTCCAGATTTTTTTTGAAAGCGACCTGCTCATCATTTCTTACAGCACAATAATATTTCATTATATTCATATACCACAACTTGTTCAGCCGTTCTCCAATTTATGGCATTCCCTCAACTTCCAATTCTTTGCCACCACAAAAAAGAGCTGCTATAAATATTTTTGTTGGTCCTTTCCCCCTTTTTATGATCTTTTTGGGATACAGAATGTCTTGGTAATTTTAAGAGAAGAATGTAAAGAGGGGGAAAGACAAATACTCTCAGGGTAGAGAGGTAGGAAAAAGATTGTTAGAAAAAATTATCTCATATTCAGGATACTCAAGTAGACATCTATACAAACAAGAAAAGGGTAGGGAAGAGCAGTTGACATTTAAACCTTACTCTCATCTGAACTGGTCAAAGGAGGAAAGAATGCGCACACACACACACACACGCACACGCACACACATACACGCACACACACACACACACACACACACACACACACATACATACATACATATACATACACCCCACAGAGGTACAGAAACACATTTCACTCAACAGGGAAACAGGAAAAAAAGAAGGGTAGATTAAGGGAAGGATTAATCTTAAACAAACCAAAATAGGTGGCCTCTGAGGTCCCTTTCAAGCTCTAAAGATGTACAGAAATATAGCTATTTTTGAGATGGCAAAGAGTAGGAAGCTGAAGGACTGCCTATCAGTTGGAAAATGGCTGAACACAATATATAAATGATGGAATACTGTTGTGCTTATAAGAAAATATTTATATGAACTGATGCATAATGAGGTGAACAGAATCAGGAGAATCGTTTATACAAGACAATATGCTAACAATACGGTAAAGACAAACAACTTTGAAAGAATTGGGGACTCTCATCAGCATAATGACCAACTACAATTCCATGCTGCCCACCTACTGATAGAGATGTGAAGCACTCAGTGAAAAATACTACATTTTTTGCCCATGATCATTGTGGAAATTTGTTTTGATTGACCATAAAAGTTTCCAAGAAGGGTTTTGGTTTTTTTCTTTCTCAATGGAGAGAGGGTGGGATGGGGTTAGAGAGAGAGAGAAGGTAGATTTTTGATGGTTGAAAAAAATAAAATACATATATATGCATATATTTAATTTTAAAACATACTGCACTTTATGAATGTCAGATATTGTTATCATTATTGTATTATTTTTGAAACATGAGTTATCCAAGGAAGAAGAAGATGTTCTTATCACTAGGTCTAAGCAAGTTAATCCTGAGATTTGACAGCAAGAGAAAGAAATAAGCCCCAGAGAAAATTTGTGGAAGGCATTGATAAGGGATACTTATAGCCCCTGAGGTCCTTTCCAGTTCTGAGTCTATGGTCCTGCACAGAATGCAAGAACTGTAAATGCTCTGAAGAGATCATGCCCAGAATACTTAATGCTACCGAAACTTTCAAATATGGTCTAGATCAGGGAGTTCTAAACTGTAAGCCCATGGAGAGATTGCAAGGGGTCCCTGAGCTAGATGTGAAAAAGAAATTACATCATATTTTCACTAACCTTTGATTTGTTTTGTATTTTATGCTATTAAGTCCCTTCTGAGAAGGGATCCAGAGGTTTCAACACACTGCCAAAGCAATTTAGAACTATACCCTAAAAGTCATTGAACTGGAGTTTTTGACCCAGCAATGCCACTGCTAGGTCTATATCCCAAACAGATAAAAGAAAGTAGAAAAGGACTCACACGTACAAAAACATTTATAGCATCTCTTTTTGTGATGGCAAAGAATTAGAAACTGAGAAGGGGGCCCAGTAGTTGGGAAATTGATAGGTTATGGTATATGAACATGATAAAACACTATTGTGCTGTAAGAAATTATGAAAGGGATGGTTTCAGAGAAACCTGAGAAGACTGATATAAACTGATACAAAGTGAAATGAGCAGAACCAAGAGAACAGTGTATATAGAAACAACAAAATTTTTTTTTAAAAAAACCAACATTGAAAGACTTAGAAACCCTGATCAATGCAAAAACCCACTACAATTCTAGAGGACTCTTGATGAAACATTCTATGCCCCTCCAGATGGACTCAAAGGAACGACTGAGACATATTTTTTGGACATGGTTGATGTGGAAATTTATTCCATATGACTATTCATGTATAATGGATTTTAGTATTTTATCTTATTCAGTGGGGATAAGGGAAGGTGGGAGGTGGGAATTCAGAACTGTAAATAAAATAAAATAAAATAAATTATTCTTAAAAAGGAGACACGTTTCTATCATATTTGACTAAAAACAAAATACAATATAGAAACATCAAAAAGAAAAGCAACTAAGAACACACATAAGAAAGTAAAAATCAACTGAAAGAAAAATAAACAAGAGTTCCAATGCAATTATTAACAGTACCAGAGAGAAATTTAAACAGCTAAAGTATCATAAGTAATACAATAAATTATCCTAATAAGTCAGTCTCTGAAGGAAAACTCAGTTATGCAATTAAAGAACTGCCTTTCAAAAAGACATCGAGTCCAGATGATATCACAAGGGAATCTTGCCAAACTTAAAAAAAATAGGAGTACTATGGGATAAAAACGTAAAGAAAGATGCTGGGCTTCCCAAAGTCCATTTCAGAAGCAAATATGAGTTTGATTCCCAAAAAGGAATAAAGGCAAAGTTGAACAAAAAAAAATAATAGACCGATATCATTAATAAATATTGATGCAAAAATATTAAAATGCTTTGAAATGAATGATATAGGAGGGCATAAATGATAAAGGGCTAGCCTCAAATCTAGGAAGACCTGAGCTCACATCCTGTGCCTGATTCATACTAACCCTGTGACCTTGGGTAATTTTAACCTCAGGCTCCTAGGTAACTCTCTAAGACAATAAGTTGCAGAGAAGGTGTGAATCTCCATAGGTTCAGGGAATTTCCTCACTTGCTAATTTCCTATACCAATGAAATCATAAATCTGGTTCCATCCCTATTTTGAAATGGAACATGACAGTACATTTAAAGGGTAACCAAACTGAGGATGGTCGGGGATAATAGAATTGTAAGCGATGTAAAGACAATTCTATTGATGTGTTTCTATTTGGTTAAAATGTTTGCTATAAGTTTTCATTCCTCATTTTGTGTTTTTTTTTTAAATCTTCTGTTTCTGTTGATGGCTATTATTTATAATTTTCAAAATTAAAACTAGAACAAACCATAGTTGTATATGCTCAAGGAGATCCTACACAAGGTATTTCAAGTACTTGAATACTTTAAAAAAATTTTTAATAGTCCTTCTCTCTCTCCTATCCGACTCTCTAATTAAGAATGGATGAAAAACAGAACATCTGTTACAAACATGTATAGTCAAGCAAAACAAATTTATTCACTGGCCATGTCCAAAAGGACATATACGTATATATACATATATATATGCACATATATATGTATGTATGTATATGTGTGTGTGTATACATGTGTATATGTATATGTGTGTGTCTCATTCTGCACTCTGAGTCCTTCATCTATCTATCAGCAGGTGGATAGCATGTTTTACCATTAGTCCTCTGGAATCTTGATTGGTTATTAAGCTCATCAATTTCTAATTCTTTCAGAGCTGTCATTACAACATTGTTATTACATAAATAATTCTCTTGTTTTTGTTCATTTCACTCTACCTTAGTTCATACAAATCTTACCAGGTTTCTCTGAAATCATCCTCTTCATCATTTCTTGCAGGATGATAGTATTCCATCATATTTATGTACCATAGCTTGTTCAGCCGGATTCCGATTGATGGTCACCCCTCAAATTCCTATTCTTTGCCACTTCAAAAAGAAATATATACATATATGTCATATATTACACGATTATGTGTGTTATATAATATACATAACTATATGTAAATATTTTTGTATGTTCTTTGTTTTGCTTAGGACTAATCCCTCCCTTAATCTGCCCTCCCTCTAATTGCCCCTTTTCCCTTCTCTTCTTTCCTTCTTATTTTCCTTTGGAGTGAAATTTATGTCTGCACCCACCTGTGAGTGTATATTCTTCCCCACTTTGAGCAGTCCAGATGACAGTAGAGTTGCCTGCTCACCTTCTCCTCATCTGTTTATTTATACACTCTGATTACACGAGGTTATTTCTCCTAACCTTTCTTTCCCTTCTGGCTCCAGTGTATTCCTTCTTCTCTCTCTTTCCAGTTTCCTAAGATCAGAATCTCCTCTCTGCTAGAACAACCTATTCCATTTTTGACAGCCTTTTCTTTCAGGGGATCCTGCATGTGTGTAAGGAGACCTTCAGAGAACTGCCTTTCTAGTGAGGTGGTACAAATCCATTGAATAATGAATTATCACTTGGTGTCCCTCCTACAGCCACTAGATGGGAGTAAGATATCAAACTAATTTCAAACTGAGGTAGAACCAAGAATTTTTTTTTCCTTAGAGCAGCTGCTGCCTCTGTGGTGCAATCTTGAAATAAATAGAGTGAGAGAAGAAAAGCATCTTTTGTCCTTTAGTAATGATTATGAGACATCTTGTTTACTGAACTCCAAAAGAGGCTTGCCACAGTCTCAGAATACAAGCACAGGAGTTTTTGACCCTGGCAACCAGGAAAGGCAAACACCCTTAAAACTGTGAATGAAGGTAACAACTTCTCCTATAATTCTCAGACACAAATCTGCTGCATGGTTATCCAGGTCACTGGAGTGTCCTGCGGGGGTGTTGGGAGAGGTGGAAGAAGTGTACTTATTTGGATCGCTTATACTTGCTGGTAAAACACCATTCATTCCTTCAGAAATATTTGTCATATTTAAGAATCACTAGCTAAGACTTCAGGTGACAGACTCTGGACTCAATGAAACTTCAATATGACATACGAATCATGATGTAGCTCGATAAAGGGCTTGAATTGGAGCCAGGGACCTGGGTTCAAATCCCACCTCTGACACTTACATGCTATATGAGCCTGGACAGGTCAGGTAAACTCTCTGAAATTATGAATTTTAGGCACAGAGTGGCTCAGAGTCTGGGAGGCTTGTTGTCAGTCACATTCACATAGTAAATGCAGGAATATGGGTCAAGGTGGAAGGTGATATTTTACAACAGATCTACTTGGAATTTTTTTGTCATTCTTACCTTACTCCCCCTTTCATTTGTGTGGGAAAGAATCTTGAGGGGGGAGGGTAGGTTGAGGAAAACCATGGGGTCCCAAACCAACATAGACTGTTGGTGGTTTGTTGAATGGCAGCCCCTAAGAATGACTATGAAGGGACACAGGTTGACAATCAGGAAGTTAAAAGGGACTTTGTAACCCTGAGTCAAATAGAGGCCTGAGATAGAACTATTGCTCACCATGAGCAGGAGGAAGGTCAAATGACAAACTGTAGGACTTTTCTTAGTGGGATGGCTATTCTGTGTTCCAAAAGAACTTGGTCTCTGGAAATAACAACTCTCGGTCTGGAGAGAAAAGCCACACAGAGCTGAGGCTCTGGAAAGCAATAGATTCCTCTCTTTAATGGAGAGTAAGCAACTAACGGCTTCTTCCTCATCTGATGACTAGTTATATGAAGGACCTGCCTCTCTCACTTTGAAAAAAAAATTTAAACTTAAGTCTCTGGGCTCTAAGCTAAAAGAGAGATGGTAGAGCCCACTTCCTATATAGGAGATGGGGATCCACTTGGAGCCAGAAGTTCCACACAACTCCATGCCCAAGAAAGCAGTATGCTCATGGGGAAGCTGCAATATGCTAGGGAAAGAGATGTAGATTGGTGTTACCATCTATGTGACCTTGGGTAACTCACTTTCCTTTTTCAAGGACCTGTTTTCTCATCTGTAAAATAGTCTGTAAAATTTTTCCTGGAATAGATGGTCTCTAAGATCACTCTTCACTGTACATCTATAAGCCTATGGCTAACACCTAACACTTAAGGCTAGCAAGGAGTCCCTGGAGAGGCTGAATGTCTAGCTGAGAGTAGGGTTGGTGGGAGTTCCACGACGACACCATCAGAAGATATCGTGGTCCCACAGCAGCAAAGGCAAGAACTGCCCCTCCTCACAGGATCCCTGGCCCAGTGTGTTTTCCATGTTTGTACTCTTTGCTTGTGGCCTGGCCACGCATATGTGCCCTCGGTGTGTACACGCTTCACACTGATAGTGCCCCAATATATGGGGTAAATGTTTCATCGCTACTTTTCTTGTTCTTGACACAGAGTGTTTAAAAATGATTTTCATTTATTTATTCATTCATTATTGCTGCTGTCTCATTAAATGTGTTTGCTTTGAGCTAATTGTGCCCTCCAACTGACCAGTAAAAGTAAATTCATCAGGGAGAGCTTGTAAGCCATGGTTTTTGAATGGCTTGAACCTGGGGTAGAGTGATAGAGGAGGAACTGCATGGAAGTGGGAGGGGGTCACCAGGTGCTACCAACCCAGTAACAATCAGAATCTGGGGAGTGAGTTCTTATACCAACAAAATCACAAGTCCTTGAATGAAGTTATAGGTCCATGACACAAGCTAAAATGAAGGGCTGGATATGATATGATTAAATGTAATAAAAATAAAAATCAAAGCTTGAGCTAAAAATCAACTGTACAAGTCTAAAGGAAGCGTTTTAAAGACTTTTAGTTCATGACAAAAATCTGGGGGTTTTCATGGAATGCAGGTTCAATATGCATCAACATTACAACACGACAGCCAGTAAAGCTGTTGTGATCTTGGGCTGCATTTTTAGAAATTTGTTGTTGTTGCTGAGTCATTTCAGTTGTGTCTGACTCTTTGTGACCCCATTTGGGGTTTTCTTGGCAGAGATATTGGAGTAGTTTGCCATTTCCTTCTCCAGCTCATTTTATAGGTGAGGAAACTGAGGCAAACAAGGTTAAGTGACTTGCCCAGGGTCATACAGCTAGTAAGTGTCTGAGGCTAGATTTGAATACATGAAGAAAAGTCTTTCTGATCCTAAGACCAGTGCTCTAGCCACTGTGCTGGATCAAGACAAACTATACTCTGCCCTCCAGACAACATTGGCAGTGTTATATTTAGCTTTTGGCACCAGGATTTAGGAAAGACACTGTCAAGCTGACTCTATCCAGATCACAAGGATGATGAGGGAATTTAGGACTATGGTAAACTATGGGTATAGAGCATTGTATATACTGCCAGATTTGGTTTTTATGAATTTTTTTTTTTTGTCTTGTTTTTATCCTTTTTTTTTTTACAAGGGATGTCTTTCTGGGAAGAAGAGAAGACATGGATATATTTGGAAATGAAGATGATGTAAAAATAAAATAGGTGAATAAAAAATTTTTTAATGATTGACAAAAGTAAGTTTCTTAAAAGACAAAGCTAAGGATTAGCCTCTGAAGCACAGACCAAGTCTTAGTAACTTATGAATTCCAAAGTAGTCAGCAGCTTCTTTATCAACAAAATTACATTCTAAACACACACTCACTTTATGTTTATAAACAGTACTAACCACAGGCCTTAGGTTGCCTGGGTGCGCTCACTGAAATAAAATTGGGAAGGAACAGTTGAGGAAGGAGTATCCTCAGAGAATAGAGCTCTAATGCTGAGGTGTTTTGCCAGAGCAGTGACTCTGGCTGGGGGCTTAGAGCTAAGAAAAAAAAAAAAGATGTGTATCTTCTGATACAATTCCCCAGAATGTGGAAGAAGCATTCATACAAGGAAATTCATCTAAACTCTTTCGCTGCTCACACACACATAAACACACAAATGTACATCTGGATCCCTTGGAGCTCAGTTATGGAAAGGAGATTACTGTGGGAAGTCAAGGCAAATCCTTTTGGAGGTACTGTACATGGGGATGTGTAGGAACCATAGACCTATTGCCACCCATGCTCAGACATATTTTCTGACTTCTTCCAGATTCTCTCTCAGCCCTTTCACGATTACAGAAAGAGATTGTGGAATTGTAGATATGTGTGAGCTCAGCCCAGAACCCAAGAACCCAATCGCCAGCCCAACTTTGTTGCCTCATTCTGGACTGGAGATGACACTGGCTTCTCAAAGATCGTGCCAGTGGAGCACAAGCTTGGACAGTTTCCATCGAGTTGGAAAGATTTTTAAACCTTTCCTGGTCCTGGTGACAAAATGTACCTACTTGTCTGTGGTTCAACAGAGCTAAGTACAGAGCAGCTCAGCCCCAGCTGATTGGTAGATTGTGAATTCTTTGATCAAATCAGACTGTGAGGGGCAGCTAGGTGGCACAGTGACTAGAGCTCTGGCCTTGGAGTCGGGAAGACCTGAGTTCAAATCCAGGCCCAGACACTTCACACTTACTAGCTGTGTGACCCTGGGCAAGTCACTTAACCCCAATTGCCTCTCCAAAAACCAAAAATAATCCCCCAACAAAAATCAACCTGTGAAACAAAGGAAAACAAAAAATGACCTCTAGTCTTGGGCAACTTCTTTTTGCTTTTGAAGTGACAGTGGCAGAGTGAATATGAATCACAGTTTTCTACGGTCACTAACCTAACTGCAGGTACACTATACATGAAGACCTTGCCCACTGATCAGTAAGTTGTAATCTTGAAGGATCTTATGCACTTTGAAATTCAATTCAATATGACTAAGTACCTAATGTGTGCCAGGTGACCTAGTAGGCCCTGAGGATATAGGAAAAAAATAATAACCCAACCCCAAAGAATTTACATTCTATTTGCAGAAAATGGCATGTACATATGTAAGTAAACAAAAAATAAGAGTCTAGTGGGTGTCCCCCACCCTAAGCATGTGTAGCCAGCTTCAGACCATGTATGATTCATGGCTGGACTGAGACCCCTGACTGGCTGCTGAGCCAGAAGTCTGTGGATATTCCAAAGAGGTGACTTTCCATTGTTGTTAAGTCATGATCCCATTTGGGGTTTTCTTAGCAAAGATCATGGAGTGGTTTGCCATTTCCTTCTCCAGCTCTTTTTACAGATGAAGAAACTGAGGCAAACAAGGTTAAGGGACTTGCCCAGGGTCACACAGCTAGTATCTTGAACTCATGAGGTGAGTCTTCCTGACTCCAGGCCTGGTACTCTAACCACCATGCCATCCTAACTGCCCCAAAGAGGTGACTTCAGTTGTTCTTCAAGTTTTGAAGTGTGAAGTCTACTCTATTGTCTGGAGAGTTGGATAGATGAATGACTGTCTGATCTCTCACCCAGCCACAAGCACATTGGGCCTAGGGACTTAAGTCAGTTCCAAGAAAGGGGCCACTTTCCTTTGGTTCAGGGCCTTGTGAGAACCCCAAATGCTCCAGCCACACTGGGCTTCTCCTGTTACTGCTTCGCACTCTCTTCTGGCTATGATTGAATTGTCTAATTCAGGTGTTTCCCCCTGTCACAAGCCACTGTTGTTCCATGGGACCCTGCTGCCTTGCTGGGGAAAAGAAGGAAAATGGAAAGCTATGTCTGGCTCAGTGTTGCCAGTGACCTCTGTAAAAGCAACTACATGAAATATTTCCCCTCTCTAGGCCCCACAAAGGACCATGCTAACAGGATTGATAGAAAATGGGACCTCCAACTTTTACCAGCTACTTGATGCACCCTTAATTCTGAGCTGAGCTCTTTTGATCTTGGCACATCTACAAAACTGAACCTCCAAAGTAACTGCACAGTTTTGCTCTGGAGAGATTTAATAGAGATCATCAGAATATAGACCTTATGGGCATTCAGTAATGAATATATCAATCTAGTACAAGTTGCACTTCAAAGTACATAGAACATCTGGGGAATCATAAGCTCAGCAACATAAGGATGTATCAATAATGCTGCCTAGAAAATTTAAAAAATGGATTCTTAACAGTGATCATAGGAATATAAGCCACACAATTATTCCTAGAAAGAGGACAGTGTTGAATCACCTCTCCAAGGTCCAGCCACTCATTTGGGGACGTGTATCTATGTGGATCTTCCTAGCAGAGAGAAGAAAGAGGTTACAAAGTCAGGCTTTGGCTACTCCCTCATAGCTTCTGATGAGGCAGGCATAGGACCCTGGGCACAGCACAGAATCTACCTATCTCATCAGAAGTCACTCTCCCCCTCCATAGAAAGCCAGAAAGAAGGAGTCAGGAGGAAACTGGGTCACATGTTTAGTCATGTATCCCCTCCCTTTCACCTCCTCGGAGGTGATGTGGTCTATGTTGGAAACTTTGCCAGAAAGAAGTCAGTTTTGAAGGAGGGGAGTCTGACCCTTATTAAGTGGATAGAGAACCCCCTTCCATCCTCTGGCTCTACAGCATTAATAGAGTATCTTACCCTATCTTCAATTTCATAATCTTTTGTGTTTGTGATGGGAAGCTGCCTCCTCAATCACATGATGATTAGGAATTACCCTTGCCCTGGCAGGAACTTGATTGAGGAGGGGCGGGCAATTCTTCCACCCACATCCCAATTCAAATAGCCAGAAGGCACAGCTGTCAGCTTGGACATTACTAAGAAGGGGGGCAGCTGAGATGGCAGCTTTCAGGTATCAATTATTGGTATTACCAAGGAAAGTGGGGAGTTAAGGACAGGTCACCACTTTCTCCTGTTGGCATATGGGTATTATCCACCTGTTACCAAGCCTACCCCATTACCAAGCATGGGAAGGACTAAGAATACCCCATGTATAAGAAATGAGGCTCCTAGCAATGTGTACACTTTCACGTGGAAAGACTGCCTTCTAAGCAATGAGGCTTCAATATTCATCCAGCGGACAACTTGGTAACATTCCGTTCCCAATCCCTAGATGGTAGTGGCATGCTGAAAAGTAGCTTGGGGAGGGGACTCCGTTAAACTCATGAGTTTGGAAAATGGGTACTGTAAGTGTTTGCTCCTTGATTTCATGCTGCTATTCACCTTTCATTCTGTTTTAAGTAAATGTCTTTTATGTTACTATGATATCACATGTTGCATTATAGTTTGCTTGGAGAGATACAGTGGAAATGAGGGCTTATGAGCTTTGATTGAGATATGTGTGCCTAATATGTGATATGTATATACATATATAATTAGCAATAGCAATTTGTGTGAAGAATTCTTAGAGTTTTAATTGACTGTAAGTTGAATAGGAGCCCAAAGTGTTACATGATTAGTTGATTAGCATATAAAGTCACGTTAATGTAAGTATGGAAACCAGAACAAAAGAGGTAACTCTATACTAATCAGCCTACATTTACAATCTTTCATTCATTTCTGGACACCCTTTTTTAAAAGAACATTGATAAAGTGGTATGTGTCCAAGATTGGGCAACCAGTATGGTAAATAGTCTTGAAGCCATATTTCATGAGAACTGCTACATCCCTGACTCTCCTGTGAGGCCTGCTGTTTTAATTGGGGAATCCCAGTCGGGATTGCCATTTATTGAGGGTCCCTAACCATGCTCACTCCACTACCCATTCAACTCACTCTACCTCCTCAGCAGCCTTGCCCAGCTTGGGATGACTCCACCCTGGACCTGTTTGGTAAGTCCTGGTTAGGATAACCATTTCTTTTCTTTTTCTTTCTTCCTTCCTTCCTTCCTTCCTTCCTTCCTTCCTTCCTTCCTTCCTTCTTTCCTTCCTTCCTTCCTTCCTTCCTTCCTTCCTTCCTTCCTTCCTTCCTTCCTTCCTTCCTTCCTTCTTTCCTTCCTTCCTTCCTTCCTTTCTCTCTCTCTCTCTCTCTCTCTCTCTCTCTCTCTCTCTCTCTCTCTCTCTTTCCTTCTTTCCTTCTTTCCTTCTTTCCTTCTTTCCTTCTTTCTTTCTTTCTTTCTTTCTTTCTTTCTTTCTTTCTTTCTTTCTTTCTTTCTTTCTTTCTTTCTTTCTTTCTCTCTTTCTTTCTTTCTCTCTCTCTTCCTTCCTTCCTTTCTTTCTTTTTCTTTCTTTCTTTCTTTTTTATGAAATCAAGCTTAAGTGACTTGCCCAGGGTCACACAGCTAATAAGCATCTGAGATCAGATTTGAACTTGGGTCCTCCTGACTCCAGGACCAGTTGCACCACCTAATGCAACCATTTCTTGAGAGGCCTACGTCAGTCTTGCCCACATCCCCTGCTCAACTCATTCTCCAATTGCTCCACCTCATGAATGGCTTTGCCCCTAAGCAGATACTCTCCTCCCTAAATCTCTGCCCCCTTTCCAGATCCTTTTTTAGGTTTAAATTATTAGAATGTAAAATCCTTAAGATTAGGAAATATCTTGTTTTCTTGTACTTATATTCCCAGAATTTAGCTCAGTGCCTAACATATAGTGTTAAGTGTTTAATAAATGCTCTATCTGATGAAAAAGAACTACTAATATTTAGCCCTCAAGAAGACTCAAGGGGATATTATAACTGTCGTCAAATACTTGAAAGTCTGCCTTTGGAGGAAGGGCAGCTAGGTGGCAAATTATGGCATGCAAAGAGGGTCCAGAGCCAGGAAGACTCATCTTCCTTAATTCAAATCTGGCCTCAGACATTTACTAGTTGAGTGATCCTGAGCAAATCACTTAATCCTGCTTGCCTCAGTTTCCTCATCTGTAAAATAAGCTACAGAAGGAAATGTCAAACCACTCCAGTATCTTTGCCAAGAAAACCCTAAAAGAGGTCACAAAGAGTCAGGCACTATTGAAACAACTGAACAACAAAAACTTCCTGACTACAGGCCCACCGCTCCATCCATTACTGCACCCAGCTGCCAAATGCGTTAGACCAGAAAATATCAAAGCTCTTCCCTTTAAGCTCTTAAAATCCTCTATGCTCATTTAGATTGGAGCATGGATGGGAAGGCTTTGAAGGTCCCCTCCAGCCTTCAAGTCCTCTTCTCCTGGGACAACGTACTAATCAGATGAAATTCTGTATGAAGCTAGAGCACCAGCGGTTTAGAGAAAACGTGGATGTGAAGACCCAGGCTTATCTTGGCCAACACAGACGCGCGGGTACCAAACAGAGTGTAAAGAGAGGACATGGTTTGGCAGCAGGGAAAGTGGATCCTCTCCATAGAAACGACAGGAGGTGAGAGATTATACAATGTGGAATACCCTGTGCCGGCTTGGTTGGAGGGTGATCCCCAACCCAACTGGAGCAGGATCTGGGGGAGGGCATGGCTGGGGGGCATGGCTGGGGGGCATGGCAGAATATCCAGAGTCTATCTGTTTCCCCAGGGAAATGTGGGGAGGTAAGTACTTGCCCACCATTTTCGTCATTGTTATCTTAGTTCACATTTCTATGTTACTTCATGATTTTCACAGCACTTTACGTGTACTATCTCATTTCAACACCACAACACCTCAAAGGAGGGCAGTTGTTCTCATTTTCTAGCTAGGGAGACTGAGACCGAGCAAACTTAAGTGACTCGGACACAGTCACCTAGCCAGTAGGTGTCTAAGGCAGGGTTTGAACCCAAGTTTTCCTGACTCCAAGTACACTACTTTTCTGAAGCCAAATGGTGCTGCCACAGTGCATTTAATAAGCCTGATTATAGGTGGAGTGACACTCTTTCCCTTCCCACTTTGGAGAATTAGGAGGGTTCTCTGAACTGAAATCCTGGCTATGCCACTTATTACCTGTGTGACCCTAGGTAAGTCACTTTCTTTCTCTGGGACTCACTTTTCTTCTCTGTAAAATGGTAAGGTTACATTAGACTTCCTCTAAAGTCTCTTTCAGTTCCAAGCCTACGAGCCTATGAAGCAAATTGAGAGATTTGGAAAAATAGAAGGTTTTTCCTTCAACTCCAGAAGCTGGGACCATTACACTGTGATTTCTTTCTTATGGAGAGCTCATGGTTATGTGACAACCTTGTCTCCTCTTGCAGCAAAATAAGGTCAGCTGCCATTCCTTAGAGGCAGGCCCTGTATTCATTACCAGCTAATCGTTTCTTGGTCCTTTGGGATTCATGCTGTGGGCTGGTCTGAGTCAACCCCAGGTGACCCTGGTAATATGGCTAATATAAATCCTTTAAATCACTGACTAAGATTCAAAATTTCATTTCAGAAACACAAAGTATGGAATGCCCTATTCTGAAGGCAGAGAAGTACTTGGGAAAGAGCCCCACCCTCTTCCCATTCTGCCTCGTCAGCCCCTCTTGACAAGTTCATGCACATCTGAAAAGATTACACCACTGTCTTCTATCTGAGAGCAAAGGCTGCCATTGAGCTGGCTCAGGATCCATCCGGAATGGGGCTATTTTCATTTTCATTAGAATATGCAAAATAATTTTCTCTCCAAGTGATGAATTTGCCGTGGGGATGCCTAACTTTTAATTACTGAAATTACTACCTGAAGCAGACATTTAAAGCCAAAATCCAATATCCTGAAAGCGTGCATAAATCCACAGAAATGATTGGAATTAACTCATATCCCCTCCACCCCCACCCCAACAACCTAAGGTTTGGGATTTTATTGCCCTTCACTATTTTTAGCTATTTGAAAATGCTGTGGTTTAGAATTATAGCTGTTAGTGCCAGCTGCTTCTCCTTCAGTTCCTTGTTCTATCTGGGCGGATTATATGCCCTGAGAAACAAAAAGACTTAAATAAATTGTACACCAGGTAAGGTGCTCCAGGCTTGGTGTCAGTGGGAACGATCTGTGAGGGGAGTAAGATTTATCTCCATCTCACTGATCACCTCAATTAGCTCAGCAGCCCACGCCGGCCTTGATATTTAATCCCCTACATTTCTCATTTTATTTGGGTAATTCAGATAATGTTCTTTATCAAATCACTGCTAAATGTGCACTTGGCTAAGTGGGGTGGGGAGGACATTACTCCATGAAGCCTTGGGCCTAATTAACGTGGAAATCAAGAACAATAGACTATTGCATCTTTCTAAAAATCAAAATGCACCTTGGGGCCCTTACAATGAAAAGCAACGCCCAAATAAGAGCCCCCTGTGGAGAATTTATAGCACATGGTATGCATAGTGTCCTGTTTTTATTTAAAACAAATAAGCCTTTTATTCTGGAAAGGGGATATGTTGTCATGTGCTTAGAGAAAAGACACACCGAGGGTTAATAACATGGTTGGGGAAAGGACGTTTATCTCTCCAAATATTTATTGAACACCTAGAATGCACAAATCACAGTGCTAGGCCCATTCATGATATTAAGTATTTCTGGAGCATTTTACCATTTTCCGCATAATCTTGGGCATATTTTCATACACATTATCTTATTTCATCATCATCACAACCCTTTTAAGGGTCGATAGAGCAAGTTTTATTATCCCCATCTTATAGAGCCTCAGAGAGATGATGCAATTTGCCATAGTTACACAAGAAGTAGCAGAGCGGGGATCTGAACCCAGGTATTTTGACTCTAAAATGGGTGTGAATAAAGGACCTAAGTGCAGACATATATAGTATGGGGGTGGAAATGGAGACAAAGCCATGAAATTGCTAGGTACTGAAGGTAGAGGGAGAAAAGGGAGAACAAAATTAGAGTGGGGAAACATAAAAAGAGGAGGTCAAGGGACCAAAAAGAAAGTTTACTTAGGCCACGTCCATAGATAATGTTTTGGCTTTTGACTTCCTATGGTATGCCCTCGTGTTCACTGTTCATAATACAGCTGATGGAGAATGTTACTTGCACATCAAGGATCATAACAAATATATAACAGGCATAGCCAAGGGAGAGAGAGAGAAGGACTAAGTTTCCCAGGATGCCAGGGCCCAGAATGAGAACACTTACTGGAGGAAAAATAAGAATTCCATTCCCATGAGTCATATGTGCCCATGGAACAAGTTAATTGCATGAGGGCAGAATTGAGCAAAGAGATAAATAAAATGGAGGACACTATTCGGTTTGTGCCCATGAAGAGGAAAGCAGACTTTCAAAGAATGGCCACTTCCAGACAACATAGCTGCTTGACAGAGGTTGACCATCTAGCTCTCACAAAGCCATCCCAGCAAAAACCCAAAATTTGCACCAGGCCAAATAATCAAGAAATCCAATGAGAAACTACAATAAGAAACCTTTTCCGTGCCAGAAATGTTCCCAAAAATAACCAGAATAACTCACTGGGCAATAGGAAGGGAGGCTGACAGAAAAACCAGTGTAAGTACAGGAAAAAAAATCCTACAGCCTTTCGAGATGTTGTACCCTGCAATCCATAACTGGAGGCAGCAAGAGTGAAGAATTGCCCAGAGAAAGTTCCAACCCCAGCTGGTTGGAATTCCACAGGGGGGACCTTGGGAGTCAAGGGAAGTGGTAGCAGTCAATCCAAACCAATCCAATCTAATCCAATAAACATTTATTAAATGCCTACTATGTTCCAGGCACTGTGCTAAGCAATGAGGATACAAATAATAAAAAGAAACACTGTCCTTGACCTCAAAGAGGGCAATTTAATGAGGGGAGACAGCACATGAAGGGAGGCAGGAAAGGTGGGGGAGCCCAAGGGTGCCCAGTGTGAGGGCATCTTATTCCCTGGAGCTAAAAACCAGGTGCAGAATGGAGAGACCAGCGTGGCATGTCAGTGCTCAGGCCAGGATGCTCTAGGTCATAGAGCTTTGCGTTCCCTAACACTCTCTCCTGAGATGACAGAGAGGGCCCTGAAGATCCCAGAATTCTGGACCCCAAAGATCCATAGGAGCTTAACACTGGGAGGTAGGGGTCAGCTCAGGAGCCTAAGTGACCCAGAGCAAGACCAACCAGGGTCCCCTATGCCACCCAAAAGCACTGCAGAGAGAAGAGGCCAGTCCTGGCCCGAATCCCATTCAGGAGCTAAAGCAGCAGAATAAGGATACCGAATAAAGACATCAACCACTGTTAAACATTATTGCAAGTCTAGAGAGCCCCCCAAAGGAGAGGGTAACTCTATAACAGCTGCAAATAGGAATTTACGGCAAAAAATAAATTTTCCGCAAAGACTCCATCAATATAGAGATGAAGCAAAAGGGTTTTTTTTTAGAATGAAATAAAAGCTCCGGAGGAAATAATTGGAAAGAGGATAAATCGCTTAGAAGGGAAAGTGGTAAGCCTTACCCAAGTAACAGACTCCCTGAAAACGAGGTTAAAACATACAGAAATCAAATTCTCTATGAGATGGCCAAGAAAAATTAGAACGAAAGCAAAAGATTGAAAAAATAGGAGAAAACATAAGATATTTGATATCAAAAACAACTAACCTACAAGACTAGGGCTAAGAAGGAACTTTGAAATACAAATACAAGACCCAAGAGAAACCTTTTTTTGTTGTTGTTCTGTCATTTTCAGTCATGTCCAACTCTTTGTGACCCTGTTTGGGGTTTTCTTGGCAAAGATACAGGAATGGTTTACCATTTCTTTCTGCAGCTCATTTTACAGATGAGGAAACTGAGGCATACAGGGTGAAGTGACTTGCCCAGGATCACCCAGCTAATAAGTATCTGAGGTCAGCTTTGAACTCAGGTCTTCCTGACTCCAGGCTCGTTCGTTGTTCTATCCTTTGTGCCACCTAGTTGCCCAGAGGAACCTAGTAAGGTAAATGTATTTGAGCAATAGGAAGGGACTATACAATGATACAGTGCTAACATTTTCGTACAAGGAGTGGAAACCTACGCGCCTTTAGAAGTTTGTCTTCCAAGATTATTAAGGGAGTTAAATAAGAAAAACAGATAATCCGGGGTAGACTAATTCTATCCTGAAGGTCTGTATAGGGAAAGAGAAGGGAGGATAAAAGAAATGTATAGAAAGGAGGAAGAAGGGGGGTGGAACTTGCTAATTGGGACGTTGAAAAGAAGAGTATACAAAGATGGAGAAAGGATCAGGGCAAATGGGCATTGAGTAAAACTCATTCATATGAAAGCTGCAAAGGCAAGTGAGCACATGTACACAGACACACAGACACACAGACACACAATGGTATAGAAATACATCAGATTTAAACAGGGAAACAAGTAGAGAAATGAGGGACAGGTTGAAAGGGAGGCTAATACCTGGGGAGGAATAGTTGCAATCAAAATAAACTTTCTGATCCTGAAAAGGGGTTAAAAGGGAAGAAAAAGAAAAAGAAAAGAAAAGGACTAGAATCTAAAGGGGGCTCCTGTTGACTGGGGAATGGATAGCTGAACAAATTGTGGTATATCAATGTAATGTAATATTATTGCACCATAAGAAATGACCAAAAAAGAGATGATTTCAGGAATCCAGGGTAGCAAAAATTGAGGCTGAGTGAAATGAGCAGAACTAGGAGGAAAAAATGTTTACATAACAGCACTGAAAAGAAAAACAACCTTGATAAACTTAAGAACTCTAATCAATGCTATGACCAACCTTGTCTCCAGTGGACTGGTGATGAAGCAGTTTACCTTACTCACCTCCTGGTAGTGAGGTGATGAACTCAAGGTGCAGAAAGTGATACATTTTTGGACATGGCCATTTTGTGGATTTTCTTTTCTTGGCTATAGTCATGTGTTACAGGAGGGTTTTTTCTCCCTTTATTTTTAATTAGGAAGTTGGGGGTAGTGATAGGGACCCCAAAAAAGAGGGCCATTGAAACATTTTTTAAATATTCAGAAAAGAACAGAAGGAAATTCAGAAGGAAGCACAGGCAAGCCAGACAGTTTAGAAGATAACAAATTATATACTTTTTAAATAAGTAAGTGATATAAAATGAAGATTCATATTTTCATATTTTATGTTCTATTATAGATGGAAATGCTCTTTTTTGAGTTTAAGTTCAAAATAAAAATTATTTTAAAACAACAAAAATTAAAACTAAATATTTTGTAACTAAAATGGTCCAGCTTGTCCCCAAAGAAGATATATGAGAATTTACCTCCCTCCCTTCTTTGCAGAGGTGGGGGACCATGGATATGCAGCAATGACTATACCATCAAATTTGACCGATGTGTTGGTTTTGCTCAACTGATTTTTTTCTTTCCTTTTTAGTTCTTTGTTTTAGAGCATGGCTCTTTGGACAGGGGAAAGAAAACATGTTAGGAAATGAAGGCGATAAAAAAAAAGATATGAATAAATTTTTAAAAAAACAATGGACAGTGGCAGGTTTTTGTTACTCAATCTAACACAGGGCAAGGAGAGGAAGACTTGGCTATCCTGGCTGTCAAAAAGATGGTGACTTGGTGAAGAAATGACTGCCGGTGAAGGCGGCATTAGAGAGAGCAAGTGGACTGGAAAGCAAGTGGTCAGCTAGACACAAATCCCAGCCTAAACTCAAGGCAAGCCAGAGTAGGACCTGTCTGGGAGGACAGTCAGGCTATAGATGCCACCTCGTCCTATTACAGAACCAGGAGTCTTCGAGGAGTATCGATCCATTTCAATTCAACAAGCATTTATTAACCACGTTGCTATGAGTCAAGCACTGTGTTAGATTCTAGAAATACTGAGACAAATAATGAAAACATTTCCTTGAGAAGCATGCTTTCAGCTTGCTGAAATATGTCCAGAGGTAAGTAAGTATAACCTCAGGAAGGGGCAGTTGGTAATACAACAATTTGAGATGGTATAGGCCTAACAACTTTGGGAATTAGGAAAAGTTTTATATAGAAGGTGGTGCTTCAGTGGACCTAGGGAGTTCAAGAGAGAGAGGATTTCAGCATGGGCAAAGGTACAGAAATGGGATATAGAATGGGTCATGGATGGGGAATGGTACATAGGCTGGTTTGGCTAAAATGTAAAGTATTTGAAGGGGAATAATAAGAAGTAGTCTGGACATATAGGGTGCAGTACAATTATGAAGGACTTTAAATGCTGAACAGAGAAATTTAAATTCAATCCTAAGAGCAATAGGGAGCCACTGAAGCTTCTTGAAAAGGGCAGTGATATGGTCAGACCTGTGTTTGAGGAGTATTAATTTGGCACCTGTGTGAGGGATAGATTGGAGAGAGGATAACTTAGAGACAAAAAAGAGCAATTACTACTATTGCGATAGTCTAACACTTAGAGGTACTGAGGGCTTGAACTACAGTGGTGGCCATATGAATAAAAAGAAGGGGCTATTGTTGTTGATGTTCCGTCACAGCCAACTCTCCATGATCTTATTTGGGGTTTTCCTGGCAAAGATACTGGAGTGGTTTGCCATTCCTTCTCCAGCTCATTTTACAGATGAAGAAAAGGAAGCAAACGGGATTAAGTGACTTGGCCAGGGTCACACAGCTAGGAAGTGTCTAAGATCAGATTTGAACTCAGGAAGAAGAGCCTTCCTGACTCCAGGCCCATCCCTGTATCTACTGTGCCATCTAGCTGCCCCCCCCAAAAAAAGAGACTTGAAACTTGGCAATCAGTTGTATATATGAGACCAGTCAGAGATAAGATCAAGAATGACACTGTGATAGCAAACGCAGGTAACTGGAGGGCTGGTGGTACCCGCCACAAAAACAGGGAATTTAGGAAGAGCCATGAGTGTTGAGAAGAAGCAAACGGGTTCCATTTTTAAAATGCTGAGTTTCAGATGTCTGTGGGACATCCGCTTAGAGATGTCTATCTAGCAGGCAGTCGATGATTAAGTACTGGGATTACAGAGAGAGATAGGGTCGAAGTACATAGATTTGAGAGTCATTTACATAAGGATGATAATTTAACCCATGGGAGTTGATGAGATCACCTAGAGAAAGAGTATAGAGAGGGGCAGGACATGACTGATATTTCCAGAAAAGATGCCAGAGAAGGAGTAGCTAGATGGGTAGGAGGAGAACCAAGAGAAGGCAGCATATAAAAATCCAGGGGAGCTGTGTGACCCTGGGCAAGTCACTTAACCCCATTGCCTAACCAAAAAAACCCCCAAAATTCAGGGGAAATGAGGTGAAGGTGAATGAGGACTGAGAAAAGACCACTGGATTTAGAGAGTGTTGGTGACCTTGGTAAGGGTAGTTTTAGTTCAGTGATGGGATTCGAAGCTGACTTGAAAGGGGTTGAAAAGTGAGTGAGGGGTGTGGAAATGGAAGCAGTGGATGTAGCTGACTTTTCCTAAGAGTTTGGCTGTGAAAGGGAGCAAAGATATAGGACTAAGGAGGAGGGATGGTTAGGTGGCTTGAAGAGAGAAGAAAAAATTTGGAAAAGACCCTGTAGGGAGGATTGTCTCATTGAGCAGAGAAGAGTAGAAAGATTGCCATGTTGCATAGGGGAACCAGTTGAGATTAGGCAGCACACATTTTTAGAGGAGCTAATCAGCATGGCTCTGTGACTTCCTCCAGCAGCATTCAGCAGTGAGGAGAAGTGGAGCCGTTGGTAGGAGTGCACTCCGAGGGTTTGGTAAGGATTGGGTAGTTAGAGAGCAGGAAGACAAGAGATTTCGAGTAAAGTTTAATTTGGTTAACTATAAAGACAAGATTTCAAATAGAGGAAAATGAATCTGGGGATGGACTTGGAAACAAGTAGAACTGAAGCAAAGGAAGAGAGAAGATAGAAGGTCAAGGTCCAATAGAGGAATTCTAGAATCCTAGATCAAGGGAGGCAGGGTGGTGCAGGAGAAAGACAAATGGATTTGCAGTAAGAGAGTCCGGGTTCAATTTCCAACCCCACCACATGTGTGATCAGCTCTGGTGGATGGCTCACCCATGGTGTCGTTCTGAGTTGGCTGTGACAGTCGAGTTGCATGCAGCACTTTGTTGTGTCTCAGAGATACAAACAGCCTTGGAAGCTCTTACCCATTACCCATATCATTAGCACCATGGTAAAATACGATAAACGATCAAAGTTACTTCAAAGAAAAATCCAGGAATCGCTGCCAGGAATGTTCAGAAAATGAATCAGGCTGTAGCATCCCCACGAGGAGGCGTAGTTTGCCTTTCAATCTATGCAAAGCAACACATCCTTCCATGTGAGCTCTAAGATCTTTTCTCTCTAAGACCACCAGCAGGGCTACTGGACAAACTATATATAACATAAGCATCATGATAGGGCTGTGATACCACTCCCCAACAGAATGTCAGCAAAATTGCTAGGTCCCAGTAATAATATGGCCTACATGGCAAGTTGAAGAAGTTAGGGGAAGACAGGAGAGGGAGTTATTTCTGAATATGTATGGGAGTTGCAAGCCATCTGCTCTGAGGAATTCCCCAGAGCCCACAAATACTTTGGGGGCCCATATTAGCTCTTCCTGGGAAGGCCATGTGGAGCTCTCTCCCAAAGAAGGGAGAAAGTGCCATCTGACAAAATGTTCAAAGCACCGCAATGGAACTTTTCTTGATGCCAATATAAAAGTCACCCCTAAACAGAAATAAGTCCAGATTTGTTAGATATCACTGCATTCACGGGTCATAAATATGAAAGCTACATAAGTGCTTAAATGACTTTATCCCCCTCCCCCAAAGCCAAGTCCCTGTCAAAACCTGCTCTTAGGCCCTCTCTTTTGGAGTTACAAGTCATAGGTTGAAATCCAAGCTTTCATCTTAATAGCTGTGTGATCATGGTAATCGCTTAATGAAATGAAATGTGCTACATCGAAAAAAAATCAACTTCAGTAGCTAGCAATTTATTCCTGCACAGCCATTTATTTACCACCATGCTATTGAAAGACTTTTCTTCAAAGAAAGAACTCTTAGAACTATCTCTTCTACCCTTTGACAAAGAGAACCCATACCACAAGGAAGTCAGTTGTGAAAAAAGCATTTCTTAACTGCCTGCTACGAGCCAGGCACTGTGCTGAATTCTGAAGATGCTGAAAGAGGATAAACAGTCCCAGCCCTCCAGGAGCTCACCTTCTACTGGAGGAGACAACTTTATTATGTACATATGTAATATACATGATGTAAAAGGGAGGCTAGTTCAGAGGGAGTAGCAGTAAGTCAGAAGTACGAAAGGCTGTCAGCAGAAGGTGCGCCCAGTTAATGGCATGCTGTCTCCTCCGTGAGAATGGGAGCTCCTTAACAACTGACCTTTGACTCTTTTTGCATCCCCAGCACTCATCACAGTAAATAGAAGGAATTAATAAGTGTTTATTGATTGATTGGTTGCTGGATCTTTATCCAGGTCACATCCACTAACAGGGAGTGTTCCCCGGGACTCTGACCTGGTGCCTCTTCTCCCTTTATACTGTTTCACTCAGTGCTTTCATCAGCTTCCACAGGTTCAATGGTCATCATTATCCTGATGATTCTCAAATCTACTTATCCAGCCCTAACCTCTCTCCTAACTCTCAAACTTACATCCCCAACTGCCTATTAGACATCTCAAACAGCATGTCCCTTAGACGTGTTAAAACTCAACGTGTCCCAAACTGAACTTGTTATCTTTCCCCAAAAACTCTCCTCTCTACCCAGTTTCTCTATTACTGTCAAGGGTACCACCATCCTCTCAGTCAACTCCTCTAGAGCAAGAGCTGTCTTTTGCTTTTCTTTGTATCAGCACTTAGCACAGAGCTTGGTGCATAGGAGGCATGAAATAAATATTTATTGACTGGCTAACGGTGACAGAGGGGAGTCAAGGACAGCATTAAGGTGCTGAGCCTAGGTGACTGGGAGGACAATTGTGCTTTCAATGGGAGTAGGTAAATTGGGAATAGGAGAGAGTTTAAGGGCAAAGGTGTTGAGTTTGAAATGTCTGTAGGACATCCAATCTGAGTTATCCAGAAGACAGTTGTTATGGGATGGGAGCTCGGTAGATTAGGACTGGTTATATAGATCTGACAATCATCTGTGGAGAGGGAGTGATTGAACCCATGGGTGCTGTTGAAATCATTAAATGAGGGAGTAGAGGAGCAAAGTCCCTCTTTTCAGGACAGAGCCTTGGAGGAAATCCATCATCAGTGGGCATGATCTGAATGAAAATCCAGCAAAATAAACTGAAAAGAAGTAGGGAGACAGGTAGAAGGAAAACTAGGAAAAGAGCGGTGTCCTGGAAACCTAGAGAGAGTGAAAAACCAGGCGAAGAATAACAGTGTCACTTTGACAGCATCAAAGGCAGCAGAAAGGTCAAGAAGGATGAGCACTGAGAAAAGATCATTAGATCTGGCAATTAAGAAACCATTTTTAACTTTGGAGAGAGTTATTTCAGTTGAATGGTGGGATCAGAAGCCAGATTGTAGAGGGTTTAGAAAAGAGTTAGAGGAAAGGAATTGGAAGCATCTGTTCTAGATAGGTTTCTGAAGGAGTTTAGTAGAGAAAGGAAGGTAAGATTTAGAGTGACAACTGGCAAAGTTGATTGGATCAAATGATGGTTTTTAAAGATGATAGAGACATAGGCATGTTTGTGCCATATGCCTGTCTGGAAAGGAGCCAGTACACATGGAGACATTGAGGAGTAAAGACAGTGGGGATGATATTGGGAACAATCCACTGGAGAAAGCAGAAGAGGGAGGGATCAAGATTCTTGCCTTGGCAAGGAAAGGGGCCACCTCTTCATTCAAGGCAAGGGTGACAGGGATAGTGGGGAAAGACATCTAAATAATATGAGATGAGGAGAAGAGAAGGCAAAGCTCTTGGTGACTGGCCTCTTTTTTTCCCAAAGAAGTATGAAGTGAGATCCTTGTTTGAGAGTGTGGGAGAAGAGGGTGCTATGGAAGTCTTGAGGAGGAGCATAAAGATTTGGAACTGTGATGAGTGAGAGAGGTGAAGGGAGCAGAGAAGCATAAAAGGATTGCCTTGCTGCAGTGAGTTCCCAGGTGAGATAATGTGACATAAACTTGTAATAGCCCCAATCAACATGGTTTCATGACATTCTACACCTAGTAGAAAATGAAGAGAAGCAACAGTGCTAGGAGTACTCTAAGGGCAATGTGATCAATGATAAAAAGAAATACATCCTATATATCCAAATAAGTATGCCAGCAGCTTGTTTGTAGTAGCAAAAGAACAAAGTAAAGTAAAAGTAGTAAAAAAGTAGTAAAAAAAAAAACAAAGTAAACACTCACTGATCAGGGAATAATTAAGAAAATTGAGGCACACGAGTGGAACATAGCTGTGCTATAAGAAACAGCAAATGCAAGGAACACAGAGAAGCACAGAAATACTTATATGAGCTCATGCAAAGTTAAATAAGCAGAGATTGGAAAACAATATCTTCAATAACTCCTGTGTTGGGGGGAAGGGGAGGGTACAGCTGATTCCTCTGGACATGGATGCCTTCTCTAGCCCAAGGACTATAAATTTCAGAGCATTGGTTGAGGGAGTTTTCTCACTAGGAGATCCCTACACTAACAAAACCACACACCTCACAAAAGAAAAGCAAACTAAAATCTAATAACAATGCCGGGGGACACTGAGATTCTATTATTACAAAGACAGATGCACGGTAGGTTCCTGGTGGAAGATTTATGTGGAAACACGAATGTGAACCACCCAGGCTGAGGAGGCCATGCTCTACATGAGTTGGAGGGGGCACCCATACTGACAGGACCACCATTCTTCGATATATCCAGGTATAAATGAAGCTGCCCATGAGTGGTCACCTAGAGAGGGGAAGAGACTGTGCTATTACAGCCTGAGCCAAAGAAAGGAAAGTGCAGTGACATTTCTAAGATTTATTGCTATTGTCCAGTTTTATGGTACATTAGCATTTAAATAGATTCTTTAATATTTTCTCTTGAACGCCACAATAACACAAACCTTTCACGTTAGACTTACATAGTGGTTTGTTGCTTAATTCCCCCTTAATTTTTAGTCAGATGTTAGACTGTTTTGTGGCAAGGCCTCCTCAAAAAAAAAAAAAAAGGCTTGAAACTATAAGCCTTGGATTTGTTCTCTCATCTTCTTCGGTAAAAATAGACATCTCCCTCTCTTCCCCTTACCTGCAACAGAGAAGTTGTGGAAAATTGTATAGCAACTCAGCAGGGACACCTTGTTCTTTTCCTCACAAGTGCCCATCTTACAATGGGAACCCTCCCAAGTGGCCCAGCCCTTGAGCAAAACAGAAAATAAAAAGCATAAATAAGAGCCAGCAGATGGATGCTACCCAAGTCTTTTACTCCTAAAGCTCTGTGAGGGGCGCCACCATTCTTCCAGTTTCCCAGATGAAAAACCTTAGAGAAGTCTTTGATGCCTTCCTTTACCTCATTATCTATATATGGTCTATTACCAAGAATAGAAAGTCCAAAAATATTCTTTTGGTTTGGGGGTACCCATCCTATGATCTCCCTCATTGCAGGCTGCCTCTGCTCTGGACCTGGCCTTTCCTTTTGCCTGGCTCCCCTAGTCTTGCCCTTTTCTGGAAACTTCCAGATGCCATGATAGAAGCACCCATGCTCCTTACTTGGGAATATTTCCACTCTGTACAGGGAAACATGTTCAATGTTAGGGCAAAATTCCCTTCAGTGGATGCGAGGACAATGCCGGGGTACATAGTGCCTACCCAAACATCAAGTGAGATATGAAGGGAGAAAGATGCTCACTGGGCAGTTAGATGGTGCAGTAGATAGACCACCTGGAGTCAGGAAGACTTGGGTTCAAATCTGGCCTCAGACACTGACTAGCTGTGTGACCCTGGGCAAGTCACTTAATCTTGTTGGCCTCAGTTTCCTCATCTGTAAAATGAGCTGGAGAAGGAAATGGCAACCCATTCCAGTATCTTTACCAAGAAAACCCCAAAAGGGGTCACAAAGAGTCTGACACACCTGAAAACAACTGAACAACAATAAAGGTGCTCTCCAATTGGTGCTTACCCTTGTCATATGACAGGGAGAGTATCCAGTACAAAGTAAAAAACAAAGAGGGCTTTCCTACATAGTGAGGCTTCCTATTGACAAGTGACAAGTGATATTGTATTGACTAAACCATAACCTGGAAAATTTCAGTCTCCTAAATAAGGTCCACGCCCACTCAAAGAAATCCAACCTAATGTCCAAATGGATGAAGTCTGCCTATTGAACAGACTATGATATGCAATTGGATGGACAGCTCATTGAGCTGGAAAGGCAGCGCACACAGACAATGAGCTAGACCCACAATTGAGCAGGAGAAGAAATTTGCACTAGATTGCATTTAGGAAATCATACAGTGCTTTTAATGACCTGAAATGACCCCACACACACTTTTTAAATACCAGTATTCTTATGGAAATGCTATTTGGATACACCAAGCATGGAAAATCATAATATCTATAGAATTAAAGTTGCAGGTTGCTCAAAGGGGATGGAGAGAAACATGGTAGACATGAGCAGGTTGCACATTACCAATAACAAATTGTACAGGAGAAATAATGAAAATAATATTATCATAGAAATGTATGAATTGAAAAAAGAGATTAGCTGGTCATGTAGTGAGAACAAGGAATAAAAGATGGAAAGCTCCTGTGAGCATATAGGTGCTCCCACAAGGTCAAGAGCTCTAGAGACAGGCCTTCAGCTTATT
Source organism: Phascolarctos cinereus (assembly GCF_003287225.1). Taxonomy (NCBI): domain Eukaryota; kingdom Metazoa; phylum Chordata; class Mammalia; order Diprotodontia; family Phascolarctidae; genus Phascolarctos; species Phascolarctos cinereus. Next base: position 392,356,008 of record NW_027555847.1, on the reverse strand, counting down.
AAGTGGACAGCCTTCTCACCCCCAAGGAGGAATATGGTAGAATGCAGAAAGGAATTATAAGGAAGGAGCAGACCCTGATAGGTTTGGACTCTATACCGTTGGGAGGAGTACCAAAATCAGTGAGGTTGTGGACCCATTGAAATATTTAAGTAATGTAGAAACATTAAAGATTTTTGTATCAGAGAATGACATGATGGAAACAGTCTTTTAGGTCTTCCTGAAAAGTTGCATTGGAAATAGGATGTTTCAAGATCACATATGATCATGATGGAGTACTACTGTGCTATAAGAAATGATGAAAGAGATGGTTTCAGAAAAATCTGGAAAGATTTATATGAATTAATGCAAAGTGAAGTGAGCAGAAACAGGAGAACAATGTACATAGTAATAGCAATATCGAAAGATGATCAATTGTGAAAGATTTAGCTACTCTGATCAGTACAATGATCCATGACAATTCCAAAGGACTGAAGATGACAAATGCTGTCCACCTCCAGAGAGAGAACTGATGAACTCTGAGTACACATTAAAACATTTCTTCACTTTATTTTTCTTGCTTTTTTTGCAACATGATTAATATGGAAGCATGTTTTGCATGACTTAACCTGTACAATGGTATCATATTGCTTGCCTTCTCAATGAGAGGCTGGGAAAAGGAGGGAGAGAATTTGGAATCAAAATTTTTTTAAATGTAAAAAAAAAATCCTATTTTCAGTGTGCTAGGGAAGAAGATTGGCCAAGTAATGGGTCCTTGCAGTGAATACTCGCGTAAATAAAGAATCCCTCTGCAATGTGAATAGTCAGCCACCCTCATATCAAAGGATTGAGAACCAGAAAGGAAGTTAGAGAATACTTAGTCTCACCCCCTCATTTTACAAAGGGGGAAACTGATGTCTAGAAAATCAAGCCACTCCTCTCTTACCATCTAGATTATTTCAAAGTCCAGTTTCTGTAGAACCTCCAATGCAAGACCTCATCTGGAGCCCCCACTGTTAATGACCTTTCCCTCATGAAATGATTCTGTGATATACTTTGAATATATTTTGTTTTTACTTCTCTGTGTATGTGTTCGATCCTCCAAAAAGAATACATACTCCTTGAGGGCAGGGACAGTTTCACTTTTTTATCTGTCTAATCCTAGCCGTTGGTACAGTGACTTGCATGTAGTACATGCTTAATAAAGATTTTTTGAATTAAATTACCCAAAGTCACACAAATAGTCATTAGCAGAAACAAGATTGAAACCCAGGTTCCTAGCAAATCTACTGCTCTTTGCATTGCTCAAAGGCTGCTTCTGTAATTTATTGGCTTATTACAATTGGAGAATCAGACTTTCACACGTAGCTAACCTTAGGCAACTGGCATAGTTACAGAAGAGAGTAGTCTGGTCAAGGTAGCATTAATTCATTTTAGCCAGAGTAAGGACCGTCCTGGAGAGGGTGTACGGAGTTGCCTCTGGATCTCCCTCCTAGGGGCCCCATTGTGCTGGAGGGTCTGTCAATGGTATATTTTTAGAAGCACATTGTACCACCAGTCTTCAGTCTGGTAACCAGACCATCAATCATTGTGTCAGTGTAGTTGAAGAAAGCCTTCAGAAAATTCAAAAGTCAAGGCTGATTCTGGGAACTTAAACCAAATAGGAGAAAATGGAACAGAAAAGTAAACTATTTCCTCCACATTTCATATGGAAAGAAGGCAGAACTCAATACGCTTCACGGAAACATGACACCAGATGTGATTCTGAAGAGCAGTGAGATAGCTGGAGAGCTTTCGTTGTAGAAATTATAACTGGTACACACACAGCCCTCTATTTATTTGAATTATTATAATTTCTCTCTCCTCTCCCCCAGGAATGAGGATAATGCTAATTTAAAGACAGCTGAAAGGTAATATGTGTTCTGGAATCGGTCTTCTTCCCTCTCCCCAGGAGTTCCCCAATGAAGAAAAGAGTAGGGGGACACTAGGGTGGTAGCAGAATCTGAGAACGGGCCCAAAGGTTCTGGGGGGGATGGTCTCCCTTTCTTCTTTCATTGCCTCTTGGAGAGATTTCCTGTCAGTTTTTACTTTCGGTGCAGGTAGTGGAAAGAAAAGCTGCTGACCTTTTCCCCAGTTGGCCCTTAAAACACAGAAGTTGGTGGGGAGGGGGGTGTCAAACGCTGGCAGTGGTGCTGTTCCAGTGTGCCCCAGGAGGCATGGACCCGAAGCTGCTATTAGACTGGGGGCCAGAGCAACCAATCAGTGATGAACAGGGGAAGAGGGTGAGTCCAGGGCAGCCGGGGGGGGGGGGGGGGAAGGCAGCTTCTGAAAATGTCGACAACTAGCTAGAGGACCAGAAGACCAACCCAATTCCTCAGCATCGCCCCAGATTTCTCTTTGGTTGCAGAGTCCATCCATTCCAGATAGGCAATCTCTTCACTCGATTTGGAGCTTTCTTCCAAAGTCCTGATAAGGAACCTGATGAGGTTTGGGGAGAGGTGAGAGGGAGAAGTGTTCTGAGACGGTAACAAAGAATGGTTTTCTTTGTATTTTGATATGTTTAATAGAAACACGGAGCTGGAGAAATGTGGTTGCTTGTTTAATTATAAATACAGAGGATTTGTCTGAATTTGGAAACTTCCCAAGTGCAGGGATGGAGAGTCTAGATTGTCCTACTTTTACAATCCTGAGAAATAATTGTGTATCACCCTTAGGCTGGAGTTTAGAACTCAGTCAGCAAGGATTTCTTCATGGTGGGAAAACTGCACATGTGCATAGGGAGAATCTTCTGCCTATGTGTCAAAAACACCTTCATTGGCCTGCTGTCCTGGTGGCTTGGGTACAGGGTGCTACCTGGTAAGCGAAATATATACCACCTTCTTTTGCTTTAATTAATTATAAAGTGATGCTTTATCTCCCTGTAGATTTAAGGAAAGAAAGATATGAGCCTACAAGGATTGCTACTGCTTTTGCAACATTTCACACATCATGTGAGATACCCACCAAGTGTACTCACAGCACGCACCAATGTGACAAAAATGGAAATCTTAAACTACAACGGAACTCAATTTAACGAGGTGAACAAGAGATATTACAGCAGGTAGGTGCCACAGTGCCTCTTCCTATCTATTCTCAAAGTTTGTCTACATTTGGCATTTCTCCCAACTTTCTTTGTTTCTTATCTCCTTCTTTCATCCTATTTTCCCTCCTCGTTCATCCCCTCAGAGCCCTACCCTCTCCTGTCAAGAGGACCAGCAGCTAGTCTGATAAGCCCATTCAATACATGAATATACTAATGGGAGAAAACTAGGACTTCCTCAGGGCCCTCACTCAAGTTCCTAGGTCTCTCAAATGCATTTTAAGAAAGGTTCTCTAGGGGGCCAGCTAGGTGGCACAGTGAATAGAGCACTGGCCCTGAAGTCAGGAGGACCTGAGTTCAAACCTGGCCTCAGACCAAATGCTTGACACTTACTTAGTTGTGTGACCCTGGGCAAATCACTTAACCCCAAATGCCTAAAAAAAAGAAAGAAAGAAAGATTCTCTAGAAACAAAAATAATTGATGGGTCTTTCTATTACATTCCATACATTCCAATGAATTATGCTCCTCTAATGTCTTTTTATACTATGTGATTCTTTTCCATGTCCTCTTGTAAAATGGCCCACTCAGTATTCTCAAGGACTTTCGTCTAGTTCTCTCAACATTGCAATCCTACTACAGGAGCGCAAGTCTTGCTCATGCAATAAGTCCTTTCACTTTGAATCCCATTTATGCAACCAGTTATATTTGCTTTCTAAGGACCAGCTTAGCTAAGAATGGCGAGACATCACCAGTGGGGTGGCCAGTGGTGATACATTCTTTGATCATGGAGATCCAAGAATCAAAGAAAAATATAGTTCAAACAGTATCTATTGAGCCTGCCATATGTAAGGCACTGTGTTAGGCACTGGGGATAATGAGACAAAAAAAAAGAAACAGTCCCTACCTTCTATGAGTTTAAGAAAAAATAGCTCTTAGTCCTATGTAGTCCAATTCCACTTTGACAGTAACTGCAGCAGGATGACAAAAAGGGGGCAAAGGTACTAAGAATTATGTTGTATATTCAGAAAGTTAAGCTCCAGGAATAGTATGGAAGAGTGTAGGTCAAAGCCCTTCCCAGACTTGGCCCTGACTTGCAGAACTGGAACAGCCTGTTTATTCAAAGATTTGTAAAGGGTGTGAAAACGTTGAGAAGGTCTAGAAGGCTGAACTTTGGCAGAGACAATGAACTTGCTCAGGAGCTTTTCCCAGCTCATTCACTGATGTGGGCTAACGGGAGAGACTTAGCTTAAAAGCTAAGGAGCTGAGTCTGCCAGGAGTCCAGCTAGCGTGCTGGGGAGTCAAGAGTCTGATGTGTGAAGTTGGGATCCTACGGAAATTCCTGCTGTCTCTAGGGAAGGGTTCAAGTTCTTTCTAAAAAGTGCTTAGCAGTGCCCTAGGCCAGAATGTCAGCTGAGCCCAAAGCTGGAGGCAAGGATGCTCATAGCCAAGCAATTAAGCAGCAGCCATTAAAGCAGCATCTGGTAGCATCCAATGGAAGAGTGCCCGCTGGAGACCAAAACCAAAGTCAGTGGTAACAGTAAAGAGGTTATAAGAGGCCCTGCAGTATTGCAGCATGACAGGCATGAGTTGTCCTCTTCCCGTAGGCCTTGGCTACATGTGTCCCCTGCACGTCTGCCTTTCCCCCTTGTAAACTTTATGTATCTCCACTCTCCCAACTGCCACCAGGGGTATTTGTGGAAGAGTGTGCACCAGGTTTGTGGGGGAGAGGTGTTGTCATTCTTGTATCCTAGTAAATGCCTTTGCTTTGAGCTAATCGTATTCTCCGGTGGACTAGAGACAAGAGAAACACACCAGTGGGGGCTCATGAGCCATAATTTTGGGAGTGCCAACCACTCCGCACCCCGGCTTAATACCTTGAACCTGGGGTAGTTGTCCTTAAGGGATCCAACCTATAATTATGAGTTGGAGATTGGATGATCCAGAGGAGCACTAGGGACATAAAATTTTTTTTTTGCTTTGGCTTTAAAACATTTCCAGACTTAATACAGTCTTCCTCTTTTATTTTCTAGGTGCTACTAAAGATACAAATGTGGGTAAGAAACAAACCCTACCTTCCAGGCATTTATAAATCTAGCAGAAAAAAGAAGTAGACAAGCAGCTGCAGTATAGGATAGCTAGGTGGTACGGTGGGTAGAATACTCATCTTCCTGAGTTCAAATCTGGCCTCAGACATTTACCAGCTGTGTGATCCTGGGCAAGTCATTTAACCCTGTTTGTCTCAGTTTCCTCATCTGTAAAATGAGCTGGAGAAGGAAAAGGCAAATTATTCCAGTATCTTTGCCAAGAAAACCCCAAATGGGGTCACAAAGAGTCAGACACGACTGAAAAGACTCAACAACGATAACTACAGCACGAGGTATGATGTGTTAAATACCATGACAGAGTTATAAACAAAATGCTATAGAGGTAGAATAAATGATAGATTTATAGCTAGACGGAACCATAGAAAACATTTAGGTTAATCCCATATTTTATAGATGAGTAAATTGAAACCCAGAGAAGGGAAGTAATTTGCCCAAGGTCACACAGCTAGTGAGCATAAAAGCTGGTAGTTGAACCAAGGTTCTCTCATGCCAGATTTGGTGTTTTTTCTATCACACCAAACAGGTGCCTCGGGTTCTGTTGGGAAGATCAGAGAAGAAGGCCTAACGAAGGAACCGTCATTCAAAAGGGACCTTGAAATACAGGCAGAATTTCAATAGGTATAAGTACAAAGATTTAGGGAGAGGAAGAGAAGCCATTCCACAAGGATGCTGTTTGACTTAAAAAGCACGGGAGGAGTGGAAAATATGGCTGGAAAGGTAAATTGGAGGATAGATTACATGGGGCCTTGAACGCCAAGCCAGGGAGCTTGAATTTAATTCAGTAAATTATGTGGAGTTAAGAGATTTTGAGCAGCAGAGAGAGTGTAGGGTAAATTTTTTTCTGCTGAAACAGCAACACTGCGGTGCTAGATGGTAGAAAGCTTCAGATGTTCTTGGGAAATGCGTTATCCAGGTTAAATTAAATTTCATCCCTATGTCATAGTTCTACTGAATTCGCCCTGTGCTTGCTAGAGGTTCAGGGAGCAGGTTTCCTCTACTTGATAATTCAAAATATCAGGAAGGTTCAGCTGCTTAAAAATATGTTGTTGTCGTCCCCACCCAGGTGTCAACTGTGTCTGGAATTCTGCCATTAGAAAGCTATCCCTTTGGATTCACCCACCCCTATACATTCTCTTTCAAAATGCAAATACTCCTAGGGTGGAGTAACTGGTGGAGCACTATCTTGTTCATGATTTTTTTCAGGTTTTTCCTCTGAAAGGAATCAGTTTGCTGGTCAAAAAGCATTTATTAAGGGGCAGCTAGATGGCACAGTGGATAGAGCACAGGCCCTGGAGTCCGGAGGACCAGAGTTCATATCCAGGCTCACACACATAACACTTACTAGCGGTGTGACCCTGGGCAAGTCACGTAACCCCAGTTGCCTCACATACACAAAATAAAAACAACAACAACAACAAAATGTTTAAAAAAGCATTATTAAGCCCTTGCTATCCGTGAGGCACTGTGCTAAGCTTTTCTTTCCTTAGAAAGGAGTTGCTGTTGAAAGCTGGGAAAAGAAACGGAAAGTAGAATTAAAGGGTATTGAAAATAACATCCTCAACTCACCGTGTCGCCTAAGGCTACCCTGGTCCTCACTCAGGCTCACCTTGCTCTGTGACCCTGCCCTCAGGTCTATAAAATCTTTCCAAGTGACTTAGGAAAGTCTTTCTTCTTTTGTCCTCAGGCTTCCTGCAGCCAGTCTTGGAGGAAGCGGGCTTCTAAATGGGGCCTTTCTCTCTCTTGGGTCCAAAGCTTTCCAGGTTTACCAAAGTGCCAGTGCCGAGGATGCTGGCTAATGGAGGACTTTTACCAGCGGGTCTACTCAGATTGTATGTGTTGTCAACATATCAAAGATCATGAGATGTAATGAGATAATATTCACAGCAAGTAAAATAACCCCCAAAATAACCATGGTATTAACTTTATAGCATTTTGAAGTTAGTTACAAAGTGCTTTCCATAAATTACTTCATAATGTAGTACTATCACATGACTCACTGAAATCAATCAGTAAGCATTTATTAAGTACCTTCTATATACCAGGCGCTACAGGTAGAGAATACAAGACTCCATTGCACATGGTGTTTTTCATTGTTAGAAAAAAAAAAAAAAGGATTTGTTTTGGCAGAGTAAAATGCTGCCTCATAGCAACTCTTCCCATAAAGTGCCTCCCATGACTACATCAAAATCATTAAAGTCTCTCATAAGACATAACAATGGAGATGATCTTGTTTGAAGACTTTATGATTAAGCTCAGTACTAGAATAATACAAGGACTAACTGTGTGACCCTAGGCAAGTCACTTAACCCCAATTGCTTCACAAAAAAAGAAAAAAAGAATAATATAAGGAGACTTATGTTTGCCAAAGGTGCTCATTGCTTACACGGAGATCCAGCAGAGTCTAAATGGAAGTTGTTGTTCAGTCATTTTTTCAGTTGTATCTGATTCTTCATGACCCCATTTGGGGTTTTCTTGGCAGAGATACTGGAGTGGTTTCCCATTTCCTTCTCCAGCTCATTTTACAGATGAGGAAACTGAGGTCAACTGGGTTAAGTGACTTGCCCAGGGTCGCACAGCTAGTAAGTGTCTGAGGCCAGATTGTAACTCAGCTGTTCCTAACTCCAGACCCAGCGTTCTATCCACTGCTCCAACTAGCTGAGGAATGCCCTCTTGTTGGCAATGTCCTCCAGATGATCTCCTTTTTGCGGCTGACCTTGTGCTGGTTACATCAAGCCCTAGAATAGTCAGTCAACAAACATTTTAAAGTACCCACTATGTGCCATGTATTGTGCTAAGCCCTGGGGATACAAGGAAAAAACAAACAAAAAAACCAGTCATTGTTCTCAAAGAGTTCACAGCCTCATTGAACTAATTGAAATAGCCTCTCAGAAGAGATTTATAGTCATGCAAAAGGGTTTGACCTAACCATCTCATGAAGGAAAAACCAAGCAGACGAAGAGTATCTTTTGCCTAAATTATGACACATGATTACACAGCCTTCAGTTTGCCTACCAGTGCCTATGTTTTGAACAGACATTGGACAATTTGGAACAAGATGCAGCACATGATTGTGATGGAGTACCGTTGTGCTATAAGAAATGATGAGGAGGATGGTTTCAGAAAACATGGGAAGACCTATACGAACCGATGCAAAGTGAAATAAGCAGAACCAGGAGATCATTGTACACAGTAACAGCAATATTGTAAAGACTGTCAACTGTGAAAGACTAAGCAATACTGATAAGACTTATCAAAAACTGATTTACAATGATCCAAGACAATTCCAAAGGACTCATGATGAAAAAAATGCATTCACCTCCAAAGAGAGGAAATGATGAACTCTAAGGGCAAATTGAAGTGTAATTTTTCACTCTCCTTATTTTTCTTGCTTTTTTGTGATATGACTAATATGGAAATATGTTTAACATGATTTTACATATATAATTGATACCATATTGTTTGCTTCTAAATGAGTGGGGGAGGAGTGGGAAAGAGGAAGAGAATTTGGAACTCAAAAAAAGTTTTAAAGGAATGCTAAAAATAAATAATAAATTTATTTTAAAAAAGAAAAAGAAAATGGACAAGTTGGGTCCAGAATTGAATCGAAAGAGTAAAACAGACTGGATCATCTTTGTACAACTGCAAAACTCTATAGTCAAACTCCTCACTGAAATAAAAGCCTATCTTTTTAATAGAAATATTTTACCAGTCAATTTCAGTTATCATGAAGATAAGCAGAAGTGTGCTAGAGCAAGGTTGAAATGGCTAGAGCCTATCACTAAATTTCAGTTTGAGCATTTACACCTCAGAGATCAGCAAATTCTACAAATCAGGGCTTGTCATTGTTTTGTTGAACGTTAAGACTTAAGAAAGTGATGGAGAAAATGTTCATTATACGTATTAAACTTAAAGATGTATTAGGTATCCTTTTTTTTTTCCCAATAGCAAATTGTTAAACATTTATAAGTACAGCCCTGAAGATGCAGTTTTCACAGTACTGTGGCCCAGACTGGGGAGTGAGCCCCTTGGATAATACTTCCAAGAAATCAGTTTGTATTAGAAAGATTAGGTAGATAACTACCTGTATTTTTTCTTCTCTCTCCTTCTGTATAGCTTCTCAAGGTGAGTATATCCTAGCTAGAAGAAGGACTTTGTTTCCTTCTTTCCATATGCTTGTTTCTTTATGGTTTTTTTTTTTCCTCAAAGTCACAGACCCTGTTTCAGGACGATCCCTATCCCAGCACACTGGATAGTCTGGCATTCTGGCCAGGAATCCCTGGCAGGGATACAGATTATTCAAAGAGCTAATGCCAATACAACTAGCTGTTGACAAGGGACCATCACTGTGAAATTACCAGGTACTGGGAATGTGGTCAGTTTGGGAGAAATGGTCATGATGAGTAATTGGTTGGGGTTGCCACCTCTTCTTACAGATTTTGGGTCTCAGTTTCCTCATCTTAATATGAGGTGTAAGATAAACTCCAATGACCTCGTCTGCAAAGACTATAAATGCTTTTTTTCCACAGAGTTAAGAAAAGGCAGTGTGCCAGAAAGATCTGTGTTCTCGTCCCATCTCTAACAGACAGACAGTGTGACCATGGGCGAGTCATTTCATCCCTTACTACTCTATGCAACTAAGACTTAAAATTGCAGAGAAGGTTCCGATCGGCATTGAGGGAGTTTACTTACCTGGGAGTTCCCTATACCAAAGAAATCTCAAGTTCTGTCCCTGGTCCTGTCTTAAAGAACTAGTGTCTTGAGGAATTGTCAGTATAACTGTTATTCTGGAAAGTCTACTTTTGTTTTATGGAAGAAGAAAGACAGAGAGGTAAAGGGAGAAAGAGGCTGAAGACAATTTATTTCCTAACAACACTGCTTGCAAAGAAACATTATGAAGAGAATTCTTGAAAGACTTTGTCAGCTACCCTGAGAAAGGTGAATGATGGGATTATGTTTCCAAAATTGAGATGTCAGCATTTTTTAATAATAGTTAAAGGTGATTTTGGCTGTTGTCTCTCACAGCCAATATATATTAGAAGTAGTTATTTATGTCTTAGTTTGGTTTTTAATCATACTTCTAATAGTATAGCCAGCAAACTTTTTTTAAACCTAGAAAATAAGGAGGGTTGATATATAGAGAAGTTTCTCTGGTTTATAAAATAACTAAGAGGGAGATAATACACAGAACTGCTATAATAGAAATGGCATAAAGTTTGGAGTCAGAGGACCTGAGATGAAATGCTGCTCTGCCATTTATTATATGTATAACCTTGCTCACTTAACCTTTCTGGTCCTGTTTCCTCATCTGTAAAATAAGGGAGTAAGACTTACCATTACACACACACACACACACACACACACACACACACACACACACACACATTAAAATTTGATAACTTCTTTTTTTTGGTTGAGGGGGGTGGCTGGGCAATGGGGTTAAGTGACTTGTCCAGGATCACACAGCTAGTAAATGTCAAGTGTCTAAGGCTGGATTTGAATTCAGGTCCTCCTGACTCCAGAGCCAGTGCTCTAGCCACTGCACCACCTAGCTGCCTTCAAGATTTGATAACTTCTGATGACCCTTCCATTCCTAAACCTATAAGCACATGAGCTTATAATATTTAATAAACTGGTGTGGGATATCAGAGCTAATTGTTAATTAATGAGAGCAATGTTGCAAACATTGCAGTTAACTTAGAAATCTTATTGGTTGCCATAGAACTATCGATGAGAATGAGTAAGGTTGACGGGTCAGTAGTAGGCAGAAAGAAAGATGACCCCCTTCCCCACTTTAGGCTATGTGTAGAATGGTCTACTTTAAACCTTGATACTAATAATATCCCTTCCAGGTTGAAAATTCTATGACTTGTGGTATAATGGGAAAAGCATTGACTCTGGGGTCAGAGGATCAATTCCCATTCACTTAACCTTGTGAGCCTCACTCTTGTCATCTAGAATGAGGGGATTGGACCACATGTCCTTTTGGGTCCACACCAGCTGCAGATCTAAGATCCTGTTATCTTACTAGCAATGTGACCATAAGCAAATCACTTTACCTCTGAGCTTGTGTTTCCTCCTCCTGGAATCAGGACAGGACAATAAAACTCCCACTACCTACTTCAAAGGGCTGTTGTGAGAACCAAACGAGATAATACATATAAAAGTGCTTTGTAATGATAAAGCACCGTATAAATGTGAGTTACAATTCTATGATTTAGATCAGAAAGAAAAGTTGAAGAAGTGTGAAGTAAGTGGGGAACTCAAGGGCATGATGAGATTTTTTTGAAAAAAGACGTCTGCTGAGAACTCCAAACAACATGGGTGCTCATCTCTTGAGGAATGGCTAGACAACCTGCAGTATGTGGCCATAAAAAATTATTTTGAGATAGGAAATAACAAATATGAGGAATACAGAGAAACATTGGCAGATTTGTATGAACTCATGCAGACTGAAAGTCAGCAGAACCAACAAAACAAGATATACACTGGTTATTTTAGTTTTTATTCTATGAGCCAGCCTACCTCTCAATTTGATTCAAATCAATAAACATTTGTTAAATGCCTACCATAGGTCAGGCATTGCGCTAAGCTTTGTGGATACAAAAAGGGGTAAAAGACAGTCCCTGACCTTCAGGAACTTACAATCTCAAAGGGGGAGACAACATACAAACAAATATATACAAAGCAAGCTATATACAGGATAAGTAGAAAATTACTGAAAGAGGGAAGTCATTGAAATTAAAAGGGATTGGGGAAGGCTTCTTGCAGGAGGTGGGATAGTAGTTGGGACTTAAAGGAAGCCAGGGAGGTCTGTAGACTGAGGAAGGAGGTTTCTAGGCAAGGGGGATAGCCAGAGGAATGCTCAGAGCTGGGATTTGGAGTGTCTTATTCATGGAATAGCCAAGAGGCCAATGTCACTGGATCAAAGAGTACCTGTTGGGGCACTAAGGTGTAAAAAGACTGGAAAGACTGAAGGGACTAGGTTACTAAGAGCTTTGAATGCTAAACAAAGCATTTTGTATTTGTTCCTAGAAGCAATAGGGAGACACTGGGTTTTATTGGGGGGGGGAGGGTGACATGATCAGAACTGTGTTTTAGGAAAATCTCTTTGGTGGCTGAATGGAGGATGGATTGGAGTGGGGAGAGACAAGGCAGACGACCCACAGCAAGCTATTCCAATAATCCAGGTGTATGGCCATAATGCCTGCACCAGAGTGGTGGCAGTGTCAGAGGAGAGAAGGGGGCTATTCAGGAGATGTTGCAGAGGTGAAAGTGACAAGCAAAGGTGAAGTTGGCCACAATGATATGGTGGATGAGAGATAGTGAGGAGTCCAGGGTGACTCCTATGTTGTGAGTCTGGGAGTGGGAGGATGGTGTAATAGGGAAGGTAAGAGGTGGGGAGGATTTAGAGGGAAAGATAATGAGTTCTGTTTTGGACATGTTGAGTTTAAAAAGTTTACTGGATGGCTAAACTTTTATGTTACTCCCTTTCATGCAGTCTATAGGCCAACCAAACTGGCCTTCTGGATGTTCCTCACACACAATACTCCGTCTTCCTCGCCTTTCTTTAGGCAGCCCTGCTCCTTCACCACCACCCTCCATGGCTGAACATGATTCCTCATCATCTCTACATCATAGACTCTCTAATTTCCTTCAAGCCTAGCTCCAATGCCACCTTTCCCAAGAAGCCTTCCCTAATCTCCCAGTTTCTATGTCTCTCAAATTACTGAGTATTTTGTATATCCTTATATATGTAGGTACTTTCCCATACCACCACCACTCCCACTAGCAAATAAGCTTCCTGAGGTCAGGAACTACTTAATTTTATCTTTGTCTTCACAAAGCCCAGCTGGGAGTCTGACATATTCAACAGCAGCATCTTAATAAATGCTCATTGATTGCTTGACTGGGTAAATAAAAGAAAAATAAAACAAAGCCAAAGGCTATGTAATTATCATCATCCATCGTGCCCAGAAGAAAGAAATGAGAAAATGCAGCTTTTTTCATTGGAGAAACAGGGGAACGTGGGTGAGTATCAGACTCAGTTGCTACAGTCTCTGAGTTTTGCTCCCCTGTTTTACTTTATTACAAGAAAAGGCTCTGGGGTTGTGGAAGGGGAAAGAGCTAGAAATAAACCTGACATAAAAACAAGAGGCATCAATAAAACTTAATAAAAAGAAATGTGGTGTTTCAGGCCAAGTGCATGAAGGCCCTGAAAGTAAGGTCAGCATTTGGAGACACTGAGTCAGTGAGCCAAATGGCTTTTTTAAAAACCTTGTACTAAATACAAATACTCACCAAGGCTATATATTAACAGGTGCAGTTCTCTGGGCCCCCAACCACCAGAATATATCCAGATCAGTAACAACAATCCACCTGAGAATAAAACGTCCATCAGGTCTAAAGAGCTACCCCTCACTCCTCCTCAATTTATATAGTATTCGCCAAAGAGTGGGCCTGAGTGCACTTTACCTATAGTCCCGTAAGAGATCAACTTGGAATGGAAAGCATTCTGGATTTGGAGGAGTGGATATATACATTCAAATCTTGTGTAACTTTGAGCTTGACTACTCTGGGACTCAGTTTCCTCATCTGTAAAATGAATGGTGTTGAACTGGACAATTTTTTTTGTCCATTAATTTATTAATTTTTAGTTTTCAACATTCACTTCCACAAGATTTTGAGTTCCAAATTTTCTCCCCATCTCATCCCTCCCCCAACTCCAAGACAGCTTGCATTCTGAATACCCTTTCCCCTAATCTGTCCTCCCTTCTATCTCCTCCCCCCCTTCTCTTATCCCCTTCCTCTTCTGTGTTCCTGTAGGGCAGGATAGATTTCTATACCCCATTGCCTGTATATCTTATTTCCCAGTAGCATGTGAAAACAAAATTTTTTTTAACATTTGTTTTTAAAGCTTTGGGTTCCAAATTTTCTCCCTTCCTCCCACCCCACCCACCCTCATTGAGAAGGCAAGCAACTCGATACAGGTTATACATGTGTAGTCATGCAAAACACTTCCATAGTTGTCATGCTGTGGAAAACTAACTATATTTCCCTTCATTCTATCCTGCCCCCCATTTATTCTATTCTCTCTTTTGACCCTGTCCCTCCTCAGAAGTGTTTGCTTTTGATTACCCCCTCCCTCAATCTGCCCTCCCCTCTATCAACACCCCCACTCCTCCCCCCTCGATCTCTTATCCCCTTCCCCCCTATTTTCCTGTAGGGTAAGATAGATTTCCATGCCGAATTTGGTGTATGGTATTCCCTCCTTAAGCCAAATCCAATGAGAATAAGATTCACTCATTCCTTTTCACCTTCCCCCACTTCCCCTCCACTGTAAAAGCCTCTTCTTGTCTGTTTTAGGTGATGAACTGATAATTTCTAGGAACCCTTTCAGCTCCATGTCAGAATAATGTCAGAAATACTAAACCCGGAATGAATGAATTCTCCTAATGAATGCCAAGAACAACAACATGCCTTTTTAGCTATGGGAAGCAGGAGAAAATCACAAAAGCATTGGACCACTTTTCAGAAAGGAACATGGTCACTTACATGTGGTAGGTTCTCCATCAATATTGAATGGAACTGTTGGATAAGCCAGGAGATGGTAACAGAGCAGTTCACTACTCATAATCAGTTCTTGTCACCATGCACAGACATACTACATCCTAGGGCAATGGTCTTGTGGGCTAACTCCAAGAGGTATGTGATCAACCTATCAAAGGGTTGGAAGATGGGACACATCTTATCCTACCTGAAATAGCCAGTCTTGGGGCTTGTCTCCAATGTAAGTACATCACACCTGGTCTCCCACTCAGTCCCTCCCTCTGCTATGCAAGATACCTTTGCTACCTCTTGCCTGCACTGCTGTATTGCTTCCTCATTGCCCTGTTGGCCTCAATAGTAACCTAATGTTATTGGCAGTAGCTATGCAGATGTCATTGAGGAAACCATCCCCTCCAACCCAGCATACCCATCCACCATGACTTCACAACTCTACCAGGCAACCCCCAGAGACCAGGATCTATGCCCCATAATAGTGACTGGTAAGAGCCCCAACCCACCTTCTTGTTTTTAGTGGGCCAGAGTGAGTTGCACAGGATGAGTAGGCATAGATTTTTTGCAGTATTCATCATGAACCTCTTTACTCTTTCCTCTAAAACCTACCCTTTCCAGAACAAGTGCGCCCCATCCTTCTAGTCACCCAAGTTTGCAACCTTAGTTTCATCTTCAAACCCTCACTCTGCCTTATTCCTTATATCCCATTAGTTGCCAAAGCTTATCACTTCTCCCTCTACAGCATCTCTTGCATTCTTACTACTCACACAGTTAATATCCCAGTGTATTTTCATCACCTCTCTCCTGGACTAGAGACAATTATCTCCTAATTGGTCTCTGTGCCTCAAATCTCTCCCCTCTGTAATCCATCCTTCACAAAGCTATCAAAGGAGTTTTTCTAAAGAAAAGTTCTGACCATGTCACCCTCCCCTCTCCCCCACCACAATAAATTCTCCACCCACCTACCCAATAAACTTAGTTGGCTCCCTATGACCTCTAGGGTCAGCTGTTATTTAGTCTCTATCTCATCTTTTTTAGATTTATATTTTTGTGTGCATTTTTATGATATACACAATTATTAGCAAACTAGTACATAAATATATATGCACATATAAAATGTACACATAAGGCAATCTGTACATTTTACATATACATCTTATGTTCAAACACATTTTACCAATAAGGGTGTGTAATCAAAGTTTGGAAACAAATGTTTTTGTTGTTTGGTTGTTTCTGTTGTATCTGACTCTTCGTGACCCCATTTGGGTTTTTCTTGGCAAAGATACTAGAGTGATTTGCCATTTCCTTCTCCAGTTCATTTTACAAATGAGGAAACTGAGGCAAAGAGGGTTAAGTGACTTGCCCAGGGTCACACAGCTAGTAAGTGTTTAAGGTCATATTTGAACTCAAGTCTTCTTGAGTCCAAGCCCAGCATTATATCCACTGTGCTATCTAGCTGCCCTAAATGTCCTACGGTACTGAAAAACTTGTGATTATTGAACAGATGTTTTAAATCCTTTAAACTATAAACCAGTAAATGTGAGGTTAATTCCTGGCACAATTTCAGAACACATTATTAAAGGGATATGACTTCATCATGAACAACTTTAAAGTCCATAGAAATGTCTATTATCATTACTATCATCATCATCATCATTATTATTATTATTATCAGCATCACTTCTTTTTTTTTAAAAAAAGTAACTAGACTAGTAGATCAGGAAAATGCCAGGGACATTAGATACTTGGATTTCACCAAGGTGACTAATGAAGTCTCATATCATTGTGGTCAAGGACACAGTCCCGTAGAATAACAGACATAGAGCTGGAAGGAAGAAGAGAGAAGGGGAATCAGAATTTATGTACTGTACAAGCTAGGTAGGTGTTATTATTATCCTTGTTTTGCCATTGAGGAAACTGAGGCAGAGAGAGGTTGAGTGATTTGTCCAGAGTCATACAGCTAGTAAGTGTATGAGTATAGATTTATACCCTAGTCTTTCCTGACTCCAGGCTCAGCACTCTATCCAATGCATCTCCTAGCCACCTCCGGAGCTGGAAAGGATCTTAGAGGCTATGGAGTCCAACCCCCTCATCTTACAAATGAGGACACTGAGGCACAGAAATGTTAAGAGACAGCTAGTATTTGGATCTTCCTGACTTCAAATTCTGCACTCCATCAACTCTGCCAGGCTATTTCATGATAAAGAAATGTGGATGGACTGTATGGTAGTACCATTAGGTAGCTGAATTTGGAATTGGTTCAGACCAAAGAGTGAGATTAATGAATAGGATCAATTTTGGCCTGGAAGAAAGTCTCCAGTGGAGTGCCCCAGGGATCGGAATATGTTCTATTCAACTTTTTTAGTAATGACTTGGATGAAAACAGAGTTGGCAAAGTTACCAAATTTGCAAATGATATAAAGCTAACTGCTAAAATGCTGGTTAATATAATTAGGAACCTAAGTGATCTTGTCAAGTTCCAAGGGTGAGTCAAATATAATATGAAATTTAATAAATATATTTCATTGCAGAAGTGGGGGCACTATAGGGGGTACAATACTGCATATCCTGTGAGGCATTGTTGATATATGGGTTAATTTTAAAGCTCAACTAAATTACTACCTTCCAATGAAGCCTTTTCCAATTCCCCAGTCTCTCTCTGTCTCTGTCTCTGTCTCTGTCTCTCTCTCTCTCTCTCTCTCTCTCTCTCTCTCTCTCTCTCTCTACTTGCTGGGTAGCAGAGGGGGCACGGATATATTTTAAAATGAAGGTGGTATAAAAACAAAAGGCATTGAGGGCGGAGCCAAGATGGCAGAGTGAAAGCAGTGACTTGCTTGAGCTCTCCCCCAAACCCCTCCAAATACTCATAAAAAATGGCTCTAAACAAATTCTGAAGCAGCAGAACCCACAAAAAGACAGAGCGAAACAAATTTCCAGCCCAAGACAACCTGGATGATCGATCAGAAAGGTGTATCGCGCCGGGCTGGGAGCGCAGCGCAGCGTTGCGTGGGTACACAGGCTTCAGGGAACCTAGAGCAGGCCTCAGAGGACTGAATCATGGGCAGCTGTGGTGGTTTCCAGACTCCTCAATCCACCAATGCCAAAGACAACTTAGAAGGTCAGTGGGAAAAGTCTGTTTCTGTCGGTGCTGAGACAGGAAGGTGGAATTTCAGCTCCATTCCCTAAGAGCGTGGCCCGGGGGGGAGGCAGCTGCTTCCTGAGCTTCCAGCCCACAGACTGAGGGGGAATTCAGTGGCTGATCAGAGAGGGACTGCAGGGATCTCTTTGCCAGTGCTGAGGCAGGAATCTCTTGCTTTGCCTGTGTTTGGATCTGGGTCACAGTTCTGGGCGGGCAGTGCTGGGGTGAGTAGGAACGCTGGTGTGGTGGAGCTTGGAGTGGCTGTGGAGAGGAACCCTTCCTCACAGTTACAGGACAGAAAGGAATACTTGCAGTCACAGGTCAGGAAAAGAGTAAACACCTCGCCCCTTATCATACCACGTTGGAAGAATTGAAAACTTACAGGTCCCTACAAGTATCTCTGAAAACAGCTATACAAACCCCTGAAGCTTGGGACAATACATTCTCCACATTGGAAGCAGACTCTTACCTTAGCAAAGAATTTAAAACTCAAGTAATTGGCTGGGATCATGAGCAAGCAGCGCAAAAAGAGTCAGACCATAGAATCTTACTTTGGTGAAAAAGAAGATCAAAATATACAACCAGAAGAAGACAACAAAGTCAAAGCTCCTACATCCAAAGCCTCCAAGAAAAAATGAATCAGTCCCAGGCCTTGGAAGAGCTCAAAAGGGATTTTGAGAAGCAAGAAGTTAGAGGAAAAACTGGGAAGAGAAATGAGAGTGATGCAAGAAAATCATGAAAAACAAGTCAACAGCTTGCTAAAGGAGACCCAAAAAAATACTGAAGAAAATAACACCTTAAAAAATAGCCTAACCCAAATGGCAAAAGAGGTCCAAAAAGCCAATGAGGAGGAAAATGCCCTAAAAAGAAAAATTGGCCAAATGGAAAAGGAAGTCCAAAATATTACTGATGAAAATAGTTCCTTAAAAATTAGAATAGAGCAATTGGAAGATAGTGACTTTATGAGAAATCACGACACAGCAGAACAAATCCAAAAGAATGAAAAATTAGAAAACAATGTGAAATATCTCATTGGAAAAACAACTGACCTGGAAAATAGATCCAGGAGAGAGAATTTAAAAATTATTGGACTATCTGAAAGCCATGATCAAAAAAAGAGCCTAGACATCATCTTTCAAGAAATTATCAAGGAAAACTGCCCTGATATAGTAGAACCAGAGGGCAAAATAGAAATTGAAAGAATCCACAGATCTCCTCCTGAAAGAGATCCCCAAAGGAAAACTCCTAGGAATATTATAGCCAAATTCCAGAGTTCCCAGGTCAAGGAGAAAATATTACAAGCTGCCAGAAGGAAACAGTTCAAGTACTGTGGAAACACAATCAGGATAACACAAGATTTAGCAGCTTCTACATTAAAGGACCGCAGGGCATGGAATATAATATTCCGGAGGGCAAAGGAGATAGGATTACAACCAAGAATCACCTATCCAGCAAAACTGAGTATAATCCTTCAGGGGAAAAAATGGTCATTCAGTGAAATAGAGGACTTTCAAGCATTTTTGATGAAAAGACCAGAGCTGAATAGAAAATTTGACTTTCAAATACAGGACTCAAATGGAACATGAAGAGAAGATCAGTCTCAGGTTTATGGATTTTTTTGGATATGGCAACTCATTAGGACCATCAACCAAGGACCAGAAGGATTGTGATCTGCATCAGTGGCATGAACACCCATATAGATGAAATATTGAAGTATTGATGTAAGAAAATACAATATTTTAATACCTCTAAAGATAGGCTAAATCATATTCATACCAGAAACTCACCAATAGTTTACAAACTAGCTCTAAGAGACAGTAACAAACCATCCTTCAAAAAGAGCCAGGGTACATGACAAAACAGGAAAATGAAAAATGTTGGAGATGTGGGAAAATTGGAACACGAATGCATTGTTGGTGGAGTTGTGAAATGATCCAACCATTTTGGAGAACACTTTGGAACTATGCCCAAAGGGCTATAAAAATGTGTATCCCTTTGATCCAGCAATAGCACTTCTAGGGCTATATCCCAAAGAGATCATACAAATGGGAAAAGGACCCACATGTACAAAAATATTCACAGCAGCTCTTTTTATGGTGGCAAAGAATTGAAAATTGAGAGGATACCCATCAATTGGGGAATGGCTGAACAAGTTGTGGTATATGAATGTAATGGGATACTATTGTGCTATAAGAAATGACTTCAGAAAAACCTGGAAAGACTTGTATGATGCTGAGTGAAGTGAGCAGAACCAAGAGAATGTTGTACACAATAACAGCCATGTTGTGCGTTGACTAATATTGATAGACTTAACCATTCTCAGCAATACAAGGATCTAAGACATCTCCAGAGGCCTCGTGATGGAAAATGCTGTCCACATCCAAAGAAAGAACTATGGAAGTTGAATCGCTATCATTTTTTTTACTCTTCTGTTGAGTTTTGTTTCCTCTTTCTAATGGTTCCTCCTATTGGTTTGAATTTTTACTTACAACTTCACTAATGTGAAAATATGTTTAATAGGAATGTAAACAGGTAGCCTATATGAGATTGTGTGCCGTCTTGGGGAGGGTGGTGGAGAGGAAGGGGGAGAAAAATTTTAAACTTTTTTTTAAAATTTAAAGCATATGGAAGTGATTGTTGATAAATCAAAATAAATTAATAAAATCTAAAAAAAAGCCCAAAAGGCATCAATAAAAATAAGATAAAACATTTTCAAAGAAATTTGATAGGAATAAATTTAAAATTCTACAGATAGGTTCAAAAAACCATCTGAATAGGTATGGAATCTAGAGGATGTGATTGGGAAAAATTTGTGTGAAAAACCTCTAAGGATTTTCAGGAGGTGGAAGCTCACTATAAGCAAATAATGTGACATGAAGGCCAAAAATGCTTTTGTTGCACAGTGACCAAAATTGGGAAGGGTTAGTCCTAATTTACTGTACAATGATTAGACCCTATCTAGAATATTATTTTTAATTACGCCCCATCTAGAATTTTATGCCCAGCTCTGGATGCCACATTTGAACTTCATGAGTTCAGATATAGCCTCAGATACAAGTTGTGTGACCCTGGTCAAGTCATTTAACCCTGTTTGCCTCAGTTTCCTCATCTGTAAAATGAGCTGGAGAAGGAAATGGCAAACCATTCCAGTGTCTTTGCCAAGAAAACTCCAAATGGGGTCATAAAGAGCCAGACACTATTGAAACAGCCCAACAGCAACTGGATGCCACAGTTCATGAGCAGTACTGAGAAGCTGGAACGTGGCCAGAGATGGGGGACCAGCGTGGCAAAAGCACTAGAAACCAGGGTGTATGAAGTCTGGTTGAAGGAGCTGGGAATTTTTAGCCTGAAGAAAAGAATACTTGGTAGTTGTCTACAAGTATTTGAAGGGCTGAAGTTTAGCAGCAGGAATAGATTTGTTTTGCTTGACCTCCGAGGATCATGGGGAGAAGTGACAAAGATTCAGATTTCAGTTCATTACGAAGAAAAACTTGCAGGCCAGACCATGGGGAAGTGGGTTGCGTGGGGGTTGGGGAGGGGAATGAAGGGGGAGAAGAGGGGAAGTAATGAATTCTCTACATCCAGGGATCTTCCCACAAAGGCTGGATGACCCCTTGTCAAGGTGTTGGAAAGGGACCTCTGAGGTCCCTTCCATCTCTGGGTTTTTATGATTTGATCATTATACCATGCTTCCCTTTACAGTAATCTCTGTACCTCGCTGAGGTGGAAGCTGGTACCAGCCTTTGAGAAATAACTTCCTTGATAAGCCTTTAAGAGGGTGCTCCCATTGGAAACTTAATGCGGTAACTTGGCAGTGACCTCCTCTGATGAAGGCCACATTGTCCCTGCGTTTATTTTACTTCATTAGCTAATGCTGTAATGTGGACTATATAATCATCTGAAGTTTTATGGATTCATTTGTTTTCTAAAGTGGAATTTCCACGGATGAGTAAACTTCTTGCATCTGGGGCAGGATAGAAATAGTTGCTTCTTAGAAGCTGACAAGGTAACAGATAGACACTCTAATATCATGCTGTACTGTTCATCAGCTTGATTTTTTATTTTTAATTAGTTGGAGAGTGATTAGTAAGATTTTTTTTCCCTTGAGGTATAAATTTCTAAAGGACAGAAGGGGGAGAAAAATCTAGGCAATGTAATGATATGCTTCCATCGTTAGTCTCAGTAGGTTGACTTTACTCCATCTTGCTTTGTCAACAAGTAACTGTTCACTCTGGAAGTGTCAACACGGCAACTCTGTTCTCTGTTCTCTTCCCAGGCTTCCAGAAGGCTCCACTAGAGTGATAATGACACAGTTCCAATAAGAGGTTCAAAAGGGTGGTGAACATCCTTGTTGATAACCACTCAAGGAGAAAATCAGTATTTGGGATGATAAAATCTGAGCCAAGCTCAACAACCCCACAACACTTAATTAACACGGGCTGAGTCAGAGTGCCCCAGAATTAAGAGCAAATGCAAGAAGGCAGCTAAGCAACTGTAGGAATGATCTGTGTGGAAATTATTTTATAAACACACTAGCAGCTAAAGGAGACTTGCTATCTTAGGCAAAATGGCAGTTATACCAAAAATTCTTTTATGGCAGAAGGGGAAAAGGCAAAATTTCCCAGTGGATGGAGGCTAAAACTAATTGAAAGGACTAAATATAATATGCTTTTTGATAGTCCTTTCTTATTTTTAGTCCCTTGAGTTACATTGAGCTTCTAAGGATTCCATGTGGGTGAGATGAGTTGGAATGATCTTCCCCCAAAATCAAAATATAAAATAAATAAATGGGCAAAGACATAGAAGCATTAGGCAGAGAGAAAACTTCTTCTGACAATCATGGGAGGAGTTATTCAGATGTGCACCGTGTGACTGCTGATGCAGATGTAAACTCCACGACTATAATTTTGCTTTTGTTTTTCAGCAGCTGATCAGAGGTATCAGGGAAGCAAACTATGGGCTTCCTTTACACACCATGAGACTGAGTGGACTGGCAAATTAGCTAAGGCAAGAAAAAAATGTCAGGAGTAGCCACAGAGTCAAAGACAAATTGAAAGAAGGGCTTTTGGGGTTTGTTTGATTTTTTTTTGTTTTGTTCTCTTTTTGCTGAGGCAATCGGGGTTAAGTGACTTGCCCAGGGTCACACAGCTAGTAAGTGTCAAGGATTTGAACTCAAGTCCTCCTGACTCCAAAGCCGGAGCTCTATCCACTGCACCACCCAGCTTCCCCTGAAAGAGGGGCTTTTGATGGGAAGCTGGTCTACAACCCAGCATAGTAACTGTGCTCTATGAACAGCTTTTAATTGTATATTAAGGGTCCTGCAGAAAAAAAGTTTTTTCTTCAAGCTCTAGGGGAGAAATCAGAGTTGCACTGAACAGTGATCATAATAGTCAAGGATTCTTAGGAAGATTACCTAAGTATATTTAAATGCACTGTTTTCTTGAGTGAGACCAATAGTAGTTGTGGCTCACTTCATTTAAGTGGAATGGATGCCATGGCTAACACTATATACAGCAACCTAAAAGGGCAGCTCATTCAGCCAAGATGTGTGCAATGCAACCTAGGACTGTTGAATTAATTAATTTCTGTCTTTTGGCCCTACAAATCTTCCTGTTGTTAACCTGTTGCTTCAAACCAGGACCTAGATTTCACTCAAGCTCTTCTAAAAGGTTGTTTACTTTCTCTAGGACAAACCTCAGTTCCCTTCCCCTAAGTTCATTCATTGCTCTCTGACAATTTTGATCCATGACCCAATGTCACAACAAATCTTTTACCTCTGCCCTTTAGGACTATTGACAGACCACCACTTCTTCTCCCCACACCTCACCTCCAAGTCAAATTTGCCAAGAGGAGCAGTCTGGCAGCCCCCAGCCTATGTCTCAGTTCTGGGCAGAGGCAGAAGCATGTAGGACAGGACATTTCGACATTTTCTCTTTAGAACTACCTATTTAATTTGTTCATTCAACAAACATTTATTAAATGTGTCTATGTGCAAAGCACCAATCTAGATGCTGGAGATAGAAAGATGAAAAACAACATAGCCCCTGATTCCCAAGGAGTTCGTCATCCATTAGAGTAGATATGAAATAGACACAGATGAGTATGGTGTAAAATTGGACACGATAAGAGCCAATGAAAGATCTGGACAAGGAAAACTTGGGGATATGGGGTGGAGATCACTTTCATCAGCCATCCAGGGAAGGCTTTATGAAGGAGGTAGTACCTAAGCTGACTCTTGAAGGCTAGGGAAGTTTTCAACATGGAAGGAATGTATTCCAGCAGTGAGGGTCAGTCTATGTGAATATATGGTGGTAAGAAAGATTGGGGAAAACTGAGTAGTCCCATTTGGCAAGAACACAGAGTATATGAAATAAAGCTGGAAAGATACATATCATCCAAGTTGGGAACAGTTTCAAATGCCCTAAAGAGTTTGTAATTTATGCTAGAAATAATAAATGGTCTTTGTACAAGGGAGTGGTTAGTGGTCAGAATAATTTGAAGGATGGATTGGAGAGACAGGATAAAGGGAAATCAGTCAGAAGTATGGTAGGAGCAATATCCTAACCCTTCCCCCCATACAAGTTAGGCTAGTTTTCCACTAAAGGTATTGAGATCATACTCAAGTCTGGGTTTGCTCAGTGTATTAAAGGCTCAGGCTGTTGACATCACTTCCTGGTCAGTTGACTACCAAATAGCCTTCATGAGCTTCAGGTGCTCTGATGCTTGGCTGGTGAATTTTGCTGGGCAACCCAGGCAAGGAAGCGTCACTCACCTGAAATCAACTCAAAGTGTCCTCAAATGCCTATTTTTGTTGAATAGCCTTCTCCTGCTATGGGCTAAGAAAGCTTTTCAAGTTAACAACTGAATGACCTATGAATGTCTCATTTTGTTCTAATATAAGTTAAACTTCCAGGGCACTGGCTTGAGTGATGCCCAGGCTAGAAAAAGAAACTATTGCATTGACAATGTAAATGGGGAATGAAGGTCTGAACTAGTTAGGGTGGTATCAATGTGAACAGAGAAGAGTGGTCACTAAAAAAAAATTATTTAATGATTTAACTTATACCTTTTATTGAAGAATTTAAAATGTGGGATTTTTTTTGAAGGAATGGAAAAGGGCAGTCAGATATGATGAGTTTACACAGAGACCTGCCCTAGAAATGTATCAGACATTACTTGTAGCATATGCCAAACTCATCTACAACTAAATACAAGAGCACTTTTTTAAAGACACAAATAATTCTTTGGAGGTTTAAAGCTCAGAGAAGCCAATTGTATTGTTTAAACAGTGCTGTTGGTATTATTGTTATTGTCTGTCTTTCATTTCTGTTTCTGTTTTTTGGCTAGGCAATGGGGTTAAGTGACTTGCCCAGGGTCATACAGCTAGTATGTGTCAAGCGTCTGAGGCTGGATTTAAACTCAGGTCTTCCTGACTCCAACGCCAGAGCTCTATCCACTGCGCCAACCAGCTGCTCCCTTGTCTTTCATTTCTGAAGAGACCAATGACATCAGGAGGGTGATGTCTTGAATTGCAATGGAATTGGATGTAAGTGAGGCAGAGCTGTGCAAATTCCTCAGCCTCACTCTCTCCTCCGGAGTCATCTGAGTCCAGTGGCAAGACATAGGTCAGGACACCTGGAGACAGCCTCAGATGCAGTGGGAAATCTTGGTCTTTTTAAGCTAAGGTTTTTCCCAGCTCTCAGTTTGTCTTAGGCAACACCCTTTCAGTGGTTTAAAGCTAGGTAAGAAATGAGGCAAAAGATGGCCTAGTTTGCCTACTCAGAAAAAAAAAATCAGTCTGGGAGAGGAGGTCCCCCAGGGTTTCTGGCCAGAATAGAAACAATTGCTATTTACACTCACTCAGCCATCAAAACCCAAACAATGACCATGTGAGGCTAGAGTTGGGACCTTTTATTGGCCAATCAGCGAGAGCCAGAGTGATTTGGGTTGAAGGCATAGTCAAGTAG
Organism: Phascolarctos cinereus; assembly: GCF_003287225.1. NCBI lineage: Eukaryota > Metazoa > Chordata > Mammalia > Diprotodontia > Phascolarctidae > Phascolarctos > Phascolarctos cinereus. Next base: position 392,330,183 of record NW_027555847.1, on the reverse strand, counting down.
CTCTGTGACTATTGTTGTTGTTTGTCCTTTGCTCTGGAAAAGGACCATGACATTGGGAAGCAGATGTCATGATTTGCAAGTGAATTGAATTTAAGTGAAAGAGGGTTATACAAAGTCACTAGCCTTACTCTCTCCTCTGGAGCCATCTGGGTCCAGTGGCAAGATACGGAACTAGAAAGAAGACCTGGGTTCAAATGCTGTCACTAACATTTACTAGCTATGTGACCTGGGCAAATGAAAAAAAGGGTGATTATGTACCCATTGTACCTACCTTCTAAGAGTCCATTTGGCACAATGGATGGTGAACCAGCCTCAGAGTTTAGGAGTCATAGACAGCTTCAATGTTTTAAGTTCTGTTTCTGACACACACCATCTATCTGACCTTGAGCAAAGCAGTTGATCTCTCATGCCCTAGAAGACTCTCTTAAGATTCTAAGTTTTAGAGTGGGTACAGATCTGCATTGGTAGAAGACTTTCCTCACTAGGAGTTCTCTACATGAGTGATATCCCAAGTCTGGTCCAAAAAAACCTACTTCTCAGGGTTATTGATGAACTGAGTCACTGTACGTAAGGTATATACAAATATACAAATATCAGTTGTTATTACTGAAGATACGAAGAGACTGCACATCACATTGTTTACATGTTGATTTTCTTTTTGTTAAATAAGTTTTCATTGATGTCTTTTGTTTTTTTCCACCACCATATTTTCTCCCTGGGGCACCTAGGTGGTGCAATGGATAGAACACTGGGCCTGGAGTCAGGAGGACCTGAGTCCAAATATCACGGAATGTGTTATAAGATATTAGTCTAAGCCTAATTTCTGCCAGACTCCTTTACAATTTTCCCAACACCTTTTGTCAGATGGAGAGTTCATTCTTAAGTAATTTCTGTTTTCTGATTTATCAAACAATAGGTTATTGAGTTCCATTGTTTCTGATTTTCCCTTGTCTAGATATACTTCTCTCTTTTTTTAACCTTTATAATAGATTATCTTTATGATCCATATTAATTCTTCAATGCTATTTCATGTAGTTGGCACTGAGTATAATTTGGTGGAGGAGTATGACAATTTCTGATAAGTCAAATGTATTATCACTGGGTTCAATTGTCTTTTGTTGGGTTTTTGTGGTTGTTTGCCTAAACTGCTTTGGGTTTATTTGGTCCAGACCTATACTTTCATCAGTATAAGAAACTCCAGGTGTAGAAGCTTCCCTGCCACAATATAGATGGTCAACTCATCTATGACCTTTAGCCTTAGGGAATGGCCAAGGGCATTGAGAGGTGTGTCTTGGCCATGTAGGACTTGAACCCAGGTCTTCTTGATTCTGAGGTCAGCCTGCTATCCAATCTACAATACAGTTCTTTGTGTTGTTGTCCACTTGCAGATTCCTCGATGGCATGCCTTATTTTCTGCTAATGGCAATGAAGTTCAAAGTTAGATTACTTGTACCTTATCCACACCAATTCCAAAGGACTTGTGATGAAAAACATTCTCCACCTCCAGAGAAAGAAATGACGGAGTCTGAATGCAGATCAAAGCATACTTTTTTTAACTTTATTTTTGTTTGGGGTGTGTGTGTGTGTGTGTTTTAGTCTATTTTCTTTCACAACATGACTAATATGGAAATGTGTTTTGCATGACTGCCCATGTATAACCTTTATCAAATTGCTTGCCTTCTCAATGAGGGAGGCAAGGAAGAAAGGAGAGAGAAAATTCAGAACTCAAAATTTTAAAAAACTAATGCTAAAAATTGTTTTTATGTGTAATTGGAAAAAATAAAACAAAATAAAACAAAACATAAAGACTACTCATATCCTAGCCAAGAAGTTTCATTCATCAGTGTCAATCAGCCAGCAAAAACTCATTAAGTGTTCATTATGATCATTGTTATTATATTATATTATTATGTAACATATTAATATTATTAAAAGCTAGCATTTATATAGCTCTTTAAGGTTTGCAAAGTACTTTATAAATGTTATATCATTTGTTCCTGGGCATGATGCTTTGGTAGATACCAGAGGAAAGCAATACATGGTCCCTGTGGCTATTACTGAGCATTTTAAGATAACAGTTGGTGGTTCTGGATTACTTCCAACATCTGATTCAAAAAATGTGTTTTTTCTTTGGATGCAGCCAAAAATAGGAGGTGGTCAGACTTGTTGGCCACTCCAAACATCACCAGCAGTAGCAATAACAGCAGCAGCCAGAGAATTGATATGGTGTGTGAAAGCAAGAATCAAGGTTCAGGGAGGCTCCCAGACATGCAGCTGTCCAAGCAGGTCCCCATAACATTATCAATGGCTGGAACGAAATTCTGGATTAGAGACCACCTGGCACCTGGATTTTTGCCCTCATGGTGATGGGGCTCTACTTTTCCTTGCCTTCCTTCATCTTTGATTTTCCCCTCTTGTGTGTGTGTGTGTGTGTGTGTGTGTGTGTGTGTGTGTGTGTGTGTATGTGTGTGTATGTGTGTGTGTCTGGATCCATTCCTGGCCCTGCGTTGGCTGATCCGACAGAATACAATATGGTCCCTTTAATTTCAGCGAATTACTAATACCATCTGTTAGAGAGGAATATAACCAGCATACATTTAGAATTACAGTCCCTAAAGACTTAGTATAACTGATATAATATTTTGAAATGCCTTTGGAAAACCATTTCATAAAAAGGTTCAATGAGCTTTAAAGTTTTTAGCAAAAAATAGCAAATAAATCCAATGCGTCCTCTACTAAAGTTCTACTCTGATGTCTCATTGTGATCTGGAGGTTGCCCTGGGTTCTAAAGGCTGTGGCAGCAAAGGGAAAGTGAAGGCAGCTAAAAAGGGGGCAGAAATAGACCTGAGGATACACCGTATATTCATTATCCAAGGACCAGCTTTGGTAAATAGGAATATTCTCATCACCAATAGTTTGGCCACTGAGTGATGTTTTGGCCAGGGTGGCCAATGAAACATTTTAGTCATTATGTAAGTGTGTGTGTATGTATATGCATGTTTATAGGCACACATACATACATATATGTACGCATATGTGTGCATGTATGTATATGTGTATATAGATCTATATGTGTATATTTTAGTCATTATACATATATCTACTATACATAATGTTATATAAAACCAGATACATATATAACTAAAATGTAACAGTATGAGCAGTGAACAATAACACCAAAAAATGAAATTGACTATGTCCTACAAGTTAGGAAATCACTGGTTATCTTCTGCACTCATACTTTCACTGAGGCAGGAAACTCCCCGAGCCAGAGCAGATTGGCAGCTTGACTGTAATCTTTAGTGTTGGAGAGCTGCCCAGGGCACTGAACATTTAAGTAATTTGTCCATAGTCATATAGATATTGAGAACCACTTCTGAATGGCTATCTAGAGCAAAGTTCAGAATTGGTACCCAATTAGAAGAAAGGGAAAAGATGAAGCTATGGTTTGCAATTAAAACACTTGAACCTGACCAAGGGGAAGGAAGTTGACGCGCACAAGAAAAGATGAGGGGGATGTATAAAGAAACATACTATCATCATTTCCTGTGGAAATTTAACCAATTACCACAATGTTGGGCCAAAAGTGCCTAGGGCCAAAAATCTCCCTCAGCTAGACAGCATTTGATCTCTTTAAGCAGCCAAGTGAAATACTCTTTTAAAATATAAACCAGCTCATAAAACTTTAGAGAGAAAGATGGGTATTCAAGTATGAAAAACATCACCTCAAAACATTGAGTGTTAAAAGGGGAAATGAGTTTGCAGAAAGCTTGGAATGAGACCCAATTAAGCCAGATCATACCACGAGAATTTTAGGGAAAAGTTGGAAAGAGAACAAAAAAACAGATGAAAAATAGAAAAGACCTTTTAACGTTGCTATAATCAACCAGAGCTACTGTGGATGGGAGTAAAGGCTTATCATATAATCCCCCTCTTTGTGACTGAGTTAGATTTACAACAAAGGCAATGGGAGTAGAGATATTTGAGAAACTGGGAGGCTGGATATTCAAAGGGAATAGACCTTAGGGTAAAGCAGAAGACCTGATTCAGGTACTGAATTTCTGGGGAAGATCAAGACTGACATTGATGAGAGCAACAAGAATCTGAATACGATGGAGTGAACTTTAAAGGAGGAGAGATGGCTGCTGAGAGATAGAGACAGAAGGAGCATCTGAAAGGAAAGCTAGGGTATGCCAACTCCTCTTTTTCCTCTTCCTCTCCATGTGGGAGAGAAGCTGCACCCCGTCTTGGAGAAAGTGCCAGGAGACACATTCCCTTCAGAAGAAAGCTCCATTTCATCAAACATCAGAAGACGAAAGGAACATAAGAAGAAGTCTAAGATGAACCAGGGAGTTTTAACAATACAGGAGCCTTCCAGAAGACCCAGTGGAAACAGAGAAAAGAATCAGTGTAGGGTCTTCAGAACTAGGGCTGAGTTTACTGTTAAGATACAAGAGGAAGGGCACAAAGCATCTTCACTTCTGATCCCATCTGCCTGTCCCAGAAACTAGGTATGGCGCAGATCTCTGGGGTAGGCAGTATATTGGAGGCATTATGCATTGGTGGGAAAGGGAGAAGGATGGTTTTGGGACCCTGGGTGCAAGCCCAAGAACAGGGGAAAAGAATTGGTCAACTAGATAGCCAGAACTTTGTTATGGAGATGGAGAAGAAAGCACCCCTTTCTGCTGGCAGCCAGGGAAAGGTCTCACCTTACCCCATGTCATTTCCACTTCTGGAAGAAACTATTATATCCATCAATGGCAGCAGAACTACCACATCTGGATTGTAGAACATCTCCTGCTCCAATGTGCTGTAGGAGAAAGGAGGAATGTCACGAAACAAAATGAAAGGGAAAGAGCAATTGGAGTAAGCCAAGTATACACAGATGAGATCTGTCCTGAAGAGGACATCATTTTGAGGACACTGAGGAATTCATAAGACATCTGAAGGGAAGGGAAGATATCAAATGACTGATAAAAAGCTATTACTACTGGAAAAAAGATAATCAAGGAAAATATCAGTAACTGCCGACCCATATGTTGACTTTCTCATTTCTACAAAATCTTTATGAAAATGTTATACATATGCATCAAGGGCATCGCTGAAAATATGAGAGGGAAGCAGGCAGGCTTTTAAAATGATATTCTACAGCAGACCATGTCTTTACACTTGCTCAATCAACTAAAAGGCACAGAGAATACAAGATTTCACTGTGCTCATTATTTGTTGGCTATTAGAAAAACATTTGATTTGGCGGAACAAAATACTTCCTTAAAGGGACTCTAACAGAGTGTCAGCCATGCATATGTTAATGTCATACAAGATTCTATGATAGATGCAACACTGAGATAGCTTTGACCCTCAAATTATTAACATCAAGAAATACCTAAAAATGGGGAGATGGATACTCGCCAGAAGCGTTTGCCAGTATCAACAGAGGATATCCTGCCCATGATGAGGTCTTCCAGATGCTCATTTTCACATGTCATTATGCCAATTACATTAAGCCCCAGTACACTGCAAAGTCTCCTAAATGAGATTCACAAACACTCAGAAGATAATCCTTGCAGGGAAAACGAGCTGGACTAAGAATGCCCATTGCCCAGATGTGCTGATTAAGCCCACCAAAAGTGACATTATCTAATCCCAACTGGACCTCCTGGCAGTGAGGCAACCTTCTACTCCTCTCTAACTGATTCTCTATGCCACTCACTCCCCACTCAATCTGTTTCAGACCTTATTGTTTCTGCTCAACCTCTCAGCTAATGCTGTTGTCTCATAGTTCACCCCCCCAAAAAAATGGAGGCCATTCACTTAGGGCTCCCTCTTCATTTCTGCACATCTCATGTTCCTCTGGCATCATCCCAGATCTCTGCTCTTTTATTTTGCTTTGTGCCTTTTGCTTTTAATTGTGCCATTTGCCACCTGCCAAACCCCTCTCCATGCATTTTTAATAATATTTTATTTTATTTAAAAATAATATTTTTATTTTATTTTTCCCACAATTACATGTAAAAACAATTTTTAACATTCGGGGGTTTTGTTGTTGTTGTTGTTCCAAATTCTATCCTCCCGTCCCTCTCTTCCAATCTCCTTGAGACAGTAAGCAATGTGATACACATTATACATCTACATGCATTCTTGATACCATTCCCCTCAGCCTTCACTGGCACATCGGCCCGCCATTATCCTTACTTTCTCAGTCATCAATCCCTACCTATCTACTGGCTTCTTTCCTACTACTTACAACTTTTCACATGTGTCCCTCATCTGCAAAAAACAAATACAAAAACCAACTCTCATTCCAGGTGACCATTCCCGCTAGCTATTGTCATATACTTCTCTCCTTCCCTTTTAGAAAAAGTTATCCATACTCAGCGTCTACTTTTTTTGTTCTCTTCTAAACCCATTGCAGTCTGCCTTCCAACTTCATCATTCAAGTGAAAGTTGTTAATGATCTCTTTGTTGTTGATGTCTATCAGTTGTTTCAGTCACATCTGATTCTTCATGACCCCATTTGGGGTTTTCTCAGCAAAGATACTGAATGGTTTGCCATTTCCTTTTATGTTTTACAGATGAGGAAACTGAGGCAAATAGGGTTAGGTGACTTGCCCAGCATCGCACAACTCACAAAGACGAGTCTTCCTGACTCCAGACCTAGTGCTTTATTCACCGTGCCACCTAGCTGCTCATAAAATCTCTTTTAATTACCAAATCTAATGGCATTTTCTTAATCCTCATCCCTCAGAATTCCTCTGCAACATTCGTCACCAATGATCACCCCATCCTCCTGGAAACTCTCTGCTTTCTTGATTTTTGTGACCCTGGTCTTTTTTGGTCCTCTTCCTATTTGCCTGACTCCTGCTTCTCAGTCTCTTTGTTCTTTTCTCATCCCCTAACTATATGTGTGCTTCAAGGATCTGTTCTAGTCCTTCTTCTCCACACCATTTCATTGGATGATTTCATCAGCTCCCATGGGTTCATCTATCACCTCGATGCAAGTGATTCTCAGATAAGATTCTTGAGCTCCAATCCTGCGTGTCCCTCTGACTATTGGAAATTTTAAAGCAGATGTCCCTTGACATCTCAAACTCAGCACGTCCAGAATTTAACTCATTACCTTTCTCCAAAAGCTTTCCTCTCTTCCCAACTTCCTATAATTGTTGAGGCCACACAATTTCTCATACTTGCTATTTCAATGTCATCCTTGACTGCTCATTCTTACTCAGCCCGCATATCAATGTACTGTCAAATCAAGTTGTTTCTACCTTCACAACATTTCTGGTATACTTCCCCTTCTCTCTACTCACAAAGCCATCACCCTAGTTGCATCCCTTATCATCTCTCACCTGAGCTACTGTAATATCCTTCTACTTGGTCTTCTTGCCAAATTTCTCCCCACTCCAATCTACCCTCCATGCTGTTGCCAAAGGAACCACGTCCCTCCTCTGCTCAGACAAATTACAATGGCTCCCTAATATATCCAGGATCAACTATGAAAGTCCTCTACCTGTCATTTAAGACTCTTCACAACCCATGTCTTCACTCCATTCCAATTTTCTCACATTGTAGTCACCTCCATGCACTCTTGAGTGATATCAACTTCTTTGTCATTTCTCCCACACGATATCCCATGACATGCCTCCATGCCTTGGTATCAGTTGTCCCTATGCTTGGAATGCTCTCCTTCCTCATTTCTATATCTTGATATCTCCCACTTCTTTCAATACTTCATTCAATAAAATTGAGACATTAATGTACTGTTGGTGGAGCTGTGAACTGATTCCACCATTATGTAGAGTAATTTGGAACTATTCCCAAATGCCTATAAAATCATGCATACCCTTTGACCCAGAAATACCACTACTAGGTCTGTATCCCAAAGAGACAGAAAATAAAAAAGAAAAGGACTTACATATATAAAAATATTTATAGCAGCTCTTTTCTTTCCCCATCAACTGGGGAATGGCTGAATACATTGTGGTATGTGATTGTGATGGAATACTATTGTGCTATAAGAAAGGATGAACAGGATGCTCTCAGAAAAAAAAAAAACATGGGAAGACTTACATGAACTGATGCAAAGCTAGATTAATAGAACCAGGAGAACATCGTACACAGTAACAGCAATATTATAAGATAATCAACTGTGAATGACTTAGCTAGTCTCAGCAATACAATAACCCAAGACAACTCTGAAGGACTTATGATGAAAAATGCTATCTGTCCCCAGAGAAAGGACTACTGGATTCTGAATATAGACCGAAGAATACTTTTTTTGAACTTTATTTTTCTTGGATTTACTAATATGGAAATATATTTTGCATGACTGCACATGTATATCCCATATCAAATTGCCTACCTTCTCAGTAGAGAGGGAAGGACAGAACTGGAACTCAAAATTTTAAAAACGAATGTTAAAAATTGTTGTTATATGTAATTGGGAAAAACTAAAATTCTAAAATAATTTTTAAAAAAAGACTTCACTTAATAAGTCATATGTTTCACCACTGCCCTGTGGGTGAAAGTTGGATTTTTCAGAGATTGTGGTGTTCCACAATTTGCATCCATGCAGCATCACCAGAAAAGAACTGGTTTTTCTTTCAAGAAGACGCTTGGGGTTGTTGAAACACTATTCAGTTTCCCAAATATGAACCAGCCCACTTTCTTCTTCCCATTCAATTCTGCGTCCAGACCATTGTCCATCTGCAGTATCTGCCTAAGACACATGTACTGACAGACCAGCTCAGTGAACTGTCCACCCAAAACCATATCATCAATCAATAAACACTTTTGTACTCTTCAGAAATAAGCAATCACTACAAATCAGGGCAGCTAGACTGCACCATTGTGCACAGAGTGCTGAGTCTGGAGTCAGGAAGATTCATCTAGATGAGTTTAAATCTGGCCTCAGACTCTTACTACCTGTTTGACCCTGGGCAAGTCACTTAACCCTCTTTGCCTCGGTTTCCTCATCTGTAAAATGAGCTGGAGAAGGAAATGGCAAACCACTTCAGTATCTTTGCCAAGAAAACCCCAAATGGAGTCATGAACAGTCAAATATGACTGAAAAAAAAATAGACTGAACACAAATTAGGGCTTGATTTATTTTATGATAGTCTAAACTTTAAAATGTGTTAATAATGCAGATTAACCCTAATAGTATGTGTGCACACACCTCTGAACTTCCCTATTGCTTGGGTTCAGCAGAACTGTAGTTGAAGACTCAGGGAAAGAAATCATCTCTGGCTAGAGGCTTGGCCACTGGAAGCTAATAATAATAATAACAACTGGCATTCGTATAATGCTTTATGTTTTCACAAAGTGCTTTACATATATTATCTCCTTTAAACCTCACAGAATCCCTGCTTGCTAGATTTCTTGATAGAGAGGTGAAGATCTTAAGATAAAGAATAAGAAATACATTTTGTGGGACATGACCCTGTATAGGACTTTATTTTGCGAGACTATGCATATTTGTTATAAGAACCTGAATGTTCTTTTTTTTTCCAATTTGAGGAGGGATGAGAAAGTGAAGAGGAATGGGGTTAGGGTAGGGGAGAAAAAGGAAAAAGAAAAGAATGAAAAGTAATCATAGAGGCATCTCTTTAAGAAAAAAAAATTAAGAGAACTCAAAGGCCAGAAAGAAGCACAAATAGGGTAGATTTGAAAACTAAAAAGGGATACTTAAAAAGAAAAATAAGCTATACACAATAGGAAGCTGCAGTTTCGTACACAACCCTCTTGTTCTGTTCTCCTTTTTTTTTTTTAGAAATACCCATTTTATTTGGGGTTTACTAAGTTTGGAATAAAAATGAATAAGAATTTTCTAAAGATAGCTCAAATGCCAGATTGTAGAGGAGACCTTCTGGGTCACTTAAGCCTCTAAGGTTACTTTACTTCTACTATATCTGTCATTTATATACTCATCTGTTTACATATTGTGCCCCCCCCCCACTAGTATGTAAGCTCCTTGAGGGCAGGAACTGTCTTCTTGCTTTTCTGGGTATCCACAGCAGAGCTTGGCTACAAATTGAACACTTTAAAATATTTATCGATGGGTGATATGCCATTGGACACGCCATTGCTCTGGCCTATCAATACACATCTTGGATAAATATTGCAGATGGGTAATGATCTGGACCCAGAATTGAATGGGAAGAAGAAAGTGGGCTGGTTCATATTTGGGAAAGTGAATAGCATTTCTACAAGCCCAAGCTTCTCCCTGAAACAAAAACCGATCTTTCTGACGCCAGCATTTTTCTGGTGATGCTGTGTGAATGCATGTAGAGCACCACAATCTCTGAAAAATCAAAGGTCACCCAGAGGGTGATGGGGAGACCTGTAGCAGGTACAAATAGGCTGCAGCGCGTTACTATTGATGACGTGCAAGAAGGAGAGGAAATATCATGCAAGAAAGAGATAATTGTAAAAGAAGGTGGGCCGATCAAGGCTAGAGCAAGGAGTAACAGATAGACAGCTTGTGCAGTACATTAGTGCCCCCACAATGTCAAAAACCTACAGAAAGGAATAGATCCAACTTTAGAGGATTTATGGACAAATACAGGGAGGAGTCCATAGGAGAGGCAGGGGCTGGCTCCCTCTAAAATACAAACCAAAAAAGCCAGGGCGGGTTTTGTTCAGTATGAAACAATAGTGTAATGTAGTTGCCAAATAAGCTAACAAAACAATAAGTTTCATTTATTTTATATTTTTATTTTTATTATATTTATTTTATTATTTTATTTACATATTATATAAAATAAAGACATAAAGATAATAATAAAGATTTAACAAATAATTATATGAATATTTAATAAATAATATGCAAATAAATAATAAAAATATAACAAACATTTAAATTATTATCATTTATTATAATGTATTTATATTATAGCATCCAGATCACTAAAGATATCAGTCCCACTCAGCATACTCCTGATTGGCTGGTCAGACTACATCTGGACTGCTGTACTCATTTGAATATATTTTGCATTTGAAGAAGGGAAATGACAAGTTTTAGCATGTCTAAAGGGGAGAGAGGTCTTCAAACCATTTTGTAAGGTGCAGTTGGAAGAACTGAGAATGTTTCATTTGGGAAAAGGAATCCTTAGAGGAGACATGATGGCAGTCTTCAAATATACAAAGGACTGAGGTGCATAAAAGGAAGTAGACTTGTTCTTTGTGGCTGTAGGGAACAGAATTAACGGGTGAAAGTTAACTAGATTTTGTTTTAAGATACGAACCTTTTCAATTTAATTTAATTCAATAAGAATTTATTGTCTGTTCTGTACAAGATAGTGTGCCAGATGTTAAGGATTTAAAGACAACAAAAGAGCCCCTATCCTTAAAGGACAGTCTACTTTTAGCAATATTTTTTTTTGTTTTTATTAATTAATTTTTAGTTTTCAACAATCACTTCCACAGGCTTTTGGGTTTTAAATTTTCTCCCCCTCCTCCCCAAGACAGCGTACAATCTGATATAGGCTCTACATAGACGTTCCTATTAAACATATTTTCACCCTTAGTCATGTTGTAAAGAAGAATTAGAATCAATAGGAGAAACCACAAGCAAGAAGAAAAAAAACAAAGCAGAAGAAAAAAAAGAGCAAACAGTATGCTTCAATCTGCATTTAACTCCATAGTTCTTTTTCTGGATGTGGATAGCATTTTCCAGCATGAGGCCTTTGGAGACGTCTTAGATCCTTGCATTGCTGAGAAGGGTTAAATCTATCAAAGTTAGTCATTGAGCAATGTGCCTGTTACTGTGTACAACATTCTCCTGGTTTTTCTCACTTCACTCAGTGTCAGCATATATAAGACTTTCAAGGTTTTTCTGAAGTCTGCTTAGCAATATTTTTTTTAATTGGATGTTATACGTAACCCAGACTACCATGGTGGCCCTCACTGCCTGGAAGGCCAGATAAATTTCACTCTTCCCTCCCAGGGTTCTCTGGTACCCTTAAAGGGACTGGGGGGATATTTAGCCTCTCTGCAAATGGTTTCAGGCCTTACTGATGTTTTTCCTTCAATTATAAGGCCTTCCCCATTTATCCTGTATATGGATTGCTTTGTATGCATTTGTTTGCCTATTATCCCCTCTCATTAAATTGTAAGCTCCTTAAGTACAGGGATGGTCTTTGCCTCTTTCTGTATCCCCAGTGCTTAGCATAGTCCCTGACACATAGTAGATGTTTAATGGTGTCTATTGAATGTTTATTGAATTGAATTGTGGCAAATATCCCCTGCATTCTAGTTCTATTTAACCTCTAAAAATTAGATTAGCTTTTGTAGAGAAATATCAGCTTTTATACAGAAATATTTACATAAAACAATATAATCACTGTCAAGTAAAGGCTGAATATCAGTAATGCTATAGAGTGAATTCTTATAGCACATGGAAGGTTGGATAAGAGGGCCTCTAAGGTTCCTACCAATTCTCAGATTCTATCAATACCATCTAGGGGGCAGCTAGGTGGCACAGTGCATAGAGCACCAGGCCTGGAGTCAGAAAGAGCTGAGTTCAAATCTGGTACTGCTTAACCCAGGGCAAGTCATTTAACCTTGTTGGCCTCAGTTTACTCATCTATAAAATGAGCTGGAGAAAGAAATGGCAAGCTTCTTTGCCAAGAAAACCCCAAATGAGGTCATGAAGAGTCAGAAATGACTGAACAACATGAATACTTTCTAAATGTAGCTAATTTCTTCTCCTTTAGGAAAAATTATTTAGCCATAGAAGCAAGGGATCATAGAATTAGAGACTTCCATTGCCATCTAATCCAACCGCTCCTCTTATAGATGAGGAAACTGAAGTCCAGAGATGTTAATTACTGACCCAAGCTCACCCAGGTGGTAAGTAGGAGATCTAGAATCTGAACCCTAGACTCCAAAGCCAGCACTATCCGCTGCTGCCTTTCAAAACAATAATAACAACAAAATTGAAATCTTATTTAAATGTACATATAACCCAGGCTTGTGTAGGCATGCCTAGATAAACTAACATGGAGGTATCCTGAGGGGCCTTCAGAACATGTCCAGATTGCCCAACATGGAAGCTTCTTCACCCTCTAGCACATGGGTGAAGTTAGCCTCCTCGGATCAGCTAGATAAGGAACAGAGGGGTCTTTGAAACTAGTGAGACTGAGCCCATCCATCTTTTTGCTGCTGCTGCTTCCTCCTGCATCCAGATGGGATCCCGGGAAAGGTTCTGCACTGCCCAGCCCTCACAAACTGAGCTTGGAGAGGAGAAAGACTTCTTTCCTCTTCTCTTGCTCTCTTACCCTAGCTTTCTAAGAAATGAGTCTGGGGGTTTTTTGTTTCCATTCTGCATTGTTTGTCCTGCTTGTTTTCAAGTGCTGGAGGCGACCCCCCACAGGCTATGGTGCAGCCAGCCTGCCTGCCTCTGAGACCCTAAGAAGCAAGAGTGCCTGGGACTCAAGTTAAGGGGGATTTTGAAACTGGCACTGGGAGCTAAGTTATGAACCTGATCCCCTTCTCCTCCCCCATGTGGAGGTAGGGGTGGGGGTAGGCGTGGGGTAGGATGATATCTGTCACACATTTAGGCAGTAAATTTGTATATTTGTAATTAAAATGTTTTATGTAAATATTTCTGTATAAAAGCTAATCTGTTAATGGCTAAATGGAGCTAGAATCTAGAGAACCACCCCTCATAATTCAGTTCAATAAACATTTATTAAACACGTATTACTTGCCCGGGGGCTGTGCAAGGGGTTATTGTAGTTTGTTCTTCATTCTGGAAGAGGACCATGACATCAGGGAGGTGATGCCATGACACTCAAGTGAACTGGATTTAAGTGAGGGATGGCTGTGCAAAGTCCCCAGCCTCACTCTCTTCTCCAAAGCCATCTGGGTTCAGGGGCAAGATATTGATCAGGAGGACTAGAGGTGGCCCCCCTTAAGGCTAGGTAAGAAATGAGGCACAGAATGACCTCTTTCACCTAGTTAAAAACAAAAAAAAATCAATGTGGTAGAGGAAGACCCTCAGGATTTCTGGCCAAAACAGAAACAATTGTTATTTACATTCATTCTGAGCCAATCAGGGCCCAAACAATAACCAAGTAGGGTTGGCCTAGGACCTATTGTTGGCCAAGTCAGAATGATTTGGGTTTAAAGCAGGGTGCTTAAAGGGCTACAAAAAGAGGCAAAAGACCACCTTTGCCCTCAAGGAGCTTACTATCTCTGGGGGTGGGGGGGGGAAGGATAACAGCAAACAAATATATACAAAGCAAGCTATATATAGGATAAATAGGAAATAATTAACAAAGGGAAAGCCCTATAATTGAGGGAACAAACAGTGGGGGCTAGAGCCTTTTGTACAGAGCCCCCCAATTCTCTTAAAGGTACCAGAGAACCCTGTGTGGGAAGAGTGAAATTTAACCTATCTGGCCCTCCAGACAGTGGGGGCCCCCATGGTAGTCTGTGTTACATACAACATCTGATTTTTTAAAAATACTGCTTTTTCTCCACCTTGTGGGAAATGTAACTCAAAGTTATTGCACGCCCTGTGTGTCTAATTTTGTTGCATCATTATCAGGGCTTTAGTGTCAAATGCTGTACTATTTGTCCCTGGGAGTCTTCTAGTCTTGTGGCATTTGATGTGGAAATCCTTTATGCACAGGCCAAAACAAAAGACATGATTACAATGACAATTCTGCTCCTTCCAAAAGTTCAAGGTTATCAATAACTTTGAAATTAGTTACCAGTGTCATTTATATAGACCCAGCCGGCATTTGACAGAAAATTGTTGCATCATATCTGTGAACATGGACTTCACTAAAGGTCACATTTTATTCAAATTATCTTTTTATCTAATAAATGATTTGGTTCAAGATTAATGATAGCACAGGGAAAATTATATGCTGTCACATGGCCACGAATAAAAGCTGCCATCAGAAATTCACAAAAATGCAAGTTATTTATATTTTTACTTTTGGGTGAATGCAATTTTAATTAGTGTGATTAACTTGTGACTTTAGTCAACTTAATTATAGAGAAAATAGCTATACTTTTTATCATGTTATTTTAGAGTGATTAAAATTTACTGGAGAAAAATTGTATAGGAAAGGCAATTTACCTTTGTTTGGATTCCACTCTGGCGACATTTGCTGCAGTTAAATGAACCATATTTTGCATCTCCAGTTGTGCAGTAGTTCTTTATCCTGAGTTGAGCGGGATTTAATCAAATTCTGACTGTGTTATATGTCAGCCATTGCTACATCAATTCATCAGAATACATCAAAGTGACTGTAAAAATACCGTAGTTGGTGAACTAGACTTGCTTCTTGGTGGCTCACTCGCCATTATTTCATACAGTCATTCCTTTCAACTGCTGTCTTTGTCATGGAAAAATTCAGGCCTTTTCCTCTAACAAACGTTGGTCAAACACTAGCTTGTGCCAGTTTGACACTATGAAGAAACTGAGGTTTTATAGCTGTTCAAAAACTGGCTTTGCTATGTTAAATTAGGCTTGGACATGCAACAGTATGGCATGATGGAAAGAGTCTTGGATACGGAGTTGGAAGGCCTGGGTTCAGATCTCTGCTCTGTTCTGGGTGTCTTCATTTCTTTGGGCCTCATTTTCACCATTTGTAAAATCATAATCCTTCGACTAGTTGTGTTATACCGAAAAATTAGCGAGTTGACCCAGACTAATTTAAATTGTGGACTTTATTATATTAGCACACGGCTGCCAGAGGTATTCACATCCAAATCAAGCAGCCCCCATCAGCTGTCGAGCTAGGCTTTATATAGGGAGTATACAGGACAGGGAGGGGGATGGATTTTTGAAGTCTGGCAAGAGGAAGAGTTTTTGGGATAGTCAAGGACGCTTCTCTCCCTCTGTCTACACATGATAATGCTCTGCAACAAAGGAAAAACTTTCTCACAATGGAGGCTTCCAGAGATATGATCTGAGGGCTGGAGCCTGAGCAGCCAGATAAGGGTCTTTCTAAGGAATTTGGAGTTTTCCATAGATAAGATCTGAGGGCTGGAGCCTGAGCAGCTGATAAGGGTCTTTCCAAGGAATTTGGAGTTTTTCCATAGATATGATCTGAGGGCTGGAGCCTGAGCTATGCAAGAGTACATTTCACTATTGTTTAGATTTAGGAGGAAAGAGGTTTGGGGCAAGAATAAGCAGCAACTTCTGCTTTCCATGGCCTAAAGGGTTCTACTACCTAAATGGTAAAATAATGTTCTGCATTACAGTTGATCCCTAGACTCCTTTTCCTGCTCTAACTCCTGTGATCTTGTGTGCCAATTTTCAAGAAAAAGTCATCACCATTTCAAGAGATCTCCTTTAAGAAACAAGTTAGGGCAACAATGCGATCCTCAAAGGGGACAATGTACTACATAGGGTATTTCATTAAATTGCTGTTGTTCAGTCATGTCTGACTCTTCATGGCCTCATGAGGTTTGCTTGGCAAAGATACTGGAATAGTTTGCTATTTCCTTCTCCAGTTTTATTCAGGCAGGGGTTAAGTGATTTGTCCAGGGTCACACAGCTAGTAAGTGTCTGAGGTTAGATTTCAGCTTTGGTCTTTCTGACTCCAGACCCAGTGCTCATGTGCCACCTCGCTGTCCCATTTTGTAAAATACATATTATGTGTGTGTACATATGTACACACATATACATGTGTGTATACATATATATATACATATATGTATACACACATATACACATATAGAGAGATATAGATATATAGCCATAGATAGATATATGGTTTGTATATGAAATAGAAAAATAGTTATATATATATATATATATATATATATATATATATATATATATATATATTATACACTATTATTATTTTAAAAACAAACCTTACTGAGAGCTACTACTGCTTTTCCTTTTATGTAAAATTTTAACAGTTTAGAAGATAGTCTTTTATCTTAGCATCCAGTGTTCTTTCTACTATACCAATGCTGTTTCAAAACCAGCAGATGATGGCTTCACTAAAATCATCAGTGCCCAGGAGTAAAGGAAAGTGTATTTGAACATCAATGTAAGTTTGATTTTCACATACTTGTCATTTGACCTAGTTCAGCCAACACTTTCCCATGTCCTTGAAATAAAAATTGAGTACATTCTTCAGAACAGAAGAATAAATCCTGAGCCATGAATTTGTGAACTGTCCCTTCTTGCTATAGACTTTAGCTTTTGAATCTTCTTGTCAGACATATTTAAAATTAAAATGTTTTTGTTTTCCTAAGGAATAGAGTTTCTTTAACTGTGAGCATTCTGTCACATGCTCTATTATCTATTCCCTATCCTTGCCCCAATTTTCTGACTTGGAAGATTTAGAAGAGCATAGGAAGGCAAGAAGAATCAAGGAAAAAAGTGAGGGAAGGGAATGAGAGACATTATACATCTTCACCGTGCCCCAGTTTGAACCAGAGGTCTGTACCTGAAGGTGTAGGTTGATCAAAACCACAGCTTGGCATTCACTTCTTTATTATTTCTATAGCTTGTTTTTATATCGTCTTATACCATCTTCCAAGATCATGCAAGATATCCCTCCCTTCTCCCCTAAACTAATCTTTATGACAAAAAATTTGAAAAGAAAGAAAAAGTGGTTCATTGAAATAAGCAATACCTCACTCAAGGATGACAATCTAAGCAGCGTTCCATAGACAAGAGGGGAAGTGTATGTTCCCGTCTGGACTTCAGGGTTACTAGAAGACTTTAATTTCACAGCATTCAGTGTCAGTTTTGTTTTTATTCTTTCCATGAATATTATGTATATTGTTTTCCTGGTTCCTCTTTCTTCACTTTTCTTCAGTTCAATTAAGTTTTCCTGTTTTTCCCTACGTTCTTCATGTATATTGTTTCTTAAAGTGAAGTAATATTCCATCATGTTCAGGTACCATAAGTTTTTTAGGCATTGCTTGATCTATCACTATCACCTCTGTTTCTAGTTCTTTGCGATCTCAAAAATTATTGCTATGTATTGTTGTTCAGTCATTCCAGTTGTGTCCAACTCTTCTTGACCCCATTTGGAGTTTTCTTTTTTTTTAATTCAACATATATTTTTTATGATCCATGCACTGTATTGGCATATTATTTCTTATCTCAATTTGGAAGAACTCAATTATCTGAGAAAATGTATAATGTACATCAGCTCTATTAAGGATAGGCATTTGCATCCTTAGATCATTTAAAATTATGGAAGTGTTGAAAACAAAACAAAACAAAGCAAAACCAACCCAGGTACACTTCAGCAGATTGGTTGGGAGCCTGTTTTGTACCACCCTATTCCTGACAATTTTCTATGTGTCAAGGATTATGTCTTTTGGGCCTACCTTGTTTGTCTGTTTGTTTGTTCTTTGTGTGTTTTTTTTTTAGTTTTAGTTTTCAACATTCATTTCCATGAGATTTTGAGTTCTAATTTTTCTCCCCACCTCTCCCCTCCCCCACCCAAGACAGCTTGCATTCTGAACACCCCTTCCCCCAATCTGCCCTCCCTTCTATCACCAGCCCTCTTCTCTTATCCCTTTCTCCTATTTTCCTGTAGGGCAGGATAGATTTCTATGCCCCTTTGCCTGGATATCTTATTTCCCAGTTGCACTTAAAAACAATTTTTAACATTTGTTTTTAAAACTTTTGGGTTCCAAATTCTCTTCCTTGCTCCCTCCTCACCTACCCTCATTGAGAAGGCAAGCAATACAGGTTATACATGTGTAATCATGCAAAATACTTCCATAATAGTTGTGTTGTGAAAAACTAACTATATTTCCCTTCATCTTATCCCATTCCCCCTTTATTCTATTCTCTCCTTTGACTCTGTCCTTCCTCAAAAGTGTTTGTTTCTGATTACCCCCTTCCCCAATCTGCCCTTACTTCCATCATCCCCCCTTCCCCTACCCCCTTCCCTCCTATTTTCCTGAAGGGTAAGAAAGATTTCTATACCCAATTGAGTACATGAGTTATTCCCTCGTTAAGCCAAATCCTTTGAGATTAAGATTGGCTCATTCCCTCTCACCTTCCCCACTTCCCCTCCACTGTAAAGGCTTTTTCTTGTCTGTTTTACGTGAGATAATTTACCCCATACTACCTCTCCCTTTCTCCTTCTCCCAGTATAATCCTGTCTCACCCTTTAATTTTATTTTTTAGATGTCATCCTTTCATCTTCAACTCACTTTGTGCCCTCTCTCTCTCTCTCTCTCTCTGGATGTATGTATGTATATACATAGATGCATATATGCATACATATATACACACACACATACAAGTGTATATGTGTGCATATAGACATGTATGTATGTATGTATGTATGTATGTATGTGTATATATGTATACAGACACACACATATATTTTCTAAGTACCCTGATACTGAGAAAGGTCTCATGAGTTACAAATATCATCTTTCCATGTAAGAATGTAAACAGTTCAACTTTAATAAGTCCCTTATGATTTCTCTTTCCTGTTTACCTTTTCATGCTTCTCTTGAGTCTTGTATTTGAAAGTCAAATTTTCTATTCAGCTCTGGCCTTTTCATCAAGAATGCTTCAAAGTCCTCTATTTCATTGAATATCCATTTTTTCCCTTGAAGGATTATACTCAGTTTTGCTGGGTAGGTGATTCTTGGCTTTAATCCTGGATCCTTTGACCTCCATAATATCATATTCTATATATGATCCCTTAATGTAGAAGCTGCTAAATCTTGTGTTATCCTGATTGTTTTTCCACAATAATTGAATTGTTTCTTTCTGGCTGCTTGCAATATTTTCTCCTTGACCCGAGAACTCTGGAATTTGGCTATAATATTCCTAGGAGTTTTCTTTTGGGGATCTCTTTCAGGAAGTGATTGGTGGATACTTTCAATCTATATTTTACCCTCTGGTTCCAGAATATCAGGGCAGTTTTCGCTGATAATTTCTTGAACGATGATATCTAAACTCTTTTTTCAATCACGGTTTTCAGATAGTCCAATAATTTTTAAATTCTCTCTCCTGGATCTGTTTTCCAGATCAGTTGTTTTTCCAATGAGATATTTCACATTGTCTTCTATTTTTTCACTCTTTTGGTTTTGTTTTATAACTTCTTGATTTCTCATAAAATCATTAGTTTCCATTTGTTCCATTCTAATTTTTAAGGAAGTAGTTTCTTCAGTGAGCTCTTGGACCTCCTTTTCCATTTGGCCAATTCTGCTTTTTAAGGCATTCTTCTCCTCATTGGCTTTTTGGACCTCTTTTGTCATTTGGGTTAGTCTTTTTTTTTTTTTTTGGCTAGGCAATGAGGTTAAGTGATTTGCCCAGGGTCACACAGCTAGTAAGTACTATGTGTCTGATGCCGGTTTTGAACTGAGGTCCTCCTGCATCCAAGGCCGGTGCTCTATCCACTGTACCACCTAGCTGCCCCTAGTCTATTTTGTAAGGTGTTATTTTCTTCAGTATTTTTTTAGGTCTCCTTTAGCAAGCTGTTGACTTGTTTTTCATGATTTTCTTGCATCACTCTCAGTTTTTTCTCTACTCTTACTTGCTTCTCAAAATCCTTTTTGAGCTTTTCTTTGGCCTGGGACTGATTCATATTTTTCTTGAAGGCTTTAGATGTAGGAGCTTTGACTTTGTTGTCTTCTTCTGGTTGTATGTTTTGATCTTCTTTGTCACCAAAGTAAGATTCTATAGTCTGGGGTTTTTTTTCCCTCTGTTTGCTCATGTTCCAGCCAATTACTTGACTTTTAAACTCTTTGTTAAGGTAGGGCTCTGCTTCCAAAGTGGAGGGTGTACAATCCCAACACTTCATGGGTTTTGTGCAGCTGTTTTCAGAGATACCTGAATTTCAGAGGGACTTGTAAATTTTCGGTTCTTCCAAAGAGGTATGATCAAAGGAAAGGTGTTTACTCCTTTCCTGGCCTGTGCTCTGGTCTATGAGTGACCACAAGCACTCTTTTCTGCCTTGGAACTGTAAGGAGGATTCTATCTTCGGCACCACCACAAGCTATGCCATGCCAGTACTCTTCCTCACCCCAGAACTACCACCCAGGACTGCAACCCAGATCCAAGCATGGGCAAAGCAAGAGAATCCTACTTTAGCCCAGCGAAGAGAACCCTGCAATCCCCCTCTGATCAGCCACTGAATCTCGCCACCATCTGTGGGCCAAGAACTCTGTTGTCACTGTTACTGTCACTGAGGCCACTGCCCTGGGGCTGTACTAGGGCCAGGGCTGGACTGCTCTCCTCTCTCACCCAGGTCCAACAGACCTTTCCCACTGACCTTCTAAGTTGTCTTTGGCATTTGTGGGTTGAAAAGTCTGGAGACCACCACAGCCACCCATGATTCAGTCCCCTGAGACTTGTTCCAGGTTCACTGAGGCCCTGTCTTTGTGCGGCCCACACTGAACTGCTCTCCTCTCCCAGCCTGGCACAACAGACCTTTCCCAACAACCATCCATGCTGTCTTGGTCTGGAAATTTGTTTCATTCTGTCTTTTTGTGGGTTCTGCTGCTTTAGAATTTGTTTAGAGTCATTTTTTACAGGTATTTGGAGGGGAGACCTGAAGCAAGTCACTGCTTTTACTCTGCCATCTTGGCTCCACACCTTCCATTCAGAGTTTTCTTGACAAAGATCCTAGAGGGGCTTGCCATTTCCTTCTCCAGTTCATTTTATAGATGAGGAAACAGGAAAACAAGGTGAAGTGACTTGCCCAGAGTCACACATCTAATAAGAGTTTGAGGCCAGATTAGAACTCAGAAAGATGAGTTGTCCTGATTCCAGGCTTGGTGCTCTATCTGCTGTGCCACCTAGCTGTCCTATTGCTATATGTATGTTGACATATAAGTGTAGGAGAACAGGAAAGCACAGGCAGACCACTAGCATGGCACTTGAGCCAGGACAGCCCAGGCCCAGGGGATCTAAAGTTCCTAACACCCTCCTGAGACACCAGAGAAGGCCCTGAAGATCCAGCAATCTGAACTTCCAACATCCACGGCAGCCTAACCAGAAAGCAGAAGGAAATGGAGCCTGGCTGTGCTACAAAGCCACAGTCTAGGAACTAAAACAGAACTGACAAATACAAAAAATGATTCCAAATCTAGAAAGTCCCCCAAAAGAAAGAGAGAATAATTCTGTAACAATAGCAAGTAGAGATTAAAAAGGAAAAAAATAGATTTTCCACAAGTACTGAAATTCTGAATA
Organism: Phascolarctos cinereus; assembly: GCF_003287225.1. Lineage (NCBI taxonomy): Eukaryota > Metazoa > Chordata > Mammalia > Diprotodontia > Phascolarctidae > Phascolarctos > Phascolarctos cinereus. The sequence goes on along the minus strand of NW_027555847.1, from coordinate 392,308,027 downwards.
TCTAGATGAAAGGAAGAGATTGTTACTTGTTGCCGGTTTTCAATAGAGGAGTGAGGGGAAAGTTCTAGCCAAAACACAATCAGTAATAATTATTCTTGTCTATCTGGATCCCCATACTCCTTCCCCTAGGTTTAGGCCTTGGTGCCTTTTTACCCTAACTTAGTCTCCAAGCTCTAACCCTATCAGAAGCCACTTGATTCACTTGTCTACACTGGATAGTCCCTTGAAGTAGAGTCTCTAATCCAAATCTTTGGGTCAATTCTGACATCAGTGGACTGTATGTGGTTACTACAATTACAGACAACTAAAGGGCATGCCAAAATCTCTAGGCAGCCTCAGCACATCCATCTCTACCACCCCTCCCGCCTAATATTGGGCAGTGCCATATCAACACAGACTATGAACAAGTATGACAGCTGTGGCCCAAAGCCAACTGAATTCTTTGTTCCAATGCCTGATACCCAAACACCTAGGCTAGAACCATCTTCTCACTCCTCTATAGAAAAATGGTGCCAAGTAACAAGTGAACTCCTGGAATGGATTTATCAAGTGTATTTCCCTCTGACCAAAAAGGGCTTTCTACTTATGTGATAGAAAACTCCAGGTCCACAAACATTTTCAGTCAACCTCGGGATTTGTTTTTATTTAAATATGCTTATTTGTTACAATGGCTTGATTTTTATGTTTTCGTTTATTCCAGTGCAGGCAGCAGAGGGATGGGAAGTTGAGAGGAGATAGGGAGAGGGTGGCAAGAAAAAGGAAGGAAGTTCACCGAGGAATTTTTTCTTAAAAATTCGGAGAAGAGAACAGAAGTAAGGGCAGAAAGAAGCTATGACAAATGTTACAGCTTTGAAAGCTATAGGTTGAATTTAATATATACTTAAAAAGAAAATTAAGCTGTAGATAACAGAGATCTGCATTTCACATACAATCTTCTGCTCTACTCTGTCTATGGAAATATCTGTTTTATTCAGTTTTGGTTAAATTCGGAATAAAAATTAAAATTTTAAACTGTCTAGGTCCTCCTCTTTTAACTGTTTAAGCTCTACAGTTTCATTGTTGAATATATTTTTTGGGAATGTCCTAGGTGTAGTCATCTCTTCTTTCTAATTGGAGTTATCCTTGCTACGATGCCCACAAGGAAACAAATGATGGTTAGGGGCCATCAGGAGTTGGAGGTAGGGAGGGTGGGCTTTAGATTGATAGGAGAGGAAGGATACTAGTTAATAAAAACATTTACACTGTCAAGATTTGCCATTTTCAGTCCCTTCTGGCTGACAGAAGTAAGCAGCTGGAATTTCTTGACCTCTTATTTTCCTATTAGATATCTCACGACACCTTGTCCAGAAAATGGGTCAAAGAGAACAAGGTGAAACATAAAGAAAAAGATAGGTCCATTGTTGTGACTTTGGGGAGGACTCAACTTTGAAATCCTTCACTGAATTTAATTAAGTTAAAAGCAGCATAATGGATTTAGATAAATTTCTAAAAAGAAATAAGGAGTATAATATTCTAAATGTAGTCAACCATCACTTCCCAGCACAAATGAAGTATTTCTACAGGCCTAGACAGCTTATCAACCCATTTTTTAAAAAGAGGCATTAAACACATTGTGCTAATTTTAAAACAGTTCTTCTGGACAGGCTCCATTGACCTCTCTTTTACCTGACATGGTCAATGAGTAGGATGTTCTGGCTAATTTAATTTTCTAACCATATGAAAGCTAAGCCATTTACATTTCCCAGTGATTTTTAAGGCTTTCTGCTTTCTATCTCTGGATTTTCAACCTAAAAGGCCCACCATGTTGATCCAAAGGGGTAGAAATGCTTCTCTCTCTAAACTAACCATCTCCATCTGGCATTCAATAACGGTAGGTACTTGACACAAGTTTGTCAAGTTGCACTAAATTTAGATCCAGGGACAGCTTCAGGTTTTCATCTTCATCACTATCTCTTTAAACTGAATATTTCAAAAAATACTTTCCACTCGCCTCACTGTTTTGCAGAACTACCTCTGCCTTCTTACATTTTCTGTTGTTTTATTTCTGAACAAGCTGTTATTTTTCATGGGCTTCTGAAACTTCCTGCCTTTGTGAAGTTTCAGGGAAAGATTTTGTTGCTCTTGCCCGGTTTATTCTACATAACCAAGGTCATCAAGAAGAAACAGCAGTAACTGTATTTTTACGAGGCCCTTTTTCAAAGGGCATTGACACTGTGGTTGATGGTCTGCTTACTAGCCTGAAGATTTGTGCTCAGCAACACATTGCATTTCTAAAAATTCATAATGAGCTGTTGAAGTATATGGCTATGCACACCTGAAAGCCAGTTTGGAAGTAAGACAAAGATCCCTTCAGCCTGGATAGGAGGCCCATTGCCCCAGGCTCTTTTTCCATATAAATGTGTTATGAAAAGTCCTAGAATTTGGTAGCTTATTTTCCCCTGGACCCTTTCCCTGACTGTCCATCCTTGACTCCATCAGCTTGCCTTTTATCCCACCTTGGGCTCTATCCTGTTCCATCCTGGCCAATTGATCTAGAATAACTTCACAAGAGAGTATGCCGTGGAAGTCGACCCTTGTTAGAATCAAATTACCTTGTATTTATTTATGTGCGTACATTTTGCAAAGGAAGTGCTCATTTTATTTTCATCTTTCTATCCCTAGCACCTAATATAGTACCTTGCACATATTCAATAATTAATAAATATTGCTGAATTGAATTAAATCCAATTAGATAATCCTAATTCATCCTCATCCAATTCTCCCAGACATTTCTTCTTATACATTTAATATAATGCATTTATATAATGCTTTAAAGTTTGCAATGTTTTTCACATATATTATTTCTTTAGAGTTTTCATGACAATACTATGAGGTAGGTAATACAAGGACAATTTCCTCAATTTGATAAATGAGGAAATTAAAGCTCAGAGAGGTTAAGAAATTTTTTTCCTATGGCCACATAGCTAGCAACTGTCAGAGATGAGTTTTGAATACAAGTCTTCTTAACTCCAAGTCCAGCACTCTATTGATTAGGCCAGGCTGCCTGACGTTGGTCACTGGACTGAAAAATAGCTGCAAGGCTTCATCAGGAGCCTGAAACATAACCTTTAATTCAGGCTAGCGGGGTTTTGAAAGATCTACCCGAATTCCAAGGTGTGTGTTTCCCCTGCAGCCACAAATGTGGATGCTGTCAGCTAAAGGGCCCTGGCCAACTTCAGGAAGAGATGGCCTGGTGGGGTGCCATTAGCCACAGCTTGACTTAGGAAGAGAGGTCTCTGGTGGACAATGCCCCGAGCTTTCTGGATAGCATACAAACCAGCTTGCCTTCAATACATGTTGTGCTCCAGCTACCTACCAAGATGAGCAAAGGGTTGGTCCCTGCCCTGAGCACATGCATTCTGAATTAGCTTAACAGACCTACATATCAAACTCCAAAAAGGTGAAGATCTCAAGCTGTGTCTAAGTAGCATGCTGCAGGCTTCCTAGGCCTTATTCAGTAAAAACTAGAAAAAAGTCTTCACCAAAAATTGGGGGAGGCGGGTGTAGGGAGGATTAAAAAAATTTTATTGATATCTTTTGTTTAAATCACCTTCATTTCCCCACCTCCACCTCCCTCTCTCAGAGAATCAGCCCTTATAACAAAAAAGATTTTTAAAGGAGAAAAAAAATAACAAAAGTAACCAAGTTTGACATTATAGGCAGTCTTCCATACTCATAGTCTTGCCTCCTCCCACCACTACATACACATACACACACACACACACACACACACCCCTAGCAACAAAGGGAGTTATATTCTCATATTTCCTCTTTGGGTCCAGGATTGGTCGATATTACTTCCCAGCATTCAGTTATGTGTGTGTGTGTGTGTGTGTGTGTGTGTGTGTGTGTGTGTTCTTTCCATTTCCATTGTTGTAATCATTGTATAGATTGTTTTCCTGGTATGGCTTGCTTTCTTTCTTTCTTTCTTTCTTTCTTTCTTTCTTTCTTTCTTTCTTTCTTTCTTTCTTTCTTTCTTTCTCTCTCTCTCTTCTCTCTCTCTCTCTCTCTCTCTCTTCTCTCTCTCTTTCTTTCTTCCTTTGGTGAGGCAGTTGGGGTTAAGTGACTTGCCTAGGGTCACACACACTAGTGTCAAGTATCTGAGGCCGGATTTGAACTCAGGTCCTCCTGACTCCAGGTCCTGTGCTCTATTCACTGCGCCACTAGCTGCCCCTCCTGACATGGTTTTCAAAAACAGAAAGCATTTATTGGGTGATGACCAGGAGATCTGGCTTCGGATCTGAGCTGCTGATTTGTACATACTTAGACTTCACATATATAAAGTGCTTTAAGACCTCTGGAGCATTTTCCTCAAACAGCCCAATGAAGTAGGAAATGTAAGCAATATTATGCCTTCTTGACAGGAAATTGAGTCCCAGAGAGGGAAGTGAAATGACAATGAGAACCTACTTCAAGTGCTAGTTGATGACCCAGATATTCAGCACTCTGGTTGTCAGGTTTCAAGAAATTCAATTAAACAAAACAGCAGGCTCATTTGGTGCAGATGCATTATCAAGTTTCTGTCTAGCCATGAAATAATTCTAACAAAAATACTGATGCTTTGAAATATTAGTAAGCCAAAATTCCTATGGGTTGCAGTTTATAGAATGGACAGTGGGTTGCAGTAGAAAAACCCTGGAAGTTCAGACAGATCTGGGTTTGAATCCTGCCTCTGACACTTGTGGTATGAATATGGGCAAGTGTCTTAACTTCCCTCACACTGTTTCCTTGCCTACAAAATAAGGATAATCCTGAACATATGATCTATCCCACAGGCTTGTTGTTAGGCTGATATGAGATAATGCATGTGAAGTGTTAGTTGAACCTTAAAAGGCAATACAAATGTCATTTGTTGTTAATATAAGCAGGGAATTGACAGAAACTTGCCAAGGGCAAGGAAATAGAGAGGGGGGACTCAGAGAGCCAGAGACCCCCTTGAGCAAAGTTGGAAGTTAATGATCTTTGCTACATCTCCCCCAGTTCCGTGAGTGATTCTGTGCCCCCTCCCTCATCTTTTGATTCTCTATCTCTGAGTACCTGCCCTGGGCCTCCCACGGACTAGAACCTCTCCCTGGCCCAATCACCACAAGCCGTACCCCAACCCTGACCAGCTTCCCCAGGTCTTGTGCCTTTCATGCTTCCTCAGTGGAAACTTTTCTGTCATGCATTTCATCCTCCCAGATTCTAGTCTTGTGCCCTCCAGCGTGACATTAGCAGATAGGATCAATCAATCCTGGCTAATGCATGAATAAAAAAGGACTACATGAGACCCCCTCTCACTTCACAAGTAACACATACATTTTAACAGTTGCCCTTTGAAGCACATGATGCCACATTTATTATTTAAGCCATTAGTCAGGGTAGCAGTTTTAGTCTATGTAAGGGAGATATTTGGTCCTTTTAAATATAAATACATTTAGGGTTGACCCTGGAGGGAACAATGGTTTAATTTGGTCTTAAGTCCTAATGCAGAATTACAAGGTCAGAGGGTTTAGAACAACTGATGAAGAAACTGAGGCCCACATAGGAAGCAACTTTCTCGAAGTCACATTCGACCCCTTGGCACATCCCTTATTACAAAGAAATTATCTTCATTTACATCCTCTAAAAAAGTACCCACCCACATACACGTAGAGGCCACGTCTCCTGCCTCTCTTGCATACTCTGAGTCCAAGCCAGGTGCAGGCTTCTCTAGCGATTACATGCTTGGATTGCTTGCTTGAAGCTTTCCCCTGCAATGCTGTGGAGAAGCCGCACTGGGGAAATGCCCAGCCCCCTTCCATTTTCTGCGAAGTGATTTAAGCAGATAGCATGTTTGCTGTCCCTTACCACATATTTAGGTTTGTAGACATAGCTTTTATGGGTTATGTATCAAAAGATCTGAACTTGAAATGTGGAAGTAGTGCCAGCAGGCAGTAGTGTTTTATTTGTAAACTCTAAGGATTAAGCCATATCTGTGTTTTATTGAAGGAGAAATTAGCACATTCTCCTTTTTATCAAACAGCTCTTCAAATATTCGAGAACTTCTGAAGGCATTGTTTTTCAACTGTAGGCTTAGTCCGGAACTAACTCCCCAACTCCTAAAATTGTTTGTTGTTCTGTCCTTTCAGTCCTGTCTGACTCTTCGTGACTCTAATTGGGGTTTTCTTGGCAAAGATACTGGAGTAGCTTGCCATTTCCTTCTCCAGCTTATTTTACAGATAAAAAAAGCTGAGGCAAACAGGGGAAAGTGACTTGCCCAGGGTCACCCAACTAGTACGCGTCTGAGGCCAGATTTGAATTCCGAAATAATTACATCCCTTCAATAGCTGGCCAGTAGGGGACAGCTAGGTGGAGCAGCGGACAGAGCACTGGCCCTGAAGTCAGCAGGACCTGAGTTCAAATGTGACCTCAGATCAAACACTTGACACTTACGAGTTGTGTAACCCTGGGCAAGTCACTTAAGCCCAATCGCCTAAAAAACAAAAACAAAAATACAAAAACAAATAGTTGGCCAGTAGGCACAATTGGGGGCCACCCCCAGTTGTCCTGATCTATGTCTTTGCACTGGCCCCCAGATGGCTCCAGAGGAAAAAGTGAGGCAGGTGACCTTCCACAGCCCTCTTTCACTTAAATTTAATTCACTTGCAAGTCATGGCATCACCTTCTGATGACATGATCCTCTTTAAGAATAAAGGACAAAAAAATTAAAATAAAAACTAAAAAAATGTTTAAAAAACAAAAACCAAACAAGAATAAAGGACAAACTACAATAAGTAGGCACAATTAGCTCAAGGCAAAGGCTTTTAGTAAGATGATGTACTAAGAAGAGTAGCTACAGAATATTTCCCCTCATAAAACTGGGGCACACTGTCCCATAAATACGCAGTGGGTAGAATGAGAAGCTGCATAGAGCCGACTGACGAGACTACGATAAAAGGATCGCATGTGAGCAAGGCAATGAGACCCCAGCATGGAGGGCTCCGAGGGCCTGTGTCTTCTCGCACGCAGTACTCTCCTGCTGCTCCACCTGGGCGCAGCATCTCAAGTCATTCCTGAGGCTCCTGGGCTGCTGCCCTTCACAGCTAGACTCCAGAATACCAGGTCTACCTGTCTCTTGAATCCACGGCAGACTTTCTTCCCCACTGTCAGCAGGTTCCTCTCCTCAGATCTGCCTCTGCTGAATTACTGTCAATGACTTTCCAGGAAAGGTCTCCTATTAGATGATTAACCTAACCGAATGTAATTCTGTGGTCATGGGGGAGCAGCTACATGGCACAGTGGTGGCACAGTGCATAGAGCACCGGCCCTGGATTCAGGAGGACCTGAGGTCAAATCCTACCTCGGACACATAACCCTGCTGTGTGACCCTGGGCAAGTCACTTAATCCCCATTGCCCAACCAAAAAAGAAAATTAAATTTAAAAAAAATTCTGTGGTCATTGGGGAAAGGGATGGGAGAAAAATTCCATTCTCCTCTGCTGCCACTGGTTGAATAATAAGGGGAATGGCAAAGAGAAATCTCCTCTCAGGAGGTGAGTTCTTCCTCTACATCCATTCTTCTCTAGATACTCCTGTCTTGGCTGTCTTTCGGAAATGTAGGTTGTTGTTTTTTTTTAAAGGCCACCAGACACATGGCTGGTCTTATCCCAGCCAATAGCCAGCTTCTCTTGTTATTCCATCAAGAAAAATATCTTCACACCTCATAAATGGGTGACTAAGTGAAAATCATTTTACTTTGTTAATACTTTGTTAAAAACATTACCACTTTGTGGTCTCTGTTACCTGACCCTTTGTGATTTCATTAGCTGAGGGAGGGAATGAATGATCAGAGATATCCTGGCCTCTTCCCTCCACTCCACATAAAGAGGATAAAGAATGAAATTTAAAGAAATAAACACCTATATATTTTGGTACCTTTCTTTCTCAATCATCCTTAACTATTACTAATTAGACCTTACTCTAACATGGGTTTGTATCTCCAGACCAACCATATTAGAATACTCCTTTCTAACTCACCCTCTATCGTTTGAATAACTGCCTTACTGAGATGAGCTGGTGGCTTCTAGACATTAGGCCAGCTACACATCTAAAGCCCTTGTAATTTCTCCAGGCGTCTAGTGGTCTATATCCCACCTCAGTCCTAGACAGACTAAGCATCTGCTGAAGTTGTTACGTCTAAGCCGGGGAAGCCTTTCCTTTGCTCCCCTAGTCCCTTCTATTAGTTAACAATTTCTGCTACTCTCTTGTTGCCTATCTATCCACATAATCAAATGAGAAAGAGAAACCATAGTCGCGATTTCATGCCTACATAGGAACAGCATGAACGAAACCCATACTTTTTCTTCCAGTCAGAAGCAATTTTCCAATCTCTCTTAAAGAAGAGAGAAAAATGTCACCCTCTTGATAGGAATCTCCAGTGGTAGATGCCCTACTTCCTGCAGCCTGAAATTTCTATCTGATAGCACTTCTTTTCACAGTTCAAATTGTTCCCTGCAAAATGTGACTTTCCCAGTCGGCTTCCTGAGACAAGCTGCCTTCCTGTAACGGATCCTAGCTCACACAGAATGTTTTTAGATCGAAGACTTAGCAAAGTTTTGGGAGTTTTGTTTTTTTGAAGAATAAAGTGGCTTCATCACCACTCAGCCCCCACTTCTATGACAGACAAAACAGAAATTCAAAGGACTCACTGAGTCAGGGCTAATGCTCAATGCTTAGGTTTTGACAGTCCCCTTGTGGAAGTATGGGCTCTTGTCCAGGAAGAGGTTAAATGTTCTTTAGGAATCCCTGAAGCCCCACAAACACCTCTCTGCAGTTTTCTCTAACAGTCTTTTCAAGTCAAGGCTTGCCATCCAAACCACAAAGTCAACACCAGACCTAGTATGTATGGCCTGATTTGATCCAAAGCTTAAGCTATTGATGGTTAGTTATTCTAGAAAGAATGAAAATTGATGTCTTTTGGCGGTAACTTTCCAAGATATACGTTATAAGAAGCCACATGGTATAGTGGATAGCAAGCTGACCTTGGAATCAGGAAGACCTGGGTTCCAGTCCTGCCTCTGACACATATGGGCATGTGTATGTGTGACCCTAGACTAGTCACTTACCCCTGAAATGCTCTAAGACTAGGAGAATACTTGTCACTTTGCATGTGTAGAAGGAATTTCCTCTTTGGAAGTTCCCTCCATCAATGAATTCTTAGGGAATGCAATAATAGTTATTATTATAGCTAGCATTTATGTAGCACTTTCAGGTTTGCGAAGTGCTTTGTAAATATCTCATTTTTCCTCATAACAATGCTGGGAGGTAGGTGCTATTATTTTACAGTTGTTCAGTCACTTTTCAGTCATGACTGACTCTTCGTGACCCATTTGGGGTTTTCTTGGCAGAGATACTGGAGTGGTTTGTGTTTCCTTCTCCAGCTCATTTTACAGATGAGGAAACTGAGGCAAATGGGGTTAAATCACTTGTCCAAGGTCACATAGCTAGTAAGTCTCTGAGGCCAGATTTGAACTTAAGAAGATGAGTCTTCATGATTCCAAGACCAGTGCTCTATTCACAATGCCACCTAGCTGCCCCAGTCCCAGCAAACCATTACATTATGCTACATATATACATTCTTAAGTCATTTATATAACTATATAAAAGGCCAACATGAGACCAAATAGTTGCCACAGTGAATCATTTTGGGTTTTTTGTTTTTGTTTTCTCTATTTTTAGGCAATTGGGGTTAAGTGACTTGCCCAGGGTCACACCGCTAGTAAGTGTCAAGTGTTTGGTCTGAGGCTGTATTTGAACTCAGGTTCTCCTGACTTCAGGGAGGTGCTCTATCCACTGCACCACAGTTACTCCCACAGTGAACCATTATGAAAAGTCTGAGGATTTCTAACCTATTAAGCCCATCAGAACTGGTTTCAAATTTCCTATAAGCATTTTGATATATTGAGGTCCAAGTAACCTTTTTGAGTTTGCTCTTCTAGATCAAATCAGACAAGCGATGGCACCAAAATGAAGGCCAAAATTCTAGAGTATCTTAGTGTAGCATCTCAGAGGAGAAGGGAAACCTAGGAAGGGAAGCACCCTCTCTGTCAGTGGTCATCCAAGCTCTGCATGAAGACCCTCAGGGGATGCAGAATGGCACTACCTTGTCAGCCTTCCCATTTCCCTCCAGGAAACTCAAATGGAGTCAGGAGGTTTCTTTAAAAAGGCTGAGTTCTGCATCTGGCCTCATGGGTCCCTTGTTCTACCTGCTGGAGTCATAGACCAAGCATAAATCCTTTGTCACGTAACAGCTTTTCCAATACTTGAAGATAGCTCTTAAGTCCTTTCTTCTCCAGGCTAGTCAGCCCCAGGTCCCCAATGTTCCCTTGCCATCTTGGTCATCCTTCTTTGAAGGTTCTCTAATTGATCAACATCCTTCCTGAAATTTGGTACCTGCAAGGGAACGCAATGTAGCAGATGTGATCTGACCAGAGCAGAGGACAATTAAGACAAGTCTGCATTCTGGAGATTGGTCCCCTTTTGATGTAGCCAGAGCTTTCTTCTTCTTCTTCTTCTTCTTCTTCTTCTTCTTCTTCTTCTTCTTCTTCTTCTTCTTCTTCTTCTTCTTCTTCTTCTTCTTCTTCTTTTTTGGCTGCCATTGCTAGCTCAGTTAGCATTTAATGGCCAACAAGATGATATGGAACAAAGGAACCAAACAATAGATGCTGGGCATTCTTACTGCATAATAAAGACAACCAGAATCGTATATGCAAGAAGTAACTTAAAAAACATTGTCAAGGATGTGTTAACCAGAAAAAAGGGTAAAAAGGTCATGCATTTTGAGCAAAAGATAACAGGTGGACAATCTGGAGTTCCTCTGGTATCCAATTAATCAACAAGTATTAATTAAGCACCACTGTGTGCTAAGCACTGAGGATACAAAGACAGTTCGTGCCCTCAGAGAGCTTATATTCTAACAGAGGGACAGATGATGGTATATAGACATAATGTATGTATGTATGTAGGTATAAGCGCCTTGGGGGCAGGTACTGTTTCTGCATTCTTATATCCTGGCTTATGTCCTAACAAAATAGACAGAATATGTATGTCAATATATAATATATATGTATATGTGTAATGTATATACTTAACAAATGTCCTTCCTTCTGTCTATTTTCCATTTTTCAAAGTCCACTGCTTGTTGAACTAAGTCAGGCTGAACCTACTCTAACTTGCAGAGAAAACGTTTTCACTTTCATCCTTTCTTCCAACTTGGCATTTACTTTGACTTTCATTCTAATTAGCCTATGATCCGATTCTGCCCAGAGACACGAATCTTCCTCTCAAGATTTCTTGGAAACCTTTAACAGACATGAAACAGTCACCACAATGAGGAAACTGATAAAGCCCCCAAAAGTGCCTCAGCCTACAAATACTTCATCTCTAAAAGAGACGTGGCATCCCAGGATAATTCTAGCATAGAGTTTAAACTCATTTGTAGAATTCTAGAAAATCACAAGTTAACATTACCTATGTCGTGTTGTACTTTTAACTATTTTGTTGAACATTTCTCAGTTGTGTTTTCATCTGGTTGGGCCACACTTAGGAGTTTTGTTGGCAGGAATCTGATACTTCTGCTATAGAGGATGACAAAATATTTACAGCATCCTTGTCTTGCCACACTGTGAAAAGCAGGTGAGTAGAGAGTAAAACTGCTGAGAGACTGATTGGCATTAGGGCCAGGTAAAACAGATTACATCAAGATCATTTATGGATGACACTGGAAGGAGGACAACAAATGGACCAGACTGACCAGTATTTCTATAGTACTGTAGTCCTATCAGCAATGATAATAGAACCACTCAATGTAGACTGGCCCACCTCAGCACTCTGCCCTTATATGGTAATAGTGCTCAAGAAAATGTCAGGAAGCTCAGCTCGATCTGACCACAAATATATAGAAGATATTTGTACTTCAGGCAATACAGTTTTTTTTTCAAAATATTTTTTCCAATTACATGTAAAAAATTTCATGTTTATTTTTTTAAATTTTGAGGTCCAGATTATCTCCCTCCCTTTCTCTCCTCTCCCTTCATTGAGAAGACAGATAATTTTATATAGGTTACACATATGCAGTCATGCAAAACATATTTTCATATGTCATGTTGTAAAAGAAAACACAGACCAAAAAAATAAAGAAAAATAAAGAAAAGAAGAAATATGCTTTGCTTTGAAATCAGACTTCATCAGTTCTCTCTCTAGAAGTGGATAGCATCCTTCATCATAAGTTCTTCAAAATTGTCTTAGATCATTGTATTGCTGAGAATAGCTAAGTCATTCACAGTAGTCGATCAGTGATGAGTTTTCTAGGTATTTCAAAGAAAAAGAGATTGTGTTTCTATAACATTCCCAGAAGAACCAAATGGTCTCATTAATACTTGGAGATCACAAGGTAGAAAGGGCTTAGAAAGTCATCTATTGTGACTCTCCCCATTTTCAAGAGACAGAGAAGTGACTTGTGAAGGACATACATTGTAATAAGTGGCAGGATTTGAACACAGATCCCATGACTTTAAATGGAGAGTGCTATATACAAAATATATATAATGGGGATAATCAGGGGACGTTGGGCCACTTCTTGCTTTGGCTTAGCAATGAAGGAATTTTTCTTTGGCATAACCAAGCAATTCTCTGTTTGTTTGGTTCCTTGGACCCTGCGATGGTGAGTCTGGGGAGAAGGAGTTATGCATCAAAAAGCCACTGAACCAGGAAGAACTGCTCACTCAGTACACTTTTTAAAAAGTGACAACTTCCTCTCTCTCGCTCTCTCTCTCTGTCTCATATTCAAGTCCTCACTGCTCAAACATGGCAGCAAAAGCCAAGTGCTGTCTAGGGAAGTCAGCTACTGGATCTCAAATCTCTACTTTCCTCTTCTGCTTTCTGTTTCTTTCCCTGAGCAAAGAAAGGCTCTGGGTTTTTCTAGTATCCAAAGGCTTCCAGTACTGGAAAAAGGCGCTTCTTCTACTCCCCTTTGGATTTCTTGCTCTTTACTCAGTCTGGTGCTCTTTCTTGTTCCTTGCCATTGTAGTTATAGAAGAGCTGGACTATTCTGCTGCCATTCTCTCCACCATCTTAGATATTCCAGTACAGTTTCTCCTGTACCATGAGGTCTCAGTTTCCTCATCTGTAAAATGGCAGGGTTAAACTAGATTACCTCTAGTCGTTAGAGTACTTGCCCCTAATTCTGCTCAGACAGGACTTGGCTGCCTTCTCTCAGTCTCTTGCCCTGCGATGTGTCTCTGATATTACTGGCCCATTTGGGTAGGACAAGACTTGGACCAAGTCTTGCTTAACTCCCTACCACTTGTCCCCTATAACAGCCAATGCCCCAGATGAGACCTACTCTGCTGTGACATCAGAGCCCGTCATTTTTATCTGCATACATTGACTAGTTTATCCTCAGGGGCAAGGCCAGCAAAAAATCAGCTTGGGCAGAGTCTACCAAACTAGAAAGCCATCCGGTACAGTCCCGGGACAATGTGTCTGTCACTCATGAACAGTCCAGCTAAGCTCACAGGGGCTCATCACCAAGGAAGAGTGACCACCAGGGGAGTTGTTTTAACTACAACTTATGAAGATTGTCCCCTTAGGCAAAGAGGGGTCACCATCCACTTCTATGGCCATATCCCAGAGGGAGAGCCTATACTTCCCAGAGAAGAAATCTTGGCGCTTTCAGAATACAGAAGTAGCTACATCTCTGAAGGAAGGACAGGTCATCTCTTCTGCAGACTACTGCGTGCTCAGTTCTGTGAGAGCCAAGCCACTCAGTGTAGTGAAGGAGGCCCAAGGGCTGATCTCCTTTTACTATTAATGGAAAATGTACAGCAGGACCCCTGCAGACACTGTTAAAACTACACCTTATCCCTAGCCACCTCTTTTTCATTAACATAAAAGAATGTTTTTTTTCCCCTCTAACCCCCAAAGGCACAGTCAGCGTTTTAATCAGATCTTGTCCAAATAAAGAGGTGTAAGAATGGGATGAATGAAAAACAATGAATGCTGTTGATTTCATGAAAAGGAAAAATAAATAAATCCTAGGGAAGGTACAATGTTTGCACTTTAAATAATCTCTTAACAGGAAATTTGTAGTGCTCGGTCCCTTTTGGAGTAGCATTTTTTAAAAAATTCTTTTACGTGGGAAAGGAGTAATTTTGTACTCATGAGTCATAGAATCATAGAATTTCAGAGCTGGAAAGAAGCTTGGTGGCCATCCATTCTACATTCCCCCAGGAAGAATCCCCACTAAAATGTCACAGTACAATATAAATATCATTGACGCTGGAATCAAACCTGCTCCTGCCTCCTATTAGACGCCTATGAAATCAAATCATTTAATCTCACTGGACCTCAGTCACCTCAATGTAAGATGAAAGGTGATCCAGTGCATAGAGTGCTGGGCCTGGAGTCAGGAAGATTTGAGTTCAAATCCAGCCTGAGGCACTTACCAGCTCTTAATCGCTACCTACCTCAGTTTCCCTTTGTGTAAAATGAGAATAATAATAATAGCACCTACCTAGTGCTGTTTTGAGGATCAAATAAGATAATATATTTTGAAGCACTTTGTAAACCTTCAAGCAGTATATTAATGGCAGCTATTGTTATTTTTAAGTTATTATTATTATTAATAAAATACAGAGTTTGAACTACCTTGCTTCTGAGGTACTTTCCAGCTATAGATCTATGTTCCCAATAAGTGGGTCATCCAGATTTTGCTTGAAGACCTCCAGTAAAGGAGAACTCACTACTTCTTAAAGCCAACCTTTCTGCCTTTGGCTATATCTGATAGTGAGAAAGTTTTCATTTTATTCAGTCATAGAATTTCAAAGCCTTTCCTTCTCATCTGCTGGTTTACTTGGCTTTATTTCAAGGGGGTCTTTCATAATGACCTGAGTCAGAAGATTTGAGCTCAAGGCTCAGCTCTGCCACCTCCTACTTACACCTCACTAAACTTCTGGGGCCTCAGTTTCCTCATTTGTAAAATGGGGATCATAATCCTTGCCCTACTTACCTCACAAGGTTGCTGTGAGGAAGGTCCTTGGTATGCCTGAAAGTACTATATAACTCTGATGTTTCTGGATTCCAGACCTGTGATTTCAGCGGGTGCAGTGAGCTCCCCTTGAGGAGACCCACACTGAGAAAGCACATCAGCCCCTGGCTCTGTAATTTACAACCTTAGAGAGGTGGGCATGGCATTGCAGGGCTGTCATCTGTGGGCCTGCAAGAAATGGAATGCAAGACCAGAAGTGCTAGTTAGCCCAGCTCACCACAGGATTTAGAGGCAGAAAGGACTTCAGAAGTCATCTTACATACTAGCTGTGTGACCCTGGGCAAGTCGCTTAACCCCAATTGCCTTAAAAAAAAAAAGTCATTTTGATAGCTTAGGCAATAGCTGAGATGTGATTAATAATCAGTAAGCATTCACCTCTTTCATGACAAGCCCAGTTGTAGGCATTCACAAAAAATGAAACAGATCTTCTTGAGAAGTTTACATTCTCTTAGGATAGACAGCTTTTACAGAGATAATTATGGATAAAACAGATGCAAGGTATTGGGGTTGGAAGGGAAGGTTCTAGAAGCTGGGAGAATCAAGAAAGGCTTCATGTAGAACGTGGTGTCAACCCGAATAGAAGTGAGCCCGCTAATCAGTACATATGGCTCCCTGCAGGCCACATATTAACTTAGTTTTAAAATGTCATGTTACTTATGTTTTATTGTACTTTTATTTATTTTTTTGAATATTTCCCAATTACATTTTCATCTGGCTAAGGTTTCACTCAGGAATGTTGCTGCTGCATGGATCCCTTATTTGACACCTCTGATGTCAATGTCTCTTGAGCTGAGTTTTGAAGGAAATAAAGTATTTTAGAGGGGAGAGTGGGAAGAGAATGCATTCCAGGCATGGGAGAGAGCCAGTATAAAAATGCAGAGACCAGCGATAAGAGTATTCTGTAATTTTGTTGTTCAGTCACTTCAGACTCTTGGGGACCCCATTTGGGGTTTTCTTTGCAAAGATATTGGAGATGTTTGTCATTTCTTTCTCTGGCTCATTTTACAGAGGAGGAAACTGAGGCAACCAGGGTTAAATGACTTGCCCAGGGTCACACAGCTAGTAAGTATCTGAGGCTGGATTTGAACTAGAGGCTTCTTGACTACATGTTCTTTGGCAGTCTATCCCCTGCACCACCTGGCTGCCCCCAGAACATCAGCTGCTTCAGTATTCCAAAAACTCTGTGATTTCTCACTACCTTTGAGGTATGAATGCAAATGTGGATCATAACCCCTCTTCACCTCAATAGACATGTCATTTCTGGCTTTAAACAACTGTTCAAAACTGAGACTCAGTAGATGCTCAGTAATAAAGAAACAGCTAAACCAATTTTGGTACAGGAATATAGTGAAATATTGTACTTTTGAGAAATAATGATTATACAGAATTCAGAGAAGCATGAGAGGACTTAGATGAACTCATGCAAAACAGAGTAAGCAAAACCAGGAAAACAATATTCATAATGACAACTATGTAAGTGGGAAGAAAAAAAATACAAAACTGAACACTGTATAATTTTAATGATCAATCTTGGTCCCAGGGAAGAAATGAGAAAACATGCCTCCTTCATTTCTTTACGAAAATGTGGAGCTATGGATACAGAACAGATTTAATTGATGCATTAATTACTTTTGCTGAACTTTATTTTCTCCTTTTTTTACTCTTGGTTACAAGGGCTAGTTCTCTGGAAATGAAGGTGACATAAATACAAAGGATAGTATTAGTATGTTTTTAATAATGGTGTTATTACTATTATCTAACCCTGCAATTTAACCTCTCTGGATCCTAGTTTACCCATGAACAGGGATGAGCCAGATATTTTTAAGCTGTTTTCTTCCATTTCTAGAATCCTATGACGTTCATTGTGAAGATAAACTAGGCAATACAAAACTAAACACATCATCCGGTTAGTCCGTTGTTAGCAGTTTGGATAGAGTCGCTAAGGGGAAAAAAAATTCATTAGTAGTTTTGACATGAAAACTTTCCTCTACATTGTAAGCAAGGAAAGGAAGAGGAAATGTATCCATTGTTTTTGCTTTTCTAAAGAAAAAAGTCACAGTGCCTGCCATCCTTCTTTCACCAGGGAATAGATTAAATGATGCCTTATAATAAACTCCCACTATCTTGGTTCAAAGGAGTCACGGCTTGAATAGCTCAATCGCCTCCATCCTGCATTGTGCCAGTGGCATCTTTGGAATAGCACAGCACCCACACCTCTGACAGCCCCTGCCAAGTTAAAAAGAAGAGTCAAAATGATGTTTTTTTCCTGGCAAACATTGTTTCCAATCCCAGCCTCCTGAGAGAATTGGCTGGCTTTTCCGCTTCAGATTTAGCTTTTCTTTTGACAAAGCATAATAACTCTAGTGTCAAACAGGAACCTGTTTGAAGAAATAAACACAGCTTCCATAATAGAAGCCCCTGGTAATTGCTGGATCTACCAGTCAGTCAGGGCACCAGGTTGGAACACCCATTTGCATAGTCATTAACTGTTTGAGATCACAGGCTGAGTTTGGGTTCCCTTCAACCATTCTTATCCTCCTTCCCCCTTCCAGATATTCCTCCTCTACCCTGAACTTACCTTCAAAGGGAACTGAGTGGAAATCAACTAGTAATTAACGTCTATTTGTTTATAGCCCTCTCCCTCCCCAACCCACCCACCCACCCACACATACATACGCAGTGTAGCCACCGGTGTGGTCTCCGACAAGGAACTAACGTTCCACTTCTCTCCCTCTGGGCTGGCTCATTCACCCCAACCTGACCTCACCCCAGCAGGTCTGGAGGTTTTCCCAGTGTAACAAGCGCCACAGCCATAAATGACACTGACTCTCTACTCTACTCTCAGGGTACAGGGGAAGGAGGAGGGGTAATCCTGGTTTGGGGGCTGGGGGGGAGGGGGGAGGGAGTGGAATAAACTACTACTTGCCCCGCTATCTCCTGAGCCACCTTTCCGATGTGCTTAACATAAAACGTGATAAAGCACAAGCAATTATAGAGATTTATTTAATTGAAAATCAGAGTATTTGCTTAATACAAGACCAGAGCAATGATCAAGATAATATAATAGTTCTCCAGTACACCTGGGTCACACTTTCTCACCATGCAAAGCATTTTCATGGAGAGGAGTGTGTCCGCACTTAGAAAAAAACTCTCAGACAAAGACAGGACACAGTCCTATGCCCAGGGGAACTCTCCACTCTGGACCGCAGGCTTTTATGTCCTTGGAACCTTTGGGTACACTGCACACTGCATGAACCCACATATCTGAGTCACAGTCAACCTCAACAGAACCCTGAAAAACTAATTTTAACAATCAGCTGCTCATCCTCTTATTTTTATTTATTTATTTATTTATTTGGTTAGGCAATGGGGTTAAGTGACTTGCCCAGGATCACACAGCTAGTAAGTTTTATGTGTCTGAGGCCGAATTTGAACTCATTTCCTCCTGACTCCAAGGCCTCCCTCAGCCTCTTTTTAAAACTCAGATCTTAGCAAAACTATGCAAAGACTCTTTCTCACCTGGTTGTTTTCCCTCCCTGAGGGCAACAGAGGCAACTGCCAAGAAGTTTCCCATTTTTCGTGCTGGAGATGGCCCCAGAGAGCAATCAGCTCGATAGCTCCCCAAATAAGCAGTAGGATTCAACTCTTAACCAATGAGCTTTCAGCAGCTGCTCCAGCCAATCAGCAAAGCCATGACTCTTTTCCAATCACAAGGTTCCCAGCATAGCTGATAAACCATGGATTCTCAACTTTTTGTTCTCTGGACCCCTTTAATAGTGTGGTGAAACCTATGAACCCCTCTTCATAACATTTTTAAATTCATAAAATAAAATAAAAGGATACAAAGAAAATTAGTTTGAAATACAGTTATTGAAATGTGATTTAAAAAAAAACACCTCAGACCTGAGGTTAAAAACCTTGAGCTAAAGGGTCTGCTAGTTGCTAATAGCCTCCTGTGATTCCTCTTCTGCACAGCTGAGTTCCTTATTCCATCTGTTTAATCCTATAACTTTTTCTCAAAACTTCTCCTTCTGCTGGCCTCCCAACTACTCTTCCAGTCTTTTGAAGAAGCTCCCTCTCCTGTTGGTTGTTTAACCAGCTTCAAATCAGAGCCTGTGGGGTGGTGAGGTGGAGGGGAGGATCTTTACCTTATGAGGCACAATTCAAGAAATTCATCTTTCTGTCAGGAATGAATGCCACAGTCCTTATGTAATCTTTCCATGGCCCCAAAACAATTATTTGACTAATAATTATATGAGTTGTAAACTTGGAAGCTTAAAAAAAAAAGTCCCATGCAAATGAACAGATGGACTGAAATGTCCTGCAGTTATCAACAGCTCGGTCACTGTCTCCAAACAGGTCCTCTCAGTACATCCATCAGAGGTGCTGTTCCCTACCCAGTAGTCAAGACTGTCTATGTCTCTCACAAGTGGATTTTGTCAAGTTTCCTTCCACAAATATTCCTTTTCTCTCTCAGCAGCGAAACAGTTAACAAAAGGGCAATTCTTTTCACAAATTATCTGCTGTGTGCTCTGTGCTGTACCATATGTATGAAGCATACAAAGATAATATTAAGACATAACCCCTACTTTCGAAAAGCTTCAAAGTCTAATTGACTTCGACGGTGGGGTAGGAGGAGTAAGATAGATGGACTTCGTGGAGGAAGTAGGATTTGATTTGAGTCAAATATCTTGTCGGCGCTGAGTTTCTCAAGACACTCTGTTCAGCTGTCAGGAATGCTCAGATATGACAACCCAGGAGACCTGCAGGAGAAAAGGTGTGCCAAAGATTTCTGGTGTAAGGTATTGATGACATAATTTTTTAAAAAAAATTTAAATTAATTAATTTATAGTTTTCAACATTCACTTCCATAAGCTTTTGAGTTTTAAATTTTTTTTCCACCTCCCTCCCTTCTCCCCTCCCCAAGATGGTGTGCAATCTGATATAGGCTCTACATATACAGTCTTATTAAACATACTTTCACATTAGTCATGTTGTAAAGAAGAATTAAAAAGAATGGGAGGAACCATGAAAAAGAAGAGAGAGAGAGAGAGAGAGAGCAAACAGTATGCTTTGATCTGCATTCAGACTCCATAGGTCTTTCTCTAGATGTAGATAGCATTTTCCATCATGAGACTTGCAGATGTCTTAAATCCTTGCATTGCCGAGAAGAGCTAAGACTATCAAAGTCAGTCATCACATAATGTGGCTGTTATTGTGTACAATGTTGTCCTGGTTCTGCTCACTTCACTCAACATCAGTTCATATAAGTCCCTCCAGGTTTGACATAAATTTTTGATGTGGTGAAAAGTGAAGTGGATTGAAAATCAAGGGGTCTGGTTTCAAATCACTGCTTTTCTACTTAAAATATGTTATCTTGGACAAATCACTTCATTTCTCTGGGACTCAGTTTCTTCATATATAAAATGAAAAGGTTGGTCCTTAAGGACCATAGCGCTCCAAAATTCTTTGGTCCTATGATTAGATAAATAGAAATACAGATGCGCGTGTTATATATATATACACACATATGTGTGTATGTATATACATAATATACATACATATATACATACCCAAGATTTATCTCTAAAGAAAAAAAGGAAAATTAAGGGGGAGTGTTACCCATCTCTCCTCAAATAACCACTTTTTACATAAAGTTGAATCTACATATCAATCTCTTCAGGACATACAAATGTCATAAATGTCCCTAACCTCTCCACTGGCATGAAGTGTCTAGCATCAAAGACTGGATCATCCTTCAGATTGAACTTAGCTGATCCAAGGCTTACCAGGGTCCTCTGCCCAAGAGACTGGATATGGCCACGGGCAGCATTGGCTGCTTGGTGGTCTAGAGTTTGAGACATGGGATGAGATAGTCCCTCTGTCCTTTGTACCGGTCAAACTATATCTGGGGTATGAATTCAGTTCTGAGTACCACAATTCAAAAGGATTGATTAGCTAGATCATGTCCAAATGAAGATTATGAGGGGATGGTGAGACGACTGAGGATTATAACATATAAAGATCAATTGAATGAATTGAGAATAGTCAGCCCCAAGAAGAGAAGACATAAATGACATAAATAAACAACTTTAATATTGTCTGCAAGTATTTGAAGGGCTATAATGTAGAAGAATGTTTAGGTATGTTTTGCTTGGACCCAGAGAGTAGAAATAAGAACAAAGGGTTGCAGAGGAAAGATTTTGGCTCCATGTAAGAAAAAGCTTCCTAAATATTAGAGGTATACATAAAAGAAATGGGTTGACTTGGGCATTAACGGGTTTCCCCCTCATTAGAGGTTTTCAAGAAAAGTCTAGATGATCTATTCTTGGCAATGTTCTACCGAAGATTACCATTCAAATATGGGTTGGATTAGATGATCTCTGGAGGGGTTTTTCCCTCTGATATACAAGCATTACTTTTATTTATTGTCCCTGGGCCTTTAAAGGTGATCACTTACCACCATGATCCGAGGTGGGATGCAACTAACAGCGTGGCTTCTATCTACTTCTGCTGTGTCAGCCATAACATGGAGCTACATCCTTCTAGACAGACGGCAAATGCCATAACTGCTCACTGGACACACACCATGTCAAAATCGTAACAGTGTTGAGCACAGGGATGATATTAAGAATCGGTTCAGTAGAGCAAAAGGAATTTCCCGTTAACCTAACTTGACTTTTATGAAAGTTTTCTCAGAGTAGGCCAAGCCAAGTTAACCTCTGCATTTCACTGGAAAGGTTTTGAGGGTTAGGCATTAAATTCAAAACCATGTACTCAAAGGCTACTGTAATCCTTGTGGGATGTTAGAGGGGATCTTTTTTTTCCAGCTTAGCATTTTGTAAAGTTCTTTGGTTTCATTTTCAAGAAAGAAGAAATAAATTGTTTTCGAGATTTCTAGGATTTCAGATGAACTTTCTCTGTTTTGTTAATATCATCACATAATATTTAGTGTTGCATACATCTTGCCAAGCCAATAAGAGCCTACTCTGGCAACCCATGGGGGAATTTTCAGTTGTCTCAAGTCGGGAGTTAGGAGGGTTGAATTTATTAATAAATTTATGAAATGACATTGATTTTTAACTCACTCTAACTTGCAAAGGAAATATATACCACATAGAAATTTTGGTTTGGGGAAAACTTATTGAAATTTTAAAATAGTGAAGGGAATACTTGTAAGAGGAAGGTCTCTAGTGGAGTTTGACAGGGGTCTGTTCTTGTCCTGTATCATTCAACCTTTGTATAAAGCCATAGCATGCTTGTCAAATTTGACATGAATCTGGGAAAGACAGCTAACACATCAGATGACAGAGAATCCCAAGAGATCTGTACAGGCTTGAATAATGTGCCAAATTGAATAAGATGAAATTTAATAGGGACAAATGTGAAGTTTTACACTTGAGTGAAAAAAATCATCTTCACTGTGGGAGGTATAGTTAGCAAGCAGGTCCTATGAAACCTGGAGATTTTTGTAGACAGCAGGCTCAGTATGAGTCATCTGTTACATGGCAGTCAGAAAAATTAACGTGACCCTAGGCTAAACAAAGTATCCACAGCAGAGAAAGCAGTACTACTGCAAGAGAGGCAATATGGTATAGTGGAAAGAGCATTGGACTTGGCTCAAATCCTTCTTCTAATACCTAGATGCTGTGTGACTCTGGACAAAACACTTAACCTGTCTAAGGACTCTGTCCCTGGGACCCTGGGCTCTAAGAGATGAGCTTTTTCATTTATCTTGCCCAAAATTAGGCCTCCATACCAGGTGTTAGCCATGTCCAAATCATATTGCTAGGTGCCCACCTTTTTGTGTTGGCTTTCTCTATTAGAAGGTAAGTTACTTGAAGGCAGGAACTATCTTGCTTGTATTTATATCTTCAGTGATAAGCATAGTGCCTAGCACATAGTAAGCATTTAGTAAATATGTTGTCATTTATTTATTCCATTTCTTATCTGTATAATAGAGACAATAGTAACTGCTTCACAAGGTTATTGGGAGGATCAAATTACACAATATATGTAAGGTACTTTGCAAACCTGAAAGTAATACCTAAATGTGAGCTATTATTATCATCATCACTACCTTACTCAGATGATATACTGAGTATTGTAATCAGTTCTGGGAGCAACATTTTAGGAAGACTTTGATCAGCAAGAAAGCAGCTAAAAGATGGGAACAAAGATGGTGCAGGGTAGCAGCACTTCTCCGTATAAGCATTATTTGAAGGAATTATGAGTATTTATCTCGGAAAAGAGACAATTGAAGTAGATCATTAGAGATGAAGAATGTCCTCAATTCAATTCAGTTCATTTCAACTAAATTCTACATTTATTAAGCACTTACAATGTCCCAGGCAGTACACTAGGCACTAGAACTACAAAGAAAAAAAAGAATGATCATCCCCTGCCCTCAAGGACCTTATGTTCTCAAGGGAGTAGGAGGATACAACACATACACAGATATGTAAATAGAAGGTAATTTAAGGAGTCAGGAAAATCTCCTTCTCACAAAAGATATCATCTGAGGGGAACCTTGAAGGAAATTAGGAGTCTAAAAGGTAGAGGTGAGGAGACATTTAAGGGATGAGGAATAAAGGCATGTAGAGAGGAGATGGAATATGGAGTTTGGGAAATAGCTAATATTGCAGTTTGGGTACAGCGTAGAGTATGTGAAAAGGAGTAATATAAAATAAGACTGGTAAGATAAGGACAAGCATCAATGTAGACTGCTTTAGATACCAGGGTGAGCTGTATTTTATTCCAAAGGTAACAATCATTGAAGATTTTTAAACAGACCTGTGTTTTAGGGATATTCATTTGGCGGCTGTGTGGAGAATGGATTAAAGAGGGAAAAGAGTGGATAGAGGGATAAAATAGTTCAGTGAAAGATGATGAGGACTTGGCCAAGGGAAGAGAGCTCTAGGAGTGGAGAGAAGATGAGAGATGCAAAAAATGTTGTGGAGGTAGATTTGGCAAGACTTTAGCATTGATCAGATGGTCACTTGTATTTTGAGAACCAGGGTGACTAGAAAATTTGAAGGAGGGTCACTTTAGGAGGGAAGCTAATGACTTCCACTTCAGACATGTTCAGATTGAGATGATATTGAAGCTTCCAGGTATAGATAACCAGGAAGCAACATGGCGATTCAGGACAGGAGTTCAAGAGAAAGATTGAGTCTGGGGGCACAGAGATGATCGTTAAATGGTTAAGAGTTAATGAAATCATCAGGATTTAGTGTAGAAAGAGAAAAGAAGAAATGAGAATGCAGGGACAGAATCTTGAGGGGCATCTATGCATGATGGGCAGAATACAGATGGCAAAGCGGCAAAGGGAGCTGAGGAAGAGTCGTTAGAGAGGTGAGAGGAGAACCAACAGAGAATAATGTCACAATACCAAGGGGATAGAATATAAAAGAGGAGGAGGTGGTCAACAATACAGAGGAATAAGCAGAATGTAGAGGTTACAGAATTTGCCATTAATTCTTGGTGGAGAGTAGAGGTTCCCAAACTTTTTCAGTCCCGAGTAACCCTTGGCTTTGAGACAACCCTTCTGTATATCTTATTCAAGATAAAAAGAAATTGTTGCTTGTCCTTCATTCTTGAAGAAGACCATTACATCAGGAAGATGATGCCATGACTTGCCAGTGAATTGGATTTAAGTGAAGGAGGGCTGTGCAAAGTGACCAGCCTCACTTTTTCCTCTGGAGCCATCTGGGGTTCAGTGGTAAGATATAGATCAGGACTACTGGAGATGGCCCTGGATGCAGTGGGACCTTAGCTTAAACAATGACCAAGCAGGGGTTGGCCTGGGACCTATTATTGGCCACCCAATGAGAGCCAGAGTGATTTGAGTTTAAGGCTTGGTCCTGAAGAAAAAATATTTCAGCGATCGAAATTTACATTCGCTTTGGGCAGAGCAAATGCCCGTAAGGGTATGATAGCCTGTGGGAAGGGGGGAGGGGAGGAAGGGAGGAATGACGGCTATGATGCCCAACTGGCCAGTTCCAGCTGGGTCCCCAGTGGGGCAGCTCCTTTGCTCTTTTTCTACTCACAGGGGTTGTTGCTTGTCCATTGTTCTCAAAGAGGACCACAACACGAGGGAGGTGATGCCATGACTAAGCCAAGGTCTCCCACTGTACAGTCCTACCTCACTTAAATCCAAATAAAAAGAAATAAATTAGGGAAGAGAGGTCAAACTCATGGCCTACTATGAGCAGTATGCACAATTCCCCAGTATGGCTGGAAATAGATTAAAATGTATTGGGAAATGTTTTACAAAATAAATAAGAATACAACAAATATAGATGTTAATTCGAGGTTTTATAAGTTATTATGCTGGACCACAGGAATTGTTTCTGTTTGAGTTTAACACCACTAAATGAGAAACTGTACCTTACATGTGCTCATAATAAATTAAAGAGGTTTATTTTTCACAAAGAAAACTTTATTTGGTACATAATTTTTTTACTAGCACTAATATTTGTTGAATATCTCAATAAGATAATATTAAAGTCCTGGACTTGGAGTTAGGAAAACCTGAGTTCAAATCCTGCTTCAGTCACTCACTAGCTATATGATCCTGGGCAAGTAACTAAACCTCTTCAACTTCAGTTTCATCACCTGTAAAATAGCACCTACCTCATGGGATGATGGTAAAGATCGAATGAAATAACATATGTAGCACACTCTGCAAAACTTAAGCATTACATAAATGTTAGCTATTATTCTTAAATAATAATTATTATGTATATGTTACATGTAATATTTCTGTATTAAATAATGCAATTATTAATTATTATTGTTAATTCCCCTTCATCAAGTTTCTCATACCTCTTGTGGGTATATATACCCCAGATCAGGAAGCAATGCTATAGAGAGCTGAGCAGGGAATCCTTGTCTACAGGATGAGGTTAAAGGGAGGAGGCTCTTAGTTGGAAGGGTTATCACTTCCTGGAGAAGGCTGAGAACATCTCTGCTCAGGTACCACCTCCTACAAAAAGCTTTTTCCTGATTGTCCCCAGCAGTTTGTGTCATGCAGTCAAAAAATTTATCTTCTAAATATTTCGTGTACACTTATTTGTGTGCATACTGCCTCTCCTGACAAAATGTAAGCTCCTTAAGGGCAGGGACTGTTAGATCTTTGTCTTTGTATGCCCAGGTCTAGCACAGAGACTGGTCTTAAATTGATTGATTTTTGTCCTGGGCCTAGGTACTTGTTGACCCATCTACATCTCATTAAGGATGAGTTACTAAGTCTAGGGAGGGGCTGAAAGGAGGGGCAGTGATTTGATTTGCCCCTCCTTTGTTCTGGGTCTATATAAGGCAATAGTCTCTGAACCTCAGACAGTTTGAGAGAATCACTAGAGAGCCCAAATTAGACCTAGATCTTGAGGAGCTGAACAGAGGAAAAGTAAGCTTTTGCATCCTCACAATCTCCCATCAAACCCAACGGCGGCCTCGAGGAGCCAGGGACAGAGGAGCATCATAGTTGCAAATGCTCAAAACCATGCGTCCAGAAAGGGGTCAGTGAGAAACAGTGAATGGGCCTCTCACCCGTGTGGTCCAGGGAAAGGATAGAGCGGACCATAAAGAGCAATCAAGCTCCCTGAAAAGAGGCAGGGGAATTTCTTGGACAGTACCAAGTTTTTGGAGAGTTCTGGGACCAAGTCTTTTAGAAAGATGATGGTGAATACTGGAGAGTCTAGCCTCTTGGAGAGAAAAGGATAAAGCATATGGCCCCAAAGAAATAGCAAGTAACTAAATTCCTCATCAGTAGAGACCTAAAAATGAGCTTATATACCGAGGTTCTAGGAGGAAACTCCATGTAGGGGCAAAACAAGTCACAGAAAGAGATCTTTGAGAAACCCTTCCAGATTGATCCTGGTCCATTGGTTACATTGATAACCTTGGAAGGAGAATTTTGGTGTCATAAGTCAGTTTTCAAGGGTTGAGAAGTGACTGGGAAGTGGAGGAAATGAAATCAACAGCACACATAGTTTCTTCTAGGATTTTGGCTGTGAAAGGGAGACAAGATATAGGATGATAGCAGAATCAAGTGAAGGTTTTTTTAAGGATGGAGGAAAGCTTCAGCAACAGGGAAAGAAGCCAGATGATAGGGAGAGGTAGAAGATGAATAAGAGAAAGGGAATGGTTGAGAGGACACGTTTCTAAAGGAGAAGGGAAGAGAAAGGATCAAGGCACAAGTAGAGAGTTGGGCTTGGCCAGGAGAAGGGTGACCTCTTAATTAGAGGTTGGATCAAAGAAAAGAATGGGGGGGAAATGGAAAGGGATTTTGAGGTGTGGTATAAGGGAGAAGAGGGAGCTCATGGTTCATGGTCTCTATTTTCTCTGCAAAGTAGGAGGTAAAGTCCTTTATTGGGGGGGGTAAGTCAGAGAAGGGGTATATCAGGCTTTAAGAGAGAAAGGGAGCCATTATGGAAAAGTGTGATAGTCCATCAGAGAAGAATGGAGATTGCTGTATAGCAGTGAGGTCCCAGATGAGATCAGGTAACAACTTTGTAGTTGGCCACATCAGGCATGTTTGTGTGAGCTTCTACAGCAGGTTTCAGCAGCATAGGAACTGAAACAGAAAGAGTCAATGGTTGGGGTAAGCCAGGGCAAGGCATAAGCAATATAGAACAAGGAGTCAAGGATTCAAGGGTAAAGGGTGCTGTATGTGTGAAGTGATCAGTCACAGATAGGGTCAAGACTGGAGGAAGGATAGATTAGGGGTGTGGGATTAAAAGCAGGAAGGTATGGAAGAACTGGGTGTCAAGGTCACTCAGTTTCCAAGCATTTGTTAAGTGCCTCAGGCACTGAGCTAAAGCCTGAGGGTACAGATAAAGGCAAAAAATAGTCCCTACTCTCAAGGAGCTCACAGTCTAATTGGGAAGACAACATGCAAGCAACGGTGTAAAATAAGATATACACAGCATAAAATGAGAGTAGTAGCTGTTTTACGTGATTGCATATGTTTGAACTATTTCAGATTGCTTACTACCTCAGAGAGGGTGGAAGGGAAGGAAGGAAGAATAGAATTTGGAACTCGGAACTTAAAAAAACGTGAATTGCTAAAAATTGTTTTTACATGTAATTGGGGAAAGAATAAAATATTGAAAATGAAAAATTGAAATAAAATAGGGATAGAGAGAAGGACCTAAAATTAAGGACTGGAAAAAGCTTTTGGCAGAAGGTAGGAACTTTAGCAAAGACTTGAAGGAAGTCAGGAGGCAGAGATGAGGGAGAGAATTCCAGGCACAAGGGACAGCCAGTGAAAACATTAGGAGTCAGGAGATGTAGATGATAAATAGGAAGGAGGCCAGTGTTACTGGTTCATAGAGTATACATGTGCGGAGAACAGTGTTAAAAGAATGAAAAGGTAGGAAGGGGTCATGGAAAGGTTTAAAAGCAATACACAGGATTTGAGTTTTAATACTGGAAGTAATAGGGAGCCCCTGGAGTTTGTTGGTTAGGTGAGGTAATAGATCAGACTTGCACTTTCAGAAAATCTGTTTGGCAGTTGAATTGGAGGATAGACTGGAGTGGGGAGAGACTGGAGGCAGGGAGACCAAGCAGGAGGTTATTGTAGTAGACCACATGTGAGGTGATGAAGGCCTGGACCACAGTAGCTGCAGTGTTAGAGGCAAGGGGAGCATATACAAGGGATATTAGGAAAGTAAGAGACCACAGAACTTGAGAACTGATTGACATGGTGGGGCAAGGTGGGGGGAGAGGGTAAGAGAATGAAGAGTTGAGGATGACATTAGGTTCTGAGACTGGGAGACTGCCCTCAACAGTACTAGGGAAATTAGGAAGAGATAATGGTTTAGGGAGAAAAACAATGAATTTGGCTTTGGACACATTCAATTTAAAATGTCTATCAGACATCTAGAACTCTTACCACAATGAGGAAGGAGCTATATGAGAAATGCCTCAAATCTCAGGACATAAGTCTCCGTGGGGTGTTGTTGTTGAATTGTTTCAGTTGTGTCCAACTCTTTGTGACTCCACTTGGGGTTTTCTTGGCAAAGATACTGGAGTGGTTTGTCATTTCCTTCTCCAGTTCATTTTACAGATGAGGAAAATGAGAAAGACCCATAGGCACAATCCAGTATAGGAGAGATAGAAACTTTGGGCTACTTCTGGTGAGGTTGCCCCTAGGGAAGAGCATAGAGCCAGCAGAAGGCTTCAAGGAGAGAAAACCACTTGTATCTGCCTCTTGAAGCAGCATAAATGCTATTGGCACCTCGGGAGAAAGATCCCATAAATCAACCCTAGTTATTGCACTGAGGCCAGGTGGTAGCAGATGATGAATAGGACAATTGGGACCTCAAAGTTGACTGAGCTCACGTGCAAAGACAGCTCTGAAGCCATATCCCAAGATATCAAGGGATGAAACACTGGGAACACTAGGCTGCCAATTTCATAACCCCAGGAAACAAAATCCTCTAGTCCCTTTGTGCCGTAAAGCTGGCAATACCTGATGGATGGAAGTCTTCTTCCATTCTGACATTGGACCCTCTGCCTCCCTGAGACTCTAGTTTTCTGAAAAACAGACCAGCATTGGGTGGTTTATAAACATGTCCCAGTGATGTCTTCCAATTGTAGAACCAAACTAACACGTGTAAATGTAGTTCCTTTGAAAATGGTTAGCTGTCTGAGCCTGGCTACATAAAAGGGGTTAGGTGAGTTTATTCCTACTCCTCAATTAGAGCAGAGCAGTAATGGAGCAGAGCTAGAAAGCTGAGCAGATGAACTCTCTCTAGGAGAGGCTGGTCTGCAGAGTACTGTTCCATGAAGAAGAAGAAGAAGAAGAAGAAGAAGAAGAAGAAGAAGAGAAGAAGAAGAAGAAGAAGAAGAAGAAGAAGAAGAAGAAGAAGAAGAAGAAGAAGAAGAAGAAGAAGAAGAAGAAGGAAGAAGAAGAAGAAGAAGAAGAAGAAGAAGAAGAAGAAGGAAGAAGAAGAAGAAGAAGAAGAAGAAGAAGAAGAAGAAGGATGAAGCTTGCTAGGCAAACACCTTTCTCATAAGTTTTGCTATGCTGAACACTGGCTCTGGTGCTACATAGGAACCATAGGGATTGGCTCAGTCTCCCTCTCTATCTATGTGTATCTCTCTATCTCCCTCTCTGTCTTTGCCTCTATTTGTAATTGTGTTAAACTCTATGTCTTTCTGTGTGTCCCTCTCTGAGTGTCTCTGTCTCTCTCCTTCTCTGTCTCTCACTGTCTCTAACTCTGTGTAATTCTCTGTGTCCCTTTCTGTATGTCTCTGTCTCCCTCCCCCTCTCTGTCTCTCACTTTCTATGTCTCTCTCTCTTTCCCCATCTCTGTCTTTCACTCTTTCTATGTCTCTCCAGGTGCCTCTGTCTGTCTGTCCCTCTCTGTCTCTCTCTAGTCTTTCTACCTCTGCTTCTGCCTCTGTGTGTGTGTGTCTGTCTGTCTGTCTCTGTCTCTGTCTCTCTGTCCCTGTCTCTGTCTCTCTCTCTCTCTCTGTCTCTGTCTGTCTCTGTCTCTGTGCCTCTGTCTCTGTCTGTCTCTGTCCCTGTCTCTGTCTGTCTCTGTCCCTGTCTCTGTCTCTCTCTGTCTCTCTGCATCTCTGTCTCTGTCTCTCTCTCTCTCTCTCTGTCTCTCTCTTTCTCTCCTACAATATCCAAACTCTCTAGAGCATTAGAACTCTTGACCTCGAAGCTACCCAAGAGGAATCTCTCAAAGTAATGTTGCTCAGGAAATCGACAGCGCTAGATGACATGATCATACCAACTAGGAAATTCAAACCTCCCCTTCCCCAACTCCAACACACTAGGAAACTAGGATCATATTCTTGACATCCTTCTTATGCCATATGTGAGCATGTCTCTCACTGCCATGTGCTTCTGCTATGTCATCATTCTTGCTCTTGCTGGGGGAAGGGGGAGAAGAGAGAAAGAGAGAAATCCCCTCTCACTCACACAGCTTGCTGCACTTTGGAGAAAGATGAAAGGGTGAAAAAGAGCTAGTCTTCAGGAGCTGAGGATTATGCCTGGTACTAACCAGAAATAACTCATGATTATGCATCTATTTACATCTGCATTTACACCCATTATGTCATTTGATGCTCCCAACAACACTGTGAAGTAGTATTCTTCCCACTTGAAGAATAAGTCTTAGAGATGCTAAATGTGACCAAGTGTGACAAAGTAACCAAGTGATGAGTGACCAAGCCAGCATTTTAATTTGTGTCTTTTTATTCCAGTCTGGTGCTCCTTCCACTGCCCAACACTGCTTCCAGGACTAGGGACTAACGCAGAATGGCAGCAGTGTAAAAGTAAACCAATCCCACTTCATCATTACCAGGATTGGAGACACTGAATAGCAAAGTGGTGATAGGGATTAGTGGCAGCGTCCACATTTATATTTATACAGCCCTTAAGTGCCTCACCTTTGTTTCATTTGGTCCCTGCAAAAACTAGGTGCTACTACTGCTATTATTATTATAGATAAGCAAACTGAGGCTGTGAGAGGTTGAGGGATTTACCGAGGATCACAAAGCTTGTGTGTGTCAAAGGCAGAATTCAAACCCAGGTCTTCCTGTCTTAGCTCAAAACGATGTCAATACAATGCTCTCTTCTGCCTCTCTTACATCCAGCAGGGCGTAAAGATCTGAATGACTTACTGTGGAGAACAGCTATGGAAGGAGTATAGTTCCCCCTTACTGAGTGAGTGGCCGGAGATAAGGCTAGTAATGAACTGCAGTCTGGGGTTGGGGGTGTTTCCTGGCTCAGTTTTTTCTTCCCAGACCTGGGGAGCTGGCAAAGGACTCATTTAGGGGAATAAATGTGCTCCTTGAAAGCTGGCTTTTATAACGGAGTGATAAAGAACCCCGAGGTAGTGGACTGGAGTGGCAGATGATCCTCAGAGCCCGAGGCTTCTGAGAACTAAGAAAAGAATCAAAATCTAAAGGCAAAAGGCATCCTAAAAGAGGATGAAAAACCATGTATCTTAGCAGGTAAAATTTACAGCCTCCGAGGTGTCAATGAAAAGTACTCCGGTAGCCCAACTTGTGTGGTTCGGCTCAATAAAAGAGACAGACAATTAAAGAGACAGAGACATTCCTGACTTCCATTAAAACTTTGCTGAGAATACCAGCTGCATTTAACGTGCCTGATGCACACACATGAAGAGAGATAATTGCCGGGTTGGGCATTGAAATAGCAGCGTGAGGGCCTGATTCGAGTGAATAGGCAGATGTACAGAGGAAACAAAGCAGCCGTGGGGAGAAGACAGCTCAAAGCTAAACGGCGTGAAAATTCTCTGGCAGGATTTACGCGAAGAGCAGAAAACTGCTAGGAAAGAGGAAAACACTCAGGCATAAAATGAAAAGCCCTATTTGCCCCCATTGGAATCTTGTGCTGGACAAGGGCAAGCTGTGGGAAAGCAGCAGAGGCCAATTGGGTTTCTAAAGGGTGAGTGGGGAGCAATATGAAGGACAGGGTGACAAGGGGGAAGGATGGGTTTGAAAAAGAGGAAGCAGGGATAAAGAAGGGAGGAGAGTGACAATACAGAGACAGAAGGGAGGCACAAACAATTCCTTTTTTCTTTTTTTTAAGCCAAATTCCCTTGGCTTGTGTTAGGTGGAAAGAGCTTGTCGGAGAGTAAAACCAATTATAATGAAAGTAATAGGTTTATCATTAGCACTTAACTAGATGGAGTAGGTCTGGGTGTGTGATAAAGGAAAGGACCAAAAGGCAGTTAGAATAGAAAATTAAGCCTTTGTCTAGGAAAGAAAGGAAAAAAAGGCATCCTTACCTTACGGCTACTTCATCCAGGGCAGAGGAACCAGCCAGAGGTTTGAGTTTCACCTGAAACATTCTGTCCCAGTTGGGGCCAGGATATCCTAACTGGATCCTGTAAAAAAAAAAAAAAGATTAACTTTTTAAAAAGTTGCTCTTCTTTGAAAATGGACCAAGACCTGAGGGAGGAAAGCAGCAATCTGAGCTATATCTTCTCTAACCAATCACCACCTTCTTCTTTCCTTTGAACCCCAACTTCTCCCCTTTCTGGATTGAATGGTTCTCATAGCTGCAGAAGTCATAACTTCTTCACATGACAATCCTAACATCTTCTAATTTTTTTTTCCTATTCCACCTCTCAGCTCCATGATGCAGGTACCCAGTAATTATGTCAATAACAATAAGAAATAACATTTATGTACCATTTTAACATTTGCAAAGTGTTTTATGTGGATCAGTGCCACCTGGTACACTGTCAAAGGTCCTTTCATCATGGATCCTTTTCTCTCCCTACTCTCTAGGTGACCTCATCAGCTCCCATGGATTCAGTTAACATGTCTACACCAATGATGCCATGATCTATATATCTAACCCTAATCTCTCTCCTAAGCTCCAGTCCCATGTCACCAACTGCCTTTTCAAGGATAGAATACTGGGCCTGGAGTCAGAAAGTCCTCTGGCCCCAGATACTTACTAGCTTTGTGGCCCTGGGCAAGTCACTTAACCTCTGTCTGCTCAGTTTTCTTAATTATAAAATAGGAGTAATAATAGCACCTACCTCCCACAGTCAAGGTGAGGATCAAATAAGGTAATATTTGTAAGGTGCTTAGCATAATGCTTGGCACATAGTAGGTGCTTAACAAGCGTGTGTTTATTTTTTAATTAGGCATTTCAAACTGGATATCCTCTGGCCAGTGGTGTCAAACTCAAATAGAAATGGAGCCTTCAAAGCCATATATAAGGATCCCTGTAGCCTCGTGTTGACTTAGAAAAGAACATATTAACTTTGCTTATGTTCTATAGCATTTTTATTTACTTAGTTAAATATTTCCCAATTGCATTTTGTCTCATTAGACAGCACTGGAGGCTGTTGAGGGCAGCAGCCATACCATGTATTTGATATCTCTACTCTAGGCATTGAAAATTCAACATTCCCCAAGCAGAACCCATTTCCACTTCCACCCTTCTCCCAAAATTTCCTGTTACTCCCAAGGGCTCCACCCTTCTTTATTCTTTCAAATCCAAAACCTTATAATGCCTCCTCCCTCTCCCTCACCCCACAACTGATTGGATAATCTGTTGACCAAGCTTGTCAATTCTACCTTCAGAACATCTCTCTTGTCTGCTGTCTACTCACACAGCCTGGACCTAGTCCAGATCTGCATCACCTCTGGCTTGGACTGCTGCAAAAGCCTCTTTCTTGATCTCCCTGCATCTGGTCTCTCCCCAAGCATCCTCGACAGAGTTGCCAAATTGATAGATCTAAAGCACGGATCTCACCATTTCATTCCCCTGTTCATAAGCCCCACTGGTTTCCTATTGTCCTTCCTCTGACACTCATTACCTTGTGACCTTTGGAAAGTCATGGAACCTGGAAATTGGGCATCAGTTTTCTAACCTGTAAAGTGAGAGAACTGAAATACATGATTTCTAGAGGCCCATTTTGACTCTGAATTCATGATTCTACAACTGGGATCAAATACAAACACTTCTGTTTGGCATTTAAAAGCCCTTTTTGCAACCTGGCTCCAAACTACCTTTCTAGACTAATACATTACTATCCTTTGAGAGAAATTAGTATTATACTATTCTATTAATAACTAATTATTAATTTGTGATCCATCCTTTTCCTCCTATTTCTGTTAAACCCTCACTCATGAAAAGGTCAGTCAGTCTATGAAGGCCATGACTGAGTGCTAAGATTACTCCTTGCCTCCAAGGCTCTATTAACTAAATTGGGACACCACCCAACTGGGAACCCTAATTTCTGTTTAGAATATAAACAGAATCCAGTCTGGCTGAGCACTTACCCTGGGGGAAGGAACCCCTGTCCTTGATCCCTTCCATTAAAGTTTAGGGCAACCCAGCTCATGAAGGAGAAAACTAGCCAGAGGGATCTGGATGGAAATGGCTTCCCCTGCCATTGCTGGAGGCAGCGAGTCTCATAATTAAGCCATTTTCTCTGAAGGAAGAACTGAAGACTTTTAGCCTACCTCCTCATTTAATGTCCACCAATCACAGTGAGTTTCACTTGTCAGAGGAGTTCCCTGTCAGAAGGTAAAGACCTGATTTAAGGTATTTCAGAGTCTCCCTTGGCATTTTTGGTTACTGAGAAACCACTGACCTTCAATATATTATCAGCTAGCCTGATTAGTAAATTGATTATTAATTACCTGGAAACTTTGTGGGGGGGGTGAGGAGGGTATTTGCAACACACATCTTTTCTTTTCTTTTTTTAGGCAATTGGGGTTAAGTGACTTGCCCAGGGTCACACAGCTAGTAAGTGTCAAGTGAGGCCGGATTTTGAACTCAAGTTCTCCTGACCTTAGGGCCAGTGCTCTATCCACTGAGCCGCCTAGCTGCCCCTGCAACACTCATCTTGACACATTATATGATCCAGCCAAAATGTTCTTCTTCTTGTTCCTCACACAACA
The DNA here is from genome assembly GCF_003287225.1 of Phascolarctos cinereus. NCBI lineage: Eukaryota > Metazoa > Chordata > Mammalia > Diprotodontia > Phascolarctidae > Phascolarctos > Phascolarctos cinereus. Next base: position 392,272,507 of record NW_027555847.1, on the reverse strand, counting down.
TTCCCTAACCCTTCTCTGTTTCTTCATCCAGGCTGTTCCCCCACGGCTGGGACACACTCCCTTATTGCCTTTGCCTCTTGGGTTCCTGAGTTTCTTTTAAAGCCCAGCTCAAACGTCATCTTCTACATGAGGCCGTCCCTGATTCCCTGCCCCAAGTTGTTTATGCTTCCCCTCGAAACTGCTTTACATATATTTTGTATATCATTGCCACATTATCTCTTCTGATAAAATGGCAGCATAGCATAATCGATCACAAGTTTGCCTTGGCATCAGGAAAACCTGAATTCAAGTTCTGCCTCCGACACTAACTGGGCAAATCATTTACTTCCTCAGTTCTCTGGGCAACTCTCTAAGACTGTAACCTACAGAGAAATAGCAATCTGCAGCAGTAAAGGGAGTTTCCTCATCTGGGAATTCCCTATATTAATGAAAGCACAAGACTAGTTCCTCTCCTTCTCTTGACAGAACAGTTCCTTGAGTTCAACAACTATTTCATTTTTTTCTTTATAGCTCCAAGGCTTTGTACGTGCCTGGCACACGGGGGTGCTTAATCTATGCTTGTTGATTGATCCATTGATTTCCAGCCTGATCTATCTCTTGCGATATCAAAATCTCTATTTCCTTCTCTTGAACAGAAAGTAGTATTTATATCGTTTTGTTTGTCCTAAAATAATTGCCTTCAGTTTTCCAAGACTGCTCCTTAGAGTTAATCTTCTAGGCTTTAGTGAGCAAAACCTCTCCATGCCCCCATCTGTAGCCTTCCTGACATCGTGAACTTGCCTTGTGTCTTCTCTTGTTTACTGTCCTTCCAGCCTGGAGCTCTCACCTTTGTAGTCTGTCCTTTACAGAAACTCAATCCCTTTGGTCATTTCATGTTCCATTCTCTAGACTTTCTCCAGCTTTATTCTCTGTTTCTTGTCACACTAAAAGGACCTTTAGAAATATTTTACATGCAGAAGACATATCATGGTTTTATATATGATAGAAAGAGGTCAGTTTGTTTTTTTATTGATGTCTTTTGTTTTAGACAGCACAATCGTATATATCTTCACACACACACACACACACACACACACACACACACACACACACACACATACCCCAGTGAGCCTTCCCTTGTAAACAAAGACAAAACCAATTAAGTAAAATAAACTGACAGCTCAACCTTAGCTGAGTGCATGCTACATAACACACTCTTAGTCACCCACCTCCCCAATAAAAGAGAGAAGCCAATTTCCTCATTTCTTCTGGGGTCAACATCAGGCATTATAGCTATGCAGAGGTTAGGTTCATTTTATTGTGTGTTTCATTTACATCGTTGTGGTTATTTTGTATCATTGGTTTCCTATTCATTTTCTTTTTGAAAAATTTTTTGACTACAGCTACATAGCAGCTGACCAGGCTGTAGTTTATGAAACTGCCTTTCAAAAGTACCCTGTTATGTTTTCAAATCATTCGTTAGATCTGGGGGTGGAAAGCAAAGCCTCTTGAAGAAATCTTAGAACCTAACAAGCACAGAAAGAAAAAGGAGAAAACAAAACTGGTTGGCCTAAGGTAGGGCTCAAAGGCTAAAGGGGAGGGGAGATAGGGGATGGAGTCCCACTGTAGAACATAGAAGGGTCTTCCATCAAAGGAGAAAGGAAGACGGATTTCTATGGGGGCTATATTTACCTGATCGGTTCGACATTTACTTAAGATTTATACCCTGCCTACTTTTAAAAGGACTCTAGGCACTTACAGATTAAAACACAGTGTGAAATGAGGCATTTAAGGTTAAAACAGAGCCAGATACTAACCCAAAAGGTGCTGAAGAAGAAAAAAAAAGCTAGAACATTATCATAGGGGAAACAGCCTCGGACCTAGAATCAGGAGACACCCCAGCTCCCATCTGACCTCAGGCACTAATTCTGTGACCATGAACAAGTGACTTGACTTCTCTGAGCCTCAGTTTCTCCATCTGGCTAATACCTGAATAGAATACTTTTGTACTGTTAGAAATGATAAAGGAAATGGTTTCAGAGAAAAATGTGTGAACTGAGCAGAATGAAGTGAGCAGAATCAAAACAGTTTATGCAGTAACAACAGCACTGCAAAGGGAAACAACTTTGACTTATGAAATCTGATCAGTGCGATGATCAACAGCAATTTCAGAGGATCGGTGAGGACACATGGTGCCTACTGCCAGACAGAGCCAATAGGCACACGGTTTTTCATATGGCCATATGAGAATTTGTTTTGCTCGACCATTCATATTTGTGACAAGGTCTTTGTTTTTCTTTTTCCTTTTTTTTCCAATGAGGGAGGGTAGAGAAAGAAAAATGCATGCTTGTTAATAATACCTGTAGCATCTACTTTACAAGTTTACTATAACAATCAAATGAATATTTGTTATATGTCAAGCATTTTGTAAACCACAAAGTGTCATACCATCAGGAGCCCGCTCTACGACAGATTGATCAATTTTCAATATGAGCATTTACACCTCAGATATCACGACTGCTACAAATCAGGTCTTGGTTAGTTGTTTGTTGATTGTCTAGCCTAGATTTAAGAAAGTTTTAATAACGTAGATTAAACTTAAAAGTGTGGGTACAATGCTTTTTTTTGGTAGCCCAGTTTTTAAACATTAACCAGCACAGCCCTGTATTGCTTTGTAAAGATTGCTTGAGCTCAGCAGGAGGGCCGTAAAAGGCTCAGGGAATGAAGTCATCATTAGACTAAAGGCTAATAATAATAATAATAATAACAATAACAACAACAACTGGCATTTATAGAGTGCCTTGAGGTTTACAAAGTGTTTTACCTCCATTATCTCATTTGAACCTCACAACAACTACTAGCTGTCATTGAAAACAAAAATAAAAATTTGAAGGAAACAAGAGTCCCAGTGG